>NW_023602073.1:85819036-87184356 GCF_014898055.3 Talpa occidentalis
GAAGACATCCAAGGAATCCAAATAGGAAAGAAGAAGTCAAACTATCACTTTGCAGACGATATGATATTATACATAGAGAACCCCAAAAACTCCACAGAAAAGCTAATTCAACTCATCAATCAGTTCAGTTAAAGTGGCAGGTACAAAATCAACACGCAAAAGTCAGTAGCCTTCCTATACACAAACAATAAATCTGAAGAAGAAGAAATCAAAAAAACCATCCCTTTCATTATTGAAACAAAAAAAATCAAAATATTTGGGAATAAATCTAACAAAAGAGGTAAAGGACCTATACAAAGAAAGAAAACTATAAAACACTGTTAAAAGAAATAGAAGAAGAACACAAAGAAATGGAGAGATATCCCCTGCTCATGGATTGGAAGAATCAACATTATAAAAATGGCCATCCTCCCAAAAGCAATATACAGATTCAATGCTATTCCAATCAAAATTTCAATGTCATTCTTCAAAGAAATAGAACATTATGATGAAATTCATATAATCACAAAACAACCCCGAATAGCCAAAGCTCTCCTGAAAAAAAAAGAAGGGAATGGAGGCATCACACTCCCAGACTTCAAACTCTACTACAAAGCCCATAATCATCAAAACTGCATGGTATTGAACAGAACAGAACATACAGCCAATGGAATCGAATAGAAAATCCAGAAATAAACCCAGATTTATGGTCAACTAATCTTTGACAAAGGAGCAAAGACTATGCATTGGAGCAAAGAAAGTTTGTTCAATAAATGGGTGCTGGGAAAAACTGGGTCGCTACATGCAAAAGAATGAAGCTTGACCACTACCTCACCATACACAAAAATCAACTCAAATGGATTAAGAATTAGACATAAGACCTGAAACCATAAAATACATAGAAGGAAATATAGGCGAAACACTACGTGATTTGCACATCAAAGACATCTTTACAGACACATCACCCAAAGCAGTGATAGTGAAGGCGAAGATAAACAGCTGGGACTACATCAAAATTAAAGAGCTTCTGCACAGCAAAAGAGACAATAACAAAAACAAAGAGAAACCCCACCAACTGGGAGAACATTTTTGCACCCAACACTAATGATAAAGGACTGATCACAAAAATACGCAAAGAGCTGATGAGACTCAACAACAACAAAGAAAAATAATCCAGTCAAAAAATGGGCAGAAGAGCTAAAAAGAAACTTCTCTGAAGAGGAAATGCAAATGGCCAACAGGCATATGAAAAACTGTCAACATCACTTGCAATCAGGGAAATGCAAATCAAAACTACCATGAGATTACCATCTACCCCAGTGAGAATGGCACATATTAAAAAAACTAGCAACAACAAATGTTGGCGAGGGTGTGGGAGAAAAAGGAACTCTTCTCTGCACTGTTGGTGGGAGTGCAAACTGGTCCAACCACTGTGGAAAGCTGTGTGGAGATTTCTGGACCTACTAAACATAGAGCTTCCATATGATCAGCAATTCCACTCCTAGTATTTACCCAAAGGACACAGAAAACATCAATTCCAAAGAACACCTGCACCCTATGTTTATAGCAGCACTGTTACAATAGCTAAGCTTTGGAAACAACCCAAATGCCCAAAAATAGATGACTGGATCAAGAAGATGTGTACATATATACCATGGAATATTACTCAGCATTCAAAAAAGATAAAACCACATGCAATTTGCAGCAACATGGATGCGCTGGAAGGGATCATGCTCAGCGAAATAAGCCAAAAAGAAAAAGAAAAATACGGATGGTCTCACTCATAGCAGGAATCTAGAAAACTTAAATAGGGACCAGGAAAATGAATAACTATAAGAAAGTGTGAAAATCAAAAAATCAACAAAAAACTATGAACAGACAGAGACACTTTTAGGGGGGCAGGGGCGGGAGGGGAGGGATTGGGTCAGAATGGGGGTGCTGCCTTGTATGGGGAATATAACAATAAAATTTATTATCTAATAAAAAAAAATCCTTAGATATCGTCTCTTGCCACTTAGGAAGACATGTTTTAGCAAGTTTTGATAGGATATGGAAAAAAAGGGTACTGTCTACAGTTTGTAAGAATATAAATTGGTTCAATCATTATGGAAAGCAATATGGAGATTCCTCAATAATTATAATTAAAATTATCATATCATCAAGCAATGCTACTTGGTAAATAACTGAAGAGAATGAAATCAATATCTTGGCGAAAATATCTGCACCCGCCAGGTTTATTGCAATATTCAATAATCTAGAAAATTGATTAGATTCAATAATCTAGAAAAAGTTGTAGAAACAGAGTATAGTGATGGTGACTGTGTTCTAGAGAGTAAAGGAAATGGAAGGTGTTTGTCAAAGTATATATACCTCTAGTTATGAGTAAGTTCTAAAGATCTAGTGCATAGCATGGTGACTATAGTTAGCAATACTGTATATAAATTTGAAAGTTGCTAAGATCATAAATATTTGTCATCATTAAAAGTGGTAGTTATGTGGGAATTTTTTAAAGATTTATTTATTTACGCATACAAGAGGTAGGGTAGGGTACAGGCCAGAGATGCGGGGGTAAGAGGATCCACCAAGGACAGAGTGGGGAACAGAACAGGCATACTGAATGAAATACACTGCTGAGGGGAGCAGCAGGTGAGACAGAAGAGGTCTGCCTCACCATGTGGGTTTCTTCCTGGCTGGCCAGGGATAGAACTCGTACTGCAGAGGCTGTGGATTGCTTCATAGTGCGGTGCTTAACCCCTTGTGCCACCAGGGAGGCCCTGGGGTGAGGGCTTTGAATGATTATGCTATTGTGGTAATCATCATTTCATATATATATATATATATATATATATATATATAAACATTGTGTAAGTTTAAGTTAAGGATTTGGGGGTGTGTGTGTGTGTATGTGTGTGTGCATGTGCCTAATCCTTACCTTTAATTTATATAATCTTATATGTCAGGTATATCTCAATAAAGTTGGAAAAAATAACATTTTCATTTCCCTCCAGACTGCTGGTTTTGTGAGGAAAATAAACCATAATTGTTTTAAGTTACTTTTTTCTCAAACTTTAATGTGAATAAGAATCATTTGTGGGAACTTGTTAAAATGATAAATGGATTCAGTAGTAGGTAGACCTGAGGCTGCATTTCTAACAAAGTTCTAGGTGATTCTGATGGTATTGCTTTATGGACCTTTTGTTGTACAGTTTAAGTCATTGGATCAGAGTATTCATAGCTAAAATATTCTGTGTGATTCCCTACTACTTGATAATGAGAACCACTAAGTTAATGCTAGCAAAAAAGTTTCTGGCAGAGAGCAACACTTATTAAATTTTAAGGAATTTGATGACAGAATGTAGAGTTTAATGTATTTAGCTATGGTTACATACAACAGTGTACTGGGAATTGTTCAACAACTGGATGTATGGAGAGAAAATGGCCTGGATTAAAACAAAGCAAAACTGACTCTCTAGGGGGAAAAAAAGTGATGCCAGCTTTGTTCATATAAATATTTCTATTATGACTGATTTCAAACTACTTATGTGACATTAGTGGATGTGGTGTTGGGAAGAGATATGCACAGTTGACTCTCGTGGTATGGTACAAGTCAGCTCCACTACACCACAAGATTCATAATCCATACTCCACTAAACTAATCAATTCCGTATGAAGGAAAGCTCTGATTAAAAACACGTTTTCCTGATTATAAAATAACATATGTTTATAGGAGTATTAAACAAGTATAAAGAAAGCAAAAACAACCCAGAAACCTTTCAGATATCTGACCTTTAACTTTTGGGTAAGTATTACTCAAAGTTAGAGTTCTTCATTGTAATAGATGCTGATTCTGATTTAATTAAGAAGGAAAGGAACTCGTTAAATGAATGCCTCATTTTGCTGAACATAATCACCATTCATGTTGTCACAGTGGGATGATTTCATCATTTTAAAAAAATAGCTCAGTGGTATTCCATTGTGTTTATCCTGTTATTTATCCCATTATTTATCATTAGACACTTAGATTATTTACACAACTTGGCAACTGTAAATGATGATGCAATGAACATAGGGGTACACATATCTTTTCATGTTAGTATTTTCATTTTCTTCAGATAGCTATATAGAAGTGGAATTGCTAGATTTTTGGCAATTCTATTTTTAATTTTTTTGCGGACCTTCATACTGTTTTCTATACACCAATTTATATTCCCACCTACATTGTATGAGAGGTTCTTTTCTCCACACACTTGCCAATACTTGCTGTTTTTGTCCTTTTGATATAAGCTGTTCTCACAGGTGTAAAGTAAGGTGATATCTCATAATGGTTTTGTTTTGCATTTTCCTGATTATAGGAGATAATGAGCAATTTTTTCACATGCCTGTTAGCCAACATTATGTCTTTTTTTGGGAAGCGTCTATTCAGATCTGCATATTTTTTTGATTGTATGAAATTCAATATGTTTTGGATATTAATCCCTTGTCAGATGTATGAGTTTTCTCCTAATCATTATGTTGCCATTTTAGTTTTATGAGTTTCTTTCAGTGTATAAAATTGTTTTAGTTTATGTTTGTTTTTGTTCCCCTTACTGTTTAAGTAAAATCCTCAGATATCTATAATGCTGATATCAAGTAGAATATAACCTAGGTTTTCTTCTAAGGACTTAAAATTTGAGTTCATACATTCAAGTCTATAACTTATTTTGTTTTTTGTGTGTGGTATAAGGTAGTAAATTAGTTTCATTCTTTTGCATGTGGCTATCCAGTTTTCCCAGCGACATTTGTTGAAGAGACTTTGCTCTATTGTATGCTCTTATCTCCTTTGTCATATATTAACTATAGGTATATATGTGGCTTTATTTCTGGGCTTGCAATTCTCTTTCTTTGATTCTATTCTCTCAATATGTATGCACATGTATATATATCTTTATATGTAAAAACATTGATTTATATATAACATAGGTATAACATTGGTTTATATGTAACATATATGCATACATATATATATATAAACATTTGTTTACAACACTATATATAGTTTAAAATAATAGGATCACATCTTTTCAGATGTAATTTTTATTTTAATATCATACTGTTTTGCTAGCTTTGCAGTATAGTTTGAAGTCAGGCAGTATGATACATCTAATTTTTTTCTTTTTTCCCAGGATTCCTTTTGATGTTTGAGGTCTTATAGTTCCATACAAATTTTAGTTTTATTTGTTTTATTTACTTGAAACTTAACATTGAAGTATTGATAGGTATTGCATTGAATCTGTTTTGTTTTAAGTAAGATGGCCACTTTAGTCATTTTAATTCTTCTAGTCCATGAGCGTGAAATGTCTTTCCATTTTTTGTGTGCCCTCTCTTTTTTTTTTTTTAACAATGTCTTACAGTTTTCAGTGTACAGGCATTTCATCTCCTTTGTTAAGTTGATTCCTAGGTATTTTATCCTTTTTGATATGATTACAAATGGGATTTTTTTTTAAGAATTGAAGATAATTTAAAAGGGTGTTGCAACTAAGTTTAGTATTATTGAAATATACATAAATGTTCCAACATTTAAATAAAAATTGTTTTATTTTCATAGAGAATGAAATTTTAGAGACACTAGTAATAAGAGTTTATCAATTTCTTTAATTCACTGCCAAATTAAAAAATTTAATATTTTTAAAAAATGGAATATTTTTAGAATAATTATAAATTATCATTAATATTACTTTTCTGGAAAGATAAAATGAAGGAGCTGATATAACAAAGATTAAGACATTAAATGTTTTACTCTATTAATTCTGCAAGTCAGTTTTTGTGACATACAGAAGTACACAGAATCTGATCCCCAGCTAGCTACTGTGCATGAATGGGACCGACATCAACTGATTGACATGGCATGAAAAATGAATTCTGGACTCTATATGCCTGGCCCTTTGTATGGAAGATGATGTCCTTAAATGTGTTCTATTTTATTAATGAAAGTGGCACTGGTCCACTTCTGTGCATCATGTGTTCTGAGAATTTTCTGACAGTGAGAATGAATTTGTAATGATTCAGTCACTTATCTTGCCAAGAGCCCACTTGTGTTCAACAAGTTGGCCAGGGTTTGGGGCTGCTGGCTGCAGAGCTAGATCAGAAAAACCAAAAACCAAACTAACTGTCTTACTTGGATTTATTACTTTCCCTCCATCCTGGTATTAAGCCAATCACAGTCTTTATGAATATAATACTTGTTTTCAATAATAGAGGCTATGGGGAAAGTCTTCAATGATGGCCATACAGGTATACCATACTTACATCAGACTTGGTCTTCCAGATATAACTTCTTAGAGTAGAAAGATACAACATATGAGATCATAATGTTAAAGTTTTTAAGTCTCTGGAGCTATTTAGAGCATTAATCATGCCTGTAAGCCTATCAACAAAGCATAGCTTTTGAAAGAGTTAGGGGAAAACATTTAAGAATTTTTTAAAGAAGATAATTAAAGAAATTGCTTTTAATACATATATAATATATATAGATAAACACAATATCAATGATATATTCATGCACTAAATATTTAACTGAAAGTAATAGCTATGTATGTAAGTTATTCAAATTTTTATAACTCTATGCAGGAAGTACATCTCAGTAATTGATATTTTTAAGCATTGATAATCAATATGTAAAACAAATAATAGAAATGCAAAATTTGGAAACTATTATAACTCATCCATTTATAATGAGTTCTAAGTTATAAAAAATTAAAAAATAAGCTCATGACTCTAATCTATAAGCCTGCTGCTCTGAGATTAAATTTTGTTACATATATTTAATACAAGACACCCTTCCCTCCAACTCCTGTTCTTTTATGTACTGTAGGATTCTGCTCAAGGATAAGAAGTTTTCTACTTGCTGTGTTCATATAGTTAAATCTCTTGGAAGGTTTTATATAGTGCCTAGGAAGGAAGGTTCACTGAATTAGAAGTTTGGAGTCATTGAAAAAATGTTTTTGTTTTGAAATAGTTACTATTTTTCTTATAGCAAAACAGTTGAAAACCAATGAGAAAAATTGAAAAGTAAACAGAAAAGAAATTATCTTTAAAGTAATTCATTACTTTAAGATGGTCAACTGACTTCATAAGTAAAATTATGGGGGCAAGAAAACACTAAGTTTTATTTATTTATTTTTTTTAAGATTTATTTATTTATACAAGAACCAAGGTACAGGCCAGATGTGTGGGAGGGTGAGAGGATTTACCAGAGACAGAGTAGGGAACAGAACAGGCAGACTGATGAAATACACTGCTGAGGGGAGCAGCAGGTGAGACAGGAGGGGCCTGCCACGCCATGTGGGATTCTTGCCAGCCAGCCGGGATTGAACCCTCGCTGCAGAGGCTGCATACAGCTTCACAGGGCTGTGCTCAACCGCCTGCGCCACAAGGGAGGCGAAACACTAGGTTTTTAAACTAAATCACTGAATGATGAAGTAGGTAGGAAGGGAGAGAATTACCCTCTAGCAATAGTTCTAGATAATTTATGGAATCAAGACACCTATTGAAATCTGTGTGGAGGACCACCATTCCAAGGAAAACATATAGCTGCCTTCCAAGAATTCTTTATCTACAAAAATATGTATTCAAGAGTGAAAGCACACAACAACCCAGTTCTGCATGGACAAAAATGGTGATAACCTGTAATCAACTGAGTTAAGGAATATTATAATTTCTGTCTACCATCTGGCAGATGTAAAATAGTTGTCATTGAAAGCACACCAGAAAACTTATTCATAGCTGTATAAAAAACTCCTACTTATGTTTTGATATATTGCTGAACACACTATTGTAAATAGGTGTCTGCATTTTTTAAGAAAACCTTGATACAACAATGGAACACTTTATAGCAATTGTTTCTTCACTAACATTCTTGATGATGCTGAGGACAAAAGTTTATGGAAAGCATGAATATTGATGACTGAGTTAAAAAAAAAGATTCACCTGGAGCAGGAAATATGTCAAATCTGTGTGCAGAATATTTTACTTTCAGAAAAAAGGAAGTACTCAAAAATAAAAGCCCCAATGATGTGGGTATATCAAGAGATCCTGAGGTAAACTGAAGATCTCCCAATGGCCAAAAGTGGCACAACTTGAGCAACAAAATAAAAATAGAATTTTATTATAATCCAAAAATAAAGGTCTATACTCCCATACTGATATAAATAAGTAATTGAATAGATAAATAAATGAGAGATAAATCTTCCCTACTGAATAATTTCAAATAATTTATGGACATACTACATCCTCAAGGAAGTGGTGTATATCTTAAGTGTGTGGAGTGCATCATGACTTCTTTCAAAAACTATGGTAACTAAACTTCACAGTAGAGAAACCTGACAAACATGACTTCATGTAGGTGTTCAAGGTCAATATCAACAGTGATGTCTTCTTGATAGTATTCATATTTAATACAATGTTATGGTACCTTTTTTTTTTTCCAGAACCCATTTCCCCAGGCTAGTCATGAGAGAAACATAAATAACACCGTAATTGGGGGGCATTCTGCAAAATTCCTGACCAGTACTTCTCCAAATTATTAATGTTATCAAAAACAAGGAAAGTCTGAGAAATTGCCACGCTCAAGAGGAGCTTAAGAAAAATAACAACTAGGCAGACCAGGCGTGCAGGGGAGCGCGTCGCTGGCACCGGCATTTTGCAGCAGGGACCCTTCTTGCTGGAGACTGTGTGAACCCAGCAGAAGGCTCACCGAGGAGACAGAGGTTAAGCTGGGAGGCTTGCCCACACCGGGCACCTTCTAGCCTGCAGTTCCAGCCCAGAGGGGAGCAGCACCCACCGCTGGGGCAGACCGGGCGTGCAGGGGAGCGCGTCCCTGGCTCTGGCATTTTGCAGCAGGGACCCTTCTTGCTGGAGACTGTGTGAACCCAGCAGAAGGCTCACCGAGGAGACAGAGCAGGGACCTGTCTTTGCTGGAGACTTGTGAACCCAGCAGAAGTTCCCCAGAGGAGCCAGTGGTGAGCTGGGAAGGTCGCCCAAGATGCCGGCCAGTACCAGCAACACAGTGTCACAAGGAATACGGCAAATTAGAAAACAGGCAGTAGGGAGTAGAAAAACAACATGCAACCCAGCAACTCCTCAGCAAAATAGCACACCACAAAAAGAAAACCATCTACCAGATTGCAACGACAGTAACTTGGAAGAACTTCTGAGCCTTCCAGATAGAGAATTTAAAATTGCTGTGATTAAAAAACTGACAGAAGTCATAAAGGAAAACAATGATAAGGGGAAAATAATTAATGACCAGAAGAATGAAATTGAGTCCCTAAAGAGGGAAGTAAAAGAAATGCAGGAGATCAAAGAATTAATGGAGACGCTAAAGAACTCTGGGAAAAGCAGTGAAAGCAGAATAGATGAAATGGAAGAACGAATAAGTACTCTTGAAGACACAGAAATAAAAAGAACTAAAACAGAAAAGGAAGGAGAAGTACGAAGGAAAAAGACCGAAGAAAGACTTCGGGAACTATCTGACTCCATGAGGAAAGGAAATATAAGAGTTATAGGAATCCCAGAAGGAGAGGAGAGAGAGGTAGGAACAGAGAAAATATTCATGGATATAATTGAAGAGAACTTCCCAAACGCTAAGAAGGATCTGAAAATTGATATACAAGAAGCAAGAAGAACACCAAACTTCCATGACGAAAGGAAAAATACAGCAAGACACATAATAGTAAAGCTCCCAAGAATCCAAGACAAAGAAAAAATAATGAAACTAACAAGAGGGAAGAAACAGATAACATTCAAAGGGAAACCAATCAGACTGACATCAGACTTCTCTGAAGAAACACTACGGGCAAGGAGAGAGTGGAGGGACATAGTCAACAGACTCCAAGAAAACAGATGCCAACCAAGAATACTCTATCCCGCAAAGCTCTCCTTCCTCTTTGAAGAAAGAATATGGACCTTCCCAGGCAAACAGAAACTCCGGAATTTCATTGCGACTAAACCCCCACTCAAAAAAATACTACAAGGAGTCCTAAAGCCAGAACCTCAGAGGGACGAATAACAACAAAAGAAGGCCAAAGAAAGTTATTAAAAGAATAAATAAATAAAATCAAAGGAAAGACAAACACAATGGCAAATACAGATGCTAACATATCAATACTAACTCTAAATGTAAATGGACTAAACTCTCCAATAAAAAGACACAGAGTTGCAGGCTGGATTAAGAAACAAAACCCAACCTTTTGCTGTCTCCAGGAAAAACATTTAGCTACAAAAGATAAAAATAGACTCAAAGTTAAAGGATGGAAAACAATTCTACAAGCAAATGGACCAAAAAAGAAGGCAGGAACAGCTATACTCATATCAGATAAAACAGATTTCAAACTTAAAAAGATAAAAAGAGACCCCAGTGGTCATTACATTATGATCAAGGGGATAATACTTCAAGAAGAAATAACACTCATTAACATATATTCACCAAACGAAGGAGCACCAAAATATATCAGACAACTATTGGCATCTCTGAAAACAGACATCAGAGAAAACACATACGTAGTGGGAGACTTTAACACACCACTATCAACAATGGATAGATCAACAAGACAAAAAATAAGTAAAGACACTAAAACTCTAAATAAGGATCTAGAGTGCTTAGGCTTAACAGACATATATAGAACACTAAACCCAAAAAAATCTGAGTATACATTTTTCTCAAGCGCACACGGATCATTCTCTAGGATCGATCACATACTGGGGCACAAGACAAACATCAACAGATACACCAAGATTGAAATCATACCAACCATCTTTTCTGACCATGAAGGCATCAAACTAGAAATAAACCATAAAGAGAAGGCAAGGTATTCTCCTACCTCGTGGAGATTGAAACCCACACTACTGGAAGTCCACTGGACTAACGAGGAGATAAAAGAAGAAATTAAAAAATTCTTTAAATTGAATGACAAGGAGGACACCAATTTCCTAAATGTATGGGATGCAGCAAAAGCAGTAATAAGAGGAAAATATATAGCAATAGATGCTCACATCAAGAAACAAGAAAGAACTCAAAGAAACAACCTAATCTCGAAACTCAAAGATCTAGAAAAAGAACAACAAAAAAGCCCCAAAACCAGTAGAAGAAAAGAAATAATAAAAACCAAAGTAGAAATAAATGAAATCGAAACTAAAAAAATAATCCAAAAGATCAATGAAACCAAGAGCTGGTTCTTCGAAAAAATAAATAAAATAGATAAACCCCTTGCCAGGCTCACAAGGGCAAAAAGGGAGAAAGCACAAATAAATAGGATAATAAATGAAAGAGGAGAAATCACAACGGACACAGCAGAAATCAAAAGAATTATTAATAACTACTATGAACAGTTATATGGAAACAAGATTAACAATCTAGAGGAGATGGACAAATTCCTACAACTCTACAATCACCCAAAGCTAGATAAAGAAGAAATAGAACACCTAAACAGACCAATTACAATTAGCGAAATTGAAATGGTAATCAAAAACCTCCCCAAAAACAAAAGCCCAGGACCTGATGGATTTACAAATGAATTCTACCAAACATTCAGAGACGAATTGGTACCTATCCTTCACAAACTCTTCCAAAAAATTGAGAAGGAAGGTATAATACCTAACACGTTCTATGAAGCCAACATTACTCTAATACCAAAACCGAACAAGGACAACACAAAAAAAGAAAACTATAGGCCAATCTCCCTAATGAACACTGATGCAAAAATCCTCAATAAAATTTTAGCTATCAGAATCCAACAGTGTATCCATAAGGTAATTCACCACGACCAAGTAGGATTCATTCCAGGGACACAAGGATGGTTTAACATCCAAAAATCAATCAACGTTATCCAACACATCAACAAAAAGAAATATAAAAACCATATGATAATATCAATAGATGCTGAGAAAGCTTTCGACAAAGTGCAACACCCATTCATGATAAAAGCCCTTGAAATTCTTGGGATACAAGGAACGTACCTCAACATCATAAAGGCCGTATATGACAAGCCAACAGCCAGTATCATTCTCAATGGTGAAAAGCTGAAAGCAATTCCATTAAGATCTGAACAAGACAAGGATGTCCACTTTCACCACTGCTTTTCAATATAATACTGGAAGTCCTAGCCAGAGCAATAAGACAAGAGAAAGACATCCAAGGAATCCAAATAGGAAAAGAAGAAGTCAAACTATCACTCTTTGCAGATGATATGATAATATACATAGAGAACCCCAAAAACTCCACAGAAAAACTAATTCAACTCATCAATCAGTTCAGTAAAGTGGCAGGATACAAAATCAACACGCAAAAGTCAGTAGCCTTCCTATATACAAACAATAAATCTGAAGAAGAAGAAATCAAAAAAACCATCCCTTTTATTATTGAAACAAAAAAAATCAAATATTTGGGAATAAATCTAACAAAAGAGGTAAAGGACCTATACAAAGAAAACTATAAAACACTGTTAAAAGAAATAGAAGAAGACACAAAGAAATGGAAAGACATCCCCTGCTCATGGATTGGGAGAATAAACATTATTAAAATGGCCATCCTACCAAAAGCAATATACAGATTCAATGCTATTCCAATCAAAATTTCAATGTCATTCTTCAAAGAAATAGAACAATTATTGATGAAATTCATATGGAATCACCAAAAACCCCGAATAGCCAAAGCTCTCCTGAAAAAAAAAGAAGGGAATGGAGGCATCACACTCCCAGACTTCAAACTATACTACAAAGCCATAATCATCAAAACTGCATGGTATTGGAACAAGAACAGACATACAGACCAATGGAATCGAATAGAAAATCCAGAAATAAACCCACAGATTTATGGTCAACTAATCTTTGACAAAGGAGCAAAGACTATGCATTGGAGCAAAGAAAGTTTGTTCAATAAATGGTGCTGGGAAAACTGGGTCGCTACATGCAAAAGAATGAAGCTTGACCACTACCTCACACCATATACAAAAATCAACTCAAAATGGATTAAAGAACTAGACATAAGACCTGAAACCATAAAATACATAGAAGGAAATATAGGCGAAACACTACGTGATTTGCATATCAAAGACATCTTTACAGACACATCACCCAAAGCAGTGATAGTGAAGGCAAAGATCAACAGCTGGGACTACATCAAATTAAAGAGCTTCTGCACAGCAAAAGAGACAATAACAAAAACAAAGAGAAACCCCACCAACTGGGAGAACATTTTTGCACCCAACACTAATGATAAAGGACTGATCACAAAAATCTGCAAAGAGCTGATGAGACTCAACAACAACAAAGAAAAGAATCCAGTCAAAAATGGACAGAGGAACTAAAAAGAAACTTCTCTGAAGAGGAAATGCGAATGGCCAACAGGCATATGAAAAAATGTTCAACATCACTTGCAATCAGGGAAATGCAAATCAAAACTACCATGAGATACCATCTTACACCAGTGAGAATGGCACATATTAAAAAAACTAGCAACAACAAATGTTGGCGAGGTTGTGGAGAAAAGGAACTCTTCTGCACTGTTGGTGGGAGTGCAAACTGGTCCAACCACTATGGAGAGCTGTGTGGAGATTTCTGGACCTACTAAACATAGAGCTTCCACAGGATCCAGCAATTCCACTCCTAGGGATTTACCCAAAGAACACAGAAACATCAATTCCAAAGAACACCTGCACCCCTATGTTTATAGCAGCACTGTTTACAATAGCTAAGCTTTGGAAACAGCCCAAATGCCCAAAAATAGATGACTGGATCAAGAAGATGTGGTACATATATACCATGGAATATTACTCAGCATTCAAAAAAGATAAACTCATGCAATTTGCAGCAACATGGATGATGCTGGAAGGGATCATGCTCAGTGAAATAAGCCAAAAAGAAAAAGAAAAATACCGGATGGTCTCACTCATAGCAGGGATCTAGAAAACTTAAATAAGGGATCAGGAAAATGAATAACTATAAGAAAGTGAAAATCAAAATCAACAAAAACTATGAACCAGAGACACTTTTGGGGGGTGGGGGGCGGGAGGGGAGGGATTGGGGTCAGAATGGGGGATTGCAATTGTATGGTGAATATAAAAATAAAATTTATTAATTAAAAAAAAAAAAAAGAAAAATAACAACTAAATGTAATGTATACTGGATGGTATCTGGAATATAGAAAGTACATTAGGTAAAAATTAACAAATATGAATTAGATATGGACTTAATTTAATAATTTTTATCAATAATTTATCAATATTAGTTCATTCATTCAACTAATTTATCAATATTAGTTCATTCATTCTGACACCTACCTTGTTAATCTAAGGTGTCAGTAATAGGAGAAACTGGTTTAGGGTGTATCAGAACTCTGTGCTATTTCTCTGTAAATCTAAAACTATTCTAAAACAAACTATTCTAAAAAAAAGCTTATTTTTAGAAAGTGATTCAAATGTATTGGCTATGACTGTAATGATGTTTGTTTTAAAAGCAATTTAATGCATTTTAATTATATTTCATATATATTTTAGCATATATAATAAACTCATGTTTAAGTAAATGTAACAAACTTTAAAGATACTTACTTATGGAAATTTTCATGCATATTCACTAGAAAGAACAATATAATGGACCCAAATGTATTTATTATCTATTTTCCTAGTTAACAATTTCCTGCCATTTTTGTTTTATTTATCTCTACTTATTTGTATATATATTTTGGTTGGCTATTTAAAATCAAATGGGAAATATGTCTTTCTTGGACTTTTTCATTGTGCATCTCTAGAATAAAGGGAATTAAACCCATAACCACCACAGTATTATTTCTCTTACCAGTATTAATAATAATTTTTTAATAGAAGTGACTAAACCATCCATATTCAGTTTTCCCTTGGTTGCCTGAAAAATTAATTTTTAGAGTTGATTTGATGGAATTGTGTTTCAGCAAGAACCACACATTGCATTTAATTAATCTGTTTTGTTTCTCTCAATCTATAATTCTTCCTTTCTTTAATGCAATTTTTTTGATTAAATAAGTAGGTTTGTTTTTTTTAAAATAGAGTTTTTTACAACTTGAATTTGGATGATTATATCTTCATGGTTTCACTTAACATGTTCAAAAATAACTCTTTTGTTAAGTACAAAAGATTCAAATTATAACATATTATAATCCAATATATACTATTTAATAGATTATATATACATTATATATTATACACACATAAAAAAATGTTGTCTCTTACAATGACTCTAAGATATAATGAAATAAAGTCACAAAATTCTTTTGTGTCTGTTTCCTCTCAGTATACATCAAGGATTAGGTGTATATTTCTGTTATATTTTTCATTCTAAAAGTCCATAGATTTTCACATATGATGAAAATATCCTATAAACACTAGAGGGAACAGATTTAAGTAACTTCTTTGTCCACCTTAATTTCTTTGCATGTCTGTCAAACAAAGCCAATGCCACAATATTAGGGGCTAATAAAGATTTTACTAAATATGTTATGATGGTGAGTGCAACCTCATATACCATAAATCAAACCTAAATAGAAGTCTATGAGTAGTTCTTCTGTCCCTCTCCAAGTTCTTCACCTCTGTCTGCTTTTTCTATTGAGGCTCATCCTACAGATTCTTTAGAAAATTTTCTCTTTCTCTGTTTCTTATAATTCTCAGATATTTCTACCTCTGTATTTTTCTTAAGCAGATAAAGTTGTCGCTCCTTGTTGTCTTTGCATCCTCATACTCATCAGAGACAGCGATCTTCAAACAAGCTATTCCCCTTAGAAGGTCAGGGTAGGGACAAGTGGGAAATAGGTTTTCTTCATCATACCAAATAATATTTTATACCTACATGTATACTGAATTCTTGTACTTATGAAGCACCTACTGCATATGAGCCAGAAATTAGGCTAGATGCTGTGAATAATGTTTAACAATATCTGCTTCCTTTTCCTTGTGGATTTACGGTTAAATTATTTACATGCATTAGTAAAATATCAAGGTTATGTTAGAAATGAAAGTCAGTGTGGAATGATTTTAAAAATTGATAACACTATTCACTATTTAATCTACTTCTGCAAACCTGTGGAACATTTGCATATTCTCTTTGGGTTTCTGGGTGACAGCAAGCTGTAGTGAAGCCAGCATACTTCTGCCAGGATTTCATCAGGAGTAGCAAGCTGGCTCTGTGTCACAGTCTGCGTTCAGAGCCAGGATGAGAAAACTTTGCCACAGGAAATGAGATAATGCATCTACAAACTCTTCTCAGGAAAATATGTTATCCTAAGATGTATATTTATGGGCTAGACATTTTAACAGATACACAGCAGTTATACTGGTTTTCTTCTTTAGCAGATCAAGACTTAATTATGTTAAGTATGCTTCTATGTGAAACGAAAGAAATTTTTCCAGTTCTCTAGGGAAATCCTCCCCAACAACAACAGCTAGATGATACTAAGGTATACTAGGGTGCTATAGAGTTAGCAGACATAGATGGATTTTAATCTTGATTTTGGCATTTAAGGGCTACATGACCTTGAGCTAATCCCTTTGCCCTTTCCATTAAATAGAAAAAGAGTATCTCTAATTCATAGGAATTTTGAGAGTATTAAATGAGGCAATATGAATGAAAAGACATGCAGAGACTTGGTTAGTCTACTGAGGGCAAACTTCTGCTTTGAACTGTGATGCTTCCTTTTTCAGGTTAAAATGCAGAAAGTAACCACAAAACACTTCAAATGTGAAGAGGTAGTGACATCACTGCACTGATTAAGTCAGAACTCAATATTTCAATTCAAACTGGTCAATCTGTGCATATATGGAATAATTTCCATTCATGTGAGAATATTTCACTCATCCACCAACAGCTTTAGACATGGTTTCCTGTTTGCCTTGAAATAGATGTTGTGGTTTGTTCTTAATGATTGGAGGAAGTTCCAGTTCTTACTGGAATGACCTCATTTAAACATAGAGCAGGATATGAGAAAGAACAATTAATTTGTGGTTCTGACTGATATTGTATATTTTACACACAGCTAGATAGGGCTATGTATGTAAAAATTAATTATTTATTTCATTAATTTTTTCTATTCATTGGTATTTATTGATACCTATTTTGTCCTAGGCTTTGTTTTAGGGGTTAGTAATAAAACAATACAAAGCATAGACCTTGCTTTCAGGGATTTGATAATCTGTTTTAGAAAATAGGTAAGAAATGAGTGATTATTGTATAATGAGATAATTGCTTTTTAGAAGTTGATGTGCTTGATTTGATATTAGAATTTTCTCAGACATTTACTCTGGATTACTTTTTAATGATGATAAGAATTATAATGTTCACAAAAGTAGACAACTGAAGGTCTGTTTTTCAACTCACATTCATTTATTGGTTTCCCACCTCTTTATTCCCCATCAAGTACTTACTGAGTTCTTTTTTTTTTTTAAACTTTTCATACTTATTATTTTTTAAAATATTTATTTATTTATTTATACAAGCACTGGGTACAGTCAGAAGTGCGGGAGGGTGAGAGAATTCACCAGAGCCAGAGCAGGGAGCAGAGCAGGCAGAAGGACCGAAGTACACTGCTGAGGGGAGCAGCGGGCCGCAGGAGAGGTCTGCGCACCATGCGGGACCCTCCTCCGGTGGCTGGGGAGCAGCCGGGGATTGAATCGGCGCCGCAGAGGCTGAGGGCAGCCTTGCAACCCAGCGCTCAACCACTGCGCCACCCGGGAGGCCCTTACTGAGTTCTTTTTATGTGACAGAAAGTATCTGACTCTTCCCATTTTAAATCCTTTATAACATTCTTGCTCTTCTGTATTTACAAAATTTCTGCTGATACAGAGAGAACCTAGACCCAGAAATAAAGAGATAGATTAAATAGTTTAAATTAATCTAAATAGAGCAGTGCAGACTCACAGCTGATATTTTCTTGAGTAAAATGGGAGAAAGCCAAAGCTTCATAGAAGTCAGCTGACAATGAGTCAACATATAATCAGTTGAAGAGATACAAAGGAAAGATGATTGTTTAGAACTGAAAGTCCTGAAGCAACTCTATCAGTGTTGACATCAAAGAAGAGAAGGACACAAAGAGATCACAGAAAAGGACAGTGTCTCTGTTTGGATTACTTTGGGTCAGAGTTATCACCAATTTTCTAATGAGGAACAGCTTGAGATTAATATTAAAATTTACTGAATATACCATATAGATCGTTGTTTTGTAGTTAGCATTTTCAAAGGGGTATGTGAAATATGTAACTTTTTCTTGTTGATCAAGCTAATCTCACTCTTGGTTCTCATTGTGCTTAATGGTATGAAACTTAATCAAGTCCATTGGAGCTCAGACATCTTCCAGTGTTTTCCTTTTCTTCAGGAAAGCACCTGTGGCTAGCATGTATGTGCTGGTTTGGGGAGAACTAAGCCACTATGATAGAAATTTGTGGTTGAAATATATAAATTACCACTTTATGGGAAACTTTGGGTACTTTGACCATACTGCTTCTTGACATTTGTAGTAACTTTTTTTGTATATGAGACAGCATTGGAGGTAGTAAAATAACACCGGAAAGCTATTCAAGGTCTTAGAAGGACCTTCTAATGTACAATATCAAGACCAACAATATGTAGTTTGAGGAGTGTTCTTACTCCTTACCTTCTAATTTATTTAATTTTTTATTTTAAAATGAGACTTCTTCATGTTATTAATGGCTGTACTTAACTACATAAAGTTGCTTTCTACCTAACCATCTGTGAACATGTTATTTATTATTTGGGCATGCCAAATTAAAAGAAGGAAGTTGCCATGAATTGTTCAAAATATACTAAACTGTAAATATGAATCACTTAGATTCCATTCCATTTATTTATTCTATTTATATACCACCCTACTTCCAAAACAATTTGAAGGGGCTTATTATTTCATGAAAGTATTTTTTTATGAAGCCCATAATGAATACAGTGAACACAGCTGTAATTACTATTCCAGCCCTGAAAGCCACTGTGATGAAGTCATGGAATCATGATCTCTTCTAAGCTTATAATTGTGTGTGAACATATGTATGAGTTTATATTACTGCACTGGGATCCTCAGAAAGAATCACATTCTGGAAACGTTTAAGACAAAATAAGTCTTTCTGATCTGTTAATAAAGTAAACAATCTTGATTTAAAAAGAATAAATCATATGTCAGGGACAAAAATGTCAAGTTTGCGTGGGGTCACAATTTGGTGTTTTCTTTTCTTTTCAGAATGGAAAAAACAGCTATGCGGTTGTTTGTATTGTTGAAATGTAAATAACTCACATTCCAAAAAAGTCTGTTCAGGCTAAATCAGCATCATTTTAAGATTTTTTTTTTTCCCTTCCTGAAGTTTACACTGGACCCAGAGTTTATTCTTAGAGTAAGTAGCATTAGCTCTCTAGCATATTTGGGACATCAGTTACAAGTCAACCCTGGGATATAGGGAAGAAAGAAAATGGTTTAGGTCTTTTAGATGCCTAACACCCCCTTCACCAGATGCTCTGCTTGGTGAGAAAAGGGCCTGGCCATCCAAATATCTGCACTTCAAGATTCTGCAAAGAGGCTTTTGCATACAATGACTTCTTTATACAGCAGAGTGGCAAGACAGAAGTGAAACTGTGAATTGATCTACCTGCTCAGGAAGCCAAACTTATAAAAGAAAATAATTCACATGACACTTCTGACCTTTTACCTTGTCTGAGAAACCAGAAGAAATTTGGCCTTTTCTTCTATACTTTTTCCTGCTTCTGCAACTTGCCATAGTTGTAAATTTGTCAAGAGAGTTGAAAGTGTTTTTTGGTGTTAGAATTATTTTAGGCACTATAGACCTGAGGACCCATACTTGCTAAATTTCCAGGAAAAATTCTAAATGCAGCTAACAGTTCATTTTTAAGCAAACATAAAAGCACATGTCATAATTTTCTTTAACAGTGGATGAATTTTAAAATTTAAAAACTTCATGTATTAAAACGACTTACACTGGAAATTAGAAAAATAGTAAGTAAAACAAAATCAACCATAATTCTATTATCCAAAGAATTGCCCTGTTGTTGGCCTTTTAGTGTTTTTTTTTTTCCTGAATATATATAACAGGCACTAAATATAAATATAATTTTCATACTTTTGACAGTTTTGTCTATGATCATGATAGTCTTAGAAGTAATATCAGAAAGCGCCAACCCAATAAAACATAAATGACATAGAGAACTACCTGGCTCTGTAATATTTAAAATTTCTCCTAACAATGATGTGAGTGAGCTGATTTCCTTTCCAGTCAAGCCTTGAGATGAGACCTCAGCCTTGGTCAACAGCTTGACTACAACTTGATGAAAGACCTTGAGCTAGAGCCATGCAGCTAAACCGCACTTGAACTCCAATGTGCAGAAACTGTGACATCATGTTTATGCCTTTAAACCACTAATTTGCTTTGGAGTAATAGATACCTAAGACACAGCATAAAATAGTTAAATGAACCTTGGTCATTACATAAGCTCCACCACTCTGTTTACTGAGGGACATTGGTCAAGGCACTTAACCACTTAAATGATTCTTAGTTTCCCTATTTGTAGGGTTTGACCAGATTAATGTTTCCCAGATTTCAGACTTTCACTTAAGACTTTCTAATATTTCATGTCTACTTATAACCTCTATGGTTATTTACTAAGTTCTCTGATTTGTATCCTAGTGCAAATTAATTCAAGCCACTTAGGCCATTTAGCAAACATCTTTGGTGATTATTGTTAATCTTCCAGTTGTCAAAAGTTGGTAATGGATATTTTCCTCTTCCTGACAACATTTTTACCACATGATATATTTTAATGAATGAAAATCTCAGATCAAATTCTGTCCAATGTGCAGATATTTACTATATTTCACCAAAACTGAGATCCCATCTATTATGGGATGCACAGTAATTCTACTGATCACTGAGAATGTAAGAAACACCACCAATCATAGCTTTAAAATGCCATTGTAAGACATCCAATTCCAGTCATATTAAAATATGAGCAAAACATGTATTTTAAGTTTAAAGAAATATGGTATTAGCAATTAAGTACCAAAAGAACTCATCCACTCTCTTCAGTACCTTTGAAGTATACTGCTGTCCTAAATACACTAGTATACTACTATCCTAGATACACCACCCCTAACAATGAAAGACTTGCTCCAAAAGGGACATCACAGCATTTTGGTGCCAGTGCTCTTATTATTACCATTCTGGTAATAAGTTCCAACTGCAGCGTTCTCATGCAATGGTAGAATGCAGGGTCAGCCTGACTCTGGATCTTGAGTCCAGTGATGTGGATTTGTAATGCCAATGCCAGAGTGGTAGAATCTGTTCAGAATTCCTAACTCATCACTTATCTTGAATGACAATCATTTCAGCCAGGAAAGATTATTTCTGACTTACCATATACTTATTAAAGCATTTGGTATAGGTTTGATTAGAAATATCTTTTCAAAAAAATTTTTTTTTTTTAATTTTGATTGAGGTACTACTCTTGGCATGTAATATTCTATAATATTCAGGGGTATAGCGTTATAATTCCATATCTGTATGTAGTATGTCATGATCACCATTAAAAAATCTAGTTTCCATCCACCACCATACAATTGACCCCCATACTCATTTTACTTACCTACCAGTCCCCTTCCCCTCTCGTTTTCAATCTATTCCTGTATCTAAGAGTTTATTTTCTTTTGTTTGTTGATTATGTTCCACAAATGAGTAAAGCCATATGGTATTGGGACATGTTATCTTTAAATATAGTTCTCTTCAGGTATTGTATTCTGATCAGGGCCTCAAGTGGTAGTCAGTTCTTTCTAGAGTGTAGATTACAAACAATTTATTGAAGATACATATCCCACTACTAATGCTTAAGCATTTAAAAATAAATGATTTATATCTGCAGCATAAAAATTATTTTACCCAAGTAAATTTATCTAGATAGGAAACTACATATCACTACTATAAACGGAAAATATGTAACACTGCTATGACTAGAAGTCACTTGTAGAAATGAACACAGTACATCAAAACAGCAGTAGGTACATCTGCCTAGTTAAGGTTCTAATATGACACCAGCTCTGTCTTTGTTAAAATGGGTTAATAATCAAGATTTTATTGTTTGACCTAATAAAAAGTGGAAAAACTGAAAAAGGCATCATTTCCTTCTGAAGCTGCTTAAAACTCTGTGAATGTGGCACCAGTATCTGGGTCTTATATTTTGTGAAAAACTGGATTAAACTTAAAAAGTATAATATTCTTTGAAACACAACTTTTCTCATTCTTTTGTAAAGCCATGGGGGAAATAAGTGTCATCTCAGAAAACAGTTTATAAGTCATTAATATCATGCATATTAGTTACTATGAATAACTTATACTAGTGAGGTATTTATTTTTCTAATGAGTTCATTAACAAATGAGACCATAATGAGCATTTACATGTTTTTTTTCTCATGTTGCTCCTGTTATTTGTTTATAATATTTATGTTATAGATTTTTAGAATGTATTAAAAATGCAGACTCTAGGCTACTTGTTTTAGAAAAAAATTGCTTTATTTGTTTGAAAGCCTTCAGGATCTAAAAGTAATGTTTTTCCTTTATCTATTAATGTTATAAAAATATCTGGTAGAATTTGACTTTTGAGTAGCACCTCTCTTTACTTCATGGTGATAGGGTTCATATGCTGCATTGGGTAAGTACTTCCAAATGTCCCCACATAAGTAGTCATGTCAGCTGAACTAAAAGAGTCCATGCCGATGACCAATAGCTTGGGTTTCTGTCTTCTCTGTAATGCATTTGGAAGATTCAATGCAAAAGAGAACTGTTCTCTATGTAACTCTTACAGAAAAATGACAAAAAATAATGTTTCATGATTACAGGGATTCTGGTGACTGGAATTGTCCTATGGACATCCCTCATCCCATATCCAACACTGAGACGGAGAGTTCAGAAACAGACATTTACCATTTTCTTACATTTTTCACCATTTGTTTTAAAGTGTATTCTCAATTAAACATTTTATTAGCCTGAGTAAAACTGTTGCGAGAGATATTTATGTAAAGTCTTAAAACAATTCTCAAACTGTCTAGCTGAATTTCTTTCATGAAATTTGAGCATGGACACAATAAATAAATATTGGTATATCTATTGTAGAGTTATATGAACAATTGGTAAGGAGTATCTTTTGCTGAAACCTTCTGATCTCTAATAGTCTTATACTTTAATATTTTATTGCATTTTAAACCTTTTGAAGGTCAATATTAAAACTAGTTTGTCTTCAATATTATAATACCTCTTTCAAGGAGTGGGATTTCTTTAGCACTTTAAATATTAATAACTGAAAGTGAGTGTTATTAGGGGTAAAATAACAATCCAAATCCAACTGAAAGTAAAATTAGCAATTAATTGATAAACCTTTCTTTAATGTTTTTCCAGCTCCCTAGTAGCACTCACTCATTTTCAGTGATTCTCTATGCTTCCATATTTCCTTCTATCAATATTCATATAGTCTACATTTCACTCCTGTGAGATAATATGATAGCTTAACATCTCTGAGGTATTAGTATTGACAGCAACAATTTTCCTTTGAGGTCGCAATGTGGTTTGACAGCTCTCTTTTATCCAGCCCAGAGCAGTAACCAACAGTGACAATTTTGGCACTGAGACAAGAAAGTGACAAAGAGCTTTTTGTTGTAATTTGTAGGATTTTTTGGGTTTGCATCAAACTACACCAGGCAGATGGCTAAATATGGCACAGATCTATCTGAAAGTATAATCTTTCATTATAGTTTTTGGTCATTCTGCTAACAAAGATTTTTCATGAAAGAATGTGTTTCTCATTGAGATACAAGCATGCCAAGTCTGAAATTTAAAATCCAAAACATACCGTGTTATCTAAGGGCAAATAAAGCTTTGGAAAATATTATCTGATGGAAAATTACTACATTGTTCTTTCCCTCATGACCAAATATATCTTTCTTTAATCATTATCAGTTAATCATTTTGTATTTTGGGGAGATTAACATTTATTTGGGAAAACTTATGGAATATTAAAACAGTAATGGTAGGGACAATAACCTTAGAAATTTACACCACATACCCATTTGAGAGACATTAATGTGACCACAATGATTAAACTTCTAATTCCATGTGATTTCTTTGGCTCTTGTTTTTTGTCCTTTTGCATTGGGGTATGTAATGGACAATGTAAAATCATTGTATAATTTTAATCCTTTACCATACTGTCACAAATGTTAATGCTATCACAAATGTTTGAATTTCTAAATTCATGTATTTACCTCAAATTTTTTTACTTTGAGATATGCAGTGGGTAAACATTGAAACCATTGTCTAGTGTTAATCCTGTGTAAATTGTACCAATTTGGCAACTGTGTGGTTTGATGTAGAAAAGAATGGATTGAATGTGTATACGATGTTGCATGTATTTAGTTACTGATGTTTAAAGCACAGCAGTTGTATTTTTAACCAATTCTTGCCTTAAATAATGCCAATCTTTTGTTTTTACTTGTCCTGCAACTTATATTTCTAAGTTATAAACAATTCGTATACTCAGGATAGAAGACTTCCCCAGAAATGAGAGCAGGAAGTGTAGGAAATGGTTAGCAACATGGATTCTACATTCAAACAGCCAGACTATCTCCACTACTTATAGAATTCACTTAACCTCAGTATTCAGCTGTAAAATTGAGATGATCATGGGTGTGATTGTGTTGATCAAATATACAAAGCAATTAACATTAAGCTTGTCAAGTAGCACTGTAGCTATCAACTAATGCTAATCTTAGAGATTAAAATTGTCCAGCAGATGCTTGGGGTTGAGGATATGGAGGCTGGGAATGTGTTAGGTAAAATTTATTATAATTCCAATTGTACTGACAAATCCTATACATTTTACTTTTTACTTAGGCTGATTCAGTCTTTCAGATGTATTTTATTATTTTAGTAAGACAAAGGTTGAGAGTGGTGATGTAGAAAAAAGCAATGAACCCTAGAATTAGAGGATTTCATTTCTTTGCCACTTCTTGAAAATTAGCATGGTCTTTATGAGATCTCTGACTATACCGTATGTGGAACTGGGCCACTGACCTGGTTAGATCATCTAACCAGTATGACTTCCCTCTCTCACAGACAGCTTCTTATCCGTATCTTTTTTTTTAAATTTTTTAAAATAAATTTTATTTTTTATATTCCCCATACAATTACAACCCCCTTATTTTGACCCCAAGCCCTCCTTTCCCAGCCCCCCATCCCCCATAGTGTGTCTCTGGTTTATAGTTCTTTCTTGATTTGGATTTTTTCTTTTTTATAGTTATTCTTTTTGCTGGTCCCTTATTTAAGTTTTCCAGATTCCTGATATGAGTGACACCGTCTGGTATTTTTCTTTTTCTTTCTGGCTTATTTTGTTGAGCATGATCCCTTCCAGCGCCATCCATGTTGCTGCAAATTGCATGTGTTTATCTTTTTTGAATGCTGAGTAATATTTGATGGTGTATATATACCACATCTTCTTGGTCCAGTCATCTATTTTTGGGCATTTGGGTTGTTTCCAAAGCTTAGCTATTGTAAATAGTGCTGCTATAAACATAGGGGTGCAGGTGCTCTTTGGAATTGATGTTTCTGTGTCCCTTGGGTAAATCCCTAGGAGTGGAATTGCTGGATCATATGGAAGCTCTATGTTTAGTAGGTCCAGAAATCTCCACACAGCTCTCCATAGTGGTTGGACCAGTTTGCACTCCCACCAACAGTGCAGGAGAGTTCCTTTTTCTGTACAACCTCGCCAACATTTGTTGTTGCTAGTTTTTTTAATATGTGCCATTCTCACTGGTGTAAGTACCTAATTGTAGTTTTGATTTGCATTTCCCTGGTTACAAATGCTTATCCATATCTTCCAGTCAGGAAAGATAGTGATACAAGTCTGAAATTATCTGATCCTGTGTACAGGGAGCAAGCCTCCCCTGTTAGAATCTCCCTAAGTTGAGTAGCAATCTTATTTTAAATTAGGATTCTTCCCTATTGCCATGTCCATAAGATATAGCAAAGTTGTGGTCAAGCTGCCTGTTAAGTACTACAGAAGTGCCCTCTATCCTTTAAAACAGTAATAATGTCCTATGAGTCTTTCCACTCTTTTTAAGTAGCATCCTAATTCAGATACTACAGCAGTCATTCTGAGTCAGAGACTCACAGGTGATGCTGAAATTATGCAGTCCTCAAAAAAGCAAGATGAAACAAAATAAAAAAAAATAAATAAACAGCTCCCCTACTCAGTCTTCCAACAGATTTGGAAAGCCATATTAAAATATGCTTGTTAAATTTTCTCCTGACCTGAGTCCCTCAGGTCTCTGACTCTAGGCAGGAGAAGTTCATCAGGAAGGCTGGAATCAGCTCCTTAAATGGTCATGAAATTCATTATTTGATAAACTCTTCTTCAGGGAGTGAGAATACAATATTGGTTTCAGTGAGTGTATCATTTCTATTGTCACATCCTAAGCCTCTCTTACGTCAACTACCTCCCAGGGTACTTCTTACATCTTGCTGCAGTGCATGCTGGCCTACCAGGGCTTTATCAGGGCCCCAGGCTGATATCTGATTGTCCTTGACCTTTCTCTGGGAATTTCATCATCCTCTCCAATCCTTCCTCACACTCATGCTTTCTAAAGTGCTGAACAACTAATAGTATATGATTCATTCTAATATTCTAAATGGGACTGGTCACAGTCACCTACTTTCTAGGAATTTATCATTCTTGCCAGTGACATTTTTGGGACACAGTGCTTGTCTTTACTTCTAATGCAGATATCATCTACCTTTTTCCTTTATCACTATTTTCCTTTATCACTATTTGTTCAGGAAGGAGAAGTAGCAGAGTAAATTGCTTCTAATGGCCTTATACATTGTCAACTAGTCACCTATTAAAGCTTGCAGATATAAAAGCCATTTAATGTGTGATCTTTTGTATGATCATGATATTCATTGTGAGAATAGGTTACTTTTATAGCAGTTTCCAGGCCCATGATATGGCTTTTATTTCTAAAAGAAAGTAAATGAAAGCAGGGCTTGGTAGAGTATCATGTTGTTTCTTAATCTGAGAAAACTCCCAGGGGCAGTTCTGTTTACTAATACCTGGATTCCCCAGTTGCAGTAAATTTAGCATTTGGCCCAGTTTGTCCTTGTTCTTTGCTTCTAATGTTGACTCTCAAGAAGTGACACTCCCAAACAGATGTTCTGGCTGTTCACTGATTCCTACCTAGCAGCTTTTGACTGTTGCCTCACTTGTTTCTCAATGCAAGTTTCTCCTGGAGGCAGAGGAAGGACAGATTCCACCACTAGGAAAGGCCTTTTTATGACCCTTGCTGTTGTTATTCCCTGCTTGAGCACCATGTGATTTGATTTTTTTATTGCTGCTATTCTCTTCCCCACCTCCCATTTCAGAGACAAGGATCCACCTCTTCTAGAAGGCAAAAGATTTTTCTTATGCTACTCAAAATCAGAGATCACATTATATTAATTCTCAGATCCTTAGTACACAATAGTAACTAATATAGTGGGTTAAATAAGTTAGAAAAAGTCCCAGTGTTACTAAATGCACATTCCAGAAATCACCCAATTCTTAATCCATTCATTTCCTTACTCCCATGTTCATGTTACACAGTCTACTTTTAGTCATCTTCACTAATGGATGAGAACAGAAAGCATAAATTCATTAATATGCAATTGAATACCCAACCCACTTGACTTTGGAATGCATTCTGGATTCATAGGCAGATTCATATGTCTAAAGCCTGGGGGAGACATTACTAATAAATCAAGAGTGTGGACATCTTCCAGTTTAGGAGGAACTGGGAATATCTCCAAATGCTTCCTCTAGTCCCCTGTTCCCCACCTCCTTGCCTGCCATGCTATACATGAACATCTTGGTCTCATTCTGTAGCAAAGAATGAGTAGAAGTGCCTCCTCAGACTTTTCCTGGAAAAGAGAGATATTAAATGTCTGGTGTTAAAGGGCCTCTTTGTATAGTATGTTCAGAACAATTAAATTCAAATCCACCTCAGACTATCAGTGCATATATTGATTATACAGCCGGCTACTGATATTGGGGAGATAAAGATAGAGTTTAGTCTTAAGATGGGGAAGACATGCCACTACTCACAGAGAACAGTTACCCAAAAGGCAGTAATAACAGTCATCTGCTTGACACAGACAATAAAAACTATGGCCTTCAGAAGAAAGATAAATAGTTTCACTTGGGGGGAAAGAGGAGCAAGTAGTGGCTATGGTAAATTTACCTTGGGATGGTGGAATGATTTGTACTAGTAGAGTGAGTTAGGGGCAGTCCAGATTGAGGCCTTAAACAAAGGTGTACAGGAAAGACATAGCCATTTGGACCAGAGGAGAGGGCAAAATACATGAAAGGAGTGACATAATTTTAAAAAAATTGCATAATGGTTTGAAAATATGTTTAATTGTTGAAAGAGCAAGGGTGTAATATGACAGAATCTTTAAAATGGGAGGAATTTATAACTAGTGCCAGAGAAAAAACATCTAGTAAGCCCTTTCAGTAACAGAAAAATATGTAGTAAAAAGTTCTTGAATAAGATGGCAACTAGGGTCAGCTTCATGTGAATGGGACCTGTGGGATTCCACACACAGGATCCCCCTCTAGAAGGGTGCCATGCTTCATTTACTGTTGTTATTGTTGCCTTGAAAATCTTTATTTTTGAATAAGGGACGCCCCATTTTGTAGTAGGTACTGCAGATAGCTAATTCTTCTCTTCAACATGGAAATTAGTGAAAGGAACACGAACAAGGGCAAGAGAAAGGAAAAAGGGAAGTAAAAGGTGATCAGAGTGTAAGAATCTACAGGATCATATATGGGAAGTCTCATAGTACAGGCGATGCAGGAGGAACAGGATTGGGGCAGGGAATTACTCGGAGCAGGAGGTCTGTTTGAACCATTGTGTTTAAATATTGAAGAACAGAGGTATGTAATAGGGCCAATGGTGTGCATGAAAGTGAAGAAAGTGGTAAGTTAGAGGCTGGGTACACTGCTGGGAAGGCATGTTTTCTAGAATCAGGGCAGTGTAAAGTAGTGAGTTAAAAATCAAGCAACAGGATAGGCAGTCTGTAGGCAAAGAGAGGGACTAGATTTGAGAGACCTAAATAATGTTGACTCCATAGGGTAGGCCTCTTGTGAAAGGAGGAGAAAGCCCTCTCCTGCAAGAAGATATCTTCAAGGTTAGTCATGGTGGGAGAGGCTGGTTCAAGACAGGAACCAAAAAACAGGGCCTTTAAGAAAGAAGGGAGCAGTCACTTCTCTTTTTGGCCCATGGATTGAGTCCAAACATCAAGAAAATTAGAAACCCCACCTCCTTTATAGCTGTGAGTGCCCTTGTGTTCTGGTGGGAGGCTCTTGGGAATTCACCTTCTCATTTCAGAGAGAGAATTTTGCATTTTTTCCCAATGTTGTTCCTCATCCTGAAATTCATGTGTATTCCCTTGCAGAGTTTCACCCAGAGGTGCAGCAGCCTCTTGGATCCCTGTGACAGATGCTTTAATCTGGTAGCTCAGTGGCAATTCTGGCTAATGCCTGGGGTGCCTCAGGGAATGAAAGCAATAATGTAATTTGTTTTCAAAGACTCAGGATCACAGATCAAGTCAGGACTCTCTCCATTTCCATTTTTCTTTCCACCTTGGCTTCATTCTTGACTTGCCACAGAGTAGCTGCTGTGGTGAAGGGTGTGATGTCTTCTGGCTCCCAGCTTGACAATGGATGGCACCTGCCACCAGGTGATTTCTTGCCCTCCAAATCCTGAAGAATGGTTTCTTCGTCTTGATTTAGATCAGACTTTTTTCCTGTATCAATCAGTTTTGGCCAGATGTCTGAAATGTCTTAAGAACTTAATTCCAGAAAAAACATCTAACTGGAGAAATTGTGGGGGAGTCTTTCAAGAAGGCATTGAAATCAGAGGCATTCTGGGGACATAAAATGGTAGCATCCCATTATAGCTTTCTTTATTTAGGAACAGGATAAAACTGTATTGTTTTATCTAATTGCCCTCTGTGTAGCTATGTGAAAGAGTAGTTGATGCATCCTTTTTTATTTTTAATTTTTGTGGCTTATTTTTAGTACCAGGCTTAATGAGGTTGAGCAAAATAGGAGATATCAGATTTTCATCACATGATATCTTTCACTAATTTCGGAAAGCAGAAAATACTGGAATCTTCTTAATCCAAGTGGTTCTTCTGAATAGAGTAGTTTGATTTGTATGTTAACAAATTCTGCATGGCCGTCCCATAATAACGTGTAATAAACCTCACCAACATCTGAAGAGGCAACCCTCACTTTTGTAATTGGTAACAGAAGTTGCTATCTTTCCACATCCTTTAGTGAGCTCACTGTTTACTTTTCTAGCTGTATAGTGGCAGCTGTTTATTTGCTTGTATATACAAAGGTTTATTGGAATGTTCTCTTCAAATTGGAATTATTTGTGTTTCAGAATTTATACCCACTCACTATCTATGTAAAACCTTGCATAATTGTGTATTTATTTATTTTTTGCTGTGGAAACTGTATAAATAACATTCAAAAGAAGAAGGATGTTTCTCTTTTCATATGTTTGTCACGTTATTACTTTAATGATATTAATTAGGATAGTGCTGTTTTCTAGCAATGATATACTATAATGCGTGACACCATCTTGCTGGAATCTGCTATGGCAGATTGTATTGTTTAAAAGGGTCACACAATGGATTAGCCCATGCTACATGCTCTTCATACAATGTGACATCCCACTTTTTTATCCTTGGGGATAATGGTCCCTCTCTAAATAAGGGTGGGCTTTTGAAATGACTGGACCAGAAGAATGTGACAGAAACGATGCTCTGGTAACTTTGATTTGATCATCATATATGGCTTCTTCTTGGCTCTCTCTTGGGATGTCTGCCTTTGGGACCTATTCCCATGTGGTGAGGAAGTCTAGGCAACATGGAGAGGCCACGTGGAACTGTTCTAGGAGGCAGCTGCTGGGAAATTCTCAGCTGACAGCAAGCATCAGCTGTCAGACATATGAGTAAATAAGTCTTCATAGGATTCCAGAGCCCAGTCCTCAAGTCTCCTAGCTGAGTCCCTAGGTTGTTTTATGCCGTTAATTTTGCTGGTAATTTTTTCACACAGTCATAGAACTGAAACAGAATCTGTTCTGATTCTGAAAGAAATTGAAGAGCAAAGTGTTGAAAATAAGCTATTTCTCCTTCTAATAATGTCACACCCCATATAACATAAAAAACTCTTTATTTAGATCACAACTAGTTATTCCAAGGGAGATGTTTAAATATAGTAAACTCCTACCCCCACAATAACATTTTTAAATTATAAAAATGATCTCAGGATTTGGAATGTTGGACTGAAATTTGAAAAATACAAATCATTGGGAGAAAGAAGACCCAAGGGAATATTCCTGTGGTGAAACATTAGAATGGGCCACTGATGGACACAGGATAATCTTCTCTAAATTTTTTTGAAAGTAACCGCATATTAATCTTGTCTAGTTTTATTTGAAGCATCTAGACTGGAACAATTTTTGAGGTCTTCTCGCTTTCTTTTCATGGCTTTGAAATAGTCTCACTTTACCCATTACATAATGAAGAGAAAATTATGTATTATAAACAAAATTGCTAAACATTAATTTTGATGTATACTCTTGAAAAGAGCAAAATGTGAGCTGTCATAAGCTCCTGTCCTTTGCTTGTACTTTATTAATTGATTTTCTCCATATCTTCTGGTCTGTCAAAACAGTTTTTCATGCTATGGCCAAAATGTGCTGAAATGATCAGTCTGTGATTTTTTTTTAATGAAGACAAATATATATCTAATCTAAGACTAATAGGCTTTAAAATAATATTTTAAACTCCAATTTGATTATGTTAAGTCTTCCACTTAAAACTCAGTGACTCCCTATTACTCTGAAACTTTCCCATAACATCATGATAGGTTTGACCTCCATCTGCTTCTTCAGATACAGTCCAATGTCCACTAATAGAAGAGATAAAAAACAAAGAAGTTATATATTGATACAATGGAATGCTCTGCAACAGTGAACATGAATTAACTGTAACTATACGCATCACTATGTATGAATTTCAAAATCATGCAATGCTAAGCAAAAAAATAAAAAGTGACAGTTGAATACTTAAGAAATAATTCCTTTTACAAAAACATCAAAGTCAACAAAATCAAGCAGTAACAAGTATGGGTGATCTGTGTCGATGGCAGTAAGATATTTTTTAAAATATAGGAAAAATCAAAATTTGTGACGGTAGTTACTTATGATGGGGAAAGTTGAGAATGCTATGAGGGATAGGAGATTTTGAATCAGTACTGCTGTACTTCTGTTTTTAAAGCTTGGTGGTGAAGGTACATAGATGTTTATTTTTTTAATATTATTTAAATTATTTAAAGAGAATATGCAAAGTAAATGCTTATGCATGATGTATTTCACTATAAAAAAGGTGTTTTAAAAGTAAAGAACATTGAATAAAAGTCTTAGGATCCAAGGTTCAAGTTTCAGTGACATATAAAACAGGCAGAATAGTAGGTAAAGACAGAATTTGAAATAGACTTCTTCAAGGAGTCCTCCAACTGAAGTTAATGGCTGTCTTTTCCTTCCCTATAATATATTTGAAAGGCAGAAGAACTAGCTTCCTTTTAGGAAAGATAATTTATATTTTGATTATTAAATGTGAACCTAATGAATTTGAACCCCAGTGGTTCATCATATTTGGACTGTCTCACTTATTCATATTTTATTCACTATATATCTTTAAAGATTTATTTATTTATGCATACAAGAACTGGGGTACAGGCCAGAGGTATGGGGGTGGTGAGAGGATTCACTAGAGACAGAGTGGAAAACAGAACAGGCAAATTGACTGAAATACACTACTGAGGGGAGCAGCGGGCGAGTCAGGAGAGGTCTGCTGCACCATGTGGGTAGCTCCCTGGGTTCGGATCGAACTCATGCTGCAGTGGCTGTGGATAGCTTCATAGGTTTTGTCTTAACCCCTTGCACCACCAGGATGTCTATGTTCAATATTTTTATATTGGACCATGAGTCATTCACAATACTGTGCTATTTTCTGATTCTGATTTTTCTGTGGTGTGAGAGGAATTTTAAATATATGTGCTTATTCATCCATGAATTTTAATTGTCACTAACCAGGTGGTTTAAAAGTGATGGATTTGTGAATGTGGATGAAGAGTATTTTGGGTAATTTATTTCTGATACTAGAGGCATTATGGAAGGCACTATCTATAATTGACAAATGAAATATAAAAAATTACATAGCCCAAGGGAGAGTGGAGCTATCACACTGTAGGACTTTTGCTTTACTAGTGAATTAATTTCTGGCACCGTCTATAAGTCACAAGACTTTGTTAATGCATGATATTTGAAAAAATCCTATAAAGTGGCTTAATATGCTTTTTGACATTTATGAGATAATATTGGAGTTTAGCTGCAAAATTATTTAGAAATGCTATGATTTAGAGACAGGAAAGCATTTTATTCTGGGATTTCAGGAAATTAAGAAATTGTTTTGTATGCAATATTGCCATTTTAAATACACTATTTCAAAGTTTGCTGCATATATAGATGAAATATAACAAATATGACAAGGCATATCCTCCCATGTTCATCTCTAAATTTTCTAACCATATATGAAATATATGTAAAAAAGTAATGGCAAGTTGAGAATATAATTTAGCTGTGTAGAAAACTAATGTTCTAATTTAAAAAAATTATCTTCCATTATTTAGACCCTACTGCCAAGCTGATAAGCCTGTATTGTGGAATCCTTTGAATTATCCAAATTACATTTCAAAACATTTTTTTAAATGAAATAAAGTTATATTTCAGACAGGCTATATATCAGTTGAGTTATAAGCATTCTGTTCTAACTTTCCCCATAAAACCAGAGAATTAGCTGCCATGCTAACATCTGTGGCCTGAACTTCAACTTGACAAAAATCAACTCTAATGGCTTTTCCCACTCTAAAATATTGACTACTTTCAATCTGTGGTTAAAGAAAATGGAGTGTCAAGTTAATATATGCCTCATGTTTCTAACCTTTGTCTTTTCTCATTGAGCATAATTTCACTACAATCTAAGTTTTTTTTAAAAATTTGATCTATGATGACATTTTGTTTTCATGCAATCTCAAATGATCTTTTTGTTAAAGATTCAGATCCATGAGGATTTTAGCTATTTTCCACTATATTTACTGTAGTATTTTAGTTTTAATTATATAGAAAAAGAGTTCTTTTTATTTCAGGTCTATCTTAGTGGAAAATTGAAAAATTGCTCCAAAAGTGAGCTCAGAGATTGTGGTAGCTGATGTGTGTGTGTGTGTTTTGGGCAGAGTGCTTACAGGAGTAGGGTACAGCCCACACAGTTGATTCTCTGTGCAAATATGTATATAACAAAATGGTTATATTTTTCATTATGTTTCTCTACTTTTGAGGGAGATTGCTTCCATCAGGGCACAGTCTCCCTTCTGCTTCCTGCCAAAGCTACACTCTGAAATAGCTCTGATTTCTGATCCCTATGCCTGTTCTTTGCTTTTGATTTCAAGAGGGACTGAATGCCTTTGATTCAACTCATCATGGTGGCCCCATTTCTTTTAATTGCCCTGTTTGTGGTCATATTCCCTTGGTTTTCTACCCCAAATTGCTGCAGTATTCAGTTATCATCCTTAATCACATACATTTAACAGTTCAGCAGAGTGACTGCAAGTGTTGTTTTGGGACCAGCAATACTCCAGGAATCTGGTTTTATTCCTTGGGCAAACTTTGTCTTGCTATTAGTTGTTGATGTGGTTTCTAGGTGACCTTAATAAAAATGTCCAGGAAGTGGTGTATGATGTTGTTGACAGTTCCAAGTCTCACAGCTGCTTATTGGGTAGATGTTTTACTTTTTCTAGTGCTTGATGATTTTGTTGTGGTTTAGTATTCCATTGAATGGATTGTGTAAGGTGCTATTCGTAAGAGCCACAAGTTTGATCTCTGCCTTCTGGGAGCTAATGCTATCTAATTCACAGAGCTCAAAAGGGTACAGGACCACCCTCAGAATATCTGGAAAGCCAATGAAGTTTTCCTACACACTCTCAATTTTTGAATCATTTCCTTTTTTCTCCTTTGTAGCCCAAACCCTTATCTCATACCCTTCATTTGTACTAAAAATGAATGTACCCACAACATAAGGGCCACTTGCCACGGACCTGCGCAGCGGTAGACTTGCAGGACTGTCTCAGGATTGAGAAACTGTGAGGATGCTCAAGGAATCGGCGCATAAATGACAGACAGACACATAAATGACAGACAGACACACTTCAAGAGTGAAGATCTGAATGTAATTTGCTCAAAATCATCATACACTTTTATACCTTTTTTAACAATGGATGATTTCATACAATTTAATTCTTTCTCAGCATAAAATACTTTGTAAGGCATAAGACATTTACTTTGTTATTCATGTGCATGTGATTGCTGTTCCATGACACAGTAAACAACCTCAAGGTACTGAATCTACACAATCAGTTTTGCTTACACAGAACGGCATTCTTTAAGCTAGCTTTTCTTGATTTGTATCCCAAAACCACAATGATCAGAAAGCATTGATATTTACCTACTGGCACCTCTTACTTTTAGTGATCACGAGCAATATATTCTCTACGTAAGCATTTTGATTTTTATGGTGTTGTCTCATGTGAGAAGTATTATGATTATTATAAAACTACTATTGCCACACACTATTTTCTTTATCATGCATTTCCTGAAACTGATTGTACACATATAAAGAAAAAGCAAAGTAAGTGAAAAATCTTGATATGATTTTCTTATAAATAGATTCTCATTATGTTAATTTGTGTATGTCCTTCTTAGAAACTCCTGTTAAGTTAGTTCACCAAGAGAAGGGGAGGTCATCAGCTCATTCATCTGTGCATTAGTAATCATGCTCAGGTTAATAGTTGGACTAATATAAAGGGAAATTAACACACATTTCACTTGGGGACAAATATTTTATTTCTAACTTTGTTGAGATATAATTGATATATAACATTGTATATGTTTAAGGTGTGCAATATGATCATTTGATACCTGTGTATCTTACAAAATGATTACTTTCAGTTATTGGTATTTTTGGAGTATATATGGAATAAATAAGTATGTGTGTATATATATATATATGTATATATAGAAAAGTAGATATGACATTTTAAATTTACCTGAATGTTTTTTGATATATCATATTATATTAGTATCCATTGTTATATAACAAATAACCCTAAAATCTGGTGACTTAAAACAACAAACATTGATTAAAGCATTTTCTGTAAATCAAGGATTTAAGGACATCAGAGCTGAGATTCTGGTAGTGTTTCTCATGAGTCTGCATCCAAGCTGACATACTGACTGAAGTCAAGGATACTAAATGTCTTTAATCCATGATAGCTGGCTTCTCTCAGAGCTCAAGAAAAAAGTAAAGAGGATCTTCAATGACTTTTATGACCTTACCATGCTCTATCAAATCTGCCATATTCTATTCATAAGAAATTATCGTTAAAGTTCAGCCCACAAGCCAGTACAGGGGAATTAAACTCCATCTCTTGAGGGGAGGAGTATGAAAGAATTTGTGGACAAATTTTAAAACCACCACCAAACTGAAAGAATAGAAGGAGGATACTGTGGAATTCATCCAACATAATTCAGTCATTAAGGATCCAAATTTGTTTTGGAAGTTTTCTTCTATCTTCCTCTTATTACCTGGGAAAAATCTTCTCTTCTGAAGCTACTTGTTTGTATCTGATTGCTATATTCTTAAATAAGTCTACAATCATTATTTGGAAAGTGGACCCAACAGAAACCATATGATTAATCTTTCATTTTAGAATATCATATGTTAGATACAATCCTTCTGTTGTCACAGTATTTCAAAAGAGACTTCAAAGCTTGAAACAAGAGATTTTAAATGCTTTCTTGTTCTGAAGTAGTGACATTTCCAAAAGACTCACTAAAAGGGAAAATAAAAATGACTTTTGACCCTTAGCCTTGTCATGTGAGATAACGAATTTGGAATAGAGGGATCATGGAGAGGAATAAGACATATAGAGCACCAACTGGTACAAGAAAAGACTGTTCATCATTTCTTCTTATTAGGAAAATGCAAATAAAAACAACATTGATATATCACCTCACTTCTGTGAGAATGTCTACTCAAAAAAAAAAAAAGAAAGAAAGAAAACTAAGAAACAGGTTGGAGAGGATGTGGAGGAGAGAAAGAACCTTGTACACTTGGTGGGGATGTTAATTGGTGCAACCATTATGGAACACAGTCAGGATGTTACTAAACAAATTAAAAATAGAAAAAGAAATTCCATATGATCTAGTTATCCCACTTCTGTATCCCAAGAATCCTAAAACACTAATTGGGAGAGATTAATGCACCCCCATGTTCATTGAAGGATTATTGACAATAACTAAGTGTTTGAAACAACCCAAGTGCTCATCTTCAAATGACCAGATAAAGAATACGTGTTATATATACAATAGAACATTTCTAAGCTATAAAAAGAACATGAAATCCTGCCATTTGCAATAATGCGGATTGAAGTCTGACAGTACTCTAACCTAGAGGGTGCCATGCTTAGTGAAATAAATATATGGAGAAAGGCAAACACACACTACATGATTTCACTCATATGTTGTATATATAGAAACAAATGAACTAAATAAAATAAAAAAGTAAACTTCTAGACTATAAGATAAGATCAAATTAATGGTTACCAGGGGAGGGGCACGGTAGATTCAGGTAAGAGGTATTAATTGTTTGGTGCAGGATAGAATTGGCTTCTAGTAGTGAACTTACTATAGTATTTGTGTATCTATAGATATTGATTTATAATGATGCATGCCTCAAACTTTTAATATGTTATAGTGCAATGTTATTTTTATTTAAAAAATGCTGTGAAAGGATTATTAACCTAATCAAGATGAAGCTGAATAGGGTAGGCGTCTTCTTGGAGAGAATCATTTATGGTGGATAAACTGATATCTTGCTTTTCACCAAGAGGTTGCTCGCTGACGTGCAGAAATGAGGAAGCTACCAGAGAGTAGTGGTTCAGCAAGCTCTTGGGTCTTTCTGATCTGTTTACTCTGACTTCAGTAGGTGCCATAAATGTGTTTGATTCTCTAGAAAAGTCTAAGATGTGAGAGGCTGTCTGGTATAGATGTTATAGATCTAATGAGGAGCTAAGTTTACAGTGGGAACAACTCCACTAACAAGCAGGGTATGGAATGTGTGTGCAGGTGTATGTTTCCTTAAGTCAAAGAGGGTACTGTGGAAGGAAGCAAAAAATGGAGCCCGTTAGAGGTGATATCTAGTGGGGCAAGGTGAACAAGCAAGTGGAGCTTTCCCTTAGATATTGGGACTGATGATAAGTCACTTGAAGTTTCCAGAAAGATTAGTGTCAAAATTTGTAAATGATATAATGTTGAAGATTCCTAAAGTGCTCTCCAGAGAAGCCATCCCTTGTGTGAGTCAACATTTGTACATCTTCCATGTCAGAGGCTTTCTCACAGCCAAGAAAAACTACAAATGGCATCTGCTCATTTAAAATAGATTTTCTCCTTTAATATCCATGCCTCTTCCCATCCCCAGTCTTGGAGGAGTCAGAAGCAGAATAGTGAATTAGGGATGGAAGATGGAAGAATAAGTGAAGACATAGTGAAAGATCAAGATGTAACCTGCTTTCGGTTGTCATGAAATTGGGAGAGGTTTGACTAAAGTTGGGGAAGATTGGGTCAATGCTTGCATTAGATTAACTGGAGAGGAGATGGAATAGAAGACTTTTAATATTTGAAATTAATTTAAAGCTTTTATGAAATACAGACAGGAGGCAGAATAATCTTGTGTTTTCTAACATTCACAAAGATTTTCTCAAATTTAATGTATCTTTTAAAAATTGATTTACATCATAGTTTTATGATACTACATAAGATCCAGAAGCATCATTTCACATCTCAATACATGTGCATAGTACCATAGCCACCATATCTGATTTTATTTAGACATTTAAATATTTTATATATTTCTTCATAGACATTCCATTTAAACACAACTAATGACAATTGCTGTTTTCATTACAAATAAATTATAACACACTTTAGAAGTGTTGCATAGTGTTTTCTAACTTTTTAAAAAGCTCAGCTTTGCTTTTACTTTTCAGAAACACCATTTGTGATAATTCTTGCCACACAAACTAAGACTAAAAACTGTTATTTTCCAAATTTATTTAAAAAAATCTGCTTAGGCAGTTTTGCATGAAGGGTTTTTTTTTTTTTTTTTTTTTTTTCCTGAAAGAGACTTTTCACCTAGAGGAGATTTTTTTTAAAAGATTTTATTTATTTTTATACAAGAACTGGGGTACAGGCCAGAGTTGCGGGAGGGTGAGAGGATTCACCAGAGACAGAGCAGGGAGCAGAACAGGCAGACGGACCGAATTCACTGCTGAGGGGAGCAGCAGGCGAGACAGGAGAGGTCTGCTGCTCCGTGTGGGATTATCCCTGGACGGCCGGGAATCGAACAGGTGCTGCAGAGGCTGCAGACAGCTTCACAGCATGGCGCTCAACCCCTCAACCTGCTGCACCACCGGGGAGGCCCGAGATATATATTTTTTTAATTTGAGGTTTGTGACTCATTTTTTTCAGCTATGTGCTAATATCAATATTAAATGTGCTCTTGAATGATATGGATTTTGTTACCCTATGTAAGAGATTAATGTATGTACTACTTATTTAAAGCAGACATAAGTAAAGCAAGATTTGTTTGTGAGGAATAGGGTTTCTCCAGAATAAAGAATACAGAGACCCAGTGGAAACATACCTGCTTCCCTGCTCATGGTTTCTGTACTTGGCCCTGAATTGATTTTACATTTTATGGTTACCAGATGTATAGCCTTTAAAATTATGGACATTGGATTAATTCCTCATATTGGAAAACACTCTGAGGTGACATTAAATGAGCCTGTGATTTGAGCAGCCTATAATTTTCACACAGGTTTGGGCCAACAAAGTAAAAATATTTCCCATAAAATGCTGTAAATTTGCTAAAACATAATGCAAACCCTTTATGGTATAATACAAAAAAACTTTACTAGAATGCATTTTAGTAAATATATTTTCTAGAAAAAATGTATTTACATATTTTTATATGTAGAAATAATATTTTTATATATAGAAAAATATTTTTATAGAAAATATATTTCCTAGATTTTATTTTTAACAGTTTCGAGGGAAAAAAATCTCACAAATACTCTAAAAGGATATCATCAGTTCATTTTTAAACAAGCAAGTGACACCATACATTATCAGAGAAAGTTGTTTTTAACATTACAGAATCTTTGGGTTGGAAGACTCTGAGATGGTTCACAAACATTTATGTTAGGGGATTCTCTCTGATTAGTCATAATTGATACAGCAATTACAGTTATTGATTTGTATGAATTTGCTATTGCCCTGAAACAAATTTGATAGCTTAAAACAACACCCATTTTTTATCTCGCAGTTGTGTAGGTCAGAAGTCTGGACAGAATGCAACAGGATACCTGTTCAGGGTTGGACTGGGCTGATATCAAGGTGTTGTCCAGGGCTGCACTTTTCACCAGGGGCTTGAGATTCTCCTCCAAGTTCATTATTTGTGGACAGAATTCATTTCCTTGCAGGGACAGGACTGAGCTCCATTGTCTGCTGGATATTGGCCAGAGATAGTTCTCAACTTCTAGGGGTAGCCCTGATTGCCTCATTATGTGACTTCCTCCATCCTCAAGTCAACAATGGATCTTCAAATCTCTGACAAGCTGGAGAAAATGCCCAGCTCTTAGAGGAAGCATGTTACTAAGCCCTATGCATCTGCATAATCTCCTTTTGAAGCTATCCTTGTTAACATAATCATAAATTTTGTCTATCTTCATGTTATCAGGTTCTGCTCAAACTCAAGGGGAGAAGATTTTACAAGGGTGTGGGTATTTGGAGTGGCAGTTTATCTTAGAATTTTGCCGTCCATGTGTCTATAGCTAAACCTCTGACAATTTTGCAGTCTGCAGAATAATTTATGTCAGGGAAGTCTGCATACTGGGCAGTTGTCACTCTGTTTGACTGTTGTCTGTTTTTTTTCACTGTCCATTCCCACGTCATTTTATTCACAAATTCCTGGCCTCAAATAACTTAAAGTACTTTTTAGGAGTTATACAGCATTCCCCCTTTCTGACTTTTGGTTTATTGGTGTTCAATATTCAGACTTGATTTTCTCCTCTTTCCTTCATTTCCATATCAGATACTTCTTCAAGGTCCATGGCAATAGGTTCTAATTCCATATAATTTAAAACAAAGTATCACATTTTCTATCTATAAGGAGAATTTTGACTCAAATTTATGCAGAAACACCTTGAATTGGCCCCTGCTCTTTTTCTTATAATGAAACAATATTTGCCCCTTGATTGGTTAAGTGTGTGAGAGTAGCACATATCTGACACATATTTTGTGTAATGAGCTTGGTCAGCAACAATATATACTCATTCTTACTTGTTAATGTCCCATCAAGGCATGGTAGAGGATCGAGCACATATTTTCTCTTAAAAGTGCTTCAGGCAAGAAGTTTTTGGAATAAATTAATATATTCCTTTTCCAACTTGTTAACCACAACATCTGTTTGTCTCTATTGTCTTCTGGCCACTGACCTACTGTCTCCTGTGAAGACTTCCACCATCCCTCTTAAGACCAATGATGGTGAGCAACAAGCAGCTCTTAATTGATTTTAGTCACTGAACTAGTAATTTGCCTAAAGTGTGGCCTAGTTACATCATCTAGATTCATTGAAGAAGGCCTTTCTTTTACACTTTTCTTTAATTGGGAAAGTTAATTATTAATAGTACCTATTTATTTTGAAGGGACATTGTCAACAGATTTATATTGGAAGCCAGCAAACAAACCCCTTATACAATTTAGTGCAAATCGTACAAATTTATTTTTTGAGTAAAGGAACCACCTGAAGAATTTATTTCATTTTCATGCCTTTAGGGAATTAAAGTTTAAATAAAATGAAGAAATTAAAATATATATGTTTAAACATTATCAAAACATTATTTTCCCCAAGTTTTTTAAAAATGATTTTTCTAATATGTGGTAATAACTCATCACTTTGCTAGAAAATCAATGCTACTTTTAAAACTGTGATTTTTCAGCTGCCAGGCAGAACAAAGGAAAATTCAGGAGAGGCCATTGGTTGTGAGGATCAGGGTATCAGGATCATCCAACAACAGCTTGGAGACTGCCAAGCTGGACTTTGATCTAGGACTCTCTTGGTGTTGGTGCTTCTCATTGGATTACCACTTAGCTTTGTTTTGTCTTGGCTGGTCACACCCTGTCCAACTGTGATAGTTCATTTATGCCTGCTTTATTTTTTTAAATAAAATCATTTAAATTGCACTAAGCAAAAATAAGCTAGGCCCCTTTGAAGCAGGAAGATTTGGACTAGAAATCCAGGCTTATGTAAAATCTCTCCTGATTAGGATTGGAATTTCACTCCTACTTCAGAGGTGAGGTACTCAGATCTGCATCTGCTTCTGGCTCAAGTCAGCATCTTCTCCAGTGCATCTACTGCCCATTCTGTGCTTCTGATTTCTGCTACAGTCATTCTCTCTTCCTCTGCCCCAGCCTCAAAATGAGTATCTTCTGCTAACCTGTGTACCCCTGGATACCTCCCAGACTCTGGGTCATATTTTTCTTCTATGGTTCTCTCATATGATCTTGGTTTGTCTCTGGTCCAAATTGGGCCTCTTGATCTCTCTTCCAGCTGGAGTTATATCTTATGACACTGTGCTCGACCGGAGGGAACTTGGGGAAACAAGACAGATAGGGTAGTCTTGCTCCCCTAGATTAGTGGGAATGGCAAACCTTCACCAACTGAGTATTAACCCTTCAGGCCATGATAAGAAATTGTCTAAAATTTTGAAATTTTTTTCTGTCCAGATTTCATTTGGTTATTCCTAAATATTCAACCCCTGTTTATTTAAAATAAGGCTAGTCCTAACCTGACTGAAACTCTGCTCCAGGGTGCTCAGTAAATCCCCAGCTTCTGCGTCTATAGGAAAAAATAAGACTTTGAGGATGGGTTTGACCTCAGGCTGCCCTGTCATGAAAGTGCCCTCTTTCCTGACCCTTCAACTGTCAGTGTTTCTTTTTTTAATCCCATAAAAATTTTCGTTCCTATGAAAATGCCACTACATGACTAATTGTGTCTAAAGAAAATTAGGAAGAAATAAACCTAAAATTTGCAAAAAGAGAATGCTTTGATATAAAGGCCTTTTTTCTCTATTTTAACCTTCATAACTTTTCCTGTAATATTTTTTATAAAATAGGGAGTAAACAGGGTCTTGGTTCTATTTATGATAAAATCAAATACAGTTAGGTTAAAGGAATTGTCTAGGCTCAAAGTGTGCATTTAGGGCATGGGAAGATGGAATTTTTTAGGGAGAAGGGGAACATGGAGTTTTCATTGTGTAATCATAGGAGTTGTTCACTCCTCTTTATGGGGCACTTGTTCATTTGGGGAGCATTTAGTATGTGCTGAAGACTGAGGATTTGGAGGGCTCCAATCACAGGGTTATTCTCAGTCATCTTTTCAGGGGATTGGGCTAATGCCTTATATAAAACAGACTTTTGTAATTTGCAAAAATTTGCTTTTTTACCTCTGCTTTGTAAAACAAATTTGTACTTTATAAAAACAACTCCTAATTTTACAAAACAACTTCTGTCCATGGATGTAGTCCCCTGTATCTTTACAAAACTTCTGATCACAGCTTGGTTAGGACCCAGTTTGAAAGCTGAAGAGAAACCTTTATTTTCTTGTAGTAACCCTGAATAGATGCCCAGTCAACAGAAGCAAGGCTCATGGTGTCTTCCAGGATGCTCCTGTGAAGGGGCTGTGCTAAGATTTGGTTGTCTTAATTTCATGCACTTTATCATCAGTTTCTCTAACTTTTGGTCTCCCAGCAATGTAATCCCTTAAGTCATTGTATCAACCCCCTTTTTGCTTGATATCTATAGGTTTTATATATATTTTTTGATAAAAATCCTGAGTGAAAACCTCAAAACTTTTAAAATTAGGCATTATTTCAACAAATGCAATTGGAATTGGGCTAAAAAGTACTTAGCTGGGGCCTCCCTGGTGGAGCAGGGGTTAAAGACATAGTGCTGTCAAACAATGGCCAGCCACTGCAGTTTGATTCCCAGCCTGGGAGCTGACCCATATGGTGAGGCAGACCTCTCCTGTGTCACCTGCTGCTCCCCTAAGCAGTGTGTTTCTGTAGATCTGCCTGTTTTGCTCCCCACTCTGTCTCTGGTGAATCCTCTCACCCTCCCCCCACCTCTGACCTACACCCCAGTTCTTGTATGCATAAATAAATAAATCTTTAAAAAAATAAAAAAATAAAAAAGTACTTAGCTGAGTGAGTGATAGGGAGACTGCATGGACACATTCCTTTTTCTCTCACCATTGTCTGATATTGTTCCTCCAGAAACACTCTGAAACTACTTAGGACTTAGTATAGGTAGTTTTTCTGGAAGATAATTCCAGGAAGCACTGGTAGGGGAATCAATAAGTAACAAAGATAAGAAAAAGAAGCTACGGGGTCAGGTTTATTAGCATCTATTGTGGTGGGCTGTTGAGGCTCACTCATATTGGGGACCTCTGGACAATAGTGTAGAACATGTTTCAGAATTGTTCTAACAGCACAAAAGCTGGATGGAGTATTAGTCACCAGTTTTCATCCATCATTGGGGCATTTACTCCTTTGTATTTATTATATAGTCTTCCTGCTATTTATTGGGTCAAAAAGACTTCAGCAGACAGAGCAAACTTTTTAAGCAGAGAGAATCTCAGGTCCTTGCAGTATGAAACCATCAAAATATACAAGAAATTGGGCCTCCCCGGTGGCGCAGAGGTTGAGCGCTGGGTTGTGAAGCTGCCCGCGGCCTCTGTGGCGCCAGTTCGATCCCCGGCTGCTCCCCGGCCACCAGAGGAGGGTCCCACATGGCGCGCAGACCTCTCCTGCCGCCCGCTGCTCCCCTCAGCAGTGTACTTCGGTCCTTCTGCCTGCTCTGCTCCCCGCTCTGGCTCTGGTGAATTCTCTCACCCTCCTGCACTTCTGACTGTACCCAGTGCATGGATAAACAAAACAAACAAACAAATAAATGAATAAATAAAACATGCCTCTATTAAAAAAAATTAAAAAAAATATATACAAGAAATTGTGAGTGTCAAAGGGCATAGAGCTGGCCTACAGGTACATAAAAAGATGTTTACCATCTCCTATCGCTAGGGAAATGCTTATCAAAACAACATTGAGACATCATCCCACACCTGTGAGAATGGCTATTATCCAAAAGATAAGAAGCAACAAGTGGAGAGAATGTGGAAAGAAGGGAGTCATTGTACCCACTGTTGGGTGGGAATATAAATCAGTCCAGTCATTATGGAAAGCAGTATAGTGAGCCCTCAAAAATAATTAATAGAAATTCCATATGATCTAGTTATCCCACATCAGAGTATTTACCCAAGAATATAAAAACACTAATTCAAAGAGATATGTGCATGCTTATGCTCACCGTAGACTTATTTATAATAGCCAAGAATTGGAGATAACCCAAGTGTCCATCGACAGATAAGTGAATAAAGAAGATATGTTATATATACATACCATGGAATACTACCCATCTATAAAAACAACGAAAACCTGCCATTTGCAGCAATGTAGATAGACCTACAGTATAGCATGCTTAATGAAATAAAGTTAAACAGAGAATGATAACCACCATATGATTTCAAATGAAACAAAGTAAACAAAAAACCTACATAAAGCAAAAGTAGTCTTTCAGACTATAAGACCAAATTAGTGGCTACCAGAAGGGAAAGGGAGAGATAGGTGGGATAATTGGGTAAAAAGGGTCAATTGTATGGTGCAAGATAAAATTGGACTTTTACTGGAGAATTTAATGTATATATAGATGTTGATTTACAATGATGAACTCCTGAAACTTATATAATGTTATAATGCAATGTCACTTTGATATAAAAAACTAAGTAAATAACATTAAAATAAAACAATGAGAAATTAACAAAGTAATATGTAACTTTCATAACTGAAATTTGTTTTTTGTTTTTTTTTTAAAGATTGATTTATTTATACAAGCACTGGGTACAGTCAGAAGCGTGGGAGGGTAAGAGAATCCATCAGAGCCAGAGCGGGGAGCAGAACAGGCAGACGGACTAAAGACACTGCTGAGGGGAGCAGCGGGTGCGGCCGGAGAGGTCTGCCTGCCATGTGGGACCCTTGCCGCCGGTGGCTGGGGATCGAACCCGTGCTGCAGAGGCTGCGGGCTGCTTCGCAGCCCAGTGCTCAACTGCTGCGCCACCGGGGAAGCCCCATAAGTGAAATTTGAAGTCTGTTTACAAGATATAGATATCTACTATTTGATTTTCCAAAGTAAATTTGGAAATTATAGAATTAAAATAATTCTTAAGAATAGAAAATTGCCCTATATTATACATTAAAGTTTGAAAATAAAATGTAATTTAAGCACAAAAAATTACCAAAAAATGCAAAAATATCTCACACAAAATGCACCAGCCCAAGAATCCCTCAAACAAATGGCATTTGAACACAGTGAGAAGCACAGTCTTGGACTAATCATGAGCCAGTCCTGGGTCCTTCTACTGAGATAGTGCATAGGAGGGTGTCCTGGGTCCTGGAGGAGTATCTCCTTTCATCACTTTGATATAATGGAGAGAAAAAAGCATGTATCTATTTTTAGATAGCTTTGTTCTGAATTTGGTGACAGTTTCATTAATGTAATCCATAATGCAAATTAGTAAAATGAAGTTTTTTCAAACAATTGAAGAATAAGACAATTTCTACTCTTTGAATATTTGATTGAGCTTTAAATATTTAGAATCTGGAAGGTAAAACTGTGCATAAACTTGTACATACCATCTCCAAGGAATGATGTTTTATTTGCTAGACAATCTCTGCCAAGACATTAACTTTTCCTACTCTTTATTCTCTTCTAAGAGACAGAAAAAGAGTAGAAATACATGCTATTAAGGCTGACACAAACTATAGTGTATTCACACATCTCTACAATGCTGTAAATTTTCTACTTTATTGTTCTACATTTATAAAAGGGAACCATGAAACTTAGAATGTTTCTTTAGAAACTTGATTAAAATCATACAACTAAAGGGCCACCCCGGTGGTGCAGCTGGTTGAGCGCAGCACTGTGGAGCTGTTCACAGCCTCTGCAACACAGGTTCAATTCCTGGCCAGCCAGGAAGATACCCACATGGTGCGGCAGACCTCTCCTACCTCTCCTGCTGCTCCCCTCAGCAGTGCTTTTGGTCTGTCTGCCTGTTCTGCCTCCACTCTGTCTACGGTGAGTCCTCTCACCCTCCCGCTCCTCTGGCCTGTACCCCAGCTCTTGTATAAATAAAATAAATCTTTAAAAAAAAATCATACAACTAAAGTAGATAGAACCGAGATTCAAGTTCAGGTCTTTGTTACTGGTTGATTGACTCATCTCTCCTTACTTTCAAGAACTATCCAGTGTGGCTGGGGGTATTAGCACCAATCAAAGGATCATATACATTATGTATTTGGCTATTGGAATGAGTGATCAAAAAAGGAGAGGTAAGGGTTGCAATACAACCTTATAAATGAGAGTTTGAGTTCATCATTAGAGTTTAGGAAAGGCTTTTATGAGGAGGTGATGACTGGGTTAACTGACAGTAAAAGCTGACTGACATTGGAAAGACCAAAAATGCCCGGTCCAGCTGATATACCAACTTGTCCAGGGGAAACTTCTCAGGGTACGTGAGGAGTTTAAGATTAGAGTAAAGGATTCTTACAGGATTTTGTTATTCTTGTTAAAATTTTGTTCTCTATCTCAGGATTAATTAGAAATTACTAATGTTTCAAAGTTGATTTATGGTTTAAACAGACTACTCTTTCTGTTTGTAAAACAATTTGCTGATTCACCATATTTCCCATTTGCTTTTACTTTTTTCAAAGATTTATGTATTTATACATGCAAGAGCTGGGGTGTAGGCCAGAGATGTGGGGGGTGGGAGGATTCACCAGAGACAGAGTAGGGAGCAGAACAGGCAGATCTACTGAGATACACTGCCCAGGGGAGCAGAGGGTGAGACAGGAGAGACCTACTGGGCCATGTTGGTCTCCTCCCTGTCTGGGGATCCAACTGTGCTGCAGTGGCTGTGGATAGCTTCATAGTGCTGAGACTTAACCCCTTGCACCACCAGGGACGCCGTCCCATTCAATTTTAAACTGGTGGTTTTATGCACACTTTTTAAAAAGATTTATTTATTTGTGCATACAAAAGCTGAGGTACAGGCCGGAGATGTGGCGGGGTGAGAGGATTCACCAGAGACAGAGCAGGGAACAGAACTGGCTGATCACTGACATACAATGCTGAGGGGATCAGCAGACAAGACAAGAGAGGTCTGCTGTGCCATGTGGCTAGCTCCCTGGCCGGGGATCAAATTCATGCTGCAGTGGCTGCAGATAGCTTCAGAGGTTGCATCTTAACCCCTGCACCACCAGGGAGGCCCTTTATGCACACTTCTAAAGAAAAGGTTAGCTTAAATTTTACCCTAATAATGTCTCATATTTTCATTTTACATACGTAAGAAATAAAAAATTGAATTGTAACATTTTATGTCAGTCTTTAAGAGAGATTCCACAATTCAGAGCTTGGAAGCAAATACAAAACAATGACAATGTGATGTTAATCAAGATCTGTCTTCCAGTGAAAACTTGCATTGGAAGTTCCTGTCCGCCTCCACATGGTCATCAGACATTTGGACCTATTTTTTGTGCAATGAACATTACCAGTTTCCTTTAGTTCCAGTGGGAATTATGTGCTTGCACCAAAAATGGAAAAAAAATATCCAAAAGGCTAATGAAAAAAATTGTTAAATATATGTGTGAATATATACAGTGGGATGTTTAAATGATTAAGTCCTTCCAAATGGTATAATTTGAGATTCTAGATGAAATGAGTAAGATGATTTTTTAAAAATAAAGTGGTTTCCATGTATTTCTGTAAAATGACAATGATTTTCTCTGTTTAAATGTTTAATTTCTTTTTTCCAGAATTTCAAGGATTTATAACTTACTTTGATGAATAACAAATAAAATTATCATTAAAGTGACATGTCCTTTTAAAAATACAATTTCTATTCAATTTTAGCAGTGACTTTTGTGATATTGAAATGATGTAGCAGCCAACTGATGTTAAGGTCAAATGGAGACCAGGATATTAATTTTCAAGTTTTAGAATTCCTAGTATAAAGGGAGAAATGTTAATAGATAAGAAATCACTCATTCCAAATATGTGAAAAATAGAAAGAAATAGATGTAACAAGTATAGGCATTTCTTTCATTGTACATTTTTGTTATTAAATTTCACATTTATAGTACTGAAAGCATGTTAAAGCATAATATGGACAGAAATTTTTCTAATTGGTGAAAGTTATAATTTATACTGCGTAGAACTCCACAATGAAGAATAAGTGGAAATTCAGACAAGTGGGAAGTTTTGGGAAGTGGTTAGACTTAGGATAAAGTGCTTGAAACATTGTGTTAACAGCATGACATCAGTTGCTGTGAAAATATGAAAAATCAAAAATTCTTTTCCTGAGGTTAGCTAAGTAACTAGAAAGGAGGAAACTGCCTGAACCAGATCCAAATTAAAGTCTTTGTCTCCAGATTCAATCTGAAAACTTCCTTTTTCCTTATTGCTCAAGAATTTCATGGAAAAAATCAGCTTTATCATATGTTAAAATATCTGCTATTCTTTCTTTAAAAAGTCAGATTCAAAATAATCCATTGTACCCTCAAATCCGAAATAAGCATGCTAAATTTACACCATTGTTCAGGTTTATACAAAGGTAAATAAAAGAGAAGAAAAAAAGATGTTCACTTGAGCTGGTAAATATTGAAAATTTTCAAAGACAGGATTCATTTATGTTTCATAAATTTTTGTTTAACTTTTAAATGGTAAAATTTTGCCATTCAGGGCCTCCCCGGTGGCGCAGCGGTTGAGCGCTGGGTTGCAAAGCTGCCGGCAGCCTCTGCAGCGCCGTTTCAATCCCAGGCTGCTCCCCGGCCACCGGAGGGTCCCACAAGGCGTGCAGACCTCTCCTGCCGCCTGCTGCTCCCCTCAGCAGTGTACTTCGCTCCTTCTGCCTGCTCTGCTCCCCGCTCTGGCTCTGGTGAATTCTCTCACCCTCCCGTGCTTCTGACTGTACCCAATGCTTGTATAAAAAAAACAAAAAAAAAACTTAAAAAAAAAATTTTGCCGTTCAAACACATTTTACCTCTAGAACAAATAAACTTCAAGAATTTAAAAATATTTTCACTCTGAACCATAGAAATATTAGTCTCTTGAAAGATTTCCTCACTTATCAGACGTGGTCTACAATAATTTGGAACTCAGGAAATTATTTATTCATATAAAAATTCCCCCTCATAAATTTCAGTTGCCTTCACTGAAGGCTTTCAGTAAAAGTGCTATCAATTGTCACCCTCCTTCAGTTCCCATGCTGTCCTGTAAAAACAAAAGGAAAAAGAAAAAAATAACCTAAAGATTAAATGAGTGTTCCACAAATTCACACTCAAAATTTAAACGGCGGTATTTTGGACCTATATGATGTATTCCTCCCCCTAGGAAGTTTCAGGAAAATTGGAACTGATTTTTATTGCTCATAGAATCACAGACCTAATTTCTTATACATACCCTGGAACACAACTGGTTTTTGAAGAGGTGAAAATAAATTGTATACTCATAGTATCATAGCCTCCTGGGTGGCATCGCCTATAATTTTGCTCTGGTAGCTGTAGAATGGCAAGCTCTCAGGAATGTACAAGGCTCTCTCCCATCTCTAGTAGGAATGCTCCGGTCACCCCTCTGTTTTGCATGGTGGTTACATGCAATAATGCTGTCACCCTTCTTGTGAAGTCTTCTGAATCTCTGTCATTGAAAGCCAACCACTGAAGAAGTTTTATATCATGTTCTTAGGGATGAACAACTCAGTACAAATACTAAAAGTATTGTTGAGGGAAAAAAATCCTTGCCTACCTAATGGGTCTTTTCCTTCATCTGTTACTTTCTAACATTTGTTTGAAATATTTATTTAAAAGTTCATGTTCAACTTTCCACAAAATCAAAATAGCATGCCAGAGTTCACTGGAAAAAGAAAAATAGATTCATCAACAAGTCAATTACTATATATTTAGTGCAAGTTACCAGTGCACACAGTCACTATGTCTAGTTACTTACTACCATTTCCCTTTCATAGGTGAGAAATTATCAGAATTAGTAAGTGATAGGGCTCAATAACACATTTTTTGTTGTTTTTAGATTAGCATATCTTTCAATTAAAGGTGTTCTAAGGATATAATTTTATTTGCTCCATTTTATTTATGCTATTATAAATTATAAATCGGCTTTATGTTAATAGATTTAAGAAAAAATACCTTTAACAATATCCATTCTTTGATGGATATTGTTGATTCATTTTCTAGAATGGATGGTTAAAGGCCAGTAAAAATGGATCCATATAATGAGGCAATTCAAAGAATATTTTCAAAAAATTAAAATTAATTCAGTACTAATGTTTTCTCTCATGTAAACATTTTATCTCCAAGACTCCCTCGGGAATAAATGATCTAATGTAAATACACTATTGATTCCATTTTATTTGCTAATATAATATTTGCTTGTTGTTTATTGAATTGCTATTGAGATAATCCACATACCATGATCTATAATATTTTTCAAGGAAAATTATAAACTTCTGCTTTCCTCATGTAGTTTCTTAATCATTCATGTTGCAGAGAGTCCAAAGGAAATAATAATTTAAAAAATACACAATATTTTTAGTTACTATTTTAAAATTTTTCTCTGGCGTATTGAGAACTAATCCTAAGTGAAACTGTGGAGTTGATTTATTCTGTTTTCCTCTTGGTTTCCTGTATTTGATGCTGTGTATCCACAGGCACCAAGGCATGTCCTTGGAACTGTTTTTCAAGAAGTGTTGATGGATTTACATTGATCCATCCACAGTCTTTGGCCCTTTGAGGCATTACCCTGCCCTTGTTAGACTCTAGGCCAACTTTAATTGTTCTGCTTTTGCTTTGGAGCTGAGGAAAATAAATGGTCCCACCGGGAGAAATAACTCAACACAGTCCCAGGTAAAACAAAAGTACGATTGCCTTTCTCCCAGTGTTCCTTTTTTTGGCTTAAGTAAATTATTTGAAGCAAGCAAAAATTAAGTAAGAGACTGAGGTAACAGTCTCCAGATAGCCCTGGGAAAGTTGTCTGTATTCCGAGTCTTACAGTGCAAATTGTGTATAGTCTGTGAGAAAAATATTTTACATTTTCAAGTATTTTTGCAAAGAATGATGTACCAGCAGATTTTCACTCAGTGTATGTATTTGATATTATCTGTGCAGTGAAGAAAACAAGAGTGCTCTAACTATGTAGGGCCCTATCTTCTGGGAACTGGGAGTTTTAGTGATGGCATAAACCTTGAACTCTGTCTTTCTTTGAAAGTACTGATTTGCTCTGAGACAGCTTTTTGTTGTTGCTTATGCAGCTAATTCTTAAGGCCAGTCTAGTTTTTTAATTCGTATCCCAGTGTTGAGACCATGAAGAGGGCACCCTTTCAATGGCTGATTTTACTTTACACCTTCCTAACCCTTTAACAAGCCATTGATGTATCTGAGCTCTAAGATTCTAGGGAAGCTGTCTTTATTCAATCCTGTCTCTTATCTATAAACAAGACCAGGAGATCAAAACTTAAGAGAAAATGCTCCCACTGTGTATTATAAAAAGAAAACCTACGAATTACAAACTCCATATAAGTAAGAATATTTTTAACATCCTCTAGGTAACTGGGTATTTCAGTTGTGCATTGTCCTTTATAGTTAATGACATTTTCATCATTATGCTAGAGTTACTCACTCACAAAGATTTGTGTCCTTGGCCTTAAAATATTCATATTCTTTTATTCAGTTGTTTAACTTTTACATTTCCAGACAACCCAGTCATCAGTGAGCTCTTATATTCCTGAATTCCATGCTTAAAAAATATTTAGCCAGCTGAAGGTTTCAATTAACAGACTTTATATTAGCCTCAGGTCAAGAATTCCTTAAAACAATAGAAGAATTATCAAATAACTAACTTCTCATCTCTGACAGAAAATATTGACTATTCTTCCTAAAAACATATGTTTACTATATTGTGTTAATTCTTTTATTTTCCTAATATACATGAGTAACTCATTCATTATTCCAGAGAATAAAATATCTTGATCTATAATAAGGGAATATGGTTCTTCACCTTTCCCTGAATTTTTTGTTCTATTTTTTGTATATAAAGTTATTTATGGAAAGTAAAGACCTAATTATTCTTAAATCTATAAAATAAAGGAAAAATAAATAATACTCAAAAGACACCATGTGTCTCAAGCTTAATAATATAGAAATACCACATTAACCCCACTATCTTCAGTTTCTTAGGGAGAAAAGGGCTAATCAGCTGAATTGATAGATACCTTTGATCTTTCAATTTTACTTTTATTTTACTGATAAGTTTTTCACAACATTAAGAGAAATTAAATGGAATGACTTTGTACAGCCTTTTTAATTCTAAATTATAAAAACAATTTCAGTTTCCACATTTTAGTTACCATATTTGCTAAATTTGTAGTTCATAACTAAAGTCACTTAAATTAGCTGAAAGTCATAAAATTAGGAGAATCTCTTTGATAGCTAACCTTAATAAAATTTTGAAACAATCTCAAACTGATAGAAATTAGCCAGTGTAATACAAAAACCCTTTCTTTGCACTATAGCAGTTTAGAATTAGTTACTAACATGATATACTATCACCTCCCCCTACTGCTTTAGAGTATATTACCAACAAATAGGGATATTATCCAATGCAATCACAATATAATCATCACTCAGGAAGCTAACATTTATACTCCACTACCATATAATTCTTAGACTCCACTCAAGTTTCCCAAATTATCTCTAAAGTGTTCTTTAGAGAGAAAGGATGCAGTTTAGAACTAAATGAAACATTTAGTAGTGTCCAATAATTTCCTTCATTTTTGAAACAATTTCTCAGTCTTTCCTTATCTGTTTTCTTTTTTATTTAAGATTTATTTATTTATGCATACAAGAACTGGAGTACAGGCTAGAGGTACAGGGGGTGAGAGGATTTACCAGGGCAGAGTGGGGGCCAGAACAAGCAGACTGATTGAAATACACTGCTGAGGGGAGCAGTGGGTGAGACAGGAGAGGTCTGTTGCACCATGTGGGTAGCTCCCTGTCCAGGGATTGAACTCGTGCTGCAGAGTTTGTGGATAGCTTCACAGTGCTGTGCTTAACACTTTGGGCCACCAGGGAGACCCTCCTTGTCTGTTTTGACTGCCATATTTAATTTTTTTGATACTTTGTAAAATGTCCCTCAACTTAGATTTAGCTGATATTTCTTCCTGCTTAGATTGTGGTTATGTGTATTTGATAGGAATGTGATAAAAGTTAGACTTTGTTCTTTTAAGTGCATCCTATCAGATGACACTTTTTATTTTTCCTATTGCTGATAAAATTTTACTTTTATCACTAGGCAAATATGGTATCTAATTAGGTTGCCCCATTATAAAGTTGTATTATTCCCTTTGTATTGAATAAATAATATATAGTGAGGTAGCTTAAAACTATGAAAATATTCTATTCTTCAGAAAACTTTCAGTTTATTTAATTATGCTTGTTTTAATTCATGGTTCCTCTCTTGCTCAATGAGTTAAATTCATTACTGTAAATATTTTGATGCTCAGATTTTCTCCAAATTAGTAACAGCTTCCGGAAATTTATGCTTGTTTGTGCATTCTTTTAAAGGAATATGCTATGCGCCAAGAAAATCAGTGGGGAAAAAACAGTCTTTTCATTAAATGGCAAAACTGGATATTCACATAAAAAAGTTAAACAGGATTCCTATAACAAAAAATTAACTAAAAATAGATATAAAGCTTAAGTGGAGGACCCCAAATTAAAACATTCCTATAAGTAAACAAAATGAAAAGTCTGTTTGACATTGGGCTCAGCAACAATTATTTGGCTGTGATACCAAATAATTGCAAACACTAGACACAAAAACAAAAATTTATTATGGACTACATCAAACTAAAAGCTTCTGCACAGCGAAAGAAGTATCAATAAAATGAAAAAGCAACCAAGGGAAAAGGAGAAAGTATTTGTAAACTATGTATCATATAAAAGGTTAATATTTTAAAAGTATAAGGAATTCATACAACTCAACAGCAAGGAGAAAAAAGAATGTAATTAAAAATCCACAGATCTTAAAAGACATTAACAGTGAAATACAAATAAATCAAACCCACAGATAAGTTATCACTTCACAGTTGTTAGTATGGTAACCATCTAAAGGACAGGAGATGACAAATGCTGGTAAGGATGTAAAGGAAAGGGAGCCCTTGTGCATTTGTTCAGAATGTAAATTGTTACAGTATAAAGAGTTCTCATTATATTAAAGATAAAATTACCATAAGATCCAGAAATCCCACTTCTGGGTTTTTATCCAAAGGAAATGAAATCATATCTCAAGGAGACATCTGAACCTTTATGTTTATTGCAACATTATTTAAAATATCCAAGACATGAAGACAGTCTAAATGTCCATTGATGGATGAATGAATAAAGAAATGTATATATGGACCTTAACATTATGTTAAGTGAAATAAATCAAACAGAGAAAGACAAATACTGGATGATGTCACTTATATGTAGAATCTTAAAAAGAGAAAAAAAGAAAAAGCGAAGCACATTGAAGCTGTAGTGCAAACTTGTAGCTATAAGATGAATTAATTATGGTTATTTAATATATACCATCTTAGCAGTAGTTAACAATATTATATACTTGACCTAAATTATATACTTGAGAGTGGCAAAGAGAATCAATTGTAAATGTTCTCACAGCACACACATGATTATAATTGTGATGTAATAATTTATTTTTATTTGCATATCTATGTTAAAAAGGTTATTATTCACAACTGCCAAGAGGTAGAAGCAACACAAGTATTCAAGACAGGTGAATAGAACAACAAAAGGTGGGTTGAGCTATATAGTGGAATATTATTTGGCCTTTAAAAAGGAGGAAATGCTGTCAGAAGCTACAACATGGATGAACCTTGAAGATATTTTGCTCAGTGACATGAGCCAGTCATAAAAGACAAACAGTACATGATTTCACTCATTGGAGGTATTTAAAGTTTTCAAACTCATAGAGACAGGAAGTAGAATGGTTGGTGCCAGGGCCTGGGGAATGTGGTATAATGGGCAGTTACAGCTTGGGCATAGTACCCCTCCATTCCTACTTTTTACCATCACAAAATGTTCATTCTTAAATTTTGTAGCACAACATCATGCCCCATTCCTTGCTTTTCCGGATCCATTCCGGAATAAGCCATTTCTTGAATGATTCCTTTGTTGAAGAATAATAATAGAATGAAGATGGAAGGTTACATTTGCCTGTTGATATTGGGCGTTACTTATCTCAGGTCATCTTAGTGGACAAAGCTTTATTTATTTCAATGTCTAGCTATAAGTGTGTTGAAATGCATGCATTCATATTGCTACATCCAATTTCAACCCAACACCACAGCGTTCCTTCTAGTTTTCCCATTTTTCATATTCATAAGTACATTTGGTCACAGGGAGATATATGACCACCATTATCCTTATATATAAACTGATTGGATTAACCAACATGTAACCAATCTCCTATTGCCAGTGTTGCCCTGTCCCGCACAAATGTGCCCCTTCTCTTCTCTTGGTTCTCACTCTACCTGCTTGACCACACTCCCTAATATGGTTACACTTCTCACTCACTTGGGTCCCAAAACCCCACTCTGCACAGCCCTCTGACATCAGCAACTTCATTAGCCTGCTCAGCCTTTGACATCCACCTTTGGGGAACCAGAGGTGTTACTTTGTGCCACCTGATGGTTCTAGGTCTGAATTGCCTGGGAAATAAAGGGAACAGGAAGAAGAATCATTTTTGTATTTAAAATTTTCCAATTAATAAAAGGAACTTAATGTTTGCCATTCTGTGGCATATCATGTGGCAACACGCTGTCGTGTTTATCTTGATCTCTTTCACCGCTATTGGGCATTCCTAAGCATGTTTTCCTCTTATCTCTCTCTTGAGATATTTCTGTCTGTTGGTTGCTAAGGCACTGAAAGTTCTGATAATCTATATTATTGATGGCTTTTCCTCTTCTGCTGCATTTATTTATTTTCTTGTGTCATTTGTGAGATAGCAATATTCTTCAGATTTCTGTCTTCAACACTCCATGGGAGAACTACATGATAGCTTTGGCAATGACCTAGATATTACTCACTTGAGAATATAATTTCAGGACCAGACCTACACGTCTTGTATTCTTGGAGGCAAGATGAGATTCGTAGCCTCACAATAACATGCCCAGTACCTGAACACTAAGTATGTCTGTAGAAAATAGCTGCAAGTTTATCTGTGGCACAGTGTGGTAACCCAAGTTCTCACAGGAATACTTGTGGGTGTCAAGTTCAAGTTCAGGTAAAGGAACCACCACGCTTCAGCAAGGGCTTAGTACATGGGTATGGGGTCCAATAATGGTGATGTGCAGCCCAATAGGCAAGATAGCTATTATGATAAGATACATTATCTAGCTCTTTTCATAATTAAGAAAGTGAGTAGTAATTAAAGTTGTGTGAAAAAGATGGGAGACCTAGATCAAGACCCAACTCAGGGATTATAACTATATATGGCTGCAGGAGAAGTGTCCCAGGGATTTTAAATAGGACATTGCTCACATTCTGGGAGATAGGCATCAGGACTGGATGTGTATCAGCCTGAGGTCATGGGTGGGATTACTTTTTCCTACCTGGCAGGTTGAGGTCAGGGTGTACTTTATCATCATGACCTTTTCTCTGTTTCTCTTTAATAATTGGTAAAATTCCTTTGTTATTCTATAAAAGAAAAAAAATTTTCGAAGTAACTTTTAGAAATATTTGTGCAAAGGATGAAACTTGAGATGAAAGGAATTTCAGCAATATAATACATTGATGTCTTAATCTTAACACAAATAAGAACAGAAAATAGGAAAATTTCCATGTTTTACATAGTCACTGTCACTATTGGTGAGTCAATTTTAGATTGCTCATTTACCCCCAAAGGAATATGATAGAGTTATTTTTGGTTTTCTAGATTGTTTTAATGGAAGATGCTTTTAAAACTACTTAGCAATTGCAAGAAGGTAATTCTTCTCATTATGATTAGGTAATTTACTTGTAACTTTAGAGAAAGGTCATTAAGAGATTAAATAAAATCTTTTAAAAAAATTGAATCAACCAAAGAAGGAATTTGTGTATCGCCCTGAGGGTGGACTAAAAGACAGGATGTGCAGGAAATAGCAAAAAGAAAAACAAAAAGGCTGAGTTCATCTCCAGCCTCACTGAATCTTAGCTCTGATCATATTTATCAAAGTTCCCAAGTGTGATGGTGACAAATCCTTTTTCCTGGCTTTTTGCCTTCATAGGATTAATAAATAATGAGCTCAATATTTTAGGAAAGAATTATTTCATTACCATATCTTTTTAAAACATTTGCTTTGGTTACTAGCCACTATCGATTCATATTTTAAACACACTATTGAATCTATAAAGCTCAGATTGAAGACAGGAATGACACAGAATATTTAAATAATATGTTTATGTAAATTAATACGTTGTTGTTACACAAATGAATGATAATCACTCTAATGCCAGATTACAATTTTATTCTTAATAATATTTACTTTGATTTCATGGCTATATTTGAAAAAGATACCTTAAAATATGGCAACTGAAGAGTTATTTTTTGGCTGTTATGTCTTCTGATTCCTCATATCCAGTAGAAGAAAGCATCATTTATGAGGGAGTGAGGAGGAATGGGCATAAATAGATAGATGAGCTTTCCCTGGTAGGGTAGATCACAGAGACAAACATTAGTTTCATAGCCATCTTTTCAAGTCAGTCTTTCTCCAGGAACAGTTGCCAGCACTTCGAAATTAGTTGTCTATTTGCTGAGTTATTATTTGGATAAAATAATCATAATTCTTTTCCTAATGAGCAGAAACACTTTATATTTTCTTGATTTTGAAGGAACTGAAGGAGCCAAAATCATAGAGGAATATAATTGTGTAATATCTAGCAAACACCACTGTGCATCATAAACATTAAGTTCATGATAACTTTCATCCAAAAGTAGGATTAATTTAATCTAAACCAGATGAATGAGGAAAACAGCTTCTGTGCAAATAGTTCACTTGTTTCTTTTCCAGATAAAAAACAAACTAGTTATAAATCACTTTTAGGTTACTTAAAAATATTTCATAGTTTTGTTAGGATAGCATTAATTTTTGGAATTTTAGAATGTAATATTTTCCAGAGATAAACTCTACAGGGTTAGATGAACAACTAGACATATAAAAATATTTAAAGTGATATGATAGGAGATTTCTTCCTTACACTTTTCCTGTTTTGGGCTGGCATTGATTTGGCTATGTAATGCTATTGAGGTGTTATATTTAAATAAATAAAAAGAAGCATTTTGTTTGTAGATTCAGTATACCATGACATGTCCACATGTAAGAATAAATTCTGTGTGGTATTTGCTTCAGACCATCATCTTATGGCTAAATATCCACTACTACTTCAGCAAAAAAGGAAGCCCTTAAGTATTTAGTGAAGTATGATGTTATATAACTACCCATCAATATGTAGATAATCAGAGTATTCTGGCCAAGTCCTTTGGTCTGCTTGTACCCCCTTACTCCCCTGCCTGTTTACACTTGGTATAGATAAGACCAGTGAAGAGGAAGGGGTAGGAAAGGAAAAAGCTTAGTATCTTTTAAGACAAAGTTTGAATCCCTTCCCTTTCAGAAATAAAATTCTTTTCACACCCTAACATCTTGCATTTTTGTTGTACCAGATTTCTTCACTTTTAGGATAAAGCCTATACTGATTTTTTAACTCCCTCTATTTTCGTTTGTACTCTCTTGGCCTCTGACATCTGAGATCCATTGGTAGATGGCAGATTGAATTCTCTTTTTCATTGCAAGTCTTCATAGCCACTTGATGGGAGTAAAGGCAACCCTTAGGATGCAGTATCATTTTATTGAACATTGGAATGAGATATTTCTTGAGACTAGGTTCTGTTTTATTCATTTTTATATTTCCCTCTGACAAATGAAGCAGCAAGCGCAATGCTTGGTACACAGTATGAAGCACTCAATTGCTGAAAAATGAAGTTAGATGAACTAAATTTCTTGCTCTAACTTTTAGTTAGATAAACTAAACTTCTTGCTCTGACTTGCTCTGACAGGGAACTTGTGTCTCCTATATATAGGAGTATATATACTCCTGCTATAAAGCAGGAGTAAAGAAAGCCTTTGGAATTATGAGCTTAACTAGATGAGTTACATTTAAATAGTGTCAAATGGATGGAGCTGGAAGGGATTATACTAAGTGAAATGAATCAGAAGGAAAAAGATAAATATCAGATATTTTCCAATATTTAGAAAGAAGCTGAACAAAAGGTCAAGAAAAAGACAAAACTTGCAAGCTGCCCATAGATATGAGGCATACAGCAGGGGGGTGAGGGAGATGGGTCAGAACAGGGGAGGGGAGAGCACAAGGGACTGAGGTGATGGCTCAAGAGTGATGGATGGTTGTGGGAGATGTATGGGAACTATACCTGAGGAGAAAATACAGTACTGTCCAAAAATGAACAGTGATATAAGAAAATAAATAAATTTAGGAACTGGAAAAATAAATGTCTTTCAGAGTCCTGAGAACATAGCCGATCTCAATAATATCAATTCCTTCTCTCATAGGCTAGTCATTTACTTTTCTTGAATTCTACTTTCCTCATTGTACAAGAGGATAATAGTATTTCTTAGAACTTCCTGAGAGGTTTGTTCTGAGGACTAAATATGTTTAGGCTTGTGGGACTCCTTTTACAATATTAAAAAATGATATGAAATATTAAGGCATTAAAAATCTATCAATAGACGTTAAAAAGCTGATGTATTAAGGAATTAAATAACAAGACCACTGTTGAGAGATTCACTTCTTTTCGAGTACAAAATTAGCATTTATGACTTTTAAAAAGCGTTTATGATTGTTTCTGGCCTGCTACTTTGTCAAAACTGTATAATGTAGTGGCTAATAGCAGAGTTGTGAGGCAATTCTGCTTGGGTTTAAATTTTAGCTTTAGCACTTTCCAGATATATAATCTTTTCAATGCTTTACTTTGCTCATTTGTGATTTGGTAGAATTAACTGACTTCATGGGTTGTGGTGATTAAATGACTGAATGGGTAGACCATGTTTTGAGGGGAACCTGAGGTATAATATGTGTTCAGTATGTCAGCTACTGCTTTTGTTAAAGGTAGGGTAGGCTTAGTATCTCAGCCAATGAGTGATGTTCTGGACCCCCACTCTGTGTCTCAAACATCTGACTACAAGTCCTAGTATGCCGTGGACTACTCTTCTTGAGTGGGGAATTGCTGGGAAAGAGCAAGGATTGAGGTAGCCTTTGTTAGGTGAATGGGAAAACATGAGGGCTCTTGCCCTGGGCATTGATGTTTGCAACTTTAGTGCTTTGACTGGCAGCCTCTCCAAAGACAATGGCGGCTGTCATCTTGACCTCATGGTGGATCACCCCAGCTTAGATGGTACATTTTGCACTTAAAGAGTCTCCTCTTCTAGTCCTCTCAACCTGCCCAACCTATGGTTTGTTTTTCCCTTCTAAGAGGTGCCTTAGGCTCATTCTCCTGGCAGCTCAGATCTAGACCCTGCCTGTTTCAAAGGGCATAAATGCCCGTGAAGTGATGGGTGACTTCAGAATTTAATTGGAGGTCTGTATAGTAACATCCTTCTTTTCTCCATTCACTGGTTAGAAATTTTTTAGTACTCTGGAGTTCAATTACCTTATTTTGAGGTACAGAGGTAACATAAACCCTTAGAATTGGGCAACATGAGTTTTTCTTTTAAAGTTTTGGAGCTTCTGGGCATCCAGAGGTTTTGCCCAGTATCAGTTCTGACTCCCTGACTGGGAGTAAGACTCCTGGTAATACTTTAAGTAGATTCTTTTCTTTTTTTGTGTTTGTTCATTTAACTTAGGAATATGTCTTGGCAACTTAAAATTGGTGGTCAACTTCTTTTTATGTTCCTTAATGAAAGAAATATACCATGTTTTGATCCAAACAGAAGGGACATGAGATTTATTTTTTAAACATGGGTGCAGCTGGGGAACATTCCTTTAAATAAATTAATAGTTTATATAAAGAATGAGATTTCTACTTAAATTTCAAAATTAGTAAGTCTGTATTTTTCGACAATGTGAAAAACTGACCTCCGTGAAACTCTTTAAAAATGGATCTGGAAGTCGTTACAGAGAAATTGCATTACCTGTCTCCTTAAACTAAATCAAGAGACCTTTGAACTGGACCAAAGGTAATAGTTTTTAGAAATTGTCAAGCAAACAATTGCTTGGGAAGTCATCTGAGTCATGAAAACTGATGATTATAGACTATTTACAGAAGGGTAGAATCAGTCAAATTCACTTTTCTTCCTTTACTAGAGTATCAGTAACCAGTTACAGAGAGCCAAGAATATTTTAAGGTTCTTCACACTAATCAACTCTTTTTTAGCCACTTCTCTTTCTCTTTCCTTTCTGTAAAAATCCCTGGTTTTATCTTTCTTTGGGAAACATCTTGGTTTCCCATCTGAATCTGTGCACCATGAATTTGCAATTCTATGATCTTAAATACACTTTATCTTTTTAATTGCTCCCTCAATATTTTATGTTGCCAACTTATTAATGATCACAATAACTTTAAGAACATCCTGCTGAAAAACTATTATGTCTTGGTCAATATACTTTTAGTTAAAATGAGCAGAAATACACATCCAATTGTATAAACTAGAAAGGGACTTTTGTTGATGAATCCATGATTAGGTAGGCTACTGGAGGACCTATTCCAAGAGTAAGTCATACTCTCAGTCTTTTATTTCCACTTTTCTCTGTGCCAGCTTCTCTCTCACTGCTCTGTAGACAGGCTTCCACAGTCTTGGCTTGAATTCGGTCCTCCATGCCTGACCATGATTTGAGATCATGAAGGAAAACATGGTTGCCAAGAAAGCAACACTAATATGTGTGGCAGATCTTAGAGAGAGGAGTTTCTTATATATTAAACAACACCCAGAAAGTCTCTACCACAGTTGATTGTAGCATAAAATAAATATACACTATAATGTCAAAACAGGAAATCTCTCAATGTCGTATTTTGAAAAGAAAAACACATTTTTATTTTAAAATGTACCCAGAAGAGTAATAATAATACAATGCTGCAATCAACTGCATGTATTGCTCCAAAATGGGAAGGGCTCATTTGTTCACTGAAAATGTGTGAGATTCAATGTGTGTTTTTGATAAGTCTCTTTTCAGTGGAATGCTCATTGCTGTTTAATATTCATTTTTAATGCCAAATAAAAATATAAGAATCATTTGATTTTAACAGTGGGACAGAAATTGATGGTGGCCCAGTTCCTGTAGATTTACAAACTCTTTGTGTTTCAAGTCAATCATTTGGTCTTTCAAGTAGAGTTTGTGCTCATGGAGTAGCTACAATAGTAAATTGTAGTAAATTCATGTAAATTCCTGCTTGGCCACATCTTCAGTCTGCCCCCAAATTGATTTTGGAGGCATCTTAATCTCTTCTGGCTAATGGAAGTTGGCAAACAAGGCAGAAGGGAGCTATTGTTGATTTGTCTGTTGATTTAGGACCAGAGCTCCTGCTTCTGTCCTGAAGTTCACAGACAACATTCCCCTCATCAACCCACTTTTTTCGAAGACTTTATCTTATATTTAAAGTTCTATTGAATGCAAAGAACATAGATTCTGGAAGTTAGTAGAGAGGTCATGATCTGGGGGAATGAATGAGAGGAAGAAGATAGAGGAAATGATTTTCTTTTTTTTTTTAAAGATTTATTTATTTATGCATACAAGAACTGGGGTACAGGCCAGAGATGCAGGGGGTGAGAGGATCCACCAGAGACAGAGTGGGGAACAGAACAGGCAGACTGACTGAAATACACTGCTGAGGGGAACAGCGGGTGAGACAGGAGAGGTCTGCTGCGCCATGTTGGTTGCTCCCTGGCCAGCCGGGGATTGAATTTGTGCTGCAGAGGCTTCAGATTGCTTCATAGTGTGGTGCTTAACCCCTTGTGCCACCAGGGAGGCCCCAGAAGAAATGATTTTCAGTTAAGGAGTTTATGTGAATTTTCATTAGCCTGATAATGTATTACTTCAGTTCATAACCCAGAATATGTATATGTATATATTTTCTAAGGAGATATGTCTGCTTTACATGATAAATCACATGATATTTACATTGAGGGTTTTTTTTTTTTGGTAATATGTATAGTTGAAAAAATAATAATATACACATTCTCTACTAAAATTACTAATGTGAATTTATCAATGGTTATTGAAACATGCAGTTATTTGGCAAGCACAACATTAAATAAATTAGCAGAACGAGCCTCTAATGGTTTATTTTGCATATTGATTTTATAGTTGATATTAAGTAGTTATACTTATTTTAAGTTATACTTATTTTATAGTTGATATTAAGTAGTTTTGCATATTGATTTTATAGTTGATATTAAGTAGTTATATATAAGTAGTTATATATCATTCTGATGATGATAAAATCAGCCAGAGGGTCCTGACTCAAAACAAGTCTTTCATCAGGGATTTTAAGTGAGAATTGCTCATTTAGAAATACTCAGGCAGTCTTGCAAGAATCTTGCATTGGATAATTATATCTGACAGTTCTCTTTATGAAAAAGCTTATTTTTCCAAAGAACAGGAGATTTCACAGTTTACCCCAGACTGCTGTTATCTTTGATACTTCACACATGACCTTTCAGACCTTTATAGATTTTGTTTCTTTAATCAAGTATTTGATTATTCTGGGACAGAAGCCTAGTCTCTGTAGGTCTCCATCTTTTCACTTATAAAATGAACCTGTAGAATCAGATGATCTATAATCTTAAAAGGGTTTCCCAGATTTAAGAGCATCTAAAGAGGTGTGAGTAGTAGCTAAGCCTGTCTACAGATATCCGTGGAAGGAGGCAATAACTTTGGATTTAGAAAGCAGTAATTCCACATGCCTGGGAACCATTGGGAAGACCAGAGAATATAGCAGTCTGCTAAAGGATATCATGGAGTTGGAAGTAACAAAACAAGGAAAACAAAACATAGGTTCTTAAGATGAAAAGAACTATATTTTATTGTTTTCTCACATATGGTCTTTTTTATTGCCTAGAAGATTTGCTATTGTTAATTGCTATTTAGGGGAGACCACCAGAAGGATAGTGCCTCGTCACTGCATTCATCTGTTAGTCTGTGGCCCAACATATTAATATTCATAAGACATTTCAGATGTTCAAAAGGAAATTTCCCACAGGACAAATGAAAAGCTGAGACCCATGCTTCCAATTGTAGCAAGTTCTAGGAAGGGACATAACCTAACGTTCTTCTTCCTAACACATACTGAGGTTAGATAAGAAATATCATTTATTCTTTTAGCAAAGATCTACTTTGTCTTTTTTTCTTCAAGTACTCTTCCTTTGATATTAATGCCCTCACTCTCATAATTTTTCTCTTAGTATTTATTGTGTTTTATAAATAAATGTATTATTTCATTTATATTAATTCTTTTTTCATTTGGATAAGTTATCCTTCATTAAGATGAACTTTTACCATCTGATATTGATGAACTTTGCTTAAATAAATTAACCCAAGGATACACTTGACAGTGGGATGAAGTAAATAAAGCCAGTCCTGGGAGGGGGTGGTGAAGAGTGGTTCAAGTTGATGATGTATTTAAAAGTAGAACACAACTTTTAAAATATTTCAATAAACTAAAAGGGAGATTTTAATTTTAAGTCTATGAAATATTGCTTGATATACTACTTCTTTTGGAAGAGAAAAAGAGTTTGAAGTGAAAACATTGTATTTTCATATGCTGATGCAATCCTACAAAAGTAAAATGCAAATGACTACAAAGGATTAGAATCTGAATACCAGACACAAATTTATCTAGACTAGATTCACATGAGCCAAAGAATATTATTTCTACATGACTATGCCTGGGAGTGATTAAATGGAGTCCTCTGTGATTTCTGAAATATGATTATTTTCTAGATCTTTACTTCTGCCTACAGAGGATCAGATTGTGGTTCCCTTTCTTGGTGATTTACTCGAGTATTCTGAAATCTTTCAAAACCTCCTTCTTGCTTCATAATACAAACTGTTGTTCACTATGGAGAGCTGTGTGGAGATTTCTGGACCTACTAAACATAGAGCTTCCATATGATCCAGCAATTCCACTCCTAGGTATTTACCCAAAGGACACAGAAACATCAATTCCAAAGAGCACCTGCACTCCTATGTTTATAGCAGCACTGTTTACAATAGCTAAGCTTTGGAAACAACCCAAATGCCCAAAAATAGATGACTGGATCAAGAAGATGTGGTACATATATACCATGGAATATTACTCAGCATTCAAAAAAGATAAACACATGCAATTTGCAGCAACATGGATGGCACTGGAAGGGATCATGCTCAGCGAAATAAGCCAAAAAGAAAAAGAAAAATACCGGATGGTCTCACTCATAGCAGGCATCTAGAAAACTTAAATAAGGGACCAGGAAAATGAATATAAGAAAGTGAAAATCAAAATCAACAAAAAACTATGAACCAGAGACACTTGTTGGGGGGTGGGGGGCAGGAGGGGAAGGATTGGGGTCAGAATGGGGCGTTTGCAATTGTATGGGGGAATATAAAAATAAAATTTAATATTAAAAAAAAAATAATACAAACTGTTGTTATTACACAGTTTTAAGGAACAGATATCACATAATAAAGGAAATGGGGATAGCTTTCAGAAGAGGCATGTTAGACGGAATAACTATTAAATATGTGGACGGTTGTAATTTGGAATGGAGATTTATATTCTGGCTAGCTATTTGGTTATTATGTGGGAGGCATTGAGGTCAGGACCTCCACACAAATTTTACCATTTAAATTCAAATCAGCATTATAATGCAGATACTGTTGGTTATACTATCACATTATTTCTACTTTTCACATGTAGAAATCTAGGCACAAGGAGTACAGTAATTTCCTGAGGACATAGAGATAGTAGTGTTGGGGTCAGGTTTTGGATCTGGGTCTTTCTGCCCCCAGGGCTCTGATTTGAACGCTCCAACTGGCTTCCTTTGCTTGACCTTTGGACAAGGCAAGTAATATTGACCACTGGAAGCCACATCAAAGTAGATGCATGTTGGTGCAGTTTGCAGCAACATGGATGGAGATAGAAGGGATCATGCTCAGCGACATAAGTCAGAAAGAAAAATAAAAATACAGGATGTTCTCACTCATAGCAGGAATTTAGAAAACCTAAATAAGGGACCAGGAAAAAAGACTAATTAATACAAAGTAAAAATCAAAATCAACAAGCAACTATAAACCAGAGACAGACTACGGGGGGTGGGAGGCTGGAAGGGGAGAGGAAGGACTAGGGTCAAAATAAGGGGGGGGTGCAATTGTATGGGGAATATAACCAAAATGATAATGCATACATTGTGCAAAAATGAAAAATGATGTAAAAATTATATAAAATAAAATATTAATATAAAAAATAGCTTAGCAAATAGGCAATTAACTGTTGAACCTGGGGGGTGGGTACATGAAGAATCATGATATTATTCTTTCTGCTTTTGTGCATGTTATTTATAAGATTTTTGTATAATGAAAAGAGAAGTTGTGCAAGTAAAACTGTAGCAATATAATTGTCTGTTTTCAGAAATTTTCTTACTCTAAAAGGCTAGGGCCTCCCCTGGTGGCGCAGTGGTTGAGCGCTGGGCTGCGAAGCTGCTCGCAACCTCTGCAGTGCTGGTTTGATCCCGGCCACCAGCAAGGGTCCCACATGGTGCTTAGACCTCTCCTGCCGCGCCCGCTGCTCCCCTCAGCAGTAGATTTTGGTCCATCTGCCTGTTCTGTTCTCTGCTCTGGCTTTGGTGAATTCTCTCACCCTCCCGCGCTTCTGAGTGTACCCAGTGCTTGTATAAATAAATAAATAAATCTTTAAAAAAAATTAAAAAAAAAATAAAAGGCTAAAATTAATTAATACACCTTGAAAAACAACAACAACAACAAAGTAGATGCATGTTGGATATAGAGAATGTTCTAAAAATGAGATCTGCACAAAATAGAATGGAGTTCTTTAGAAACTATTGACATTCTTTGATCGATGTTCACTTGAAGATGGAATGAAGATTCATTGGAAATGTTGCTGTGGATATTTTTACTTCAGATAAACTATTTTTAAAGGTATTGTTCTTCCTGTCCTGGAGTCCATGTAACTAACCTTCAGCAAGAGCAGCTGTCTCTTAAGTGTCCTGCCATAAAGTGCTCCTAGGTATTACTTTGACTGGATATAGTTCTCTCTTATAATATTCTGTATTAAATTATCAAATGATGTCTAAGCATGGAAAAGGAAAGATATTTACCAATGAAAAAATGAAGATAAAACCAAAAGCAGAAAAGTAGATTCTAAATTAATTTAGGATTTCTTCTAAATTTCTTAATGTAGGAAGTGTATATACAGAGGTTTCTTTATTTATACACATATTACTTTTCAAGAAGCTGTTCATTTTGTCCATTTGTTTTTAAGGTCAAAATGGCTAAGTCAAGTTCAGAACATAATTTTATAAAGTATGTTAGTAAATGAGTTTTTCCGAGGTTTATGATTTTTGCATGTTCCATTCCAATGATGTCTCTCCTATTGGGTATCTTTTAACAAAATCAATCAGTATTGTTCATTATTTACATACAGTAATTTACATACACTGCTTGAAACAATGACTCCAGATACTGTAATACTTGTGATGAGAATTTTATCAGGAGTTTACTAGATCACGCTTTTCCCCTCAAACTCCTATTTTTCTTCCAAAAGAGCAGTAGGATTTTTCATTTTGTGTATTGGCATTATTTGCTGATTATCAATTGCCTGGACACGGAATGTTTTTGCAAATGATACAATTTACTCTCTTTCAGCAATATTCTTACAGTTCAACCATTTATTTCATATTTCTGTAAAGTATTTCATTTTCTTATCCCTTCCAGTTAACAAGTTTAAACTTAAGTGTGGAAGTAGCAACCCTTTGAAACACTTAGAAAGAAATTACCTTACTCAATTCATTTCCACAGAAATTTGGATATTACTTATGAAGTCCTTAAATACAGGAATGGCCAATCAGTATCACTCTTTTCTCCTTTCCTTTTCCCCCTTTCTCCTCTTCCTCCTCCTCTATTTTTACTTTCTTTTTTTATTTAAAGAAATATATATATATATACTTCCGCAATGTTTTACTTAGCAGTCTAGCATTCACCCTTGTATTGACTAATATTCTCTTGCAGAGATTTATACAGATGTATATAGGAAGTACTCAAACTAAATTGTTTCTGTTTTTACTTAGATAATGATTTTGTAACTTGAAAAAATAATGAAATGGAGCAATAATTAATTAAAAGTTTGTTCTTTCTGTTTTTCTTCCTCTTAAACTTCCTATTTCTTGAGAAGGAGGTAGGATATAATTTTATGCTGTTGAATAAATCCTGGCAAGAGCTAGACTTATATCAGTGAACAACTAAATTAATTAAAATTCGACAAACTGTTCACCAGGTTACATTAGCATCATTGTTAAATTAGGGAGCCTTTTTCCATGATACAACTGCTTTCTCATCTTAGTTTTCTGAACTACCTAGTCTTTCTGGCACAGAAAGATCTCATTGAAAGATAAACTACCTAATTTCCTAAAATAAATGATTTTTTTCTGAAGTGATAGAAATATTTTTTTGTCTAAAACAATAAGTAAATACATTTTTAAAGTGAAAAGATGTATAGTTTCTAAATGGTCCAACTATTATCAAAATAAATTCTAGCACATTTCCACCAGATGGCACCCCCTTTTGAAATGTGGAAAGAAATTCTGAAGACTGACGAAAGCCACTTCCATTTTAGTAACAGGATTAGTTCTAGAAAAGATTTCTATCTAGTCAATGGATTTGAATCAATAGAAAATAATACTTAAATGATTCTCAGATGCTTCCAAAACAAAATGCATTTCATTGTTTAATGATTAAATAATATGTTTAATTTGGGGAAAGTAAGTTTATGTAAGTAAGCCAATTCCAGTTTAACCTGAACTCCCCAGGACATAAGTTTCAGTTTTCATATGATCTTTCTAACCAGTTCTAATTTTGAATACCTCCTTTAACTTTTAAGAAAGTAGAGTGACCAGAGCATATTTAAAAACTAAGCGTCCTAAATGAAGACTTGATTTAATTTATAAATCAATCATCAACTTGCCAGTCAAAAATTCCTAGTAAACACTTTAACATTTTGCCCCAAACCCTGGGATTTACAGTGTGGATATTCCAAGTTAAACAATTTGAGGCCAAGACTGCTGGCTATGCACTTATTGTCCAGTCATGTGGCTCCTTCTGAATCTTTGACTAAAATCTCACATAATCCTTGCTTCTTTTCTCCAGCGGCCTTTTCATGTCAGTCAGAGTATAATGTACATTACCAGGTATTAACAGAACACAGTCAATCACTGGAAAAGTGTCCCATTTCATAGTCTTGCATTCATTAACAACATTAATTTTCACTGAGTAGGGTCCAATTGGATGATTTTTTTGATTTCTTGGCGTTTTATTCACTGTGATGAATAACTGTGCTAAGAACTCAGAAACATATCTATGTCAGTTAGAGAGAACAGGATCAAGACAGAGTGATCCACCTTAAAGTGTATATTTGAAGCTCTTAAGACAAGACTTGTACTTCTTGCCACTCATTGGTGAGCACCACATGAGCTTGGTAAACCCAGTAATTATTGAAGACTATCAAGGAGAAGAATATCAAGTATAAGATTGTGCCTTATTTGCTTGGAATTTACAAGGTTTTTCAGAAATGGCTTCTGTTACACTTTTCATATACTTGCTTAAAAAATGAGATGTTTATATCTTCCCACATTTCCCTATATGGGTATTCAATTTGATATTAATTTTTTCTAATCTTTGAATGTGCTCAAGATAAAGATAAGAATTGAATGGGGAAAAAAGAGAAATTTAAAGTTTTCTTTCTTCATCTGTTACTCATTTTCTTCTAGTATAGCTCAAATGTTAGACAAATATCATATTATTTGATTTCTAGAAGGAAAGTATCAATAACAGTTTATAGGCTGATAAAATGTATATATTTTGATAAGGTACCTAAAATTTTCTATAGGAAACATTTGCTTCTGCCCTGGTAAAAGCATCTTAATCTATCCACATGGTTGCCAGATTTAATAAAACTATACAAGATACCCAGTTAAGTTTGAAATTTAGATAAATAATATATAAGTTTTAATTTAATTTTATTTATTTAGTATTTGAGCAAGATCATATAAGTACCCTGTCTAAATAATTCAAAAGTTTTTAGTATAGGTCCACCCATGCACTATTTGGGACATACTTACATTTTTAAAAAGTGTGGTGTGATTTAGTTGTAATTCACATTTAGCTGGGGGTCCTGTATGTGGTAGGTGACTCTCCTAGATATGACCTTCCTCCAAGTTCCAGCAAGCACTGTGGAAAACCTTCCACAGAGACTGACCCCACAAGACCCATCAGCCTTTGTGCCAACATCTTACTCTGCAGGTATGGAACCTAGTTTTAAGAAATGAACTACAGCAGTTTGCTGTGATGGGGAATGTTCCAGTTCCAGCATTTCGAACTGCAGAGCCAATATGACAGAAAGCTGTCATTGTGGTTCCTGGATTTTCTGAAGAGAGCCTCTTGAGGAAGAGCTCTGCACAAAGTAACTCTACAAACTTTAGTTCACAGGATGACATTAAACAAACTCCCTAAAGACCCCTGTGTTCTGAATATTCAGTCTAACGTTCATTTTCATCTTACGTAGAAGGAGACAGATCTGGGAAGAAACTATTTAGCATGATGATCATTGTATTTTACTTTTGCCTCCCCTTCAGACCCCTTTAATGTGAAATGAAAAATAGCTGCAGAAAGTATAAATTTATCATGCAACTCACAGAGAGCTTGTCTGGGAAGTATTATGAAATTAGCTCCATATTGTTTCTTTTCCTTATTACTGGAGGAAGTAGCATATGCCTAAGGCATGCATTCAAAGGTACAGCCTGGTTCTCTCATCTGTTTATCTCACTGAGGCAAAACTTAAAGCCTTCTTTCAGATATATTATAAAATAAATCTTTTTTGAGAAAGAGGCAAGAGGAAACTTGCTGTGTTAAAAACCTCCTTTATAATACACATACTTAGTTTTGCTTTAGTTTATTCCTTTAAAAATCTCAGATAGTTATGTGTTTAGCATCATGTTCAATATTAGTAGGTAAAATGGATATATGAAGACAGAAAATCAGAATTCTTATCTTATCCAAGGTTATAATGTAACAGGGCGAAGTACTTGAGAGTCAAAGAAGACCAGACCTACAAAGAGCAGAGATCTTTGTTGAGGCAAATGTGGAGATAATTACACAAGGGCAATGATTCTGTACTATGACAAGGTATAAAGTTTGTACAGGGTCCTTTAGGCCATGGGGATCTAGTGGAGATTTTCCAATCATGAAATAACACAAGGAAAGTACTCTGCAGTAATCTGTAAGCTGGAGAAGAGTGTGAACTGGTTATGCATATTTACTCTGAGTTAGTCTGAAAGCCAGCAAAAGATTTATTATTAATGCCTATAAATCTGTAAGTGTAACACACACAAATATTTACAAAGATACATAGAACGTGAATGTAAAGCATGCTCTATGCTCTTTGCTTCCCAACGAGTACACTGCAGTATGCTATGCAATCCCCAGGTGGAGTACATTGAAAGCTGAGTAAATTTCTTACATTACTTCTGCTTTTCTTTTTTTTTTTAAAACCTGGGTCTCAGGCATCTTTTTTTTTTTTTTTAAGATTTATTTATTTATACAAGAATCAGGGTACAGGACAGATGTGTGGGAGGGGGAGAGGATTCACCAGAGACAGAGCGGGGAACAGAACCGGCAGACTGACAAAATACACTGCTGAGGGGAGCAGCGAGTGAGACAGGAGAGGCCTGCCGCCCCATGTGGGATTCTTGCCTGGCTGGCTGGGATCGAACTCGTGCTGCAGAGGCTGCGGACAGCACTCACCCGCCTGCGCCACCAGGGTTTTTTTGACGTGATTACATCTAAATTGAGCTGAACATTATGTTCATGCTGTTTTGTGGTACTTAATTATTACTATATTGCAAAGGGGGCAGGGTGGGGAACTACAATTCTTCTGTTACAGTAAGAGTTTTCTTTTTCTTTTTTTTTTTTTTTTTGAGGATTCTGCCAAGCCTCATGATTAAAAATAAAACTAGTAAGAGTGGTCTTTCTTTATTAACTAATTAAAAATAGTCTTTCAAATGACATGTTAAGTGTTACAGGATAGCCTCATTGCAGTCAAATCTGGAATAATTCTTAAAGATCAGAGGAATGCAAAACCATTTGTTGTATGCAACTGAAAAATAGGTTGCTTTTTTAAAGCATATATATTTTATGGGAAAAGCAAATGAATATAATACGACGGTATCGCTGATACTTTCAATATAAAATGGAGGTATAGATAACTCTAACTTGTTTTTCCTGTATTATAAAAAATACCTGGGCCTCCCCTGGTGGCGCAGCAGTTGAGCTCTGGGCTGTGAGGCTGCCCGCAACCTCTGCAGCGCAGGTTCATTGCCTGGCTGCCAGCGAGGGTCCCACAAAAAAAAAAAAAAAAGCAAGCTTCCGAATCCTGAGAGAAAACAGAATGTTATTCTTGAAAATCTTTGAAATTACAAAACAGACTTCCTGTTATAGCAGAGCAGTACCTATAAATTTTTTTTGGTTACTGCTCGCAAGTTAATCTTTAATTTTGCTACTTAATGGTTGGAATTTTAACTCCAAAATCCCTGGGCTGTGTTTCCATAATGAAATCAAAACTAGAGAATGAAAACTGAATTAATTCATATACTTGCATTATATCTTTCATGGACTTTGGCCAATCAAGAAGTCAATCTCTGTATTTGCCAGGATTATTCAGAGAAAGAGAGCCCATAAGATATTTTAGCACTGGGGAACTAAATAGCAGTCTGAGTCCAAAGGCCCAGGAACCAGGAGCCTGGATATCTGAGGCCAGAAGGATGTCTCAGCTCATGCAGAGAGCGTGAACTGTCTTTTCTTTTGCTTTTTTCTTACTTAGACCTGCAACAAATTGGGTGATGCCAACTCATTTTGGTGAGGGTGATATTTACTCAGTCTACAGATTCAAATCTCTTAATGTCTTTTAGAAACACCCTCACAGGAACACTCAGAGATAGTGCTTTACCAGTTTTATGAGCATCCCTTACTCAGTCAAATTGACATGTAAAATTAACCATCACAATCCCTTCACCTTAATGTGTAAGTAGATAATTCAGATATGATCTTTGGGAAGAAATTTATTACCTCTTCTGTGTCCAAATAATATTCATCTTTATTCAAATTTACTTTCTGAAGTGGGGAGGAAGATATTAAAGTATATTAGTAATTAGTCCATTATTGTACTTAGAAATGCTATGAAGAAAAATGTCAGGATACTATAGAAAATCTAATAGGAGAAAACTAAGTGTGCTTGGAGATTCCCTAAGGAAGTGATATTTTAACTAAAATTACAAAATGTATAGGTTCTAGATAGGAGCAGGAAAGAGATTGTGCCAGGAAACTGTGTGGAAAGAACCTAAAGCACAAAGAACCTGGCATGAGCAATGAAAAGAACAATCCTTTTCAGTATTGTCGGAGCTTGGAGAGTGTGATAAATAATATATTTTTTAACTTAATTTGTTCCCTACCTGCCCTTCGATGCCTCTCTGCCCCATTGACTTTGGGTTGTGACCATGTAACATTTTTTGGACAGTGAGATATAAGTAGATATGAAATTTTTTTAATATGTGAGCTAAAGCTTTAAATGTAATGTCAATGTCATGAGACAAATATCATATGGTGTCCCTTATATGTGGACTACAGAGAAACAAACAAAGAAAAAGGATCAGGCAAAATCACCCAAAAACAAACCCTAGAAAAATTTACTTCTCTCCATCGCCCAGCTGTTGCTTTTTTAAATATCATCACCAATAAAATTAACCAGGAGTCCTTAGGTAAATGGCAAATTGTAGGGTTGGGACAGAAGTACCAGATGTGTCTGTACCATATTACAGTGCCAGAAAGTAAGGAAGTGTAGGGGGAAAATCCAAAAACCAAAAACAGAAACAAAATCATGTTTAAGGAACATCAGGGTCAATCCAAAAGAACTCCCAAAGACCTGAGCTGGAATAGTTCTAGTAGCATAAGTAAATTGGGGCCTCCACAGTGGCGCAGCGGTTGAGCGCTGGGTTGCAGAGCTGCCCGCAGCCTCCCCAGCGCTGGTTCGATCCCCGGCCACGGGTGAGGGTCCTACATGGCGTGCAGACCTCTGCTCTCCACTCTGGCTCTGGTGAATTCTCTCACCCTCCCGCGCTTCTGACTGTACCCAGTGCTTGTATAAATAAATAAATAAATCTTAAAAAAAAAGTAAATTGGTATTTGATTATAATGTGAAATCTTAAATAAATATCCTTGAGTCCATAGTGATATACATGAATTATTGAATAAATAAATTTGGACAAAGGGATAAATCTTCCTTAAAAAAAATTCCCAATAAGATATGTATATAATCCTTTCTCGCCTGGATTGGATTTTGAAACAAAATTTGGGCATTAATGGGAAAACTGGCAAAATTTGCGTAAAGTCTGGGTTTTACTTGATAGTTATGTATGTACCAGTGTTAATTTCTTAGTTTTGACAAACATACCATGGTAAAGTAAGATGATATTTTGGGGAAATTGAAACGGGTACATGGTAACTTTTTGAAAATGTTTGTAATTTTTCCTTAAGTCTAAAAACATATTCCATAAGTCTTATGAAAATTATTAAAACAAATTCTTCATTGAAAAATACATGGGTCTATGTATTAATATTTGCATAATGCATGAATGTTAATCAGTAGGCTTGGCATGTTACCTAAAATTTGCATAATATTGAGTAACAGTGACAATTATTTTTAGTCTAATGACTCATATCATGGCAATTCTTTGTATGTGTTCATAAACCCACATGGTTTATTCGTGCATGTTGTCATATATGTATGTACACATATACTTATTTTCATTTAGCTGTGAAAATATTTTAGAAAGTATTTTGAATAATAGCTTTTTAGATTGTTTAAGACCCTTTTGATAGGGACAAAAACCAGAGGGCAGTTTTTTTCCTATAGTGATGAAAAGTAATCACTATTCCAAAGCTCAAAACCACAGGCTTCCATTTCTGGTGCTAATTATGATAGGAATAAAGAACCTTCTGGGAGTTGTAATAGACAGGATGGAATTCTTATTTCTGGGCAGCAGTGAAGGAGCATCAACTGAAGCAGTTGACACCCACTGGAACTCTCAGACTTCACTGAGATTTTGTCTCTAGTGACAGTCAAATCATGAAGCCATCCTAATGGCAAAGAGTATATCTTGCTTGATATGAAGTAACTTGGCATGTGTCACCTTCCTATAGTGATATGAATAGGATGAACTAAAAAAAATTATGGGAGTAAATGACTATTTAGTGAAATGAAATGAGAAATATGAGTGGCCAGTATTTTCTGCAAAGTTTTGTTGTTCATCAAGTTCAGCTTGGTAATCATTGAAAGGAAGAATAAGAAAGGTTATTAAGTTCCCTGCTGTTGAACTTGTTCATGCATCAATAGCATCATTGATACATGCCTTTTATATCTCTACATTAATCTGGCCTGATATAAAGAAGCTGCTGATCTATATTTCATGTCTAAGTAATTTCTGAAATGGCTAAATGTTTGTTTGCTTTCCCAGTATTTCTCAGTTGATTCTCCTGTCTTTCAAACTGTGTAAATAATGCCAAATCAACTAGTAAATGCAGTGAAGGAAAAAAACAACCCTGTATTGTTGGGTGCTATTTTGACAAAATGACTTGTTGATTGATGATGGCTCTTGTTCTAGTCTATTGAACAGTTGTGAGACACAGACTCTTGTTCTGCCAAATGACAGTTTAGGGAATTATTTTGACTTGAATGATTTGTCAATGTCTGTGATGCAGATATAGACAATTTTCTCATAATGCCAGGTTTCCAGATAATGATGGAAAAATTCAATCTAATCATCTTAATACTTGGAAATTTCCTGACAATTTGTTGGCTATTTCACTTTAAATTTAACAATTTTATATTGATTAGATGTTCACACATTTTAATATAAATTCTTAAATAAGCATGTGAAGTAAATTATTTTTAAGTTATATTATTTTTTATTGCTATAACATTATTTTTACAACATTGTATACTTCTTAAAATGGGATTAACCAAAGTTTTAAATATGCAAAAAAACATTAAAATTCATCATCACATCTTAAATATTCCTCAAATACTAAAATCAACCATTGAAACATTCTTAGTTTTTCATTACCAGACCTAAATAGGTGACAAAAATAAGATTAGCAACTTTTCTGATTTTTCATATTTCCTCATATTTTACACTTTATGCATAATCTCAAAAGACTGTAAAATCAAATATGAGTTCTATTTTTTAAGAAAATAGTTCTTTGATGAAAAATATCTTATTTGAAGAATATTAGCTTGCTTCCTGAGGCTATGTTAGAAAATTTTTATTGCTTTTTTCATTTCCTCCTCTCAGAGGAAATGAGAGCACATAATCTAATGTGCTCTCAAATCTGATTCTTTATGTTCATACTCCTGAAATTTGAGAAGTGAGATTGAATTATTTCTTATCTATACTCCCTGAAGTTAGTACCCATTGAGCTTTGTAGGACAATGTTTTAGCGAGGCAATATTGCACATTTTGGGGACTTCCACATCAATCTCTGGGGGGTACTCATTCTTAGTTTAGTGTAACCACTCTAATAAAATTGGTGTATGGGGTTTAAGAATAAAGGAAAAGGGAGAGGATGGAAATTTCCAAGACTCTGCTAACAAAATGTTTTAATATAGACATTTTCCAGAGTTTTCTGATTCTTGGGTATAATAAATTCTTTGGTAGGATTCTGTGGGCAGTGGCCTGCAGTAGTAAGGGTTTGTGTTAGTGGACTGTGGAAAAGAGGCAGCAAAATGCTTTCACTCCCTTTCTGTTTCTTTTTGTTTTTCCCAAGTGTAACCTTGGGTCAGAATTCTTTCTCACAACTTTATCCCTTAATCTGTTTTGAGAGTGGACTTAGTGAAAATGTAGTTTTTGTTTGCCTTTTTGACTGATGGTGAGAGCTTACAGGTAAATACTTTTGAGGCAATAAGTTAAAATATAAACTCTTGGTTCCATGTGAAAACATCATATTTACAAGCTTTCAGGTATTATTCTTTACCAACATCAAATCTATTGTGAATTTTTCCAGAAATTATTTTTTGAAAATAAAAACAGATCATGCCAAGGCTGAAGAACTCAAATGCAAGAAAGTGGCTTGATTTTGGCTCCTTGGGAATATGAGTAAGTGGGGAACAAAGGATGAGTCATATCTGTCATCCTTTAATAAAACTGAAAACACTGAATATTTTGAAAAATAGCAAATGTCATTAAAATTCTTGAGAATATGAAATAATGGAACTTATATCTTCTTGCTTTATGGTAATATACATACTATATATTTAGAACATAGGAAAGGAAAAAGAAGTAACCAATAAAAATCTCACAGAGATAATATTAACATCTTGGGCATTTTCTTTAATTTTTTAAAAGAAATTCTTCAATTCATGTTCCTACCTTTAAAATCTTAGAAGAAAAATAATCTTACTATATATTTTTTGTTTTGTTTTTGAAAGCAAAACAATGTTCTTTTGTTTCATTATCTTTGTTTATTATGAATATGTTTGATTTAGTTATCTTAAGGGTGGGTTTGAAAGAGGAAGCTATGCTAAAATTTTTCTAAAGCATGCTATAATTCTTTAGATTCAGAATTTTGAATCTCAATCCAATATTTATAATAAACTCAGAGCTAAGAAGTGCTTTAGCTAAGGGTGCTTTAGTATTTGTTTTTTAAGAAGAAAATGATGATGGAGTAAATTAACATTGAGAATAAAATAGGAACACTGAATTCTGCATTTGCATTCTCTATTTCAGATTATTTTATGAGCTTCAATTCAATATTTGTTTAAAATCATCATGAATCTTAGATTTAGTTGTATTATTCAATACTTCAGCATTTTAACCATCAATATGAAAAATCATTAACCCAAGACATCTACTCGCTTTTATCTTAGGGCAGGTCTGAGATGAAGGTAAAAGGAGGGGGTAAGTGCTGTTGAATCCAGCACTTTGGTCCAGTTATCATCAGTTTTTTTTCAGTGACCACAGATTGAACTTTTGTTTGCAGCCAACTCTCGCAAAATACTTGTTTTTGGTCACAAAAGGAAAATAAAATGAGGGTACATGAGTCACTCTGCATTCTTTAAAGTTACTAGCAAAACAATTTTCCTAAGAAGGACAGCAGTGTTATCTTTGTCTTGAAACAATACAGCTTAAATAATTGACCAGTATAGTGAAGCTACAAAAAGAGAAGATGCAACTATCTTGATTTACTCTGGAGTTCTAGCTATATTTTCTTTTACAGTTAGGATCCACAACAGCAAATAAGCAGAAATTTTGGAGTTTACTGAACACCCTTGAGAAATCCAGCTGTCAGCAACAACTTAGGCTTCTGTTCCCAAAGTGCAGCTGCTAGCTGTCATTTTGAAGCAGTCTTTTCTTGGGTGGAATTAGTTGAAAGAAGATAGTACTTTTGACGAGGGCCAGAAACTTTCCCCTTGAACAAAGTGACCACTGGTTAGGTCAAGAGTCATAGAATTTATTGGAAATGCTCCATTGAGGAGCTTGATGAACTAAGCTAGAGCCCATTCTTTTTGTTTCTCAGAGGAAATAGCCTTCTAAGGTGAGACAAGCTTATATTCAGAATATACTGTGCAGAACATCTGATGGTTAACTTTATATTGATAAATTATGAGTCTCAGCCCATGTACTTCTTTATGGATGTAATTGGCTAACAAATATCGAAGAGTAAAAACTTGTCAGATGTCATGGATCAATTAGGAAGAAGATTGATTAGGAAATGATACCCATTTAATTTAATTTATTAATTTTTATTGAATTGTCATTGCATTTTAAAGTTATATAAGTTTGAGTTGTGCACCATTATAAATCAGCATCTGTATGTACTACATTAAGTTGACCACTGTAAGTCCAATTCTTTCCTTCACCATGCAAATCACCTCTTAATTCAATTTCCTCATACCTTTTTCCTTTTTTCTTCTGGAAACCACTGAATTAGCATGACCCCCATTTTTGATAGTTTCTATACAAAAGAAAGACAAGTGATCAAAAGAGACAAACCATATTGGAAAAGAACCTTGTTCAAGCATATACAGTATAGATATTTTCTAAATTAGATGAGGATATACATTATCAGTTTCCATTTCTGATCAGCCTAGAAAAATGAGACATATCACAAGAAAAAAAAAAAAGCTTAGATCTTGGGATAAGCAAAACCTGTAGCATTACAAATTAGATTTTAATTATGGTATCAGTAAATATTTTTAAAAGGAAAAGAACAGTAAGGTTGATCTTTTCACTTAGTGAAATAAGGTTTCCCATACTATTGTTCATATTTTTGGAAAGTTTAAAACTGTCTAATGTACTTAGTAAAGTTCTGCTTAAATTTAATAATGAAAAAGCATTTTCCCCCCACCAAACAGCTGTTAGTCATTAAAATAATGGACTTTGAACTTCAGTCTTCAAAACATGTGCAAATATTTATATGTCTGCAACTTAGGAAAAAATGTTTTCCCAACACTGCTTAACAAAAATTTAACCTCCACTTTATTTTTATATTATTATAACATTTCAGGTATCTCTTTAAGAGATAGTTTAATCTTCCATTTACAATAATATTGATTGTGTCCAAATTCTGAGGTAACTTGGTAGTACAGATCATTTATTTGAAGCCGAGTACTATATATTTGACTATCTTTTCTGGAATGTTCTTCTTATAGCTTCATTTATTTGCTAATAATTATAATGTTCTGTTATTAATTTAAAAATTAGCATTTTTATTTGAAATAAAAATTGATTAATAATTTTTATTTTTTGACAGTCTACAGAAATAGTCCATTGGAATCACATTTTTTAATCACCCATTTACTAAACATTCTTAAATGTCCACATGGAGCCAAACACTATGCTAGGAGAAAGGGTTACAGAGACAGCAAGAAATAGTCCTAGTCCCTATGTAGATGAGAATAGATTATAGTAATATTGTATGTAAGTACTATAATAAGTATCTGGAGAAGATATCACTCATGAAAAGGGTAAACAGAAAAAGGGTATTTAGTGCAGTACAGTATAGGTGTAGAGATAAGACACTTCTAAGAAAATGTGATAAAATCTGTTATTTGAAGACTGATATTTGGTAAAATCTGAAGATCTGTTAATGTTAAAGGCTGAAATAAAATGGATCTTTTCCATGTTAGAAGAATTCTATATAATTCCACATGGGTTTTGTTTAGGTCTGAATACTCTTCTGCATTTTCCTCTTGAATTTTCTTCCTGCTTGCCTTTTATTATACAGCTACCTAATTTCAAAATTGACAGGTATTTTGTTTATTGTTTATTGCAATGGTTCTCAAATTTTTTTGTGCCTCAGGATTACCTGGACAGATTTTTAAAAAGTGAATTGCTGGGTCCTACAACAGAGTTTCTGATTCTGTAGCTCTGGGGTGGAGATTGACAATTTGCGTTTTAAGTTCGTAGGTGATAACTGATGCTATTGATCTACAGACCATACTTGACTGATATGCTGTAATGATTTGAAAGTCTCCTGGGGTTCCACTCCCAGAAATTTAATTTTAGTTGAACTTGAGAGGGAATAACGTATCTGTATTTTTATATATCTACCTATATTCTGTTTGTCAATAAGATTTGGAACCACAGACAGAGAGTTCATTCAGTTTTCTCATTTCACAAATGTAAAATAAATAAGCCATGAGAATGTCTCAAGTTCTAGCCTAACTTTGACAGTGGATGATTCTATGATAAGGCAGAGGGTGATTTGGGCAACTACAATTCTACGTTCCATTTACCTGTAGTGCTTCAATACTTTTTCTTACAAGTGGATGTCCTATTTAATTATTTTCTTATACATTTTAAAGCAAATTATCTATTAGATGTAAGCAAGCTAATCATTTTACAAAATATCTCACCTATCCATCTATACAGCTTTTATTTTTTGTTTGCCTTTTAGACATGCAGGTGTTTTCTCTACTTGTTAGTATATTGAATTAGAAATTTCTCAGAGTAGGTGAAAATATGCACTTTGTAAATATTGAAAAATGTAGTGTGTCTGAACTACCTAAGAAAATATTGTTGCTTAAAAATTTCAAATCAAATACAAGTAGCCCACTGTTTTCAATAAAAATTCTGGCTAATAACTATGCTTCAGTTACATTCTTTCTGATTGCCAACTTACACAAGGAAATGCTAATTTAGAAAATCTTTGAACATGTGTCTATAAAAATATTTGTTACATGAAAAAATATTGGATTCTTATTAGGGATCTATCATTGCTAATTGATTATTTGAGGTACAATAGCTTGGTATTGAGTTGGTTGGTATGTTTTGGGGACTGTTTTTGACTAAAAATATGGGTCAAAATAGGTGTTATGTTACATTCAGATGATTAAAACATTTGATTTTATTGGCAGTACCTAAAAGAAAGAAAATTGCAAAATATTTGTGAGGTGCACATATCATTGGATTAGTGAATTTAGAAATACAGAAAGAATTCTCTCATTTTGCATAATTGTAGTGGTAGAATGGATCTGTAAATATAGTGTGAACTCTTGCATAGTATATGTTTAGTGATTATTGAATGAAAACAAACTCTCTCTCAGATTACCACCATTGATTTAATACTATGGTCTTGTTCCTAATGACAGGATACACTTTGAGAATATGTTTTCTGCTGATTTTCGTTGTTGTGCAAACATCATAGAATATACTCACACAAACCTGCATGGAATAGCCTCTGCTACACACTGAGGCTATATACAGGATCTGTATTACATATGAAATCTGTTGTTGAATGAAATATCACCATGTGGAGCATGACTTGTATAAAGTGCGTTCATGAAAACAAGTAATTCGCATCCTTCGTTAGTCTTATGTTTACAGAGCTAGTTCATAGTTAAAGAGTTTGAATAAAGGTTGTTGAATATTTCAACAAATACATCAGTTTAATTAATTTCCTTTTTTAATGGTAACAAAGATTTCATCAAAGAATGAGTCTAGAAAATATGGTATATACATGTGGAATATTATTTTTTTTTCCTAAGTTGGATTTTATTTTATTTTTTTTTATTAGATAATAAATTTTATTGTTATATTCCCCATACAATTGCAGCGCCCCCATTCTGACCCCAATCCCTCCCCTCCCGCCCCTGCTCCCTTAAAAGTGTCTCTGGTTCATAGTTTTTTGTTGATTTTGATTTTCACTTTCTTATAGTTATTCATTTTCCTGGTCCCTTAGGAAATACTGCCAGTGTGACAACATAAATGAACTTCGAGTACATTATGCTGAATGAAATAACCAACATAGAAAGACAAATAGAACTTGATACCACTTATATAGTAATATAAAACAGCCAAACTTATAGAAGCAGTGTATCTTGGTGGTCACCAGGGATTTAACATGGGGGGAAACAGAAATATATTTGTTGCAGGGTTCAAAATTTCAGTTCCATGAGATGAAAAAGTCCTAGGGAATTATTATAAGCCTTATTATGATACCTATAGTTAATAATATTGTATACTTAAAATTTTGGCAAGAGAGTATATATGTTAAGTCTTCTTATCACAACCAAAGAGGGCAGAAGGAAACATTTGGAGGTGATAGATATGCTTATTAAATAGATTGTGATGGTTTCACAGGTATGTACTTATATCCAAATCCATCCAGTTGTGTAATAACTTTAAAATGAAAATGAATTATATCTTAGAGATCATCTACTATTTTCAAACAAAATTTTGAAATATATGGCCTTACTTGAATCACAATAATAAAGATATCAATCCTGTATATAAATCAGCAATTGTTATCTTTTTACAAGTAAACAGCAGTGACAGTGACAATTCCACCCATTTTTGTAAGCAGTGAATTCAGATATCCATATACATTTATTTTAAATATTTACTATGGCTATACATTGATTTAATTAATTGTATGGATTTCCTATTGCTGTTGTAACAAATTGCCACAAGTTTAGTGACTCAAACAATGCAAATTCATTATCATGTAGTTTTGAAGGTCAGAATCCTTGGTGGGCTAAAATCAAGACATCATCAGATAGTGTTCCTGCTGTCTCTAGGGAAGAATTTATTTCCTTGTCTTTTCCAGCTTCTAGAGGCTGTTTTCATTCTTTGTTTTGTGGCCTTCTTCTATCCTCAAGCCAGCAATTGTATCACTCTGATATGTGATTTCTCTAGGACTCTAGTGATAACATTGTTCATAAATGGATTTGCAATCTCTCTTTCCACATAAGGTAACATCTCTTTTGGGAGTGACTGAAGGGGACCATAATTCTGCCTATCACATTATGGTGTGCTTTGCCCATCCAATAAAGAATTTTTGGAGACAGCATGAATATTTTACAAAGACTATTAAGTTTAATAGACTAACTTCCCTTATTTGACCCATAGAATTCGGGCTTATATTTGATAATTATTACTCCTACCGTGATGTACCATTACCACATATTTCTGTAAGTGCTGTTGAAAGTTACAGCAAGAAAGTAAAATAATGAGATTAAGTATAAAAAATTTTCTGCAGTTTGAAAAGTTTTTAGATCTAAAAATTGTATTAGGTGTCTGTTTGCATGAAATAAATCTGAAGGACATTTATAAATATGAACAAGGTAAATAAATGGCCCTGACTAGAAGCGAATTTTTATGATAACCACTATCTTTAACTTTGCAGCAGGAAGAAAGTTCTTTTCTATCAAAAAGAGCTTAAAGCACTGCATCTATTGGCAGAGCATAGAGCTTGGAGATTTCACAGATTTCAGGTGCTGAAAATATAATTATCTTTTATGAGAAACAACTGTAACATCATACAGCTAATTACTTGCACATGAAAAACAGGTGACCCACTTTGTCTAGAACAGAGATTCTCAAACCTTAATAAATATTACAACAGGGGATCTTGTTAATTACAATTACAATTTAGATCTGGGGAGTCCTGGTATTCTGGTTTCTTATGAAGTTCCAAGTGATGCTGTTGGTTTCTGGATCATACTTTTCATAGCAGAAATGTAGCACACTCTAGATAAGAACAAAGGTCACTATGGAATCACCTTTTTAAAAACATGTTTTCTAATAATTAAAAAAATTCTGTACTTATTTTTTTATTGATTTACCATTGGTCTCTTCAAACTGGTGTTTTGTCTTCTACAGATAAATATCCAGACAGAGATAACTTGAAATCATATGGAATTTCTATATTTAATTTGTTTTTGGAATCTTTACTGTTTTCCATAATGATTGTACCAATTTACATCCCCACCAACAGTGTACAAGTGTTCCCTACTTTCTACATTCTATCTAAGACTTGTTTGTTTTTTTCTTTTGGATATTAATCTTCATAGATCTAAGGAAATAACTCAATATTGTTTTTATTTGCATTTCTGTAATAATGAGAGATGATGAACATCTTTACATGTTCTTGTTGGCCATCTGTTTGTTTTCTTCAAAGAAGCCTCTATTCAGATTCTTTACCCATTTGTTAATCTTTTATGATTTCTTTGTGAATTTTGGATATTGACCCCATATCAGAGGTGTGATTTGCAAATATCTTCTCCCAAGTAGTAAGGTGTCTTTTCATTTAGATGTTCATAGGTTTTTTAGTTTGATGTAGTCCTATTTGTTATTTTTTGCTTTTGTTTCCCTTTCTCTCTACTCAAATCTTCAAAAACATCTTGGGTGATGTAAAGGAGCTTATCATCTATGTATCCCCAATGTATTTTATGGTTTCAGATCTTACAGGCAACTCTTTATTTTGAATTAATTGCATTATTTTGCATGCGGTTGTTCAGTTTCTTCCCAACACAATCTGTTGAAGAGGTTTTCCTTTTTCTATTGCATGCTCTTGTCTCCTTTGTCAAAAGTTAGTTGCTCATGTATGTTTGGCTTTATTTTGGCACTTTCAATTCTAGTCCATTGATCTGTGTATCTGTTTTCATTCCAGCACCATGTTTTTTTTTTTTTAATTTAATTTAATTTTATTTATTTATTTTTTAAATAATAAATTTTATTTTTATATTCCCCCATACAATTGAAATGCCCCATTCTGACCCCAATACCTCCCCTCCCTCCTGCCCCCACTCCCCAAAAAGTGTCTCTGGTTCATAGATTTTTGTTGATTTTGATTTCACTTTCTTATAGTTATTCATTTTCCTGGTCCCTTATTTAAGTTTTCTAGATTCCTGCTATGAGTGAGACCATCCGGTATTTTTCTTTTTCTTTTTGGCTTATTTCGCTGAGCATGATCCCTTCCAACGCCATCCATGTTGCTGCAAATTGCATGTGTTTATCTTTTTTGAATGCTGAGTAATATTCCATGGTGTATATGTACCACATCTTCTTCATCCAGTCATCTATTTTTGGGCATTGGGCTGTTTCAAAGCTTAGCTATGTAAACAGTGCTGCTATAAACATAGGGGTGCAGGTGTTCTTTGGAATTGATGTTTCTGTGTCCTTTGGGTAAATCCCTAGGAGTGGAATTGCTGGATCATATGAAAGCTCTATGTTTAGTAGGTCCAGAAATCTCCACACAGCTCTCCACAGTGGTTGGACCAGTTTGCACTCCACCAACAGTGCAGAAGAGTTCCTTTTTCTCCACACCCTCGCCAACATTTGTTGTTGCTAGTTTTTTTAATATGTGCCATTCTCACTGGTGTGAGATGGTATCTCATGGTAATTTTGATTTGCATTTCACTGATTACAAGTGATGTTGAACATTTTTTCATATGTCTGTTGGCCATTGCATTTCCTCTTCAGAGAAGTTTCTTTTTAGCTCTTCTGCCCATTTTCTGACTGGATTATTTCTTTGTGTTGCGACTCTCATAGCTCTTCAGGATTTTTTGATGACAGTCCTTTATATTAGTGTTGTGTGCAAAAATGTTCTCCCAGTTGGTGGGGTTTCTCTTTGTTTTTGTTATTGTCTCTTTTGCTGTGCAGAAGCTCTTTAATTTGATGTAGTCCCAGCTGTTTATCTTTGCCTTCACTATCACTGCTTGGGTGATGTGTCTGTAAAGATGTCTTTGATGTGCAAATCCCGTAGTGTTTCGCCTATATTTCCTTCTATGTATTTTATGGTTTCAGGTCTTATGTCTAGTTCTTCAATCCATTTTGAGTTGATTTTTGTGTATGGTGTGAGGTAATGGTCAAGCTTCATTCTTTTGCATGTAGCAACCCAGTTTTCCAGCACCATTTATTGAACAAACTTTCTTTGCTCCAATGCATAGTCTTTGCTCCTTTGTCAAAGATTAGTTGACCATAAATCTGTGGGTTTATTTCTGGATTTTCTATTCGATTCCATTGGTCTGTATGTCTGTTCTTGTTCCAATACCATGCAGTTTTGATGATTATGGCTTTGTAGTATAGTTTGAAGTCTGGGTGTGATGCCTCCATTCCCTTCTTTCTTTTCAGGAGAGCTTTGCAATTCGGGTTTTTGTGATTCCATATGAATTTCATCAATAATTGTTCTATTTCTTTGAAGAATGACATTGAATTTTGATTGGAATAGCATTGAATCTGTATATTGCTTTTGGTAGGATGGCCATTTTAATAATGTTTATTTTCCAATCCATGAGCAGGGGATGTCTTTCCATTTCTTGTGTTCTTCTTCTATTTCTTTTAACAGTGTTTTATAGTTTTCTTTGTATAGGTCCTTACCTCTTTTGTTAGATTTATTCCCAAATATTTGATTTTTTTTTGTTTCATATAAAAGGGATGGTTTTTTTGATTTCTTCTTCTTCAGATTTATTGTGTTGTGTATAGGAAGGCTACTGACTTTTGCGTGTTGATTTGTATCCTGCACTTTACTGAACTGATTGATGAGTTGAATTAGTTTTTCCGTGAGTTTTTTGGGTTCCTCTATGTATTATCATATCATCTGCAAATAGTGATAGTTTGACTTCTTCTTCCTATTTGGATTCCTTGGATGTCTTTCTCTTGTCTTATTGCTCTGGCTAGGACTTCCAGTATTATATTGAAAAGCAGTGGTGAGAGTGGACATCCTTGTCTTGTTCCAGATCTTAATGGAATTGCTTTCAGCTTTTCACCATTGAGAATGATACTGGCTGTTGGCTTGTCATAGATGGCCTTTATGATGTTAGGGTATCTTCCTTGTATCCCAAGAATTTCAAGGGCTTTTATCATGAATGGGTGTTGCACTTTGTCTTGGATTCTTGGGAGCTTTACTATTATGTGTCTTGCTGTATTTTTCCTTTCGTCATGGAAGTTGGTGTTTCTTCTTGCTTCTGTATATCAATTTTCAGATCCTTCTTAGCGTTTGGAAGTTCTCTTCAATTATCTCCTGGATATTTCTCTGTTCCTACATCTCTCTCCTCTCCTTCTGGAATTCCTATAACTCTTATATTTCCTTTCCTCATGGGGTCAGATAGTCCGAAGTCTTTTCATTCTTTTTCCTTCGTACTTCTCTTTCCTTTTCTGTTTTGGTTCTTTTTATTTCTGTGTCTTCAAGAGTACTTATTCGTTCTTCCATTTCATCTATTCTGCTTTCATTGCTTTTCCCAGAGTTCTTTAGTTCCTCCATTAATTCTTTGATCCCCTGCATTTCTTTTACTTCCCTCTTTAGGGACTCAATTTCCTTCTTCTGATCATTGTTTTCCTTTATGACTTCTTATCACTTTTTTAATCATGGCAATTTTAAATTCTCTTTCTGGAAGGCTCAGAAGTTCTTCCAAGTTGCTGTCGTTGCAATCTGGGGAGTGGTTTTCTTTTTGTGGTGTGCTTCTTTCCTGAGGAGTTGTTAGGTTGCGTGTGGTTCTTCTACTCCCTACTGTCTGTTTTCTAATTTGTCGTATGCGTTGGGACACTGTGTTGCTCGGACTGGCTGGCATCTTGGGTGAACTTCTCCGCTCCCTTCTGGCTCCTCCAGGAGCCATCTCTGGCTTCTGGGGGAGCTTTTTGCTGGTTTTAGGCAGTCTTTACTGAAGAAATGTCCCTGTTCTAAAATGGCGATGCGGGATGCAGTCCCTGTACCTCCGGTTTCAGGCACACTCTTCTGCGCGCCCCGTCTGCCCCGGACGTGGGTGCCTGCTCCCTCTGTGGGCTCAGACTGCTGGTCGGAAGGGGCCTGCGTGTGCTAACTTCCCAGCTGGCCACTGGGTCCTCCAGAAGCCTCCTGCCCTTTTCAAGCAGTCTTAAGAAATTTCCTGTTCTATGGGGTGTTAGTGACTTTTTTTTTTCTGGTCGCTAGGTGGCGCCAGAGATCTCTCCTATTGTCCTTGGGGGGGCTGTTTTTCGCCTCCCCCCACCCCGTGGGACAGGGAACAGAGGGGGAATGGTAGGGTAAACCTCAACGGCTTTGGGGTGCTGTGTCTGCCTTGTGCACCACCATCGTGGAGAACCCACGTCCCGAATTTCGTGCCCCGGGTCTCAGTTCCAAAGCCCTCAGTTCCAGGACACGGGCTGTAGCCCAGTTCAGTGGCGCGGGAACGGTGCCTTTTGCACTGCTCCAGTGCCTGGGCGCCTGGTTCCTGCTCACTCAGTGAGGGACTTTCACCTCAGTGAGGAGGGCCTCCGCGGGTCTCCCCACAAGCCTAGGTCGCAGGCGCGGGGACCTGGGCAGCCGCGATCCGCGCCAAGCGCGCTGCTTTTCCGCGCAAGCTTACAGGCAGCCCGGGCTGTGTGCGCGTCTCCTGGGGGGTCTTTGTTCTTCTCTAATGGCGCCCGGAGCCGTTCGCTCACCGCCGTGGCGAATCCTGCAGGGTTCTCCACAGCTCCCGTTCACGAGGTGTGGTGGCTGCAATATTTCCTTTCCACTCACAGTCCCGCTTGCTGCGTCGTTTGTTCTTGTTGGTCGTTTTAGTTTGTTGTTTTCCTCCTCTCTGCCGGTCGGAGAGTGCCGACTCTGTGGGTGGGGGAGGGGAGCAGGGTTCTGTGCTTTCCTCCCTTCTAGTCCTTTTATGGCCACTTTCTTCTTTGGGTAGTTTGCTGGAGTCGTCCGTTTATCTTCCGTGTCCCACTTCTCACTGGGACCTGCCGCTTTTCCTCCCTATTAACTTTTTTTAATGGGAGATCTTACTCGCAGCGTCTCCTCGCCACCATGTTGCTCCGCCCCTCTCACCATGTTGTTTTGATTACTATCACCTTGCAGTATATTGTGAAGGCAGAGAAACTGATACCTCTGGGTTTGTTCTCTGTTTTATTGTTTTGGCTTTTTGGCATCGTCTGTGGTTCTATTTTTGAGGTATGTTGCTGAGATTTTGATAAGGATTTGGATTCCCTTACTCATTATGTGTCCATCCTTGTGTCTCTTTTTACTGTTTGAGTTGAAAAATACAAGTGAATTTTGTGCATTGATTTTGTTTCCTGACTTTTATTAATAACAGTTTTTGATGTAGTCTTTTGGAATTTTTTTCACATATAAGAACAAGTCATCTGAATCAATATAATTTTACTTTTTCCTTTCTCATTTAGCTTTTAATTTTTTTCTTGCCTAATTGCTGTAAGTAGGACTTTCAGTATTGTCTTGAATAAAAGTAGTGAAAGTAGCCATGCTTGTTTTTCTTGATCCTCACCTTAGAGCTAAAACTTTCATCATTTCATGTTTGATTGTGGCACTGCCTGTGGGTTTGTCACTGATAGCCATAAATATTGAGGTATGTTCCCCTCTGTATCCATTTGGTGAGAGTTTATGTCATGAGAAGATATTGAATTTTGTCAAATGCTTTTTTCTGCATTCATTCAGTTGATAATATGATTTTTATTTTTCATTCTTGTTAATGTGGTATACTAAATTTGATTTATTTATTTAAAATTTTAAAAAATATTTAGATTTATTTTTATTTAATTAATTTATTTATTTAAGATTTTATTTTATTATACAAGAGCCAGGGTACAGGCCAGATGTCTGGGAGGGTGAGAGGATTCACCAGAGACAGAGCAGGGAACAGAACAGGCAGACTGATGAAATACACTGCTGAGGGGAGCAGCAGGTGAGACAGGAGAGGTCTGCTTGCCACGTGGGTTGCTCCGAGGCTGGCGGGGATCGAACTGTCACTGCAAAGGCTGTGGAAGCTTCACAGCACAGCGCTCAACCGCCTGCACCACCAGGGAGGCCCTACATTTATTTTTAAATTAAAATTTTAAATTTTAAATTATTGTTAAATTATATTTTAAAATTAATTTTTGAATTTCTAAATCATTTTAAAATTAATTGGTAAATTTTCATGTAAAAGTTAATTAATTTTGTTGACCTCAAAATTATCAAGACTTGGTTATTGTAAACAATATTTAGTTAATTGGTTCTATGCTTATAAGATGAATTTCTCTTCTCGATTATTTATTGTATTATCTGTTTTGATACTTTAATTTTATTTTTAGGTAGTCTCCCTTTCCTTAACTATGCATGTTGTTTGCACATTTAATGATAAGGGAAGATTATAGATTTTTAAGAAAAATATTTAAAAATATGAGGCAAAAAGAGGATGAATTATAATTTAATAAAAAAATGGGTATGTTTATTGAGTAATAATTTGAGACAAACATTCTTGGTCAGAAGTTAAACTTTAAGATGAGCTTAGAGTCATAAAATTAATTCATCCATGTGGAGTCCATTTAAGAGCTGTTTTGTACTCAATTTTAGGCAATCATTTATTGAAATATCTTTTAAGAGCACAACTAACAAAAGTCTAAAATGAAGTTCAAATAATAAACTAAACATAAGACAGAATTCATATATGCTTTAATCTAGTTTTAACCTTTTATTAGGTTCTAAATTTGAATATGAAATTTTACATTTATATTTTCTAACTTCATATTCAATGCCAAACGCCTTTATTTAACTAATGATTAAATATGAGCCCACAACTATGAAACCAAAGGACACATACGTATAGTACCTTCAAATTTCTATTTTAATTTTTGGAGTTTGCCTAAAAACATTATTTTCACATCACCATTAATAATCGGTTTGGTTATATTATTTATTTTTACTATTCTTGTCCTTAAAATTCCATATTAATACCTTTCTTTTAAAAAATCAGTTTTCTTTTTAAAAGAATATCTTCTCTTCCTCATCCATAAGTGACCATGTGCTCTACATTTTAGAATATTTGGCAAAACAGTTACTGTATGTATAATTTATGTTGAGGGTTTTACCTTTATGTGTTTGTATAAAAGTGATTTGTGAGTAATTTGTTCAGTTTTACTTTTGTGTGTGTATTTCATTTTAACTCTTTTTTCTTTAATGACTAGATATCTAGAATTCTATGTTAATTCTTTAGTTTTACATGCTACATCCTCCCTTCAAATGTAATAATGATTAAATTTCCTCAAATACTAACTTGAATGTATTCAGTTGTTCCAGATATGTATTTCTCTCCTCCAATTGTGTGATTAGGCTGTAAAAAGGCAGCAGTTATACTCTGAGAGTAGTCTATGCCCGTTGATTTTGTAGAATGAAAGAATTATACTCTTTTTTTTTAAATAAAATGTGAGAAATAAGATAGTAGATTTTTAGAAGAATATATTTTTATTTACCTAATAAGCATTATATCATTTTTATGTTTACTATGTACCAGTTAAGTGCTTTGCATACATAACCTTGTTTGATTTTTATAATCAGTCATCTATGGGTTTGGAATTCTGGCTCCAATATTCACTACCTATATATCTTTGGGCAAGTTAAGTCTTCTGAGTGTTAGTAAATCATGGTAAAGTTAGTCTTTTCCAAGTGTGTTGTGAAGACTAATTCAAATATCATTTGTAAAGGTAAAGGTCCTGGTATGTAGAGATTATTTTTGCATTATTTTATAGATTTCTAGAAACTATTTGCTATGTAAATGGAGATTGTTACTTTAAGTTACATTCAGCCCTACTCTTTGACTTAGGCTTCAGTGGACAGACCTGGTTAAGAGCAGTGCAAGTTTGACATGTGATATGAGAATTGTATCTGAACATCCTCCTTGTTAGTATAAAAGTCACTCAAAGGATTTTCTTAAACTGATGCAACTTTGCTTGCAGAAAAATTAAAATAAACTTTTGTCACTTTTTTACAATAAAGTGATCTGAAAGGATGCTTTAGATTGTCTTTTGGGGAAATTCCACTGTGTCAGACTATACAGAAAAAACTTATTCAAATTTTCTGGTAATTGTGGGATTTGGCACAGAAAAGTAAACAGATATGTAAGTCTAGCATTTTTACCCCTTATCCATAGAGTTCTGAGGATTTCTTGGAGAGGCCTTAGAGATTACTACAAACAATAAAAGGGCCTAACAGGCATATTTTCAACCAGTGTTCTATTTTATCTGATTTATGTGGTGCTTTGTTCTGATACCTTTTGTTTGAGGAAAGCCATTTTTGGGCTAACACAATTAGATAGGAATTGCATAAAACAGCTTGACCTAAATCTGAGTTAATGATGGGATAGGACCAGAATGAATTTTAGTTGTTTCATTCCTTCACTTAAACACCATCACTTCCTGCCAACTTCAAATTATGAATATATTATATATATATACATGATTATGTATGATATACATCATGTAGTATAGTATATATTATGTATACTTTTTCACCATGGCATGCATATTCTTTCTGAGTTATCTTCCTACTTATTTCTTGCTTTGCAATATTATTAATGCCCTGAAGACACTTTACAAGTTATGTATTACACCTGGAGTGTCCATCCCTACTCTACTATTACACTACAATCATTATAATTGTTGAGATTCTTCATTTTCTGTTTCCCTGATTACATTATTAAGGTGTATGGCTCTCTTCTATGGGCTCATGAGACCCTTTGCTTACTCAATTATGGGGCACATTGCTAAGCTGAGTTCCCCTTGGCCTTGAGAACTTGGAGCCCAACACATCCCTTACTTCACACTGACTTGTCACTTTACTTTTTAATATCAGCTGACTAAAAACCAAAGATTGTTTATTCCCTCCTGTTTGGTTTCCAAGAAAAATGCTGTATAAATATATTGTATTTATAGTTGGTATGTCTTATGCAATTTAAATTGTATAATCTGTAAATTTACATATTATAATACAGTGTGAATAGATCAAACCATAGGTAACTTCATACTATTTTTATTTCCTCAGCACTAGAAAATACGGAGATTATATATGTTGTGAAGTTTCCTTCTCCTCCTTCCATTTCTTTTTCTATTTTTAAAGAAAATTACAACTGTTGGATTTTTGGCCATGACACATTCTTTAGTTTTATTTAAATTTACCACAACCATAATTCACAAAAGCAGCATATAATAGTCTATTCTGAATGGCATGGAAGTACAACTTCTGAGTGCTGTTAATAAAGCAGTTGAGTGCTTTGCCAAGAGACATTCCTCAGAGAAATTGTCTGTTCCTTTTCCTTGAAAAAAAGTCTTCCAAAGAATGTTGACTTCAATCTATGCCAAGACACTGTGACAAAGTTCATACCTGAGGATTCTTTAGAATAAATCTAAGTAGCATTTGTCAAGAGTGACCTGATGCAGAAATTGTCATAACTAAATCAATATAGGAGGGAACAGTGTGTCCTGAGTTCTGTTTGGAAATGCTTTTCAAATAATTAAGGGGAAACTTGTTTTAGTGGTGCAGCCCTATAAAGAATACTTCCAACATATAACTACTAAGCCAGTAATTCCCTAAAGTTTGAAAGTTTGCGTATTTCTTTTTTACAGTAAATAAAGAATATCTATCAAATAGTAATGTCTAGTGTAGAATATTAGCTATTTATTAAGGAATACCCTTCCTGGTGTTATTTAAAATATTTAACTTAATTATATTACTATTAATTCTATACTTCATTTAATATCAGTTTCATTTAGTATCATTTCATGTAATATCAATTGTTAATTAGGGAATTTTCAAAAACTTCTAAACTAAATGAATAGTAAAGTTTGTGTTCAGTGAATTAAATAACTCTATATAAAGAATATTCAAAATGAAAAAAGAGTATCTTGTGTGGATGTGTAGAGGCTGGATGCTTGGTTTTTTAACAGTTTTTCTCTCCAGCCATTATGAAAACTTTTGTTTGGGGGGATGATCATTTTAATTATACACTATAATACATTACAGTATGTTAGAAAGGAGAACTATTACAGATTTTTGTGTATGTCAGAAGCAAAAAATTAAGTTGTTGCATATACGACATAATATTGAATTACAGCATGTAATATAATGATTAAACATGAAGCAAAAGCTAAATTACTAAAGCAGATTATTAAACTGTTCTTCATTTTGTCTTTACAACTGATTTAAGTATGAGAAACCTAGAGATAATAACTTTGCTTCACAGCTAATGATTTTAACCATCAAAGAGTTAGATCCAAATTTAAAAAGGGCTATAGATAAAAACAATCATCATATTATCTAGGATCACACCCCAAGTGGGACTTTAAAGAAAGACAACAAAGATCAAAATGACAGACATTTTACTTTCTCATCTGATTTTACAAAGCTGTATGACTTCTTATTTCAATGGCTATGCTGCATTCTGCCATCTATTAAAAGTCTAACAATAGTCTTAAAATTTCATGTCATAAGCACAGCAACTAAGCTGTATGCTGAAAATCTAAAAGGAGATGGCTTATATCTTAAAATAATGAAAATAAAATCAATTATAAAAATCTGTACTACTTTTTACTGCTTCTTGTAGAAATCTTTCCAGAGATTCCTATTCAAAGGAATTGCTTGAACATTGTAGAGGCTAAAAAAAAAAAAAAAAGTGGTATGAAAAAAATAGGATCAGAGTTAACAAGGTTGGTGAAGTTTTCTGGGCACAAACCAGGGTGAAGGGAAGAACATAGAAGTGAACATTGGGTGCACTGGGTCCTGGGCCAGGCCCTGCTTCTAACCAGCTGGGTAACCTACAGGCATTCACATAAATCTCTACGCCTAAATGACTTAAGAAATTCTTTTTAAGTGTGTCATTTTTAGGATTCTAATTTTTTTTAGAAACAAATTCCTAACAAGGTGCTTCTATCTACATCAAATTCTGTTACAGGCTAGTATTAACAATGGGAAGCACTAGCACACACTTGAGAAATTTAGCCTTTTTTTTGAAAGAATGCATTTATTTAATATTTCAGTGCCTAATCTATGCCAAGCTCTTCTAGTTGTTTGAGATAAAGCAAAGAAAAAATAAAAAAAGAAACAAATTTCGTATTTAGAAGGATATTTCATGTGCAGTCTAATCACATTTATAGACATTTAGCTTCTTGCCAGCATCAAATGATTTTCTTAGGATCTGGTAGTTTCAGTGATGGAGGAGAGGGAACCCTGCTACAGGAAAACTGCTAAAATTTGTGCCTTTGGGACAGTTTACAAAATCCTCATGATACATTTCATAAAAGACTAATAAACTATTAATAGAGAACTTCTTAAAGTTAAGCCATGAGTTTTTAATTTCATCAGAGTATTTAAAAACCAAAGTATTTAAGTACCAATGTATTCCTTTAAATCAATATATGTACCAATAATCAAGAGTAGCTGTAAAATAATACAATGTCAAATTAGTTTCTGGTACTAGCCAATTATATAAAACCACAGAAATTATCCTTGAAAAAGATGGAAAAAGCTAATCACTAACTGGAGCTGAGGAAGTATATGTACTTGATGACATATATTTTCAGATAAACAATAGAATAGTTGTTTAAGAATTCATATGTATAAGAGCTCCATAGGACATTTGCCAAACCTTTAATGTTCAAACTTGCTGTCTTTTATATTTTCATTTTCTGCTGTTCTTTCTTAGTCAGAATATATGAAGAGTGATTTAACAAGACTAATAAAAGCATTATGAACATCCGAGGCCATGATTATGAGAAGGAACATAGTCTAGAATAAATGTTGACCACACATTTGTTGTGATTAAGAGAATAAAAAACAAGTATTATTTAACTGATATATACTTTAATTTTTTATTGAAAGATTCTTCTTATGAAATTAATTAGTGATTGTTAAAAATGTAAATATCCTGGAATTTTCCCCTAATCATACATTAATAATTATGATACTATTGCTATTTGCTAGAATTGACTTGGTCATAAATATGAGAGAAAGTAAATTTTTAAATAAAGCAGAAATAAATTTATTATTGTGTATCAAATTGAAATACTCAGAAGTTTAGGAAGTAGGTAATAACCGGTCATCTTATATATAAAAATAGTACAATGAAGAAATGGAATCTTTGGAGTCTTTATTTCCCTAATATGGGAGAAATAAGATATAAAGCAATGCATTCACTCTCTTCTGAAGTATTTATTCATTTGAAACTACCTAATCTATTTTTTATCCAGTAGAGAGCAGTCAAAGTCCATGATGTTCTCATAAAATCTGTGCCCCAGAATAATAGGCACATGATGATAACCCTGGCTCTAGATCCCGCTGAGTAGTGCTCTCTATAATACTGGCCCAATTTTCTTTCCTGTATATCATTCCTTCTCATACCTCTCCTCTGCATTAAAACATTTATATATCAATTCATATGGAGGTATATTTGGACATAAATGAAGACATATGCAAGCTTGCGATCAATTACTATGCTTTAAAAGCTTGTAAGAACACAAAGTAGGGTGTTTGAAGAAGTTGATAAAAGGGCCAATCTCACAAAATGTAGGTAGGGCAAACTTGGAATTCCTGGAAAGAAGAACCTCTGTGCCACCAGACAGGCAGAAGCTATAATTATTAGCAGCTAGTGGATGACATCCTATGACTGAAATACAAAGATTTTTGACTGATAGATAATCTAAAGAGAAATTAAAGTAAGAATCAGCAAGAAAATATTAGATGGTGTGAAGGATTATGCATGTGGGTTTCACCAACATTTGGCTACCTCTTACTGTTTAACTGTGGCAGAGCAGATGAAAATATGGAGAGATGTTTTAGTTATACAGAAGTACATCTTAGCATTTTTTCTTCTTATCTGAGGTTTTGATTGTTATTGTATAAAAACCTTGGAGTGTGGATCATTTGTGCTCTTAGATGCCATGTGTTCCCAGAATATACCTCTGGAGGAGAACTACCAAAAGGCAGTGTTTTGAAAATGTACCCACTGTCCTATTCTCTGTAGTCTTATTCTCAGAAACAAATCTGCAACTGAGTAAATATGATTGGAAATGAAAAATGAGGTATATTAATAAAGTGGCAAAATGAAGTTTAGGTGCATATATTTTGTGGGGTCCAGAAAAACACATTCATCTTTTCTCCTTATAAAATTAATGTGTGCCAAGTATGACGTCATCCAGTACATTCATATGCTATCTTCACTTATGTACCTATGGCACACTGATTCATCATCAAAAAGGCATATCTTTTTAAAATATTATTTCCTCCCCAGAGGTGATGTTGTCATAATATAGCTACAGTTTCTAATTTGGCCATCCTTACAAATTTACTTACTTTAATTGGCAGACAAAAATTAGGTATGTAATTTGTGGCCATGAAGCAGACTGAAGTGAACTATCCCACATGTGGTGAGCTTGAATGTCAGCCTGATCAGCTTTCCTTTTGAGGGGAGCAGCAGGTGCGACAGAAGAGGTCCGCAGCACGATGGGGACTCTCCCTGGCCGGCTGGGAATCAAACCGGCACCTAAAGGCAGTGGATAGCTTCACAGCGCTGCACTCAACCCTCTGTGCCACCGGGGAGGCCCCACAGAGGCTATTGTTAAGAATGATTTGATTACCACTATTAAGAATCTTTTGTACTTTCCTTTCAAGTATACATTCATTAAGGTTCAAAGTTGGTTTTTTTTTTTTTTAAGAGGAGTTAGTAAGTTCGAATTTTGCTGTAGTGGTTTTCTTAAAATATTAAGATTACTCAGCAGATGAAATAAGAAATATATCAAGTTTCCATTGATCTCTTTCTATCTATTATGAAATGTATTAAAAATTTCTTTTTCTTGGGCAGTACTTAATAATTAGAAACAATTACTTCTCAAAGGTGTAATTTAGTCATACTCTAGGCTGATAAATAACCACATTACTTTTACTTTAGAAATGATACAGAGATATATGTGGTCCTTGTGTTTGCACTTGAATGAGACAATGTAATTATAGAGACAAGGACTTTGAATTTAGAATTAGGAGATCTGTTTCTTATCTTGTCCTGTAATAGATCTTTGTGTTGTCTACCCACAATAATATTTACTGCATAAATAAGAAACTGTGATCAGAGTATGTAGAAATAGGGCTAACTGGGCCCTTAGTGTCAGTGGTGATAAAGCGTGACTTTAGTGAGATTTAGCTCCCCATTTCCCCATCATTTCCACCAGCCATTCAACCTACACTTCAATTTAGATATGAATATTTCGCCCTATTTTTGTTCATAATTACAACAACTCCCCTGTAACCTCTTATTCCAACCATATTACTCCTTTAACTTATTTCAACAGAGAAAAATTCTAAGGATTAAAAAAATTCTAAGGATGATAGAGTTCAATAGGCAAGACCATGTTCCAGACCTCAGTTAGAGTTTACCTGTGGGGTGATCAGCATATCTCAAGAAAAGATGAACGCATGGTCTTGTAACATGACCTGAGTGTAAGCCAGGGGCTCCAAGACAGAGAAAAGGACTTGTACCAAAAGTCACCTCAAGGAGGCATTTTGGTGGGATTGGTACATATGAGAACATGTGTCACAGATATAGGAAAACTTGATGGATGATTGCACATTTTCTGGTCTGTGAAGGGAAATGTTCTGTAGAGGATAAAGGCAAACCCAACTATTAACATGTTGAAGCCTGAGTGGCCCTATGGTAACTTAAACAGGATGTTTTTTAGATCTCTTCAGACATGGGCTGAAATGCAGGTCAAGAGATTACAAGAGGAGATAGAGATTTAAGTGTAAATAAAAGATGGCATTGTTCTCCCTTATCTGTTCTCTTACTACCATAATTCTAATACCCTTTGCTTCTTTGACAACAGTGGGATTGGGGGTTTTTGCCATTGCTGTTAGTTCAGTCTGTTGCAATATTTGAACAGTTAGCAATGTTTTCCACAACTAAACCCTCCTACACCTGACCATGCAGATGCCTATAGATGAGTCAGAAGGCATGTTTCCATCACTTTCAGGCAGGCTGCACTATTGTTTCTGTCCCCAGCAGTTCTTGAAAACTTTCTTTACACTTTGCATAGGCAAAGCAATCAAGCAAATGAAGGATTTTTAAGATTTTAACATCAATTTCTGCACCATAAAGTTATATTTAATCTCCTCTGATAGTCTCTATTTTGTACTAAAATGATATGAATGATTTGTTTCTTCTTTTCTCTACTATTATCCAGGCAATTTTCTAGGAACTAGAAAAACAGTGGAGAATAAGGTAGATAACACTTGAATTTACATACCAGCAGAGTACATAGGCAAAATACATGTGAACCAGTAGATAGATGTTAGATTAGAGTTGAAGCAACGAAGAATATAAAATGGGGATTTGTAATGGAGGATTTTAGGATGCTGTGTTCCCCTTGGAATGGATAGTCAATAAAGTGAGTTTTGCATTCAGAGCTGAGAGATAAGCATGTACTAGCAATGTGAACACATGGAGTCAGCATTCCAGGATTCCAAGGCAGAGACAAAGTTGTCTGTTCAAGGGACATAAAGGACAATGTGACTGAAGTGTGGTTGCAGGAGGAGAGAGGTAGGAAGTATAGTAGAAATGTCGTTGGAGACAGGTCATGAAGCATCTTGTGGGCCATGGAGAATAATATGGATTTTATTTCTTATGTTGTGCACATTTATGCAGAAGAATGAGATGGAGAGCAATTCTAATTAATCACAGGTTTTGTAGTAATATTATTCTTTTCAACATGGATATATCTATGCTTCCATTTTAATAAATGTTAACAGTTTCTATTTTCTAGACTCATGTTAAAGTATCCCAACATCAGGGTAGAAATATATATAATTTATTGTAATTAAAGATGTGTGGGAAATGCAATTGATGTAATTTTCTCACAGTACTTGTACTTGCTTGCATGTTTCACTGGTCCATTAAGTCACTGTGGATGACAGTTCATCTTTGCCAGACGAAATTGTGCCATAAATATGAACATGTTTTCTTTGCACAGTGTAGTGTTGACCAATCTCTTTCAAACATCCAAAGTCATAAAATGGGTGTTTTAAAAAGAAGGTGGACAAAAGGAGGTGGACAAAAACCTCCAGTTACAAGATAAATAAGTACCGGGGATGTAAGGTATAATATTATGACTGTAGTTAATACTGGTTTATTGTATATTTGAAAGTTGAAAAGAGAGAAAATCCTAAGAGTAATCATCACAGGAAATAATTCCTTTTTAAGATTTTTGTATCTCTATGATGGTGGATGCTAACTAAATTTATTGTGGCAGTCATTTCAAAATATATATAAATCAAATTGTTATATTTATGTAACTCTAAATCTATACAGTGCTAAAAATAGACTATGAGCTGAACCTGAATGTGAACTAAAAAATATTTTGAAAGCTGATTCTTGAAATGTGTAGGATTATCTTAAATGTTGAGAAAATGTGATTTGAGTATTTTCATTTTATTCACTTCATTTAGATGGACTGTGACATTATTTCCAAGAGTGATTTGACAATATCTTTCCCTTAAAAAACAACAAAAAATTAAAGTACTCTGTTTTTAGCAAACAACTTTTCTTTTTTTATTTTGCTTTGGGTTAGGTCTAACATCTTACAATTTGAATTTTGAGAATTAATCTTTGTATTTGAAATCAAATTGTGTTGAGGTTGTATTATCTTTTTGGAGGTATGGATAAGATATTACATGTTCATGATTGTGATAAGGGTGTATGGTATTCCTGCATCTTGGGGAACCTGCTCCATAGCCTCTCTGGGTGAAAAGGGTGTTCATGTGGGTCCTCTAACCTCCTCCAATGAAGAAAGAGAAATGGCGGTTGTTATGAACACATAGTCTGAAAGAAACCTTCATCTTTACTTGGAAATTGACATTTTATTTTTTAATCAAAGGGAAAAGTCTCAAATGCTATCAGAAAGTGTCAGCTCCTACCCATAAATGCACAAAGGACATGAGTGTTTTTTTTCCTCATAACCTGGGAGAGAAATTCTCACCTATCTCAAGATGATTATCCCAATGGGAAAAGGGGAAATGGGAGAATAGTGACTTTGAATGCCCACCCATCACTGTAGAGAATATAATGCAAACCGAAGACAACTTGCTTTTAATTTGGTGGTTATTTTTCCTCTTGGAATACAAATATGATTTCATCCTCCAAAAAGCAATAAAAACTGAAGTTGACCATTTTGCTAAAACTTTGTAGAAAGGAAATGTCATCATAATAGCAGTCTTCAGATAAATAAGAACTACTCATTCCCTAATGTCAGTATTTAAACCACAAGCTGAATACCAAGGCTTTAAACTGTTGTTTTTTATTTCATTATAAAGTTATGAAAAATATTCAGAATGATCCAGCTGGAAAATAAACCCATAAAACTACATAATCAATTGTTTTTTTTTTTTTTTCAGGCCAATATATGGAAAAAATTCTTAGGAAGAGCTAAGTGGTGGAAAAATTCTAATTTTTGCTTCTAAATTGCAAATTACAATCAACAAGAAGCATAATAAACAAAGAAAAATTCCTTTAGTTGGAAATGACTATCACTTTGTAGGACTCCTTGAATAAAGCTTGATATACTGAAGCGTTTATACTGAAAAGAACATCCACTGACTGTTAGGAAAGTTGAATTCTGGGTCCATCTCTGCTGCTATTCAGTGTTACGAATGTGAGTTGACATTGTCTCCTCAGGGTTTTGTGTACTCAGCAGCAAAGTGTGGAGTGGCTTGTACTCCATGACCTCTCATATCTCTCTCAACCTTAAAACAGTCTGAGGTCCAATACAAAACACCTGTAGTACACATTTGTTTATTTGATTTCCATAACATTGCTCAGAATGTATTGTGAATAAAATTAATAGTTATTCTAAAGGAAAAAAAAAAACAGTGATGGTGGCAATTATATAATTTATCATAGAAACATTTTGAGAAGGATGCTAAAATAATTAAATATATATAAATTTTTGAAGTATCTGTCTATATTCATCAGAAAATTGTTTTTATTATATTGGCCGGTCTATAAAATAGTTCTTTTTAAAAACTATGTTTCAAAACAAAATTCTTTTTTCTAATCATTTTTTAAATTAAGGTGACTTTTCTTTACAACACTTTATATGATTCAGAAATGGAGGATTCTTTCTCTTCGGGTATATGTTACTTTTTTTTTTACAAATGACATTTTATATAGAAAGCCAAAGCAATTCTTCATAATGCTTATTTTAATTTTAAAAATAGCAAATATAATAGTTATTCCTGGTCTGCATTTAATAACTTTTATCAGTTTTTAAATCCATATTTATCTTTAGTATCATGGCTCTAATTGTTTTCTGATGAATGCATTTTTATTCAATATGATTTTACTATTTTTTAATGAAATTGCAAAAAATCTTGTCCATTTTGTGGTTAAAAAATCTGAAAATTTATACTTCAGATTCTTCTCTGTATAATCTTCTCCAAAACAAGATATTTTCTCTATAGATACTAATTTACCTGGAAAGTTCAGGGCATAATTCTTGCCAAGCACAGGATATTTTCATTTTTAATTTTTTATTATAAATATTTCTATCCAAATGTTTAAACAGAAACTGATTTTATTTTAAACTTTTATTTAGATAACTCAACAAATATGTTTCTGTGTTTATTTATAGCACCTTCGAACTTTGCCAGATTTAGATTTTGCCAAACCATGAGAATATTCATGTATACAACTAAATATAGAACTGTATCAAAAGACTTCTCCTGTTAAGATACTCCAAAGAGAAGTTTCAAAATTTCAAAATTAATTATGTGCACTTTTGAGTTGTCATCATTTTAGCTTTCCATCATATATAGTAAATAATGACCAGCATAGCAAAAACATTCAAACTGTTCTAAGCCTCATGGCAGGACATATATTTTATGTATATCCACCCTCTAGTTGTCCTCAAATTTTTTCCACTGACCCCACCAACTGGTGACCCAAGTACCTCATGCACATCAAGACTGTGACACCAATGGTTCATCTGGCTGACAAAAGAAGTTCAATTTTTTTCCATCATTAACTGAGCTGAGGAGTGAGCAGTCCCTAGTCGGTCCTATTGAAGTTATTAACACTTTACCAGAAAATAGCCTGCAAATTGAGACTGGAAAGTGAGGTGTTAGTTCCTCACATCAAGAAATTGTTGAGAAAAGAAAGATGTTCATACTGATAGCCTTTACAAACTCTGTTTTCTTCATATCTACCTCACATACAACTAAACTAGAAAGAAGTCAGAGCTTTGCAAAAGTTAGAACTGTCAAGTTAGAAATGTTAGAACTTGTCATAAGGTAATTCTTAATAATCCTACCTGGTTACAGAATGTTTTAAATCTTAATACAAATACTTCATCAGATAAGACTATAAGACAATAAGAATAAACTTGGAATCCTGGCACATAGGGTTACATTAAAAATAATTACACTTAGGGCTTCTCTGGTGGCCTAGGGGTTAAGTCTCAGCACTATGACCACTACCACCTGAGTTCCATCCCCAGCCAAGGGAGCTAACCCACATATGATGCAGCAGACTTATCTCATGGGGGCTGCTCCCCTCAGCCCCTTAGCAGTGTATTTTAGTAAATCCACCTGTTCTGCTCCCAACTCTGTGTCTGGTGAATCCTCTTCCCCCCTCCAACCCTGCAATTTGGTCTACACCCCAGTTCTTCTAAGCAAAAATTAAAAAGAAAATTAGGCTTATAGGAATGTGACCTTATTGGAACTGTGGCAATTCTTAAGAGCAGTTCTGTAAAATTAACATTTTGTATCTATGTTTCAGTGTGAGTTTTGAGAATAGTCACAGGCAGAATAAATGAAAAATATCACAGGGCCTCCCCTGGTGGCGCAGGTGGTTGAACGCTGCGCTGTGAAGCTGTCTGCAGCCTTTTCAGCGCCAGTTTAATCCCGGCCAGCCAGCGAGGGTCCCACATGGCACGGCAGACCTCTTCTGTCTCACCCGCTGCTCCCCTCAGCAGTGTATTTCGTCAGTCTGCCTGTTCTGTTCTCAGCTCTGTCTCTGGTGAATCCTCTCACCCTCCTGCGAATTTCTCCTGTACCCCGGTTCTTGTATAAAATAAATAAATATTTAAAAAAAATAATCACAGTCATGTTCCTACAAGGAAGATGCAAAATTATGTTTGCCAGACATTGCTTTTCATGCCTATAAGGTTTAGATAAGAGGCAATTAAACCTTTAAACCTTTCTACCTTGGTAGATAGTTTTGTTAAATTGTTTCTTAAAAGTTATTCATTTTTCCAAATGGCATTAAACTATCATATCCTAAATATAACACTATACACTAATGATGATGAACAAGATCAAAGTTAACCAGATATAGCCCTTACCTTTAAGAACCTTTTTTTCTGGAAGAAGTAAAATGTATAGTTTAGATTTATGAACACACATGCACATAAATGGCTCATAGATTTTCTTTTTTTAGTCACTATTCATGTCATCATTCTTGCTCTTGGCTACCTCATTTATGATGTACCTGTTATCTTGGTCTCGCTTTCACTTCAGTGATGATATTTCTCCAACCACTTCAGTCACTCTCTCCTATGACCTTTCATGTAATTTTGAATCCACAAGGAAATGTAAACTCCAGAATCTCAGTTTGAGGAATCTGAGTTCTGGTTACTTCTCTTATCTGTCAGGTTTATTTATTTCCATACTCCTCCATCTACAAGTCTCCAGTGCCTCTAAAAATCCCACTGCTCTCTCTTTCTCACTTGTAGCATCCTCTTAAAAGTTTAAATTTTTTCCTGCTTATATTGAAGTCCATGATTATATGTCCACCACTCTGTTCCCTTCCTTGTAAGCAATCTTTCCTGTCTGTATTTTACTTACTCTATTAAACCAGAAAAACCCCAACTTTACACTCACTTCTCTTTTAGTGCACCCAAAATAAAATATCTGATCTCATTTGAGATCATGGTATCCTTGACTAATTATGCTCCTAACATACTAGTTTTTTTTCCTAGGAAATGTTCATTACACTTTACTACATAATAAATTTCTCCAAAAATTGGTGTATTGAAACAACAGCCATCTAATCATTTCCAAGCATAAGCCTTAGTTTTGAAGCAGTAATATTTGTAAGATAATTCCCAGTAAATACCATACTAGTTAGCTGAGGAAATATTGTTGTTTTAAAGCATTTCTCTTTTTATATCATTGTTGGTAAAATGCATTTGCAATTAGAAAGAAGTAAATGGACTCCATTCTTCTTTTATTTATACTTGAATGCTTTCTGAAACTAACAGTGATCAAATCCAGTGAAATCATAAGGTCAAATAAAAAGTATTCATTACAGTGGTACAATATTTTTGCATTTTGAGAATAGGTAAAGAAGACTAAGATCTTGAGCACAAAATAAGAGCCACCCTAGGAAATTTCTAATATATCAGTAACAGTATATTTTTATAACATTATTGCAATTAGTAGTCCAAATTTCATGTAAAGAAATTTCATAAATTGGCTAAACTCTAGCAATAACACATGGCCAAACTTCAGTTTCTAGTTCCAAAGTCATACCTCTCTCCATAAAATCAGTTCTTTCATATTTTATTTATAGATAGTTACCTTTTACTATTCTTGTGCATACTTATTTACACATTATTTATCAGGAATTGCCAAAAATCAGGTGATTTCCATAAAAAATAAATTATATGATTTTAATATGGATATAATATCCTTGAATGTTATTTCCATAATTTCAGAAATTAAAGCAAAATTTGTAATGGTATTTTAAAAAGCTACATAAGTGTGATAAATTACAGAGGAAAATGATCAATTTATGTGTATTGGCATTCTATAAACTAACTGAAATAATTTTCTAAACTGAATGAAAATATTTTTCTTAGTACAGAAAACTAACATATGTCATGCCTAAGTAGCATTTGCTAAATCAAGAATTTAGTGCAAGATGATTAAAGCAAATGATAGGATTCTATGGTGGCTACTGAGGCTAGTTCATGTCCATAAAAAATTCTTCCTGGAGCCAAAGTTGGATTCCTTCTGGGTTCTGGGCCAGCCAGGTCTTAGGGAGGCTTTTCTGTCCTTAAGTTAATTGATATGATGTAATTGATTTCTTAGCCAAAAGTTAAGGTTATTTTCAAGACAGAAAAAGGAATCATGATCTCTTTCAAACTAATTTAAGTCAGGGTTATAACTTTCACAGCGAACTGAGATTGGGAGCTTTGTGTTCCTATAATAACTAACTGCCTTTATAAAGAAACCTAAAATAGATCTTCTTAGTATCAGGATTTTCATCTCTAAAATGGGCATATTCTTCTAAGTAACATCTTCTTATCTTTAAAACTACTGAATATTGATTGCTGAGGGAGCCATTTTCCATTAAATGCTGAGAGATTAAAAAAAGGAAGACTAGGGAAGTAGTCTTGAAGAAAGAAGAAGAAAGAAAGGGAAAGAGGTAACGGATGAATCTAACGAGGAATTTTTATCTATGGAAATAGAGATTTGTCTATTGAAAAAGGAATTTCCACATTTTTCTTAAGTGTTATCTTTCTATGAAATGAAAAAATCTTGCTACTTTTAGTAGCTATCATCATATTACAAAATAATTGGATAAGGTGACTGAGGATTCATGAAGAATATTTAGTGGGACAGGAGGCAGGAGATGTTAAGGTCAGTTTTAGAATATTCAACATAGTAATCAATGCCCGGAAATAACTATAACTCAATTTCACAGGCAAATTCAGAGCAATCCCTTTTTTTTTCTTTCTTAATCAGACTGAACCATGACCAAGAAAGCCCCTGAAATCCAGTCTTTTTTTTTTTTTTAAAGATTTATTTTTATACAAGAATTGGAGTACAGGCCAGAGATGCAGGGGGTGAGAGGACCCACCAGAGACAGAGTGGGGAACAGAACAGGCAGATGGACCAAGCAGCGGGCAAGACAGGAGAGGTCTGTCCTGCCATGTGGGTTTCTCCCTGGCTGGCCGGGAATCGAACTCGTGCTGCAGTGGGCTGCGGATTTCTTCATAGGTTGTGTCTTAACCTCTGCGCCACCAGGGAGGCCCCTGAAATCCAGTCTTAACAAGAAGGGCCTTGAATGGCATAAGCACAAAGGCATAAAGAGTTTTAAGCATAAGAACCAGAAATTACTCAAATCTAATTTTCAGGTGTACAATATGCAAATATAACATGTGCATTACAAGAAATGGAAAAAGTGAGATGTACTGCAGAATTTTGGATGGACTTTAAGCATGTGATGGATGAATGGAGAAGGGCAGCCAAAGAGCTCTTAAGTGATGACTGAAGCTGGAGCCAGAATCTTGGCAGCTAACAAGTGAAAACATCAGCAGATTTTGAAAAGATTAAACAAATCACAAGCAAAGTTAAGTCTGGTGATAAGGTTTTATTGATAATTGATGACAAATTGGGTAACTCAATATGTCTAAATGAATGTCTAAAAGAAGAGTAAGAAGAATATCTCAAAATATTTTGTTATTATTTGTTTTTATTATTGTAATTTTGTAGTTAACAAAGACCTGATCCTATCTTGGCTCCCCATCGACTAAATTAGAATGAACTTCTTAGCATGCAATTATAAGCCCTCAGTTATCTGGCTGGCTCTGACCTGCCTTCCCAATTCTTAGTCTAATTACCACCCTTTACATTCTCCATTATCTTCAGCAACACTGGCTCAGACACTGCTCCCTGGAAAAGTCTGGTCATTGCCCAATTCTAGGCACATCTTGGTCACCATGTTTCCTTAATTTTCTGTGTCTTCCTCTCTCTCTTTTTGCCTAAATCTTTATCACAATTTGCGATTTTTGTATGAAGTCTATCTTATTCTTCCCGAAAGAAATGTACTTACCTCCTTTGTTCAGTTGTGAGACTTTGCTTCTGATTATAGAACCTTAGAAGTAAACCTGATATTTCTCTTGTAGAGAGTTTGAGCAACTCTCAGCCTCTCTAACTGTGCTGTATTTTCTCAAGGCATAGATTGTCTTGTTTATCTCTCCATCCCAAAATGCATAATAAGCATGTCTGTCTGATTTTCACTTCAATTGATGTGGAAGGCTTTTGGTTCAGGAGATGACAATTTAAATTGGAAGAACAAGAAGCTATGGTTACTATTATGGCTTTGATTTGTCATGCTGTAATCCCAGCATGTGGTAAAATATTAAGCATGCACGGTGATATCAATGTTTCCAGTCTTAGAATACAAAATGGGCCATATGCATGTGTGTATAATTTTGCAAATTTATCTTAAGCTTTTTCTTTAACATCTTATAAGATAAAAATGGTTCTTTAAAGCAGAACATGAGCTGAGCAGTCTAGATTGACAGGATATTATTCCTGTGTCCATTATCACCCTGACATGAATTTGGGTCTGTTTTTGGAGATTCATTTCTTCAGCTGTTGAAGAAAGGTATTGCAGCAGAAATGATCTCCAAGCTACAACTCAGATTTATAACACCATGATTCCATTACATTCCACGTTTTAACTTACCATTCACATTCAGCATTTTGGTTTGTGTATCATGGATACATTCATGTCTACGAGGCATCCCTGATCACAGGGCTTTAGTGAGGAAGATTAATGGGCTGGTCACATGGAGTATGACAACCAGGACCCACCTACTAGTCCTTGGGAAAAAACAATCATCCCTCATTTCTCAAGGCGCTGACTAAAGAGACATTCAGGCTGGCCAAGCTGGGTGAGGAATGTTGCCCTTGAATGATACTGAGGGAAGCCTAATACTTCTATGTTGCAGTCAGTTCAGATTGCTGTAACAAAATGCAATGTCCAAAATCATGGTCCTGGCAGAGTCGGTTCCTGGTAAGAACTAAAGACAATTGGCTGCCTTCTCCTCATGTGCTCACAGGTAAAAGAAAATTCAAATTCTGTTCTCTCATACTCTGTTTATAAGGACACTCTTTCCATCTTGGGGGCCGACACTCATGTCCTTATTTAAACCCAATTGCCTCCCAAACATCCCGTTTCCAAACACCATTGAAATCCCATTGAGGACTAGAACTTGAACATTATGCATTTTGGTTCAAACATTTGCTTCATAATATTCGACTTTGGAATATTATGAAAAATCTGAGTCCCAGGGCTCTGCAATTAAGACAAATAATACTCAGGTTACTGAGGAAGTTTAATTGGAAGCCAAAGGCCAGGGTGGAGTTGCTGTGTCTTTCATATCATTGACAGTGAGGATGGCTTTAACAGAGAGATTCTCTAGCAGAGCTATACCCAACAATATGAGATTGATTACTTTGAGAGAGTGACCAGAGAGCCTAGAGGTCAGGTAGGTATGTGGCAGCAAGACTACTTCTCACACTCCACATTCATCTTTTCTTCATTAAACTAGACACTCAGCAAGAGAACAGCTCAACTCTCTAAGTGCAGCACCAGTGAACAAATCAAAAGGAAAATTGAACTTACTTTACTTATTTATTTATTTATTTTTAAATTTTTTTAAAGATTTATTTATTTATTTATACAAACACTGGGTACAGTCAGAAGCGCGATAGGGTGAGAGAATTCACCAGAGCCAGAGTGGGGAACAGAACAGGCAGATGGACCGAAATACACTGCTGAGGGGAGCAGAGGGCGCAGCAGGAGAGGTCTGTTGCGCCATGTGGGACCCTCGCTGGCAGCCGGGGATTGAACCGGCACTGCAGAGGCTGCGGACAGCTTCACAGCCCAGCGCTCAACTGCTGCACCACCAGGGGAGGCCCTGAACTTATTTTTGATTACCCTTTTAATCAAATGATTTTGTTTTTCTTCTGCTCAATTATTCATCTGTTTTGATAGTAGTTAAGGACAATTAATGAGAAAAGTTCATCAAGGTAATTTCAATTCTACTTCTAGCTCTGATTTTCTATATTTAAGTACAAATAGAATTTAATAGAAAAGAAGAGGAACAAAAAAGGAATGGTTGGGCTTCTGTTGGCATAATTAAATTTACTACAGTTGTGAAATTCTGTCTTCATAAGTGGAATATTGAGAAAGGTGAATTAAAATAAGGCTGTGTTTAAGAGAGGAAGCTAGTATACACAATATCTAACAGCTAATAATTCTTTACCTCTATATTCAGCAAAATGTACTCTTTAGAACATGACTTTTAAAGACTTTTGTTTTAAAAATGAAAGCTCTGATTTATGTCCCTGAAACATAAAAAGGCCTTACTTTGGAGGAGAAAAGCCTATAATAGAATAATATTTTATGCCTAGGACAAATATGTTTCTAAAACTTAAGAAAATAAACAGACTTCCAGGAGATTAAAGATTTAAGGAAAACTCACTTTCTCCCTGAGCAGTGCACTGTCACTCAATATTTATTCTTGGTCCAGTGTTTGACTTGATTTGTGATTCACCATTTGTCAAAGATTTTAGATGTTCTGCCTGGACACCCAGTAGTTGTTTCCGTTTTTTATAGTCAGCAAGTGAAATGTTATTTAAAGAACACATTTTGTTTTTAAATTTTACCCCGTGGTTTCTGCTCTACAAGGGTCATATTTCAGCCCAACTCCTTGGACGTCCAGGCCTGGAAACCTTTTAGCAGGCCCTGTTTCTGTTCCCATCTTCTGGAAAGTTGTCTCTGTGGACAGAGGTTTGGCATCTGCATACCTCCCTCACATATTATATATTACTTATGGAATCTGGAAAAACCTAATATGCTTTTTAGATGGAAAACATGGGGTGGATAAAAATTCCTGGATATCTGCATTTGGATGTTTAATATTTCTCCAGTTATGAAGCTAAAAGTTAGAAATTGAAATGTGAACTAGAAATCCCAAAAGAGGGCTAGAACCCAATGTATTTAAGTCATTTGTGAATTCACTGTGAAACTTCAGAACCTATCTTGAAACCTGTGCTATAGTGAATTTCAAAGTATGGTTTTGAATGATCAGATTATTTTTATGATCATCTCATTTCCAGTATCTTTTAGATATGCAATAGAGATATATATTTGCCATTTAGGTAAAAACCCAATTTATTATGCTCCCTTAGCTCTATTGTGGTAAAATATTGGATGTAAAACTCCCACAGTCTGGATCATGGTTGAATATGCTCTTAAGTGTGTGATAGATCCTGCCCAGTGTATTGCATGTATGGATTTGTGACCTGAGGGTAAGTCCTAAAAATGTCAATCATATCTATAAGTGGAAATGAAAATAGATTATACATTATTTCAAAAGTTAAATTCCATATTTTTTTTTAAAAGCCGGAATTCTATTTCTACTTCCTGTCTTTATTGAATTTTATTATTTAAAGTTTTTCTGGACTTCAAAATTCTTTACTTGAGAAAAGAATATAAAATTAAAGTGAGTTTTACTTTAGGGCAAAGAAAAAAAACATGCTGTAAACAGTTCTACATCATTTTGGTTTTTTTCTTCAGTAAATTACTCAAGGGTAATTTGAAATACTAAATCTCTCTCTTTGATTTGTTATTTTTATCACAAACATTGCTACAATAGAAGTTAGGGTGGCTACTAAAATGATGGAAGAAGAAAAAACTATTTTCATTCTAATTTTTACAAATGTGTATACATAGTGCATTTATGACAGAATATACACACTATTTTGTAAACATATTTTTGTTCAGATTCTGTTTTCTCAATTTATTTATGTATTCAGTCATTTTGTTTATTACTTGATTGATTAAGTTATCTTTAGTAATTCTGTCCACTTCCCTTCTTACATTTTCTGTTTTTGTTTTCTATCTCTAGCATTTTTAAAATAACAAAATTTTTGAAAATTGAAATCCTTTATATTCAAATTTGCTTTTGTTTACTTATTCTGTGTACTACTACCTTATTTCTACTGATACTTCTTGTATTTTTGAAACTTTTTGTTAAATTTTGATGCTATATTTTTCATAAAATTGATCACTCACAGATATTTTTGATAGAGTTCACATAAAATAATATTTTAAAATTTCTTGTCTTACATATAATTCAAAGATGTAAAATGGACACCAAAAATATAAAACAGGGGATCAAAAATTGTAAAGTATTAAAATGTGTTCACATTAAAATAGCTACCAACTCAAAACAAGACATGCACATGGAGGTGATATGTGAACTTCACAACAACTATAAAACAAACAAAAAAATTATAGTGAAAACGCAAAATAAATGAAAACAAAATGTAAACATACCACTAAAGAAAGCCATTAAGCCTAAAGGAAAGAGAGAAAGAGAAAAAAGAAATAGAGAGAAACCAGAGGACACAGAATGCAACCAGAAAACAATCAACAAAATTGTACATAGATATATTTCAATAATCACCTTAAGTTGAACAAAAGATGTGAATGCTGAGTACTGTTCTCATCTGACAAGATGGTGACAGAGGAGTTTCCTTGCTTCATTCCTGAGAGGATTATCTTATAGTTAACCAGAGGGATGCTACACCCAGAAAGGCCTGTGAGTTGCGGTAAAACTGAGAGACTCTTTCAATATCAGAGAACAACACAGATGGTGTGAAGAGGTTTCACTGAATAGGATTTGAGTAGAGAAAACCACCTAAAAGCTGTGGTCCAGGCAGGGGAAAAAGACAGCTGAGCTATTGGTTCACCCAAGGACCTTGTGCAAGGAAAGCTGAACAGTGTGGAGTGCACACCCTTGACAGGTGTGGAGGAGCTGGGGTATTCCCCCCAGGCCAGGTCATCAGTAAAAAAAAAAAAGAACAACGAAAGTGCTCTGGAATGCATTTCCTTTACCCATTGGAACTAGTATTGACCTTGTGAAGTACACTGATAGGACCCAGAGAAAAGGAATATTGGCAGTGGGACAAACATGAACCAGTCCTTCCTCTATACCCAGCCCATTCTCACCAGTGGTTGGACCACTCCAGGCCCCTTCTCCACCCTCTAATTCGTCAACTGCAGAAAAGCTCTCAGTACCTCTGGAAGCCTACAAAGGCCAAAAAACTAAAATCAAGTGCTGTGAAATCACAGCACCTTCTACAGGAGATATAAATAAATTTCATATCTCTAAGTTACTGCCATAGATTTTCTTTTTAAATAAAGAAATCTAAAGCAGCACAACGGGCAGGCAAAAATATATAGCACATGGCACCTTGAGACCTTAAGGGATTATGATAATACAAGGAGAGAATAACTCTCCACAACCACAAAGATGTAGAAGATTTTTTTTTTAAAGATTTTTTTATTTATGCACACAAGTACAGGCCAGAGGTGTGGGAGGTGAGAGGATTCACCAGAGACAGTGGGGAGCAGAACAGGCAGATCTACTGAAATACACTGCTGAGGGGAGCAGCGTGCGAGCCAAGAGAGGACTGCTGTGCCATGTGCTGCAGTGACTGCGGAAAGCTTCATAGGTTACGTCTTAACCCCTTGCGCCACCAGGAAGAGCTGACATGGAAGATTTTATCTCCCTATTAGAGAATTCAAAATTGCTGTAATAAAGAGAAAAGAATTGCAGAAAGGCAAGTCAAAGTGATACAAAAGAACTCAGAAAAGCTAGTCAAAGAGATACACAAAATTTAGAAAACTAATGGATGGCCTGAGAAGTAAAATTAATGAACAGAAAATGAAGTTGAAACTAATAAAATAAAAAAGATTCAGGGTACAAAGAGCTCAGTCAATGAGATTAAGAACTCAAGAGGAAGAACTAGAACTAGAATATATCAAATTGAGGATTGAATTAGTCACCTTGACACTAACCTGGAAAATAATAATGTATAGAGGAACTAGGTAGAAGAAGAAAGACAAATGCTAAATTAAAAAAAGAAAGAAAGAAAAAGTAGCACTTTGAGAACTATCTGCCTCCATTAGGAATGGAGACATAAAGATAATGGGTATCCCAGAAGGGAAAAAGTCTTCCAAAAAGAACATACTGCATTTCTGGCCTTGATACCCATATTTCTTATTTTCATTTAAATAATAAAAATAAATCAATTACACATGGACACCGAATAATGCAATAAATAGAAAAGCACCTGTTATTAAATACAAAAAATAAAACAAGTGTTATTGCTGTGATAAAAAAAATCCTCTCAAGGATCAAGGATTGTATTAGACCAAAATAAAAGAGCATGGTCAGTTCTGAAGTAGCTCATCGTAGGTCGCATAACTAGGCCCAAGGTTGAGCTGTGGGCCTCCTTCCTTAAGAGAAACTTTGCCCCTGGTGAAGCCCAAAGTTTCAAAAATGAGACCAGGAGCGTTTGTTTTCTGTGGATTTAATTAATGCAATACATGGTTGAAGGACTCGGTGATATAATTAGCAAGAACATGTTTTCTTTTTTGTTGTTGTTGAAAGTTAATTGTATTCAAATTTTTAAAGGCACAGAGGGCAGAGGAAGGGAGGACTCCTGCTCACCATATGAAACCACAAATAAAATAATTTAAAAATGTTTATTTTGCTCTAACTTATTGCTTTATTTATTTTGTAGTGTAAAAATCTGCCAATTGTAAGAAAACACTTATTGGAAGTATTTGTGAGGGGAGAAAATGTCTCACTGTAGTGTTGGCTAAGTGAAAAAAACTCAATGAAAAGTTAACTGAATGAGCAACATAAATCAAAAGTTGGGGCTACTGATGACAGATTCATCCTTTTAAAAATAAAAGTAAAACAATACAAATTGTATGATAATAATTTAAAAATTGAAATTATTTTTTGTTTTTATATACATTATTCCCAACTAATAGCTCCAAAATCAAATCCCATGTGAGCCTCTATGTCTTTGCTCTACCCTCTCTGCTCTAACACTTCCTACACCTGGGTCAGTGACTCAGTGAATCAGTTTATCAACAGTGTTCTGTCGTGACTGTGCATTCCCCAAACCTGGGAAGTTTGGTAAATATCCAGGCCTATTCCTCCACTGATTCCCATTAAAAAAAATCAGTTTGACAGGTGTGTCCTGGGAACTACTATTGCTCTCTAAGAAGAATCCTTCTATGAAGCTGCAATGGACAGTCACGGATTTATTGGGGAACACTAAAATTTAGGAAGGAATTAAATTCCTTCCAGAACAAGGAAAAAAGGATAGTGATGTAATTTTATAATTATTTTTAGGATCTAGTTATCAATACCATTATAATTTTGATCGGTACTATAATTAATTTAATTTTGTATTTTTGTACTGTGAAGGGATATTAGATTACATAAAATACGGCATTTTTATTTTTGTTTCCCTCAAAGAACTATCATGGAATAAATGTGAAAAAAATATGCTATTTATATATTTATAAATGTATTATTTTTATTCATACATTTATTATTTGTATATTCATATATGCTATTTATATATTTATAAATATATCAATTATATTAATATATAAATTATATTAAATATATTTTTTATATATTGTGTTAAGGGAATAGTATGCATAAAATGTCATTATAATACAGTTGTTGCCCAGTACAAGGAGTATAGGTGAGGATAAATAAATGCTACAGAAATAAAGGGGGCATTTCAATTGGATTTTTTTTAATTAATTGATTAGTTTTTTCACAATGTTTGCTTTCTTTTCTCAGTGTAGTCCCCATAGAATTTCCACCACCAATTCACCCATGCACCATCACCATAGTCCCTTGTGTTTTCTTACCCTCTCCCTGGTCTCTTTTCCTCCCCCTCCCCTGCAGAATGTCTCTGATTTGTAGTTGTCTTATTGTTGTTTGGTTTTGTTGTGTTTTATATTGTTACTATTTTTTTCCTTTGGCCCCTCATTTGGTTCCCCTATATTCCTCCTATAAGTGAAACCATCTGATATTTTTCTTTTCCTTCTGACTTATTTCACTGAGCACAATCCCTTCTAGCTCCATACAGTTGGATTTAAATGGTATAATTTTCTAAGTAGAAAAAGAAGGAATTGGGGAGAGGGTGAGTAGTAGCATTCCAGATGGAGAAAATAATGCAGTATTTTATCTACTTTACTAATGGGTAAATTGAGGCTTAGACTAATTAGATAGCTACCAAAACCTATTACTTGGCATCAGAGTCCATATTCCCTTTCTCCCTATTTAAAAAAAAAAAAAAATTGGCTTAGAGTTCTTTTCACTGTACTATGGCACTGGGACCCTCCCAGGTTTTAAGAAACTTTTTCTACTTGCCAACATTTTTAACCTTTACCTAAAATGTATTTTAGGTAAGCGGAAATAGATGACATTTTACAGAGATATATTGGTTTTGTTAAGATGAATAGTTTAAAAAAAGTTAATAATTAGTTAATGCTAATATTTGAAGAAAACAGAAGCTTTTGTTTAGAAATAGCTTGTAATTGAGAAGCTGCAATTTATGTTACTTAAAATTGTGCTTACACTAGAAAATATATAATGTACTTAAAATCTCAAGCAGACAAGTGGTTATTTAACTTTCTTTTTCTATATAACTTCTTATCTAGTCGTGTAAGATTAGCTAGGTCACTGGGCAAACTCAGAAAAATGTGGCCTAAAACTGATTTTAGTGCCAGGCTCTTTAATGAGTTTATTTACAATGAATAATGTTTTTGAATTTACTTTTTGATTTTTAAAAATGTGACCAGTGTTTTATTAGAGTGGATTTAACTCTTCGAAGAAACAAAAGTATCGACTTAACTTTAAGAAAGAGAAGTATGCAATAGAAATGATCACTGCTACAGAACTAGTTGTGGAATATTTGAAATGAAGTGTATACATTATGAATAAGTACATTGTGAATTTGTTAGCTGATTTTTTTGAGGGTATTTGAATTTAAATCACAGATTCATCACTCTATCTATATCAACCTTGGTGAGCATTAAAATTGCTAAGCCTGTCTCCTCATCCTTAATGAGATCTGTTTATGGTTATTTGGAGGATTCAGATTTGTGCCTGTAGTAAATGTTTAAGGAAGATCAGCTTTATGGTCCTGTTTTTATTCTTTGTTTTTGACTTCTGAGCCTCTGGAAGAAGGTTCTGGTGTCAGTTTCTATTACAACTTATGGTTTATGCAGGGGAACGATTCATTAACAATTCTTTTTCTGTGAACTACCAAATTGATATTGACAATCTGATTAGGAAGTATTGCTAATGCACCATATTTTAAATTTCTGTCTGCTCTGGGCATCAATGTCATGATCACCTACAGACATTTACTTGAAGCAATCCTTGAAAGCGATTTAACACTTGACTTTATAAATATAGCAGAACACATTCATTAAAAATGACTAATACAATTGAGATGAATAATTGTAAATTGGTTACTATAATGCCTTAAATATAATTATAAATAGTAGAACACATTTTAAAATGACATAATGGGTTTTGGATATAAATTTATAAATCATCTTCTTTAATAATGGATAAAACTCCTATTTCAATGTAGAGTTTTGCTTTACTTCTAGAATGGCTATGCCCTTGCTGCTCTTTGCTCTTCTGAGTTTCGATAATCCTCCGCTGTGTGTCTCACACAATTTTCCTCTTCCCTGGACATCTGATATAACTTGTTTATACTCATTCATTCACTAAATTTGCATTGAGTCCCTGTTACCTTTCAAGTTTTATCCAAGTATTGGGATACTTTGCAAAAAAAAAAAAAATAGCAAAGCTTTTGTATTCATAGGACATTCTAGGGCAGGAGAAAGAAAATGGCCATATATAGTTTCAGATAGGACTCAGTGCTCCATAGAGGAGCAAGTACTATAGAGTTGAAAGGAGAGCAGTGAGGTTGCTATTTTTCAATAGCATGTTTGGAGATCTCTCTGAGGATATTCTAGTTCACCAGAGACCTGCTAAAAAGTCTGCATGTTGAAGGCAAACTACAGAGAATTTTTATTCTCTATCTGTAATTGCCTTAAATTTCAAAGAATTCTCTTGAAATAGTAGACAAAACAATAGTTGCTTTTTAAAATATACTGTATAAAATTTTTATAGCAGTACTTACTACTGAATAGGAACTTCTTTCCTTATATTTGCTCCCAGTATTTTATTCGTGCCTTCTCTACTGTGTGTATCTTCATATTTTCTTTCTCCATCTCCTTTCTCCCTACCCTCTCCTTACCTTCTCATTTCTTTTACATTTCTATAGCTCTTAGAGTCTGGAAATCCATTGCTTATCTGTTATGACTCTTACTTAAAGGATTCACCAAAAATGAAGAAAGAAGTCTAAAAGTATTATGGAAAAGACTGAAATTTTTATTTAAGGAGCACCCAGTAGAGAAACAAATTTAATTACACATGACTATCTGATTGTAAATATTTTTACCAATCATTATTCAACATATTTTGTACTAAATGTAATTGGAATTTTACTCTTCAAACTCCTAGAAATATTTGGGGAAACTGAAAATAAAAGTAAAATTCTGTACAAATTCTTTCCTAAAGATCATCTATAGAAACTGTAGATTTTTGTTTTCCTACAACATAAATAAAATAGATTTTTTACCCATTATCACTATATTTATTTTTTTTAAATTAGCAATGAAAAAGTTTATATATCAGAAAAATTTTATTTTTGATATGACTCTACCATGCCCTGCCCTGTGTTTATTTGAATGCTAGATAACTACATGAAATATCAAAAATTCAGTCAGTAATTGAATAGCACCCAAGGTAGATAAGTGCTTACATTTATTACTTTTCTGACATTCACACATTTTGTTTCTATATTCGTTAAAAAAATCTTGCCTCCGCTTCAGAAGGGGCAATTTCACAGGATAACTTTCCCAGGGTTAGTTTAGGTAATAGCCTTCCCAAATTCTGGATTTTTAGGGTCTTTCTAGATATTGAAAACCAGGCTCTGGTCCTTGTAATATACAGTCACCCTGAAAAACAGCAACATGGATAGTATGTGTTGAAGACATAAGAGTGTTGTAAAAGATTGAGTCAGCCAACTGCTATTTTCCTAGAATTGTCCGCAGATAAAAAGATTCAGAGTTTCCATCAAAGAAGTATTTTAAATTTAGATGGTGAAACTTGTACGCAAAATCAAATTAGTTATGTTGATTCCCACCTTCTACAAATTAAGAGAAAGCTTTCTAGGTTTTCATACTACTTTCATGATCTACCAAAGGCACAAAACATATAATATTTAATTTTACTTATGGACTTTTCCATTTTCACAATGACACCAATTCTTTAGTCTAATACTTAAATGCCAAATCAGTCCTGAGTAATGGAATCCCTCGCTGATGTAAGAAATTGCTTAATTAGTTTGAGACAAATTACTCATATTTTCCATTACAATGTAACTTATAACAAAAGAGATGATGCATTTAATCCTTTTGTAAAACTCCTTGTTCATTAAGTAGATACGTATCTATTTCAATCTTGTCTAAAGATATGATTTTATTACAATCTTCTTACTGAGAATCTTAATTGATTTTCAGTCATTAAAGATTTAAAGTTTAAAACACCTGCTTTGTTATTTCTCTGGCCCTATATCATTTACTGACATGTCATAGTTTTAAAATAAAAGCTATGTATTTTTAATAATGATGATCATGGTTTAAAAAGAATTACTTATTTTTGTTCTAATTTTTTAGAAGCTATTTATATTTTGGAAAGCAATCTGCTACTTAACATAATAGAGTAAATATACCAAATACTTATAAGAAAAATCCTAATTCAGATAAGCCAATGTAAAAATTGTGCAGTTTAAAATGTAAGAAAATGGTGTTTCTGTTTAAGAACTTATAATAACTGGGTTAAATGGAGTTGACAAAGCCTCTGGAGACTATCTCTTATTTTTAATAAATATCCAAGATTGTCAGAATCAGTGAAAATTCCAAGTAATGCATATATATTCAAAAAATTTTCTTGCTTTCTGTCTTTACCTACCAAGTGAGAAACATGAAAATCTTTTTATAACCCTATATTATAACCCAGTTTCCTTCTTGATATTTAATACACATAAAATATGAAGCTCCACATCGCCAAGATTTCGTACACCCTCAGGGAAGTATATCTTTATCCAACAAAGTTTTTTTAGCTGTAATTTTCATACATTGTATAATGATTACTAATGACTATTGTATTGCCCCGAGTACTATGGGCTCTGTATTCATGACAGTTTTGCCATTCTCTAACGCTGTCTTGACAACCAGTTGATATTAAAATTTTTTGAATTAAGGAATTTAGAAGGTCTTATTGTTCTCTTTTATGATAATTATTAAAAATATCCATATATTTAATATAAGCATAAAGGGAACATTAGAAAGAGAGAACAGAAGTGAATGCAAATAGGAGCAATAATTTATAATTTGTAAGTCATTCTGTGACATTATGATAACTCCACTGCTATATTTTCTCCTTTTAATATTTCCAGTCTTGGTGTTATTTAGATATAATTTTTGTTTTCTATATACTTTGCAAATATTTTCTATTTACCCCATCCCACTGGCCTTATATCATAATCTCATCAGCAAGTATAATGTTCTGAGTGTTGATGGTACTTATGTCTGACTCCAGGAACAATGTAAATTAGAATGGGGTTTCTACAAGTTCTCCTTCCTAGAAAACAGTTATGAAATGGTTTCATTGGGTGAATTAGGAGCCAAGTCATTTTCTTCTAAAAGGAAAGCACTTTACAAGTTCTCAAACTCTGGGACCCAGTGAGAAAAATAGAAGTGTGAAGGTATAATCCTTCCCGGCAGGGTTTTGATACTGAGGTTTGAGTCACTCCAAGCTCTGCAAATCTGCAGGAATCCGTATTCTTTTCTTCTGGTTATGGGAGAATTAACTTTCTGTCACAACTACTGCTCTTCAGGCACAACGCTAAGTAGAATTAGCCATAATTTAGATCTCTATTAGGAGCTCTAAAGTTTCAAAACAATAATATACACTGGAAGTGCAGCACAGAAGAGGTACAAACAAAATGGTTTGGGAATTACCAGAAGGAAGAATTGGATGATTATGGAGATTAAAGCTATGGTAGTTGTGGTAGAGATATGAAAGCACAAAGAGAAAGGGGCCAACGGTATACTATGAGCAAAAACATCAAGCCTTCTATTTAGCTGGAGTGTATGTAATTAATAAAGTGCAAATATTTTAAGTATTTTCAACAATAAGGATGTTTATTGCATTAAATGCAAGTCATTCAATCATTATTTCAACTTCCAACCTTTCTACCCTGACTTTCTGATGTTGGAGCTGGTTGCTTGTTAAGTTTGACCAACAGGGGGTGTGAGACTCTAAGCCTGGAGGAGGAAGACAGTAAGTCCACCTCCACACTTGCTTTCTGGCTACTTGCCTTTTCTGTGAACGGCATCCCAGCAGTGTGTCCTTCTTCTTCCAGTGGCAATTCCTTTTGAAGTATTAACAGAATCCAGTTTGCAGTTTGTATAATACCTGAAGAATCAACCTCACCCTTCCTCCTTAGAAACGCCCGTGAACCACTCTGGATTCCTCGGGTTTCTGAGTTTAGGTCCTTGGGGCCCTGTCTGAGCTCAGATCAGCAGCAACAGCAGATCACTAGCAACCAAACAGATCTCCCCTTCACACCCAAGCCTCTGTTCAGGGGCTAAATCTCCAGCCTCTTCCTTTGTCCCTAGCCCAAGAGTTATTACCTACTTCCGAGCTGACGACCTTCATGATCTTCATGTTCTTTTTTTCCTTTACCCTCTCAGCATATCTAGTTAAAAACTTTGTACTAAGTTAGCAAATCTTTATTTAAATTCTCTCTGTTCATATAACTGTTACAGTTATTGTCTCCTGAGTAGATCCTGATTGATACAATGCATGAATTATATATAAACTACAATATTGGTGGGGACTCTTATATCAGATAATTCTATTGGAGTAATTGCTAGGAAATTCTTATTTATTTTTACAAAATATTAAAATACATATCAAGAGCCCCAACATATGTTCTATTAGTTTTTTTTACTCATTAAAATGTATATTGTACCTGTAATTTTTTTCTGTATCATTCTTCTGTTAGTTTTCCAGAGAAGACTGTTATATAAGAGTATAATATATTTCTGAATTAATCATTGTAGAGTGTCTTAAGATTTTTCACACATGATTCCTTCAGTCTCCTGCAGTTTCATTGCCATATGCCTTGACTGAAAGGTAGTTGAACCTTGGTGTCTATGTATATATGTATGTTAAACTGGCAACAGGGAAGATGGAGGAGAATGAATCACCCCTGTCACACTCCCCAACTCCATCAACTACTTCACAGGCCCTGAGGAGTGAGCAGATCTATTATGGGGACCATGAGACAGAGAAACTGTACATTTTGGGGAGTAAACTTCCTCTGGGCTAAAAATATGGAGTTTATTTTCCAAATAATATATTACATATTACATTGTAAATATATATATTAAGTGTATATATATATATATATATATATACACACACACACACATACATATGCGTGTGTATGTGTATGTTCTCATTTCAGTCATGGTTCATACCCTTATTATCTTTAGGAACCATAAATTAGAAAACATCTCTAAGTGTTTCTTTTTTTTTTTTTAATCTAATCAGAGTATACACTGTGTAATTACTGCATTATAGAATATGAGGCAAGAATGTAAAAAACTAGTAAGCAGAGATTATTGTATCTCTTCATTAGGGAAATTTTTAGTAAACTAAATGTTGCTAATTGAACACTATAGACATGCAGACAGCATGATTATGAAAGAATGGGTTTTACTTGCTTACAAATAATCTTCATTAGTAATATATTCAAATGTCTATAGTTAAAATTGAGTAAATAAAAGTTTTTTAATTGTCTAATACTTACTAATCAAGAATAATCCAAGTCAAACTTTATTATTTACATTAATCTTTGGAGTTATACCAAATTATCATTATGGCTTAAAATAACACACATTTCTCTGTGTTTCTGTAAGTCACAGTGTGATGGTCTGACTACAATAAAATCTAGATGTCAGCAGGTCGATGTTCCTTTTAGGAAACTTTTGGGGAGGCTTCCTTCTTTATCTGTTCCAGTGTCTAGAGGCTGCCTGCATTTCTTGGCTTGTGAACCCCTTTCTCCATCTGCAGAGCTAGTAGCACTGCACATCTTTGAGTCCGGTGCTTCTTATACTGTCACATCTTTCTGCTAACAGTCAAGAAAGATTCTCTGCTTTTGAAACATTGTGTGATTACACTGAGACTAATAGATAATCCAAAACAATCTTTCCATTTCAATGTTCTTAATATTAATCATATCTATAAAGTTCCCTTTGTTGTATAAAGTGATATATACTCACATATTGGGTGATTATGTGGACATCTTTGGAGGTCATCATTCTGCCTATTATACCTTTTAATTGATGTTTTACTTAGTTCCTATGTAGAAGTCCCATGTCTAAAGCAACAGATATACCAGTTCTGTGCAAAGACCCATTTGCTGCTAGGCCGCTTATTAATCCCGTGATTCTGAGCCTGGTATGAATGGATAAGGAGTGAGAAAGAAAATGGTTCAGATTTACTTGAAAGGATTTTTCAAACTGCAGACATATCATTCTCAGTAGGACCAAGAATTTGGTATCAAACTGTAACCCCATTATCTCTTCTTCCATTCTCCCACAGAACACTGCTTTCATAAACTTCTGCTTACTAATGGAAATTTTTTAATGGTCATCTGTTTATGGGTTAGAAAAAAGGGGTGAGAAATCTTGTTTCATTTCCCTGATACTATTAACTCTGGCTTGATTTTAAAAGAATAAAAGAAAATCTGAATTCAACTGGGAACTTGCTTGCTACATTTCAATCTTACAAAATGATCTGAATAAATATTTTCAAAGTTTGAAGTCTTATGACTGTTTACTAATGTGTTCTTTGTTCTGTTTAGTCTCCTTAGACAAGCCAAAAGCCCTGACATTTGTATTACTAAAAGCCCTTTCTTAAAGTTTACTAGCAATTTCCTTTAAATTTTTTAATTAAATGAAGTCAGAACAAGGGCAGGCATTTACAGATAATTGAGTTTATGAAATAATGGGAAAGTTATCTGAAAATAACTTACAAATGCGATAGGAATTCTAGAAGTGCTTGGATTTATATAATATGCTCATTGGTTTAGAAATAAAAGTGTAAGGGAAAAGTGGTTTTAAATTTAAAACTATTAAAAATATATCTTACTAAATAAGTTTCTTTTGTCAATCTGGAAAAAAGCTATATCATCTAATAAATTTTAGCTTGATATCTCTGAGAATGAAAATGTTAACTTTATGTTTAATAAAAGGGAAAAATCACTTGACAAACTGCCACAATCTTTCATGAAAAAAAATCCTCAATAAATTGGTTGTAAAGGAACATACCTAAACACAATAGAGTCCATGTATGACAAAACCTCAACTAGCAACATATTTAATGGTGAAAGGTTGAAAGTTTGACCTCTAAGATTAGGGAAAATATGAGGCTGCCTATTCTTACCACTCTTATTCAACATAATACTGGAAGTCCTGGCTGGAGCAATCAGATAAAGAAATAAAATTTATTCAAATCACATAAGAAGAAACAAAATTGTCTTTCTTTGCAAATGAAATGATTGTAAATATAGAAAATCCTAAGTACTCAATAAAAAAATGCTGTTGAATTAATGAATTCAGTGAAGTTGCAGGATATAAAGTCACATAAGTCACTGCATTTTTATACACCAAATACACCACAAAATACCTGAAAAAGAAGTGAAGAAAGCAATCTTAGTTACAGTGGCATCAACCAACAAAAACAAAAAAAAAATTAAAAAAAATTTTAAATTTTAAAGTGAAATATTTGTACTATGAAAATTACAAGACTTTAATGAAATTAACAAAGATATAACAAATGGAAATATATCCCATGTTCACAAATCAAAATAACATCATTAAAATGTCCATACTACTCAATGCCATCTATGAATGTGTAATTCCTTTCAAAATTCCAATGGTGTTCTTCATAGACATAGAAAACACATCCTAAAATTTGTGTGGAGTCACAAAAGACCCCGAATAGCAAAGTGATTCTGAGAAGTAACAAATTTGGATGCATCATAAGCTTGGATTTCAAACTGTAGTATACAACTATAATAAGCAACTCATTGTGGTACTAGCATAACAACGGACACATGGAACAACAGAATAAAATAGACAGTACCAAAAGTCATCATATAAAAATAGACACATAGACCAATGGAACAGAATAGAGATTCTATTAAGTAAACTCTTGCATGTAATCAAGTAATATTTAACAGGGGAGCCAGGAATAATCAGTTGGAGAAATTGAACCCCTATCTTATACCAGTCACAAAATTAGACACCTGTCTTCTGAGTATATATAAAAAGAAATTGTAAACAAATATATCTGCATTTCATGTTTAGTGCAGCATTATTAATAGCCAAGATATGGAAACAATCTAAGTGTCCATTGACAGATGATTGGACAAAAAGGTGTAAATATACCTATAATGGGACATTATTCAGCCATAAAAAAGAAGGAAATATTGCCTTTTGTGACAACAGTGTCTGCAATTCCTGGCTCACAGTTCCCAAAACTATAGAAATTTCCTAAATGTTGAGGGTAATAAAGATGTCTTTTGTTATGTGAATGATATGATTTTGGGAAGCATTTAAGGGGTGGGGCTGGTTGCCAGGAAAACTAACCCAGTGATGAAAAGGTTGGAGCTTTCAATTCCCCCTTCTCCCCCAAGTCACCTACAGGGAGGGACAATGGACTGGAGATTGAATTTAATCAACCATTCCTATGTAATGAAGCCTCGTCAAAACCCCAAAAGGGAAAGGTTTGGATTACTTCTGGTTCTATTTTGGCAGTTCCTGAATTATATCCTTTTGTAATATATCAGTAATCTAGTGAATAAATGCTTGCCTGTTTTCTATAAGCTGCTCTAACAAATTCATCAAACCTGGGAAGAGGGCTAGAGAACCTTGATTTATATAGACAGTTGGTCAGAAACACAGGTGTTAACCTGGGTCACAAGAATCTGAAGTCTCAGGAAGGAGTTGTGGGGGCTGCCAATTTGTGTCAGTTGGTCAAAAGTGCTGGTAAAACCTTGTCTGTGTCTGGCGTCTGATGTAGAGGGTGGTCTCAGAAAACTGAACTCTTTCCCAGTGGAATCTCTTCTTGTCACTGGGTAGATAGCATCAGAGTTGAGCTGAAATGAGTTGAGTTCTCAGATAACCTGCTGGTGTCCAACTTCACAATGTCCAAACATTGGTCTCCACATCGCCAATTAAAAAAAAAAATGACCCAGTAAATTCCAATCATATATCTCATCAAGAAAGGACTTGCAAGTTTTAGCAACCAAAAGAGTCCACCCAGAAATCATAACGTTGGCATTTAGAAGAAAATGCAAATTTGCTGCTGTTTTATCCCACTCCCTTTGGCAAAATACAGTTTATGTTCTTTAAAATAATTACTTTTGACAGCACTACTTGCAAATGGCATGTAGAAATTAACAGAAATGACACACAGACAGCATAGTTCACATAACTAAAATGACTGTGGGTTAATAGCAAACAACTATTAACAAGTTTTTTTTTTTTTTATTTTCAGCAACATTAAAGCAGCCAGATTTTTATGTTTTTCATTCTTTCATGTATCAGGAAATTTAAATCTCATTTCCCAGAAATCTTTGAGACAGTAAACCTGAAAGAGAATTATTTTGTGAAGGGAATTTAGTAACATCAAATATATGTATTTTGTATATATAATAGATTATATGAATGTATTTTATATGTATTATGAAAAATAGTGAAAAAAGATGAGTTTGAAAAGTGAATTTAAAGTCTGTATAAGGAGCCATTGTTATAAGATTTTAATGTAGTAGAATATACATTGCATATTATTTATCAGTTTAACCATTTTGTAAATGTACAATTCAGTGGCATTAAATATATTCACAGAATTATGTAATTACTTCTATATTCCTAAAACATTTTCATCATCACCATTCAAACCATTAAACTGTAACCCTTATCCCCCTTCATAGTTCCTGGGGCCTCTAGTTTACCTTTTGTTTCTATGCATTTGTCTATTCTAGGTACCTTTTAAATATGTAATCATGTATTTTTCCTCCTCTTCTGACTTATTTCACCAAACATATTCTCATGGTCTATACCAATATCCATATTGTAGCATATCTCAAAAAATTTATGGCTGAATAACATTTCTTCTGTGAGACATTATATTTATTCATCTGTTGATTTATGCATGGGTACAAGGGTTTTCACTATATTTTGGCTTTTAAATTCATATGTTGCTATGAATTTTGGTGTACAAATATCTGCTTGAGTCCTTTTTATTCTTTTGGATATTTCCTAAAAATGGAATTAACTTTATGCTTCATTTTTTGAAGAGCTGTCATATTGTTGTGTGCAGTGGTTGCATATTTTACTTTCCTATCAGTGATGCCCAGGGATTTCAGTTTTTTACATCCTCATCAAAGCTGTTATTTTCCATTGCTTAAAGTTATTGTCATCTTAATAGATATGAAGTGATATCTCATTGTAGTTTTGATTTGTTGATTACTAATGATGTTGAACATCTTTTCTTGTGCTTCTCATTTCCTTAAATTGTCTTTATTACACATATCACTACATTTATTGTCAAGTTTTTTGTTATTTGTCTCTACCCCCTAGATCATGTTTCATATGAGTAGGAACATAATGATGTTCTGTAATACTGATGAACACATAGTGAATATTGAGCCATTGCTCCTAGGGGAAAGGCAGGGTTAAGTTCCTATAAGCTCTCATCAAAATATTTTTGTCAACTAATCAATACTTAACCTTGTTTAGTGTATTTTCTATGACACTATATCATATATTATTGATTCATTAACATTGGATGCATGACCAAGAGCAATACTTGTCCAACATATGTACTGGGTTGTCAGAAAAGTTATGATGCATAGGAAAAATATGTCATGACTTTTCTGACAACCCAATATTTTCTTCTTAAGGCACACCACAACTTTTTAGCATTTAGAAATATTAGACAGCACTTCAGCAGCATGCTCAGGGGCTTTTAAAACAGCAGAATCACCCACAAAAGGCACAAAAGTATGAAAAATATGGCACTAAGTAAACTATAAAAAGGACATACTTGTTGACAGTAAGATATCTGAAACAGGTATAGACAGAACATTGCCTTCTTATACCTCAATTGGATAAGTGTTCAATGGATAATTCAAAATTTTTGCCCTTCTGTATGGTTCATGAGTGATTGTAAAAACACAGTGGTTATTGATTTGTGGGTTACAGAGAAATATCAGTAGGTAGGCAGATTGACATCAATATGAAAGGCGTCAATAATGAAGACTGACTGTAGTTAAGCTCTAAGGTCAGGATCTTTGATACCACTGATAAATGAAGACACTGGCAAATTGCTTAAGAAAAGCATGTAATTTGACAGTTATGCTTGATAACAAATATTATAGTATTTTCAGGTATTAAGAACTTATGTTTCCTATAAATTCTCTAGTCCCAGAATTCTTCAGTTTCTTCAGTAACTTTATTTTTTTTTTTCTGTTTTATTTTTTTATTTTTTTTTTAATTTTATTTTTATATTCCCCCATACAATTGCAAACGCCCCATTCTGACCCCAATCCTTCCCCTCCCGCCCCCCACCCCCCAAAAGTGTCTCTGGTTCATAGTTTTTTGTTGATTTTGATTTTCACTTTCTTATATTCATTTTCCTGGTCCCTTATTTAAGTTTTCTAGATTCCTGCTATGAGTGAGACCATCCGGTATTTTTCTTTTTCTTTTTGGCTTATTTCGCTGAGCATGATCCCTTCCAGCGCCATCCATGTTGCTGCAAATTGCATGTGTTTATCTTTTTTGAATGCTGAGTAATATTCCATGGTATATATGTACCACATCTTCTTGATCCAGTCATCTACTTTTGGGCATTTGGGTTGTTTCCAAAGCTTAGCTATTGTAAACAGTGCTGCTATAAACATAGGGGTGCAGGTGCTCTTTGGAATTGATGTTTCTGTGTCCTTTGGGTAAATACCTAGGAGTGGAATTGCTGGATCATATGGAAGCTCTATGTTTAGTAGGTCCAGAAATCTCCACACAGCTCTCCATAGTGGTTGGACCAGTTTGCACTCCCACCAACAGTGCAGAAGAGTTCCTTTTTCTCCACACCCTCGCCAACATTTGTTGTTGCTAGTTTTTTTAATATGTGCCATTCTCACTGGTGTGAGATGGTATCTCATGGTAGTTTTGATTTGCATTTCCCTGATTGCAAGTGATGTTGAACATTTTTTCATATGTCTGTTGGCCATTTGCATTTCCTCTTCAGAGAAGTTTCTTTTTAGCTCTTCTGCCCATTTTTTGACTGGATTATTTTCTTTGTTGTTGCTGAGTCTCATCAGCTCTTTGCAGATTTTTGTGATCAGTCCTTTATCATTAGTGTTGGGTGCAAAAATGTTCTCCCAGTTGGTGGGGTTTCTCTTTGTTTTTGTTATTGTCTCTTTTGCTGTGCAGAAGCTCTTTAATTTGATGTAGTCCCAGCTGTTTATCTTCGCCTTCACTATCACTGCTTTGGGTGATGTGTCTGTAAAGATGTCTTTGATGTGCAAATCCCGTAGTGTTTTGCCTATATTTCCTTCTATGTATTTTATGGTTTCAGGTCTTATGTCTAGTTCTTTAATCCATTTTGAGTTGATTTTTGTGTATGGTGTGAGGTAGTGGTCAAGCTTCATTCTTTTGCATGTAGCGACCCAGTTTTCCCAGCACCATTTATTGAACAAACTTTCTTTGCTCCAATGCATAGTCTTTGCTCCTTTGTCAAAGATTAGTTGACCATAAATCTGTGGGTTTATTTCTGGATTTTCTATTCGATTCCATTGGTCTGTATGTCTGTTCTTGTTCCAATACCATGCAGTTTTGATGATTATGGCTTTGTAGTATAGTTTGAAGTCTGGGAGTTTGATGCCTCCATTTCCTTCTTTTTTTTTCAGTAGAGCTTTGGCTATTCGGGGTTTTTGGTGATTCCATATGAATTTCATCAATAATTGTTCTATTTCTTTGAAGAATGCCATTGAGATTTTGATTGGAATAGCATTGAATCTGTATATTGCTTTTGGTAGGATGGCCATTTTAATAATGTTTATTCTTCCAATCCATGAGCAGGGGATGTCTTTCCATTTCTTTGTGTCTTCTTCTATTTCTTTTAACAGTGTTTTATAGTTTTCTTTGTATAGGTCCTTTACCTCTTTTGTTAGATTTATTCCCAAATATTTGATTTTTTTTGTTTCAATAATAAAAGGGGTGGTTTTTTTGATTTCTTCTTCTTCAGATTTATTGTTTGTGTATAGGAAGGCTACCTTCAGTAACTTTAAATGGACGAGTTCAAGGATCAATGAGCAAAGTGGGCTGCCATTCTATGCTCTTGTGTGTGAAGGAAGATATTCCTAAGAATTAGTGTTGGGGGGAATTTCTTGGTTACTATTGATTTCAACTATGTACTTGTTATTAGTCAATGTCAAGAAGGTGTTTGTAAAGACAGATTAATTTCATTTAAAATAAGAATAAAATGATTTAGAAATAACAAATAAAATGTAAATAAAAAAAGAACAAGTTTCTAGGAAGAAATTTCGAAGACCAATGATATGACTAAGGTTATAACTAAAGAGACAAAGGTCACAATTTTTGATTATAGAAATTAATAAAAAGAGTCTCTGTTTGCTAATGAGGAGAGAACTAGAGAACTTGGTATTCAATGGTAAATGTCCTAACTTTTGTTTCTCTTTTTTTGTGTGTTAGATTCAATTGGTACAACATGTCATTTGTAGGAAACACCAATGCATTTGACTAAAAATAGGTCTCTAAAAATGCTTTTTCTTCAATATAAACTTAAAATGAGCTCATTAGAAAACAGAAATTGATGTCCATTGGCAGAATTTTACCTGCATCCCTTAGAGTAAAATGCTAATTTTATTATTTATTTATTATTGTTATTTTTAGATTTATTTTTATTTATACAAGAGCTGAGGTACAGGCCAGAGTTGCAGGGTGGTGAGAGGATTCAACAGGGACAGAGCGGGGAGCAGAACAGGCAGACAGACTAAAAGCACTGCTGAGGGGAGCAGCGGTCTAGACAGGAGAGGTCGGCCTTGCCATGTGGGATTCTCCCTGGCTGGCAGGGAATCGAACCCGTGCTGCGGAGGCTGCAGACAGCTTCACAGCACTGCTCTCAAAACACTGCACCACCGGGGAGGCCCAAATGCTAATTTTAAATTATTTGTGAATTTTGCAAAAATGAGTCTGCTTGGAAGAAATCCCTAAAAGGACAAGTAAAAGGCATCAGATACTATTTGTCCAATATAGACCAAACCACTTCGCTTCATCTGAAATGTAAGGGAGGAAATAATATTAGAGTTTACTGAGTAATTACAAAATAATTACATAGATGCCATTGTTATTCCCGTTTACCGATAGAGATACACAAGAGCACTAAAAATTATTTTGTCATTTCTTATTACTAAGAGTGGCAGGTTTGGCACAATAGGCCAGAGTGTCTGATTCCAGAACCCAAAGATAATGCCACCTCCACCTAATGTGAAATGCTGTTTCTGTGAATAAAAGAAAAATGAATATGGAAATATTTTTTAAATGATGAAGTACTACACAAAAGTTGGAAAACATGATGACAATTGGGGACCTATTGATCTTGAGGACGGAAAAGTCCAGAGTTGTATAAGATCATGTAATCAAGACCTAATCTAGTCTTAGATGTGGCATTCAAATTGAGACCTGAAAGATGAATATTGACAAGCCAGGGAGAGCGTATACTTGTTTTGTTTTGTTTTGTTTTTGTCTTAAATGAAAGCATTTATTTATAATAAAACATTTCTTAAAACACCACACATTTATACCAAATCCTGAGAGTAGAGTATGAATGGATACAAGTTTATTCTTCCTTATTGAACAGCAACTGGGAAAACTGTTCTTTGAATAAATACTTCACAATTTGAAAATACTTCAAGCAAATAAATATGATCAGCTGGTATATCTACTTGTGTAAGGTATTGCTATTGAGAGAAAAAAGAACCACATAAATGATCTAAATCAAAACATCTAAGTGTAATTGCAACTTACATCTAAGTGTAATTGCAACTTTTTTCCTAGAAATGTTCAGAGATCATTTCAATAACTTTAAGAACACAGGTAGATATAATTCTTGAGATGGTGATTTATTTTATATATGGATGTATGTTATTTCTGACAAAGCAAAGTGCTTGTGAAAATATCTTGGGGTAGGGAGGAACTGAAAGGAAGTTAGTGTGACTGGATTTTAGTGTGTAAGTCCCTGCTATTAGCTACAAAGAAGTAAAGTTTTTAACTACAGATATTTTTATTTATTCATATGTTGATATATTCAATATTTGCTACAGCAAAGCACTAACACATAGTCTTTTTGTCATCAAACATTGTTATTAGTTGTTTTTCATGTTAGAAATAGGCACACTCAGTGACTTGGTGCATTATTTCAAAACAAGCACAAGAGACGGTCTGTACACTCTAAGATTACAATGGTTTTGGACTCAAATTCCAATGAAAAGAACTGGATGATGTTTGAGTCTAAGAGAAAGTTTATTTAATACATTCAGTTTAGAACTGACTAGATTGTCACATTTAACCTTTTCACGGGGTCTATGTTTCTCAAATTGTGGTACTTACATTTCTTGGGTAAGTGGAATTATATCCAGGATACACAAAAATTTAGGAAAACTAGTTCTGAATTTTTTACACTTAAAATGTTACATTAACTTTGTTTAGAAGTAAAATCAACAAGGTTCAACTAGTTTCTTTGACCAATCTCACATTTATTTGTAAATACATAACAAATAAATTTCGTATTCAATAAGTAATTAGATTTACTATTTTGTTAGTGGGGAGCCTTACAATTTTAGCCCAGAGGTCATTTTGCTTGCATGTTTGCATTGTCAATCTATCTACCATTGCTTTAAGAAAAGATCATTCCTAAAGCATCAGAACTGCCTGAAAGCAGCTTGCCCACAAAAGCAGATAATAGCTCTGTGCTTGAGGTCAGGGTAGATAATACAGCCTTGTTACTGAAAAACAAGTTTGTCACTCAATAAATCAACAATTTTTTTATTACATGCATACATATTTTCTCCTACAAATTAGATTAAATTCCAGCTAGAATTTTCTTCACCAGCGTATTTATAAGCAAACAGTGCTGGGAGTTTCCTGATGAGATAAAAATAAAATTCTGAGGACTTTCTGTATGTGATTTTTGTGTTGTTGTTCACTGATAGCTTTAAGATGTAGTTTCACAAATTTATGGTTTCAATTGGGAATGTGGCTCAGTAGCTAAAAACAGGAAGTTTGTACATAATTTTAAAATCAGTAAAATATGCAACTGAGGATCTACTCAATCACAGACTGCTGTGGCAAGCATAGAATGCTCTGATGATGAACTTCCCAAAGTGAAGCTGAAGGTTGTTCTACTACATCCTTAAGTGATAAAAATTGGTGGAAAGCAGCAAAAGCCAATGTAAAGATAAAAGATACATGCAACTATTTGATTGTTTATATTGTGCTACTTTAGAGATACCATTATGTCTTAATTTTGATATCTTCCTTGAAGAAACACAATATATGAAACCTTCCCTCTTTCAAATGACACAACAGAACAATCCATGCATATTTGAAGGGAATTCACTAGACATTAAAAAAAGGTAGTGTTGGGCCTCCCCTGGTGGCGCAGCAGTTGAGCGCTGGCCTGCAAAGCTGCCCGCAGCCTCTGCAGTGCTGGTTCGTTCCCCGGCCACCGGCGAGGGTCCCACAAAAAAAAAAAAAAAAAAGGTAGTGTTGCATAATAATAAGATAAAAGGTAAAATTGAATATGAAATAATTGTTCAAACCTTCTTTTGAAGTCAATTTGTTTTATAATTATCTTCTGTAGTAAAGATGGAGAAAGAATTAAAAAAAATAACAAAGCCATGGGATATAAATGTGTCTAAATGTGATTTTTATAAATAGTATATTTAATATATTTTTTAAGATTTTATTTTATTTTTTTAAGCACACAAGAACTGGGATGTAGGCCAGAGGTACAGGGTGGGAGGGTGGTGAGCGGATTAACCAGAAAAAGAGTGGAGAGTGAAACAGGTGGATCTACTGAAATACACTGCTGAGGGGAGCAGAGGGTGAGACAGGACAGCAGACACAGGTCTGCTGTGCCATGTGGGTAGCTCCCTGCCCAGGTATTGAACTCAGGCCACAATGGCTGCTGATAGCTTGATAGCGCTGAGACTTCAAACCCCATGCCACCAAGGAGGCCCAGTATTTTTAATATTTTTGAAAGATATGTTTTAAAAGCTGTCTAAGAGATTGAATTATTTCAAGTATAAATGTTTTATTACTTTCATTGAAAATTTTTAATGAAATGAATAATGAATGTAATGAATGAATGTAATGATTATTTTCTAAATTTACTGATGTAATAATACCAATATATTTTCTTTCCCCTTTATTTTCAAATGTGTTATTTGCATGAATTAATTTTCTAAAGGTAAACAAATGGCATTCCTGGACTTAAAAAAAACTTAGCTGTGATGTATAAACTTGCTTATGTATGACTAGATTAATAGTTTGTATTTTGATTATAAATTTGCAGCTGTGATATGATAGTAGTTAGTTTATAATTTTCATTTGTTATATTATTCTTGTCATAATTTGAAATCAGAGTTGGGCTGGTCTCATAATTGAGTCTAGAAGTGTTTCTTGTTTCTCTATCCTTCTCTAATTACATAAGGGTTGGAAAATACCGGTGTTTTTTCCCCTTAAACATTTGAAGACTTTACTAGCAAAGCTTTCCGGGCTAGGGTTTTCTTTGTGGGTAGAGAAATAATCAATTTTTTTGATATATGACATTATTAATTTCAATGTCTGCCTCTTCTGTCAGTTTTATTAGTTGTGTTTCTCTCAGAATTTGTTCATTTCATCTAAATACTTTTTTTCCTTTCTTTTTTTGGGGGGAGTGTAATTTGGTCACCTGATAGTCCAAATAATTTTTTTATTGAATGCCAAATCTTGTGATGACAAATTATAGAATTTTTAATAACTTTTGCTGATGTTATTTATTTATTTTGACTATAGCATGTGGTTAAGTAGAGAAAGATAATCTTAATCCAACTTGGTGGTGAGTTGATTTTAAGATAAGACTAGTTTTGAGGGGCCTCCCTGGTGCAGCAAGAGGTTAAGCGTCAGTACTTTGAATCTATTGACAGCCACTGCAGCACAAGTTGAATCACCGGCCAGGGAGGTGACCCACATGGCGCAACCAATCTTTCCTGTCTCGCCCTCTGTTCCCCTCAGCAGTGTATTTCAGTCAATCTGCCTGTTCTCTTCCCCACTCTGTCTCTGGTGAATCCTCTCTCGCACCCCCCACCCCCAGCCTCTCCCCTGCACCTCTGGCCTGCACCTCAGCTCTTATATGCATAAATAAATAAATTAAAAAAAAATAAGACTAGTTTTGAAAAGGCTTGACTCTGTTACTTATCCATTGCTCCCATATTATAATTTTAGTTCCAAGTGGAAGTTATAAAGGCCTTTCCTCCTTGTGAAAACATGAAAGTTAATTTTGGTTGCATATACCAGTTAAGCTGTCTGAAGTTGTTTTATACATCTCAAACTCTAGATATCTGTTCAATAATAAGCAAAGGTCTTGAGGAAAAAGGTAGCATTGAATACTGGGCTCACTTCTACTCCTCTCCAGGATCTAGCCACCTTAAGTTCTTGCCATCTTGGTGATTTTCCAATGTTGTCAAACATTTTCTGTTTCTTGAAGATAAAATAAAAAAATGAAAACAGCCAGTCTGGTAATACAGATTATATAAAAAAGAGTGAGATTAAAATTTTGTGGAACAAAAAATTAGATCAAAATATTAATTAAAATTCAGTTACTGTGATTGCATAACCAACCACCATAATACTTAGCATCTTAAAATAACTCTTTTATTGTGCTTAAAGAGTCTGTGGACCAGCAATTTGGACAGGAAACAATGGAAATGGCTGGTTTCTGCTCCAAAATGTCTGGATCTTCAGCTGGGACTAGAAGACAGCTGGGTTATAAGCCAGCTGGAGACCTGAGTCATTTAGATGATGCTTCACTCATATGTGCATTGGCTGACACTTTTTATTAACTGGGACCTTACTTGAGGCTTTATTAAGAACATGTTATCTCTCCTTGTGGCTTTTATTTCCTCAGGTAGTCTCAGGATAGCGTTCTTAACTGGTAGCTCTGAGCTCAAAAATAATGTGTCTTTGAATAAGGTAGAAATAGCATAGTTCTTTTTGAATATGTACTGGAAACTATGTATCTTCATTTTTGTCACAATCTGTTGGTACAGTTGGGTCACAGAACTGTCAGATTTAGTCTGGGGAGCAGGATACCATAGATCCCACCTCTCAATATAGGTAAAGTCATTGTAGAAGAAGAACTTGAAATACGGGCAATATTATTTTGGCAGTCTTGGTGATAGCACTGAGACTTAACCTCTAAGCCACCAGAGAGGCCTATATTAGCAAATTTGGGCAGATATAGTCTACAACAAGTAATAATTCCCAAAGATAGTACTATAAAAAATAGAACATAATGTTAAAAAAAATTTAATTCTGAAAATCCAATATTAAGATACTTTTATTCAAACAGAATCTGGAAGTTAACCATGAACAGATCCTGAAGAATATTCTATAAAATACATTCCAGGTATATGAATCCAATATAAAGAAATGTAAGAAGCAATGGTATAGAAAGAAATTTATAAACATATAGAAGACCTAAGTATCATGGAATGTAAAAGTCAATATTATATAACTGTGAAAGATAAGAACAATATAAAATTAATATATTTGGCATCAATAAATACCAAATATTTATTGGGGGAGTTGCTGATCAGAGTTAAAATGGTCTTATTCTTTTTTTTTTAAATTTAAAGAGGCATGTATTTTATTCATTTATTTGTTTGTTTGTTTGTTTGTTTGTTTATACAAGCACTGGGTATAGTCAGAAGTGCGGGAGGATGAGAGAATTCACCAGAGCCATAGCTGGAAGCAGAGCAGGCAGAAGGACCGAAGCACACTGCTGAGGGGAGCAGCGGGCGGCAGGAGAGGTCTGCGCGCCATGTGGGACCCTCCTCCCGTGGCCGGGGAGCAGCCGGGGATTGAACTGGCACCGCAGAGGCCGCAGGCAGCTTCGCAACCCAGCGCTCAACCGCTGCGCCACCGGGGAGGCCCTAGTCTTATTATTCTTGAGGAGTGAAGGAATATCTATTGTGTCTAAATCAAACCTGTTAAAGAAGCAATGGGAAAGTAAAGCATATAGAAAACACAATATTACATGGTGAAAAAAATGCAAATTATTAACATTTATAACATCTAGAGGGACTAATTTCACCTATTAAAATACAAAATTAAATTACAAAAGTAAATTTATTAGTGAAATTTTCTGAAGAGTAATGGCATAAAAAGTTTAATATTCAATACTATTCAACTATAAAAAGATAACAAGACAAAATCTTATCATTTGTGACAGCATATGGATGACACTAGAGAGGTTATGCTAAGTGATATAAATCAGAAAGAGAAAGAAAATTATTGGATAATTTCACTCATATGTGGTCTATAAAGAGAAACAAAACAAAGGTACAGACAAAACCAAACCCAAGTAAACACTATAGAATTGAGACTAGTAGTGGAGGAAAGGATGAGGAACAAAGTAGGAAGTGAGTCCAAGTCTCTATGGTTTAAACCAGACACACTAAGGGGACGGAGGGGGAGGGATTAGGGTCAAAATAAGAGGGGTGGGAATTGTATGGGGAATATAACCAAGATGAAAATGCATACATTGTGCAAAAATGAAAAATGGTGTAAAAAATAGAAAATAAAATATATGAAAAAGTAATAACATGTAAAAAAAATAAAAGATAAGGATATTTTTTCCAGTATTTGAAGTGCAATGACACAATACCCCTGTTATCATCTGTCAACAATAACTGAAGTTTTTGTAACTATCATGTGAAAGTGAGAATTTCTTTTAAGGTCTTAATGAATTTCTTTTGAGGTCTTGCTAAACTCCATCAATAAATAATTGATCATATCAGATTGATCCAAAAACATTTGGAAAACTGTTAAGCACAAGAACAAACAAGAACCAGTCAGAAACAGCAAGTTATTCTAATTAGATTGATAAATTGGTTGGAAATGCTGTAGATTTATACTTCTAGAAGGGTGAACATATATTTCTCCCTTTAAAACTATAACATAAACTTGGAAAGCTTCTGATTACAGTTCATTCTTTCACTAATTAACAGATGTTAGGCCCTACATAATCCCTACTTGCAGGAATATTCTTGGGTAACTCTTGCTGTAGTCTTCCTTTGGGTCCTGACTTAGTTCCTGTTCTTAGCATGCAGGTAGTAATAAGACATAGGGCATTGCTTCTGAATCATGAAAGGAAAGACTTGCCTCTTTCTAGGAATTTTGTTCTCTTTGACTCCATCCACTTTGAATAAAGACTATTTCATCATGTGTGGTTTGCAAACATTCAATTAGCCAACAGTACTTTACTTTTAATTTTTTTCTAATTGCTGCTGACAAGGATTCTCTTTCCAGCTTTTTTGCCACAACACAATTTATGCAAATAGCAGAGATCTTTCCCACATTGAAATCTTCTCAGTAATATTTTTAAATGTTAGCACGAAATATTAGCATCTTAAAATCATTTGTGCTCATTGGATAGGTTTTATTTTCTCTAGCATGTTTATTATCCTTTTTTCTATCAGCAGAGCTTCTCTTCTTTGCTGCTTTCAGCATAAACAATGGTTTTTGGATGTATATTACCTTTTAATATGATTATTGATTTTAATATCAATATATACATTTAACAGATATTTAAAATTAAAAAAATTGAATTCTTTGAAATGTTTGCATTTCATCCACTCTATACACTTGTCAGTTTATTTAATCCCACCTCACAGGCCAACTATATTATTAAATTCTTATGTATTTTCCAGAGATACATAAGAGAAAAAGTACATTTGTGATAGATGATGGATATATATTGTCAAGTTGAATAATTAAGTGATTGATTTTAAAAGAAAATATATTCTTTTAAAAAGCAAAAGGATAAATATTCATAATATACTCTGCTCAAGAGTATCAGTATACATCAGTAACAAAAATGATTACTACCATATTCTTTCAAAGTGACTATATATATATATATATATAATTTTATATATATATATATATAAAATTTGGACCAAGACAGTAAATTTCAGAATCCTACTTTTGACAAATTGGGGCGGAGAATACAAAAAGTTCCTTGTGGAGCTTTGGCTTAAGTATTATTGCTAGGGTCATTTAAAAATCAAATCAGAATGGATTTTGTAACCAATTAAAGTTTGATTTGGTATGAAAGAGTCTAATTTATATAGAAGAGGGAGGATAAAGGAGTTTAATAGCTAGACTTTTTCCATTTGTAGTTTGCTTATATTTAATTCGGACTTGCAAGATATACAGGACAATGGGCCTCCCCGGTGGCGCAGCGGTTGAGTGTTGGGTTGCGAAGCTGCCCGCAGCCTCTGCGGTGCCTGTTCGATCCCCGGCTGCTCCCCGGCTACCGGAGGCGGGTCCCACATGGCACGCAGACCTCTCCTGCCGCCCGCTGCTCCCCTCAGCAGTGTACTTCGGTCCTTCTGCCTGCTCTGCTCCCTGCTCTGGCTCTGGTGAATTCTCTCACCCTCCCGTGCTTCTGACTGTACCCAGTGCTTGTATAAATAAATCAATCAATCTTTAAAAAAAAAAATTAAAAAAAGAAAAAAAAGATATACATGACATATCCGAGTCTGGTTCTTAAAGCCATTTGAACTTTAAGTCTAGAAGAAGATATATTTTTCCACTTTCTAATAGTGAAAAAGAGGGAGTAGAAGACACATTATATCTTGTGTTTGGAAATCTGGTATTCCCAAGCTTTATGCCTCATCTGCTTTCCTTGTCTAACTTTCCAGAAAAACAAACAATCATCATATTTCCTTGGTCTTTCCTTAATACTCTGTGCTAGAGGATATTTAAATATTCACTGAAGTGGAAACACTCCTTGATGAATGTTTTATGCATTGAATAAATATCTTAAAACTCTGTCTATAGCACAATATGCGTATTAACTCCTCTTTTTAAAAGGAAGAATTCCTTAAGGAAAATGTTGCAGAATTCTAATAAGACTCCTGTGAAAATTCATAGTAATTTTCCATCTCATTAAACAATGTCTTTTTAAGTACATTGGAAACTTTTTTTTTTTTAAATTTTGACTGCTCCCAGGACTCTGGCCCAACTAACACATGTTCATCATTTTCCAATCTTCAGTAGACCCCCAAATATCACAATATTCTTGTTGTACATCTTCAGAAGACAGCCAATTTCCAGGTATATCTGAGGATGTTAGTAAATCTAAACTCCAGAAAGGTGCCCCTAGACCCATAGGTCATATATTTAATCAATTCTTATGTGTTCTTATGCCATGAAATAACCAAACCTCAACAACACTATTTTTAATTACTTAACTAATTTTTGATACTTTTTGTCAAGCAATAATAAACTAAGCTGTACACTGTTAAGCATAATTATTTGTGCTAGCACTGCCTAGATGACCACTCTCTTGACTGCATGTAGTATTAATTCTGGTCACAAAAATTAAGAACAACACTTGAGTTTAAATGACAGTCCCACTTTAGTGGTTTCCATCAGTTGCTCAGCTCGCTATTTACCTTTATGCCTTCTTGTATCCTTTGATCTCCTTCCCATCTTGAATAGACATGGAGGCCTTGGGTTCCACCTTGACATATTCTACACAGATCTCCTATCTGCATCTCTCATGACCAAGCCCCAGTGGACCTTATATGGGACTAGAACTGTGCTCATTTTAGTACAACTCTCAGTTGTCAAAAGGAAATGAACCATGAATAGTGGCAGACTCTAAAACAATAAAAAAGAGGGCCTCCCTGGTGGCACAGGCAGTTGAGCACAGCGCTGTGACGCTGTCTGCAGCCTCTGCAGTGCAGGTTCAATCCCCGCCAGCCTTGGAGCAACCCACATGGCAAGCAGACCTCTCCTGTCTCGCCCACTGCTCCCCTCAGCAGTGTATTTCGTCAGTCTGCTCGTTCTGTTTCCCACTCTGTCTCTGGTGAATCCTCTCACCCTCCTGCACATCTGGCCTATACCCAGGTTCTTGTATAAATAAAACAAATCTTTAAAAAAATAAAAAGTGTTTATATACCCAAAATAAAAATAGTATACATAATTGTAGTCAGTATACACTCTGGGATATAATGCTCTCTTGGGAGGAGGGGAAGAGGAGCTATCTTGAACTATAAACGCAGTAAGTTGTAAAATTTCTCCTCACCACAATATCTGTTTATTCATCTATCTATCTATCTATCTATCTATCTATCTATCTATCTATCTATCTATCATCTACCTATCTATGTATCATCTATCTATCATCTATCTGTATGTATGTATATCCACCCATGAAATGTAAGTAATGGAAATTTTGGGCCTAAATATGTAGAAATGCCACAGAAACTGTTGATTATGTGGGTGAGCATGTTTTAAGAGTATACATTTTATATTTTGAATCCCAAAGATCGAAATTTGCCTCTGCTTCCCTCTCTTGCCCCAGTAAAACTGGGGGATATAACTATGCATTTGGGTTTTTCTAATATCCGGGCAATATATCCCAGTGGATCTGGGTTAATTTCTGCATCCCATGGGCTGAACACCATTGCACATTCTCAGGCATGGCTGTGTAAACAGAAGTCTCAGCCACAGTGGCACTTGCGGCCTTGTATCTTCAGAGGGTCAGTGTCTAACAAAACTCTATAATTTTAGCTTTCAAAGACCCAAGTTCCAAATTTTGTAAGCTTTAATAACATTTTACTGAAGTTTTTTCACTAAGAGAGGAAAGGAAAGAGAAGCAAGTTCCTCCTTCATTCTCAGGCTCCCAAGCATATTATTAGTGTTATCCACAATTCTCTGAAGACTCCACAAAGGCCATACACTGCCTTTTCAGAGAACCACTGGTGGGATTGTTCTGGAGGAATTTATTGCTCCTGAGAGTAAACTTTTTAAAATTTGTAAACAGTTTGCATTTTGGGGCCCATTTTTTCAGGATACCATTAAAATAATATTTTGTGAGTGATTTGAATTTTTTTGCACAGAACTCTGTCTTTAGTCTCCCTCATTTCCTTTGGGATAAGGTTGCTGAGTGATTGCAACATCCTAAAGTCTCAGTAGCTTCTGATTTATAATTGGAACTGGATAAGCCTGATTCACATTAAATGCTCAATAGACGTTGGAAAAATTGAATTACATTAGGAAATAGAAGCAAATATTAACCAAGGAAAGATTTAGCCCTGTATGATTTTGGTTAAAATTCTTTATCATTTGGGTCATTTTATCTTCTATGTAATATGAGGAGTTTGAAATGGTCTTAAAACTGCTTTTATTTATAAAGTTGTATTTTATTATGTATTGCTAAATTGCATACTATAGTATAAAAATATGTAGCTTATTCATTTTGAATGATTGTTAGATTTTTATTTGTATTGTGTAAATATAGCCTATGGTTTTTATGTTCATATCTTTCCCCTTGCGTTATGCAAAAATTAGTAGTTTAAAATGAAGATTCTATTACAACCATTTGTTTAGTCTATATTACTCAACTAGCTTGTATATTTTGCTATATTTAGAAATTGATGGGTTCTGCTGAGGTAACATATAGAAAGCAGTATTCAAAGATTTTAAAAAAGGAAAATTGATATAAAATATAAATACAGAAAATGGTTTATAATTACTAAATGAAACAATTAAACTAAAATACTTGCTACTCTCAAGAAGGCACAACTTGCTGAGGATTATCATATTAATTGTCTAAACAATTATTGTAAAAATCCTTAAGGCAGATTTTCCATTCTGTTTGTCAGTGTTTTCTTGATGAAAGAGCATTTACCCATAAAATTATATTTTCACATCTCTCTATTGCAGTGAATGTTTCCACATCTGTCTATTTTCCAGTGCATGTTTATGTGGGATAATAGATGTTTAAAATTTTTTAAAGTGATTTTATAATAAATGAGTTGGGAAGCAGTGAATTAAGTAGAATTGAACAGATTAGAGCAGGATTTCCCAGAGACTTTATAGACTAATGTAAAATATAACTGTCCAATAAAATGGAATCAGCAAATGGTGATCCCCAGATTTAACCAGCCATGGACCTCTTTTGGGAGAGAAATATATTCTGTGAAAAATGCTATTTAGATGTTTAAACATTTTTCTGATTTAATGAACTGTGAGTGGCTAGGAAATCTCACTACTTAAAATTATATTATTTTCTCTTCCATAGCATACACACATTTATGTGATATACATAGTTTACTTTCTGTTGGGCTTCTTGGCATCAGGAGTATTAAGACACATTTCTTCCTTTTGATAGAATACATTTTTCAGGAAAACATAAATCTTTAGTATTTTGAATAGAACTAGTTATTTACCTATATAAAACTTTACTTTTTTTATGATCTCCTACATCATTCATGGAGTGTTCCAGGTGCTAGATCAATGATTTTGGCACCTAAATAATTTCTGTCCAATAAATGTTGATTTAAAACCAGTTTTGAAACTCCTTTTCAAGTTTGCTTTGACTCTAGTCTTGACATGTTTCTGTATGCGTGACTGTGCACATCTGGACACCAACATATTTCATTTTATAGTATTCTTACTTTTGGTTCAAGTCTAAGCTGTATTGAAAGATTTATATGTTGCTTCCTTCATTAATGGACTTTCCAGGAAATTGTTTTGATTTTTCACATTTTCCTGCCTTCTTTAAGGTCTCTTCCAAAGTTTGTTGACATAGTGCACATAGTGGCCCAGATCAATCTAGGATAAGTAGATGATCATTGGTTCAGAAACCTAAGACTCACATGAATGCTTAAGGAGTTTGTTAAAAATTAAAGTTTCCTTCAGACATTTTAATTTATTTCATCTGCGGTGTTGTACACCCATCCTGATTCTGATAAATTGTCAGATTTGAAAAACATTATGCTATACATTGTACAATAAATATTTTAAATTACATTAAGCCAGTAATCCAAGTGTAGATATGGGATTTTATTTATTTATTTACTTACTTTTTAAATAAATTTTATTTTTATATTCCCCTTACAATTGCAACCCCTTATTTTGACCCCAATCCCTCCCCTCCCCACCCCGCCCCCCCCCCATAGAGTGTCTCTGGTTCATAGTTTTTTGTTGATTTTGATTTTCACTTTCTTATAGTTATTCATTTTCCTGGTCCCTTATTTAAGTTTTCTAGATTCCTACTATGAGTGAGAGCTTCCGGTATTTTTCTTTTTCTTTCTGGCTTATTTCGCTGAGCATGATCTCTTCCACCTCCATCCATGTTGCTGCAAATTGCATGTGTTTGTCTTTTTTGAATGCTGAGTAATATTCCATGGTGTAGATATGGGATTTTAAATTGTTTTAAAATCATTTCTATTCTCTCATTAGTGGTTATAATTTCTAGAATTAATTTTTGTCATATCTGTACCTCTTAATCACAATCTTTTTTTTTTTTTTTTATAGAGGCATGCTTTATTTATTTGTTTGCTGGTTTGTTTGTTTGTTTTGTTTATACATGCACTGGGTACAGTCAGAAGCGCGGGAGGGTGAGAGAATTCACCAGAGCCAGAGCGGGGAGCAGAGCAGGCAGAAGGACCGAAGTACACTGCTGAGGGGAGCAGCGGGCGGCAGGAGAGGTCTGCACGCCATGTGGGACCCTCCTCCGGTGGCCGGGGAGCAGCCGGGGATCGAACCGGCGCCACAGAGGCCGCGGGCAGCTTCGCAACCCAGCGCTCAACCGCTGCGCCACCAGGGAGGCCCCTTAATCACAATCTTATTTAATAGTTTATGGAAATTGTTGCAGTGTAGAAGGATAGAAATTTTGTTTGAATGAGAATGCCAACTCACTATTACAGTTGATTCATTTCAACTAGGTATTGACATATAAAAGTACAAGTAATACTCTTTAAGCATTTTCCCTAATGATCTTAGGAAGTTAAGATATGAAAATTCTTAGATATGAAAATTCCCTTTATTTATGATTAGATTGATAATCCTTCTTTTTCATTGTTCTGTAGCCATGCTGTGTCTCAGTATCTTCTTCCTGAAACTGAGGACAATAATACCTGACCCCAATTGTTATCTAAATAAGTTAGTATGTAGCATTCAGGAGTGTGTCTTGATAAGAATTCTACAAAAATTTCTGTTATTGTTTCATTATCATTCCACTCTAGTTAGAGGTAGACTAAGTAAGTCTCCATACTCTTAGGGTTACTGCTTTCTGACTGTTTCCACTCTGGGAACTGGGTCTTGACTACAACTGTCAGGGTGATCTCTTCCTTCTAGTAACTACCTAGAACATACTGTGGTTTTTTACTTGGAACTCTATAAGAATTAAAATTATTATTAGATTTTTTTAAGAGAAAAATTTGTGGAGTTGCTGTATAATGACATCCTAATTGAGCATCTATTTTTATTTTCAAATCATTCACACAATGATTTATGCAGATCTCTTAGTGAACTATTGCTTCTTGAGTGCTATATGGATTTCTCCCCTTGTTTTTAAAGATTTATTTATTTATGCATACAAGAACTGGGATGTAGACCAGAGATGCAAGGGGGGAGCACTGAGAAAGATTCACTAGAGACAGAGTGAGGAGCAGAATAGGCAGATCTACTGAAATACACTGCTGAGGGGAATAGCAGGCAAGACAGGAGAGAGCTGCTTCTCTATGAGGGTTAACTCCCTGACTGGCCCGGGACTGAACTCCTGTTGCACTGGCTGGCAACAGCTGATAGCATTGTCCTTAACCTCTGCGCCAGCAGGAAGGCCCAGATTTCTCCTCTTGTATCACTCACATCTTCCTAACCTTCTTTATGGGGATATACATTATGGTCTCAAGACCATGTGTTCATGGCAGATTTTGCTTGCTATATCTCAGCTATATTTTTTATACTGTTGCTTATGTGCAATATACTTATATGCTCTCTTACAGTCTTCACTGAGAGGCCACTTTTCTCCTACGTAGCTACTTATGAACTTGCCCCAAGTTTATTGTCAGTAGGTTTTTAATATGTGGATACTTTTGATCATGAATTTACTTGTTATGCCAAGAATTACCTTGCTTTTTACTTGGTGTGCTCTAAAGGAATCAATGAAAGCCATATTGACATAGTGTCTTAAAAGGTATGTATGTATAGGAGTGGGGAGGTGTTAGTTTGTTTCTAATTTCAGTCAGATTACTAACATAAATATACATGCCTTAAAACGTCATAGTTAAGGGCCTCCCTGGTGGTACAGGAGTTAAAGTCTCAGCACTATCAAGCAATCACCAGCCATTGCAGCATGAGTTCGATCCCTGGCCAGGGAGATAACCCACATGACAGAGCAGACCTTTCCTGTCTTGCCCACTTCTCCCCTCAGCAGTATATTTCTGTAGATCTACCTGTTCTGCTCCCCACTCATTGAAAATTTAAATAATTATAGTATTGTCAATTTAGATTCCCAAAAAAAGTATATAGCTTTTAGTAAGCTGAAAACTGTGGATTGTGGATATAGGATTTTATTCATTGAATCCTGTCTTATGAGGGGAGAGTCTTGTCTTATAGATATTTATAAACTTAAGTGCTCTTTTCCTCTTTTAAAATGTGCTCATAGAATTAGTTAGATATTAACATTAGGTGAGCCTGACCCCTGCAAGTCAAACAGTATATTCAGTGAGAACTGTGTTCTTTTACACTTCTTTAAAAAAATGACATTTCTATATGCCAGTTTATAGGCTAACTTCACTCTTTTGGAATGCTGAATTGAAAACATTTTTAGTTATTTTACCTAATAAGGTAAACCATTCATATTGGGTCATTTAAACTAAACTTTGCAAATGATTCCAGATTATGTTTATAATATGAGAACAACTCTCAAACCACAAGCAAAGACTTGTAATCATCATTGATATGTTACAAATTTAAGAAGAAATGTGATCAGGGTATATTTAACAATCAATAAAAATATGTAATACAGATTCTGCAAAAACAGTGTTTCATTAGAATCCTTAACTGCCAGAGTCTACGTAAACTGTTTTTGAGAAACTACTATGAATTAATTATTCTATGGTCAACTAATTATGGGTATACACTGATGTGTGTATATATATATATATATATATATATATATATATATTTCAATTACTTTTTGAAGGTGAAATTTGAACACAACTTTAGAATAAGCTCTAAATTTAACTTTTCCTCAGTAGAAAGACCCATTGTCAGTGATTTCTGTCTTTTGACACTTTCTAGACCTCATCACATTTCAACCACTATTTTATTCCAAAATTTACATAACCAAATATTACTAAGCTACATATTTCAGTGAATGACATATTGTGATTAGGTCATCTTAATGCTAAAGTTTTACTACAAGTTACCAAAACAATATGTATGAAACAGCTTGGATGGTATTCTGTATATATAGTTTTCCCCGCGCCTCCCCTCCCGCCCCACCAAGATTCGCCCATGTTTTACTATGTGTGAGTGACTCATTTATTTTCATTTCTGAATAATATTCCATTATTTGTATATACCACAATTGTATACACCACATTTATTTGTATATACCACATTCCATTATTTGTATATACCACATATACCACAGAAGTTGAAATGTTCATGAAATGATGGATATTTGAACAGTTTCCAGCTTTTGCTATTATCACAATTTCTATGCAAGTTTTGTTTTAGTATGAACACATTTTATTTCCAAGAGTGGAATTTCTGGGTTACATGGCAACTCTATGCTTAACATTATGAAGAATATCAGGGCTAGTTTCCAAAGAAGCTTCACCACTATGCATTCTCACCAGTAATCTGCAAGGATTCTAATTTCTCTATATCTTTGTCAACATTCATTTGTATCTGTCTTTTTTTCACTATAGTCATTCTGGTGGTTGTGAAGTCATCTCATCCTTTTGATTTTCATTTCCCTGATGAATGAATAATGCGATTAACCACATGTATTTATTTCTTGGTCACTTATTTTCTTCTTTGGAGAAATGTTTATTCAGATTCTTTGCTCATTTTGTAATGTTATTCTTGAGTTTTAGGAGTTCCTTTTTCATGTCTATTCTAGATACAAGTCCCTTATCAAATATATGATTTATGAAACTTTTTTTTTCCCTTTTTGTAGGTTGTCTTTTAACTTTTTTGGTGTGTGCTTTGAAGTTGAACACTATTCAATTTACTAACATTTTTTTTGCCTGTGTTGTTGATGTCATGTATAAGAAACCATTATCTAATCCAAGACAATGATTTTTAATATTGTTGAGGATTTTTGTATCTTTATAAATAAGAAATATTGGTCTGTACCTTTTTTGTGATAATTTTATCTGATTTAATATCAGGGCAAAACTTCATTGAATAAAAATATTTTACTTTTTTTTGAAGAGTTTGGGAAAATTTATTAATTCTTCTCAAATATTTTATAAAATCACTAGTGAAGCCAAAAGGATCTGTCCTTTTCTTTGTGCATAGTTTTCAAGTTACTAACTCAATCTTTTTACTTATTATAGGTATACCCAGATTTTCCATTTCCTCTTACACCAGTGCTGACTGTTTGTATCTTTCTAAGAAGTTATTAATTTTATGTTACCTAAATGTTTGCATTTTCATATTTCTTTATAAGTATTATTATTTAGTAAGCTCATTAGTGATGCCTCTCTGTCATTCTAGATTTTAGTCATTTGAATAATTTTTTTCTCACACATAAAATCCATCCCCCCCACAAATGATCATCTTTCCATTGTGAATTTGCAGGTTTTCTCTTGAGAATTTATTATTTCCTTTTAATTCCCATTTATATATATATTTTTATTTATATATATTTATATATATTTTATTTATATATATTATATATTATATATATATTTTTATATATATATTTTAATTCCCATTTTTATATATATATTATATATTACCACTATTTCTCCATCAAAACTAATTGGATATATGTCAAATTTACTCAGGAAGTATGCCACTTCTTTATTCCCAAAAGAGATTAAAAATCTAATGGGTATAGGTGTGTGTGTGTGTGTGTGTGTGTGTGTATAATTTATGCCTACTGGGTTAATGGGAAAGTACTAGATTCTTGAAACTTTATTCTGATTCAAATAATATTTGTATCCTAAATTATGCCTCATAGTTGGCCAACATTTGCCTATGTGCAGAATCAATCATGGCTAAAAATATCAACAGTACTCAATAAATAAGTTCCCTATCATTTATTAATAAACAAACATATATTTGACCTTTAATGGTGTAGAGAATTGCATTAGATGAATTTTGAGACAAGAAGGAAATTTAGAACTAAATGCAACTTTTAAGAAGCTAAGGCATATAGGCAGCACCCATTTTGGCTACACTTGCTTTTTCAGCCACACCAGATAGAGCATTAATAATTATGTACCCATGTGTAGTCACATGATGACACAGCCTGAAGTTGTTTAAAATCATTTTACTTTTCAATTCTGTAAACTCTGTAATAGCTGTCTGGGGTAATTATGTGTGGTCCTCTATTGTCTAACAATGAGAAGAACAAAAAGTAGAATGCTTAAGCGATGAGGCAAAATGTTCCCAAAAGATTGAAAAATAACAAAAATGATGGGTAATCACCTATGACTAACAGTATGAAAAATAAATCCTATGAGAAAGTACAATAGGCATTTTCAGCTGTTTGAGAAAGGTTGGCATATATTAATCAACTGCCTTAGAACTAGACATTTTTGAGCTCAGCATTTATTGAGTGCTGTTCTAAATTTGTTCATCCTATATGGCTGGATCCATTTTAAGGTAGTAGCATGGTCTTGTAACAGGGTGGTCCCCAGGAAAGGGGGAGGTTCCAGGTTCCCTGCCCCACCCAAGGGAGGGTGGAGCTGAGCAGGGAGAGAAGAAGCTGCAGAGGAGACTGAGGAAGGAAGCAGGATGGAGAGCCAGAAGGAGACCTGGAGGAGGTGCATGGAGCCTATAGACATGTCAAGAAACTGCGCTTGTCTTTTGGTCATGGACTGGGTGACACAGATGTGGGTGAGACCTGTGGGGAGCAGACAATGGTAGCTTTTATCTTGATTTTGATTTTGCTCTTTTCCTTCCGGGCTTGTCTGGTTGTTTCTGACCCTTTTCTGTGGGTTCCCACTGGAAGATGCTTTAGACTTGTGGCAGGTTTTGGGGCCTTGCTCTGGACCAATCCCATTTGGATGGAGATTTACCCATGAGGGGACGGGTAACTTTGGGTGCTTGATTTAGAAACTAGATTCTTTGCCTTTCCTGTATTGTTTCCTAATTGTATTAATGTTCCTTCCCATTAAAGTCTCATGTTTTGTGTTAATGCGGTGGATGGCAGAACCTATTTAGATCAGGCAGGTTTGCCGGGTCTGGGGTGCCCCTCTCCCTGTCTTATAAAAGTCTCTCAAAATCTCTAGACTAATTTTTGAGATCCTGTTGAATAGTTTTTGTTGAAAGAACTATTGCCAGATCTCTTGGTATAAGTCAAATTCCTCTTATCAATATAGTTCAAAGACACTCAATCCCTAAATAATACTTTTATCATTAGGATATAAAACTGTCTCTCCTAGAATGTAAATATATATCTCCATAAAACTTATTTTGCAGGGCCTCCCCAGTGGTGCAGTGGTTGAGCACTGGGCTGTGAAGCTGCCCGCAGCCTCTGCAGGGTTGATTTGATCCCCATTCACCAGCGAGAGTCCCACATGGCATGCAGACCTCTTTTGCTGTACCCGCTGCTCCCCTCAGCAGTGTACTTCATCAGTCTGCCTGTTCTGCTCCCGCTCTGGCTCTGGTGAATTCTCTCAACCTCCTGTGCTTCTGACTGTACCCAGTGCTTGTATAAATAAATAAATAAATATTTTTTTAAAAACTTATTCTGCAATATTTAATAATATTTTATGAAGGCTATCTTTGTTGAGAACACCCTGTATCACCAGATGCTATTACTAAATATCTTTTGTTTATTATAAACATCAGAACTAGTTTTTGAACTTTGGCAGAGAGATACTATAGTATTCTGGGTAGACAGAATATTAATTGTATGTCTATGAGTACAGAGTTGCTAAAAATCTTCCTATGAAATGCATATCCTGACCAAAAGTTTATAATTTCTACTCATTTGAAATTCTAGTGGAGTCAGTCAGTAGTTTATCAGATTTAAATAACACTTTTTAATAAGGCTACTTATTAGTAACTGAGGATGCAGATACATATATATGCCTGTGTATGTATTTGACATTAATTAAAGAATTGGATCTAATATATTTTTACCAAAATCAGTTTTATAAATAATAATATTTTAAATGTTCAGCAAAAAATTTATAATGATTTATTAAATCCTTGCGATATATCTTCCATAGCTCACCTCTATATGGAGAAGTGATGCATTTCTTTTATTAAGAGTAATTTAGTAAACTCTTTAATCTTCATAATCACATGATAAGTCTTGCCTTTTAATCTGAATAAGAACATTCCCTGTCCCAGTCCCTAGCAGAATATGTACTTTTGAATCACTATTTTTCAGATAGAACTCAGCAGAGAATATTTTTCAAATCTGATCATCTAAGGAAATCTTTAGTTGTACTTGCTAATAATTATTTGTGAACAGAAAATTATAAGCCTTAAATTTTTTGGATCAATCTTGCTAACATGAACATAAACCATAAATGACAATGGTATCTAGTCTAAAAACTTAAAAAGTAAAACTGCTGTTTCAAAGTATTATACCAGCCATTATTATTTTATGTAAAAGGGAGGGGAAAATGGAAAATATTTTCACACCGGAGTCCATGATAACATTAGCCTTCTGGGGAAAAAGTATTATTTTTAAAATAAACTTTTTGTTTTATATTTACAGGAAAGTTAAGAAGATTGTTCAGAGAATTCCCATATAGCCCTCACTAACCCAGTTTCCCCTGTTATTAACATGTTACATTACTGTGGTACATTTGTCACTAATAAAAAGCCAACAATGGTACATTACTATTAACTAACCTCCACTTTTTAATCAGATCTCACTAATGGTTTTAGTGAAACCAAGATCCAGTCTAGGCTTTTATACTGAGCCATCATGTCTCCTTAATCTTCTCTGCTCTATGAAAGATTTTTAGTCTTTCTCAATTTTAATAATTCTGATTGTTTTGATGAGTATTGCAAGACATTAGTAATGCATTTTTGGGAGGGTAACCAAAGAGATAAAGTTCAATTCTCATCACATTATATTGCAGGTATGGGGGTGTGGGTGGAGATATAAAAATTCTCAACATGAATTATGCCTGAGGTAAGGTTGACTTTCATTATCTAAGAAACAGTGTTTGCCAGTATTCTCCACTGCAAAGTTAAAATGCCTTACTTTTAATGGTGAACCTATATATGTTTTGTACAGCAGGTATTTATCATTCTTTTTGGCTACCTCATTCTTTGAATCATTTTCTCATAACTAGAAATTCTCCCCTGTGAGTTTTTGCTTTGCTGTGGTATACGGCTGAAATGCCTTTCTAAGCTCCTTGAGGTAAGAGCGAGGAATGCTTGCTGCTGTAATATCAAGTCATTACTGCTTCAGACAGTGAGGCAGGCATCCTTTGGAATCCACTCCAGTGAGAGGAAGAGACATTGGCCTTAGAGGGAACATGACAAATTTATTTGTCAAAAAACATTAGGATGCTGGTCTTGGCTTTCTCTTACAGACCAGGAAACTCATTCTAACAGATTTTTTTTTTTTAAACAAGAATTCCTCCACAGTGTATTACTATTTACTTATTTACTTTTTTAATGATAGGAAAGCCATGAAGTTGATGAATAAACTAGGTATAAAATTAAATAAGAGCATGTTCAAGGTTGACCTATGATTATATCATACCTATGGCCCTTGCAATCCATCTTCTTTCTTGAGTTGTAGAGAAAATTTGCATGATATATGTAACAGTGTGTTGTGGATGTAAGCATTTTCTGGAATGAATAAAAATGAAAAACATTTGAAGATTGTTGCTCTATCACCCCCTCCTTTAGTTTTTATTCCTTTATTCCAGTTTTTTACAAAGCTGACCAAATGAATTTTATGCATTTGAACAGTATTTTGGATCATCATCAGATTATCTTTATTGTCTTCCAGCTTTTTGAACAGTTACTATAATAACTAGACATTTGATTATCATTATGACAGTTTCTATGTTGATCACACTATTCATGACATAATACCTCCTTCTGACATATATTGTGAACTATTAAAAACAATTAAGTTTGTTGAGATATTTCCAAGATCTCATTGACTTAACATAATGAGTTATTTCTCACTCACACAAAAACTAGCGTGGGTGTTTCTGGTCACAGATAGCCTTCCATGCAGTTACTTGAAAACCCAGGCTCCTTCTAGCTTGCTCACCCATGCTCCTTTAGTTCCTAGGGAAGGAGCCATTCCCTGGCAGATAGAAAATGGCTGGGCATGGAAGTGGTGTGCCTTATTCTAGGTGCAAAGGTGAATATATGTGCCCAGGAGGAAAAGAAAATTTGGTGTTGTTTTTTTCTACACTTGATTCCTTGAGGTTAAGAGCTAGGTTTTATGTCTTAAGCCTTGTTAAAAGTACTGATTACTATTCTAGTATCTTTTCTCTTAATCTATTTTCAAATATTCTTTCTCAATATTGTTTTTAATTCTAGGTGTCCTCTGTAATTTTTCTGACAAATGAATGAAATATGAATAAATTCAATAATCTCCAAAGGAGTTAAATAATTTAAATAACACTTTAACTTACAGAAGTTGATTTGTTTTTTATTTTTCAAAGTAATGACTTCCTTATTCTTCATATGCTGAAAATTAATGATCAAAATTTATGCTGTGACTATATGGTAACAATATTGCATAAATAAAATTTTCATCAAATAGTATATATGTTAGATGAGGTAAAAGTCAAATATAACAGCATTTAGATATATAAAATAACAACATTCCTTTCATAGACATAGATGTATTAAAGAAGTTAATATCTGAACTGTGAATTTCAACATGAAAAATTCACTTTCTATTAACTTTTTAAAGGATATTTTTACTCATCTATATTATTCTATACTTTCTTTCTTCCTACTCTTAAGATAATATTGAAAATAGTAGTCTGGTGCTATTTTATTATTAGCTATAACAGTTCAATAACCTAACTCCGCTGACCTCTGCAATTGCATGGGTTCAGTATGTCTTTACACCACATAAACTCCAATGGAGATTATGTACCCTCCTTATAAATCTGCAAAGGAGAATTTACAAGCCCTAATGATTGTAGCATCCTACAGTTAAGGACTGACTTAATCATAAGATCTAAGAGTTCACTTTCCCAAGTGTAATTCTCCCATGAAAAATTTAAAATAGAGGAGATGAGAACTTAATTTAAAAATCATTGTTCCATGGAAAGTTCTTAAATAAACAAAAAAGTCAGTTTTGCTCTTTAGTAATTATTGGGTCTCAAATTATTACTTTCTGTTAAGCATTGTGGTCTTCATTATTTTAACTACTATTTAGATATGTTTAAGGCCTGTGTCTGTGTCATTAGAGATCAGTGAATAGATGGAAAAATGTGACATTCCTTTTAAAATTTTACATCAGTTGTAAATTTGTCAAATATAGTGAAAGAATGCTGAAAAGTTACCCTTCATTTTACCATGCAGGTCTTTCCATGACAATGTATGCATGCAATTAAGAGAAAGTCTTCATGAGCTATCTTTGGTGTGAATCAACATATTGAACATGTATGATGTAAAACCTGAGTCCTTGAAGTACATCAAGTTTGTCTTTCCCTCCCTAGTCACTAACAATCCTTTTCTTTCTCCCTTTTATTCTTTTGTGGCATGAAAAATATAGATGTAAATATGCAAATCATCTATGTAGCTTTAAAGGACAAGCTCTCCAAGCTGTTTTCTAGAACAAAATATTTTCCCATACAATTTGTCTATATTCAATACTTTTTCAAGTTTTATAAATATTTATTGGTGTTCTCAAATTTATTTTTCATTTTCATGCAAAAAACTTGTTTTCAAGGATGTATTACAGAAAAACTTGAACACTTTCTTTAAGACTTCTAATATGGATTTTCCATTAATTATTTTTCATTTAGTAGCTGGCAATGAGTATTAAGCTATGAAAGTGTCATCTGGTCATCATCTATCTTGAATTATGGAATATATGTATCTTAAAGTATGAGGTTTCACATCCTGCTACTTGAGTGACAGGCTGAAGTTGCACAATGAAAGATGGCACTTTTTCTTTCGTGTGGACATTTAATTTTGTGAATAAACTGGGATGAATTCCTCATGTGATATTTCCCTGAATAGACTTGGTCAGATTTATGCTTCTCATGTAAGTTTATAGATATCCAGTAGTCACAGACTGTGTTCATTTGAGCCTGAGGAAAAAATAATTGAGAGAACTTCTGCTTTAAAAACAATATATACAATAAAACCTCATACTAGAGGCATCTGGGAGTTTTTCAATATCTAAGTCCATAGCTAGCTTTTATTTGGATAGGCATAGTTCATTATGTATGGTTTCCTTATTTAGCACATTCACCAGTTTATCACATCCAAAAAAATAGATAATTGTCATATACAACTTATATTTGCTATACTTCCTCTAACAAAAATGTGGAATATAAAAGGACAATATCAGTCTCATGTATAAGGATATAGGAAACATATATATTCAAGTCCTAATTTTCTGTACTATATATGGAATTGAGATAGCATAAAGATAGTTAACTCAATATGAGGATTCAGGATAGGCTTCTGAGAAAAGACTATTTTATATGGAAGTTAGATTTTTATGGGAAAATATAAGAGGGTAGTTGGAAACTAAGAAAAGGCATTCTAATAAGAAGGAGCATTTGAAGAACAGCATAAGTGCCATCAAGCAGCAGGTTGGCAGAGTATGTTCTAGAGTGGTGGCACATAGTTAGGCCTGGTGTAGGATGGAAGTGAGATATGGGTGAATGTGCGAAGGTTTGGGTCAGTCTCTCTCTTGTGAGGACTGAACTGGTTCATGACTGCTATCTGGGAATGCTCAAAACAAGAGATTAAATATTTTAAATTCAGTCTATGTATTTTACTTATCATGAAAATTTTTCTGAGTAAATAGAACTTTAAAAGGAAAGAAATGGCTACATCTGATTTTAGAGAATATTTTAAAATTCTGTTTATATCCAGAACAAGCATAATGAAGAAACAGTAATTTTTCTGAAAAAAAAAAAAAAAAAAGCCTAAGAAAATTTTCAAAAATTCTATGTATTAAAAAACTAAAAAAATATGAAGATTAACTGGAAGAAATACCTATAATAAATGTTACTATTCTTAGTATATAAATATCTCTAATAAATCACTGAAAGATAAACTTTCCAAGAGAGAAATTAAGTCAAATAATACTGTGATAATGTGATTTATAAGAAAAAATATATGTGTGGTCACTCAGATGACCAAATAAATGTATATTTTTTTATATATTTGGTCTTTCTTCATAGTTCCTGGCTCATAGCTCCAAAACCCTTGGATTTCCTAAGTGTTGATAATAATCAAGGTGTCTTTTGTTATGCCAATGGAGTGATTTTTTTGGGATTCTTTCTAAGTATGGGTTTGGTTGCCAGGAGAACAAATCACAAATTCGAAGAGTTGGATCTTTTAGCCTACACCACTCCAACCTCAAGGAGGGGAAAGAAGAGGGTCTGGAGGTTGACTCAATTGCTAATGATCAATGATTTAGTCAGTATTGGCTTATATAATAAAACCTCCATAAAACCCCAAATAGATAAAGTTCCCAGAACTTCTGGAGGTGGTGAACACAAGATTTGTACACAATGGCATGACTGGAGAGGGCATGGGAGCTCTGTTCTGCTTCTCACATACCTTGCCCTGTGCATCTTTCCATATAGCTGACCAGTAATGTAGTAAGTAAAATAGCAAAAAAAAAAAAAAAAATTATGTGAGTTATTCTTGCATATTAATTAACTTGAAAGAGAGTCATGGAAACCTCTGATTTATACAGTCAGTTGATTACAAGTACAGCAAAAACCTGGGATTGCAACTGTTACATGAAATGGACGTGGGGGCAGTTTTATAAGCACTGAAGCTTTAGCCTGTGGCAATGAAGTTTTCTCTAAGTAGAGAGTGTCAGAATTGAGTTGAATTCTTAGATACCCAACTGGTGTCCAAGCATATTTGTTAGATGTATAGGGGGACCCTCCTCCTCCCACATTAGTATTTGATGGCAAAGACCCATTTAAATATAAACAGGCAATTTTCCAAAGGAAAACTACAACATTGACTAAACATATGAAAGCATTCATGTTTACCAACAATTACATAAATGGAAAACAAATCAGATATGTACTATTTACTTCTTATCACATGATTAAAAAAAACACTAATCCCCAGAGAGACGTATGAGAGACGTATCCAAACAAGTGCTGGCATGTATTCAGGATTGATAATCAAAATATTTTACAGCTAGTACAGTATGGAGTTGACCAAGCAAAAAGATATCCAACCAACCATCTCTGTTCTGATGAGAGCATAAGTTCTTACAAAATTTCTGGTGGATAATATATCAAAATAGATCATATTCTTTGACAAAGATGTTTCTCCATGCATGTATTAATTATTTTCATGAACTTCTAAATTGCTTTCCAGACACACTTATCAATTTACACTTTTATCATTGGTTAATGAGAATATTTCCTCACATCTAAACAAGATTGGATATTTTTAAATATCTTAAAATTTCTAACCATGATAATAGGTGAAAATATCATTTGATGATTAGTTGGATTTGCATTTATTTGGCTATTGACATAGTTGGCTATTTGTACTTCTTCTGTCATGTACTAAAGATCTGAATATGTTCTTGTCCTGTTAGTGTTTTATGCTACATGTTTGAGCCTGTGTGTATTTGAGTAGAAGAAAGGGAATTTAAATGAATTTTCTTCATTCATATAACCATATCAATTATTTTTTATGGTGGAGACTAGTCTCCTTTGGAAGAGTTTTCTTAATGGAAAACTCAGGAATGAAAGAATATATTTTGGCTAAGAACAAAGGACCAAATTTAAGTGCTTGCATTACAACAAAAAAGGGTGGATATTGACTGATTTGTTAGTATCATAGTTGCACTTAGTTCTTTAGACTTGTCTTCTGTGTCTCACGCAGTGCTTTACTTTTCCTCTAGCCCCTGCCAAATGGGACCACCCAAGCTCCTGAATACAGCTCTTTCTGTAGGACAGTCCATAAAGCCCAAATTGCAGGGTTTGCTGTTTGAGGTTTGAATAATTTCTCTAGCATCTCTTTCACCCCTCTCAAGTTACCATGTGGAATGACATTTTGCGTAGCTTAGAAATGGTTCGATGCTTATATCATAAAGAGACCCAGAAATTTTTTTGTGTACTTTTTGATGGCAGAGAGAAAATAAGGAATGGATTCAGGGTTGACCTAGGAATCACATCCAAGTTGGTTGGGGTTTGGAATTTCCTGCCTTGTTGTCATGTCTGGGGAACCTTGTGAATGGGTTGGTAGTGAGGCATTTTGAGGTTTGCTGATTTGGGAAATGGATCAAGTTGTCTTGGGTGTGTGACATCTCATCAGCTTTTGCACTCCATCTTGTATTTAAAGAATAAACTTGGTATTGTGTGATTATTGACATTTAGCTATGTTATTGGCTCTCATAGAAGAGGGTCTAGATGAAATTTGAGATCCACATTTTAATAACTAACTATAGGGCAATTATTGTACTTCCCTGAGGAGAACAAACTTTTTGAGTTGTGCCCACAAGTTTTTAATATTTATCTGATTTCTTATTTGCCAGTGACTGGTGTTATAGAGAACTTTAAACATGTTTTTATAATAATAAAAGTTAGTTATTATGTTGCAGTTGAATGAATTGTAGAAAAACATAAGAAATTGGCTTGCTCCCAGTACGACTCTGGAATGTTACTGATCTTCTCCATATCAATTGCTTTAGATACAAAAGGTAGATGCATTTTCTATCACATCACACTTACAGGGTTGTGATCAGAATTAAATGAGAGAATGAATGTTGAAGTGCTAGGAAACAAAAATAGGATATAAATGCAAGGTACTATTATAAACATTTGTAAATTTTTACTTTTCTTGAGATAACAAATCTACTGATTAAAATTTAGTTAATGCTTGAAATTTTATTTTCCTAATTAAAAAAAGTTGAAAATAAAACATGTAAATATATCTCTATGTATTTCTGCACACATATACAGAATTTATATTACCAAATATGATAGTAAATCTAAATGACTACTATAAAAAAGTATATATTTTCAGTCTTGGTTCATGTCCATAGTCAAAAAATACCCAGTTTTAATGGTACTATCTTATTCAGCACTCTATTTGAATGGGATTACTCTATTATCTGGTCTAGCACAGTTGGTTCAGATTCTAAATGGCTAAAGGATTAGACTAAAATTAGGTGGAGATATCTATGTTTCAGTTTCTCCACAAAGGTGTCAAATGGCTTAATGCTAGTTTTACAAGTCTGTCTCTGCTCATTTTATCCATGCTTTGTAAAAAATGTTTTGCAATACCCTATTACTGAGACATGGAATATGAAGTTTCTTCTAGAATCGCAAAGCTGCGTAAACTAATTTACCACATGTAATTGAGAAGCACAATGCTTCATATTTTACAGCTTGAGAAACCAGGGCACAGACAAACATTAAATTAAGCAAGTGGGAGATTAATATTACTGATTTTACAAATTCACAGTTGAAATAATCGGTGAGTTAATTTAAAAAAAAAGCTAAAGATGATGCCGAAATAGTCAGATGATGTGGTCACATAGGCCAAAAGCTTCATCAATTCAGTAAATAAAAACTATAATCATTTTGAATATGTATTTCAACGAATTGAACATTTCCTGGACCGCAGATACCCATAAACTTACTTTATTATTGTTCATTACAGTTCCAAATTTTTAAATGTGATAATTTACCTTACACTAAGCTGGATAATTGAGTAGTCCTAAAAACCCTGCATATTAATTAAGCTGATTCTCCCTGTTGGAATATTCTTCCTTCCCTACACCTTTCAGTTGAAAATTCAAGACCATCTCACAAGCCACACAACCCACAACACATTGTCTTGTTCTGAAATATCCCTCTTCATAGCCCATAACATATATCTTCATCATAATTTAAATCTTGCTTTTTTAATTATTCCTTTCTCTATTCCAACTTTTTATTAGCAAAGATTGTATACTAATCACTTCTGTATTCTTGAAAATGCTTAGACTGTTGAATATATTGTTTGGTAATAGATATTAACCTGAACTAAAACTTGAAAAATTTAAATCTTATATGTCTCCCCTAAGCTACACACACACACACACACACACACACACACACACACACGTGTGTGAGTGTGTATGTGTGTGTGCGCATCATTTATTTCATAATCTAAGAGGATAAGAAAGAGAAAAGGGCAAAACCAGAGAGTACATTTGCCACCTGGGTCCAGCTCTATAAAGAGCTTTACCAAATTCTAGCAGCTTCTAATATCTCACCGATCACTTCAATATATTGAGAATGGGAAATTTATATTTCTCACTAGGCAAACTGGGGGAGAATGAAAAGTGAATAAGAGGTAAGCAACTAGCTGAGCTCAAACAAAAAAAAAACAAAACAAGAACAGTAAAAAGAACCTTTAGGGGAACCTACTTATAGTCCAAGGTCAATTCAAATTCAACAAGTCCAAATCCAGTGTCCTGGCCTGTTTACTCATTTCCTTTTTCTGTGGTGCCATGTCCCTCAATAATACCACACCACATATCAGTCACCCAAACCAGAAATGCCCAGATTCCAATCTTTCTCATAAATTGTGAGTTAATCTACTTAGTTAAGCTCCACTCACTATTCTCTCATATCTGATCCTACTTATAATTCTCATTATCAATATTCTAGAGAGTTCTTTATTTTTTGGTACTAGTCATTTTTTATGACCTTTCCAACTTCTGTATCCACCACATGTCCACCACCCTTTTACCACCACCCAGTCATTGACCATTTCTCCCCTTTTACTTTCCATTTTCATTTGGATTCCAGAGAATTTGGCACTATTCTTGATTTTAACGATGATTGACCTGGGCTAAGCTAGTCAGCAGCTTCTATTATCATGAATGAAGACCGGTTTAGAGATGGTTATTTAATACTAAAGAGTATACACACTGTTTTTTTTTTCTTTGAATGATGAGACAATGAAACTCTTTCTTACTTGTTGTTAATACAGAAGCATGTACAACTGAGAGATGATGGGATTTGGGGGATCATGAGGCACATTTGCCTATCATAAAGGCCACACTAGGATGTTCAGAGTGAAGAACCAAAATAAAAAAATCATTGGTGCCATTATTGGGCCACTAGATAAAGCCTCTACAGGGTCCAACTCTATCTTTGGACCTTTTAGGAATAGGAGACATCAAATTCCATTTATTGAATAAGCAAGTTTGGATTGTAGCTTCTTCTTTTCTTCTCCCCCCCCCTCCCTCTTTTATTCTTTCCTCTTTTGCAGCCAAAAAGTTACTATTGATTCTGTCTGGAAATTTCTTGTTTACTCGAAAGAACAAAGTAGTATATCAGAAATCTCTAAAGTCTGGTTATCTAATTCATGACTTAAAAAATTAAGTTGAGATTTAAAAATGATTGTTATAATGAAATAGCTACAAATAAGTAATATCATATATTCTAGTGATGTGTGTATCAAGGGATTGCCTCATAAGAAGGATGCCCATTAGTTTTGGCTCACCTGAAATAGTTCTCAAATTACTTTTCTTGCAACAGCATAATTAATAATAGCTCCCCATTTCATAATCTGCTGTCCCAGTTTAGACAATAAATTTTATGGTCCTATACCAGTAAGGTGTCCAAGGCTTAAATAATTGTGGCATACCAAACACCTAGCAATAATCATCTCTGTACACAATAGAAAAGACCTTTATCCTAAAGAAGTGGATATGGAACTCTAATCAGTGTTTCTGTATTCCTGAGGTGTCTCAGCATCTACAGTCTTTTCATCATTTACCCAGCTGACTATTTCAGCATTTACCCAGCTGACTATTTCAAGAAGGAGGAAAGTATCACTACATTCCTGGTAAAGTAGTTCAGTGTGTTGGAAACTACTTCTCTTCTCCCTGCCAACAGATATTATGATAGTAATTTTTAAGCAGTATGATATTTTGTTTGTTAGCTTTTACACCTTAGAATCTTTGCTTCTAGTGTGATATTGGGTTGTATCTAAATATTTAGAGCAGATTCAAATCTCCATCATTACTAATATTTTCTTTTTCACCAGTTCTCTATAGCAGTCCAATAATGCCTGGAATGAAATTTGGAAACCATAGTTTAAATTAAAATATTTTAAACATTACTTTGTGAAAATGGAATCAATGCAGTCCAGTTGATAAAGTGCTTGAGGAAGTTAGGAGACATAGATTTAGAAACTCTCTATATTGTTTGTTGCCTTATCCCAGTTGTTTAGAAGAGTGAGAGGAACAGGTGAAAATAGTGACTCTCTTGAATGAGTGAATATCGCCTGTGGGCATAATTTATAATACCTTATACCACATAGCTTCCATGTCGGGAAGCCATATAACTTCTCTAGTTTTATTTTCCTTACCACAAATTTGTTAGAAGGATCAAAGGAGCTAATTGTATTAAAAGCTAGCAAAGGTATACAGTCATACCTAAGTGCAAAGTTTAATTATATACCCCAAAATGTAAGTAGTATAAAATCTTTCAACTTCCATCCAAGGAATAATATACCTAAATTTGAATTATATCACACCACTGTGTTGCCATGTATATTATTGTTAATGTTTCATTTTTCCAATTTTAGAGCACATTGAAACAGATTTAATCATTCATCAGAAAAATCTAGAATATATGGGAAATTTCATGAAATAATACACTGAAAATCTCGGCCATTACTGTAACTCAAATTGAAATTAGTTGGGTTCTATTTTTCTTAGACATCAGGAACAGAAAATATTGATTTGTTGCTAACTAAAATATTTAATAAGATATTAGGAAGAGAACTTATTTAGAAAATACACTTCAGTGTACAAGAAACACAAGCACATTAACAGATAAACAGCAGTCTTTTGGCTTATGCTTTTGGATCAAAACCAATCTCAAGATTTCTAGTGATAGAATATTTCACTTAAAATTCCCATTCTTACGTCCTAAGTTTAAAAGAGAATTTTCAAACAAAACAACATAGCATATTTATAGAGCCAGAACATATGTTACATTGAATAAAAAAAATTATTTTTGGCAGTTCAACTTTGCCAAATTTCAGCAGTTTCATATGCAAATGCAAATGCTAACTTCTCATGTAGTGACTTACTTGTCGTTACTTTTTACTCTATACCTGACCACACCTCGTAGAGCTCTATTTGAACCTCTTGCTAGTGAACACCCTTGAGAAAAGTGGGTTAGTAACAGGCAAAGAATTTCTCTAGACCACTCAAGTCTCAGTAAAAGCTCATAGACATTAGGGCATTTTCCTCAGATCAGTAAAACAAACAACCCCTTGGATTAAGCTGGACTGAGCACATCACACAGCTAACACATGTGAAATTTGGGTAAATTAAAGAGCAAAAGCAGAGTCCCAGAGGGCATGAAGTATCTAAGACAGGGCAGGGGACAGGATGTCTCTCTTGCACCAGCAGTTCAATCCCTGTACAAAAGGGAAATAACAGGTAAGGAGAAAGGTTTAGCAGTTGTCAGGGCTAAATAGAATAGAAGCATAAATAAACCCCCTCTGGTTATGGAAAGATTAGTCATGGTGCAAATGTGAAGATATTTTTTAAGTGCCTAAACTAAGTATTAGACTGGAAGCCAACAACTAGGTTCTTAATAATTAGAATTTCTTTATCAGTTTGTGAGTTTAGTCCAATTTCCAAGAATGTGTATAATTCTGTTAAAATAAATTTCTGTTTCTTAAAATGGGAACAACTTATCTCATATTCCTTTACTATGGTAGGCAGTATTAAAGTTCCATGGAAATCTTCCAAGTCCAAAAATGATTTTGCTCACTCAGTGGATAATTGTTTTAAATATAGAGGACCAACTGCTAGACTGAGACTGGATACTGCATGTTGGGGCTGGACCTGGGGCTGGGGTTTAAATTTCCAGGAAGGGTCATCAATATGACTTTCTTCAGCCAGAGGTACAACAGACCCAACATAGGAATACCACCCACAGAGGAACCCATAGATTCACACAAGGAGGTTGTATAGTATGAAGGCAAGAGTAATCAATGACCTACTCATTCTAATCAGAAAGAGAAATGGGTTGAGATGGCCAAGGTGGAGAGTAGAAAGTACAGTCAGGCAGGACTCTGAGGACCAGATTAATGACCTGGAGGAAGGAGGGGGCAGCCAGTGAGGAGAGCAGGACCCGGGGTTAACAATTTAATGTTGTCTTTGTGGTCATTCTATGTATAGATTCAAAACACATGGGCTCTGTGGAACTCTGGTATTTTATTGGTCAAGAAAATGAATTATATAAACAAAGAATATAGTTTTTATATTATCAGAATTTAAAATTATTAGGTACCTATGTAGGAATTCTGGATATTTACTGACTAGTCTATAGAGTTTGACTACATATTTAGCATCAGAGTAGGTAATTTTATTGGCAAAATTTCAGAGAAGGATCTAAAAAGCATGTCCATTTTGTCTGAAATGACAAAGAATCAGGAAAGCCAAAGAAAAATTTATTTCTCTTAATCCCCTAAAAGTAAGGTTTTTACAGCTCTTAGACATTGATCAGAACCATCTGACATTGGTAAGTGGTTCAAGTGAATTCTCTGCCCCAATTTGCTGTCCACAATGACTTATGTGAGTGTGAAAGCTGTGAAGGGTCACTTTTTGTTTCTCTATAGGGAATTACACATGCGCATCATTGAAGAAAAATTAGACCATTAATAAGATAAGGGCCCTATTCCACATAGAATCAATAATGTAGGCATTGTTCGTGATCTCTGAAGAGCAGTTATGTTCAGCAGGAATTTCCCCCTTCTGTGAAGTATATCATTTATGTACCACTTTAATTAGTTCTTCAGACTATGATTCAGGGATTTGCTGGTATTTTATTTGGAAATACCAGATGTTGGATATAAGCAACTATGGAAGATTGTGGATAACTATTGAGTGGAAAAGTAGAATTCTTTCAGGGAAAGGAATAAGCACTTTCTCAACAAAATGAGATAATCAAAAACAGAAAAACTTTAAGCCTTAGAAGACTGGAAATAATATCATGCAACAGTTGTTTATTTGGTTAGCATATAAAATTCCAAGTAGAAGTAGGCTAACTATAATCTTTCCATATCCATTTTAGACCCTTTTGGTAAATGCAAATGGTCACTAGATGATTGATTTTTGGTCCAATAAAAGTAATAATCTAATTTAGTTTAGTGGGGTTTTTTTTGTTTTTTTTTTTTTTAGCAGAGTGTATCTGAAACCAGGTAAATGTAATTATTTTCGGTAACTTCTAATATTGAAGTCTGACAGGATTTGACTTTCCCCCCCCAAGTACATATTTTATTGAATTCTTTGAACTCTCTTTGACACACACATATAATCCAGTCACTTCCACCAAATAAATCTATGCAGCATTTGAATCAGTAGAAAGCAAAGTAATGGAAATGTTATTGTTGCCAATGTACAGGACTTTCTAGTCATCTACTGCCAGGTTACTTGGAATGCTATTTACAGCTCTTAAAATCCACAAGATCTTGATTTAAGAGTGACTGCAGTACTGAAGAGCTATCAGGTAGCATCCCTTTGGCTAGTACATTCATTTTGACAAATATCATCTGAAGGAGGTCTAGAACCTGAGCTTGAAATCAAAGATGTCCGTGAAGATTATTTTGGAATCCACATTCAACTGATTACCAGCTGTCTGAGTCTTTTTGTTTGCTTGCTCTCTCAGCCTCATTTTCTTAATCTATCATGGGGATAACAATATGTTTATTGAATGATTGCTGTAAGTCTTAAGTAAAAGTAAACTGTTTAGGGCATATGGACTGCTCAAGAATTTTATTTCCTTGCATTTTATTTCCTTGCATTTCCTATACTGTTTAGCTATAAAATAAAAGGCATAAAGCAATGTTCTTTTGTTTTAATCTAGTTTAAATTTGAAGATTTAGATTTAGATCATTAAACAGAAGGGTATAAAGTCAAAAAACCATTTTTTTTTAAATAGAGGCATGTTTTATTTATTTATTTGTTTGTTTGTTTGTTTTGTTTATACATGCACTGGGTACAGTCAGAAGCGCGGGAGGGTGAGAGAATTCACCAGAGCCAGAGCAGGGAGCAGAGCAGGCAGAAGGACTGAAGTACACTGCTGAGGGGAGCAGCGGGCGGCAGGAGAGGTCTGCGCGCCATGTGGGACCCTCCTCCGGTGGCCGGGGAGCAGCTGGGGATCGAACTGGCGCCGCAGAGGCCGCGGGCAGCTTCGCAACCCAGCACTCAACCGCTGCGCCACCGGGGAGGCCCCAAAAAACCATTTGATAGTGATGCTGGAAGAACAACATTTAAATGCCACTATTAATATTAGTTTTCCATCACCTTTCATATCATTGCATTTTGTTATATTACAGTAGAAATAATTATCACAGGTATGTCATCTTAGAATTAATTTGTAACTTTAACTCAGTTGTTTAATATGTGATCTTTGAAGAGTTGGACTGATGTGAGAACTCAAATGACTTTAGCTACTTAATAGATTATAAATCTAAAACTCTAAGTCAGCCACCATGAGAGAGAGGTTTAGGCACAACCCTTTATAATTATATGAGGTCCCCCTACTTTCCATCCCAACAGTCTATAACAATCTGTGATTCAAGATCTCTGAAAACATTGCTTATATATAGATTTGTGTGTGTGTCAAATCTCAGTCAGAATATATGAAAATATTTATGTCTATATATATATATATATATATATTAGTCATATGTTTACTGCTGTTTACTAAGATATAGCTGATCAGGGTTTTAGCTAAATTTATTAAGCATAATTTGGGACTGAAAGAATGGAAGAGTGACCTGCATTATCAAGAAAATTGGTGCAGTCTCATATTCCAAATTTGATCACTTTGTCCAACTATAATAAATGGTGGATGCAAGCCATCTCAAGGCAAAGCAGTCCTAGGTCAGTTCATATTCTTCTTTTCCAAGGAACAGGTCCATTGATACATTCATCTTTCTCAGTGTCCAAGAAAATAATTTACATTTGAACTACCCTACATAGAGGACTTTATTCTTCCACCCTGAAAAACAATAGGAGAGTCTGAAAAAAGTTAGAAAACCCATTCTGGCCCACCATCTACCTCCTCCTCTGTGTTCTTCAATAACTACTGCTGGATAGGTTTCAAATTTTAGGTACTTGTGTTTTTCTTTCCTGCTCATACATAGTATCCTTTCCCTTGTGTTCTATTCATCCTTCTAAGAGCTTTACAGCTATCTCATATGATCCTCCCAATAGCCCTATACAAGGTAGAGCCTTAACATGCTCATTTTACAAGATGAAGAAACTGACACATAGGGCTAGTAAATGGAGTGCTGGGGTTTGGACCAATTTCTCTGGTTTCAGGGTAACATTTTTTAATTAAATAAGTAGTAAGGTATCCTAATTAGGGATTTTGTAACTGAAAAAAAAAATATTTCTTTTTCCAACTGGGCAGCAAATGCATGTCCTCTTTCTTTATGTACAGCAAATGAAAGAATGACTCTGGGCTGAGCAACAACTCTACAGAAAGTTCAGTTCAGTTTATTTAACTGTGCACAATTTGATCCTTATGTTTGGCAGAATACTGGCCTCCCAAACATAGCCAATTTCTTGTTCCTGGAATCTGTGAATACATTAGGCTACCTGACAAATGGGGATAAAGGTTGCATTTGGAATTAAGGTTGCTAATCAACTGATGCTAAGATAAGGGTATTATCCTGGTTTATGTAGTTGGACCCAAAGTAATCACAATGATTCTTGAAAGTTGATGAAAGTGGCAGAAGACAGATTGGTGTATATAAGAACCCAACCCTCTTGTGCTGACTTTGATGCTGAAGGAAGGTTGCCGCAAACCAAGGAACATAAGCAGCCTTGGGAAGCTAGAAACGGTAAAGAAAGGGGATTTTGCCAGGACCCAACTAAAGGAAAGCAGCCTTGCCAACAATTTGATTTTACACCAATGAGACCTTTTTCAGACTACTGACCTCCAGAACTGCAAGGAAACAGAATTATGCTGTTTTAAACCACAAATTTATGATACTTTTTAAAACAGCAATTACAAACTAATACAAAACAAAACAAAAAAAAAAACAAACTTTTAAATAAAAACCCTGAGGTATGTTCATCAATTGGATTTGTTTTAAGATTTTTACCAAGTGAGGGTATTCTTTTAGAGGCTCAGTACATATTCCAGTCTTAAGGGATCTTACTTTATGCTTGTCCTCGCAGTTCTCTTCTGAACCTTAACACACCTTTTAATAAAACAGGAAGGTACATGTTTGGATTACCTGAGACTTCATTTTACTCTTAATCTAATCTTAATCTTTTCTTCTACAGAAGTCTCTCTTATCGATAGGACTTTCAAGCTTACATTTATTCATATATTCTTTTGAGAATAAGCTTTCTTTTTTTTCTCTAAATTTATTTTCTTACATCAGTTTATTTTTTTTACAACATTTGGATTCTTCCTTCAGGTGTTGGCCCCATAATTTTCCCACTACCATAGCACTCATGATTCATCACCACAGTCCCTTGTGCTCTTCCCTCCCTTGTTTTGACCCCTCTCACTCCCCCTTCCTTTCTGTATGTCTCAGATATATGGCTAGATTGCATATTCTGTCTTTTTCTTGATCTTCTGTTTAGTTTCTCTATATTCCACGTATAAGTGAAAATAGGTTTAGTTGAGTATAATAACTGGGGAAAATGATCCTTATGATGATATTTTCCACAGAAAATTTATCACATGCTTCTTGTCCATCATTATGCCTCTAAAAAGCTGTGAATCAATAGCTTTTAATTAATAGCTAAATTATTTATACAGAAACAAAAGCTAAAATCAATTTATAGTCTTAAAACTAACATGATTAAAATACAAAAATTTTACAAAACATGGTTGCTTTCAAGCAGTCCAATGCTTCATGCGAGCCACGGAAACTTAATATTAAACTATTTTAAATAATATCTCATTTAAATTACAATATAACAATGGTGTGTTGGGGGGTCAGCAAAATATTGTTTAACTATAAAAATCTGACATACCACCTGAAAATAAAATTTTATCGAAACACAGCCTTCTCTGCTCACATATTCTGTAGCTTTTTATATACAACAACAGAATTTAGTCATTATGACAGATACTTTACACTCCACAAAGCCTAAAATACTTATAATCTGATCTTTTGCAGAAAAAAGTTTTGGACCCTTGCAATATAGCCATACCAATTCCAGAGACACTATGTTAATTTTAACCTTAAAATTTTAGTTATTAGTTCCATTGTAAATGAGTCTAGCTTTTCCAAATTCCCATATTTAAAACTCACCTGTAGAATCACAAAACTCACTTGAAGAATAACAAAAATCCTAAAAATATATAAATTTGGGATATTGACTAATAATTTGTCAGTTTTCACAGGGAATTATTCTAACAATGGAATTCATATGCCAGATTAAGAAATGATCCATGGCTGGTTTTTCATTAATTTCTGGGGTAACAAATGACTATTTATGAGGGAGGCAAAACTGGGATTCTTACATCCCAAGAAAAGACCCATTACTATTTGCATGTCCCTGGGAAAAATAATTTTGGGCATATGTGCTAACTAACAATAAGGAAAGTGTAAAGGAAAAGATCAAGAAATGAAAAGTACTATTGAAATTGTAGAGTGGTAGCATCAGATCCCAAATTCTATACTCAATAGTTCCTTAGTGTGCAGTCACTGAAAATTGTTTTCTATATACTTTCAGTGGTATTTATGTATCTATGTATTGATGACTGTAAAATACTTATCTGTCAACTGACTTACACTCCCACCACCTAGAATGTAGCAAAAGCCCCTCTACAGTCAACTCTGCCTAGCTTTCCAATACCATCTCCTTCTACTCTTAACCCAAGTGTTCACACTCATCCACACAGTAACTTTCTTTTCCTTTTCTTGAAGAAATAAAACTCATATTTTCATCAGGAACTTTGTTTGAGGTTCCCTCTACTCAAAATACTCAAGTCTTATTTCTTCTATGACTTAATGCTGCACATTTATCCAAGGCTTTTCCCAAATGACCATCTATTTGAAATGGCAGCACCATCACCTTACAGTGGTTTACTTTCTTTCATACAGCTTTTTATAAAATATATGAGCCTACTTAATATAGCTTGTGCTGTATTTTACAAGACATCTAGCAATAAAATATTTATTATAATATATACTAGATAGCATATATAAAATGAAAAAAATATAACATTTAATGTATAATATAATAAAATACAATATGATATATGATATAGTAACCACCTGGATGAAACACAGTGTAAGCTTTCAGAGAACAGGAAATTTTCCTTTCTTTGTTCATTCCCTGATAAACCAGGCCTGGTAATATATAGTAAGAACTTAAAAAAAAAATTACTTAAAAAAATCAATGATCCCTTTGTAATCTTCTTATGTGATTTTTTTTTTTCATCCTTCAAAACCCTTTCTTTACCTCTGCTCCTTACCATTTTTCCATTGAAGACACAATGCTCAGCTCTGCAACATACAGGGGTAATTTAAGAGGGATGAACTTGAATCCAAATCTTTATTTTTTATTTTAAATCCAAATTTCCCATTATAGTGCCACCTTTTATTATAACTTTTTTAGAAGAAACCCATCCATTTATAATATGATTCCCCATTAATAGCTTCTGGTCAGAGAAGATTTATGCACTAGAAATATCTATTGGGTATTTACTATGAGCTGGCAGTTCTATAGGAGATTGAGATCCAAAGACAAATAAAACATAGCTCTTGTATTCAAAAAACTCTTCATGTTACACAGGTACACATGCACAAATATGATAATGATTTCTATGAAAATTATATACAATGAATACAGTAGAAATCTCATATTTCAACTTTAAAAATTCTGTTTGCAGAATGCATTTCTATACACATAATCACATGTACATACATTCAGCTTCATACCAACCTTAAGTGTATGGATTTTTTTTTAATTCTTTGAGCACATTTATATTTCAGAACCAGATATAGATGCCGAAGTGTCTGATCTCAACAGGAAAATTATCTCATCTGAGCATTGAAATCAGATGCTAGACTAGGAAATAACTTTTACTTAGAGGTATCTAAACACAGTTCTTGCTCTCAGTGGAAATGAAAAAGCAAAAACTTTTCTTCACTCTGGATATCAACTATTCCTTTCACTGACTTGCTAATATTATCTTTCTATATATATTTTTCTTTTTTTTGTTGAAGATTTATTTATTCATGCATACAAGAACCAGGGTACAGTCTAGATGTGCAGGATAGTGAGAGGATTCACCAGAGACAGAGCGGGGAACAGAACAGGCAGACTGACAAAATACACTGCTGAGGGGAGCAGTGGGCGAGACAGGAGAGGTCTGCCTGTGGGACTCTTGCTGGCCAGCTGGGATCGAACCCGTGCTGCAGAGGCTGTGGACAGCTTCATAGCACTGCGCTCAACCACCTGCACCACCAGGGGAGGCCCTCTTTATATATTTTTCAAGTATTATATTTGCCCTGTCAATGACCCTACAGGTAATTTATTTTCAAGCAGCTCATGCTTTTTCTATGTGGCATGACAAATAGCTTTTATGTTGCTTAGCTGACTAAGATAGAAGTTTGAAAAGGAAATTATATTTGACAGTCCTTGTCATCAAACTGCTGGTATATTTAGTGTGTTGGAATGCTAAGAGTAGAATCTATCTTCATAAATAATACCACTGGCATTCTTAGTGTTTTCAAAGCCACTAAATTCTTTTATCCTGTGATGATGTTAACTATATCTTAAAAAGTGTGGTATTGGCATGTTTATTCTTGAATATATCAAAATGTGTGTAAGTGTTGATTAAAAAATCTCAAAATTCTTTGTAAGAACTTATCTCAAAAGAAATGGAGTTGAAATTGCCTTCATCCAAAAACCCCTAAGGCTTTTATTACAAAATGTAATATCTAACTTCTATAGTCTACACTATAATGACTCTTTCTTAACATTTTGAATATAAGAATTTAATTGAGAATTGAATGTTTAAGATACCCTTCATTTAAAAATATGAGGATATTACTAAAATAATGATGATATAGATAATATCTATACATCATTGCTGTGATGGAATCTCCTGCTACTGCTGATATTAGAGCAAATCTCATGTCTATAGGGAAAGAAAGTACCCCAATCTCTCACTTCAAAAGAAAATGCAGACATCAAGGCACAGTTCATAGTATGAACTCTTAAAGTCCCATAGAGAATTTACACAAACTTCAATTTGTATCTGCCTTTTATTGCAGTACAAATTGAGCCCAAAACTGGACCATCCTCAGAAACAACTGCCTCCACCAACCTCCTCCCATCGTACATTGAAACAAACTATGTCCTTAAAATTCACAAGGGGGAAGTCTATCCCAACACTGTTAGATATTATGGTTTTCTAGTAAAGCAGTAAATAAACATGTTTACATGGAAGCTACTGATTTTTAACTCAACTAATTTCAACTTAGTGAATAATATTTTTATTATAAAATAGAAATATACTCATGATATTGTGATTTATAAATAAGAAATACATATGTTGGTCATCATACATGATTCATGGCACAAAAAATCCTACAACTCTTATAATTTCCTAAGTGATCAAATCTCCAGGGGCATCCTTTATTATAATATTGAGTCTTTTTCCCAGTTCCTGAACTAGGAACTGAGGAAAAGGCTAGGACTAGGAAATATGGAAGAGTGATAGAAGTATAATGTCTTTTGTTTTTCATAATAAGCCTCTTTCAACTACAACTGAGTTTATATTAATGAGGTAATTTTTGGAAAGCTCCTAGATAACTACAGGCTAGGAAATTGGCAATGTGATGACTGGACTTAAATTTTCTAACACTATCACCACCACCACTACCACCGGGGACACGTGAGGGGCAGGAGCTCCTTTTAATCACTGTAGGGTAAAGAAAATGCCAGGCTTTTCTGCCCTCCCGCCATCAGGATAGATGATGGATCCTTATCCTGAATGCATGCCTGATGGCCGGCACCTGGAATAGGGTATGGGCATAGGTAGATGGGATTCAGCTGAGCTAAGATTGTGCTTTAAAGGGCGGCATCACGGGGACGCCAGCAGAAGCCAAAGCAGAAGCCGAAAGAGAAGCCGAGAAACAGCAGAACGAACGCCAGAGAACCCAGATAGAGTGAAGACTTGCTGGGGGCTGGGAGGCCTGCCAGCCACCCTGCCAGCACCCCTGCCTGCCATATGCCTGGTGAACCCCAATAAAAGACCTGCAAAAAACCACTGAGGACTCTGACTCCTCCTTTACCTGGTCTGCATGGGATCAGAAAACCTGCACCGTGTCTATTCCAGCCCCTACAATCACCAATGACCAATAATTTAATATTGTGCCTAAATAATGAAGTCTCCATAAAAATCTTAAATAGGGTTTATAGAGCTTCTGGGATTGTTAAAACATGGAGATATTGAAAATGTGGTACCCAGAGAGGACAAAAAACCTCTGTGTTCCTTCCTACAACCTTACCTTCTACATATCTTCTATTTCTGAGTTATATCTTTTTATAGCATACCAGTAATATAGTAATTAATTTGCTTTCCTAAGGTCTGTGGGCATTTTAGTTAATTAAAGGAACCCAAGGAGGGGGTCATAAGAACACCTAATTTACAATTAATGGGGGAAGAGCACAGAGCAGGATCTCTATGACTCTAGCAGATGGGTGAAAGAGGAGAGTCCTGGAGCCCTCGGTGGCTTTTGCAGGCTTTATTGGGATTTTACCGGGTACATGGCAGGCAGGGGTGCTGGAGGTCCGGGAGGCTGGCAGGCCTCCCAGTCCCCAGCAAGTCTTCACTCTTCCTGGGCTCTCTGGCGTTCTTTCATGGCCTCTGCTTCTTCACTCTCATTCTCTCACTCTGCTGACGTCCCTGTGACACCACCCTTATAAGCCCAGTCTTAGCCCAGGTGTACCCCATCTACATATGCCCACACCCTATTACAGGTGACTGCCATCAGGCATACATTCAGGACTGTAGGGATCCATCATCAATCCTAATGGTGGGAGAGCAGAAAAGCCTGACAATTATTTACCTTACCCTACAAATGGCCAGGGGCACAGGAAACAACCTGGACTTGAGATTGGCCTCTGAAGTATGTGTGTATGGGGTAAGCCTGAGGGTGTGTGTGGAATCTATGTTACTGAGTCTCTAAACTGGGATCTGATGCTAATTACAGTTAGTGTCAAAACTTAATTGAATTATGGGACACCCAGCTGGTATCATGGATTGCTTGGTATGGGAAAAATCCTCATATTTGGTGACCAAAAATGTCAGAAGTATTCTGTGAGTAGAGTGTTATAGTAGACTGTAGAAAGCTAAATTTTTTTTCTTTACAATACCTTAATTACTATGCATTACTGGTAGGAAAAGAAGAGATAAAATGTCTATAGATTGCTGTTAAACAATTTCAGTTCCAGAGTATTACTTAATAGTTGATGAGAAAATCTAGGAAAAAGTTACAAGAGGAGCATCAAATTCATAACACTATTTTAACTGGTCTATAAGATGGATTACCTGTTTTCAGCTATTATTCCTGAATGCTGCTATGTGACTAGCTTTTTACTGGATAACTGAGCGTTGTTATAGAATGACAGAATAGCAAAGAGATGGAATCACCTCCTTTCCACATATACAACAAAATAACAATCCCTGAATAAGACTAAATGACTCCAAGAGGATCAGTATTTCACAGGAAAAGCAACAATATCAGAGATGGTAAGAAAAGTTGTAACAATTTTATCTCGGACAGTGCATCTCAACAGAGGGTTGGATGACTGTGATTTGGAGCTTTTTTTTTTTTGTGACTGAAGGGCTCGCACACATATCAGGTACCATAGTAACTGAGGGAAGTGGGGAAGTGCAAACAAATAGGTGTGGAAAGTGGAGGGATATTCCTGCAGTGAACAATAGCATTCTGGGAAACACAGATTGGTAGCAGAGCTCTGGGGAAGCAGATAGACTCTGGCAAAGGCTGATACCATATGGTTAGAAATCAACCAGAGAGCTAGGAGCAGAGGCTGAATCACCTTGTATCCATGTCATTAAAGGATAGGTGTAAGAGCAGGACTGGACACGGTGCAGGTTTTCTGATCCAGCAGACCGGGTAAAGGAGGAGTCAGAGTCCTCAGTGGTTTTGCAGGTCTTTTTATTGGCATTTACCCGGTACACAGCAGGTAAGGGTGCTGGAGGGCCAGGAGGCTGGCAGGCCTCCCAGCCCCCAGCAAGTCTTCATTCTATCTGGGCTCTCTGGCCTTGTCTCAGCTTCTCCTTCTCTTGCTTCTCTCTCGGCTTCTCTTTTGGCTACTACTGGCGTCTCCATGACGCTGCCCTCAAAAGCACAGTCCTAGCCCAGGTGAGTCCCATCTACCTATGCCCACACCCTATTCCAGGTGCCCACCATCAGGCATGCATTCAGGACCTCAGGGGTCCATCATCTATCCTGATGGCGGGAGGGCAGAAAAGCCTGACATTTTTCCTTACCCTACAATAGGCCATTGGACAATTCTTAACCAGGCACTCTGGCCAAGTGCCTATATATAATGTAGTGACTGTCAGCTAGAAACTACAATCCCAGGGTGCCAGAAAGTTTAGTGGAAATTTTAGAGTGGAATGAGGTATGCCTGTGACCCCTTACATGTGAAGCTCTTTCTATAACTGGTCTCTGTGTTATGTAAAACACCTGTCCTATCCCTAACTGGGTCTATTGCTGGGATTACTTTCACCTTAAGTGCTTACTGCCTCTAATCAGAGTTTAAAACACTCAGGCCCTGAAAGCAGAAGTTTGCATCTCCTTGCAAAGTTCTGTTCATGGAAGTTGTTGGGAATAGACCCTCCCCTCTTGCAGTTCTCTCCTGACTGTAGTATCTTTTCAGAGCCACAACACCCCCCAGAGAGGATTCAGAGATGCCTATAAGGGAGGCAATTTTTTACAAAAGGCACCACAGACCCTGAGAAACGTAAGTCCAACATACACCTGTTACCACTATTGGGATTCAGGCCTATACACAGATGGAATCTATAGTTTAGTTTCTTGATCTCTGTTTCTACTCAACACCCTTGGGAAAAATTACAGGTTTAAAGAACAGATTAAAGAACCTGCAGGCCAGAGCTGGACTACAACTAATAATTTTGTGAATTTACTAGGAAATTTGTGATTGAGGGACTGGCTGAGAAAAGATGGTTGTTGCAGACCTTCCCCTAAACTCAGGCATCCATAGTTCCTAGGGAGGCTTGAACTGTTGGATTTCTCTAGCAGTAGCCTTTTCATTTCCCATCACCCTGGCTCCTGCCCTATGTATGCATTAGAGTTCCAGTCATCCAAACCTAGGCAAACAACCTAGCTTACATCTGGCAATCTGAAATATTTTTAGAAGCTCAACACATCGATTTCAGGAAAGAAAACAGTTTAGCTCAATCTATACAAAAGTAATGTGTTATTTCTAACCAAGTGAAGAGAGAAATGAATATATCCCAAATGATGAAACAAAACAAAGTGCTGGGAGAAAACCTAAATGTAACAGACATTACATGAAGGTAACAGTCCTAACTATAAGGAAATAAGGAATACAATCAATGAAAATAAGAATGCAGAGAAGATAGAGAAAAAAATGGGAAAATTTCAAACAGAAATAATAGAGTTGAAGAATACAATAGCTGAGCTAAAAGGTAAAATAGACTCAACAGTAGACCAAAAGAAACAGCTGATTGAATTAGAGAACTGGAACACAGTGCAATGGAAATCACCCAAACAAATAAGCAAAAAGAAAAAAAGCAATTAAAAGAACCAACTTAGCATGGAGTCCTAAGGAATCACATCAGGAGTAACAACACACCATAGGAGTATCAGAAAGAGAAGAGAGAATAGAGTAAAAACTTTACATGAAGAAATCACAGTTGAGAATTTTCCTAATATGGAGAAGAAAACAGACATTCAGAGCCAAGAGGCTCTCAGAGTTCCAAACAAACAAACAAACAAACAAAAAAACATGAACAGACATCTACTAAAATATAGTATAAATTATCAGTGAAAACGAAATACAAGAAGAAAACACTAGAATCATCTAGAAAAAATATGGATCATATATTAAAGGCCTTCTATAATATTTTCTGTGGGTTTCTTTGTAGAAATCTTGCAGACTGAAAGAGAAGAGCATGATATTCATATAAAGTGCAAAAAGAAAATGATTTTCAACCAAGAATATTTTACCTTAGTAGACTATACAAGGAGGACTAATGAACTTTACAAAAACAAAAGAATTCATCACTACTGAAGAGTCTTGCAAGAAATAATGAGAGTCACATAAAAAGAGAATAATGTTTACTTTAAAAGCAGCAAGATATCAAATTATACAACATAGAAGGGAGAAAGTAAAAATTTGGGCCTCCCTGATGGTGCAAGGGACTAAGTCTCAATACCATGAAGCTACTGGCAATCATTGCAGCAGAGTTTAATCCCTGGTCAGGGAGCTAACCCATATGGCACAGAAGACCTCTCCTGCTTTTCCATTGCTCCCCTCAGCAGTGTATTTCAGAATATCTGCTTGTTCTGCTCCCTACTGTCTCTGGTGAATCCTCTCACTCCCCCACACCTCTGGCCTATACCCCAGCTCTTATATGCATAAATAATTAAATATTTAGAAAAAAAGAAAGAGTAAAAATTTGGACTATTACAATGAGCACAAGATCAGTCTGCCCAATAGGTTATAAGTATAGAACTTAACATGTCAACCTTATAATAACCTCAAAACAAAAATCCATAGAATAAGCATATAAGAAATTGGAATGGGAATACAAAAGAAAGCACAAAAGAATAAAATATGAGAAAAACAAATGATCAAAGACAAACTACAAAAATACCAAAATCAAATAATAAAGTGGCAATAAATACTTAAATTTCAATAATTACCCTTTATGTTAATTACCCAAATTCACCATTTAAAAGATACAGAGTGACTGAATGGGTCATCAAACACAATATATATTTTTTATGCCTATAGGAAACTCAGCTCTAAAGACAGCTATAGATGCAAAAATAAAAGGATGGAAGGCAATCCCACCAGCAAATGGCACAAAAGGTAGGTAGACCCATATCTAAATCAGATAAAATAGATTCCAGCTAAAAATAATGAGACAGGGAGGACTATTATATAAAACTAAAGTTTAACATATCAAGAAGTTATAGTACATTAATATTTATGCACCAAATTATCTAGCTTCAAAATACATAGTGCATTTATTAATAGAACTAGAGACTGAGCTTGACAACAACACAATAAGAGTAGGGTATTTTTATACCCCAAATAAAACCATGTGCAGATCACCAGACAGAGAATAAATAAACAATAATTTTAAGGGACAAACTAGACCAGATGGTTTAATAATACACAGAACTTTCCCCCCCCAAACAGAATAATTTACATTTTTCTCAAGTGTACATGAAACAGTCTCAAGAATAAACCACATGTTAGGACAGAAAGCAATTGTCAATAAACTTATGATATTTGAAGTCATACCAAGTATTTCGTCAGATTGCAACATATAAAACTGGAAGCCAATCACAAAAGAAAACTGGAAAAATCTCAAACACATGGAGTCTAAACAGCATACTTCTCAGTATGGGTCAACAAAGAAAGGAAATATAAAAAATTACTTGGAGACAAATGGAAAAGAAGATACATGTTGTCAGAACATGTGGGATTCAGCAAAAGCAGTAGTAAGGTAGTAAGAGGAAAGTTAATAGCAATACAGGTCAGTATCAAGAAACAAGAAAAATCTCAAATAAGCAATTTAACCTTACACTTAAGGAAATTTGATAAAGAACAAATAAATCCAAAAGTTAGTAGAAAGAAGGAAGTTATGAAACTCAAAGCAGAAACAAATGAAATAGAAACAAAAAAGGAGGGGAAGGAGAAAAATTCTAATAAATAGAACTAGAAATCAAAGTGGAAAAATTACAAGAAGTACCATAAAAACATAAAGGATCATAAAGGGCTAGTATGAACAATACACCAATGAATTTGATGATCTTTAAGAATATTTAGAGAAAAAAAAAGCCTACCAAGCCTTAAGCAGGAAGAAGTAGATAACTTAGACAAATCACAAAATAGAAATTGAAATGGTGACCAAAAATCTCCCAAAACTCTAAAGTCCAGGACCAAATGGCATAACTAGACTTCCAAGATGTCAAAGCTTTCTACTAAGCTTTCAAAGAAGAATTTATACTTATTCTTCTCAAACTTTTCCAAAAAAGTTTGGAAAGGGAATTGAAGAGGAATACTTCCAAATACATTTTTATGAGGTCATAAATACCCTGATACCAAAACCAGGTAAGGAATCACAAAACAAGAAAATTACAGATCAATGTTTCTGATAGAAATAGAAGCAAGTATCCTCAACAAAATACTAGCAATATGAATTTGAAATGCATTAAAAGAATCACTCACCATAACCAAGTGAGATTTATTCTAGAGATGTGAGGAAGACTCAACACATGCAATTTAGTTCAGTTTTTGTAATGTACTATATCATCAAAATGGGCAAAATCATATGGTTATATTAATAGATGCAGAGAAAACATTTGACAAGATTAAGTACCCATTTATGATTTAAAAACTCTTAATAAAATGGGAGTATAAAGAACATAGGTCAAAATAATAAAGACTATACACAAATCCATTACTAATATCATACTCAATAGTTGAGAAATTGAAAACTTTTTCTTTAATATTAGCAACAAAGGCAAGTTTGTCCACTCTTATTGCTTCTATTTAATTTAGTATTGGACAACTCAGCTAGAACAATTAGACAATAAGAAATAAATCCAGATTGAGACAGAAATAAACTATCATTGTTTGCAGATGATACAACATATAGAGCCTATAGAAACATATAGAGCCCTAAAGACTCCACTATCCAGTGCCTGGATAAGTGATGTATGTGTATATCTTTAATTAGGTAAGTTTCCACTTAAACTCCTATGTGGATTGCAGTTGTCCTCCTTTAAAAAAAGGAAGAAGTTCTGTTATATACAGGAAATCAGCAGCTTGCAGAAAAATGTTAATTCTTCCCAGTGTGACAAATAATATGACCTGTGCATAAGAAGACTTTTAAAAGGATTGAATTGAGGGAATTGAGGAGGCTGAATAGGTCATGGTGAAGATAAAGAGTAGCTTGGGAGACCTGTGATCATTCTCATTCCAGCCAAGCCACTTCAGAAATATAGAGAAATATTATATTTCATATGCTATTCAAATATTTCTTTAGGCAAATCCATTATTTGACCACTGTTCAAAAAAAAACTGTTACCTTCTAAGTCCCCCTCTAAGATAATTTTTAAGTACTACTGGAGTGGAAAGGCAGAGCCTAGTACGTTGTCACTGCTCATGTCATTGTAATCTAGACGCTCATCGTAAGTTTGCTCCTTTTGGTTACTGTGAGCAGTATGTGCAAAGGAAAGTAAAATAGTTATCTTATGTCTTGAGATAACATAAAGGTAATAACAATACTAATAAAACTTCTGGATTATGACCTAAAGCAGAAAAAAGAAGATATTATAGGTAAATAAAAGTTTCTATGAGCAATTTAGTTCATGGCTAGTCATAGGGAACATTTTCTTTTTCTTGATGTGAGAATAGCTTTCTGACAAGGGAACAGCAATGCAGGACTCAATCAGTCTTCACTGTGGAGCAGAGAAGCAAAGTAGCTTCCCTAAAATATAGACATCCTTGTGGACTCAGTGGTGGAGCTCCCATTCCATAAAATTTAAATTTGAGTATAAATTCAAATTTATTTATTTATTTATTTATTTTAAACCACAAAAAAACCCTTTATTTTACTGCTTGTTTTCTCAGACCACTCCTAGTACCACTTACATTAGTACAGATTCTCCAAAAAATACTCTCTACTAGGAGATTCAGTGCACATGTGGATTTTGTTTGTTTGTTCAGGTTATTTTTCTGTTTTGTGTGTGTGTTTATTTTAGAGGGGAACACCTACAAAGGATAATAGATGAAATATAAGAGGCAGCCCCTCACTTCCTCAGCCTGTCCTGAAACTATCATCCAGACCTAAGTGTTGCTATAAACCAGCCTGCCAATCACAAATTGGTAGGTTGTTTCCCTATTGATGTGCACAGTTTCACAGAGCATCATGAAGTCCACTTCATAAAATTTGAAATAGAAATTATTATTATTATTTTATTATTTTTTATTATAAATTTTATTTTTATATTCCCCATACAATTGTGACCCCCTTATTTTGACCCCAATCACTCCCCTCCCCACCCCCCACCCCCCATAGAGTGTCTCTGGTTCATAGTTGTTTGTTGATTTTGATTTTTACTTTCTTATAGTTTTCATAAAATTGTTGATTTAAATTTTTTCATGATAAATCAGTCACCTCAATTTTTCTTAGTTCTTTTAAACTGTCTATACATATAAAAGTGATTGTTTTCATACAAATGAAGTATTTTCCTTCACAGTTTGAACAGAATTCTGTGTAATCACTTCAAATTATTATTAACAGTACAGAAACTTCCTATAGGAATGAACAGAAGATAAAGTCATTGCCAAAAAAATAGAATGGAGGTGTGAAAAGCTATGTAACAAGCATAGCTGGAAGATTAATATAAATTTGTTAATTGTTCTACACTATTTACATTATAGATATAGTTCAGGCTTTCAGTGTTTAACCAAGGTGAACTCTGTAAAACTTCACATTCAGTCAGAAAAGCTTCAGATTTCCAAAGATTCCCCTTAACTGGAAAATTTGTGGGTTCAGTTTGCTGTGAGATGCCATTTAAACCAATCTTATGAATCCCAGATTTTCCTGATACACCCTAGCATGTGATTTCAACAGTTACTGATTCCGTTTGCAATTTAGTCAACAAAAGTGATTAGCAGACATGAAGTAGTAAATGCCATTCCACACAAAGTGAAAGTGATCCAAACTTGGTGAGGTTTGCCTACCTAACTGGACAGTTGGAAATTACCTGTTGGGAGAAATTTATTGTGCATTTTAACTCTGGAGGCTGCCAGATACATGATTATATTGTAGTAATGACTTTTCTTAAAATTAATCTCTTTGCCACTTTTCTCCCAAGTACAGGCACACCATATCCATAAGCTAAGCCTCTTATACTTCTAAGGTTTTATTAATACACAGACACACCGACTCATATGTTTGCTGTCTATGACTCCTGTTGTGCCACAATAGCAAAACTGAGGAGTTTTGGTGGAAACTCTAGTATTTGGAAAGGCTAAAATTACTATCTTGACTTTTACAAAAAAAGTTTGCCCATTCCTGTTTTAGTCTGTTATTTGTCCTATAGACAGATTTAGCATTTATCATGATGATGAGAGTTACCTACCATTTATTATCTGTCAGATACTGTGATAAACCTTTCTTATACTTTATTTACCTGACTGCAGTCCTATTTTCATTAAAGTATTGTTTTTTTCCATTAAAAGTATGAGAAAGGAGAGATTCTGGAAGTGTAGGTGCTTTGCCCATGTAAAAAGTGGAGTTAGGATTGAGCCTTAAGTCTGACTCAAAACCTATGCTATTCCTCTTTATCCATCTCTTTCTAAAAATCCCATGGTCATCCTGTTCCAGGCAATTTGCATGTTTGAATCTATGAGAAATATGCCAATGGATTTAAGTAAGTGACTTAGCCTCTTGGATGTGAGAAAAAGCTTAATATAGAACAGAGGCAGAAACAGATTTAATAGTTTTCTTGCAGTATAAGGAGTTCAAATCTAAGTACTCAGGTCTGTGCTTCTGCAATCTGTTTTAAAGCTTTCCAAACCAGATGGTGTCTGGAAGTCACAATTTGGTCATTAATTAGTGTCTTTTGGCAAACCATGTATGTGACTATTCTGAGCTTCAGCCTTTCATCATTCAAGAAGGAAGAGAGTTACAGAATTCCAGGCTACCACTAGAACACCTGTGTGCTCCATCCTCCCCCTCTTAGCAGGCACCTCACTCTGGGGGACGCTGCCCACAGGATATGAATTTCCCTAGTGGGCAAGATTACATGAGGGCCCAGGGCATTCCTTGTGGTAGCACATTTCATGTTACTGCAATCTTTTGCAAATGTGACCCCCTATATACATGTTCATCCCAAAAAGAATGCTTTTAGTAAATATAGACTGGCAAAGCAGGGTCATTTGTGGTATTTTGCAGAGGATTGTTTTCATTAGAGGTCCATTTTCTGCTGTAAAATAATCCAAAAAGACTGATCACAGAGGACCCATTTATTTTAAGGCTGCCCCATCTGTGGGCTATTATTTTGTCTGGAAATAGGTATTCCTCACCTGATCTCCCAGTAATTTCATTAATTCCCTGAGAATTATCTGTAGAATATCTAGACTAGATCTTACTCTCCCAATAATGTCTTAACCCAGATTTTTATTCCCATGAAAATTGACAAAGCAGGTGTCTTGTTTATTTTTTAACCCTGCATTTACTCATGAAGAGCATAAGATAGTTACATGAATATATGCATTATTCATATTTCAAATTAATAGATTGTCCATCAGAGGACAGCAATTTGATTCTATTCTGGCAAGTTTCAGAGGCTGACTATATCCCTTGGTGTGGAAAGGGAAAGGTTCAAAGGAAAAGCAATCTTAGAGGATATCACATCTAAATGTCCTAATTTTGTGAATGGGTAAACAGAGATGCTCACCTTCACTTCTCCTTCCACATGGGACACAATATAGAATATTCCCAGACTTCTCTTGGAAAGAATGAGGTTATCTTATAGGTCTGTTAGTTATTCCAGGATTTTCCCTTTAAGGTTTTCATAAAGGATAAGATTGTCAATAATAAAATTACTTGGAAATGTTAAGTCAATTTATAATTTGAGGTGATATTATCAATAATCATTCATTCTCCTCATCCCCAGAAACATTTATATCAAAAGGAAGTCAAATCATGGAATTTTACATAACTAATCTTTAAGTTTTTATTAGTGATGAAGTCAACTTCAATATAGTGTAAAAATAAACAAAATCAGTTCCTAGTGATTTTTAACTCCTACTAAAAATAAGACCTGTTTGTGGAAACTGTTATGTTCCTCATCTTTTCATTTTTTTCACCCCTCTCTCCAACTTCAACTCTGCTGCCCCTCCCTGTTATGGTCCCCTTTGTGTCTCCACCCAGGAGGGAAATGTTTCTGAAGCATTAAAATGGGGAGACTGAGATCAAGAGATCTCTGGAATTGTTGTTTCCATGTTTGATTATTCTTCACAATGCTGGCAAAAGTTCAAATACTAAATGATACATTTAAAATTATATTGACAGAACTCAAGGGCATAGTTTCACTAAATGAAAAGCACGAGTCTTTTCAGTACATATTTCCTCATTTGATTCCATTTCTTAGACCAAGTTCACATTTTTTCAGTGTCTAAATGTGAACAGAGCTTCTAGCCAGACTGTGACACCCCAACTCCATGTTCCTAACACAAATTAAGCCATTAGGACATTTTCATGCTCATATTCATCATTTTAGTGTCCTAGTGGCATTGTGTTTGATAGTGGAAAATATTATCAGTGTATTATTCCAGTTACTTTGGCAAAGTGAGTGCTCCTTAATAGTACTCTATTACATATGTGATGTGAGACCAAGAGACTTGCAAACTTTTTCCCCCTGTTCTCCCTGAGTCATCTCATCTGGCATTTCACAATACATTCCAAGAGGCAAGATCAGGAGAGTGACCGCAACAGTAGCAGAGGCATTTCTTCAGAAGGAACTGCCTTTGATTGAGGGAGAAGAGAAAGAGAAAAATAGAGAAGGTTTTTTTTGGGGGGGATCTCTGCTGTCAGGGATTAAGAAAATAGGGAATTAAAGTTACCCAGGATTCCCATCCTTGCAAGTTGTTCTAGTAACTCAATAAGTGAACAACATGAGAAGAAGAATTAAAAGATTCAAGGAAAAGAAAATGGAAACAAAAAACTTAAGTCTTGGTTTTGATCTGTCTTCTATCCCCGTTATACCAGGATTCTATTTTGGGGCAGGTGAGGAAGAGGTAATATACTTCTCAGATTGGTTTCGTGTGTGTGTGTGTGTGTGTGTGTGTGCATGAGATTTTCATTTTAAACTGAGGATTTTCCTATTGTCTTTAAGGGAATTATATACAGATAACATTTTCGTTTCCAAAATAATCTCCAAGTAAGGATGATGGCTTTATAATATAAGGTTCTGTTCTCAAAAATGCTGACTCCCACAAGATGGGTTTCACTTACCATTTAAGCCAATTGCATAGAATCATAATATGATTTTATTGGGGAAAAATTCACATTTCCCTAATATCAGCATACGATTCAACTGGCAGTGAGAGGAGTAGTTATGAACCACTAAGATGAGGTCTGGTATACCAGTGTGAGGCTTCTGCCACAGGAACTGGAACTTCTGTTGCAGAGTCAGTGGTATCAGTACTTCAGCGGTATCAATACTTCAGAGGGTGGCTCCTCTGGAAAAGTTTCATCAGGCTGTCATACTACTTTATATTAGATAGATTTTGTATAGAAATAGTATTATCTTGCAGTGAAGAACACAAAATCCTGGAACTAATTCCAGTTGTTAAATGGTGGTATTACCTGGAACTCTTTTGATTAGGATCATGGAAAGGAAGATAAATTAATTCACTGGCTTCACTACCAACCATGGTGGAATATTCTGTGATTGCAACTATGCTGACCTCAGTCACATAAAGAATTTATTTAGCCACCAATAATTTTCCAGACATATGGAGCCTAAGGGCCACAGCTCCCAGTAGTAATTGAATGAGTTCACACTGATGGAGAGCCTGAAATGCTGATAGTGCTCCCACACTTTCTAGAGTTTATTTTCTTACATTATATAGTTTGGGGATCAAAAGAGACTGAATAATGAAGATTCAACAGAAGCATTGGTGCCATGATCTGTCATTACAGAGAGAGTTGCCAAAACATTTGAGTTGAATTTTTAAGTCTAACAGCCAATTTACACAGAATTGGGGCGAGGCAGAAATGTGCAGTCTGCAAATGATCATTAGACTGAATTAATTTTCCCTCCCAGCCCTCAATGGGGAAGGGAGTAGAGGAGAAGAAAAATGTTGTAGCATCAGGGATCCATTATAGGAGATTAGGCCCCAGGAACATACTTCACTCTGAGTAAAGTCTTCCTTTCCATGGCAGAGATTAGGAGATTTTGATGGAAATGTAACTAGTTCTGCTAAAGGGAGGATTAGCTTTAACAGGAACCTGCTGGTAGTTGATAAAATGCTCAACTTTGACCGAGTTTATTAGTTATTTTTTGCCAAAATACTATTGACAACAACCCCCCCCCAAAAAAAAAAAAAAAGAGAGAAACTTAGTGGCTTGAAGCAATGAGCATGTAGTTAGCTCAAAGAGTTAAGGTTAGCAATTGGATTGAGCTTGACCAGAGCATTTTGGTAAACTCAGCTCCCCTCCATATATCTGTCATCCTTCAGAAGGCTAGCCCATGTAGCTCCTTATAGCAGTGGTCGTGACATGAGATGGTGAAAGCAATAACAAGTATGCACTAGTGTCAATTATTTTTCACATCACACTAGCCAAAGGCAGTCAGACTGCTTACCCATAGCAAAGGGCATAGATGGGTGAGTGAGAAATGAGCCCCATCAGTGCAGCCTTCCATTCAAAGCGAACACCTTTAGGCAGCTAGTGTGTGTTCTGCTTTCCCAGAGTTATAAGATACTTGTAAGAGAGAAATATCAGTAAGAGGTTTAAAAAAAAAAAGGAAAGGAAAGAAGTGCTTTTAGTACAATTACGCCAAGTAGGAGCAAACCATGAAGATTTGTGTGAAATCACCTGGTTTTGTACCTGGCAGTGTACCAGCACCTCAGCTGGCTATGTATGAAAAGGAGAAAATACATTTTTTGGTAACATACTATATACCTAAAGCCATATTTAGGCTATTAGTAGTTATCCTTCCGTTAACACTTGTAACATTTCTTATATTTTGATGTTATTATTTCTAAGTGAAGAGGATGATGAGGCTTATTCTTGAAATAACAGTGCAAGCAAATGATGGAGTTGCCTTTTTCCATTTTCAAAACTCATACTCTGAACTGTACCTTGGACCCATATTGACTCATTTGCTGTCAACTTTTTTTAAAACAATTCTCTGAGCTGTAAAAATAGTACCAGTCAGGAAAAAAAAATTTAGGACATGGAATAATTTACTTTCCTGGCCTACCCTTCCCAGACTATTTTGAATGGCTTCCCTTTGTAGGTGATGAAGAACATTTGCCTATTTCCAGCCCAGAGAAAAAGGCAAGAATTTTCAGATGAAGCAGAGCTTATGTTCTGTTTGCTTTGTCATACTACTACAAAAGGAGTTGCCAAAGCATTTGAATTGGGTTTTTAAGTTTAGAACCCAACTTACACAGAGCTGGGGAGAGATGGAAGTATGTGGTCTGCAAATGACAATTAGGTTGGCCTCATTCTCCCACCCAGCTTTCAAGGTGGAAGTGAGTAGGGAAGAAAAAGGCCTATTGGAGCCAAGACAATGTGACTGACTCATGCTGGCTCTGAGTTTCATTAGATGATGGGCAGCAGTTGTGCCTTCTCTGGTTGCTCTTTGTACCCCAATCAGGCTACATGTGATTTCAATGTCTGTAGTTACACCAAAGGGCTGGTTTGATGCCTGACGTTTGCACATGGTCTCTCTGAGTTGTGGTCCAAGGCGCTGGCTTGGATGAACCCTAAAGCATTCAAAAACAAGAGAAAGAAAGGAGGGGAGGTTAGCTCCAGTTCAGTTTTGAAGGCAAGATCTAAAAGTAATGTTGCTAGATACAAGTTTTATAGACTTGACTAGGATGTACAGGTTGGAAATAAGAAATTAAAATGTTCTATCAGGAAAACAAGAAATTTTTTTCATTAAAAATAATTTTAGAAGTTGTTGGTGTTTATGTATTATATGTAGCAGGGACTAATTAGGAGTCCAGATTTTTTATTATTAAACAAAAATAAATTAGAAACATTTTACTACTTGTATATGTCAAAATGACAAATCAATAAATGTCATCTAAAGTCTCACATGAAATATTTACTCTTTCCAGAGCCTTATTATTAGGAAAAAACAATTTTAAAAACCATATTTCCAATTTCTCTGGTATAGTTCTTTTCTTGGCCTTTATATATCATTCAGTCTAATACTAATAATTTTAGAATGCTACAGGATTATGTACTGATGATATAAATATTTCATAAAAATGTAGACGAAAAGTCCCTTTCCTTTCAAGAGTTTACAGTTAGAGAGACAGGCTTATACTCAACTAGTTAAATATCATGTGTATATTTTTTGTCAAAATTTTAAGAAAGGTTTAAGATTTTTTTAGAGAAAGATATTAGTTCTCTGTTAGTATATTCAAGGATTAATTTAGAGATGAAGAAGAAGCTGATAAGTGCCTCTGAGTTCTGAAGGGTAGATGAGTTTTGGTGGTCAGAGATCAAAGCAAGAATATTTTATGCAATAGTAATTTCTTATTTTCTGGCAAAGCAGAATGCTTTAGAAGAACAGAAGCATGGAATTTGGAATCAGATATCTGAGTTCTGGCACTCTCTAGCTATAATGTAGCTTAGAATATACTTCAGCCTCCCTCTTCATTAGTAAAATGGGGATAATACAACTTTTCCCTAAGGTCAATATGAAAATTGACATAACTAACCTTCTATGTAAGTAGCCATGCCAGAACACATAAGTCAGTTCTCACATTAGTTTTTTTTTTTTTCATGAATCCTTTCATCTCTACTCTTTAGTAAAATCTGTGGTTTCATAGACTCAATACCTTTCTCTTTCTCTCTCTCACATCTCTGTCTCTTCTGCTCAAATTTTCTTCATCTTAAACACATGTTCAAGTGCTACACAGCCTCAGAAAATATTTCCTTTGATCTGGCCTCCTTCTTTTGCTATAATTTTCTGTCTCAATGTTTTTATTTTCAAATATTTAGATGAGACATCTGTACTACTTGCCTCAACTTGGTTATTTCTCATTTATCTGAGGGCAGGAGAGCATGTTAGTTAAATGGGTTCTAGGCACAGATGGCCTAGTTCAAATTGTTGTTCTACTACTTTTCCTAAACTGTGTAATTGGTAAATTACTATCTTTTCTGTTTTTCATTTTCCTCATCAGAAAAATGGGATGGTGGTGATGATAGCACTTACCTCATAGAGAAGCTGTAAGCATTAAACGCACTTATACTCAAAAGGATGTAGAAAAATTCCTGACATTCAATAAATATACAAAAAAATGTATATTATTGCTATTACTATTTTCAGCAAAGTGGTATCTGGGTCATCAAATACATGATATATTTTCAGAATTTATCCTGTTGCATTTTTGTTTAGCATTTTTTCCAGTTTTCCATTTTTATTTTATAAAGGTCTCCTTTAAGCCTCTCAATAATTCCTTTACATTGCACTGCTATTAGATATTGGATTTCTTCTCGGTGAGATATTGATCTATACATCCTAATGCCTTTGAATATATCTGCAAGTACCTCAGATTCAGTGAGTTCAAGACTGGGCTCAACATGCTACCTCCCTAGAATGCCACTTCCTTTTCCATCTGTTCTTTCTTGAGGAACTGCCTATCTAACTGTGTAGGACACAAAGTGGGGAGCTTTTCCTATTGTCTCACCCATTCCAAACCTATTCTTTACACTGTAGGAAAAGTTATATTTCAAACCTATAATCATTATTCTCTTGGTATAATAATTCAGTAAACCACCCAAACTCTTATATGAAAGCATAAGATACTTCATGATCTGCCTACTTCTCTAGGCTTATGCTGGCCGCTACCTAAAATCCTGTCAGAGGAAAGATGGATTAAAACTTGGTTATGTTTAGAAATGTAGGTAAAAGAAGGAAATTAAGGTAATTTTTGTCTCATCAGCATGGCATAAAAAATCCTGAAGGACTTGTCTTCTCCTTACTGATTCACATATATATATCAACAAATAAATTCTGAGACTCCTGATGAATCAGCTAGGGACCTAGCGGTAAAATAAAGTGAATCTAGGTGCTAGAGATATAATATGAAACATAACAGATAAATTCCTGCTAATAGAGGTAGAATAGCAATAAATAAGCATATAAACCCATAATACATGACAGTGACATATGCTTTAGAAAAATAATAAGCGTTATAAAGAGAAAATGCTAGGAAAGTGATTTGGGAGCTGCTATTTTACTTAGGATGATCAGGGAGAGCCTTCCTGAGAAGGTGGTATTTTAGCAGAAATCTAAAGAAAATGAGAGCAAATGAGACATGGATTTATGAAGCTGGAACCAAAAGTGCAAAGGTCGTGAAACAGGATTAGGCTAAGGATGTTTAAGAAATAGAAATAGGTCAGTTGTGACTGGAGCTGAAGAGAGGTAAAGGTGAAATCAGGGTGGTGTCTAAAGTCAGAATATAAAACCCTTAAGATAATTCTAAGAATTTTTGGCTTCCATTATGAATGAAACGGGGAGCTCTTGTAGAGATTTGAACGGAGGAGAAGTATAATCTCTCCGTATTTCATCTGCCACATCCTTTTCTACATGACACACTAATTATTTGTAGTATTTCATTCTTTCCCTCCTGAATCTCTTTGTATTGGTACTTCTGAAACATCCTTCTCACTCACACCTGAACTTCTTTTGACTATCAATGTAGTAGGTCTTTAGATTTCATCATAGACATTTATTTCAAGAAGGGTGGAGTAGTTGCCTATAACATTTTCAGTCAAGATACTTTAGAATGCAAATAACAGAAAATCTAGCTAACAGTGGCTTAACTTATAAGAACATTAGATGCTTGCTTGAGAGATGTCCAGAGGTTCAGAGGTAGGCAGTATCACCATTAAGTAATAGCTCAGTAGTAGGCACAAAGACCCAGGCTCATTCCGTTTTGTTGCTTCAACACAGTCAGCATATTCACTTTCATCTTCCAGCTTGTTCCAACTGGTTATAAGAAACCCCTCACCTAACTTCAAATAACAGAATCCAAAGCAGGAAGAAGGAAGGGATTCCAAGAGCTTTCCCTCTGCAGTGTCTTCGGATTTTTTTCCCAGGGAGATCATATTTCTAAGAAGCCCACTAGAAGTTTTTTATGTCTAAGTATCCAGCTATCTGTCATCATTATTGTAGGTACCTGCTTACCTGTATCTCCCAATCATTGTATCCTAACAACTAGCACAAATTTTGACACATATCAGTGCTCAATAAATAGTTGTTCCATAAATTAATGTTTAATGGCTTTTGTTCATTTTGTAAAACAGAATGTGAAGTGAAAGGTTCAGAGCTCAATGAAAATAACAGAGTTCTCAGAAAAGAACTGATGACTATAAATGAGTAAAAGATTTGCCAAATCACACTAAGGTTACACCTATGTTCGAGTATAGCAAAACAATTAAGTTCCAATTTGTACTTTAGGGTATCCAAATAAAACCTTACAAATCCCCAAAAGGTTGAAATTAAGTTCACATTATCTAAAACCATGGAATTTTAAACATGCTTTGAGTATTTCCTCCACCCTGATTTCGGTTTGTTGATAATGATCTTTAAAAAAAGTTTTTCTAAATTCTACTGAACTTTATCTGAACCTCACCAGACAATTGCCGACCATAAGACCATGGCATAGTACAAACACAAACACAGAATAACACCTGGAGAGAGTAACCTGAAGAGCCAGTTGTGGATGATGTATTGGGGACTATTAACTTGGTACAGGAATGGAAGAGTTTGATAGTTCAACAAAAGAAGTGACATAGAGTCAATGAGTTTGACTCAATGGAAGCTTATTTTTGCATGTATCCCTTGTCTAAAGCTGGCAACCAGGCTACAGCCCCTTAGATGCAGTTTCCTTCCTACTCCAAACACATTTGTTCTGTCCCAGTATCCCCATGTCCTTTTCTGTTCTATTTTTTTCCTATTTTCTTCATGCTAAGGATGTTTTTTCTTAAATTCTATTTGACAGCACTTAGGAGTGTGATTAAAATAGTTATACTTTTATATTCCTTAAATATACTGGTTGTTATATAAGGAATATTGATGCTAAAACAAATTTAGTCAGGTCAAAACTTGGTTTTCTGATTAAATAAATACATTTAGATTTTCCTTAAAATGAGAAACTTAGAGTTTCATAACAATTAAATATAATTTCTGTATTAACTTTATAGATATTCCAGTTATAGTTGAATTTTCAAATTATTAGACCATTTCTCTATTAAAATATATTTTTGCTACTACCTGTAACACAAACAATTCTCCAAAAAAGACATTCTGTATTCTGTCTATTCTATATTCAAATAATGGCATAAATGATGCTATAAAATAGGGATTTGAATTTATCTGCCTGATAATGCAAGGGACATTTTTGATCTCGCAAATGTAATCAAACTTTGACCATTTAAGCTAGTAATATTTATCTAAAATTGCTTTGGTTTTAATTTAGAGGCACATTTCATTCAATATTCTTCATTTATGATGTACTCTTCTTAAGTAAAAAAAAAACACTCCATTTATTTTGCTCTGTATTGGATCAAAATAATTATTTTTGAGTAATTCTATGTGGTAATCACTTTGGTGTGAAGTAGTTGTCTGTTAATTAACAAAATCTTGTTACTTCTACTCGGTAAGGATAAGGTGTATTAAATAATTTCATTTTCCCGTAAACATGGGATTAATCAAGGAAACTATTCAAAGCAATAGCAAATTATAATATACATTTTGCCATCTTAATTATATGGGGAAGAGAAGCAAACAAACAGGAAAAAGAAAATAGAGATACTGGTAGACAGATGATGCGATATTAAAGGATCCAAGGAAGGATAAATTTTTATTAAAACATAGTGTCCAAACTAGTGGTTTAGTGTTCTTCAAAATATTTGCTGACATTCCCTCCCAAATATTTTTGTAAACTATGTGTTCCCTGACATGTTTGGTAAAATACTTTTCTAAATGTATTCAATCGAATATAAAAAACAGCCAATTTAAGACCATCATCTTCTGTTTTAAAAAAAGATGAAATTCTTTAACAGTTGGAAGAAAAAGAAAAAAATTTTCGTCCTTCTTTAATTTGTATTTTCATATATGTCCTCCCACAGAATTTAATCCTAATAAATATATTTTAATAGCATCATTACCCTCTATCAATTATCTTGCATTTTCATAACAAAAAATATATGCTAAAATATTTTAATTTCCTGTGACCATGTGGCTTAAATATTATGTCCAGATTAAGAGATGGAGTGGGGAACAGAACAGGCAGACTGACAGAAGTACACTGCTGAGAGGAGCAGCAGGGGAGTCAGGAGAGGACTGCTGCGCCATGTAGGTTGCTCCCTGGCTGGCTGGGGATTGAACTCATGCTGCAGAGGCTTCGGATTGCTTCATAGTGCGGTGTTTAACCCCTTGCGCCACCAGGGAGGCCTTGCAAATACATTTTAAAGAAATATTTTACAAGCTGCATCTGGGGATGTGCATTGAACAATTGCTGCCCTCTGATGTCTAGGGCTGTTCTATAGTCTTTGTTTTTTAATTTTGTTCTGTCTGTCCCAATAAATACTGTATTAAAGCTGTTTAATAAAGAAGATTAATTGACATTTACATAATCTGAAAAAAGATATTACTTAGGTTATTAAAATCCTCATGGTTATTTATTAGTAATATTTTGTATTTAGGGGACATAGTCAAAAATGAAGAATTAATACAGCTGAGAGTAACTTGCACCTTTTCTATTCCATGTTCCTTGTTTTATCACAGATATTTGAAGAGAATTGTTCCTAACACCCACATAGATTGTGATTTTTAGGATATTATAGGTTTATCCCTTTCTGCCTTTTCACACATGTCTCCTCTACCCTGGGAAGATTTATTATAACATTACCTGGATGTGGTCCTCAATATCCCACCTTTTGCTTATGTCACTCTCTCATCCTGGAGTGTCCTTGTTCTTGATTTATACTCATTCAAGTTCTATCATATTTCATCAGCATAAAGTTATAGCTAGCTGTTTTTTTTTAAATCTTGAATGTGGCACATCTCTGAATTTCTCCTTTTTTATTTCTCTAGTCATTCTATTCAGTCTTGTTCGATGCACAGAATACAAGCCTTAGCATGAAGAGCTACATTTAAGGCACAGATCTGAAAATCCCCAAGTGTCATGCTAAACTTAACTTAAATAAATAGATGAGATCTATTGAAACATTTTGTAATGGAAAAGCTTTATACATATACAAGTTGTAGTTGGTAAGTTGGAGACCCAAGGGAGTCAATAACATGGTTTGCAACAGCCTGAGAACCAGAGGCGCCTTAAGTCAGTACTAGCCCAAATGTCTAAAACCCAAAAAAGTCAATTGATGGTGTAAGTTGCAGTCCAAGTTTGAGTCTGAGATTGAAGGTAGAGACTGATGTCCTACTGTCAGGTAGAGATAGTGAATTCTCTTTTACTCTGCCAGGCCTTCAATGAATGGCATGAAAACATGTTTAATTAATTAATATATAAATATTTTCTTCAGTCCATTGTTGGCCATTTATATACATGCTGTTTTTCTTTTCTGTATTTGTAAATGTTGTTTTACTTTTTCATTTGTATTTCAATAAATAGTATTTTTGAAAATAACTTTAGACAATGTTTTAGATCTTACAACTTTTTAAGGCATGACTATAAAATTCATCATATCCAATAAGAAGAGTTTAACAATATTTTCATATTAGACTGCAGTTGACTCTTGCTTTTTGTTAACTTCTGCACCTTCACTATATTGGGAAAAAATGGGGCCTCAATAGATTTTTGTTGCCCTGGATCAAATTTATTATGCTTATGCACTCCTTTATCATCATTCTGCTCTATTGGGAGGAGTCCCCTTATTCCCCTTGCTATTCTTCAGATTTACCACTGAGTTCTGATGATTTAGGGGACAAATTCAAAAATGATAAATTAATACAGCTGAAAGAAACTTGCACCTTTTCTATTCTATGTTCTTTGTTTTATCACAGATATTTGAAGAGAATTGGAGAAGACAAGTGGGGAGGATTAGAATCTGTATTCATTGCTTCCAAAGTGTTTTTTTTAATTGAAAGTTTTTTTAATTGAAGTACCATTGTTTTACATCTTTTAATAGTGTTTTAGAAGTATGGGAATTCCCTATTCAGTTGTAGTCACCTTAGCACACCCACCACAAAGCACCCATAATCCATGGTACTCTCTAACTACTCTGTATTCACCCCTCCCCATCCCCTCTGGATGCCTAAGTTTATATAGTCAGCTTTCCAGGCTTGGTTTAAAAGTTTGTCTTTGTCTTCTTCATGCAGGAATATATATGGTTATGGCAGTGGAGTGGAATCAGGGAAAAGAGTGATCCCCTGCTGCTGCATTCGTGTATTATGATATCAGTACTCACACTTTAAAATCTCATTTTGCAGTGGAGGGCATTTGAGATTAACTGATTTTCTTGAAGATCAAACATCTGGCACAAGAAAACCCCATTAAATACTTGTCTAGTTTAAACCATTTCAGTGGCTCTGGGGATAAAATCTATTAACATGGCTACAAAGTCCTTCCTGACTTAACCCTTACTTACCTGTAGGGTCTAGTCACCAGCAATATCTTATAGACAAATGAACTCATTATTTTTTTCTTACTTGCCTCTCCCTGGAATACTCCACATTTCCCTTTGCCTTGCTCACTCCTTCTTAATATTTAGAAGTATTCATGGGTTCCCACTGGGAGACTTAGAAGGCAATTGATGTATGAGCCAGAAGGTCATAATAGAATTTTATATTAGGATGATTAGTTACTGAAATTATAGATAACCCAAATTTCCCCCATCCTGAAAAGTTACAATAAATGTATCTCCCAATTATTGGCAACTCATTAATGTCATCAGCAAGCAAATAAACATCAACAAAGGTTTTCAGATATTCTATTCATCAGAAGAAGCCTTATTTTAAGAGGGTCTTTTCCTCCTAATTTTTTTCTTGAATTAAAATTATTCTTTTTTTAGAAAAAGAAAAATACCGGATGGTCTCACTCATAGCAGGAATCTAGAAAACTTAAATAAGGGACCAGGAAAATGAATATAAGAAAGTAAAAATCAAAATCAACAAAAAACTATGAACCAGAGACACTTTTTGGGGGGTGGGGGGCGGGAGGGGAAGGATTGGGGTCAGAATGGGGCGTTTGCAATTGTATGGGGGAATATAAAAATAAAATTTATTATTTAATAAAAAAATAAAATTATTCTTTTTTTAACCTTTTTATTTCACACATAAAATGCAAATAACCCAGACAGTTAAATAAGCTTGTTTATTGAAAACAAAATATTGGCACACACACAATTTTTGTTTCCATAAATATTTTTTCACATCTTAAAAATACAACATGGGGAGGGAGACTGATTTATGGATGAAGCTTTATGACCGATCACATATCAAAGAGCCTTTGAGTCTCTCAGTTCCTTCTTGGTCAACCTGCTTCGAGTCACACATTTCTCTGTTGACTCTACTCCTGAATTATCAATGGTAGAATTTCATGCCACTTTCCTTTAATCTGCTTGCCATTTCTTGCTAAGATTTGGCAGTCAGGATTTGGCTCACCTGAATGCCAAGGGCAGAAAGAGGCAACTCCATAATTTGGAATTCAAGCAGGAATATGAAAGAAGGCTTGGGTTAACCTCAGGTCACTCTAAGTGCACCCTTTAAAACATAAGAAGGTCTCTTATTAGGGAGAAAGTGAACAAATATTAGAGCATAATGTAATGTCCTCTAGAAATATAATGAATGCCAGAGGTTGAGCTTATAAATGATTTCTCTTTGAGCAAACAGAATTTCTTCTTTGACTTCCCAAGCAAGTCAGAAAAAAATCCCTGCTTTTTGAAATAAAAAATATTTTATTTTAACTTTCCTTTTTTTCAACTGTGTGTGTATAAAACTTCTCAGTGAAGACATAAAAACACATTTTCTGTATAATTCCCATCTTCATTATAATATAAAACTTTTATTTTCATTCAAATAATCTTAAGTATTTTTTTCCCTTAAGAAATTCATTTGCAACAGCTTTTTCTTTAAAACTTTTGCTTCAAGAGAATTATACTGCTATAGCAGTAAACTATCTCTCCTTTAAAATTTCTTAGGAATGATCAAATTATTTCTCCTTATCCTTCTCAGACATGTGAGCTTACTCAAATATTTTTTAGAAAAGATTATTTTGAAAGGAAATTAATACCCAGTGAAGAAATTCAAAAGGAATGAAAATCATTTTGTTCAGAGACTTCTTTTTATTAAACTAATAAGTGCAGATAAAAAATTGATAACAGATCAAACATTATTTGGTGAGTTAACAACTTTATCAGACATTATTTACTTTGTTATAGAAGTTATAAAGCTTCTGTATATTTTTTCTCACACAATAATAAAATTATTGAATGTTTGCCTCTCTACAGTTCTTTGCGTTTACAAAGGATTTTTGTTATTTATTCCTTTTGGAAGTGAAGCCAGGAACCCCCTCTATCACCATTTTGGTGACATCTCTCACAATGGGTTTTTGATCCCATATTTCATCTGAGCCTAATATTAAAGACTTTTTTTTTAAAAGATTTATTTATTTATTCATACAAGAACTGGGCTACAGGTCAGATCCGCGGGAGGGTGAGAGGATTCACCAGAGACAGAGCAGGGAACAGAACAGGCAGACTGACGAAATACACTGCTGAGGGGAGCAGTGGGCACAACAGGAGAGGTCCGCAGCGCCATCTGGGACCCTCGCCAGCCAGCAGGGATTGAACCAGCGCTGCAGAGGCTGTGGACAGCTCCACAGCATGGTGCTCTACCGCCTGCACCTGCAGGGGAGGTCCCCTAATATTAAAGGCTTTTTATAGACCAAATCAGGTGTCTCTTAAGCCAAGCCATACTTTTAATGAAATTTTCTGTTGTTGATTCCAGTGTCACCTTACTCTGGTAACTGAATTTTCACTTTTTAAAATTTAACCTGTCAACAAAATTATTTTATTTATTAAACATTTTTATGTATAAATCACCTTGTTAGTTCTGAAGTAAAAATGTAGGTGATATAGTCTCAATATAAAGAAATCTGTGTTATATCTGGATAAAGAAGAAAAATGACCAATTACAAAAAAAATGATGCTTATATAGTAAATGTATTCAAAACAACACTTGTAAATGAATTTATCAATTAATAGTTAGAGAAGAGGTTTCAGTCTGATCATCCTCAGGCAAATGTAAACATTGCACATAGTTGATAATTTGAACTTATAAGAGCAATTGCTTATAAATTAGAAATAGTGACACTGTAAAGTTCTTTTAAAAATTGGAACTCAAGGCAACATCAGGTTCACATTCCCTTTGTGGCACACATGAGTGTGTTAGAGGAGGCAGCTCTATTTAGACAAGCTCTGTTTAAAAAGATAACCTTTATACCCAGCCCAGCTAATTTATTAATATCCTGGTCTCCATGTGTAGTTCAATTTGCAACTTCTGTGTTAACTTTCGGGAAAAAGATACCACAGATCTGGCCCTAAGGTCCTAAAGAATATGAGGATTGAAGACATTGGGTTTTTGAAGATAGATAATAGGAAGGCATGAACAATAGTACCCAGACAAGAAAGCAGGTGCATTTCATGAGAAATAAGAAGTCTAATTGGCTCGATCACTGTAAATGTAGCACCCAAAGTTTCTTCTAAATAATTACAAGTTGTGGGCCTCCCTTGGTGGCACAGGCAGTTGAGCGCAGCGCTGTGAAGCTGTCTGCAGCCTCTGCAGCGCTGGTTCAATCCCGGCTGGCTGGTGAGAATCCCACATAGTGCCGCAGACCTCTCCTGCCTCGCCCACTGCTCCCCTCAGCAGTGTATTTCATCAGTCTGCCTGTTCTGTTCCCTGCTCTGTCTCCGGTGAATCCTCTCACCCTCCCACGCATCTGGCCTGTACCCCGGTTCTTGTGTAAATGAATAAATAAATCTTAAAAAAAAAATTCAAGTTGACTCCTTCCAATCAGGACTTGATTTTCCTGCTAGTCTGCTTAACTGAAAAAGTAGTAGTCTCCATGATTTCCATCCAGTGTGATTTATTTGCAGCAGATATGATAGCCTCACTGATGCTACCAGTGGTGATGACCTCTGCTAGAGTAATGTGCAGAGATTCCTACAGGGGTAAATAAAGTAACTTTTTGCTTGACTATTCCTGTGAGCTCTTCTGATAAATAATTTTCAACTACTGTTTTTCTAGAATTGAGCAAGTGTGTATCTCGATCATAGTGAAGTAGAGAGCACTATGACTTAAATATCTGAATTTTAATTTGTTTAAAAAATTTGTTGGGATTATATAGCAAGGCAAAATAAGATATATAAGGGAGTAATTTTAAATGAGCTTACTTGTTTACATATTTAAGTGTTTATTTTGTCAATTTACTTAATTTTTCCTAAAAACTAAAGGATTACTATGAGCAAAGAGAATCAAAATACAAAAGAATTATTCTTTCGTGTTAAGAAATAGTCCTTGTTGAATGAAATATGTAAAAAATACCACAAAAAACTACCTATAAAATTGCTGATTGCTATTAATTTTCCCAAAATGCTGAATGATGTCAATCCATAAAAATGAATTGCTTCACTTTCTAGATAATTTAGTTTCTGTGTGTAAGTTCACTGAATACAATGTCTTTATAATTGACATTGGCCTTTGTGGAAAAAAGTTCAGTGTGCACTTTGGAATGTCCTGCATCTCTTGCCTTTGAAATTTCATCTGGTCCCAATTACCATCTGCTCCTAATTTGATTTAGTAGCAGAGAATGAGCTGAGCTTCTGTACTCACAATGAAACAGGCACACTTCATTAGGCCTGATTGTGATGGTAGTCTTTTTATCTCAGCTAAAGTTTAAAGAAAACTTCATATAGACTTAGCAACTTTATAAAGTTCTATCAAAATGCATGGAGGTATTCTTAAGTGATGCTTCTTTGACCTATTAGTTGCCAATTTCACTCAAAGCTACTATGTGCCTTTCTTAGCAAAATAAACACATTTCTACTAGATCTCTTATTTTATATTATTTCATTTTATCTTTCAACATCAGAATCCTTATTATAAAGCCACAGAATCGACTAATTTGGAATAGGTTGGTTTCTGTTTCCTAGAGTCCCATCAGTCTATCTGTTCTATCCAAGTTGTGCCAGGCATTGTGATAAGCACTGGCAAAGAACAGTGAACATGATTGAGCCCTTGTTTTTCCATAGTTTCTAGAATTTTGGGAAAAATAGACATCAACTATGAAGACTTTAAAGCCAAAAGAGTCATTATTTAGGAGTTACTTTATTAGAAGTTTCTGCTTTCCTATACCCACAGTGTCCTTGGGTACCAGTCAAAACAGACCTGGGTGTGATCCACTCTGGTTGTGTTCACTATAGGAGTCAGGATGTGGCATGTTCCCCAGGCGACAGTTAATGGTTCCTAGTCTTCTTTTTCTCATCCAGACCAGAAACTTTCACTCATCTAAGGCAGGAGTTGATAACTACGGCCTACAGGCCAAATCTGAGCTGTTGTCTGTGTTATATGATATTCTGTCATTAAATAATTAAAAGCAAATCAAAGAAGTATATTTTATGCTACCTGAATATATGATAATCAAATATTAGTGTCCATCAATAGAGTTATATTAGAATACTGCCACATTCATTCATTTGCATGTTTTCTACGTCTGCTGTCATGCAGAGTTAAGTACTCCCAGAAAAGACTATAATGGCCCACAAAATCAAAAATATTTACTACCTAGCCTTTTACAGAGAAGTTTGCCAACCCCTGATTGAAGATGCCATGTAATCTCTTTTCTGATTTTCCCACCCATATAGTCACTGTATAATATGGACTATACATATCATGCCCTCATTGATCCTTCTAATTCCTGAATTTTCCAGGAAGTGCATGATAACCTTCTCTTACAAAGACTCCATAACTGATTTTTCAAAACAAGGAGAGATGATCAGCTTCTAGAAAGCCAGAGGCATAACGCCTCTGTGATTGTTATTTGTGCTCTTTAAGTGTCAAAACTTTACACAATTCTTCCATCTATACTTAGGCTATTTCTATTTCAAGGACAAAACCTTCAATTCTCTAAATAGCTTTTCTATGCCACTCTTTTGAATAGGTTGATTCTATAATATAGTTAAATAAGACATTTTTTGGTTCTTAGTCTTCCAAAATCATCAGAGATTATGTAACATAACTTTATTTATTTATTTATTTATTTATTTTTTAAAGATTTATTTATTATTTATACAAGCACTGGGTACAGTCAGAAGCGTGGGAGGGTGAGAGAATTCACCAGAGCCAGAGTGGGGAGCAGAGCAGGCAGATGGACCGAGGTACACTGCTGAGGGGAGCAGCGGGCAGCAGGAGAGGTCTGCGCGCCATGTGGGACCCTCCTCCGTGGCCGGGGAGCAGCCGGGGATCAAACTGGCGCTGCAGAGGCTGCAGGCAGCTTTGCAACCCAGCGCTCAACTGCTGCGCCACCGGGGAGGCCCTATGTAACATAACTTTAAATCAATTTGGCTTGTAGCCTTAATTTATAATAGTTCTCTAAAATTTCTAAGAATTTCTATAATCAGAAATTCCTAGATAACTGAAATATTCTACAAATGGCAAAGTTTGACCAATATTGTTAGCTTTAGTAAGCAGTTATTTAGTTATCTAGCTATACAGTAAACTTTTGAAAATCCCCAATACTTGACACTGATAATTCATCCATGGAGGTGTATTAAATTTTGTCAGCTTCCATAGTTATCTCCATAAAATATGACTGATTATAAACATGTAATAGTTTCCATTTTAATATTTTCCTTAAACAGGTGATCTAATTATGGGCAATATTTTTCTCATAACGTAGTGTTACATGCCACTAAAATGCTAACTTAAAAATTTAATGAAAAAATTCACCTAATTCCCTTAATACCAGATAATATTGCAACAAGTTAAATACATTCAAGCCATTTTTATTTTATTCTTATTTCTGACAATGTTTGATCATGAAGTAATACAGTTTGAGGCCAAGAGAAAATTGTTTAATCTAATTCTTTGAATACTAAAATGCTTTCATTAAGTATCCTCAAAGATACTTTTCAGTTGTTAGTATTGACTACAGTCACATATTTAAATGAAATGTAAGAGCAATGGGTATCTAATATTTGACTTATGAGGAAAGGGGTGGAGGGAAAGCTATAAAATTATTCTTCAAGTGATGAAGGAAGCAAAGTTATGTCTTTTTCTCTTTTCCAATATGGACAGTTAATGGGGGTTATGAAATTGAAGTGGAACCTTTGCCTAAAATATTATTCATTCCTGGAAAATGTGAATGATAAGTCAAATTTCTGACACGTATCTTAGAAAGGCAATGAATACATGGTAAAGGGAAGAGCTTTTTGATATGTGCTTCTCCCAGGTTGTTTCTGAGCCTGCAGTAAGTAGTGGAAGCAGCCACATCATGCTCCATGAGACAGCCAACTTCTTTTCTACTGAGCAGAATTGATGCTGGCACATCCCAGAGAAGTAAATTGAAACTCAAGCATTTATGTGCTTTTCCCAGACCCTGTGGTTAATCAGTATCTGAACCTGGATTTTGGGGGATCTACTTATGCTAAACCTGGGACCTGACCAAGAGGATACATGGCACAGTGCTTTTGACCATCTTGACCAGAACCACAAAGTACTGGAAATGTCTCAGGAATGGATGTTCTCTACTGATTTCCAAACCTTAGGTATGTCCTCTTAGGTAAGTGTTAGGAAAAATACGATGCCTCTAAAAGAAGTTTCCAAGCCACAGAGACTATGTAGAACTGAGACTGTTTGACCTTGTGCCCACTTACTTTGTGAAATATTATTACCTACATTTTTATTTGGAAACATTAAAGAACACACATGTCTTTTGTCCTCACATTTTGAAAGACTTTAATATATAATTTCTCTAAGATGTAATAAACAGTAGAAATATAAAAAATTAACTAGATTCATGCAACTGGGCAGTGATATCTCTTATTTCGTATGATAACCAAATAAGGTATGTCTTATTTGGTATGATTTTATTTAGCGTCAATTAGATTTATTCTTAATGTATTTAATCTTAATGTATTTATTAAATGCCTGCTATATGCCAGACCCATGTTTAGCATTGGGGTGAATGAATCATGAATTATTCAAAGCCCCTGTTCATTCACAGCTTATAGACTTGCAGAGGAAATACATTTCTAAATAAACTATTCAGTATTATATACTAAAGGCTAGCTAAAAAGGACTGGGTGTATGGGAGAGATAATTAGCCAACTTTTTCTCAAAAGAAGGCTCCAGAAAAGAGAAGCTACTATAGTTGTAAGTTATAGTAGGAATAAGCATTATTCAGGGGATATTGAGGAGGAAAAATAGCCTGAGGAAACAAAGCATAATATAGAATATTGTATACATTCCAAAATATACAGTAAAAGATGAGGAAAACAAGAAGATGAAGATGAGGAGGGAGGTCAAGGCTAGGTCAAAAATGGATGACTTTATGTCACAATAAAGAACTTGATTCTATGGGCATCAAGATGCCATCTGTTACTCACACTCTGATGCCAAGATGCCATGCATGGAAATATCTTCTCTTGAAATAGATGTTGCAGACAATATTATAGCAGGTGGTTCTAGAGTGGGCATGACTAGAAGTCGGGAGACAAGGTAGGGGGTTGTTTAGAGCCCATACAACACATGGTCAGTACAGTGATAGCAAGAATGGAGATGGAAAGGACAATACATGAGAAATATTTAGAAAGTACAATTCTTGGGATAAGTGTTTGAACTTGACATGATTGAGGGAGAGAATATGTCTAGGGCCTGTTTTGGAATAGAGAACAAGTTAAACAAGTGGATTGTGTACAAAAAAAATAATGAAAGAGGAAGAGAAGAAGCTCTGAGGAAGTGTGAATAAACGGATGAAGGCTATTTGTGATGTTTCTACATACATGCAGTCCATGTTCAAAGTTACAATTTTTTCTTTAATTTCATATATTTTATACATAATTAAGATCATAGTACATTTTAAATGATTTTACTCTGCCTTTTACTTGACAAATGTTTCATTTCTTGAAAAAAGCACCATTTCATAATATTCTTTTTAATTATCTGTCTCAATAACTGCATGATATTCCATTTGATTTTACCATAATTTTCTTGGTCTTAAATATTTATGAAATAAGGTCTTCTGGAAATTGGTGAGAACTCCTTGCAAAGTTGGTATCTATAAATCTGTATGTGACAACTGGATGTTAGCTAAAGATTTTATTAAAGTAATTCATAAAATGTTCTACAAGGATGTGATCTACATTATTTAGAAACAAGTAGTTAGTTTACAACAGAACATAAAATACAACATATTGAGATAACATATAAAAAGTCTTCTTATTGTTTTGTCTAAAATAATCAAATGTTGTACTAATGTAAAAACTTGTATTCGGTTAGAATATAGCCTTGGAGTTACAAAAGCCATACATGCAAGAGCACAGTGAGATTTATGGAGCTCTTTTTCCTCTTCTCTCTAGTGATACAGTTCAGAGGAATGAAGTTTGCAGGTAAAAAATCACTTCATTTCACTAAAGCTGGTCTTAGGCAATTCACCACTGTCAATCATTTGCATAAAATACAAAGTTGCTTAATGTTTTTCCAAAAAAAAGAGGAGACAATATATGAAATATAAAAAATGAATATGATCACATAGTTATAATTCTTACTTCTGAGTTGGCATTGTGTAGAATTATCAAATATGCAGACTTAATATTTCCATTATTATTAGGTTTCTTCTGTTTTTTCTTTCCATCTTCTCAGCAGGGAATTTCAGTATACATTTTTGCACTTTGGCTTCATCTTTTGGTAGCTCATGAAAAATGATATGTAGGTGGTTTATACTCAATGCCAGAATCAACACTCTTTCTGTTCTGAAAAGCTGAGGATTTGAAAACGTTTTTCCTTCTCATAAGGATTTACTCAAGTATTTATATATCCTGTAATAGTTGGCATCAGTAATATTATTCCTTCATATTTCTGGATATTTTTATTTAAAATAACATGCTCCACAACCAAAGAAGCAAACTACCTATAAGGAATGAATACAACACTATTTCCAATTATTTTTCTTCACATCATTGTGGAAGTTGCATTTAAATATATCCCATGCATATGTCCTACTTCCTTCAAGTGAAAATTAATAGCTCAAAGGAAACATTATGACATATTTCGGTCTGCATAATATTTTGCTGACTGATGTAGGCCCAATTCAAACAAATAACACTTTTCTTATATAAAATACTGTTTCACTGTAAGTTTGGACTTAGTAATTTAGGCCTTTAAAATTGTGGGCCAGGGCAGGGGGTTCAGCTGTATAAAGCTACAATTCAAGTACATTTTATGCAAAAATAGGTGGACAGTAAAAATTCCTAACTGCACAAAAGCATCAAGTATGTGACATTTTTACAGGTTTTAGTCAACTTTAAAAGGCCAAATGTTGAACAGAATTTTCTGCAAAACAAAAGAAGCTAAGATTTTCTATTCCTTTTTCTGTGTGTGGTTAAGTACTTTTTCTGAGCACAAAACTAGTACATGTGACATAACAACAGTAAAAATGTATTTAGAGAGCAAGTGGAACAGAGTATTTGAAATTTCAACCGCTCTGCAGGATCAGGAAACTCTAGTATAGGTTTAAAAAAATATATTCATCTTCACCCCAGAACAACAAAAGACATTGGAAGTGAGTAATAGTCTTAATATCTGCAAATGAAACATCTGTTGACTAACTACTCAACATTCTACAACAAAACACATAGTTGCACAAGTTTGGTGGTTGATTTTCATTAATTCCTGTATTGCTGACATGCGTGGTTTGTCCATAAAAGTTGAAAACATGTATCAGTCATCCACACTGGTCTACCCCTGCCAGTGTGAAGGAAATACTATGAGCCACAGACACACTTATAGTCAGAAAGTGGGGGAAATTATGGGGACTTACCATTGGCATAGGCAATTTTCTGATGCTTTCTGGTTATAGTGATAGTAATATATAAAGTATGAATGTTAAATGCTTATTATAATTTACTCTTCCTTTGTCTTAAAATGGTTTTGTTAAAGTTTTACAATGTTTACAATGTTGGAGATATGTTTACAGGAGTCATCATTTGCGATGGGCTGGGCTTGCTGCCACTGCTTCTCCATTATGGCAAAAACACATTGAACACTAGGGAGAATTTCAACTTCTTACTTGACTAAGCTAGCTTTTGATCAACACATAAATGTTTTGTTCTTTTAAGGGTTAAGTCATACATCCCTCTTTCACTCAGTTGATAAGCATCATCTTAAAGACATATTTTTTTTTTTTCAAGTTAACTATTTTTTTAAAGTCCTGGCAGGTCCACCCTAATAAAATTTAAATTGGGCCACAAGTATTAGCACTATCTTGTGTTCCTATGATGAACAATGAAATGTGTGATGAAGCCCCACCATGGCAGAATTAGCTTTGAAATGCCAGAAAGAGCAGAGATTGTCTCTGACGGCTAAGTGTGATACAAACTGCTGACTCTTCTCTTCATCCTCTCTGGGACTGGCAGAAATTGCTTCCTATGTCCATCAGGCAGAGCACAGTGGACAAGAGTGTCATCAGTCAGGGGACAGCATTGCTCTACTTTCTCAAGCTACTGATACTACTTATGGAGTTGACCTATGCTTAGAAATCTGTTTTCAATTATTTTATGTTTCAAGAAAAACAAAATGCCCTTCATCCAAACCAAAGTGAAGTCACAAGCCTGGGCACAAAGTTGAAAATGGCCAATTGAATTACGCTGCATTTGCAGATATGAGTGGAAATATACCAACAGGTAGTGATGTGAACTTGGGCACCGTTTAAGGTAGTATTTTGACATAATTTGGAAATGTACACTGTCTTATATTTGTGGACAGGCATCTGGGTACAAAAGGTTTTTGAATACCAAGAATGTGTGCACCTTTTGAGATAGGAAAAAAGAAACTTACATTGTCTTAAGAGCATACTAATATTACATTAATGGTTATTGAAAAAATTAATGTATAAATAAATATGAAGATGTGACCTACTATACTAAGGAGCTCAATTGTTTAAATATTTCTGTGTATGTACTCTTTCTGAACAGTTTAGGTGCATGTTTTTAGAGTAGTGACTGTGTGTATGGTGAAAATTCAGCAGGCAGGAGTCTCTCCTCCTAACTATCGCCTTCATTCCCATCTCTCATTCTCTAGGAGCGACTAAAATTTTATTCACTTTTAACAAACTGGGCCATATTTTACGTACTGTTTTGCACATTGTTTTATTTAATATTTTGGAGAGTTTTCCACACTTACCCATATTATTGCCTTTACACACATATATTATCTATGTAACTCTTTTATAGTTAACTCTAATATTCTAGTGTGCTATATGGTTTAACAATAATAATTTCCAGTTCCCAACTGATAGGCATTAGGATTGCTTTTGGTACTTTTAAAATTATCGCAGGTTATACAGTTCCACAAAGAACATAATACATTCATTGTGTTTTATCTTTTAGTTATTTATTCATTAATATTAGCTATTGATGACTTACATACTAAACCTTACTATGGGATTAGAAAGGCAAGTAACCCAATACAGTAAGACAATGAATTAGACATAATCCTTCCTCTTAAGATATTTATAATGTTTTTGAGAATAAACAATAGGAAATTAATAAGTTTGAGATCCTACTTGAATATTAAGGAGTTTAGACTTAGTGAGGGGCAGGGAAGTGGGTCCAAATAAGGACAATATTCTAACTTATCTTTAAGCAAATTATTCTGAAATAAATGTAGATGAAGATAAGAGAAGGCCTAGAAATTAGAATACTATTACCTTTTACACATAATAAATATCAAGAATGCCATAATGACACTGGAAATGAAAACTTGTCAGGAGCAGACTCTATGTGGGCTAGAACCATGGAAGGACAAATCCCAAGAAGGAGGGAATATCAAGTGTGTGAAATATCACAGACTAATGGAATCCTTACCATAACCCATCTTTTCTCATCTGCGTGCAAATGAGAATATGCCATTTTTATCTTCATCCAGTTAATAAATATGTATTGCTGGTCTTGCTATACCAGACACTACTATGTGCTGTTGACATAATGGTAAACCAAGTCAATAAGATCCTTACTTTCATGTAGCTTAAAATTTACTCAGAGAGCATCAAATTGAAAGCAATAATGGCACTTCCCATTTTAATCTGAGAGAACCCTCTCTCTGCCATTGTTAGATCATGTGCTTTAGTAAAACTACCCTACCCTCAGCCCTAACACATCAGCCCCTTCTTCCTCCAGTCACAGAGATTGCTTAGAAACCATACTGGCCAATCATTGTTGCTAAGACTTCATTCTGCCTCTTTTATTTCAGCTCTCAGAGAGGCATACTCTCTTCCTTACATGGTGGGAGTCTGAAAGTGTGAAGTACCAAAGTCATGGCAGCCATCTTACAACATGAAATCAGCCATGACTGTGATTTGAACAACAGTTCTCAACAAAAAGTACAAGGCAGACCCAAGAGTTACAGAGAGCCATATCCTAATGATATCATTTGAGTCTGGTCAAGCTCTCACCAAAGCTATATTTCTTCCTAAACTTTTGGTTTAAGTGAAGCAATAAATTCTATTTCTGTTCAAACCAGATTGGTTTGGATTTTCATTCACTTGTAATCAAAATCTGACCATTACAACTCAGATCTAAAAAATGCCCTGTCCTTTTTTCCCCCAGACAGCAAAATATTTTGAAATTACTTTCCTCTAAACAGTTTATTGCAAAATTATGGTATATTGCAAAATTTAAAGCAATTGAAATCTAAGAATGATATTTCCATGGAAATAATTAAATGAATATCTATAGAAAATTATGGGTTTTTCAGTCTGTTTTAAATTATTGTAAAAAGTTCACAGCTACATGTTTTTAAATTACCAGAATTTAGAAGAGCCTGCTATTTAAGCTATTATAAATGTATGTTTATTTCTTTTCTGAAGTAGCAAGAATGTTATGAGTAATTATTTTATTGAAAAAAATCATTGATGTTTGTTGTTTATTTTTAGTTAAAATATTTAAAAAATAGCTCTTGTTTTTAGAACTCGTGTTTTAGTGCAGAAGGTGAGCATAAAAGCCACTGAATGCACTGAAATCAATACATATATTGCCTTAATATTTATCCTTGACCTCCACTGTGCCGCAGCAGGTTGAGCACAACTCTGTGAAGCTGTCTGCAGCCTCTGCAGTGTGGGTTCGATTCCCAGCAAGCCAGGGAGATTCCCACATGGCATGTCATACCTCTCCTGTCTGGCCCACTGCTCCCCTCAGCAGTGCCTTTGGTCTGTCTGCCTCTTCTGCTCCCCGCTCTGTCTCTGGTGAATTCTCTCACCCTACTGTGCCTCTGACCTGTACCCTAGTTTTTGTATAAAAATAAATAAATCTTATAAATAAATAAATCTTTAAAAAATTATTTGTCCTTATCTTTTTAGCATTTTTCACTTGACTATATTAACAGTCTTTCAATGACCACACTGATAGAGCAATTTGTGGAACTTTCTCATACTGTGTATTGACATCATTCAGAATCAGCTTGGAAATGCTATAGTAAACATAATCAGACTTTCAGAGCTGAGTAAATACAGTGATACCTCCCTAACCAAGATTTTCCTCCCATGTAATTATAACTTGCACAGCCTTACTTATGTATTTTTTAAACAACCCTAATGATTTCAACTCCACTATTCTATATTGTTTTCTTTTGGGGATAGTTAGAAAAAGAAGGTACCTGCATTTGGCCATAGAAAAGAAATATATGTTGCAGAGATTTTGTTTTCCCAAATGAAGATTCAAGAGAGAAAGTAAAATGTAAGTTATCACCCAGACTTTTCTTAACCCAATTTTAACATATAAAGTATAAGATCAAGAAACTACTTTTTACAACTTCATAGGATTTCAAGAAAAGCAAATGAAACCATTTTTGTGAACAGGATCTTTAAGAATTCTACAGTCAGTTACACCACTTGTTTGCGTTTTCTAGAAGCAGGGCCCGTTGGGTAGGTTGTACATTGCTCAAATTGTCATATCATATCACATAAATTTTTATATCTGTGCCAATACATTTCTTAACAAATAGCCATAAAACAAGCATAGTTCAGATTAAACTCTATGTTATGGCAGATTTCCAACAGGAAAGGATGTCTTTTTCTAATTTTCACTAAGATTGTTTATATTATGAAAGAGAAAGCATTGCCCTGGCCTCCTTTCTATAATACTTGAACCTGAGGAAATACTCCTGCCTGAACTATCCTTCTTGCCCTCCTTTCCTGTATGCTGCTCAGATATCACATGAGATGTCATCCTCTCCAGGAAGTCATTTTAAGGCTCCCCTTTTACTCGACCCTTTAGGAATACATGTTTATCCCTATGTTTTCTCTTATAGTGACTTGGTTGGTTATTCAACTCCCTCAAATATACCATGAACAACTGGAGCAGAGAGTGTGTGCCTTCAGACTTAGCACATCTTAGATCCCATATATATTTAAAGAATGAAATGTGGGTCTGACTTCTAATGTTGGGTGTGCTGCTTATTTGCTTGGTAAGTTTGAGAAAATTGATTTCTCCCTATCCCACTTTCCTGTTAGAAAAATAGAAGTTTGAATCAGCCAATCCATTAATGAGAACATTTAGATTGGAAAATATACCATACATTTTTTCTAAATTAAAAATATTTTAACTTTGCTGTTAAAATGGAAAGAAAAGGTTGGAGGAACATTTTGGTGGTTGAAACTGAAATATGGATGAAATATGTGTGTGCATATGTGTGTTTCCTTCTTAACATTTAACTTCCCTGACCAGCTTTGAGTTTTCTAACAAATGATTACAGTAATGAAAATGCTTGGCAAGTGAAATCTGGTTATTTTACAGTGGTTTAACATTTTCCAATTGCCAAATGTAATAGGTGTTTGACATTGCACATAATTCACTGAATATTTCCTTTTTACTACAAATTTATGGATTAAGCTCCAGGGTAAATGGCTTCAACACACAATCTCACTATTCTTGAACTGGAGAATAGTGGAGATCCATACAATTATCTCATTAATTTGAAAGTCAATATGTGGAATTCAAGTGCCAATTCCTCTTGGGAAGCAGTGTTCTTAATCTTAGTCATCTTGAGGATTTTAGATTGTGTACAGAGCAGCGTACCATTGGAATCTGAGTGGAAGTGGCAAAAAAGTGAAAGAGGCTATTGGAATCAGAAAATGATGGTAGGAAGGAAAGAAGTGAGTCACAGAAAGCAGTTGTTGAAAGATGCTAAAACTCTTGATGCCTGAAGATTTGACAGTCTATGCAATATCACAAAAGTGATGTTGATCACTATTTTCTAATTCATTCTTTGTGATGCTTACAGGACATGAATGCTGTTGCAACCCCTACCAATTCTGATATACTGTTCTGCAGGTTGATTTCAGTGGAATCTATGGCCTTCTGTATATCCCCACTATGTAAAATTTTGTTGAGCTTTATTTTCTGTAGGTTCTATTGTAAAAGCAATGTTTTTTCCCCAAGTTAAAAATTAAAATATAACCTGACTGTACCCAGTGCATGTATAAACAAAACAAACAAATAAATAAATAAAACATGCCTCTATTAAAAAAAAAATAGAATATAACATTGACTCTATTTCCCATACACAAACATACTCTTCCTACAAGTATGAGATTAAAGTACCTTTTTAGAGGATGTGGTCCCCCTAATTGAAAATCACAGATTTGTTGGATGTTGAAGATGCTATGTGGAATGTGGACAATTACAACTGAAAAAAGAAAATCCAACTGAGCTACCTACATTTTATTTAGAATGATCTCTTGAATTGTTGAGAGGTTCATCTCAAGTGCAATGAACACAAATCCACTGACAGGTTAGTCATACATATTTGTAATTTCATAATTTCAATTGTTACACATGACAGCATTAGTCATAAACACATCTGATTTAGTGAAGAGAAAGGAACAGATTTTATTACCAAGTCACCGTATATAGAAATAGGCATGTAGTCACCTGCTGCATAGTTGAATAAATCAATGATTTTTAAAGACCTGTCAGTAAATCAGTGCCAGACTGACTAGAGAAGAGTAACCCTTGGAGCTTGAGGATTGAGGATCTCCCCAATCCCTCTAAATGAGAATCTTTATGGGAGGAATCCAGGAAACTTTATTTTTAAATAAACTTGATGGACCTCCCCGGTGGGTGGTGCAGTAGTTGAGCGCTGGATTGTGAAGCTGCACGCAGCCTCTGCAGCGCCGGTTCGATCCCCAGCTGCTCCCAGGCCTCTCCTGCTGCCCGCTGCTCCCCTCAGCAGTGTACTTCGGTCCTTCTGCCTGCTCCGCTCCCCGCTCTGGCTCTGGTGAATTCTCTCACACTCCCACGCTTCGGATTGTACCCAGTGTTCGTATAAATAAATAAATAAATCTCCAAATCCTTCAAATATAAATAGATAGATAGATAGATAAAATAAACTTGGTAATAATTCATATGACCAAGTTTGGGGACCACTAGACTAAACCACATATTAGTGTGCACTGACCCTCTCTTCAACCATGGTATCACTTGTAAGTAATCCTCTCTTTTTGGAAAGGACCTGAAATGTTTGATAATAGCAATTCTCTGGACAAAGTGAGCATTAGTGGATAATGAAGTTCAGCATTACATCTGCTGCTTCAGTTTGTTTTACTTTAATTTTGTTCATTTTTTTTTTATATATACCACATTTGAGTGAAATCACGCCATGTTTCTCTTTCTCCATATGACTTACTTCACTAAGTATAATACCTCCTAGATCCATCCATATTGCCAATGGCGGGATTTCATATTTTTAATAACTGAGTAACATTCCATTGTGTATGTACACCACAGCTTCATCTGTCATTAGTCACTTAGGTTGTTTCCAGTTCTTGGATATTATAAATATTGCTACAATAAACATGAGAATGCATATATCTCTTCAAATTAGTGTTTTTGTATATTTTGATAAATTCCCAGAGGTGGGATAACTGAATTGTATGGCATTTCTATTTTTAATTTTTTGAGTAATCGCCATACTGCTTTTTATATGGTTGTACCAATGTACATTTCCACCAACAGTATATAAATGTTCCCTTTTCTTCACATCCTCTCCAATACTTGCTTTTTTTTTCTTTTGGATGATAACCATTCTCACAACTGTGAGGTTATATCTCAATATCATTTTGATTTGCATTTCTGTAATAATAAGAGATAGTGAACATCTTTTCATGTGCTTACTGGTCATCTCTATGTCTTCTTTAGAGAAATATCTATTCGGATTATCTGGGCTTTTTTTTCATAATTGTTGAGTTTTATAGGTTCTTTGTGTATTTGTATATTAATCCCTTGACAGATGTATGTTGTGCAAATATCTTTTCCCATTCTGTAGGAATCTTTCTGTTTTGATGCAAGTTAGATTCTTTACGTTTTTAGTTTGTTTGTGTATGAGGACTCAATTCTAAACGTAAGAGGAAAAAAGCAAAAAGAAATACTAATCTAAAAGTGATCTTTTCATTCAATGTACTGATATCTCAAAAGATAATGGGATTTGGGGAGAAGCTTAATTTTCAGACTGTTAATCTATTTCAGGAAAACCTTGATAGATTTGAAGTTTAGTAACTGTGCATGAAAAATGATTTCAAAATAGTCTTTAGTAGGGGCTACTTTTTTTTTTTCTCCATGAGAATGTAAACTTTATCAGAATGTTAATTTACTCATTCATCAATGAATATATTGAGTGTCTCTTATGGACCAAGCACCCTGATTAGCCAGAATTGAACTCATTACTTTAAATACAATCTATATTATGAAAACTCTAATACTTATATCTCCAACCAAGATCTCTTTCCCAAACTGCAGACTATATCTACTAGCCCATTTGAAATATCTAATCAGAATCTCAACTAACATATCCAAAAGCTAATCTATCCCCAAGTGGTCCTCCCACACATTTCCCATCTCAGTGAATGACATATCCATCTTTCCAGTTGCTTGGGCCCAAAACAAGTCATTTTCAGTTCTCTCTCTTTTTTTTTCTTCCTCAAAATCCTCATGGAAATTGTCTTTGAATTCTGTCAACTGGTCCTATAGAATATATCCATAATCCTAATATTTTGCACCACCATCTCTTTTTTAGTTTTCTCTAAATATACCCACTTGCTTATTCATGGTTTATTCTCACTATAGTAAGCAAAAGGATCTTTTAGATGATCAGATGATTCCACCTTTTAACTTAAAATCCTTTGGCAACCTCTTTTTATATTCACTCATAGTGACCAACAGTGCCCACAGTCTGCCCTGATCCATGTCATTCTATGCCTCATTTCCCAAAATTCTGTCCTTCAGTCATTTATTCCAGCACACGGTGGACTACTCTGTTCCTGATTCATCAAGGATGCTTTTCTCACAGGACCTAATATACTTGCTATTATATCTATACAGAATGCTTTTCATCCTTACCCCCTCTGGACTTGTATTTTATTTTACTTGTCTATTTTGTTTAATTCTGATTTCTTGCCATTACAATATAATCTCTATGCAGATTGGGATTTTGTTGATTTTGTTGACTGTTGGTTCTCTTACACCAGGAGTAATGTGAGCTACAGGGCAAGCACTCTATAAATGAATATGAATTAGTAAACACCTCTTTCCTTTTTCTAATCTGTTCTTTTTGCTTTTAAATGTAGTTAATTCTGTATTTCTTTAGAAATGTGTCTTATTTTCTAATACATGAAATGTAAATTACTAACCAGCTCTTTCAACACCACCTTTGGGTGAAGCTTTGTGAGGTTTCCTTGTCCTCTAGTTATCATTACTAGAGTCTATCTGTTCCTTGTACTTCTTTTATTCTCTTTGTATTATTAGGGCTTTGTTAATATGTTTTAACAACACATAGAGTTTGTTATATTTTTCTTCTCTTCCCACATCTGTCATTCTTCTATGTATTCTTAGACATATACCAAGTCATTCATACTACATCTTGGTCAGTCCAGTAAAAATAAGCAGGACCTATTTTAGACAGTTTCCTCAGACTATATTTCCCACTTACATATTCTCTTAATTCCTAGGATTTGGGGATTTCTGGCATGCTTCTTGGGTTTTGAGATCTTCTTCCCTTTATTTTACTACCATTTCTGCCTGCTTTCCTGATATTGAACTTTATCACAGTTTCCAATTCTTGATCATTTGTTTTTGGAGTCTACCATTATTTCAGGCAAGATGTTTTCTTGTTTTTATATAATCATGTCCCTTCCCTGATATTCCAAGAATGAGCAGTGATGACAGCCTCTGGACATAGTCTTGAATAGAAGCAAATATGATTATTCCAGAAACAGTTCTCATTAAAGGTAGGATTGAGGCCTCTCCAGTGGTGCAGCAGGTTGAACGCATGCTGTGAAGCTATCTGCAGCCTCTGTGGTATGGGTTGGATTCCTGGCTGTCAGGGAGATACCCACATGGTGCGGCAGACCTCTCCTGTCTCGCCCATTGCTCCCCTCAGCAGTGCTTTCGGTCCGTCTGCCTGTTCTGCTCCCCAATGTCTCTGATGAATCCTCTCACCTTCCTGTGCCTCTGCCCGTACCCCAGCTATTGTATAAATAAAAAGTAAATCTTTAAAAATATAGATAGTATTGAGTATTTGTGTATTCACTGCCATTGTGAATAAGCTTTATTTCATTATGTCTATGGGTAATACAGGAGATAGTATGTTTTGTACTTTAGGAGAAATTTGTAAATTTTATTGACATCTGGGAAACTTTTAAAATTCTTAATTATAAAAATATTTAAAGCTAATTTTCAGAATTATTACCATATGCAATAATTTTTTTTCTGTGTACATTTGTGTACATCCTTTACAATGACTATTTAAGAGCTATAGAAGAGCTTCTTTATAACAAAGAATTCTGTATAGCAAAAATAATATAGAATAATAAATAATTATCAAAGTTGCATAAAAACAAGAATCATGATTTAATGAGATATATTCCAATATTTGTTGTATGTGTTCTGCATATATATTCGTCAGTCTAATTTATAGGATATACAATATCACCCATATTATTTCATTATTTTCTCAAGCACCACATACTATTCCCGTACATAATGCATATTTTAAATCAGAAATAAACAAATTTAAAATGCTTTCTTTTTTTATTTATATTCCCCATACAATTGCAACCCTCTTATTTTGACTCCATTCCCTCCTTTCCCTGTCCTCCCCCCCATGGTGTGTCTCTGGTTCATAGTTGCTTGTTGATTTTGATTTTTTCTTTCTTATATTCTTATTCTTTTTCCTGGTCCTTTATTTAGGTTTTCTAGATTCCTGCTATGAGTGAGACCATACGGTATTTTTCTTTTTCTTTCTGGCTTATTTTGCTGAGCATGATCCCTTCCATCTCCATTCATGTTTCTGCAAATTGCATGTGTTTATCTTTTTTGATTGCTGAGTAATATTCCATTGTGTATATGTACCACATCTTCTTGATCCAGTCTTCTATTTTTGGGCATTTGGGTTGTTTCCAAAGCTTAGCTATTGTAAATAGTGCTGCTATAAACATAGGAGTGCAGGTGCCCTTTTGAATTAATGTTTCTGTGTCCTTTGGGTAAATATCTAGGAGTGGAATTGCTGGATCATATGGAAGCTCTATCTTTAGTAGGTTGAGGAATCTCCACACAGCTTTCCATAGTGGTTGGACCAGTTTGCACTCCCACCAGCAGTGCAGGAGAGTTCCTTTTTCTCCACATCCTAGCCAACATTTGTTGCTAGTTTTTTTAATATGTGCCTTTCTCACTGGTGGAAGATGGTATCTCATTGTAGTTTTGAGTTGGTTTTTGTGCATTGTGTGGGGTAGTAGTCTAGTTTCATTCTTTTGCATGTAGTGACCCAGTTTTCCCAGCACCATTTATTGAACAAACTTTCTTTGCTCCAGTGCATATTCTTTGCTCCTTTGTCAAAGATTAGTTGACAATAAATCTGTGGGTTTATTTCTGGTTTTCTATTCAGTTCCATTGGTCTGTGTGTCTGTTCTTGTTCGAAATCCATGCAGTTTTGATGATTATGGCTTTGTAGTATAGTTTGAAATCTGGGAGAGTGATGCCTCCATTCTCTTGTTTTTTTTTTCAAGAGAATTTTGGCTATTCGGGGTTTTTGGTGGCTCCATATGAATTTCATCAATATTTTTTCTATTCCTTTGAAGAATGACATTGAAATTTTAATTGGAATAGCATTGAATCTGTAGATTTCTTTTGGTAGGATGGCTATTTTGATAATGTTAATTCTTCTGATCCATGAGCAGGGAATGTCTTTCCATTTCTTTGTGTCTACTTCTATTTCTTTTAACAGTGTTTTATAGTTTTCTTTATATAGGTCCTTTACTTCTTTTGTTAGGTTTATTCCCAAGTATTTGATTTTTTTTGTTTCAATAATAAAAGAAATGATTTTCTTGATTTCTTCTTCTTCAGATTTATTGTTTGTGTATAGGAAAGCTACTGATTTTTGCGTGTTGATTTTGTATCCTGCCACTTTACTAAACTGATTGATTAGTTGAATTAGTTTTTCTGTGGAGTTTTGGGGTTCTCTATGTATATTATCATATCATCGACAAATAGTGATAATTTGACTTCTTCCTTACCTATTTAGATTCCTTGTATGTCTTTCTCTTGTCTTTTTGCTCTGGCTAGGACTTCCAGTATTATGTTGAAAAGCAGTGGTGAGAGTGGACATCCTTGTCTTGTTCCAGATCTTAATGGGAATGCTTTCACCTTTTCACCATTGAGAATGATATTGGCTGTGGGCTTGTCGTATATGGCCTTTATGATGTTGAGGTATGTTCCTTTTATCCCAAGAATTTCAAGGGCCTTTATCATAAATGGGTGATGTACTTTATCGAATGCTTTCTCAGCATCTATGGATATTATCATATGGTTTTTATATTTCTTTTTGTTGATGTGTTGGATTACATTGATTGATTTTCAGATGTTGAACCATCCTTATGACCCTGGAATAAATCCTACTTGGTCATGGTGAATTATCTTATGGATGCATTGTTGGATTCTGTTGGCAAGTATTTTGTTGAGGATTTTTGCATTAGTGTTCGTTAGGGAGATTGGCCTGTAATTTTCTTTTTTTGTGCATCTTTGTTGGGTTTTGGTGAAATGTTGAAATGTTGAAATTAGTGAAATGTTGGCTTCGTAGAACCTATTTGGTAGTTGTCCTTCTTTTTCAATTTTTTGAAAGAGTTTGTGTAGGATAGGCACTAATTCACTGCTGAACATTTGGTAGAATTCATAACAAATTTAAAATGTTAATGGAAATAACACTTCGAAATTTTTTTTTTTCACATCAGTATTGCATTTCCCATTATCAATGTCTCAAGAGAAAGACTTGGAAATAGTCCATGGAGCACTTGGTTGCTTTTCTGAGTTGGGAAAGCCTCAACAAGAAAGCTGTTTTTGGATAACTTGAAGAGGTCGAATGGCATGGGTAGACTATTCTAATATTAAGAAATTGTGACCCTCAAGATGGAAGAATTAAAGGTTGATGGCAGAAAAATAGTCTCCTAGGGCCGTACCTTCTCTTTTAACCCAAGACTGTTGGAGAATGAAAAATGTTGCCAGAGAAAATCTTATAATCAAAATTCATAACATAGAAATGGGCAGGCCCATCAGGAACATACTGGATACCTTATTAAGTAGTCAATACAATTCTATGAGCATGGCAGTTTAAGTGTGGGGGAAAGGGATTGAAATAAGGATTTTTTAGAATGTTTTGACAGGAAACATCCCTAGTGCGCAAGCACACATATGCACACACACACACACACACACAACTAATTCTGCTTTTGTTACATTAGGAAAATTGCATTCTTTAAACATACAACAGTTGATGATAGAGCCAGATGGCAAAAAGCATATGGAGTTGGAGAAGGATACAGTCTAAGATTGAAGATTTGCCATGGAAAAATCCAAATGCAGATCAAGGGGAAAAAAATCAGCAAAATTTTTAACCACCTATTGTTTGTAATCTGTTTAAGAGACAAGATATCCTATATACTGTGAAAACAGACATTATTCTGAAAGCAAAATGGGTTATAAAATCCATTTCTTTCTTGTAACTACCTGTATTAACAATAATCAATTGTATTGATTCGTGTTGTCTAGCTAAACATACCTAACACAAACCCTTTCCCAGGACTGAGAGTTACTAAGTTCACTCTCTCCAAATTCTCACTAACATCAATCACAGATTGACACAGAAACATTTGTGACTTTACCTCAGGTACTCTCTTGGTTTAAAAGTACTTTATTTTACATCTCTGAGTACAGCTTTGTTTTGGGAAAAACATGAAGAGTTTTTATGTTTTTGAGGGGGGAAGGGGGTTGTGTGTGAAGGAAAGGGCTCATTAATAAACAGTTCATTTTAAGAATTCAAAGAAAGCTATCCAAAAATTACAGCATGATGATAAGCTGACACATTGTTTTGTCTAAATAAATCCATGTGTTGGAGCACAGATTCTAGGATATCTTCCAAAGCAACAGACCTTTGGTGTTGCCCCCATTGCGTGCATGCACATCTGCTGAGCCAGCATGCTATGCTGCTTTAACTCAAAAGAGTCGTCCGTATCCAGGCATTAAGTCACTATACTGGACACGCACCACTGGAATGCTGTGACCTACATACCGTGTATGTGGTTTACATTTTCAGTAACTGGGAGGCAATTTAATTGTCTGACTCAATTACAGTAAGTGAGAGCCAGACTGCCAACTCTTCATTCACCTCACTGAAAACGGACCCCTCAAAGTCAAGCCAAATTCTTGAAGAAGAAGCTGGGTCAGCAGAGCTGCTGCTGAAGTTCATGTGTTCCAGTCTGTATCTTGAGAAAGCTGTTGGTTTTCCTTGATCCTTTATTTCCAACTCTGGCTCTCTGAAACTGGTCAAACTCTAGGATCAACATTACAATTGAGTTTGACTCTAGTATAATGGGGATCCTATTTTGGGCAACTATTTCTTCGATTAAAGCCAAAAGAAACATTGCCCAATAGGAGAACCATAATAAAACTGGGTTTTGATTAAGTTGGGAAGTGTACATTTTCTAAGCAGCACTGATATGCTTGGAATTCTACATTCATCTTACTCTCTAATGGAAAGGGGTGGTTTGGGCTCTAGGAACTAGACAACCTCATGTTCTTTCTGCTCAACTGCCTCAAAAGCTGATTTTTTTCAAGAGAGTCCTTTGACCTTCCAAACTGGCTTCTGGTGAGAAGATGCAGAGTGTGCTTAGATGCAGAGTGTGCTCTGAGCAGAATGTACTCAGAGAACTGCCACTTAGTGAGAAATAGCCCATCAAGAAACAACTACTGTAATTCTCAATTCCAAATAGAGCAACAAGAAACTGCTCAAGTCTTTTTGGAATATGCCAAGTAGTAGGTATTAGGTTGAAAATTTTCCTCTCTTTTGAAAACTATGTTAAAAGATAATGGAGATCATTGTCAGTGGGTGTGCTGATTTAGTCTAACATCTACTATGAGAAACCCTGGAGGAATGCAGATAAAATTCTGGTAAGAAAAGTAAAACCAGAGTGAGAGGAGATCCTTTTTTATATATCTGCCCTGAGAGCAAATATTTCTGCAGTATTTATAGCAACTGTGAAAATCCCTGCAACTTGATAATAAGCAGGTGGATCCACTGACACTTCTTAAAAGTAGTAATCATTATGATGGAAACTTGTTTCTCTTTCTCCCACAAGCTGAGTTTGTGCAGTAAAAGGGAGACACATATTGGGGTAGAAGAACGGCCATGGGAGAATAATCTGACTGAGACCAATGCTTTATATATATTTATTTATTTTTTCTCAGAAGGAGAAAGACAAATACTGGATGATTTTACTCAGGTGTAAGAGACACAAACAAAGGAACTGATGAAACTATACTGAAACAAACTCTAGAAATATTACTGTAGAATTGAAGCTACTAGATAGGGAGGTAGAGTGAGGTAGGGAGCAGGCCCGATGGTCTGTGTTCAAGGAATGTGGTGGGGGGCATGTTCTGGTGACATGCCCCTCAGGAGGTGTGAACTTACTCCCCTAAATCATATGTAGTGTTGTAAACCAGTGTCATCTCAATAAAAAAATAATATGGTAAAAGCAGTATAACATAATATGTACCATTTAACCCTTTTTAAGTGGAAAGTTCAGTTGTATTAAGTACATTCACACTGTTGTGAAACAAATCCCTAGAACTCTTTTCATCTTAAACTGAAACTCTATGCTCATTAAAGAAGTCCTTTTTGTTATGTTTTCAAAGAGACATTATATATTAGAAATCATCAGATCTGTAAGTATATAACAGTAAATTTATATTTTTAACCCAATAATATATCTATATGTGCACTGGAAAGTTTTTAAGATTTTTAGCTAATTACTGCTTAAATTATTTGAAAGGTTAATATACTGATGAAATGTAAATCTGAGCAGTGTATTTTTCTTATGTATTATCAATGTCTTCAAGATCACATGGCTATCTTTGAAAGACCAGTGGGCCAAAAATTAGCATAATTTAAATTACATGACAGTTTGTCTACTTAAAATATGATATAAAAGGATGTAATAAAAGACAATAAACTTGGAAAATAGATAAGCTATTGCCCATTACCACCAAAGATTGGAAGTTTTTCTTTCATATGAGGAGAATCTTCACTTGCCTTTACCTCAAGTACATGTTATAAATAGTATCTTACCATTTCTTAACAATTCATTAATGTTAAGAGTATTTTTAGGAATGCTGTACTTGGAAAGACAGTCTTAGGATAAATAGGTCCACAGAGTGGTAGGCAAGGGAAGGGTGGTTGGGAAAGTGCCCTAGGCACCGGATGAACCTGGGTTTGGACCCAGGTTCTGTCATTTTGTAACCATTAGCTATACTTTTCCTTAGTTTCCTCATCTTTAAAATGGGGCAAGGGGATAGATAATAAAATTCACTTAAAGATTTTAGCATAGTGCAAGGTACACATGAAATAGTTAATTAAAATCACTACCTTAAAAATAAGCAAATGATCATGTGTACACACACAAACACACACACTCACACCATCCTTTATTCATGTCTTAGTTCTAGGATCTCCTTGTACTTCTTTAACATATGGATCTGTTACAGTCCTGTTCTTAGATACAATTTAGAAAACACTGGGTAGGTGAAGTAGGGGACCATGTATAGAATGTGAATTCAGGGATCCTGGGAGATCCCATCTCACATTTTAAGGGCTGATGTTCCAATTACTATCAGCTAAATCTCATTCAGTGTCAATTAATTGTTCTTAATAAAAGTCTTTTCTTTCTCTTCACTTCTTCCTTGTCCTCTCTCTTTCCTTATCTAGGGTGTCCAGATGGGTCTCCCTAAGTACCTAGATATGGTAGGAAGCTGAAACAAGCTGCCCAGGCTTCATGTTTATGGAGCATATCTGCAAAGTGAGCACTACTGTCTGCCACTCATTCTTTAATGTTAAGACAAAAATACATTTTTAGGAATGTATTTTAAGATCTAGCTGATCACAATGTCTTCTTCATTTTTGTATGTTTCTAATTTTTTTAAACAGTTAACACAAATCACTTCCATAACTAGAAAAACAATCTTTAAGGAAAAGAAAGAAATGGAAGGCATGATTCAGAAAATCCTAATCCAGGACAAACATATTTGTTCTCTTTCTGCTGCTTCTACCATAATTTCTAAGTCTCTTGGGTGTATGGAGAAGTGATCACTTGGGAATTTGGGTTATGCATTTCGTTGTTTTTATTCATCATGACATTACTGACAGTTTTTCTTGGGGGGGGGAAACATTCTGATTTTTTTTGTAACATTCTGTTTACAATGGCACATAACACACTTTGTTTGTTTTTTTTTTCCTTCCTGGGGTTTGTTCAGATTGTGAATTACAATTCAAATTAGATAAAAAATTGTTTCATATCTTCATTTGTGTTTTGGCCTCAAAAGTTTCCTTATCTGTTTACTTTTTCCTTGTCTGCATATGGCATTCTAAGCTACTACCTGCTTTACCTTTTACCTGATTTCTATGGAATCCTTCAGTATGCCAGACCAATTTATCATGTTCGTATATCAAAGTATATTTAAGTATAATGTCACATTGATTTATCAAATGAATACATGTAGATATTAAAAGTAGTTTCTGTAAATAACATGCTAAAGATTAAATTTACAAATATCTTTTCAGAAATCAACTTAGAGAAGCAATTTCTCCAGGTCATGGTTCCTTTCTTGAAACACTTCTGTGTTCACATAGAGCCATTTGAAGAAACTGTAATAGAAAAGTTAGGACTTTCCCAATGAGAAAAAAAGACATTATTTACATCAGTTGTTCCATATGCCTGTGTTGTCAAGCCTAATAATTTATTGATTAACTGTTATTGACTGCCTGACTAGATGTTTCAGGAAACACATCATCTTATGTCACAGTGGTTCAGTCCTTCAATCCATTTTCTCACACTGCTTTGAACTGGCTTTTCCTTTGTGACACAAGATCATTCGGTCTCAGTTGGCCTGTCATTAAAGACAATGAAGATACCATCAGCACATATCTGGGCTCTCTCATCAAACAGGTTTAGGGAAAAGCAACATGTTTTATAAACTCAGAAAAACTCTTCTGAACTCAGCACTTCCCTGACTTTTGGCAGAACCATTGTGGGATTTCTAGGTGAAGACGTTTTCATTATCCCTCTGCTGGTGTACCTGGAAACACAGTCTCTCTCAGGGGCTCAACTTCTTGTATACTTCCTCCTCAGATATTTTTTACTCGAAACTTACTTTACCTGAAGAGGACAAACTCTGTTATCACAGAAATGGTTGGAGTCCCTCTTCCATTGTGACAGGTTTATTTCCAACTTACTCACAAAAGATCAAAGCATGAAATGCAAGTGACTAGCATTACTCATAAATCTGAGTAGCAACTTTCACACTCAATTTCTAGATATTTAGAAAAGAAATGAAAGGGAGTGGAAGAGATTCGCAGTAGGAAAATTTTGATGAGTGGCTCTTGAACTAAGTAGGAAAGCTTCTGCTCTCTTTACAGAGACTTTCCAAATCCACAAAGGCACATATTGAATATATTATGGGCTATATTCCCATCCTTTTCCTGACTATTGACACATAAGATGATACTTTTCCTTCCTTTGCTTCTCGAGTCCTTTTAAGTACTGATGGTTCTTTCTTTGTCCACACGTGTGCAACAAAAACTAGTCTTCCTTGTGCTGTTTTTCCAGAGACAGTCTCTTCAATTTGCCTTATACATGACAAGTGTCATTGTGTGGATCATTCCACTAGAAGATGGGACACCACACACTTTCAAAATCTATTTGGAGAACCTCCACATAAGAGCAATAAGTGAACAAGAAAATGCAAAATTAATTAAAATAATGAAAAATTTGGAGCATATATACACTAAATTTATGTTAAAATGCTGTGATGATTTACCATGTTATTAATTCGTATGTTGTAGCAAAGCACACTTACTCTCTTTCTATGTCAGCTTCTATACAGTTATACTGTTATATTTTAACAGTTTTGACGTGCTTTGCTGAGTAGACTGAGATGATCTCCAGAGCAGTGAAATGGGCCTGTTCTTCCTTTGTTTAAGAGTACTTTGCATGATCCTTGGCAAAGATTAAACAGTGAAATGAACATTGGTTGAGTGAATAAAAAATAGGTAGATGGATGTACGGCTATACACATATATATAATGCTATAATCATGACTATTAAGCAAATATGGGAGAGTTTACTAGGCTTTTCCTAGAGAATGTTTTAGGATTAGTCATGACATAGATAGAATGATGATATAGTACGATACAGCAGGATTTCTTAACAAGGTCTAGGTAGACATTTTGGACAGAAGAACTTTTGTCCTTTCATGTGAATTGTAAGATGTTCAGCAGCATCCCTGGCCTCCATCCAGTAGATGACAATGACAATATTACTTAAAATGTAACCATTGTAGGGGCGGGGGAGCTTAATGAATTTGGTGAATGGGGTCTCTAATATCTTTGTAACTTCCTGTTCATCTATAATTGCCGCATTATGAAAAAATTAACAAATATTTGCATCCTCTATCACATGGTGTTAAATTAACTTTTGGGAGTAGGCTCACAGTGAGGAGATTAAATATATTTTTTTTCCTTCTGGTGTATAGGAAGTATATTTAAAATATTTTTGTAAAGGTAACATTCTTTATAAGACTACAAGTGACTCAGAGGTCTAGGATCACACCTCCTCAGATGCCTGTAACAAACACACCCACCATCAAGTACTCATAGTCCTCAAATGCATGGTACAGAATAGAATTGGACTTTTAGTGATAAACTTAAAGAAGTATAAACACACTTTGATTTTCAAAGATGCACACCTGAAATTTACAATGTTACTTCAACAACATTTTTTTAAAAGAAACAATAGAAAAAATATGAACAGTTTATGTAGCAGGGTTGGTACACCCTAGGATATCACTCACTTGTATATTTACCATGATCCTTGGAATTTTCAGGCATGTGTTAGTTAAGTAGACATTTCATTGTTTACTGCTAGATTTGTATGAAGTGTTTAATTTGGAATTAGTTGAGTAGACATTTCATTGTTTACTGCTAAGTTTGTATGAAGTGTTTAATTTGGAATTTTTCCAGTTATTATAATCCACTTAGATGGACAATTCAGAGCATTTATACTACAAACCATAAAATATGATCAATCTAAAATTTTCAGTCATTTGGAATTACATATGTGAAACAATAAGAAATCCAAGCGCACATTCAATGTTTAATCGATAGAGATGGCATATAAATACACAGACAAATCTGATATAACGTGTTCCATATTGGGAACCCTACAGGATAGTAATATTGCTATTGTCATTTTAGAGAAGAGACAACAGAATCTCAGAAAAGATACTTAACTTGCCCAAGTTCATCCTGCTAGTATGAGGTAAAGCCAGAATGTTAATAAGTAAATAAAGAGTAGCTGGCCTGACACGTGTGCTTGGACACCAGGGATACCATGCATCCCCATTAAGTCTGTGTTCTCTAGACAGAGCAAGATGCATGGATCTATGTATTTCTTAGCCATATTGACTTCATTTCTAAAAATACAGTCAACATTTCACAAAGCATGTGTTTAAATTTATCTATCATTGATAATACTTTTTAAAAGCTATTTTATAGCAATGCCCCAAGTGGAGGAAAATGTGACATTTTCAAGGAATAGGGATTAAGCAATCCATATGGCCAGGTTCCCCCTGGAAATGACACATTCTGGCTCAGTGTTGGATCATGCATCAGAGCTGGGCAGGCTCTAGCACGTGTCCCAGAGCCACTGATGATTGTTTTAGCAGGAGTCACCACCACTTGAGCACATTTAAGCCAGGGGCTTGTGCAAATGAATCCTGGCTCCTCCCCTGTGAATACTGACAGAAGGCAGACTTCATGTCTTCTGATATGGGAGAACATCAGAGTATCATGGTCTTTTTGTCATATGTTCACAAAGTGAGCTGCTTCACAGAATGATAGAACTGGAGGGTATCAGAGAACATTATCTAACTCTTACATTTTCAGTCAAGTCAGGGGAATAAGTGACTGGTTCAAAGACACACAGATAATTAAATGCTGAGTTAGGATGGAAGCTGAGGTCCCCTGACTCAAATACAGTGATTTCAGTCCCCCAAACATCAGCTAGGAAGTATTCTTTTCATTGCAAGTGTGAAAATGTTAACTTCTAAGTGGCTGGGGTTTAAAGGAGAACTGAAGCATTCACAGTAGCAACAAAAGCAAGCATTTCTCTCCATCTTTCACCATCATTTCCCCTAGATTGACTTCGTTCTCTGGCTTTCCTGTGTAGCAAGATGGCTATAGCACCTGTAGCTTCAGTCCTCTTAAGTTCAAGTGCAGAGGAAATGAGAACTTCTCTTTCTTCAGTTTCAAACAATGAGATCATGGGCCTGATTTTAGCTGGCCAGAGTTGGGTTTGTCCCTATACCTGAAAAATTACCAATGCCAGGCCAATTAAAGGCACTGTTAAATGAGGCAGGTTCTTCATGCAAGACCACAGGACTTGAGAGTGGGGCCAGGGTATTTGGGATACTTTCAACAGAAGAGTCAATGAATGGAGAGTGCCAAGATGCCATATAGACAGTATATGAATGTAAACAACATTGTAATAAAGTATGGAAGTGACTTGTGGTCTTTAAAGAAGTGAATAATAGTCTCTTGTCACTTAATGAAGACATATCATGATCGGTGTCACAAAATGTTCTCAGGTTACTTACATTTGATTGTTTTATATTAATTTAAATAAAAAGGGCCATAAAATATTTTTAACAGTGACTAAAAAGCCAAGTGTATTGCAAATTTTGGGGAGGAAGGACAAAATGCAAAAATGTTATCTAGTCTGTATGTTGCGAAAATGATTTCTACTATAATGAGAAGTCATTATTTTCACTTGTTCTAATAGAAAGTATATGTGTGCTGAATATTTGCCATATTTTATCGACTCTCCCACATCCAACACTCAGAGCCATCTTGCTTGACATTCTTTTTTAGTTTTCCATATGTCCATAATTTAACATATTATGTGTATTATTTCTGTGGTTAACTGACTGTGTTCCCTGCTGGAAGTTAAGCTTCCACATGGCAGGGATCTTTGTTCTTTTCAGTGATGTATCTCAATCTCTGGAAGAGTGACCAGCATATAACAAATTAATAAATATTTGTTCAATGCTATAGAGTCTAATATGGTGGCCATTAGTGACATGTGATTTTAAATTTTAAATTAATTAAAATAGTTGATTTTAAAAGTCAGTACATCATCATCTCCTTCCCCTCTTCACTAGTCATATCAGAAACCAAGTAGTACTATGAATAATTTTGCCAAATATCTTCTTTGATGACCTCTCCTAACTCATCTGCACCTATGTTAAAGTAACAATTGAGCCAGGGGATGAAACTCTCTTGTTACTCATTCTCTCTTCCTGTTAGTTTTATATTCCACATTTGACTTCCAGATTTCCATTTGACTTCAGTAGGCCTTGAAGATGGGTCATCACTCTCATTCAGATGAAATTCTTCAGAGTACTTTATTTTTGAAGTTTTCATCAAAATAAAAGTCTACTTAATAACCTTAATATTTTCAAATTTTGTCAATTCGACCCTTGTAAATTAATGTGGTTGCTCTTCGCCCTACTCCCCAAGCAGTGCAGACATGTGTAGGTGTTTAACGAATGTCAACCAAACGTTATGATTTTGGCAATCAATCTGAAATTTTCTGAAAAATGGTTGGTGGAGTTTGTCATATTTGTTATACTTTCAAAATCTCTCTGGCTTGTTCATTAACTGTCTATACCATTGTGTACTTCATCAATATGTTCAATTGCTTCTTATTACTCTTTTTCTCCCTTCTGAAAACACAGAGATGTTGATTCCTCCTGCAGCCTAGTGTCAACAAGATGTCTTGATTTCTTCACTTAAGGCTGGAGAGGAGATTGTTATTTGAGGGCCATGATGTGAGGAAAGGCTAAGAATCAGACCCAAGGGACTCTGCATGTCAAATCTAGGGAGGATGAATTCTGTTGTGCTAAATGCCACTGTGTATAGAGTAACATTTCAAGAAGCTATCTAATGCATAAGCTTTTTGATGTTTTAAAATATAGTGGCTAAAATTAAATGTCAGTTAACTTTTTCAGAAATAAATTAATGGACAGCTAGTTACATTCAAAGTTTTTGATGTATTCAACTTTATAATTGAGGCAACTGCATTAATAAAATGTAATGAAAACTCGTTGAAAGGCAATTTCTGCAAAAGTCTGTCTCTGTTTAGTAAATGGAGCACTGTATCTCAGTCAATAATCTTGGTCCAATAAAGGAACATAAAGAAAAAAATAAAAGAAAAATTGTCCAAATATTAAAAATTTAGACTTAGGACACAAAGGAGCAGGTCAAGTACAAATGTAGGGACTCAATTTAAAAATAAAACATGTAGTAAAAAATAACTTGTATTTTCATAATATCTTTAAGCTTACAGGTAGTTATATAAACTAATATGTCTTGTGTAGAAATATTTACCTGAAGTTCCCCAAGTTATTCAATGTCCTCCTATTAAATATACACTTAAATGTAATGTTCTATACTATAGAAATAGCATGCATGGGATTATACATTTTTACATATGTACTAACTCTTCTGTCTAAAGAAGTGTATGTGTGCATAACAATATCTGGAATTATGTTTTTTAATGTCAGTAATGTTTCTTTCCAAGCAGCATGATTTTAAATTGTCTTTTTCTTTCTGTATTGGTTGGGGATTTTATAGTAAACATGTATTATTTTATTTAAAAACATCATTATTATAAGAAAAATTTCTAAAGGACTAAAGAAGAAAAAGCATAAATAGAGGTCTGTGACAGCATTAACTGGATGTCCCCAGATCTGAAGATGTCTTTTTAGGTTATTTCATTTGCTTATAACTTCATTCCTCAAAGTACAAAGTTACTCAGTAAAATGGTTGTCCTGTTGTCATACGTTAAAGACCTCAGAGAAGGATCATTCCTTACCAACTCCCACTCCTGGAAAAATAAGCAAAGTTCAGATTTCTCTCTGGCATCCAGCAAAATGTTGTGCAAAGCCAGATAACAGATCTGTGATAGTGATCCCATAATATCTTATCATGTGTCCTTTCTGTGCACAGAATTTAGAAACAGTCTTTATATAATATTTTGTAACCAGTGAAACTTCATTCTTTAAGCAATCGTTTATGGAAATCTTACAAATATGAGGTATTAATTAGTGAATGCTATCCTCATAAGCTATGGTCTTATAATAAAGACAATTGCTGGCCATGAAGATCATTAATGATTTGCTAGGCAGCTGAAACATAACTGCATTTTCTTAGTTCCAGAAGTTGGTCCTTCAAATACATTAACCTCAATGCCAGCTGGATGTGATGTGATTTTTTTTTAATGTATTTTGAGTGTTTCTATTTAAAAATATGTTGGTAGTGTTTGAATAAGTTTTACATTAGACAGCATTTATATTCCCCTTTGGCAAAACAAAATTAACTATTTAAAATAAAAAATGTCTCAGTTTTCCATATGGTCTTTTAAAATCCTGTTACTATTTGTGTTCAGTATCATTCAGCTTATTGTCAAGTGAATTTTCCATTGAAAGTACAAGTTAATAGGGCCTCCCGGAGGTGCAGCGGATTGAGCTCTGTGCTGTGAAGCTGTCCACAGCCTCTGCAGCGCTGATTCGATTCAGCAGACTAGGGAGATTCCCACATGGTGCGGCAGACCTCTCCTGTTGCACTCGCTGCTCCCCTCAGCAGTGTACTTTGGTTCTTCTGCCTGTTCTGCTCCCTGCTCTGTCTCTGGTGAATTCTCTCACCTTCCAGCGCCTCTGGCCCGTACCCCAATGCTTGTATAAATAAATAAATCTTAAAAAAAAAAATCTCTAATACTTAATTAGAATCTCCAAAAAAAAAAAAAAGAAAGTACAAGTTAATGTCTAATGGAATTAATGGATGATGTTAGGGTCAGACAGTATTAATTATTCATTGAGTTTTCACACATGCATTTATTGTAATGTCATCATAATATATCATAGTTACCATGGAGAATGTTAAATTCTAAAACTAAAATTGTTACTCTTTTTAAAGTCTGCGTTATATTTCATATAAATAATGTGTTATAAGACCCATTTTCAAGGACAAAGGACTGTGAAAAATAAATTTTGATATAATGTTAAATAAGACAATCTTTTTAAATAATCTTTATCTTTAATGAACTCATATTTGTGCACATGTAATTTTCTTAGAATCACTTTGAAATTTTTAGTTTATATAAATATTGCTTAAATTAAATATATTTATTTTAGTACTTTAGTCTATAATTAATTCTAAGTTTTATATTCTCTCTGATTAGGCATGAACACAAAGGGAGAAAGAATCATTTAATCTGCAAGACAAGTACTGCCACTGATTTTTAGGAACTTCTCTCTTTTCAAATTAATCATTTTAATTTCTATTAGTACATCTTAGAGTAGTGACATATTGTCCATTCATTTCTAAAGCCTATATCTGAAAATGGAGTTTACAGACTGTATCAATTCACTTGGAAGACAATATAAAAATTCCTCCTGATGACTGACTCCCCCTCATGAGATGGCCCACTGACCCTAGTTCCTCAAGTTCTCCCCACTGTCTGTTCTTCAGTTCTGCTGGCCTCTGGTACCTCAGGCTCTTTGACTCTGGACTTTTGTCTTTGCTCCTCCTGCCTGGCAGGCTCCCTCTTGTTTATAATGTTTATCCTAAACATTATCTCTGTGTTAGGCACTGCACTAAACACTGCCTATCCATATCTGTTTTCAACCTCTCTCCTTGCTTATTATCCTACTCTATCTTGTGGATGAAGAAATCAAGGCTGAAAAAGGTTTAGGATGTCATCTAGTCCACACCCCTGAAAATTGGTGGAACTGCCATAGCCATTATTGGGGAAGGTCTGAAATATGCAAATAGAAGAAGAAAGGGGAAAGACAAAGGGGCTGGAAAACAGAGGAAGGAAGATAAAGAGGTAGGGAAGAAGAAGTGGAGAGGCAAAGAATTATCTTGGGTTTTTATGACTTGATAAGTCTTCTCAAGACAATGGCAAACTATGGGGAACAGTCCTTCTGTGTCTTGTTTTGTGCCTTTCTAACTTCTCTGAGAAGTTTTATGATGTTCTCTAATATAAGGTGCACCATCATTTTTTTCTTAATTTTTGTACTGTTTGAAGGAAATAGACTTTACCCAGAACAAACAGGAAACTGTACTTATGCCCAAATCACATTTTTACTAAGCTTCTTTCTACACAGAGTAATTTTTGCCTTAGAAATTTGCCAGCTAAATAAAGGCCATAGCCAACTTCAGCCAAAAGTTTATATTTGCTTGGGAAGGACTTGGATTGAACATCTTCTCTTCAATGGGAAATTTTCTCAGAAAACAAGCAACTTCAAAATAGATTTCAAAACATGAAGTGCTAAGAGGCCAGAATACACTGTAAAAAGTTGATCAAAATATGAAGAGTTGTGTTCACATATATGGTTTTGCATACACATGCACAAATGCACAAACATACCCAATTTCACTCCAGAAAATGTTTAAAGTGCTTATTTTTCTATTGCCATATAAGCACATATAGTCATATTTCTATGGTTATGTCAAAGGTTTAAAAAGTTATTGTTCTAGATTCAATGCCAATTTTCTAAAAAGTTATTGTTCTAAATTCAATGCCAATTTTCTAAAATCCCATGATGTGCTTGTTATATGATCTAAATAATGTTTAATAATTTAGGGCCTCCCTGGTGATGGAGGGGTTAAAGACACAGCACTATCAATCAAGCTAGTACCAGCCACTACAGCATAAGTTCCATCCATGGCCAGCCAGGGATCTAACCCACATGGCACAGCAGACCTCTCCTGTCTGGCCCACTGCTCCCCTCAGCAGTGTATTTCAGTACATCTGCCTGTTCTGCTCCACACTCTGGTGAATCCTCTTATCCCCCAACCCCCCACACTTCTGGTCTATACCCCAGCGGTTGTACACATAAATAAATAAATCTTAAAAATAAATAAGTTATACATCTCGGAAATTTGCTCATTCTAATTAAAAAAAAACTTTTATATAATGAAGAGGTGGCAACAGGCACCTAATAAACCAAACCTATGATTATCAAGTTAGAACATTTTGGCCAATAATACTCTTCAAAGCAAAAATGTCCATATTAGAATTTCCTTAAAAGCCATACACACTGAACATTTTCCTCAGGCATTAAAAGATTCTCAAGATGGCCACTAACAAAGCACAATGCAGTACCATTGTTGTGGGTTTTGGAGTCTGTGGGTTTGGAGTGCAGGGTCCTTGAGTTCACTCTGGGAAAGGTTTCACCAGAGATCCTGTTTCAGCAACACGCGGCGAGTTTCCCAGGCGAGTTTCTCCACAAGACAGAGATGTTAGCTATTATTTAAAGAACAGGTTTATTAGGGAAAGGGGCAAAAGAATAAAGGAAACTTGCATAGACAGAAGTGGGCAGGAAGGGACCTGTCCCAGAAGGGAAGGGACAGGTTTGCTAAGACAGGCCTGATGGTTGCAGGCAGGTGGCCTTGACAGGTCACGTCCCAGGCAGGCAGGAAGCTGCTGCCCTGCAGAGGAGAGAGTTGGTGAAAAGATGCACCTACATAGTCACAGGTGGGCAGTGGGATTGCTGCCCTGAGCCTGTGCAAAGACTGCACTGATATTGTCTTCTTCTGTTTGGGAGGGCCTCACTTCTTGTGAGCTGTCAGTTGGTTGTTAATGTTGGATAACTATGTAGAATCTGAAATCCAGATTCTACAATGGGCTCAATCTCCATATCTTTACCTTTGGATGTACCCTCGGATACCTGCTTGGATGTTCTGCTTTGTAATCTAGGCGCCCTGGCGCCTAAGGATACTAGTCTGCGCCTGAGGATACTAGTTTCCACAACTGTGTAGTCTGCGCCTAAGGATCTTGGTTTCCATAGTTGTATCAATGGCTATGTTAATCTCTTCTACCCCCAATTCCTCAAGACCAGGTTTCTGGTCTTGTGGAGCAGCCCTCCTTTTCAGTTTTTTTGTTTTCTATTCTTGTCCTCCATCAACCATGATCATTTTTTTTTTCATGAAACTGTGATGAATAATGAAGTTAAATTTCATCAGGTAAAACTGCTCTGAAGCCACCAAGAATCAGAGGTTGAAAGAATGATCTCAATCCCAATTTTCCATATCATTTCATAGGTTGAAATAGAAGTAATGATGTTGGATTTTCTTGGTGGTGAAATAGCATTAGTAAGTAAAAAGGAAATTAGAGAATCTGAAAATAATTTCAAAAAAGGAATTGGCTTCCATGGCAATTTATATGATTAATATCCCTAGAATTACAACTTGCTTAAATTACGTTGTATATCCATAGGAAAATGATAACCAATAGACACTTTTAATTCTAAAATGATTTCGAGTAAATGTAGAAATTCATTTTACTGATAATAGTCCATTGATCCTGAAATTTTGATCCCACCAATATTAAAATATCTTCTTAAATGACTAACCAAGTTTAAGGGTTAGGAATGGACACAGCGCAGGTTTTCTGACTGGGTGAAGGAGTCAGAGGCCTTAGTGGCTTTTTGCAGGTCTTTTATTGGGGTTCACCAGGCATATGGCAGGCAGTGGTGCTGGGGGGCCAGGAGGCTGGCAGGCCTCCCAGCCCTCAGCAGGTCTTTACTCTGGACTCCCCAGCCTTCTCTCGGCTTCTCTTTTGGCTTCTCTTTCGGCTTCTGCTCAGCTTTTACTGGCGTCCCCGTGACGCCGCCCTTAAAAGCCCAGTCAAATCCCATCTACCTATGCCCACACCCTACTCCAGGTGCCCGCCATCAGGCATGCATTCAGGACCGCAGGGTTCTGTCATCTATCCTAATGGCAGGAGGGCAGAAAAGCCTAATACTTTTTCCTTACCCTACACCAAGCTCACAAGAATGTAGAGAATCTTCAAAAAGCAAAAATTAATCTGAGATCAAAGGGCCATGAGGGGATGCTGTGTTTGCCTGGCAAGGGATGGGGGTGGGGGGCATAGAATTCAGCAGAGATCAGAGATCTTTTGAAAAGTAGTAAAGGCAGATTCATTGGATTACTGTAGAGAAGCAGGGGTTTCTGTCTGGCCACAGAAGGAAAGTTTGGCTCTTTTTTATACTGTAAATTTGTAGACTATTCTAAGATTTAAGATACAAGCCTGTGCTAGCTACTATCCACCAGAGTGTTAGACCCTAATTAATCCCTGTATTTTTAAAATTTGCATCAGCCTTTACTGATCACAGGTGGCCTTTAAGGCTAGGTTTCAACTAGTTAGTTCCTTTATCAGCCCAAGGGCTCTCCAGTTCCCATGCTAACTCTTCAGTTCACCACCCCCACCCTCAATCAGTTTAAAACTTCCCTTCCTTGTCAGTCAGGCAAGGAAGAGGCTGAGCTTTTAACCCTATAAACCCCAACAAAAATGAAGTGAGATCACCAACCATTGTGGTTAAAACAATTTCCAAAGCCATCATCTTGTACTGCAGACATTGGCTGACTGCAGTGGAGCTCTAAGTCTTCTTGCAGTAAACAAGCAACAAGAGACAAGAATTTAGAAATGGCAAGTCATATTAGAGATCCTTTACATAAAACCAAGTCCCTGCAGGGCTACTGCCTCAGGAAAAGGGAAAAAAAAAACCAAAGAGGGAATTGTCCCATGAATGGAAACAAGAAAGCTAGCCTGGCAAGCTCCAGGAAAAGGGGAGACGGAAATCTTAAGTATCTAGCTAGAAACCAACAGGTAGGACCTAGGTTAAAATTTATAACCTTGAGGTATAAAATTTATACCTTGAGGTATAAAAAAGCTTTCACAAACTTCTAAATGATAGATTGTTTATAGTCTTCCAGACGCTTAAAAAAATGCTCAACAAAGATGCAAAAATAAAAAAGTCTCATTAATTTCTTACAGATAAATTTCCAATGAACATGAACATGAACCACAATTTTAGAGTTCCAGTGGTGGCAGTGTCCTCTGGAAAGCAAGGTTTGCATGAGGTCAAGAAGATAAAGGGTAAATTCAGAGATGGAGTTTAGCAAATGAAGGACTTTTCTATAAGATAAACCAAAAAATCCAGGTGACAGAGAGAAGGAGTAAGAGCTGGAGAAGAGGAGAGAAGGATAAAGAATAGGGCATGGACAGACCTGGAGTCAGGACTTATTTTGGCAATAGGGGAAAGGAAAAATCATAAAGAGAGGTGGTGAGGCTGCATTATGAGGAAGAAGGAGTAGATTCTGGGCACTCACCTCACCCCCCAAAAAATGTATTACCTCACAATATAGTTCACCCTTGACTTCTGAGGGGAGATGGATGGATGTACTCTTAGTGTTTATGCTCAATTTTGAATGCTGTTGATTGAGCTGAAACTTCAAGAGAAGACTGAGTCAACCCCTTCTCCCATGGGTGATGTGGGCTACAAGGTTAACAAAGCACTCTACCCTTTCATAACAATGTGATCTGGGGAAATAATGAAAATTTTTTGAGACACTATATTCTCATTGTTAAAATGTTAATGATTACTTTGATAATTAAATATAATAATGTTCAAATTGCTTGGTTTAGGGCATTTAACTTGACAGACACTCAGTATATATTGCCTGTTACTGTTGATTTCCCCAAACCTTAATCATTGTTTTTAACTTGTGGTTAAAATTAATGTCACTCCCATTCAGAAAATTACACACTGATTTCCAGAAGTTAGGTAACCTCTACCAATCATGTCCTGAAGGTACACCATCTCTCATTAGTTAACACCATTTCAGCATCGAAAATGGAGAGACTTGCTCATTACAAGGAGACAATACATTGATTTGAAACTAGTTTTAATTCATTATTATGTCTGTTCTGTGGCATCCCTGAATGTATTATGCGCCATATCTAAACACACTATTACTCTAATAATACTGTACAGACTTCCTAATGGATGGCATTTCCCATGAAGCTAATTACTATAATCCAGTAGAGATTGAAGCAAAACAAAACAATACAATTTGTAGTTTATTTTTTCACTGTGTTAAATACTGGTAGAAACTGGGGAAAAATAATATAGATCATATTAACATCATGCTTTTTGATGTTATACAGGGAAATTAGATAGCCAACTATTCAAACCTTTGAGGACATTTGATTTTACCAATAGCTTTTCATGTTACTCAGTTTAATCTGTACATGTGAAGAATAAAGATACACTGTTGCCAAGGGATTCCCTATTAAATGTTACTTTTCATGAAAAATCATGAGTCTGTGTTATAATAAAACATCAAGGACACTGCAATTTGAATTTCATATAATTTTCATGCATTAAAAATCATCATCATCATCATTTAATTAAGTCTTTCAAAAATGTAAAAACCTTCCTCTGTGGGCTCTAGAAAAACAGGTAGTGGCAGGATATAACTCATGGATTTGGCTTGTGGGTCATAGCCTGCAGATTCCTAATCTAGATGATCAAAGCAATATAGTCAGATGTGCAAAACACGGCACAGTTGAAGTCTTAACTAATGTGATCAACATCTATGGAATCAAATAAACTAGGTTTCAATTTATTTTTTAGAAGATAAATACACATTCAAAAAACTACTTGCAGAAGATGTGCAGACAAGTGGTTGACATCCCACATATGCACATCTCAGATGTAAAGAACATAACCTTAAGTGAAAATATAAGCCAGGCAAAGACAAACACGAATAAGCCAAAGACATAAACAGTTCAAAATTAAAATACCTGAAAATAATAAAAATCCCAAGAGGTAAGTGGATGGGAACATTCTTAATCGGCCAGTTGACTTCAGGCCCTTTGGATCTTGAAGATGGTTAGATGCAACCATCTGGTTAGGAAACTGGGTAGCCATGGGGGTTAGCTCCCCGATTTCCTAACCAGATGGATGCATCTCTCTTCTAAATGTTATCAAGTAACTCCTGTAGTCACTGAGAATATGACATTTACTTCTGGCTTCTTAGTGTTGGGTCTCTCCATTCCTGGTAGTAGTCTCTTGGTTATAATCCAAAACAGCCTCAGGCAAGTATGGGCCATCTTCATCTAGTCAATGGGAAATATTCATGTATCAGAAGTTCTAGAAACTTGATCTAGAACTTGATCACCCAGAGCAATCTCCTTACTCTGCTGCCCCAGGCTCTATCAACATTCTCAGATATGTACTATATGGCTATATCTCTCCATGAAAGAGAAGATACTTCAAGCTCTCTTGAGTTTTTTCCCCCTATGTTTAAGTCCTCTTTCTCCATTCTCTGACCTTTGTCTAGTTCTCAAGTTAGCTCAGGTGTCCGGGTGAACTTTATCTAATTAATTTTTGTAATGTTTCCTTTGTAAATCCTTTGCACAAGAGAATTTTTATATCTGATGTCAATTTAACATCTCATTACATAGAGAAGTTTGAATCAAATAAACATTAATGAAATACATACTAGAACTCACTGTCTGTTTGGCCATAAAGCAAATATTAATAAGTTAAAAAAACAAGTAATACAAGCCATAATCTCTCACCATATGTTATATGACTAGACATTACAAATGTTAATAGTGGCAGCTCTGTATGGGGATGCTCAAAGGATTGTCACATTTTGCTATTTTTTAAGCCATATTGTTTTGTTTTATATTTTTAAGATTTTTTTTTTTTTATACAAGAACCGGGGTACAGGCCAGATGCACGGGAGGGTAAGAGGATTTACCAGAGACAAAGCGGGGAACAGAACAGGCAGACTGACTGAAATACACTGCTGAGCAGAGTAGCAGGCGAAACAGGAGACGTCTGCTCACCATGTGGGTTGCTCCGAGGCTGGCGCGGATGGAACTGGCACTACATAGGCTGTGGATAGTTTCACAGGGCTGCGCTCAACCACCTGCACCACCAGGGAGGCCCACATTTTGTTATTTTTAATGAATATAAATTTATTAAAATACAGCAAAAAGATAAGTAAATTCATTGTTAGCAGTCTCTAATACCACAGACAGGTCAAATAAAACTGAACAGAATTTATTGAATTCAGACCTAAGCAGTTCCTAGAGACCTTAGCAGAAATGTTTCACAGAAGTATCAGATTTTAGAAAAGAAAGAATAAATTTTGAATAGAAACTTTTTTCATAAAAGGACAACAGAATAGTTGACAGCTTAGGAAATTGGTCATTTATATAACTACAAAATGAAAGAAAGCACTTTTAAAACAAGCTTCCTCACTAATCAGTTAAAGGCATGAATGAGGTATCTGGATGGAAAATTTTTAAACCCCGAAAGGAACTGCTTCAAATGCTGAACATGTGATTGATCTGACATCTTAATGTGGCTGAATTCTCATTTTGTATTAATTTGTGTGACCAATGGCACACATTGGTAAAGCTGCTTTTGGAGTGAAGGATGTAATCCTTGGCAAGGACAGAGGAAAACAAGGTAATCATTATTTGCACATTTATCAATAGAATTTGAAACTTCTCTGCCATGGAGCTAATCCACCATAGTATAAATGTACTGGTTATTACTGACACATAATATCTTTCTCAATACGTTAATTTTTGTCTAAAATATAAAACACCCAATATAATTAAGCACTTAGCATTTACATATTTATAATTCCATTTTCTTCCTGTTATCACATTACCTAACAAATTTTGCATTATTATTTGAAAGATGTAATTGTTTATATATGAAAATTGTTTCATATTAAAATTCAGTCATGAATATAAATGTGCAGGCATTAAGATGCATACTAGATCCACCACCTAAAAATTAGCATTAACATAAAATTAGACAGCTATCTCACACTACAAAAAGTAACTCAAAATGGACTAAGAACTTGGATGTAAGGCCTGAAGCAATAGCAAGGGAAACAAAAGCAAAAATAGGGGACTAAATCAATGTAAAATGTTCTTCACAGCAAAAGAAACTATCATTAAAATGAAAAGACACCCAACTATTTAGAAAAAAAATGTTTGTATATCATGCATCTACTAAGTGTCTAGTATGCAAAATCTGCAAAGAACATGTACAACTCAACAAAAAGAAAACAAAAAACTCTACTCCAAAATGAGAAGAGCAAAATGGACACTTCTCCAAAGAAGACATAGACTGATTATGGTCAATAAGTACATCAAAAAATGCACTTTAAGGGCCTCCCTGGTGTGCACCCCCTTTGAGTGCAGCTCTGTGAAGCTGTCTGCAGCCTATGCAGCGCCGGTTCAATTCCTGGCTGGCCAGGGAGAATCCCACATGGCAAGGCAGACCTCTCCTGTCTTGCCCGCTGCTCCCCTCAGCAGAGTATTTAGGACAATCTGCCTGTTCTGCTCCCCGCTCTGTGTCTGGTGAATCCTCTCACCCTCCCATGACTCTGGCCTGTACCCCGCTCTTGTATAAATAAAAATAAATCTTTAAAAAAAATGCACTTTGACATCTGAGAAGCACTGGTCTAAGCTGCAGTGTTGTTATTCCTTTGTGCATAAGGTGTCTCATTTTTTGGGTTGAAGATGCTATGGGTCTTTTAAAACGTGAGAATCATGTTTTGTCTCCTAAGTGGAGAATCTCCTAAATGAGTGTGGAACCTCCTGGAATGATCTTCTGAGTCTTTATCTTTTCTATTTTCTATATTTTCATTATTTTTCTAGGAAATTAGTTATACTGTCATCTTCCAATAATATTATTGAACTTTGTGTACCTAATCTCATATTTACAATTTCAGTGAACTTTCTTTTTTCCTGATTGTTTCTTTTTTTTTTTTTTAAGATTTATTTATTTATTTGTTTGTTTGTTTGTTTATACAAGCACTGGGTACATTGAAGCGCAGAAGGGTGCGAGAATTCACCAGAGCCAGAGCGGGGACAGAACAGGTAGACTGACGAAATACACTGCTGAGGGGAGCAGCGGACATGGCAGGAGAGGTCTGCGCACCATGTGGGACCCTTGCCAGCGGCTGGGGATCGAACCGGTGCTGCAGAGGCTACCAGCAGCTTTGCAACCCAGCGCTCAACCGCTGTGCCACCAGGGATGCCCTCCTGATTGTTTCTTTACATCTCATTGTTTAGAGTCTAATCATAAGCACTCCTGAGAACTATATATTTTTTTCATTTTAGGAAGAAGTGTAGCCTGCTAAAATCACTAGTCTTTTACTAAAGAAAGGGAGAAAGTATGACATAGTTGGCATTTAGATGCTTTCCCATAAGTTCCAAACACTTACTTATTTCAGATGAAGTAATATTTGTTCTATTTATCTGTTTAGTTTATATCTATCTATAAACTTTCTGTCAAGAAGTAGAATAAATGATGAGTAATAAGCAGTGGAGAAAATTTATTTTAAATAGGTTAGTTTTTGAAAACAAAAACATCTAACCAAATACCATTGAAATTTTAAATTCAGAATAAAGTTTCAATTTAAAGTTAATAAACTCCATACCTCCTAAATATGTAAGATTTGTTAATATAATCAAATTACACGTATAACAAATTGCAGTCAGAGGGCTGATTCTTGTAGAGGTTATACAGAGTGTACCAGTTACTTTTATTCCACTGACATAAGTCTGACTTTATTACTGAAAGAATCATGCCATTTGACTGCTCAGATTTCAAAAGGACACACTTGCAGAGGTGAGGAAGGAAGGAAAAGCTGCGTAGTAAATTCTGTCAACCAAACCAACATCCTTCATGCATAAGGGGAAGGAAACCACAGTCCCTGCCCCCTCACTGTCTATGAAATTGTTCAGATTACAATTCTGTCCTTTCATTTGGTCACAACTGTTGACTAAACTAGCAGAAATTCTAGAATAATTTGTATTTGCATACAAAAATATTCCATGTGGCAGTAAAACAATCTTCTAACTCTAAAAATCAAAGTTTTGATAAAAGAGAATATATTAATAGAAGATGCAAACTTTGAAATCTCTCCTATTACTACTGAAAACAAACCTACATTCACTTTGCTATAGAATATTTTTAAATGTTTACAGAATTAGTTCATTCACATTGAATTAATACTGATATTTCTAGCTATAAAATATTTTAGAAAAAAGTTGTGGTTGGCAAATAAATAATAGACATAAAATAACTTTAAAATTAAAGAAACAGGAAATTGATTAGTGTGTTTTCATTAGTATGTTTATTTTTATCTCACTGTTATATTTGAAACTTTTATTTCTTTACAACAAAATGCATGTAAACTCCAAAAAGTATAGAGATTATATGCATAAAGTTTAGTTTTATTTAAACTTGTTGCATGATATACTTCACTTATATTTATAATATTTATGTGCAATAGACATTTTTTTAAAGATTAATTAATTAATTAATTAATTTATTTTTTAAATAATAAATTTTATTTTTATATTCCCCCATACAATTGCAAACGCCCCATTCTGACCCCAATCCTTCCCCTCCCGCCCCCCACCCCCAAAAAAGTGTCTCTGGTTCATAGTTTTTTGTTGATCTTGATTTTCACTTCCTTATATTCATTTTCCTGGTCCCTTATTTAAGTTTTCTAGATTCCTGCTATGAGTGAGACCATCCGGTATTTTTCTTTTTCTTTTTGGCTTATTTCACTGAGCATGATCCCTTCCAGCGCCATCCATGTTGCTGCAAATTGCATGTGTTTATCTTTTTTGAATGCTGAGTAATATTCCATGGTATATATGTACCACATCTTCTTGATCCAGTCATCTATTTTTGGGCATTTGGGTTGTTTCCAAAGCTTAGCTATTGTAAACAGTGCTGCTATAAACATAGGGGTGCAGGTGCTCTTTGGAATTGATGTTTCTGTGTCCTTTGGGTAAATACCTAGGAGTGGAATTGCTGGATCATATGGAAGCTCTATGTTTAGTAGGTCCAGAAATCTCCACACAGCTCTCCATAGTGGTTGGACCAGTTTGCACTCCCACCAACAGTGCAGAAGAGTTCCTTTTTCTCCACACCCTCGCCAACATTTGTTGTTGCTAGTTTTTTTAATATGTGCCATTCTCACTGGTCTGAGATGGTATCTCATGGTAGTTTTGATTTGCATTTCCCTGATTACAAGTGATGTTGAACATTTTTTCATATGTCTGTTGGCCATTTGCATTTCCTCTTCAGAGAAGTTTCTTTTTAGCTCTTCTGCCCATTTTTTGACTGGGTTATTTTCTTTGTTGTTGCTGAGTCTCATCAGCTCTTTGCAGATTTTTGTGATCAGTCCTTTATCATTAGTGTTGTGTGCAAAAATGTTCTCCCAGTTGGTGGGGTTTCTCTTTGTTTTTGTTATTGTCTCTTTTGCTGTGCAGAAGCTCTTTAATTTGATGTAGTCCCAGCTGTTTATCTTTGCCTTCACTATCACTGCTTTGGGTGATGTGTCTGTAAAGATATCTTTGATGTGCAAATCCTGTAGTGTTTCGCCTATATTTCCTTCTATGTATTTTATGGTTTCAGGTCTTATGTCTAGTTCTTTAATCCGTTTTGAGTTGATTTTTGTGTATGGTGTGAGGTAGTGGTCAAGCTTCATTGAAAGATTTATTAATTTATTTATGCAAGCACCGGGTACAGTCAGAAGCACAGGAGGGTGAGAGAATTCACCAGAGCAAGAGTGGGGAGAAGAACAGGCAGAAAGACCGAAGTACACTGCTGAGGGGAGCAGCGGGCGGCAGGAGAGGTCTGCACGCCCTGTGGGACCCTCGCTGGCGGCCAGGGATCGAACCAGCGCTGCAGAGGCTGTGGGCAGCTTCACAGCCCAGCGCTCAACCGCTGCGCCACCAGGGGAGGCCCTATGTGCAATAGATTTTTATTATATATTCTACCATCTATTTTTGTTACATATTAAATGATGCAAATATGAAAGCGACATTAACATATAGATCTTTGGCCCTGTTTCTTTTTAAGACAGAAAAACAGGGCCTCCCCGGTGGCGCAGCAGGTGAGCGCTGGGTTGCAAAGCTGCCCGCAGCCTCTGCAGCGCCGGTTCGATCCCCGGCTGCTCCCCGGCCACCAGAGGAGGGTCCCGCATGGCGTGCAGACCTCTCCTGCCGCCCGCTGCTCCCCTCAGCAGTGTACTTCAGTCCTTCTGCCTACTCTGCTCCCCGCTCTGGCTCTGGTGAATTCTCTCACCCTCCCGCGCTTCTGACTGTACCCAGTGCTTGTATAAATAATAAATAAAAATAAATCTTTAAAAAAAAAAAAAAAAAAAAAAAAAAAAAGACAAAAACAATTTAAAAACTAAGAGGAGCAGCAAAATTTACCCAGGTTCATCCATATTACTGGAAACTATTGCTTCTGGCATAGCAATTAAAAGTGATGTTGTGACTGCCAGAAATAATGAAGTTTTGGATTTATGATGAGGAAATGAGAATTATATTCCTATTTTATTTTTAAAGGTGGAAGATTTATAGTCGATGAGGCCTGAACTGATGTGGTGCTTTCATTCCAGAAATGTGGGAGTGAAAGAATGTTAATGCAAAAAATGCTGTTGTGTCCAGATGGAAGTGGTACAATAAAAAGGAAGCTGCTAACTGGACAATTCATTTTGAAGTGCTTTGCATAAAATGCATATAACACTTAACTCCTTGGTAATAAAATCAGAAAATTTAAGTTAGAGTTACATATTTATGTCATTATATTCCTCATCCTTATTTTCCCTACAAATAATAGATCTCATAACAAGATGTCCTCCTTCATTAATCTCTAAAATTTCTCATTTCCCTAGGGAAGCCAATTTACGTAAAATACATTGTTCAGAGGAAAAAAAAAATGGCTCCTTGTTCTCTGTTCTTTTTTTATCTGCCTTGTTCTCCTGCCACTCTTCTCCAAATATTTTATTTGCAGGACCATTTCTACCTTAACATATTGTGTCCCAAAAACCTTGTCTCCTCCTATGAGGAAAATAACCAAACAGACAGCTTTAATAGTTATTATTTAGTAATTTTTATTCACAACTTTCCAAACTTTTGCTTTTTGCTTCCTTTATATTAGGGCAAATGTATTTATCTTCCAATTTCCTAAAATATAATCAGGAACTAGTTTCTTCATCTGCCTCAGGTGCTGCCTGGGTCTCGTGAGAAGGTAACAATGACAGCTACTATGCATTTGGAGTCAAGGGACTAGAAAATGCAGCGTTTCTGGAGAAAAATGTTTCTTCTTTATTTTTACCTTTTCAATGTATCCAAATGATGCTAGAAAAAAATTCCTTTTTACATAGGTACAAGATTTATTTATTTAGGAAATACTAATACATTTACAAATGTTAACTTTTAAGACATAGACATATACATATAGATAATGAATTATTGGATAAAAATGTACTGAAAGCTGGCATTTTGATGTAAAAATTCAAAGAAATCCAAAACATTCCAATCATATTGAATAAGATATGTCATGTCATTATGTAATTATTAAAATTTTTCCTGCTACCTTTCATTTTAAAATTTACTTACTTTGTTATTCATAAATGAACTTTAAATTAATATGTAAAGTTAACATGTATGTAGGAAGGCAAAACATGTACACATATAAATATACTAATATGCTTTTCTTTGCACATTTTCTTATTTGTTAGATTTTCATTTTAACTACTTATATCCTTCCTAAAAAGAGTAAGCTGAGTTCCAGAGGAAAGATGAGGCAGATTGCAGATTAAAGGGGCACATACGGGTGCATCCCTCTGCACCAATGATTGGAAGCAACAGAGGACTAATGCTGATCTGTTGCAAGGAAATATTAGAACACCTTTGTAGGACAACCAGGACTCAAGATCTTCTGATGGCTTTGCCAAATTTTCTTTACATTGCACAAAAATCTAAGATCCCTCTACCCACTCTCTGCTGCCTTCCTAAATATGTAAATTTAGCAATATGTAAATATGACTTGGTATCATAATTGCATTTTAGTCTCATATCTTGCCCAGTCTTTTCTGTTTGCTCCCTGTTTCTTTTTACATAAACTTTTCCCCTGATATATATCTGCACATTTAATTAAGTCTTATTGTTTCCTTCTCAGAGGGACCAGAAAAATAAAGATGTCTACATGTATGCAAACACCAGCTGATCCATACCTTGATATTTCAATGAAACAGCTCTGTATGGTCCTAGAATATCAGGACAACACCATATACATTTGTAAAATCTCCTAGAACAATATACACAAAGAGAAAATTTTATTGTATGCAACTAAAAAAAATCATCAATCAGACCATTGTGGGTTCCAGGATGGACTACAGAATGTGATAAAACAATCTGACTGTGTCATAATGTATGGCATTACCGCATTAAAGCCAGTGGGAAAAAAAGGTTACTTTGCGTAAAGGTACTTTGACTGGAAATTAGAAATATAAAGACAAAAGGAGATGATAGATAGATAAGTAGATAGATAGATAGATAGATAGATAGATAGATAGATAGATAGATGTTATTCCCAATTGAACAAATTAGGGCTCCTTGGAGAAATAACTAAGTCTGAGTTCTAAGAGGGGCAGGAATATGCATGATGAGCCTCGATCATCTCATAGGATCTGAGAGTAAAGAAATTCTCAAAAAGCAAAATAATGGGGTCATGACATAGGGATGCAGAAGCTCAAAAGAGCTTACAGGGGACAAAGGTGGAGGAAATTAACCAACCATAATATTATATACTGTATCCCAAAGTATAAATAGATATCTATGATCCATGCTGATATAAGTAAATGATTAAGTAAATAAATAAGAGGGAGGGGAGAAGGGCAAAAGCTTTCTTTTGGAAAAATTGTAAATAATATAAGTATATACTCACTGCTCTTGGAGGTGTATTTCATCTCAAGTGTGTATTAGAATCATGATTCCCGTCCAAGTAATAAGTATAGGAAACTGAGCACCTCTTCTGGGTCACTACATGCAAAAGAATGAAACTAGACTACTACCTCACACAATGCACAAAAACCAACTCAAAACTACAATGAGATACCATCTTCCTTCTGTGGAAGGCACATATTAAAGGCACATATTAAAAAAACTAGCAACAAATGTTGGCTAGGATGTGGAGAAAAAGGAACTCTCCTGCACTGCTGGTGGGAGTGCAAACGGTCCAACCACTATGGAAAGCTGTGTGGAGATTCCTCAACCTACTAAAGATAGAGCTTCCATATGATCCAGCAATTCCACTCCTAGATATTTACCCAAAGGACACAGAAACATTAATTCAAAAGGGCACCTGCACTCCTATGTTTATAGCAGCACTATTTACAATAGCTAAACTTTGGAAACAACCCAAATGCCCAAAAATAGATGACTAGATCAAGAAGATGTGATACATACACACCATGGAATATTACTCAGCAATCAAAAAAGATAAACTCATGCAATTTGCAGCAACATGGATGGAGCTGGAAGGGATCATGCTCAGCGAAATAAGCCAGAAAGAAAAAGAAAAATACCGTATGGTCTCACTCATAGCAGGAATCTAGAAAACTTAAATAAGGGACCAGGAAAAAGAATAACTATAAGAAGAAAAAAATCAAAATCAACAAACAACTATGAACCAGAGGCACACTTTAGGGGAGGGCAGGGAAAGGAGGGATTGGGGTTAAAATCAGGGGGTTGCAATTGTATGGGGAATATAAAGATTAAAAAATAAATAAATAAATAAAAACAAAATTAAAAAAAACTTAAATGTTAAAAAAAAAAAAAAGAAAGAGAAATCAGGTGTGCTAAGACTCATCATAGATACCTCTGAGCCCCTGGAACAGCAGTAGTCATTGGATGCCTACAAATCAGAATGGGAGAAGCCAGCATTAAAAGGAAACAGCAACATTCAAAGTATAATAATGGGCCAAGATTTGTAAACACATATAAATCCAGTTTCACAAGAATATTGTGACTGGAGAAACATTCAGTTTTGATGGGAGTTCCAGGTCCCAGAAGGCTGGTGTCACACCATCCCGTTGTGCTCTTACCTCAGCGAAATGGTGAATCGAAGTTATGCTTTTCTCATGAATGGATATTTTCATCTGCATTAAAGAGACATCAAAGGAAACGCTATCTTCTTACAGATGCTTACAAAATTTTATTTGTGTTTTATGTGTCATCAAAATATTGATGATTAGGGTTAGAAAAGGAATCTGAAAACACCATCTTACTAACATAAAGTTACTTACTAATTGAACTTCAGAGAAAATAGCCTAACCTTAAAGTAAAATCAAGGATTCCCTAAATACCCATATTGAAAACTGACCAAGAAATCATAAAAGTAAGCTAAAAGGAAATTTGAAAATCCTGAAATCTTCAAATTCACAGGACTATGTGATTAGCAGACATGATTTTACCTATTTCAAAGATTTTGACTTGAAATAAATTTATTGACAAAAAATTAAATAATGCCTTTTTGTGTAGGAGAGGAGGGAAAGTGGTAGTGGTGTTAAACAGGCTTCTTTAAGTGGATAAAAAGGGATTCTGATGATCTATGTTTTCCTCCTTTCTCCCCTTTGTTTCTATTAATCAAACTGTGCTGTTAACAAAATCGGTTACAGAATTAATACTATTTTTGAAAGGTCATTACTTTTTCCTGCAGGAAGTTGCTCCAGACTTAATCCTTTTGTTTTCATTCTTTTGTATCTTTCAATATCTACCCATTATCTATATTAAGATATTGTAAATAAATAAACAAGCAAATTATTTAAATTTGCATATAATGTATATAGTAATTTTAGATATTCCTAGAGCAACTATATCTTATTCATTCATTTTCCCTTAAGAAATTAGGACAGTGTTAATTAGAATATACATAAAATACTAACCATGGAAAAAAGCATAGCTATTATTCTGTGTTGGAGCTTTCAGGATATTTTAAATTTCACTGGTCTGTTTTCATATACAACCTTGCTAATTCGAAATTGTTAGAAAAGGTAGTGTATCAACATAGGTTTAGTTATGCATTAACAACAAATAAGGCCCATATCTTACTGATTTAAACTTAGAGTGGTTTATTTCTCATTCATACCACAATATATACAAGTAGGTTTGTTTTCCTTGTTGCTTTTGTCCAAGCAGTAACTCAGGGATTCAGATTCCTTCCATGTTGACACACTGCTATCTTTTTTTTTTTTTTTTTTTTTTTTTTTTTTTAAAGGTTAATAAAAGGTTTATTTACAAGGGAAGGGGAAATGAGGAAATGTACAGCTCAGGGAGAAAAGTGGGAGACGAAGTTTTAAATGAGTCCTACCCTATCAGCCGATCTGGAATCCCAAATGGCACTCTGAGAGCTGGCGCGAGCCAGGAGCCGTGAAGCCAGGAGGCGAGCGATAGTGAGCCCCCCAAGGCCCACATGTTTGGTTTTTATACCCAACCTGGCTACTTAACTCCACCCTCAGGTCCCAGCCACCTTCCCTTTGGTGGTGATGGGATTTGTCTTTCCCAATGTCTTTTTTTTTTTTTTTTTTTTTTTTTTTTTAAATATTAAATTTTATTTTTATATTCCCCCATACAATTGCAAACGCCCCATTCTGACCCCAATCCTTCCCCTCCCGCCCCCACACCCCAAAAAGTGTCTCTGGTTCATAGTTTTTGTTGATTTTGATTTTCACTTTCTTATATTCATTTTCCTGGTCCCTTATTTAAGTTTTCTAGATTCCTGCTATGAGTGAGACCATCCGGTATTTTTCTTTTTCATTTTGGCTTATTTCGCTGAGCATGATCCCTTCCAGCGCCATCCATGTTGCTGCAAATTGCATGTGTTTATCTTTTTTGAATGCTGAGTAATATTCCATGGTATATATGTACCACATCTTCTTGATCCAGTCATCTATTTTGGGGCATTTGGGTTGTTTCCAAAGCTTAGCTATTGTAAACAGTGCTGCTATAAACATAGGAGTGCTAGCCAGAGCAATAAGACAAGAGAAAGACATCCAAGGAATCCAAATAGGAAAAGAAGAAGTCAAACTATCACTATTTGCAGATGATATGATAATATACATAGAGAACCCCAAAATCTCCACAGAAAAACTAATTCAACTCATCAATCAATTCAGTAAAGTGGCAGGATACAAAATCAACACGCAAAAGTCAGTAGCCTTCCTATACACAAACAATAAATCTGAAGAAGAAGAAATCAAAAAAACCACCCCTTTTATTATCGAAACAAAAAAAATCAAATATTTGGGAATAAATCTAACAAAAGAGGTAAAGGACCTATACAAAGAAAACTATAAAACACTGTTAAAAGAAATAGAAGAAGACACAAAGAAATGGAAACACACTGCTATCTTAAACAGTGACCTTAGTCAGTAAGTTTGCCTCGGAAGGAAAAGGATGGGTACATGAAAAAGGCTTATGACAAAGCCCAGGGATATACATCACTTCAACTTATCTCCTATTGGCAGAACTAAGTCAAGGAGGCTTGGAAACAGTCTTTTTCTGTCTCCAAAAGAAGCAAAATGAAATGGTATTTCATGGCTACGTAGTATTACCTCTGCCAATGAGCAGTCTTAGATTAGAACAAGATTTTTGTGTGATTATTGCAAAGTAGACTATCACTACTTGAAGAAGAAATGGAAAAGCAAGCAACATTTAAAATTACTGTTATCATAGCTTCCACCATTTACAAGTTTCTTTTTTTCATTTTTCTTTTTCTTTTTTTTTTTTTTGAGGGGTAAACATCAAATCATTTCTCAGTTACTCAGCAGTGGCATAAAGTTTCCAATTCCAAATAACTGTGTGGTTTTTTCCAATTGGTATATAATGTCAGGCATTATGAGTTTGAGTTATCCTTGCTTCAATCATCTCCATCTGTTTAAGTATATTTCTAAAGACTATATTTTTAAATCATGATTTCCATTTTGTGGAAATATATGAATCACTTGTTTCCTGTTTATTGCTATGCTTTTCCTAGAGTGTGACTGACTATACAAAGAAACTATTAAAAGTTACAGTGCTAGGGGCCTCCCCGGTGGTGCAATGGTTGAGCGCTGGGTTGCGAAGCTGCCCACAGCCTCTGCCTTGCCAGTTCGATCCCTGGCCCCCTGGTGAGGGTCCCACATGGTGTGCAGACCTCTCCTGCTTCCCGCTGCTCCCCTCAGCAGTGTACTTTGGTCCCTCTGCCTGTTTTTTTTTTTTTTTTTTTTTTTTTTAAGATTTATTTTTATACAAGAACCAGAGTACAGGCCAGATGAGTGGGAGGGTGAGAGGATTCACCAGAGACAGAGTGGGGAACAGAACAGGCAGACCGACTGAGGGAAGCATCGGGAGAAACAGGAGAGGTCTGCTGTGCCATATGGGATTCTTGCTGGCCGGCTGGGATCGAAACCATGCTGCAGAGGCTGCAGACAGCTTCACAGTGCGGCACTCAACCGCCTGTGCCACCAGGGAGGCCCTCCTTCTGCCTGTTCTGCTCCCTGTTCCGGCTCTGGTGAATTCTCTCACCCTCCCGCACTTCTGACTGTACCCAGTGCTTGTATAAATAAATAAATAAATCTTAAAAAAAAAAAGAGGTACAGTGTTAAGATGGAGTGTTTAAATGTTTATTCTTTTACCACAAAAGACTTCGAGGTTCAGCTAATGAAGAGACTCTCTTTATGGGCTTCCTATTTAAGAAAACCTCAAGTGATTGCGTGGGAGGCAACAAGATCATGATTACTCTCTTCTTAAAGACTTTCTTCTTACACTCACATTTTAACAGTCTACACATTTTTTTCAAGTTCACTAAAAGAAGTTCCATAAAATTTACATTGAAAACTTAATTTTTTCCAGAATTGAGGTGAAATCTAACTTATGATGTAGTAAACACAAAGAGCCCTAGCACAGTTTTTTCATATTTATAGTTTTTTCCTAAATTTTAAATATGCTCTGTGTCCCAGTATATTTTGTTGAATTGAATGCAGTTCCTTTGCCTTCATATGCCACATGCTTACATCTTTCACAGTGATTGTCACCTCATAGTACAATTGACTTTTGGTGAAATTTCCTCCAGTAGAATTATGGATATGGATCATGTCTTTCATGCTAGTCTCCAGCACCTTATTCACACTGTGCCTGGCTCATGAAGTTCATCTATAAATGTTTATGGATCTGAACAAATTAATAAACAACAAACTTCAAACTTCTTAATGATTGTTTTGTTGTGATGAATTTAGGATCTATTAATGAAAAGTAAATTGGAATTGGAATTGGAATTGAAAAGTTAATTGAATAAATTGGAATTTTATTTATTTCCAAATGACTTCCTACTTACTAGTGATGCTTTCCTAAGAATTTTCTCCTCTCCTTTCCTTTCTTCTCCTCTTTTGCTTCTCTTCATCTTCAGATATAAAACCAAGTTAGTATTACATGATTCCAATTCTAACACCATAATAGTAAGTGATTTAATCAACTTAGGACACATTTCCAGCAGGAAAATCAGATTTAAATATCACACCTACTTGAAGTAGATTTAGTCACCTCAATTTGAGGAAAGGAAATAATATTTTTTATTAATATATTTTATTTTGTATAATTCTTACATCATTTTTCATTTTTGCACAATGTATGCATTTTCATTTAGGTTATATTCCCCATATAGTTCCACCCCCCCTTATTTTGACCCTAATCCCTCCTCTCCTTCCCCCCTACCCCCTGTAGTGTGTCTCTGGTTTATAGTTGCTTGTTGGTTTTGATTTTTTTCTTTATTATAATTAGTCTTTTTCCTGGTCCTTATTTAGGTTTTCTAAATTCCTGCTATGAGTGAGACCATACGGTATTTTTCTTTTTCTTTCTGGCTTATTTCGCTGAGCATGATCCCTTCCAGTTCCATCCATGTTGCTGAAAATCGCATGAGTTTATCTTTTTTGATTGCTGAGTAATATTCCATTGTGTATATGTACCACATCTTGATCCAGTATCTATTTTTGGGCATTTGGGTTGTTTCCATAACGTAGCTATTGTAAATAGTGCTGCTATAAACATAGGAGTGCAGGTGCCCTTTTGAATTAATGTTTCTGTGTCCTTTGGGCAAATACCTAGGAGTGGAATTGCTGGATCATATGGAAGCTCTGTCTTCAGTAGGGTGAGGAATCTCCACACAGCTTTCCATAGTGGTTGGACCAGTTTGCACTCCCACCAACAGTGCAGGAGAGTTCCTTTCTCTCCACATGCTCACCAACATTTGTTGTTGCTAGTTTTTTTTAATATGTGCCATTCTCACTGGTGGAAGATGGTATCTTATTGTAGTTTTGATTGCGTTTCCCTGAGTACAAGTGATGCTGAATCTTTTTTTCATATGCCTGTTGGCCATTTGCATTCCCCCTTTGGAGAAGGTTCTTGTTAGCTCTTCTGCCCATTTTTTGACTGGATTATTTTCTTTGATTTTGTTGAGTCTCATCAGCTCTTTGTAGATTTTTATGATCAGTCCTTTATCATTAGTGTTGTATACAAAAATTTTCTCCCAGTTGGTGGGGTTTCTCTTTCTTTTTGTTATTGTCTCTTTTGCTGTGCAGAAGCTCTTTAATTTGATGTAGTCCCAGCTGTTTATCTTTGCCTTCACTATCACTGCTTTGGGTGATGTGTCTGTAAAGATGTTTTTGAGGTGCATGTTATGTAGTGTTATGCCTATATTTCCTTCTAGCTATTTTATGGTTTCAGGTCTTATGTCTAGTTCTTTAATCCATTTTGAGTTGGTTTTTGTGCATGGTGTGAAGTAGTAGTCAAGTTTCATTCTTTTGCATGTAGCTACCCAGTTTTCCCAGCACCATTAATTGAACAAACTTTCTTTGCTCCATTGCATATTCTTTGCTCCTTTGTCAAAGATTAGTTGACTGTAAATCTGTGGGTTTATTTCTGGAATTTCTATTCAGTTCCATTGGTCTCTGTGTCTGTTCTTGTTCCAGTACCATGAAGTTTTGATTATTATGGCTTTGTAGTATAGTTTGAAGTCTGGGACTGTGATGCCTCCATTTCATTCTTTTTTTTTTTTTTTTTTTTTTCAGGAGAGTTTTGGCTATTCGGAGGTTTTGGTGGCTCCATATGAATTTCATCAATATTTTTTTCTATTTCTTTGAAGAACGTCATTGAAATTTTAATTGGAATAGCGTTGAATCTGTAGATTTCTTTTGGTAGGATGGCCATTTTGATAATGTTAATTCTTCCAATCCATGATGAGGGGAGGTCTTTCCATTTCTTTGTGTCTTCTTCTATTTCTTTTAACAGTGTTTTATAATTTTATTTGTATAAGTCCTTTACCACTTTTGTTAGGTTTATTCCCAAGTATTTGAATTTTTTTGTTTCAATAATAAAAGGGATGGTTTTCTTGATTTCTTCTTCTTCTTCAGATTTATTGTTTGTGTATAGGAAGCCTGCTGATTTTTTGCATGTTGATTTTGTATCCTGCCACTTTACTAAACTGATTGATTAGTTGAATTAGTTTTTCTATGGAGTGTTTGGGGTTCCCTATGTATATTATCATATCATCAGTGAATAGTTGTAGTTTGACTTCTTCCTTGCCTATTTGGATTCCTTGTATGTTTTTCTCTTATCTTGTTGCTCTGACTAGGACTTCCAGTATTATATTGAAAAGCAGTGGTGAGAGTGGACATTTTTGTTCCAGATCTTAATAGAAATGCTTTCACCATTTCACCATTGAGAATGATACTGGCTATGGGCTTGTCATATATGGCCTTTATGATGTTGAGGTATATTCCTTGTATCCCGAGAATTTCAAGGGCCTTTATCATAAATGAGTGCTGTACTTTGTTGAATGCTTTCTCAGCATCTATGGATAGTATCATATATATAGATAGTATATATTTCTTTTTGTTGATGTGTTGGATTACATTGATTGATTTTTGGGTGTTTAACCACCCTTGTGTCCCTGAAATAAATCCTACTTGGTTGTGGTCAATTATCTTATGTTTACATTGTTGGATTCTGATAGCTAAAATTTTATTGAGGATTTTTGCATCAGTGTTCATTAAAAAGATTGGCCTATAGTTTTCTTTTTTTGTGTTGTCCATTTTCAGTTTTGGTATTTGTGTAACATTGGTGTCATAGAATGTGTTTGGTATTATCCCTTCCTTCTCTATTTTTTGAAAGAGTTTGTGAATGATAGGCACTAATTTATTTCTGGATGTTTGGTAGAATTCATCTGTAAATCCATCTGGTCCTGGGCTTTTTTTTGGGGGGAGGTTTTTGATTACCATTTCAATTTCACTGCTTGTAATTGGTCTGTTTAGGTGTTCTATTTCTTCTTTATCTAGCTTTGGGTGATTGTAGAGTTGTAGGAATTTGTCCATCTCTTCTAGATTGTTGAGCTTGTTTGCATATAACTATTCATAGGAGTTTCTGATTATTCTTTTGATTTCTGCTGTTTCTGTTGTGATTTCTCCATTTTCATTTGTGATCCTATTTATTTGTGCTTTCTCCCGTTTTTCCTTTGTGAGCCAGGCTAGAGGTTTGTCTTTTATTTATTTTTTCAAAGAACCAACTTTTGGTTCATTGCTCTTTTGGATTTTTTTTTTAGTTTTGATTTCATTTATTTCTGCTTTGATTTTTATTATTTCTTTTCTTCTACTGATTTTAGGGTTTTGTTATTCTTTTTCTAGTACTTTGTGCTTTGAGATTAGGTTGTTTCTTTGAGTGCTTTCTTGTTTCTTGATGTGAGCCTTTATTGCTATATATTTTCCTCTTATTACTGTTTTTGCTGCATCCCATACATTTAGGAAATTGGTGTTCTCCTTGTCATTCAACTCAAAGTACTTTTTAATTTCTTCTTTTATCTCCTCATTAGTCCAGTGGTCTTCCAGTAGTGTGGGTTTCAATATCCATGAGGTAGAGTTCCTTGCCTTCTTTTTATGGTTTATTTCTAGTTTGATGCCTTCATGGTTAGAGAAGATGGTTGGTATGACTTCAATCTTGGTGTATCTGTTGCTGTTTGTCTTGTGTCCCAGTATGCGATTGATCCTGAGAATGATCTGTGTGTGCTTGAAAAAAATTGTGTACTCAGATCTTTTTGGGTTTAGTGTTCCATAGATGTCTGTTAAGCCCATGAGCTCTAGATCCTTATTTAGAGCTTTAGTTTTGTTACTTATTTTTTGTCTCATTGATCTATCCATTGTTGATAGTGGTCTGTTGAAATCTCTTAATACATATGTGTTTTCTCTGATGTCTTTTTTCAGAGGTGATATATTTTGATATATTTTGGTGCTTCTTCATTTGGTGAGTATATGTTAATGAGTGTTACTTCTGTTTGAAGTATTGTCCCCTTGATCATAATGTAGTGACCATCTGAGTCTCTTTTTACCTTTTTGAGTTTGAAATCTGTTTTATCTGATATAAGCATAGCTGTTCCTGCCTTCTTTTTTGGTCAATTTGCTTGTAGGATTGTTTTCCATCCTTTTACTTTCAGTCCATTTTTATCTTTTGTAGTTACGTGAATTTCCTGGAGACAGCAAAACGTTGGGTTTTGTTTCTTAATCCAGCCTGTGACTCTGTGTCTTTTTATTGGAGAGTTTAGTCCGTTTACATGTAGACTTAATATTGATATGTTAGTGTCTGTATTTGCCATTTTGTTTGTCTTTTCTCTGGTTTCATTTGTTTATTTTTTTAATATTTTTTTGGTCTTTTTTCATTTTTATTCATCCCTCTGTTGCTTCTGGCTTTAGGACTCCTTGTAGTATTTTTTGGAGTGGGGTTTTAGTCTTGATGAAATGCCTGAGTTTCTGATTGTCTGGGAAGGTCCTTATTCTTCTTCATAGAGAAAAGAAAGCTTTGTGGAATAGAATATTCTTGATTGGCATTTGTTGTCATGGAATCTGTTGACTATGTCCCTCCACTCTCTCCTTGCCTGTAGTGTTTCTTCAGAGAAGTCTGATGTCAGCCTGATTGGTTTTCCTTTGTATGTTACCTGTTTCTTCCCTCTTGTCAGCTTCATTATTTTTTCCTTGTCTTGGATTCTTTGGAGCTTTACTATTATGTGTCTTACTGTATTTTCCCTTTCATCATGGAAGTCTGGTGTTCTTCTTGCTTCTTGTATGTCTATTTTCAGCTCTTTCTTCATGTTTGGGAAGTTCTCTACAATTATTTCCTTCTGTATTTTCTCTGTTCCTATGTCTCTATCCTCTCCTTCTGGAATTCCTATAACTCTTATAGTTCCTTTCCTCATATAGTCAGATAGTTCCCGAAGTCTGTCTTCATTCTTTTTCATTTGTACTTCTCTTTCCTTTTCTGTTTTGGTTCTTTTTATTTCTGTGTCTTTGAGAGTGCTTATTCATTCTTCCATTTCATCTATTCTGCTATCACTGCTTTTCCCAGAGTTCTTTAGCTCCTCCATTAATCCTTTGATCTCCTGCATTTCTTTCACTTCTCTCTTTAGGGACTCAATTTCATTCTTCTGGTCATTGATTATTTTTCCCTTATCATTATTTTCCTTTGTAACTTCTGTCAGTTTTTTAATCACGGCAATTTTAAATTCTCTTTCTGAAAGGTTCAAAAGTTCTTCCAAGTCACTGATGTTGCAATCCAATGGGTGATTTTCTTTTTGTGGTGTGTCTTTTCCCTGAGGACTTGCTTGGTTGCTTCTAGTTTTTCTTCTTCCTGCTGCTTGTTTTTTAATTTGTCCTATTTGTTGGGACACTGTGTCACTGGTACTGGCTGGCATCTTTTTGGTGTGCTATTTCTGGGATTTCGGAAACTGGTGGCCCAATCAAGTCAAATACTGTTATGCCAGAAGTCCAGTAAGGCAGTGGTACTGTGAATATGTTAGTGGTTGCTGTCACAGAATATCTCCTCTTTCTGTATTTGTTTGATTCCCAAGGTGTGTCTTGAGGTCCCACAGACTGCCTTTGAGGTGGGTCGCTGGATTGCTCGCTGGCTCCAAATCGCTGGATCCCTCTCTGGGCTTCAACTCCCTGCCAGGTGGGGCCTGGCTTGTGGGGGCCATCAGCTCACCTCTGGCTGTGGGGGCAGCCCTCTCCCAGTTCCAAGCAGTCTGGGTTGAAGCAAAGATCCCTATTCTAAAATGGCAAGTCTGAAGCACACTTTGCTGCCCCTGCGGTCTGCCCTGGTGGCCGACCTGATCCCCCTCTGGGCTCCTACAGTTGGTGGCCAGACAGGGTTTGGTGTGTGGGGGCTTCCCAGCTCATCTCTGGCTGCAGGAGCAGCCCTCTCCCAGTTCCAAGCAGTCTTGGTTGAAGGAACGATCCCTATTCTAAAATGGCGAGTCCAAAGCGCGCTCTACTGTGCCCATGGTCTGTCCCAGAAAGAATATTGTTATTCAAATTATAATAAGATACATATAATCAGTTGAACCAGTCCCCCAAAAAGATATATTGAAGTCTAACCCTGAGTACCAGTGAGACCTTATTTGGAAATAGGTCTTCACATGTGTAATCAGGTTTAAATGAAGTCACACTGGATTAAGTTGAGTCCTAGCACTAGTTAGTGTCCATATAAGGAGAAAAAGATGTGGAGATGCTCAGAGCCACACACAGGGAAGACAGTCAGTGAAGAATGAAGTAGAAATTGGGATGATGCAACTACAACCAAGGAATGCCAAGAATTGTGGGAAACCACCAGAAACCAGGACGAGACGAAGAAGGATTTATCCCTCAAGCTTTCTAAAAAAGTGTGGTTTTCCTGTCACCCTTGGACTTGTTCACTTTCAAAACCGTGAAACAAAAATGTTTGTTGTTTTAACCTTTGTTAAAAACAAAGTTTTGTTTTGGCAGACTTATGAATTAATAAAAACCCTGTTCATTGAATGCCTACTAGGTTGCAGACATTTTTTCAGCCATCTATTATACCCTACTTAATTTAACCCTAAGACCAAACAACACTTACATTCTGCAAAAGATACCACGGTCCATACAGGTTAAGTAACTCCTGAATGTTACACTGTTTTCAAAGATTTTTCAAAGTTTTTCAAAGATTTTTCAAAGATTTTTCAAAGATTTTAAAGTTTTAATATAGTCTACTGTACCTAAATGCCTTTTTAAGATTGCATAGCCAGAAAGCAAATTTGAAACCAGATTTTGAGATTCCAGATCTACTCCTTATTGATAAACAGAATATAATACATGTCACATATTTGAGTATTTGATATTATTCCATTTATGTCGCCATATATTTGAAATGTTCCATAGTAAATTTTAAGGTTTTAAAATTTCAAATGAATCCTGCTAACTTTTACCACATAACATTCCCAGGAACTCTGGAAGGGAACTTTTTTTAGAGATAGACTATAGTTGCAATTGATTCACATAATCCAGGTAATTTTCTATATAAGACTACTCTGGAAAAGAGTAGAAGAAAAAGAGAATTTTAAGTGACAGGTAACTTCTTACCACCTGTCCATACACAAGGACTGCTTCTTTACTGCTTTTCTCTTCTATCTAAAATCATGTCTTTATTGTCTGACCTTATTCCTCAATAAAAGAAGATAAATCTATGCCAAACGGTGAGATTTTCCCTCATATTCAGTTTAAAATGGTTTGAAACTTCCAAAGTCTGGAGGTTTTGGCATATCTCACTGTTAGAAGCCTTTAGAATCCTGTGCTTTAGATATTTTTTGCTGGGAAAGTAAAAAACCAGCATACACCTCCAGCAATTATTCTCCAACCTTCCAGATAATAAGAATCACTTGGGATTCCAATTAAAAATTCAGATTTGTCCCTTGTGTATGGCAAGGTTTAGGAAATAAAAATATAGGAGTACAATTATTTTTGTTTATCTGAAAAAATGGGTATATAAATATTCCTTATTTATATAAAATTCAAATTTAACTGGTATCCTGTATTTTATCTGACATCCCTACTGGAGTTATACTCAAGTAACATATTTGTAACTTGCACTATAGGTGGATGTGGATTTTGTTATAACGTCTTGAACAGTTTCCTTTTTAGCCAAGTTTACCAATCATCTTTCCAAGTGACCCTTGAAAATACTCAAATCAGCTGTCTGATGTCACAAATTGCACTGTTGATTACTATTTATGATTAAGTACAATGTCTTACAGCATAATTATGCAGATTGTTCTGTTAGGCAATTAAAGTGTGTGGGGGGGAGTATTTTAAGGAAAATAACAGCCAACTATATCCAGAACATACTTCCCAGGGAGAGCCAAGAAATGCCCAGAGTGAGAAGACAGACTCCCCCACCCCAACCTACAGGTAAGCTGATAAAGCCAGTAGAGAGCAAGAAGGGCCTAGATGGGGGAAGATAGACAACACCCAGGGAGCACCTGCGCAGCAAACCCCAGAAAATGATGAACAGGATTCTGCACCCCATTTAAGCCAGGAATTCCCAATCATTCCTTGCAGTTGTTCTCCAGTAGACTCTGCCCAGTGGGTTCCCCTCCCTCATCCCCTGTCCCTTTGCACTCCAGTGTTGTTTCACTATCTCTAATAAACTGCTTTTCTTTTGCTATAATGTGACATTGAATTCTTTCCTGATCTCAGTCAAGGACCCAGGACCAACTCACCCCACCCTAAACCTTGCAGCAGTGTGGCATGTGCTAGATGCATTCTGCCCTTTGTGGATTACAACACTAAACTCTTGACTTACAGTTGATCCTCACATTTTTTCCATTAATAATCAGGTACCAATTTCAAAAATTAGAAGAACAATTTCACTAGACATCTGAAATGTGTGAAAGTGAGTTTTTGGAGGTGAGATTTAATGCTTCTTTTTGACCTTGAATTTTTGACATCATTTGAATCAAGCTGATTAATTGTATAATGTGATGAACCTTGACTCACAGCTTTGTCCTCAGAAGATCTTCAACTCTGGAATGTGTTTCTTCTCTTAGTCCAATGAAACATGAGCTTCCTGGCTCCAAGGATACTTTAAGGGCCAATTGTTTACAAAAACATTTGCCTGAGAACTTGAAAGTAGGGGTCCAGATGATAGATGGCATTTTGAATGCATTTGTCATGAAGGAATCTCAGGAGGATTGGTAGTGGAAACATTTCAAAAAGTAATACCAGTAATTAGGCTTGTTGCTTTGTGAAAATTTCACCTCATGATCTTTGAAGGCTTGACATGTCAATGATTCCCAGATTTCTAAAGTCAAGGTGTGAGGAACTAATTGTCAGAATTATAGTGATGGATTTAATAAACATAACTTAGTCCAGCTTCAATAGTCCAGAAGCCCAAGAACATTTCAGGACTTGGTTTCTCAGAACTACCATGACCTTTGGGAGCTTTCCTTTAAAAAAAAATCAAGACTTGCATTAAGTAATTCCAGCTTTCAATGATAAATAAAAGGAATCCTCAATAAACATCAGAGATCTTTTAAAAATTTTATTATTAAAGGCTCAAATGTTCCATAAGGTATTAAAATTATTTTCACAGGTTGTGAGGTTTTGGCTTCTCAAATCTAATCCTCTCAGAACAGTGAAAGATATACTCTGAGACCTTCTCTCTTCCACAATCTCATGTTAAAAGAAAACCTGATGTAAGATTGAGATGCTTTTATCATTTTAGTCAGAATATTATAGAAACTCACTTAACATCATCAATAGGTTATAGGAAACTGCAACATTAAACAAAAAGACATATAACAGAGGCAGATCTTCCAATAATGTCATTTAGTTTGATATTGACTGGGGTTGATTTTCTCATCAATGCTATAATGAAATGATGTTGAATAAAACCAAGTCATTCGTGGACCTGTTGTATTTGCTCAGTAGATCGTTAGTGAATAATTAAAGGGAAAAAATGAGTGAATGAATGAGTATATCTCAAATGATGGAGTTGATATTTGATAATGGGTAAAGTCACTGATGCAAGCTTTTCCTATTAACATGGATGCAATCAGCATAAAGAATAATAATGCTGGAAGTTACATATTTTCCTAACTGCATCAGTTGCTGTGTAAAAGCAATAAACAATTTTTAAGAAAACCCTCTGAGCAAATAGTTTGGTTGTCCCAGAATGGGGAGGAATTGCCCACCCTTGTGTTTTAAAATGAGAATGATGACTGTCTTTTTCCATAGGGAGTATGCCAACTCTTCAAGGCCCGTGAATCCTATCATTGATTTTGTGCAATTTTGTTTTTGATTTTTTACTGTCATTATGTGTCCAGTACTACATAAATCAAAGGAGGGAAAAACCTAAACATTCCAGTAATAGATTCAAAACCATATGTAATTTTTAACCTACTTCAGATTTTGCAAAAATCTTAGTTTTCCTAAGACACTGATGTACTGCCAAATACTGCATGTCAGCTTACTTGCCACTATTTCAAGGCTTTTTCAAATGTGAGCTGACTTTTCCATGTTTGATATTAATTCAAGAAGCCTTAGTTAACACATGCAGTTATTTGCGATTGATTTTTACTACTAAATGGTGTCTCTTTTGAGAAGAGTGAACTTAAAATTTAGTCAAGCTGTCTGAAGTCTTAGTAATGTGCTTTACCTTAAAGCCCATTCCACTTATTTTACTCGTTTTATTAAGATAAAATTTATAGACAATGGAATTCACCAGTTTAAGTGTATAATTCTATGAATTTAGAAAACCGTATGCAACCAACGTGTGCACATTCTTTGTGCCGCTTTGTACTTAATCTCCTTCCCCCAACCCCAGCCCCTGGCAAACTCAGATTTGCTTTCAGTTACTAAGATCTTTTCTAATAATATTTTCTAAATGTCTGTATTGGGTTTCTTTTGCTTGTAGTGTAATGATTCTGAGACTTATTTATGTTATGTTTATCACTAGTTTGTTCCTTTTTATCAGTGAGTAATCTGTTATACAGATGTATCACAATTTGTTTACCTATTCACATGTTGATGGACACTTGGATACTATCAATGATTTGACTAGTATAAATTTATTTACAAATAAATTTGTAAATATATTTACAAATATATGTGTAGACATATGTTTTACACTCTCTTGGATAAATACATAAAATAATCTGGTTAAAGATTGCAAGATTATATGGTATGAATATGTGCAACTTTATAAAGAACCTCCAAACATTTCCTAAAGTTGCAAAACTTTTATTTTTCATTTCCACCAGCAACACACGAGAATTCTATAAATAAGAGTAAAAAGAAGTGACATTGTATAGTGTTCTCACAAGGTGAAAAATCTATCAATTAAAACAAAAAGCTTTCCATTTCAAGACCTCTTTCTATTGGTTGTTTTTGATTTCTAGTAATTTATATTTTGATGGTAAGCAATGCTAATTTCTCTTTGTTCCTTGCTGTATTTTTCTCTCTTTTATTTTGTAGTCTATTAAAATGGAAGTAATTAAGTTACTTGTAACCAGTCTTACCCTTTTGTGACTTGCTTTTAAGTGTTGTTCCAGGGAACCCAGAACAGTTTTTAGGCTTAGTTTCACTTAATTCTATCACCAAGACAGTGTTCTGGTGAAGGTTCAACCCAATGCTCCAGGTATTATGATGTCGTTCTTCTCTTGTTTGAGGGAACACAAACTATTTCCAGATCTATTTGGATTACTGATTTCCAGGGTTTTTCCAATCCTGAGTAATTTCCTCTGGTACGTGGCATAGATAAGACTCAGTCAAAGACCTGAGGTGCCCCCTACATAGATGTCTAGAGTCCATATTTTATGCAGTTCCTTCCTTTCTGTCTGGACAATTCTAGCTTTCTGACCCCCCCCCACCCCAATTTTCTTTTCTCCATTAGTTCCATTAATTTTTCTCTGTAATCATTCTTCTGCTACTTATCTTTAATTTATTTTTTCCTCTGGATCCTCCAGATATTTTCTTTAGAGTTGGTAGGTATGTGTTCTAACAAATACATTAATTGGCATGGCAAAAAGCTGTCTGGGCTGGCCCTCAAGAATGTTTTAGGTAGGTTTCCATTCTAAAATGGAGTAAGTGTTCTCAATACTTTATTAACTTTTCGTCACCATTTATGAAAGAAAAGATCAGCTCAATTGGGAGTTCTGCCTACTAGGAGATAGGAGTTTGAGTCTAAAATGTGTATCAAACCCAGTACAAGATAAGTAATATAGTTAGAAGTAGAAACTTGGAAATCTTAATTATCTCCTATAATGCATTAATTCATTAAAGTTCTTCAAATCTTAATTTCCTTTTATTTTCAGTCTATATGTCTACATTAAATGTCTAAACCATTGGTCAATGATAATTTTAAATGTGAATATTATCAATAACAATCATTTCATTGTAAAAAGTATTTCCAAATCTACACACCTGAATGACACAGCTATTTAAAATAACCTCGATATAAGTTGCTATAACTCAACTTCATTAGTCTATCTTTAAGTGGAATTTATTCCACCATTCTTTAATTTCATAAATCAAGTGTTTATACAAAATCAAATCAAATCAAATTTTAATCAGAACAGAGAAACCCATAAATTATGTGAGACAATTGACTACTCACATAGAAAATAATAAAATTAAAGTATTACCTCATAGTAGAGACAAAAATGAATTTCCAGGTTCACTAAACCAACACTGTAAAATATTTTTTTAATTGGAGACTGCCAATTTTGTGGATAGAGAAGAATGAAGAAAATAAAACTACACACAGACAGACACATGCAAATCATGGAGCATAGAGGAAAAAAGGTCAATAAACTTTACACTGAAATCAAGACTTCAGGACAATGGAATATAACTTGAACAAAGATGAGATTGGTTGCAAGGTAAGTGGAATTTTTCAGGAATTTATACATTATGGGACACCTACATGGGAGGAGTTCAGGCAATTTGAATGTGCAGTGAGTGTGAGAAATGGCATATAGATAATATATGTATGTGTGTGTATATAAGTCACATATATGTGTCATATATAAGCCAATATATGTAAGCTCATACTGAATAAATAAATGAATAAGTAAATGACTAAATGGGGGAGAAAGACAAATCTGTAGGGAAGAATTCCAAATTATTTAACCTACCCCTTTGATCATGGGCTGTACTAGGCATCTTCTTTCCAAAAAGTGCTGTGTGGCAGATCATGCTTACGGAATGAGGAGAGAGAGGGATAACTTTGTAATGGAAATATGTGACAAGCAAAATAATAAATGTTAACAGCATGAGTGATAAATCATGTGGAGAGCATGCACCCTTGACATGACAGGATGGAATGGCATTTTGCATGTGTGGTTGTCCTACCAAAAGCAAGCAATCCCAATCTAACCACAAGTTTATGGGCTAGTAGTCCCAAATTGAGGGACATTTTATGAAGTACCTGACTAATACTTCTCAAAGTTCTCTGATCATTAAAAGGAAGAATATCAGGTAAGAATATTCTGTCACAGTTAAGAAACTGTCACAGTTAAAAGGAGCACAGGGGGACAGGATGAATGAAAATGCAGTGTGGTGCCCTGGATGGCATCCTGGTGCAGAAAAAAGACATTATGTCAAAGTTAATGATGCAAAGAAAGTCTCAAGTTTAGTTTGTAATATGTCAATATTAGTTCATTAGTTGTGACAAATGTATCAAAGTAATATAAAATATTAATAATAAGGGAAATCTTCACATTTTTTTCTGTAAATCTAAAACTTCTATAGTGCCTCCACTGGTGGCTTGGGTGGTTGAGCGCAGCGCTGTGAAGCTGTCTGCAGCCTCTGCAGCGCTGGTTCGATCCTGGCCAGCCGGCAAGGGTCCCACATGGGGCGGGAAACCTCTCCTGCCTCGTCCGCTGCTCCCCTCAGCAGTGTATTTCATCAGTCTGCCTGTTCTGTTCCCTGCTCTGTCTCTGGTGAATTCTCTTACCCTCCTGTGCATCTTACCTGTACCCCAGCTCTTGTATGAATAAATAAATAAATCTTAAAAAAATCTTCTATAAAGTTATTAAAACTAGATAGTTTTATCTTTGTTCTCTTAGTCCAAATGAATATGTCTCCTTTATTTAGTGACATATGTCTTAAATTAAGAAGCAATTTACACTGTCATTAAATGTTTTGAGAACACAAAAATTCCCCAACATTCTCTTTTAAGGGGGAGAGTTAAGGAAAATTTACAAATTACAATCATCTGATAATAAGATGGCTACAGTTATCCGAACAGGAAACCAAGGAGACTCATGGTGTTGTAGAGCAACCATCACTTCCCCCTAACAATGGGAGCTACACCTGAGGGGAGAAATTAAATACTATACAAAAAATTAACAAAGATGTAAGAAAATAAATAAAAGAAAAAATCTAAATCCTGGGGTAAACATATATTAACAACTTTTGAATGGAAGAAGCAGAACCTACAGAATTTCTGTCTCTCTGTCCTCAGTAATAGCAGCTATCTTAATCATATTTTAAATATTCTAAACTGTTTTGAAGCAGCTAATGAATTACAGCAATAGATTGAGGAGGGTGGCAAGAAAGATTGAGTGAGATTAGGTAGTAATGCAAGATGACAATATCTATTTCAGTTAACAGGACATGACTGGGGAATTCAAATAAACTGAAAAGATGATTTGCTGCGGGGGGCCAGGGGAAAGTTATAAACAAAGAGCTAATGATGCAGCCAGGACAGTAAACATTGTGCTTATTCTGCAACATCTAAAAGAAGGACCTATGGGAAGTTGCGATTGGGGGAAACATCCCAGACATTGCTGAGTGGTGGGCTGTGAACTGTTGCTAACTCCCAGCAGAGCCAGTGGCTCTTGACTCCCTACTTCCACTGGAATTCTACTTTGCTTAGCTAAGTTTTCAGAACTGTGCTTCAATTTTAAGGACTGTAAAAGAGGAAAATCAGAACATGCACCAATAGCACTAAGTGAAATTAATAACGTTTCCCTAAACTATCTTGCTGATCTGCTTTACCTTGTACTGTCCCTTTTACTTTGTTAGCATCGTTCCATTTTATAAAAATCATCCAACTGAAAAAACAAATTAAATGTTTCTTATTGCATGACTTGATAAATGAATTTAATGCCTGGTGGTGATATTTTTGTAAGCCTTTAATTACATGCCTTGCCAAAGACAGAATTTATTGTGTTTTGTATGAAAACTAATGTTTTCATAATATGTTCTTCTTACGGTCAGTATAAATATTGAAAATTGTATGATATATCATTGTTCAAATTGAACCTTCCAGAACGGTTCATCTTCTTTTTAAGAGAGAGGGATAAAAATTTCATCTTTTTACACTGGCAATGTTTTGCCCTGGAAAGAGTCAAATGGTTTTATAACAATAAAAATGAGATACGGTGTAACTTTTCATGGAATGCTATGCATCTATGACTTTTTTTTTCCCCATTCTTTTTCTTTTTGGTAATTCAACTAAGGGCAAAAATCGAGTATAATGCAAACTTTCTGTTGAATTCTTAAAACATTGTTGAAGTATAACTGACATATAATAAACTAAACATTTAAAATGTGCAATTTGTCAAGTTTGCTTGTATGTATAATCTCATGAAACCATCACTACAAGTACGATAATGAATATATCACCTCTAAAATGTCCTTGTGCCGTAGTGTTAGCCTTCCCAACTCCCATGCTGCTATTTACAGGCAATTGCTTATCTTTCTTCTCTCACTTTAAATCAGTTTGCATTTTCTAATATTTTATATAAATGAAATCATAAAGTATGCATTTTTTCCTGATTGTTTTCACTCAGTATAAAATTATTTTGAGAATCCTTCAAATCCTTGTTACACATGTCAACCCTTCATTCCTTCTGTAGCTAAACGGTAATCCAGTGTCAGGGTCCCACAGTTTCTTCATCCTCTCACACACGGATGTATACTTAGATTGTATTCAGACAGAAAAGAGTGTTTCTATTACAAATAAAGTTTTCATGGAAACTTGTATCCACATATTTAGAATACCCTGGTCATCCTAAAAATTACACAGCATTGTAAATTAATATGACTTTGGTTTAAAAAAAATACATAAAATACATTACCCAATTAAGAAAATGAAAACACAAGACACTGACTGGAAGAAAATATTGGCAAGTCATCTATCAGTTAAATAATTGTACCTTAAGTATATAAAGAACTCTTAAAACTCAGTAATAAGAAAACAGACATCCCAATAAGAACCGTAGGCAATATCTTTTAACAAGATCTTCAACACAGAAAATATAAAATTAGGAAATAAACTTAGGAAAAGTTGCTCAGCATTTTTAATTATTAGTAACTGTAAATAAAAACCACAGTTAGGTACCAATAGACACCTATTGGAATGACCAACATTCCAAATGTTAACAAGGATCTGGAGGAACTGGAACTCTTGCATCCCTGAGGGCTATGTAAAATGACACAGTTACTTCAGAAAACAATTTTCAGTTCTTTAAAAGTTAAATATAAACCCATGTGATTCAGCCTGTCCACTCCTATATATTAACCCAAAAGAAAAGACAGAACATGACATTTCTGCCAAGTTTACACTCAACATTTGTTCTTCTGATCACCATTCAGTTTGACTCACATCTGTGCTTATCAATTTACCTACTTGTGTATTTAACTATATTAAGCTGTTGTATAGTTTGTATACAATGCTGACCCCAAAAAATCCAAACATTGCAAAAAAATTTACCACGTGCTTAATACCATGTGCCTAATATTATTTATACATAATATAAATCATATTATAAATGGTAGCATTTGATGAATTTTTCTACAATTGAAGTTAATATGTACTTTATGTATGTTGTTCAATTTTATAATTTGTTTAAAATAAATAAAAGTAAAATGGAATGGAATTCCCCAAAACATTATATATTCATTCTAGACTTTATCAATCACTGAGTTAAAATGTGATATAAAATTTTTAAAACCGTTTATATATATATTCAAGGACTACTTTCAATCTTATTTCTTTTCTTATTTTAAAGTTGTAGTAATTTCACTTCATTGTATTTCTTTTTGTTTATTTATACTTTATTCTTTTTTTTTTAAGTTCGTAATGTTTAGGAATTCTTAAGGAGCTACTCACAGTGTCCCCTCTCCATCTCATATGCCAGAATGATACACATCTTGTTTGAGTTCTCTGAGCAGGTATCCTGCACCAGCCATGAACTTCTAACTGACTGCAAGTCCCTGAAATTTGAAATCAACTACCTGCCAATTCAGAAAGCCCTGGGGTCAATTGGTGTCAGTCACTAAGGAGGTTTCAGGGACATTGCCATTGCAAATCACCATTGCTGACACCACACTCCATAGCATACAACATCAAATTTAAAAGGACACTGGGAAGCCTTCTTTTCCATAGTATTCAGATCTTTAAGCTATCCAAAACTGACAAGCATACTGTGGATACTGAAAAGATATTACAAAAAGCACAGATTTTGAAATCAGAGAAACAGTGTTCAAATCTTGGCTCCAACTCTTACTCATTGGGTGATCTTCGACAAATTTCTTTTTTTTTTCCCAGAAAAGCATTGAATATTTATTTATTTTTTTAAATTTAAATTTTATTTTTATATTCCCCATATAATTGCAACCCCCTTATTTTGACCCCTATAGTGTGTCTCTGGTTTCCCCAATCCCCACCCCCTATAGTGTGTCTCTGGTTCATAGTTGTTTGTTGATTTTGATTTTTACTTTCTTATAGTTATTCTTTTTCCTGGTCTCTTGTTTAAGTTTTCTAGATTCCTGCTATGAGTGAGACCATCCGGTATTTTTCTTTTTCTTTCTGGCTTATTTCGCTGAGCATGATCCCTTCCAGCACCATCCATGTTTCTTAACACAAGATTACCAGTTCAATTATCATAGGATTTTTGTGAAGCCTATAGGAGTTAAAACTTCTATTAAGTAAGTAAGGAAATGAATAGTTCGGTTCACTAAAATGTATACTTTAAAAGCATTCTATTTCTATTTTATTTTAACAGTTCTTTTGCACACAATCTTCATTTGGATGAGAATTTTCTTTTGCTAAAGTAGCTTATAGGTTACACTGTTTACTCAATAAACATTTATTGGGTGCTTACTACATGCCAGTCAGCACACAAATGGAATCATTTGAGATGTGTTTTAATTGTAAGCTTTGAAGTTACCTTTAAAAAATGACATCTAAAAGGATAAGCAGCTGTAAGTGGCATCTGAGAAGGTACAGATTCCTTGCGCTTTCAAGGGGAGAATGGAAACTCACTCCATCCTAATGGAAGGAAACCTCCAGCGAAATGTGTGCTCTTAGAGTGGGCATCCACTGCCCCGTCTCTGAAAGAAGCTCAGAATCTAGTGTGGAGGCCAGAGGTTTACAAGTCTGCGCATCCAGCATAAAATACAGAAGGTGATGGCTTTCACGTTTTGTTGGACGGGTGAAGGGGAAAGGATGGAGCATCATAAAACACAATACAATGCCAAGAGAAAAAGAGCAGAGCACAAAAGTACCTTGCTCTGCTTACAATAATGTTTATGTGTGGACAAATGAGAAAAGAATATGAAAATAGTCCATGCAAATTTTTCTCCTCATATCCTGTATTGTTGCTGTCCCATATATGCCACATACACAAAGCAGGCATGGACACTGTGAGCTGTCCAGATACCCCTTCAGGACTGCAGCCCCACCCCCCAGATGCTGGACGTGCCCTTTCCGGAAATCACCCTAGATCATGAGGAACTGCCATAACAGAAGGCTGTTATCACCTCCCTGCAGCTGACCTTTTTATCTCTTTCCTCAAATGAAGACAATTGCAAAGAGCCACCCCTGATCCAGGGAACCAGCTAAAGCCTCTGTGGTATCTGCATTGCAGTTCAACTTCCCCTTCTATCCATTCCCAATACCCCGCTGCTTCCTAGGAGTGCCCCAAGTTTACTGAGTCCTCACACAAACCTTCATCTCCTTGTCTGCTACCTGAGAACTCAACCTATGCTAATCCTGTCTTATGATCTAAGAGAAAATATAATATGGAAAAGAAAAATAATTTGTTCACATGCATACTTGGCTTCAAAAATATCTGCATCTGGCATTCTCTGTTTCCTCAAGTGAAAAAGAACATCAGTTTAGATGTTTTAATTCTTTTTTTTTTTTTTTCTTGTGGTGCTTTGGCCTGGGCACTCCTTTGTCAGGTATTATAACTATGCAAATCCAGCAAACACAGCTTTAGAAACTCCTTACCCATTATGTGTATGCCAAAACAAATATACCGCTATCTGTCAAGCAGAGCTAATGAGTAGCTGAGGCATTTAAAACACTGTTACGTGATGACAAAGAAAAACAAATCTTTAGTAAATCAGTAATACTTCCCTTTGCCCTATGTGCAGCATAAGCCAACATTTGGGATGAAAATACTATTATATCTGTTCATTTTTTCCAGTTAATTTCTCAAACACCCAACTATCCTTATTTGCAGGAAGTTCAGTATCTTGAGACTGAGCAGTGAGACTGAGCAGTTAAATCACATACTAAGTTTGCTCAGTCTAATATTTGAAGGGTATTTATATGTGCATTTGTATTAGTTTTGCAACAGGGTGGTCCCCAGGAAAGGGGGAGTTTCCCTGCCCCACCCAAGGGAGGGTGGAGCTAAGCAGGAAGAGGAGAAGCTGCAAAAGAAACTAAGGAAGGAAGCAGAATGAAGCAAGGAGACCTGGAGGAGGCGCATGGAGCCTAGAAACACGTAAAAAAACTGCGCTTGTCTTTTGGTCGTAGACTGGGTGACACAGATGTAAGTGAGACCCGTGGGGAGGTGACAATGACAGTTTTTATCTTGATGTTGATTTTGCTCTTTTTTTTCCGGGCTTGTCTAGTTGTTTGTGACCCTTTTCTGTGGGTCCCCACTGGAAGATGCTTTAGACTTGTAATAGACTTTGGGGCCTTGTTCTGGGCCAATCCCATTTGAATGGACTTTTACCCACGAGGGGACGGGTAACTCTAAATGCTTCATTTAAAAACTAGACTAAAAACTAAAAACTAGACTCTTTGCCTTACCTATATTGTTTCCTAGTTTTATTAAAGTTCCTTCCCATTAAAGTCTCCTATGTTTTGTGTTGATGCGGCGGATGGCAAAACCCATGTAAAATAGGCAGGTTTGCGGGGTTTGGGCTGCCCCTCTCCCTGTCCAATAACAGATTTAGTACTTTTTTATATTTATGAAGATTTTCTTAAAAGGAAGATGAATAGCCCTATAGTTAGTTGGATAAATAAAATCTTGACTCACTAGGCACCCAAAAATATACAGAAGAGACAATTTTATTTATCTCAAGTTGATTCATTTCAGAATCAGGTTAGTAGCACAAACTCCCATGAGCAGTGTTGCAAAGCCTTGGGCATTGTCAAGATAACACTATGCCATAGAGAGTGACAAGGTCCCCTCTCTCTGCCCTGGCAATGGGGATATATCTGTCCTGCCTTTATCCAACAAACCAAGTACTTCCTCTTAATCATCCAATTTGTGACTTCATGCAGGACTCGCAGTTATGAGAGTCTCCTGTTTGGAATAATTTGTAGATTGTCTATGTTTTCCCTCCTTATTCCCTCTTTCCCCCTCTCTCTCTCTTTTTTTTTTTTTTTAATGTGGCTTTGCGTTAGTCCTGAATTTCTTGTCAGGACCAAAGTTTTCCATGTTTTTATATACTGAGATTTCTTTAGAACTCTATTCAACAAGTTTAAAAGTGTACAAATATCCTAAAACATGTGAAAGAAAAGCAAACAAATCTTTATAAAGAGCAATAATCCAAACACTAAATGTAGCCCGTAGAAACATGCTTTCTTTGTCCAGAACTTAGAATTCTGGCATTTAATTTAACTGGAGTATACACTATATCTAAAGCCTGAACAAACTGAAAAATAAAGGGGAGGGGGATTGAAAAGTGTATAGATGATCCAGTTAACATATTAAATCACATACTAAGTTTGCTCAGAGGAATATTCCTCAGACCTGACCTCAAAAAATTCCCGAATTTTTTGCCTCATATTAATTTATTTTTATTATTTTATAATTTGGGGGTTACATTTTTATTCCTCCCTGTGTGCATATGTTGCACTCACCCTCCACAAAACCACCCACACCAACGCCCTTTCTACTTCCTCTCTTACCTTCTCCTTCCTCCCATTCCATCTGGTAACCAGTAATTTTTTCCACAAGTCAAGATTTGTTTTTGCTGTATTTTGCCAGTGTCAGTTCTTGTTGATTATTTATATTCCACAGACAAGTGGAGCCATCTGATACCTGTCTTTTACTTTCTTAGCATCATCACCTTGAGTTCCATCCATTTTTTTCTCTAAAAGGCACTGATTCATCTTTTTTTAGTAGGCTATGTAGTATTCCAGTGAGTATTTATTTTACAACTTCCTTTATCCATTTGACTATTTATGGGCATTTAGTTTGGCTCCAAGACTTTGCAATTATGAACAGTATTGCTATGGACATAGGGACACATAAGTTTTTTTTGCACCAGAGTTTTCATATTTTGTGCATAAATACCTAACTGAGATATAGCTGGATCACATGGGATTTCCATTTTTATTTTATTTTATTTTCCAAATTGGCTGCACCAATTTGCATTCCCACCCACAGTGGATGAGAGTTCTTTTTTCTCCACATTCTCAACAACATTTGTTTCCCTTCTTATTGATATGAGGTGAGGTGATATTTCATTGTGTTTTTGATTTACCTTATAAGAGAGTGATATTGAACAATTTTCTGTGTTTATAGGTCACAAGTTATAACTTTCTGCTATTTTTTAATTGGGTAATCTGCTTTTGTTGTTGTTGTTGGATTGTATTAGTACTTTATTGTATATTTTGGGAATTAGCCCCTTGCCACATGAGTGATATACAAATATTGCCTCCTACTCTGTACATTGCCGTTTTGTTTTTGTGATGGTTTCTTTTGAGGTACGAAAGCTTTTTAATTTGATGTAATCCCACTCATTTAGTTTTGCTTTTGTTTCCCTTGCCTTTGGAGCTGCATTCCCAAATACATCTTTGTGGTAGATAACTGTAGTGTAGCCCCTATGATTTCTTTTAAGTATTTCATGTTTTTGGTTCTTCTATACAGCTCTTTAATCCATTTTGAATTACTTTACATGTATGGAGTAAGGATCCAGCTTCGTTTTTTTTGCATGAGGCCGTGACTTTCCATTTCCCATTGTATGTTTGTGGCTCCTTTGTTAAAATTCAGATGATGATTAAAGAATCAAAGAAATCTCAAGTACTATACATCACAAATAATAAAATTAAAATATGTCCTTAAAACTGTATAAAAGATTTGGCTGCAGAGCAGTTCTTCCAATTCAAGTCTAAACATGCCACTTTTCTAGTTAGTTATTCTCCATAGTATCTGTTTCTATAACCATGGTTTCCAAATATGGGTGCTGTACCATAAGGGAGAAAAAGGCAATCCTTTGGTGTGTAAGAAGAAAATATTGAAATGTTTACACATATCATACTATGTTTCCTTTATTTAAAAAAATGTCATTTTGCTCTACTGATACATAAAATGCAGGTATTTCCTGGTGACCTCTTTTAGCTCCAATAATAAGTGGTCACATAAAGAATTCAGATGCAAGAATTGGGGTGCTTCAGGGAAGTTTGATAATAACACCTTCATTCTTTCATTTACTGCAGTGAAATATATATGAAATATATATACAATAATATATATACAATGAAATATAAGTATACACATTGCAGTATATATGTATGTACATATATATTATAGTATATATGTATGTGTATATATATCAGCAAATAAATTTATCATTTATATTACTTAGTCTTTATTAAATCTCAGAAAACCAGTAAGTTACTCTAAGAACAGTCCTCTGAAGACTCCTCTGCTTAAAGCCAGCACTAACAAAATAGATATAAAAGAACAATTTAGAAATTGTAGAGCTGAAATAGCTTCTTCCCAAAACACAGGCTTTCTCCCAGCCATGTCACAAAGCAATGAGCGGAAGACCTAGTAAAATATGAGAGAATTCTAGAAAAAATATTAGAAATTATCAAAAAAATTATTAGAAATACTGGTTTATATCTGCCACCATTATCGCTAAAACTCAAAAAGTATATATTTTACCTTGAGATATCATCCCTGACAATATAAAGTTATCCCCAATCAGCAAAGCCTTTAAAACTACATTTTAGGGCCTCCCTGGTGGCCTAAGGGTTAAGTGTCAGTGTTAACCACCACAACTTGGAACCCAAGCCAGGGAGCTAACCCACATGGTGCAGGAGACTCTCCTGTCTCTCCGCTGCTCCCCTCAGCAGTGTATTTCAGTAAATTTGCCTGTTCTACTCCCCACTCTGTCTCTGGTGAATCCTCTCACACACATACCCCCATTCTAGCTCCCGCACCTCTGGCCTATACCCCAGTTCTTCCACCCAGAAATAAATAAAATCTTAAAAAAAAAAAGCCCTACATTTTACTTCATCTTTAGCACATCCTCTTGAAATTTGTATTTTTATTTGTTTGGTAACATACATCATTTACTTAACAGTTATTTATTGACAGTCCTCTCTCTGCAAGATACTATTATGAACATGAGAGATATTAATAAATAAAACAGATTTTTAAAAACTACCCTTATGGAGTTTACATACAACTGTGTAAATAAATAAACAAGCACACATATATTGAAGGGGTATTTTTTTTAACTAATAGTACGTATTTAATCTAAAAAGTTTGGGTACCGTTGCCATCCAAAGGAATGACTTACATGTAAGTTTGGGTACCATTGGCATCCAAAGGAATGACTTACATGTAAGTGTGGATTTTATTCTTATCACTTCTTATAAATTTCACTCCTTTGTCATTGTGACATACTTTATCTCTTCAAACATTTTATTACACCCAATGTTTTGTGTCTCTGTTCCTTCTAACTGGGGTGTTTTGTTTACCTATCCCTTATTTCTTCTACTTTCTTACTTTTCACATCTTTTTTTTATCCTTCCACACCCAGCTCAATCCCCTGCTTCTGTGTGCTTGTATGGTTGTTTTCCAGAATGAATCTATTCCTTGTCTACGTCTCCCACCACTCTAGCCTGTATCCAAGTCCATCATTGCAATTACCACTCTGTTCTGATATCCTTTGTTGACATAACTATGCTCTCCTTCAGGGAGACATTGCATTTTATCCTCTGTTGTATCACCAGGCCCAGTACCATATCTGGTACACAGTGAGTTCTATAAACATTTTAAGGGAATTGTATTAAAATAGTTTCCAAGTAGTTTTCAGATAACTGAAGTTTCACTTTTTTTTTGTTTGTTTCATCAAATTAATTTCATTAAAGGACTAGCCTTGTTGCTTTTCCAGAGAATATTCATCTGGTCAACTTGAAGCCAATAGAAGTATTTGAGTCATGTGTTATTTTTACTATAATATCTAAAAATATTAACCTAGTTCTAACTTGGCAATGTTTGTTCCACAAGCAAAATGGTTGTAAATTCGTGAGGTAAACTAATATACTAACATTTTTAGGAACATGATAGCTAGACAGAAATTTCATAGAACTTTTCCACTTCCAGAAAACAAATTGAAATAGTGAGTCATATGCTCCCAGTGACATCTCACTTCCTTACTAAGATCATTGAAAAGTCACTTTGGAAAAGATGATTAAAGAATACATGCTTTACTTTGTATTGATTAGTCTTTTTCCTGGTCTCTTATTTAGGTTTTCTAAATTCCTGCTATGAGTGAGACCATCTGGTATTGTTCTTTTTCTTTCTGACTTATTTCGCTGAGCATGATCCCTTCTAGCTCCATCCATGGCAATGCAAAGGACACTAAAGTGGCCAAAAAAAAAAAAAAAATACATGCTTTATGGCTATGGATACTGATGATCTGTGTAGAATTGCAAGAACCCAAGTTGTGTCATTTACAACACCAAATAAATTTCAAGACTTTCATTTGGCATTTTGATTAGCTGTTTCTTGTCTCTGGATATATTGTCCATTTTCTCACCTTTGCTGTTGTAGACCATGTTGCACTGCCTGCCAACATGGATTTCCAAAGAGTCTGATGATGTATGCACCAAGGAAACAATGATTGTAAATGAATTATTGAGAGTTTAGAATGAACTTTACCTGGTAATCGCATTCAATCCCATGTCCACAAGTGAGAAAAAAGGAGAGGGAGAGAGAGAGAGATTAATGAGATTCAGCTGCAACCATACTTGCAATAAAATTATTCAGAAAACAATAGGAAATGCCCAACAAAAAATATATGCCAGGGCACAACTTTTGTTCTCATAACTTGAATAAATGGTAATATTTTCCAGAAATTTGGATGGATGTGATAAGCAACTATGTTTATAGTAATGTGATTACACTTGTTAAATTAGAAACAGCAGGAAATTCATGTTTTCTCTGCTATTTTGGGAAAAAATGAATAACTAAAGATACTGGAATCTATAGAAATTCTAAACTACCATTTGTCCCATTAATTCTAATTTTAGTTGAAATGAGGGAAAGATTATATTTTCTACAAGATCATCTTTTCTAAGTTATCTTATTCAATTATCCTCTCCCAAGTATTGAATTGATTCCAATGCCTCCTTAGAAATCTTCATGTGCTAAGGTTATTTTGTACTTTATTCACATCTATATATGAATCTTCTACTTATTACTTCAATGTTTGGCATCCTGGCTTACTCCAAAATATGGTATTTTAATCATTTTTTATTCACTATATAAACCTTACTAAGAGTTATTTCCTCTGAAAATGACCTTTTTTTGTGGCCCAAATAGAGTACTAAACTATTTTTTAATATGTAAAAACAAATTTTAAAATCCACAGTATAACTAATGACATAAATAAATCAACATGTGCTTTTGCAGAGTATTTTTTTGCTGAAGGAAAAAACACAGGGGGTAGTGCTCACACTAACTTAGATCAGTGACTTTTGTGTATTCTTTTCTTCAGTAGGATTTTATTAGATGAAATTTCATGTCAAAAACACTAAATACCCTTTGGAATTAATGTTTCTGTGTCCTTTGGGTAAATACCTAGAAGTGGAATTGCTGGATCATATGGAAGCTCTATCTTTAGTAAGTTGAGGAATCTCCACACAGCTTTCCATAGTGGTTGGACCAGTTTGCACTCCCACCAGCAGTGCAGGAGAGTTCCTTTTTCTCCACATCCGAGCCAACATTTGTTGCTGGTTTTTTTAATATGTGCCTTTCTCACTGGTGGAAGATGGTATCTCATGGTAGTTTTGATTTCCATTTCCCTGAGTACAAGTGATGCTGAACCTTTTTTTCATATACCTGTTGGCCATTTGCATTTCCTTTTTGGAGAAGTTTCTTGTTAGCTATTCTGCCCATTTTTTGACTGGATTATTTTCTTTGTTTTTGTTGAGTGTCATCACCTGCACCCCTATATTTATAGCAGCACTATTTACAATAGCTAAGCTTTGGAAACAACCCAAATGCCCAAAAATAGATGACTGGATCAAGAAGATGTAGTACATATACACCATGGAATATTACTCAGCATTCAAAAAAGATAAACACATGCAATTTTCAGCAACATGGATGGAGCTGGAGGGGATCATACTCAGCGAAATAAGCCAGAAAGAAAAAGAAAAATACTGGATGGTCTCACTCATAGCAGGAATCTAGAAAACCTAAATAAGAGACCAGGAAAAAGAATAACAATAAGAAAGAAAAAACCAAAATCAACAAACAACTATAAACCATAGACACACTATGGGGGGGCAGGGAAAGGAGGGATTGGGTAAAAATAAGGGGGGTGCAATTGTATGGGGAATATAAAAATAAATAAAAACACTAAATACAATAGACCACAATCCTCTGATGGAATCTAGCTCTCTGGATTGGAGGTCTTCTCCCAACCATGTTCCCTGAGGAGCCACCTCTGAGAGCTATGATCCTAGAAATTCAATGTAAAAATGACTTTTAAAATATATTTTTTCTTTCAGAAAATGGAAAACAACTTCATTTTTTCCCTGATTTTACTGACTGGATCTCTGTTTCCATGGCTATGTGATTTTGGATTTGGGATTGTAATTTCACACATCCATATGTGCATATGCTTCACTCAGCCTCCAGCAAAGCTCATTTAAGGGAATAAAACTAATACTTCTTGAAAACTTACTATGTGCCAAGTGTTTTACAAATATATTTTTATTTAATCTTAAGTCAACTCTTGTAGATGGGATATTTATACCCATATTACATCTAGTGAAGCTGAAATTCAGCATGATGCCATTTACCTGGGTTTGTGGCTCATGGATGGTATTACTGAATACAACAATAAAATATTAAGTACCACATCTGACTGTTACAAATACCCCTTCCTTTACTATATCTATTTTACTTCTTAGAAAAAATAAAAAGGAGAAAACAGATAGCAGATCTGTGATTAGACCCTCTTATATGATTCTGTGTTTACATATTGAGAAGGAAAAAAGTGTTGGCTCTTCTCGAGTTGAAGACACTATATTGGTAAGTGGGACTTGAGGTTGTTCTACTTGAATCTACAGAATAGTCACAGATATGCTTTATTTTTAACCACGTCCAGTCATGCCCAGAAGTGTATTGGCCTTGAGCACTGGTGTGGTGGTGTGGAATATTTTTTTTTCACTTCTGAACTGTGAGGGAAAGGAACAGTGCTTCTCCAGTCTGGTTGGGATTGCTAAATAAACTGATACCTTGGCCCCACTCAGGGATTCTGATGATTGGTGAAGGTGCGGACCTGGGCATTGGTGGTTTTAAATGTGACTTACATGGCAGTCAGAGTTGATTTCAGGAAAGAGCTCTGTTGGGGAAAGTTTAATGCTAGAGGTCTAGAATGTTATCTGGGTTGCCACAGAGAGGGGTTGGAAGTTGTGATTGTGGAGATGGAGTATCTGCCAAGCTTACCACAACTATTTCTTTGCTGACAGTTTAGAAAAATCATTAAAGAGGGCCTCCCCTGGTGGTGCAGCGGTTGAGCACTGGGCTGCAAAGCTGCCCGCAGCCTCTGCAGCGCTGGTTCGATCCCTGGCCACCGGCGAGGGTCCCACATGGCGCAATAGACTTCTCCTGCCGCTCCCACTGCTCCCCTCAACAGTGTATTTCGTCAGCCTGCCTGTTCTGTTTCTTGCTCTGATTCTGGTGAATTCTCTCACCCTCCCGCGCTTCTGACTGTACCCAGTGCTTGTATAAAAAAAAAGAAAAAGAAAAAGAAAAATCATTAGAGTTTTTGAATACCCTTTCCAAATGAAGTCTGTTTCTAAAATGTTGATAAACTCCTGAGTTATTACTAAAGTTTCTACCTTAAATGCCTATAAGTCAAAATTTTAAAAAATAATAAGAAAAATTAGTAAATTCACTGCAGATCAAAGCACTGGAGTTAAAAATTAAAATTATGGACTTTCATCCCAATTTCACTAGTGTTTTAGTTTTTCTAACATAAGAATGTTTTAAAACATATTTAAATACTTTTAAATCAAATTGTTTTTATTACAGAAAAATATGATGGTGGTGCAGGAGGTTGAGCCTCCCTGGTGGTGCAGGAGGTTGAGCGCCGCACTGTGAAGCTGTCTGCAGTCTCTGCAGGATGGTTTTGATCCCAGCCAGCAGGCGAGAATCCCACATGGCTAAGCACACCTCTCCTGTCTTACCTGCTGCTCCCCTCGGCAGTGTACTTCATCAGTCTGCCTGTTCTGTTCCCTGCTCTGTCTCCGGTGAATGCTCTCACCCTCCTGCACATCTGGCCTGTACCCTGGTTCTTATATAAAAATAAATAAATCTTTAAAAAAATAAAAAATAAAAATTAGGTCATTAACTACTCTGAACAGTATTAGTCTACATCATAAAAAGAAATTTTCAGATTTTTCATCCAATAATAATAATAGATGATATTAATATTTCTTTTCATGAGAAATGTCTAAACAGTCAAAGATTAATGAAGATAGTGAGTGACTAGTGAATTTTATACAAAACAGAACATTATCCCATCTAAGCAAAAAGTACCTGGATGGCTCTTTTTCAAACACAAACTATTTGGACACTTTAGAAGAATTTATGGAAATGTCTCCTGCTTAAGTAACTTCCTGAATCTGCTAGTTATTAGAATATAAAAATTATCATAGAATACAAATAAATAAGTGGCATAAGCTTTTGACCAAAAGCCTGAAGTTCTCCTTTGATAAAAAAGCATCTAAAGTCTGTGATCTAGGAAGGAATATTCCAGTTAGAATATACTTCTTGGTCAGGATTTTTCAGCCTATTAATGTTCACAGTAACATAAGACAGTAACTCCTAAGTTTCAAAATGTGTGTTCAAAATGTGTTTCTTAAATTTGAACTAACTTAAACAACTTAAAATTATAGTTACATGGAAAAAAAGCTCCTCCAATTTTTGCTTTCTGATGTGCTTGCTGTGTTACCTTGAATAAGTCACAACTTCTCTGAGCTTCATTTTCCTCACGAGTAAGATGAGTGTTAATATATAATTTGATTTTCCTACTGGAAAGCTTTATTAAAATAATAAAATGAAATTATTGCACACTTTCCTAACTTATCCCGAGAACACATGTGTTTTGTATTTGTAGTTAGATGTTAACTACATCATACTGGAACATTTATCTACTGTTTTGAAACTACATGCCATCTACTAACAAACTACTAAGGAACTACGAGCCATCTACTAACGTACTTCTAAGGAACTACTAAGGAACTACAAGCCACCTATTAAGGAATTACTAAGGAACTGTAAGCTACCTACCGAGAGTTACCTACTAAGGAGCTACTAAGAAATATGAGACATCACTAAGAAACTACAAAGGAACTACAAGCCACCCACGAAGGAACTATTAAGGAACTACGAGCCATCTATAGGGAGTCACCAGCTAAGGAACTATGAAGGAACTATGAGCCATCTACAAAGAAATTACTAAGGAAATATGAATCACCTACTAAGGAACTATGAGCTACCCACTAAGGAACTGCTAAGGAACCTTGAGCCACCAACTACGGAACTACTAAGGAACAATGACCTAACTACTGGGAGTCACCTACTAAGGAACTACTTAGGAAACTACTAAGGAACTACTAGGGAACTACTTAGCCACTTACTAAGGAACTACTAAGGAAATACTAAGGAAGTTAGGAAACTACTAAAGGCCTACTAAAGAACTACTAAGGAACTACAAGCCACCTACTAAGGAAACATCTAAGGAAACTACTTGGGAGCTACTAAGGAACTACTATGGAAACTACTAAGGAACTACTAAGGAACAGACTAAGGAACTACGAGCCACCTACTAAGGAAACTACTAAGGAACTACTAAGGAAACTACTAAAAAACTACCAAGGAACTATAAGGAACTACAAAGGAAACTCTGAAGGAACTACAAAGGAAACTACGAAGATAACTAGTAAGGAAACTACTAGGGAACTATGAGCCACCTACTAAGGAAACTACTAAGGAACTACTAAGGAAACTACTAAGGAACTACTAAGGAAACTAATAAGGAACTACTAAAGTAACTACTACAGAACTACTAAAAAACTACTAAGGAACTATAATAAACTACAAAGGAAACTGAAGGAACTACCAAGGAAACTACAAAGAAAACTAGTAAGGAAATTACTAGGGAACTACGAGCCACCTACTAAGGAAACTACTAAGGAAACTACTTAGGAACGTCTAAGGAACTATGAGCCACTAAGGAAACTACTAAGGAACTATTAAGGAAACTACTATGGTAACTACTACGGAACTACTAAAAAATTACTAAGGAACTACAAAGGAAACTATGCAGGAACTACAAAGGAAACTACAAAGACAATTAGTAAGGAAACTACTAGGGAACTACGAGACACCTACTAAGGAAACTTCTAAGGAAACTACTAAAGAACTACTGAGGAACTACTAAGGTAACTACTATGGAACTACTAAACAAACTACTAAGGAACTACAAAGGAAACCATGAAGGAACTACTAGAGAACTACTAAGGAACTACTAAGGTAACTACTATGGAATAACTAAAGGAAACTACTAAGGACCTACCAAGGAAACTACTAAGGAAAGTACTAAGGAACTATGAGCCACTTACTAGGGAAACTACTAAGGAACTACTAAGGAAACTAGTAAGGAACTACTAAGGTAAGTACTAAGGAACTATGAACCACCTACTGAGGAACCTACTAAGGAACTACTAATAAAACACTAAGGAACTAATAAGGAAACTAATAAGGAACTACAAAGGCACTACTAAGGAAACTACTAAGAAAAGGCTAAGGAAACCACTAAGAAACTACTAAGGAATGACTAAAGAAACTGTAAAGAATGATTTAGGAACTACTAAGGAACTACTAAGGAAACTGCTAAGGAAACTACCAAGGAACAACTAGGGAATTATGAGCCACCTACTGAGGAACCTACTAAGGAACTACTAATGAAATCACTAAGGAAACTACCAAGGAGCTACTAAGGAACTACTAAGGAACCTACTAGGGAATTACTAAGAAACTAGTAAGGAGACTACTAAGGAACTACTAAGGAAACCAAAAAGGAACTACTAAGGAAACTACTAAGAACTTACAAAGGAATAACTAAGGAAACCAGTAACAAATTAGGAACTAATAAGGTAACTAACTACTAAGGAAATATGAGCCACCTACTGAAAACTACTAAGGACCGACTAAGGAAACTACTTGGGAACTACTAAGGAAAAAGAGCCACATACAAAGGAAACTACTAAGGAATTATTAAAGAAGGACTAATAAATACTAACCAAAGCAGTAAGGAACTACTAAATGAGAATAAACAGAATTCTCCCCAAGGATTATCGTTTTTTGAATTGACCCATAAAAAGAGCAATTTTCTCACATCCATATGAAAATATATGCTTGCTACTATCAATATATCTATTACCTACCATTATCCTAATATGGTTTACAGTTAATTTGAAACTCTTTAGTAGTGCCTTAATAGTTTCCTTTGTAGTTCTATAGTAGTTCCTCCGTAGTTTCCTTCGTAGTTCCTTTGTAGTTCCTTAGTAGTTTACTGACTAGTTTGCGTCATATTTCCTTCGTAGATCCTTAGTAGTTCCTGCATAGTTTCCTTCGTAGTTCCTTCGTAGTTTGGTAGTAGTTTCCTTTGTAGTTCCTTAGTAGTTTACTACTAGTTTGCTTCGTAGGTCCTTCGTAGTTCGGTAGTAGTTTCCTTTGTAGTTCCTTAGTAGTTTACTACTAGTTTGCTTCGTAGGTCCTTCGTAGTTCCTTAGTAGTTCCTTTGTAGTTTCCTTTGTAGTTCCTTTGTAGTTCCTTAGTAGTTCCTCCATAGTTTCCTTCGTAGTTCCTTCATAGGTCCTTTGTAGTTCCTTAGTAGTTCCTCCGTAGTTTCCTTCTTAGGTCCTTAGTAGTTCCTCCATAGTTTCCTTCTTAGGTCCTTTGTAGTTTGGTAGTAGTTTCCTTTGTAGTTCCTTAGTAGTTTACGGACTAGTTTGCTTCATAGGTCCTTCGTAGTTCCTTAGTAGTTCCTCCGTAGTTTCCTTCATAGTTCCTTAGCAGTTTATGGACTGGTTTGCTTCGTAGGTCCTTCGTAGTTCCTTAGTAGTTCCTCCGTAGTTTCCTTTGTAGTTCTTTTGTAGTTCCTTAGTAGTTTACGGATTAGTTTGCTTCATAGGTCCTTTGTAGTTCCTTAGTTGTTCCTCCGTAGTTTCCTTCGTAGTTCCTTTATAGGTCCTTCGTAGTTCTTTAGTAGTTCCTCCAAAGTTTCCTTCGTAGGTCCTTAGTGGTTCCTGCATAGTTTCCTTTGTAGTTCCTTCATAGGTCCTTCGTAGTTCCTTAGTAGTTGCTCCGTAGTTTCCTTCGTAGGTCCTTAGTAGTTCCTGCATAGTTTCCTTCATAGTTCCTTTGTAGTTTGGTAGTAGTTTCCTTTGTAGTTCCTTAGTAGTTTACTACTAGTTTGCTTGGTAGGTCCTTCGTAGTTCCTTAGTAGTTCCTTTGTAGTTTCCTTTGTAGTTCCTTTGTAGTTCCTTAGTAGTTCCTCCATAGTTTCCTTCGTAGTTCCTTCATAGGTCCTTAGTAGTTCCTCCGTAGTTTCCTTCGTAGGTCCTTAGTAGTTCCTCCATAGTTTCCTTCATAGTTCCTTCATAGGTCCCTCATAGTTCCTTAGTAGGTCCTTAGTAGTTCCTGCATAGTTTCCTTCGTAGGTCCTTCGTAGTTTGGTAGTAGTTATCTTTGTAGTTCCTCAGTAGTTTACTACTAGTTTGCTTGGTAGGTCCTTCGTAGTTCCTTAGTAGTTCCTTAGTAGTTTCCTTTGTAGTTCCTTTGTAGTTCCTTAGTAGTTTACAGACTAGTTTGCTTTGTAGTTCCTTCATAGGTCCCTCGTAGTTCCTTAGTAGTTCTTCCGTAGTTTCCTTCGTAGTTCCTTAGTAGTTCCTGCATAGTTTCCTGCGTAGGTCCTTCGTAGTTCCTTAGTAGTTCCTCCGTAGTTTCCTTCGTAGTTCCTTAGTAGTTCCTGCATAGTTTCCTGCGTAGGTCCTTCGTAGTTTGGTAATAGTTTCCTTTGTAGTTCCTTAGTAGTTTACTACTAGTTTGCTTGGTAGGTCCTTCATAGTTCCTTAGTAGTTCCTTTGTAGTTACTTCGTAGTTCCTTAGTAGTTCCTCCATAGTTTCCTTCGTAGGTCCTTAGTAGTTCCTGCATAGTTTCCTGCGTAGGTCCTTCGTAGTTTGGTAGTAGTTTACTTGTAGTTCCTTAGTAGTTTACTACTAGTTTGCTTTGTAGGTCCTCCATAGTTACTTAGTAGTTTGCTTTGTAGTTCCTTAGTAGTTCCTCCATAGTTTCCTTCGTAGTTCCTTCATAGGTCCTTCGTATTTCCTTAATAGTTCCTCCGTAGTTTCCTTCGTAGGTCCTTAGTAGTTCCTGCATAGTTACCTTCGTAGTTCGTTCGTAGTTTGGTAGTAGTTTCCTTTGTAGTTCCTTAGTAGTTTTCTACTAGTTTGCTTCGTAGTTCTTAGTAGTTCCTTTGTAGTTCCTTAGTAGTTCCTCCATAGTTTCTTCGTAGTTCCTTCATAGGTCCCTCGTAGTTCCTTAGTAGTTCCTCCGTAGTTTCCTTTGTAGTTCCTTAATAGTTTACTGACTGGTTTGCTTCGTAGGTCCTTCATAGTTCTTTAGTAGTTCCTCTGTAGTTAACTTTGTAGTTCCTTTGTAGTTCCTTAGTAGTTTACGGACTAGTTTTTTCGTAGGTCCTTCATAGGTCCCCCCTAGTTCCTTAGTAGTTCCTCCGTAGTTTCCTTTGTAGTTCCTTAGTAGTTCCTCCATAGTTTCCTTCGTAGTTCCTTCATAGGTCCTTCGTAGTTCCTTAGTAGTTCCTCCGTAGTTTCCTTTGTGTTCCTTAGTAGTTCCTCCATAGTTTCCTTTGTAGTTCCTTAGTAGTTTACTGACTAGTTTGCTTCGTAGGTCCTTTGTAGTTCCTTAGTAGTTCCTCCATAGTTTCCTTCGTAGGTCCTTCGTAGTTTGGTAGTAGTTTCCTTTGTAGTTCCTCAGTAGTTTACTACTAGTTTGCTTCGTAGGTCCTTCATAGTTCCTTAGTAGCTCCTTTGTAGTTTCCTTTGTAGTTCCTTTGTAGTTCCTTAGTAGTTTACGGACTAGTTTTTTCGTAGGTCCTTCATAGGTCCCCCCTAGTTCCTTAGTAGTTCCTCCGTAGTTTCCTTCGTAGTTCCTTCATAGGTCCTTCGTAGTTCCTTAGTAGTTCCTCCGTAGTTTCCTTCTTAGGTCCTTAGTAGTTCCTCCATAGTTTCCTTCGTAGGTCCTTCGTAGTTTGGTAGTAGTTTCCTTTGTAGTTCCTTAGTAGTTTACTACTAGTTTGTTTCGTAGGCCCTTCGTAGTTCTTAGTAGTTCCTTTGTAGTTCCTTGGTAGTTCCTCCATAGTTTCCTTCGTAGTTCCTTCATAGGTCCCTCGTAGTTCCTTAGTAGTTCCTCCGTAGTTCCTTTGTGTTCCTTAGTAGTTCCTCCATAGTTTCCTTTGTAGTTCCTTAGTAGTTTACTGACTAGTTTGCTTCGTAGTTCCTTCATAGGTCCCTCGTAGTTCCTTAGTAGTTCCTCCGTAGTTTCCTTTGTAGTTCCTTAGTAGTTCCTCCATAGTTTCCTTCGTAGGTCCTTCGTAGTTTGGTAGTAGTTTCCTTTGTAGTTCCTTAGTAGTTCCTCCATAGTTTCCTTCGTAGGTCCTTCATAGTTTGGTAGTAGTTTCCTTTGTAGTTCCTTAGTAGTTTACTACTAGTTTGCTTCATAGGTCCTTCGTAGTTCCTTAGTAGTTCCTCCGTAGTTTCCTTTGTAGTTCCTTTGTAGTTCCTTAGTAGTTCCTCCATAGTTTCCTTCATAGTTCCTTCATAGGGCCCTCGTAGTTCCTTAGTAGTTCCTCCGTAGTTTCCTTTGTAGTTCCTTAGTAGTTCCCCCATAGTTTCCTTCGTAGTTCCTTCATAGGGCCCTCATAGTTCCTTAGTAGTTCCTCCATAGTTTCCTTCGTAGGTCCTTATTAGTTCCTGCATAGTTTCCTTCGTAGGTCCTTCGTAGTTTGGTAGTAGTTTCCTTTGTAGTTCCTTAGTAGTTTACTACTAGTTTGCTTTGTAGGTCCTTTATAGTTACTTAGTAGTTTCCTTTGTAGTTCCTTCGTAGTTCCTCCATAGTTTCCTTCGTAGTTCCTTCATAGGTCCTTTGTAGTTCCTTAGTAGTTCCTCCGTAGTTTCCTTCGTAGGTCCTTAGTAGTTCCTCCATAGTTTCCTTCGTAGGTCCTTCGTAGTTTGGTAGTAGTTTCCTTTGTAGTTCCTTAGTAGTTTACTACTAGTTTGCCTGGTAGGTCCTTCGTAGTTCCTTAGTAGTTCCTTTGTAGTTCCTTTGTAGTTCCTTCGTAGTTCCTCTATAGTTTCCTTCGTTGTTCCTTCATAGGTCCCTCGTAGTTCCTTAGTAGTTCCTCCGTAGTTTCCTTTGTAGTTCCTTAGTAGTTTACTAGTAATTTGCTTCGTAGGACCTTCATAGTTCCTTAGTAGTTCCTTTGTAGTTTCCTTTGTAGTTCCTTTGTAGTTTCTTCGTAGTTCCTCGTAGTTTCCTTCGTAGTTCCTTCATAGGTCCTTTGTAGTTCCTTCGTAGTTCCTGCATAGTTTCCTTCATAGTTCCTTCATAGGTCCTTTGTAGTTCCTTCGTAGTTCCTACACAGTTTCCTTTGTAGTTTCTTCGTAGTTCCTCCGTAGTTTCCTTCGTAGTTCCTTCATAGGTCCTTTGTAGTTCCTTCGTAGTTCCTCCATAGTTTCCTTCATAGTTCCTTCATAGGTCCTTTGTAGTTCCTTCGTAGTTCCTCCATAGTTTCCTTTGTAGTTTCTTAGTAGTTCCTCCGTAGTTTCCTTCGTAGGCCCTTCTTAGTTTGGTAGTAGTTTACTTTGTAGTTCCTTAGTAGTTTACTGACTAGTTTGCTTTGTAGTTCTTTAGTAGTTCCTCAGTTTCCTTCGTAGTTCCTTAGTAGTTTGGTAGTTTCCATCATAGTTCCTTTGTAGTTCCTTAGTAGTTTGGCAGTAGTTTCCTTAGTAGTCCCTTCCTAGTTCCTTAGTAGTTTGGTAGTAGTTTCCTTCGTAGTTCCTTCATAGTTCCTTACTAGTTTGGCAGTAGTTTCCTTCGTAGTTCCTTAGTAGTTTGCTCATATTTCCTTAGTAGTTCCTTAGTAGTTTCCTTCATAATTCCTTAGTAGTTTTTAGTAGTTTACTGACTAGTTTGCTTCATATTTCCTTAGTAGTGTGGTGGTATTTTCCTTCATAGTTCCTTAGTAGTTCCTTAGTGTCTTCCTTCGTAGTTCCTTAGTAGTTCCTTAGTAGTTTACTGACCAGTTAGCTTCATAGTTCCTTAGTAGTTTGGTGGTAGTTTCCTTTGTAGTTCGTTTTTACTTCCTTAGTAGTTCCCTAGTAGTTCCTTAGTTGTTCCTCATAGTTCATGAGTAGTTCTGTAGTAGTTTCCTTTCTAGTTTCCTTAATAGTTCCTTCACAGTTCCTTAGTAGTTCCTTCCTAGTTCCTTAGTATTTTACTTGTAGTTTCTTAGTAGTTTCCTTTCTTGTTTCCTTGGTAGTTCCTTTGTAGTTCCTTAGTAGTTTCTTAGTACTTTCCTTAGTAGTTTCATTTCTAGTTTCCTTAGTAGTTCCTTTTTTGTTTCCAGTAGTAGCTCATAGTTTTTTAGTAGTTGTTTAGTAGGTGACTCCCAGTAGATGGCTCATAGTTCCTTTATAGTTCCTTAGCAGGTGGCCTGTAGTTCATTAGCAGTTGTTTACTAGTTCCTCAGCAAGGGACTCATAGTTCCTTAGTAGTTCCTTAGAGATGACTCTGGTAGATGACTCCTAGTTCCTTAGTAGTTCCTTAGTAGGTGGCTCATAGTTCCTATGTAGTTTCTTAATAGATAGTTGGTAGTTTCGTATTACTTTCTCAGTAGGTGACTCCCAGTAGATGATGCATAGGACCTTAATAGTTCCTTAGTAGTTCCTTAGTAGTGCTTTGTAGTTTCTTACTATTTCCTTAGTATGTGACTCGTAGGAGATGGCTTGTAGTTCCTTAGTAATTCCTTCATAGTTCCTTAGTAGTTCTTTAGTAGGTGGCTCGTAGTTTCTTAGTGGGTGTCTTGTAGTTCCTTAGTAGGTAACTCCTATTAGATGGCTCATACTTCCTTAGTATTTCCTTAGTAGTTGGCTTGTTGTTCCTTAGTAGTTTTTTAGTAGTATGTTAGTAGGTGGTTCATAGTTTCTTATTAGTTCCTTAGCAGGTGACTCCAGTAGATGACTCGTAGTTCCTTAGCAGTTCCTTAGAGTTCACTAGTAGGTGGCTCATAGTTCCTTAGTAGGTGGCTCATAATTCCTTAGTAAGTTACTCCCAGTAGGTGGCTCGTAAAACCTTAGTGTCCTTAGTAGGTGCCTCATAGTTCTTTAGTAGTCCATTAGTACTTTCTCAGTAGTTCTTTAGTATATGGCTTGTAGTTCCTTAGTAGTTCCTTAGTAGTGGCTGTGGTCTTTAGTAGCTCCTTAGTAGGTAGCTCATAGTTATTTAGTATTTCTTAGTATGTGGGTAGTATTTCATCAGTAGTTTCTTAGTAGTTCCTTAGTAAGTCATTAGTAGGTGGATGGTAGTTGTTGGTAGTTTGTTCCTAGTTCCTTAGTAGGTGGGTAATAGTTACTGTTCAGGTGAATAGTAGATCATTAGTATTCATTAGTAGGTTGTTGGTAGGTTGTTAGTAGGTTTTTAGTAGTTCTTCAGTAGGTGGATAGGAATTCCTTAGTAGGTGGATTGGTATGTAGTAGGTTTTGGTAGGTTGTTCATAGTTCCTTAGTTGGAATACGCCATTAGTAGATAGATCATAGGTCATAAGTAGGTTGTTAGTAGGCTGTTAGTAGTTCCTTAGAAGGTGGGTAGTAGTTCCTTCACAGGTGCATAGTAGATCATTAGTAGCTCATTAGTAGGTTGTTGGTAGTTCCTTAGTAATTCTTTAGTAGGTGGGTAGTAGTTCCTTAGGTAGATAGGAGTTCTTTAGTAGGTCATTAGTAGGTTTTATGGTCATTCATTAGTAGGTCCTTAGGTTAGTAGGCATGAATCAGTAGTTTGTTAGTAGTCCTTCATAGATTGTTAGTAGGTCTTTAGTAGTTCCTTTGTAGGTCATTAGTAGATCCTTATTAGGATGGTAGGTTGTTAGTAGTTCCTCAGTAGTTCCTTAGTAGGTAGATAGTAGGTCATTTGTAGGTCTTCAGTAGGTTTGATTGTAGGTCATTGGTAGGTTTAGTAGGTGCATAGTTTGTTAGTAGTTCCTTATTAGGTTTTTAGGAGGTCATTAGTAGATGGATAGTAGTTGGTGATAGTAGATCTTTAGTAGGTCATTAGTAGGCTGTTGGTAGGTTGTTAATAGTTGCTTATTAGGGTATTACTAGGTGGATAGTAGGTCATTAGTAGATGGATAGAATGTTTTTTACTACATTATTAGTAGGTTTTTAGTATATCATTAATAGGTCCTTAGCAGGTGGATAGTAGTTCATCAGTAGTTTCTTAGTAATTCTTATAATTAAAGGGGAAGAAATACTCTGGGTTGTAGAATAGCAATATTATCCAAAGATCATCAAAGAAGTCATAAGTTCTTTAATGAAAATGTTTATTTGGTTGATCATACAAAATTACTGTCTTGATTTTGTTTATATTATAATTAATAGTATTTGGGAAAGAATATATATGGCTTATTTTATAATTTTTTTGAAATGCCTAAATAATTTATATAGAAGCATCTGCTGTCAAATAAGGACAAAACTGAATCACAGAATGAGATCATCCTCACTATGGCTATATAATTATTATCATGAAGACATGGGCTGAAAACACTTTTGTGTACTTATAAATCTGTTTTGTCTTAGACAGAATAACTCCAACCATGATTTGTCGCTTTGAATAATAGTGACAGAAGAGTTTAAATAGGATGGCATTCCCTGGAAATTTTACCCTCCTTTATTGTTAAAACAGTGTCAGGTTGTTCTCTGTTCCATTCTATTGAGTCATGAGCTTTTTAGTAAAACACCAAAGGAAGGGAAAAAGGAGGAAAATTGAGTTAGCAAAAGGAATCCATGAGTTCTTTCTCTTAAAGATTTCTGTCAACTTTTTGGCTCAGCTAAACTCAGATCCATTTTATTTTAAGGCAAGGAAGAATTATTTAGTAATTAATATGGTCACATTCATTCTGCCTAAACAGAGTTCAATATTTCAAATTGCCCTAGAATAAACATTAAACCTGCCAAAAATAGTAGAATCAAAATGTACTGTTCCTCAATTACTCACTGAAATACCCCATAGCTTGACTTTATTGATTTTCACAAGTACTCTGACCTGCAGATCAGACCTATCATCTCGGTAGAGATGTGGAGATTTAGTACTACATGCAATTGCTTGGTCCAGTTTCAGTTTTAAGTCTCCTGAGCAAAGCATAGTTGTTCATTCCAGTTTTTTTTCTTCACTCTTCTAAAAATTTTCCTTAAATTTACTACAAGAAAAGATCATTTCACATCAATTTTGTTTAACCATGGGCATTCAGTGCTATAAAATTCTTAATCACTTTATTTTTCACCAAAGATTATATACTATTCAGATAATCAAGAAAAAATGGCCAAACAGCTTTCTGGGGAAGGAGGGATTTGTGACCTTTCTCCCCACTGAATGTTAGAACACAGCTACTTTGGGTTGAGTATGGAAAGACTGAAAGTATGCTAACCTTTGGTTTCTACTTACATTCCTGTTTCTCAGTGGAAAATTCTTTTTGATGCTTCACGTCACACAGCATATGACAGTTCTTATACTACATGTTATATTTAATGATATTCAGAGTCAATATCTCATCTTTGTTCTCACCTTCTTATATTATTATTATTATTTGAGTGATAGATTTACAACCTTGACTTTTCCAATATACATGAGAGCACACCAGAACACATTTTCCTCATGCATGTGATTAACCACAGGGTCATATTTTTCTTTAAGGGTAATTTCTTGAAAAAGACTTGGATATATAAATGTAAATTCACTTTAACTAGAACTATTGACAATATATTATGTTGACACTAGAAGAAACCAGGTAAACAAAAATACAATGTACACCTTGATCTTTAATGGTATAGGAATAAGATATCAACACAATTAATTATAATGTAAAGCAGAATGAGCATTGGGTTCAATCAGGGGAATATGTTTTTATGTGATAATTTACTTTAACTTTTCCCAAGTGCTTTTTCTTTATATTATTATAATGTATGCTGTGGCCTTTAACATTTATGTATGTATGCTTGAAGCAACCTAGGTTGTTATTTCTTCAAAGAAAATTGTTTGCTATTGCATTCCAATAGTTTGGCATTTCAAGTGTTGAATTTTCTCTACTGGGGGAAAAAAACAAACAAAGGGAAAGTGCTTTTAGGACACTGCCATCATTTCTCAGCTTTATAAAAACAGAGTCCTTTGCCTCTGTTAGAAAGTAGAAGGTGAAATGTTTGTAGAGAATGATAATTAGTATGATGGCTTTGATTTTATTTTATTTTTGCTATATGACCTTTTTCTCTAATAGTTTCTTTTCAGCCTGGCACCATGACCTTCCTAAATTTCTGAAAAATTTTCTCCAAGATTGCTTCATCTTAGAACTGAAGTTCTTTTAGCACTTGTTTCCATCTGGAAATGAATCATCCAGTGATCCACATGCACCATACCAACTGAAGTCAACCTAGGGCCTGTCTCCACAGACACTGCCAGACCCAAGCATATTCCAAGGCATGAGCTATTGGCATTCCTATTTGATTAATGAGGACAATATTTCAATTTGGTATCATGTTGAAGTCAACAATGAAAACAAAAAGCCTTCATTTTATCCTATCCTGAATGAAATGGGATGTAAATATAAAGGTTGATTAAAGTTGAAACCTGCTGCATTTTAGAAAGTGGATTTTTTGAGTTTAATTTTCTCCCTCTTCCTGATAGCAAGGACTTTCATTTGTTAAATTTATTTTTCATTTATTTTTCTGATGGTAAGTAATTTCATTTATTAGATTACTAAATTTATTTTTTTTCTTTTATGATGTGAATTTCTCTATTATTCTTTATAACAAATTTTAAAAATCATTTGGCACATCAAAATAATCTAAATGCCACCATATTTTAACAAATATATCAACCAAAGAGCATAATGAGTTTAAGAAAATGGGAGGATTTTTAGATCACACACACATACCAATTCTATTATCAACAGTATTGGTGATTACAATTCTAATTGACCACACAATTACCTTTTGCTTATAAAATTTAGACTTTGTTTTCAAAATATCACTATCACTGATGATCTTACTAATTAAAACCTAAAATTCTGGGCCACCCTGGAGGCACAGTGGGTTGAGCGCAGCACTGTGAAGCTGACCACATCCTCTGCAGTGCAGGTTCGATTCCTGGCTGGCCAGGGAGATTCCCACATGGTGCAGCAGACCTCTCCTGTCTTGCCCACTGCTCTCCCTTGCAGTGTATTTCGGTCCTTCTGCCTGTTTAGCTCCCAGTTCTCTCTTTGGTGAATTCTCCCACTCTCCCACGCCTCTGGCTTGTACTTCAGTGCTTGTATAAATAAATAAATCTTTAAAAAAAAAAGTTGGAATTCTACTTATAACTCAAACTCATAAACCTTGGAATAAAGCACCCTGTGAACTTTCATTAAATAGAGAAAAAATTATCTTCTCCATTCTTTCTTTCTTTATCAGATATAAAATGTGGACTTTGTACCAGATATGATTCCTTAAAGTCAGTTTACTAAGTTCAAAGGAAAGAAAGCACAGGCTTTATTGTCTGCATTATATTTCGTAGACAACATACAACATAAATTATACACATACTCATGTTATATCATTCTATATATCATTCCTCAGCTTAGTTTATATGGAAACCAGAACTCTAGACAAAAGTTTGCATGTAGGCAGCTCATTTGAGAAGTGATTCCAGGGTACAGAAGTGCAAGATTTGAGAGTGAAAGAAGGCAGGAAGGAGAGAGTCCATACAGAATGTGTTACTAGCAGCTCACCACTATGCATGAGTAGGTACTGACTTCTACAAGGACCTTCATGGGAGAATATAGAACATATCCCAGAATTATCTGTACAAGTGGGAAAAAAAGAAGTGGTATATGTCAACCACATCCTCTCTGGGTTGAGAATTGTCCCTTGGGTAATAGCTACTATGTGCGTCAAGGTTGCACATGTGTAGTTCCAAACTGGGCTCCTGTAAGCGACCCACCCTTTGCATCAATAAAGAAGCAAGGCAGAAAATAAGAGAAAACAATACCTTATTGAGATTAGACTTTGTGCACAAAGCCTGTTTAAGGTTTTGTAGACAAGATACTGTATCCATGGCTATGGAACAGTTAAAATCTAGAATATCTAAGATGCTCAATAGAATCTATTATATTTTTCAAGTTTCTGACCTGTATATAATTGTTGAGTCAATTCAATAATAATCCCTTCAGAGAAGCAATATGGAAAAAATGGAATTCTTAGAATATTTAAATTATTTTAAGATTTTTAACCTACTTCCCAAATATATTCGAGTAAATATGAGAAATTATTAAATGAAATGGAGTAGGTTTCTATACTGAATACTTTTCTGTATATTCAATGTATTGATGAACTTGTGGATGAGAATTTTCAAATTAAATTATTATTTTATTTTATTTTATTTTTTAAGATTTATTTATTTATTTATACAAGCACTGGGTACAGTCAGAAGCACGGGAGGGTGAGAGAATTCACCAGAGCCAGAGCGGGGAGCAGAGCAGGCAGAAGGACCGAAGTACACTGCTGAGGGGAGCAGCGGGCGGCAGGAGAGGTCTGCGCGCCATGTGGGACCCTCCTCCGGTGGCCGGGGAGCAGCCGGGGATCGAACCGGCACCACAGAGGCCGCGGGCAGCTTCGCAACCCAGCGCTCAACCGCTGCGCCACTGGGGAGGCCCCTATTATTTTATTTTTAACATGCACTTTTCCTTCATGAAATACTTCTAAAGACCTGAGTTCTATAAAATAAAACCTTTTTAAAGTACTACCTAATTTGTATTGAGCTTATGTTATGTTCAGGGCACTCTATCAAAAACTCTATGTTTATTAATGTATTTAACCTTTACAATATTGTAAAACTAAGGATATTATTTTCTCCACTTTACAAAGGTAGAATCTGAGGCACAAAGTAAAAGTGTTGGATATTTGCCCTAGAGTTTTAAATGGCCCATAACAAGATATAATTATTTTTTCAGTTAGTGACTTATATGGGTTTAAAGATGAATTAACATATTTATTTTCCAATTGTGTTCAACGTTTGGCATATCAAGAAGCTCCAGTCGTTCATATGCATCTTTTATTTTCAAATGTATTTTATTTAATGTTATTTTTAGTTTTATTTTTCTGTACATTAAGTATCTATGAGATATTTAATAAATATCTACATATTTAAATATAAATATTTAAATAAATAACTGTGAGATTTAATGTCACATAAATATCTATGAGATATAGAGATATCTCTCTCTGAATATCTTTAGGGTCTTTCTGAAAGCCTAATTCTAGAACTAACTTTTTTAATGCTTATTTTCAAAAAATTTTTTATTTTAATAACTAACATCTTGGTTACTTTTTGAGTTGGAATATAGTTATGTTAGTAAATTATGTCAAGGTTGAACCCATGAATTTCTCAAGCATGTTAATTTTATAAAAATAATGATAATTTAGAAATTTTAATGAACCAAATTCTCCAATCTAAGAAAGACTGAATTAATGTTTCAGATTGTATGGAAAAATAATCTCATCCTAAAATGATGTCACTTTAGAGGTTTTAAATTGTTAAAATGTCACTTTATGTCACTTTCTTCCAAGTTGTGTTGTCTTGGCTTTGCTATTTTGTTCCCAAGATAATGTCATTCATCCTATGTCTTCACTAATAACGTCTTCAGATAATTATGCATAATATTAGAGTAAATGTTTTATAAATATAGAATGAATTAATTACATCTAAGATGTTTGTCTTGTTGTAATGTGTGTTCTAAATTCTGTCCATCCAGGGGTCTCCCTGGTGGCGCAAGAGGTTAAGACACAGCACTATCAAGCTATCCACAGCCACTGCAGCACAGGTTCAATCCCCGGCCAGGGAGCAACCTATACCATGCAGCAGACCTCTTCTGTCTTGCCCACTGCTCCCCTCAGCAATGTATTTCAGTAAATCTACCTGTTCTGCTCCCCAATCTGCCCCTAGTGAATCCTCTTACCCACCCCAACACACACACCACTGGCCTGTACCCCAGTTCTTGTATTCATGGATAGATAAATCTTTAAAAAATGATAATAAATAAATAAATTCTGTCCATCCAATTCATTTTTCATGCACACACCAAACATATATTTAACACCCCTTTCCAGACACAATGTGCTAGAATTACATATTGAATCCCAGCTTCCCCACCTATAAAATGGGAATATTGGTATATTCATCACCTGGAAGCCTAAAGAAAAGGAGAGACAATTTTTATAGAGTATCAGTAACAATAAGCACATATGAGTTATTGTTTAAAATCTGAGTAAGCAAATTACAGTCCATGGGGAAAGTCAGGCTCATCTGGTTTTACAAATAAAGTTTTACTGAAACAAGACCATGGCTATTTGCTATTTATTTTCTGTGACTATCATAATGGCAGTAGAACTGAATTGTGTGACAAAGACTATGACTTACGAAGACAATAATGCTTCCTATGTGGTCCTTTACAGAAAAAGTTTGCCAACTTTTCCCAAATTGCCCAGACCTTAATAAGTGTTATATATAGAAGTTTTTGCTATATAGAGAAATTCCTCCTCATGAATTCTAATTAAAGAGATTTAAGTTAAAGCAGGTATTCTATTTTCAACATGCTAACCCAGTTACCATGCAGCTTATGCGGAAGTCATTAAGAAGTAAATTTGGAAAACTTCCCTAAGGAATGTCAGTTTGAGGTTAAAATTCAAGATTTTGGGGCACCTTAACAAAGAAGAAATTTTTCAGAGAAAAGAAAAATTCACTTAATCTGAATTGTCACTATAATAACCCCGAGCAGAACTAGAAAGAATAAGAATTTTCTAAAATGAAAATTCCAATTCCTGGGCAAAAATTTCTGAGAGGAAGATTTAACATTAAGTGAGGAATATCTCAATACCAGATCATGAAGAAATGACTCAAATAATAAAATGCCGAACAATGGGGAGACCAGACAGATTGCATTAAGAAGAAAAAGGACCTGTGTCAAATTGTGACAGAGTTGAGAGCAGCTTAAATTCAGTGAGAAGGGCTTTCTCAAGGATGTGAGTGCTAGTAATCAGGCAGAGGAGTTAACAAAGAAGTGGAATAAGTAGAACATACTTCTAAATGTGCAATCTTGCCACCTTACGGCGCGTATTCCCAGCCAATGCAGCTAGTTCCTTTGCTAAACAGAAATAAAATAAATCCAAGTATTGATAGTCATGAAGACACTTTGAAGGGCAGTGGCAAGAAAGTTCAAACCCACTTTTTCATTTTTCTACATAGGCACATAGAGATACTATCACATCACTTGTTCTCTATGTAGTGAGAAATAATTGGACCTCATATGTTAGTGATTGTTTGGGCGAGAAATTTCCATGAAACTAAGTCAAGACAGCTGCTTGGGTTGTTAGCTGTCCTTACCCCAGACAGGGCCGAGAGAACATTTCTAGGAAGATGCCTGATAACAGCAAACTTTCCTTTCAGCAACTCTGTGAGCCTTATGTCATGAGAGAAAGCCTAGGTACACTGGGCTTGAGCACAAGCTCCATCTTGACTACAGCTCTCCCCTTGCGTTGTTTGGGAAACAAATCACTTGTGAGCATCTTCATTCCAGCCACTCATGTACTAACAAACAATGACAGAAAGGCCTTGACAACTTTCTTCATACTTAACGTTTCTTCTCTAACTTCCTTGGACCTATGAAAACCAGCTTAGTAAACTTTCAGTTCTTTTTCAGTTACATAAAACCTAATTCAACCTGGAAGAAGTAAGTTTGTCTCCTCAGATGCTATGTATGAGCCTTGTGGAATCTGTGTGGAAAACCTGTGAAATTTTATTTCTAATGAGGAAAGAATTTTGTGGCAATAGAATTCACTGAACCACACCCTTCTTTATAGGCAATGCCTAATCATGGAGTAGATTTATTTATTTTGTATTTAAAAATTTAACATCTACCAAAGATCTGCCTTCAAGTTTTAAAGGGGCCATATAGTTCTCTTTGAATATTTTCAAAACATTTAAAATAGAAAATTATGTTAAGTAAAAATGTAGTTTTTATTTCTCAAGAAAATATAATTACAATACATGTAAGCTTACCCCTGAGACCCTCTTTTAAAAATAACAACTCCATATAAATTTGTAGATTTAAATATTCAGTTCTTTGTCATCCTTTGCATCTGTCTTTTGGCCAAGGTACATAAGTAACCTAGTATGTTTTTCTGATTGTTTATATCAGTAGATTTGGTTCAAGTGATACGATGTGACTTTTGAGGCCTGGTCATCAAAGCAGATGCAATGTCTACCTGAGAACATTATTAGTTTTACTTCCTGAGAGCAGAGAATGAGTAATTTAGGAATGGAGGGGAGATTTTAATTTCACTACTTTCTCAGCTAACTTGTAATCAATTTTTTTCCTTACAAATTCCCTGGGCATCACTGTTGTCCTGACTCTCCCAATGCTTAGTTCTCCCTAAACCTTGTCTGTTGGGTTTCTGCTCTGCCACTCATTTCCCAAGATCAAACTTCCCATAGGTGCCCACTCTATTTTCTGCAGTCTTCAAACATTCCACTCTGGTGCCCCATGGCTTCTTTCTGAAGGGAACCCTACATAGACCATTCTCACTGTGCTCCCCAACTGCTTTCTGTACACATTCCCGTTCTCTGAATACAACACGATTTATATCCCTAGCAAAAAAATCTATCCAATTAAACAATTTTTTCTAATATCCCATATATTTTCCACAGTATCTATGTTTATTTAAGTTATGATTTAAGTATGTGTTTGTATACATTTATGAATCATGGAATTTTTTTTTTTTAATTTTTTTTTTTTTAATAGAGGCATGCTTTTATTTATTTGTTTGTTTGTTTGCTTGTTTTATACATGCACTGGGTACAGTCAGAAGCGCGGGAGGGTGAGAGAATTCACCAGAGCCAGAGCGGGGAGCAGAGCAGGCAGAAGGACCAACGCACACTGCTGAGGGGAGCAGCGGGCGGCAGGAGAGGTCTGCGCGCCATGTGGGACCCTCCTCTGGTGGCCGGGGAGCAGCCGGGGATCGAACCGGCGCAGCAAAGGCCGCGGGCAGCTTGGCAACCCAGCGCTCAACCGCTGCGCCACCGGGGAGGCCCTGAATCATGGAATTTTAAGCAATGTTTTATACTTTAGGTAGTATTTCCAGACTTTAAAGAGGAAACATTGTGAAATAGTGAACTAGAACTCTTCAGGCCTACTGATTGTGCCTTGAAGACTGTCCAGTGTGAGTTTCCTAAAATTCTTTCAATTTTTCAAAGCTTGATTTCATCTAAATTTAATAACCTTCAAATTTTCTAGAAGTTTTAAATTTTTTTCCTATAGAATCACTTATGCGAGCAATATGAAGAACTGAATAGAAATTTAAAAAGCAGTGGAGTTGGGTAGGAAAAAGAAGGAAGAGGTTATAGTGGCTTATTTTAAAAACAGATACAATCATTCTCCCAAACAATATAATAAAATTTCTGATCACCTTCACATAACATTTCTGGAACATGACACAGAGATAATTGCAGTCTGTTGAAATTATGGGAGATTTTCTACTAATGCATACATTCATTATGATTTAAACATATGTAAGTGTTCCTTTCCTTTATTATTGCTTACATAGTGATATAACCTGAAATATAAAGATCTCCATAAAATTAAAAAGTCAAATTTTAGTGCTGTTTCTTCTTTTAAGAAGTGGTTTCTGCTTCTTATAAATATTGGTCATTGTATCATACTACAACATTTTACATAAAGTTTTAAAAGCATAATTCATGTTTACAAATAATAAATCCCTAAAAAAACATTGAAAGATGTTTGCATTAAGTAAATTATAAATTTTAGAAAAATCACCATATGATGAATTTTAAAGTTGTAAACTATAAAATTACGAGGGATCTAAAAACATTCATATAGACTTTATAATTTGTACCAGAGAGCTAATGTATATTGGCAAAGTGAAAAATTATTTACCAAATATTTATCAAATACCAACTATACATAGTATTTGGTTACAACAAATACATACTCATTTCATTTGATTTCATTTCATTTTTAAGTCAAAAGGAAATATCTTTTAAAGTATTTCATTGTTCACCTTCTAATTTTGTTCTCTCATTTCTTACCAAGAAGATCTGTGTCTGCTAATGTTTCCATCTCTTAGATTTTCGGATCATACATGAAATTATTCTTTATAATACAGGGCTTTACATATTGACCTATACCATGAACAAAATGAAATTCAAATGCTTCCAACTTTGATATAATTAAAACAGACATAAAGTGAACCATCTCTTTTTATGAATTAATGTCCTCGTAACTGGCAGAGCTATATCTTCGATAAATTGAGATAGTTCTCCACAGGTAATGATGAGTCTTAGTGAGCCTCAGTGAACTTTTCCATCTCTAGACATCTGTTTAGAGAGCAGTATGTACCTAACACCTACTCTTTCATCCTAAATATCCCACAGATAAACTAGAGTGTTAAGGACAGAATGTCCTGAACCAAAAACTCTGTTCCTTCTTGCCTTCCAGCTGACCATGTCATTCCCAGCATGTACACTTATGTTCTGCCAGATTCTGAATTAAGGGATCTTGATTTCTTGGCAATTTCTGAGTAAATCTAGTCATTCTGTTCTCAGTGGAATAGAAACAGCCTAGACTTTGGAATTGAGGAAGCATCAATTTAAATCCAGATTCTGACACTTACTAGTAGATTACACAATCTCATTTTAGCTTTTATGAGATCATCTATAAAATATGAGTGAATAAAATATCTTACAGGGGTGTCATGAATAAAATGTTTAGCACCATGCCTGGCTCACAATGGAGATCTGATAAATCAATAGCATCAGTAGCAGGAGGTAGTAGTAGTAGTAGTAGTAGTAGTAGTAGTAACGATAGTGGCAGGATAGTAGGTAGTACTTGTATAGGAAATATAAGTTGAAAAGGAGGTGAAGCACTGTAATGGCAGGAAGGACACAGAGCAGGTTCTCTATGATCCGAGCAGACAGGGTAAACAGGAGTCCTGGAGCCCTCGGTGGCTTTTCAGGCTTTTATTAGGATTTACCAGGTACACAGCAGGCAGGGGTGCTGGGGGGCTGCGGAGCTGCCAACCTCCCAGCCCCCAGCAAGTCTTCACTCTGTCTGGGCTCTCCGGGGTTCTCTCCCATTCTCCCTGCTTCTCTGCTCTTCCATTCATTCTGCTCCTGCTGGCATCCCCGTGACAACGCCCTTATAAGCCCACTCTTAGCCCAGGGGAATCCCATCTACATATGCCCACATCCTACTCCAGGTGCCCACATCAGGCATGCATTCAGGACCTCAAGGATCCATCATTAATCTTAATGGCGGGAGGGCAGAAAAGCCTAATACTTTACTTACCCTACAAGCACAGTTGTCTATTTTCTGTGTTGGAGCACAAGATGAGTCTCTAAGGTGAGGCTGCATTAAAAGGAATGACTCTTTTTTAAAAAAGATTTATTTATTTATATAAGCACTGGGATACAGGTCAGAGGTGTGGGAGGGTGAGAGAATTATAAAAGGAATGACTCAAAAAGCTCTCAGAGTTATTATGGTCAGTGTCGTAGGAAAATATAATATTAAAAGTAAATTGGTGTCAGAGATTTGAGAAGAAATTGTTGAGAAATTTTGGTTATAAAAAAGAGTGTTCAGAAAAGTATCAGATGATCAGGTTGTACAACATACTCTAAGTTCACTATTTACCTGGGAATTATCTTTAATTGCAGACATCAGCAATAATACCTAGATTTTGGCAAATTTGATCTTCTAGGATTCATGCCTATCCTGATGACATTTTAATATACCTTAGGCTGATGAGTAAAGGGACATAGTAGACCTTCAACAGGCAGTAATGTATATTCAAAGAACACTTCAGGTGAGATAAATTGAGGAATTTTTAAGGGCTGAACCAACCTTGATTTACATTGAGAACCCTAAATTTACAATAAAGTAAAACATCAACTTCCGTCCCTTAAAAAATCCATTAGGCTAACACAGCGTGATGGTCCATGTTAAAATGACCAGAAGCAGAAAGTGTTGGCAAAGGTATGGAGAAAAAGGAACATTTGTACACTATTGGTGGGAATTTATTCTGATCCAGTCTCTATGGAAAATATTGGGAGGTTACTCAAAATATTAAAAATAGATATAACATACTGTAGGGTATATGAAGATTGCTCAGACTTTTGTGCTGTTGGCCTCTGTGGCCATCACCTGTGGCCTTGAATGCAAGAGGTGCTTGGGAGTGTGGGCTTGGGGTGCGCGTGCCTGATGGTGTACACCTGAGGTATGGTGTGGGCGTGCTTAAGTGGGCACACCTGAGCCTAGAGACTGAGCCTATAAGGGCAATGTCACAGAGGACTGGGCAGCAGAGGATCATGTGGTGGAGTGCCTCCCAGCACCCCTGTCACCCCAGCTCCCCCTGCCTGCCCTGCACCTGGTTGCTTCACTGCAAATGGTGTAGAAGGATCTTTAAAAGCCTGAAAAAGCCACTGAGGGCTCTTGGACCCTCCTTTGACTGCTTCTGCCCTGTGCCTGCCTGCACTATGCATATGATTCAGCAATTCCACTCCCAGATATGTACCTGAAGAATACTCTGTGTGTGTGTGTCTAATGTATATATACATATATATGTATGTGTATATGTATACTGTGTATGTGTATATATATATATATATATATATATATATATATATATCAAACAGATAATAAACAACCTCATGCCCAAGGGCTAATGAGTGGATAAAAAAATGTGGTATACATACAAATGGAATACTGCTTAACTATTTAAAAAAAAAACAACACTTGCTATTGGCAACAACATGGATGGAACTGGACGGCATTGTGCTAAGCAAAATAAGAAAGAGAAAGAATTATACCTAATGATTTCACTCATATGTGGAAAACAAAGAAGGCAAAGGAACAGTCAAAATTAAACCAAACTTAACCATAGAAATCTGATTGTAAAATTGAGTTTACCGGAGAAGGAGTCTGGGTGGCTAGGAGAAAAAGGGGAGGGGTCCCAGTGGACAATAGTGGAGAAATACAGGTATAAATCTTATAAGGTGTTGCAAACCAATACTCACTCAGTTAAACACAATGGTGGCAGACCACTGGTGTCTTCATGGTGGGTGTGGTGTGGTAACATACATTCTAAGAGGTGTGATTCTATACCTCTGTAAGTCAATGTGACCTCAATTAAAAAAAAAGCAACAACTAAATGAGGCAAAACATTTTTAAGACAAAAGATAATAAGCAAACCATCAGACAAATGCTAGATCTTGCTGCTTTTTCTTTGGCTCATTCATGAATACAGAAAGTTTAAAAAACTCAACTGAATATGACTGAGTTTAAGGCACTTGCAGAAACAGACTTATATAAAGTGTATGTGATTGTAAATTGTTTCCTAGGAGTTGGTGTGGAAAATTCAGAAGGACTGTATTGGTTAATTTAATATATTGCAAATATTGCTACATATCCCTCTATAAATATATTTCCCTTACTCATTTTCCTTTTTACTGAGTCTCTGTTTGAATAATATTTTAGTAGTAAATTAAGATGATTTCTTTGCATTTTAATATTTGCATATAGTATTAGATAATATAATTTCAGGCTCTTATTTTTTATTACCATTCTCTTTATTCTAACATAGAGAGGAAACAGGACATAATTTTGTAAAATTTGTAGTCTTTACTCTTTCTTTTACCCCGCCCAACTTAGGTTTTCAAACTTTCTCTACCTTGACAGTTTCATATTTACTGTTTCAATCCAAATAAATATTCATGCATATATACACACAGACTCCCCTACATTTGCTTGTCTTCATTCCCATCTCTATCTGTTCCTGGTATCCTCATTTTTCATGTATTCTTTGTCTTATAGTTGAAATTATATAATACATAGCTTCACTTTCATTTTATATATAAACTCACTTCAATCTAATTTTGACTATACTTTTTCTCTGCATCTACTCATACTGAAGTCACCATAGAATGAATAATCATTCATTCATTCATTCATTCCATACATTGAATAAATTAATTCCACATTCGATCATGCTACTTCTATACTGTAGATTCTATGGACATAAGATTGAATAGATACTATCTTTAACTTCTTTGAATTTGTGGTATAGTAATTATAATTACTTCCTCTTAGGCACTATTTTTGACTTCTTGTCCATCAATCATATCTCAGTTCTGTCCTTGACCTTTAAAATTCTATTTCATTCAGTAGACATATATTAAGAGTCTATTATTACTATAAACAAAATAAAAAAATGGACAGATGCCATCCATACAGCTAATATTCTACTCCTCATATATTTGCTCCTAGTCCAGGCTGTCTTCCTACTTTTTATTCCTTACCATTTGTGTTTTTCTGAACAGATTACTCAGAGCATAACTGAGGTTGTCTGATATTTCTTTTATGACTCCTGAGGAACATATTTTGTAGACTTGCCAAGGACATGATGGCTTCTGTTGACAAGTAAACAAATATGCAACAAATTAAAAAGCAGGTGGGAGGGTTGTTGTTCTATGTATTAGCCTTGGGACACAAATAACCCCAAAGTCAAGCAGAAGTTTTTGTTATAAATAATGTGTGCAGTCTCAACATGCCACCAATTTGGTAACAGTAGAATAGAGGAGCTAGAAGAATTTTAAAACATTGCTGAATTTATAAAATAATTGAAAGTAAGTTGGACAGATTAAAAAATGATTAGTAATTGTCTTTTCTATTTCTAGATCATAAAATTTAAAACAGTACAGTAAAATTATTCCTGACATTGTAATTATATTATAAATTCCATAAAGGTTGGTGCCAGGTTACTACTCTGTACTTTTTGAAGACTTGCTATGTCCATATTAATCAAGTGACTGCAGCAGAAATGTAGGAAGATAGTGAATAGCAGTAACAAATATTTTTTCTCTTGCAGGTTAATATAACCACATAGTCTTACTTTAAAAACTGAAGGACTTTTTATATAAGAATTTTAGAGCGGGGCCTCCCCTGGTGGCGCAGCAGTTGAGCGCTGGGCTGCAAAGCTGCCCGCAGCCTCTGCAGCGCTGGCTCGATCCCTGGCCACCAGCAAGGGTCCCACATGGGTGCAGACCTCTCCTCCTGCACCCGCTGTTCCCCTCAGCAGTGTACTTCATCAGTCTGTCTGTTCTGTTCCCCGCTCTGGCTCTGGTGAATTCTCTCACCCTCCCGCGCTTCTGACTGTACCCAGTGCTTGTATAAAAAAAAAAAAAAAAAAAAAAAAAAAAACTTGCTTAAAAAAAAAGAATTTTAGAGCATAATTACCCTAGGTTAAGTTCCTCTATCCCTAACCCAACAAAATATCAGTTCTAGGACCTAAGCTTTAAGTAGTTTACACCTTTCCTGCAAATGATTCAGTAAACAATGGATTCAAATGTGGTGGGAAAAAAGGTATCTAGATTGGAAAGGTAAGAATAAAACTGTCACTATATGCAAATGACATTATATAGAAAACCTTAAAGACGCCTCAAAAAAAACTGTTAGAAATAATAAAAAATATATAATAAGGTTATAGACTAAAAAATCAATATACAATAATTTTTCATGTTTCTATACAAAAGCAATGAATGAGCAGAAAAGGAAACGATAAAAACAATACCATTTATGATGAAATGTAATTCAATGTAATTTTAACATTTACACATGAAATAGAATAAAATACCTAGAAATAAGTTTAACCAAGGAAGTGAAGAACCTGTATACTAAAATCTATGACACTATTGAAAAAATTTGAAGAAGACACAATAATTAAAAGATATTCTGGGTTTATAGGTTGGAAAAATCAATATTGTCAAAATGGCCATGTCGCCCAAAGCAATATACAGATTCAATACAATTCTTATTAATATCCCAATAGCATGCTTCCCAGAAATAGATACAAGAATTCTAAATTTTTTTGGCTTCAAAGGGCCAAATAATTCTTTAAAAAGGGAATGAAAATAAATATGTCATGATCCCTGACTTCAAACTATTCTGTAAAGCAATAGTAATCAAAATAGCATGGTATTAAAATGATATCAGTGGAAAAGAACTTAGCACTGAGAAATAAAATCACAAATATATGGACAAGTAATTTATGAGAAAGGAGTCAAAAGCATACATTAAAGCTAAGAAATTCTCCTTAATAAATAGGGGGGATAAAACTGGACAGCCACATGGAAAAAGAATAGTTATTTTACAGCATATACTAAGACTAATTCAAAATGTACTTGAAAATAAGATCTGAAACCACAAAAGTATATAGAATAAAACATAGTTATAAATTATTTCACATCAGTCTTAGAGGTAACTTTGTGCATACATTTCTAGGAGCAAGAGAATATAAACAAATGAGAATATATCAAATTAAAAAGCTTTTGCGTAGTGAAAGAAGCCATCTATAAAATAAAAGGCAACCTACTAAATAAGAGAAGATATTTATTTGCACATCACATGTAAGAAAAAAGATTAATGTACAAATTATATAAACCATTCATACAACCAAAATAAAAGATAAATCTAATGAGGAACTCTGAAATGGAGAAGCCACAGCAAAATAGTTTTATGTTTTATTTCAGATTAGTACAAGACTAAACTATTGTTGAAATTATTGTGACATAAGAGAATGCAAATTTAAAAATAAAGCAAAATCAAAGAGTAACACGTGTAGGGGAAATTGGGGAAACTTAAATGGGGTATTTCCTCATTATTTTAGCCGAGTAGTCCACTGATTTTATTATTGAAATATATAACATAAAAGGTCTTTACTGACTTTTCCTTAGTTGAATTTAAAAAGTCAATATTTTTATTAAAACAAAGAGTATCTTGTGATTCTGTTTTCCCTAAAATACATATTATATTTTACATGGTTAATTATTTCTTATATATGTATGTGTGTTTTGTGTGTGCATATGTGTGTATATATGTATATATACATGTCTGTGTAGCTGTGATTCTAATTTTTTTTATTTATTTCTTATATATTTATCACAAACATAATTGTCATAAAACAATAAAATTATTAATCTAAATATATAAAATACATGAGAATAATTTTTCTGAAGATATTAGTGGTTCAAATTTTGTAGGCAATCAGATCAAATATATTTTTTAAAAGCCAAATTATTTATACTTAGTAAAATAATTCCACAAGAATTTTCACTAATTTAATGACATAATATTTCTAAAAACACTGCCTAATTGTTTGGAAATATGCATCAATGTTCACACAGTCATCTTTACCATCTATATTTTTGGTTCTATGAAATAGTAACATGACCATAATCAATAAAATTTTAATCTAAAAGTTGTCCCTTCCAAAATAAATTCAATTCGATTATTTCCCCCATTAATTATTTCCTATGAGCCTCTAGCAAAAGGAGAGAATTTTTCATCTATTGAAAGATTATTGACAGAAGAAAACTGATAGAGATGGAACATTATGTTTCATTTATTTGGCTTTCATTATAAAATGCACCACTAATTTTGAAAAGAGGAATGTATTATCAAATGTCATTTTCAACAATGATACAAATTCAGTTGATTAAGTAATGTCTTAAAAAATGAATGTAGAAAGTTATAATGAGAAATAGGTTACACTTTTTCTACTCTGCATTCCATTGATAAGGGAACATTTTGTTCCTGCTATGCATTTAAAAATCCCTTTGGCAAACATTCTTTCATGGGCAATCTACCAATATTCAAACACTTTATGATCTTCAATACTCTCCAAAAGAAACAGACTCCTTTCAAACGTTATGTTCTTCGAAAGGGGTTAGCCAATCCACAGTGCTCTGCTTGGCTCTGGAAGCAATTAAAACAAGATAAAGAGAATTTAGAATCATCTGACACATTTATTAAATCCAGCCAGATGATCCCCTGCTTGCTCTCTAGCTCATGTGACTCCTCACTGGATTACTTTACTCTTCTGCCTCAAAACCTTCCTATTGCTTCTCGTCATTTTTAGAACAAAGCCAATCTCTTACCAGAGCCCACAGAGTCGGCCCAGCCAACTCCTACCTGCTTTTGACATCATCGCTTACAGCTTGTTTCACTAGAACCTCTGTTTAGTCTTCTTCAAATGCCCAAATTTGTTCCTGTCCTAGCTGTTAACACTTGAGGTCCCTCTGCTCAGAGTAGTTTCCCTCATATTTTTGTTAGAATGTGGGGGATATTATGGTGGGAGGTTGTAAAGTCTGAACCAGTGAATGATGTTCTGAAGGGATTCTACCCCAATCTCCATGCAGAAAAGATCTCAGGTACCAGAGATTACAACTCCCAGCATGCCATGAATCTGACTTCTTGGATGGGGGCACCTGGGAGCTACCAGCAGAGGTAAGTGACTTAAAACTGAACACGATAATGCTTTTGCTCTCTTCTTCATCTGAACTGCTGCAGATAGCAGCTGCCTCTCTGTCCAAGTCTTTGTCCTCCCCAAAGTGGGAAGAACACCCCCCACCACCACCACTTCAGTAGCAGCAGACCTCTGCCACACCTTGCCAGCTCCCATAGCTGCAGCTCCACGTCGCGTCATCCGTGGGTAACTGGACCTTCTCCCTGTGCTCTGGGATTTCTCCTTCTATGTCTTATTGTTTAGAATAAATTGACTTTTTTCTCTTTTGCTACACCCCTGCAATTTTTTTTTTTTTTTTTTTTTTTTTTTTTGGCGTTTGTAGCATCAGGTTGCTGGACCCAAACCAGTGAGAGAGGTTTTGATCCTATGACAATTTTTGCCTGGTGACATTTTTACATGCCTAACTGCTTTGCATATGTCAGTTTGGGAACAGATTGACTTCTTCAAAGATAACTTTTCTACCACTATAACTAAAATACTGCATTTTCCAGTCAATCTCTCTCTCTATTCCACTACTCACCTTTATTTTCTTTGTAGCCCTGAAGGTCTTATAGGTTAAAATTATGGGTTAAAAATTATAATTTTAATCTTTGATTATTTAATTCCATGCTGCCTTCCCTAGCAGAAAAGTAACTCCATGAAAAGGACCTTGCTTATATTGTTCACTTACCACCTACATACTCAAAAAATAAAGTGAATGGAAAAAAAAAAACAAACAGAAAAATCAATTTCTCTGCCAATCCCAACCTGAAAATATTTTCAGAATGTCTGAGAAGTGTACATCTTGAAGTGTTGTACAATGCTGGCTTTTAATTAATTTTATGAAATATATCTTTCCTAAAATATCTACTATTATTTATATTTAGTGCCATTTAATTGCCATAAAAATTTTACTGCTCCCAGATTTAGATGTAAGGCTTGAAATCATGAAATACATGGAAGTAACACAGGCACGACACTTCATGACATGGACTTCAGTGATGTTTTTGGGGATTCAACTACAATAGCAAAGCTATTAAACATAAAAAGATGGAACTACGTCAAATTAAAAAGCTTCTTCTGCATAGTAAAAGAAACTATCAATAAAACAAAAAAATACTTTACTGAATAGGAGAAAATATTTATACATTATATACATCAAGAGGCTAATATACAAGAATCTTTTTTTAAGATTTATTTATTTTGCCTGCGGTGCAGGCCAGAGTTGTGGGGTTTAGAGGATTCACCAGAGAGAGAGTGGGGAGCAGAACAGGCAATTCTACTGACATACACTGCTAAGGGGAGCAGCAGGAGAAACAGGAGAGGTCTGCTGCACTATGTGGGTTAGCTCAATGGCAGGGGATCAAACTCAGGTCAGGGTGGGCCATCATGATGGTAATGCTGAGACTTAACACCTAAGCCACCAGGGAGGCCCCTAAATCTACAAGATTCTGTAAACAATTCACACAATTCAACAACAAAATAACCCAATCAAAAAATGGGCAAAAGAGCCAAATAAACACTTCTGAATGAAGACTTACAGGTGACCATTAGGCATGTGAAAAAATATTGATTGTCACTTATCAGGGATATATAAGTCAAAACCACAGTGAGATAGTACTCAAACCAATTCATAAGAATGACTCAGATAAAAACAAATAGCAGGAACAACAAGCATTCATAAGGAAATGGAGAAAAAGAAATCCTGTACACTTTGGTTGGAATGTAGACTGGTCCAGCTCCTATGGAAAACAGTACAGAGATTCCTCAAAATATTAAAAATTGATACAGCATATGATTTAGCAATTCCACTCCCAGGTATCTACCTGAAGAATTCAAAATCACTAATGTGATACATACACATACACTCATGTTCTTTGCAGTACTCTTTACAATAGCCAAGTTATGGAAACAACCTAAGTGCCCAAGGACAGATGAGTGGAATACAAAGATGTGTGTATACACTATTGAATACTACTTGGCTATAAGAGAAAAAGGTGAAATCTTCCCTTATGTGGCAACAGAGATGGAACTAGAAGGGGTTATGTTAGGCAAAACATGTCAGAAGGAAAAAGACTACTGCTAGATAATTCATTTATGTGTGCAATATAAAGAAATAGAACCAAGGATCAGACAAACCCAAATTAAAACAAACCCTAGAAATCTGACTGCATAACTGAGGCTACCAGAGGGCAGGTGAAAAGCTGGATAGCAAAGAGGAGGCTCAAGGAGCAATAATGGAGGATTATTGGTACTTTGTTTGTGGGTGTGGTGTGATAACATACATTTGAAGAGATGTGAACCAAGACCCCTTAAAGCTTATACAGTGCTGTAAATCAATTTTACCTCATTAAAAATAATTTAATTGAAAAAATTTTATTATTACATATCTCTTCTTTGTTTTTTTAAAGATTTATTTATTTATGCATACAAGATCTGGGGTACAGGCCAGAGGTGTGGGGGGTGAGAGGATTCACCAGAGACAGAGTGGGGAACAGAACAAACAGACCAACTGAAATACACTGCTGAGGGGAGCAGTGGGCGAGCCAGGAGAGGTCTGCTGTGCCATGTGTGTTGCTCCCTGGCCTACCAGGGATCGAACTCGTTCTGCAGAGACTGCCGATTGCTTCATAGTGCGGTGCTTAACCCCTTGCACCACCAGGAAGGCCCCATATCTCTTATTTGTTAAACCTGTTATAGATACACAATTTATACAATTATTTAATATACAATGACATTAAAGAGAATATAAACACTGTCCCAATGCACATTGGAGATTAAGAATGGATATGATTAGAAAGAGTGTTTGAAATGGAGACTACAAGAGAAAAGGAATGCACGCAGTAATGTTTCTATTTTATTTCACTGTGTTTACATTTTCACATAAATACACATGTCTATGTAATAGACATATGTTTTATATACATATAGAGAGAGATATGAAGAGTATATCAAAGCATCATCAAGTAGAATCAATGATTTTAAAATAACACTTTTGATATCTAGTCGAGGTTTTAAAATGTTTGTCTTTATAAAATTATAGCCAATTTTAAAGACCAATTTTTCTCTTTGTAGAAGAAAGAAAACAAATCATCTCCATTTCTTACATCAAGAGACTTTGCATATCAATTACAAAAGGCATTATCAAATATCTTTTAAAGTTGAGTTAGTACAATATAGTTGTTATTCCTTTGTTATTAATAATTCAAACCTAAATGAAGAAATAAACATTAATTCTGACTTTCATTATAGTCATCAATGGACAATAAAGGATTGTGACTTAATTTTTCCTCCATCTCTAGTATCTTGAGGAACTCAGACTATTAAGACACCAGGGAAGCAAAACAAAAGGGGTGGGAATTTTACAGGAACGATCACCAAGATGAAAATGCATACATTGTACAAAAATGAAAAATGATGTAAAAATATATAAAATAAACTTTAAAAAACCCTGAGATCAAAGATAGTCTCTGTTAGGAATTCTAAGAAAAGCAAACTAGGTCCCTTCAGGGCTAGTCCTTTGGTTTTCTAATCCTTTTAAATAAGAACAAAGACATTTCACATAGTGTTTATAATTCTCCCTGTTGTCAATAGCTGGCACTGTTGACAGTGCAGAGGATGGAACTATTGTCCTGATGTACCATGGCTTCTTCCTTTTACTCAGAACCCACTGTCCCCTGACACTCCTGATTCCTGTCCAGTTGCTTTCTATTTGAATGTTGTCTCTCCATGATGGCCTTTTGCCACCAGGAATTGTTCATCTAGTCTTTGTTGTCCATGTCACCTCTGGACATGTCTCTGGATCTGGATTGTCTCTGAGTCTGCAGCAGCAGGTTTGGCTAACAGGCCCAGCAAGAGTTCCCAGCTCCTCAGGGAGAGAAAAGAAGTTATAGTCAAACACTTCACTAAGGTGGTGAAATCAGAAAATTTAAAACTAAGCAATTATTACTATTATTTAGAAAAATAGTAGCTTAATTTAGCCCAATTCATCCTTTTGATCATTGTGGACTAAATTAGATAGTGTCAGCAAAATGGAAAAGATGAAATTTGAACTGGGCTTAGGAAAGAGTAGGATGAAATCAAACAACAAAGAAGAATAATGCATGTCAGATGGAGGCAAATGAATCAGCCAAGGCAAGGAAAGAGCAAAAAGAATTCAGCAGATAATCTGGGTACAACTATCATTTTCAAGGTTACAAAAGTAGACTTGACAAATTTATGAGGCATTTTGAATGCCAGCTTTTTTTTTTCTTGTAAATCATTTTTTTTGCTTTTTCTAAACAATTGTCTGAAGACCACCTGCATCATAGTCACCAACTTGCTTCACTAGAAACGCTCAGGGCCCATATAAACCTACTTATAAGAATCTGCGATTGAAGCTATGAAAATTTTGGCTTTGTATCAAGTTCACCAGTTCATTCTTGTTTGGGAACAAACACTACAATCATCTTTTAACCTTTTTCTTAGCAGTCAACCATATATGTTTAAACTCAGAATATAATACTTATGAAAGCCCTATTTGTATGGTAGATGTACATGTACATGTATTAGTGTGTGCTTGTAGGAATCTCTTGGAATGCTAGAAGCTGCCCACTCTCAGAGGAAAACCATTGCTGTTATTAATGGGAGAGTAACAGGGAAGTGTTGTGACACTGGGGTTTTTAGAAGATTAACCATCAGGATGTGAAATAGATTTGAAGGAAAGGTACAAGATGCAAGAAAAATTGCAGGCTAGTATAAAATATTCACTTAGATTCTGAACATGTGAGGAACCTCAGAGATCGAGTGTTTTAACCCTTCATTTTTGAATGGGAAAAGGAGCCCTAAAGAATGAAAATGATTATAGTTTTACAATTAGGCTTGCTATATTATCAATGTTGCTGCTCTCCTCATCCAGGTGTGTAAAATAATCAGATGACAAACTGCTATTTGATATTTACTAAGCATAAGGAATATCACTTGATATCTTCAAACCTATTGTAACTTGTTACTAAAAATTATATGACTTCATAAATTTTATACAATTTTAGCATAACTTTTCTCCCATTTAAAAAATATTCCATAGTACTTAAGAATCCTTTCTTCTCAACTGTTTAGTATATAAGAAAACACAGTAGATTTTTATGTCTTTTTTCACAGTACAATGTGCTGTGCAGTCCATACTTTCTTGTTTAAAAATCTAAGAATACTCCTTTTTTTGAAGTTCTTCACATTATGCTCTCAAGGTAGTTGCCGTCATGATTTGTAAGTTAATGACTCTTTGCACATATCTGTGATTTTCCCTGGCATCCCAAATGTCCTTATTTTCCCCTGGGTTTTTCATGCATACTGTGGATATTAATTTTTATAATAAAATAACTAAAAACAATACTGTCTCCAGCATTTCCACTTATATTATAGTTATACCCGGATGTGTACTTAATAAAAACTTTATAGCACTAGACACAAAATAAAACAAAAAGCGTACTATATTGCTAATCTTTTTCAGGCACTTTCGTCATTGTATTACAAACAGTTATTATGGGTTTCCATTGTTTACTGCCAGATTTCATAACACTGTGGCTTGAAACTACCAAACTAATAAAAAAAAGTATTAGATAGATAATTAGGCCTTCATTGCATTACATGTCCAGTTTAATGATGAACCTCAAATTCTTGATGAATGTTCATTTGGCATCTCTTTTTTCAGTTGGGCATCTGACATGCTTGGTCTAATGACACTCTTGGTGTTTAAATGTTATAAAATGTGGAAAAAAAATGCTGATTTGACAGTGCAATCCATGAATAGATTTTGATTTATTTATACCCTATTATATTAATAAAATTTTCCATGAAACTACACATGAAAATTCGGGGAGGCTTAGGTGAAATTTCCAAGTATGTCTTACATTAAAATATTGAAAAATGGGCCTCCCCGGTGGCGCAGCGGTTGAGCGCTGGGTTGCAAAGCTGCCCACAGCCTCTGCAGCACCAGTTCAATCCCCAGCCACCGGGCGAGGGTCACACATGACGCCTGCTGTTCCCCTTAGCAGTGTACTTTTGCCTGTTCTGCTCCCCGCTCTGGCTCTGGTGAATTCTCTCACCCTCCCGTGCTTCTGACTGTACCCAGTGCTTGTATAAATAAATAAATCTTTTTTAAAAATTAAATAAATAAAATAAAATATTGAAAAATATTACACAATTCAGCTAGTCATCTGTCTCTGTCTACATAGTATCAAAATTTAGACCTTTTGAAATGTTTAGCCAATGAAGTGAATTTTCCACCTAAATCTTTGGCATCATGTGGAGTCAAGTTTGTTGGCTTTTTTCTATCTTATATTTTTATCAGTTTGGTTGCATAAATTGAAAGGAGACTGAATTAGAAATAAAGAGTAAGGACTTTCAGTGGAAAACACATGAAAATCCATGATTTTATTATTTCAGATAATTTTGGCAAAACATAAATAAACAAAATTCTTGAATTTTGTTTCAGCCATTAATTTTACATTCTTGTTTTATATTTTCTTTGCCAAACTGTTTTAGCCTAAATTATTATCAGAGTAAACATTTAATGGTAGTAAAATAATTTGAGTTGCATGTCACTTTGAAATTATTTTTGTATCAAATTGTAAAAAATACAGAAAGAAATTTAAAGAAAATGTGACAAACATGTCTACCACTTAACCTTATCATTTCCAAGTATTTTCTCATGTTTGATTGGTTGATAGATTGACTGATTAATTGAAGTGACTTTATTTACAATACTTTGTAAGTTTCATGAATACAACTTCACATCTTAACAAGTGTATATACCACAGTCTCCACCCAAAATCTAGTTACCAACCTCCATCATCCAGTTCCACTACTCATTCCATCTGCCATTCACCCCATTTTTCTCTAGTTACTCTTGTTCTGTTGTCATATAACTGAAACTCTGTAAAATATAGTGGAAAACAGAACAGAGGGAGGGGGTGGAGAGGACATGTGACTAGCCTATGGGAGATTTCTTGGTGGGTAAGTGAAGCATGTGCACATGCCCAGGGTGAAGCAGTATTCATAAAATAATATAGTTATGTAAAAGAGTGGTAAAGCAATAAAACTGATTAAAAATAATCTCTTTTTTCATTTGTTATATTGATTTTCTATCATATGATTGTAGTCATACAGTATTTATCTTTCTCTTTGGATATTTCATTTAGCATAATCCCCTCAGGTCCATCCATGTTGTTGCAAATGGCAAAATGTCATCCTTTTTAATAGCTGAATAGTATTCCATTGAGTGTGTATGCATGCATTATAATATATAATATGTTATATATGTGCACCTATATTCTCATATACACAGATTTGTGTATGTATATATGTATGTATGTATGTATGTATGTATGTATGTATATTTATATAACTTCTTTATCCATTCATCCCTCCATGGGCATTCACATTGTCTCCATATCTTGGCTATTGTGAATAGTTGAATTAGTGATTTTATCCTCTTTGGATAAATAATCAAAAGTGGAATAGCTGAATCACATGGCAGTTTCATTTTAAATTTTTTGAGGAAACTCTATACACTTTTGCCTAGCAACCTCACCAATTTACATTCCCACCAGCAGCATAGGGAGGTTCTTTCTTCTCCACACCCTCACTTGTAACCAGTGTGAGGTGAAATCTATAGTGACTTTGACTTGCATTTTCCCAATGACAAGCAATGGAGAAGATCTTTCCATGTGTTTATTGGCCATCTGCATATAATCTTTTGTAAAATGCTTATTTAAATCCTTTGCTCATTTTTCAATCAGATTATTATTTTGCTGTATAACTTGTTCACATATTTTGGATATTAACCCCTTTTATGATAGATGATATGCGAATATCTTCCCGCATTCAGTAGGTTGCCTTCTGAGGATGGTTTCTTTCACTATGCAGAAACTTTTTAGTTTGATGCAGTCCCATTTGTTTATTTTTGTTCTGCTTCACTGTTTTTGAATCAAATCCCAAAGACATCTCTAAAGCTGATATAAATGAGCATATTGCCTATGTTTTTGTTTATGTATTTAAGTTCTGGTTACAGAACTTATATTTAAGTCTTTAATCCATTTTGAATTAGTTTTTGTGTAGGGTAGTAGGTAGTGGTCTAGTTTAATTCTTTTGTACAGGACTTTTCAACACTGTTTATGGACAGTTAATTTACAACAGAGGAGTCAAGAACATACAACGGAGAATAGAAGTTACTGCAACAGATGTCATTCTTGTTTTAGACTTTTCAAGCTAGTAAACATATGTTGCAGAAGTTTCCTTCTGTTTAGCTACCTAATTCCATTCCATTGCCTCAATCTACAGAAGTAAGTACCATCTAGTTTTCATATTTAATATAATTAATATATACAATGACTTTATTGAATATTTCAATTAAAACATTTACATTTTATAAAAACAGAAAATTTGCCTTCATTACTTAAGGAAAATTCATTTAAAGAGATGAATTGTTCATTTTTTCCAAGTTTCAGAAATGTATGAGTATATGAAAAAGTCATTGGTGTTAATACTACCCCATGATTAATAATTCACATGTTCTTTGATTGGTGGACTGCTTTTATATGGAACTTACTTTTCCTGATGGGTAAAAAATAAAAAATAATTAAAATAGCATATCACTTTATACTATTCATGTCTATGTAACAAGGAGCAATATAAATGTGTCGTTATTATTTTTACCTTCAATCTTTACAACCTTGTTGGTCAGAGCATTAATCTATTGAAGGAGGGAGCACAGAAGAGATTAAAAATGTTTAAATGAAATGAATGAGGTAACATTTTGCTTCTGACATTTAAAATAGTATTACTCAGGATGAAAGTGGGAGAAGCAATAAAATGTACACTCTGATTTTCCCCTTCCAGATATGTGCTAGATAAATTTGGGGTAGAGAGAGAAGGAGCAGTCACAGAGAGCAAAGAGCTCATGCACAACCACCCAATATGAGTATCAGGAAATCATTATACAGGAACCTGGGAGGGAATAGATCTCAGCCAGACTTAATTTGGAAAGCTGTGTAGTATGGTCAGAAAGAATCTGGTTAGTATATCTGAGTCTGCCTCACCTCCTGAGTCATCCAAAGACTAAGAGGAAATGTTACAGGGCTTGAAGTGACTGGAGTGAATGAACAAGCCAGGTGACAGCATGATGTAACAGATTCAAGAGGAGGGGAATCTGAATTAGTGAAGGGCAAATGTTCTTCTCTCGTGGGAGTAAAGGACTTCATTTCTCCCAGCTACAAACTCTGAAGTCTCATACAAGCTACCAGCTAATGGACAAAGGTTATTCCAGATACCTGTGGACACCATCAGCAGATATCCAAAGCCTAGCTCAAAGACAAGAGATAACTACCTTTGTCTTCCCTACCACCAAGATCCTTAGACAACATCGCTTGTTCACTTATAAGCAAAACTTGAATGGCCATCAAAATGGGTATGATAGAATAAATTCTTATGTGTCTCTATGAAACTAGACAGTAGAAAATAATTTTTGAATTCACACAACTTAGCCCATGATCTATCCAAAAACCATTGTTTAATCAAAAACATAAGTTACAGGAAAATGCATAGTATATAAAATATATTCCAGGTGTTCTTAAACATGAATTTGGATATTTTCCTTCTTTTATTATGTTCTAAAATCACTTAAATAGTATTGAAAGTACCTTATCATTAAATAGTTGATAGTATTTCTCAATGAGATCATCTGGACCTGGTATATATTGAATGTTTATTGGATGAGAATTTTTTTTCTGTGTAATTGTTCTGTAATTGATCTCCTCTTTCTCCTTATATGAGTTGTATTTTTCTAGGAAATTGTTCATTTCATGTTGGATTGTGGAAATTAGTCTAAGAATTTAAATTTTTTTTGTTTTGATGGTTATTTTCCTCTTGTCATTTCCAATTTTAAGTATTTTTGTCTTCTTACTTTTATGTTGATAGGTTAGCTAATGGTTTGCTTATTTTGTTGGCAGTTTCCAAAAAGAACTTTTTCAATAAAGAATTTCAACAAACAAAATGGATATTTTTCAAAGAAATGCCATTTAGATTTATTTTTAGTTCTACTATTTTTTATTTTCTGATTCAACTTCTACTTATATCTTTACCAATTTCTGCTTTATTTTTCTATTTCAATCTTTCAAAATTTGCTGTCATTTAGTTGCTTGGTTATGTAGTTGTTTTTAGGACTGGCATAGTGAAAATATAAGCCCAGAGTATCTTGTAGTGCCAGAAGGGAATTAGGTACTTAAAAAAATGGTGTCATATCAAATGAAAACAAAAATTAGTCCGAAAAAGTTTCTAATGATCAAAACTGAAACAATTTAAACAATAAAATAAATAACATTACTATTTCATTATAACCCAAAGTATAAAATAAGTATATGTGTCCATACTGAGATAAATAAGTTATTTTAATAAATAAATGAGGGACTGAGAAAGACACACTTTTCTTAGAGAAGAATTTCAAATACTATAAGTAGAAACTGCTTCTAGCAAAGGAGCTCCAGGGGAGCTTTATAACTCCCCTCATGAACTTGAAATAGATTAAGTGACTCATTTCCAAAGAACACAGAAAGGGAAAAATACTAACACCATGGTAGAGAAATTTTTAAACAATACCCTAACCAAATGATCAAGATTATCATTGTCAATATCATGTGTTTATCAAATACTCCCTGATGTGAGTATATGTGTGTCTATGTGTACTATACACATAGTACGTGTGTGTGTAATGAGAAAGCTACTTGTCTTCTATTTGTCTAAAGCATTCCTGCAAAAACCATAAACCCAGTTTAATCCTAAGAAAAACATCAGACAAACCCAAAATAAAAACCCATTTTATACAAAATACCTACTAGGCCTCTTCAAATATGTTAAGATGTGCAAACCAAAGAAAGATTGAGAAATTGTCAAAGACTGGAGGACACTAAGGAGACATCACATTAAAGGAAATATGTTTTCCTAGACTGGATTCTGGACATTGGAAAATTAATTTGTGGACATTTCCAACTAGTGGAAAATCTGTCAATAGTAATGTACCAATGTTAATTTCTTAGTTATACAAAAGTACCCTATTATGTAAGAGGTTCACATAATCCATTCAAGCTGCTCTAAAAGAGTATCATAGACTTAGTGGCTCATAACCAATAAAAATTCAAGATCAAGGCTGCAAATTCCAAGATCAAGGTAACAGTAGATTCCATGTCTGGTGAGGTACCGCTGCCTGATTCAGAGACTGCAATCATCTCACTATGTCCTCATATGGCAGTTGGTTGAGAGAGCTCTCTGGGGTCTCTTCAATAAGCACTAGACTCATTTTTGAGGGCTACCCCTCTTGACCTAATCACCGCAAAGGCCCCCACCTCCAAATATCATCATATTTGGGGTTAGGATTTCAACATATGAATTTTGAGGGGACACATTCAGTCTACAGTAAATGTTAATAATAGGGGGATCTAAGAGTATATGGGAACTCTGTATTATCACTGTAACATATATATATATATATATATATATATATATATATATACAATGCATATATATACACATAATTATTTCAAAGCAAAACTTCTGTAAAAATCTAGAATGAAGTAAAGTCAAATTAACAAAACATAAAATCATAGCTCTATTAAGTAAGTCAAGAAAACCCAGATATTAAGTCACAGTTTCATAATTATTTATTCATAAATATTTATTAAGAACTTAGTATGTAAATAGCACTACTAGGTCCTTTATTGGAAAATGATAAATTCTACCTGTTACTATCCTCAGAGACCTCAGCACCCATAACAAATATGCTCCTAGCCTGTCAAAGATATTACCCAGGTTTAATAAGGGACAGGAGATAACTTAATGAAAATGTAAGCACAAAACAAATACTAAGAGACAGATGCTATACCTGAATCCATGAAGAAATCCATCTATTTTCAATATGGCATTTATTCTCCTTTTTAAATGGACTATTTTTTAGAGCACTTATAGCTTCACAGCAAAATTGAGCAGAAAATACGAAGAGTTCCTATTTACCCTCTGACACCACATAGGCACAGCCTCCTTTACTATCAACATCCTGCACCAGAGTGGTAAATTTGTTATAATTGAGAACCTACAGTGATATATCATCATTACTCAAAATATATAGTTTACATTAGGGTTCATTCTTGATGTTGTATAGTCTATGGATTTTGATAAATGTAATTGAATAGGATCTTTTTAATGAACCAATTGAATTTATTTTAATCTTTTAAATTCTTTACTGGGCAAAGCATTTGAGTTGGCAGAAACCAATGCAAAACAAAATTATCACAAGGCCAGTTAAACTCATTGCATTTAAATATTCTTAGTCAATTCTCAATCTAATCATTCCAAAATAATCTGTTTTTTTTTTAATCACAAAGTCTAATGATTTTTCCAGGAATTAAACATTTGGGTAATATTATTACCCATTTTGTTGGGTGCAGACTAGACTTTTAAATCTGTATTTTCCAAATCATTTGTCATGCCTAGTGAGTGAACCATGAGATTTGTGTGTCTTTGTATCATTTTCAGTGAAATGGATAGAGTATACTACAATAGAATACAACAAAACAGAGTAGGACTAAGTGTGTGTGTGGTAAAGTAGTGTAAAATATAATTCTTATATATGTGTCAGAGAAAAAAGTTTAAACCCCTTACTTCAAGAGATTTTCTAGTGTTGTCACAGGACAAGAGATATATCAGATATGTCTTATATGAGGAATCTTAACAATAAGCAACATGAAAGTAATAATGATTTCTCTTGTGGAGTTAGAAAAAGTTTTTTTGATGGAAGTAAGATTTGAACACAGTTCTGAAGAACTCAGAATTACACAGAAGAATTCTAATAGATAGGTATTCTAGAAAATGATCTCATAGGTGGTTAGAAAGATAAAGACAAATGTTTAATGGGAATCAAACTTATGTAGATGCTTGCCAAAACCCAGATATTCTGATTCAATCTGAGTGTGACTAAGAAACCTGTGTTTTTAACAAGTTTTTAACAAACTTGCCCCACACAAATCCATACTCTCATTAGGATTCTGATTTATGGGGTCCAAACACTGCTAGTTTAGAGGAAAGAAACTGTAAACAAATTTGAAAGTTGTCAACTAGCCCAATTTGAATGAAGTAAAGTGAGACTCTATAAATGGGAATTTTAGAATGTTAGAAAGACATTGAAGTGGTTTGTATAAAGCTTGGTATTTCAACTTAGAAATTATGCTTTTTACCTCAAATCAATAGGTAGTGAAAATGGTGTGGAATGACACCACCTAAGATGATTAATTTGATATTGGTGTTAAAAGAAAGACAAACTGAGAGTAAAAGATTGGTTACAAAGGTGTGGAATCTGTAGGTAAGACTTGATAGGCTTGATTTATTGCAGACCAAGAGAAAATTCTGCCCATGATAGCGTCTGGTTTTTGCATAAAATATCAAATTAAGTAAAGTAGCACATTTTCATATTCTGAACTTAAATAGAATACTTAACAACATATATCAGCTATATCCATGATCACTAAAACAAATGCTAATATTTTGCTCTAGTCAAAATTTAGCATATCATGTTGTTCCTGAGATTGAAAAAAATATTGCCCCCTGGGAATTTTTCTACTTCTTTTTTTCCCCTAAGATTTATTTTTATTTACTTGTGCATACAAAAGTTGGGCTGTAGGCCAGAGGTGCAGGGGGACAGGGGTGAGAGGATTTACCAGAGACAGAGTGGGAAGCAGAACAGGCGGATCTGCTGCAATACACTGCTGGGGGAGCAGCAGGAAAAACAGGAGAGGTCTGCTGCACCATGTGGGTTAGCTGCCTGGCTGGTGATCGAACTGGTGCTGGAGTATCTGCAGATAGCTTCATAGTGCTGAGGCTTAACCGCTTGCATCACCAGGGAGCCCCCTGGAATTTTCCTACTTTTCATTGAAGAAAATAAGAATCCATTTCATTCCTAACAAAGTGAGAAAACATTCTGCCATGTTTGAAACATTAAGTCTCAGTGGAATTGATAATTTTCAAAGTGAAAGCAACCTTGAATTAATTAGAAATAATATTTTATCACTCTTTATATCCATGTTTTCATTTAGCCTTAACTATGCAGAGATACTATCTTTATATTTCCACTTAAAATTTCTAAATAGTATGTTTCTGGTAATAAACCTTAGGAGTTCAAAAATGAAAATAAATTAGCATTAATTTTCATATCCATGACGCTTATATCAATTTCAAAAAGTCTATCAATCCACTGAAAATATTCTTTGCTTACTCGAGAAGACAAAACATGTTTCTTCTGCAACATGAACAACTCAAAAACCCAACAATAGAAATGAACCTTAGGTGAACTGTGCAATAGAGAGATAATTTTACAAATCTTATATGAGCATGGGGATTTCTGGAGGCAGGGAAGGGAGGGTTATAAGGAAATTGAATGTTAAGGCAAAACAGATTTAACCCCAAGCTACACAGGCATAGATGGAACTTGGCAATCTTCCCCTGGGTCTAATGATTCCATTAGTAAACAGGGATGCATACAGCCCAACCAAATGACACTGCACAATCAGAATAGAAAAGGACTCTATACTCTGTAGTTTCAACCTAACAGTCATCAAGTTGAGTAAAATTATAAACCTTCAGAATACAGATTTCATCAAAACACGTAGCCACATATGGCAGGTACATCCACAGCCACAAACACAAATGCTAATAATCTGTTCCAAGTCTACCCTGGAGTCAGCTTCTCTATAACATATCTATTTTCATCATTAGATTTGAATTTCATCATTAGAATTTAAAAGTCTCAATTCTGTTCAGATTTTATAAAAGCAGTTCTTTTCTTCAAGTAAAGTAACAACTAATATCTCAGATTAGAAGTGATTTAACATCTAAATTGAGATCCTTAGTATTATAAGTGTTTTTGAAAATTAATATGTCATACAAGTTTTGATTTTGAATTTCTAAACACTTGTAGCATATATAAAGGTTAAACATTTCTGTTAATGAATTTTGTCTATCAGGGATACATAAGTAAAATGTTTGTGGTAACATTTATTTTATGTTTACTAATAACCTGGCATAGTACTAAGTATTCCTATGTAATCATCACTTAAACATACTATATGTGAATGACTATTATTATATATGAATGAAAGGGAGGCATATGGACATTAAATAAATTGCCAGTTATAACACAGTTAATAAATAACACATCTAAGATTGAAGCCCAACAAATCTGACTCCAGAGCTCCAGGTATTCACCACCAGTATTCACCAGTAAATATCATAAATATTTACTGATGCATATCAAGGGAAATCATAACTTTGAAGAAACAATTATTTCGTGTTCTGATTACCTTTAGCTACTGAGCATTTTCAAAATAGAATAGCATATTCAAAACAGAACATTAGAAATCAGCTATTCTCTTTTGCAAGTTCCCATTTTAAGTAATATAGCAAATATTTTTAGATCCTTTTTAGCCAAACCCTAATATTGCACATTATCAACTGGAACACATTCCTTACTACTTGCAAATTGCTTGGCATTTATTAACTATAGATGTCTGCTTTAGTCTACTTTGCTGGGTAAGTTGAATTACCTAATTAGGTTTTTAAAAATTACTAAGCAATGTATTTTTTGCTACAAAAAGAAATGTGAAATCATCATTATTCCCACTCTCCAAAGATAACCATTCAGCACATTTTGGTATGAATCATTCCTGGCATTTCCTCCTCTACTTATATAGCAAGATAATTTATTGAATATTTTGTTCTCTCTGCTATAAGTATTTTTCTTCTTTATCCCATGAAGTTAACCAAATCTTGTATTACAGGCCCTTTCATATTGCTAAAACACCACAAGATGTGACACTACAAGATGTGCTGAGGAAGCTAGGATATGTAAAATTAAGAACTGATGCCTATAAGCCTTTAGAAAATATGTCCAGACCAAAGCCAACACAAACGCATTCAAGCTACTTACCTGCAAGCTTCAGAAAGAAGTCATCAGGAGTAATGAACATGGATTGGCTTTTCCCTAATGTTAATTATGAGACAGTCAGAAATGCTTTATACCCCCAGAAGAGAAAAGAGGAAGAAATAAAGAAATGTGATGTCTTATGCTCTCTGTCAAAATATATGTATTAATGTATGTAATTTCAAATTGAGTATAAATTGATATGAGACCCCTTCAACCTCCTATGTTTATGTGATACAGGTTTTTATTTGTTACTGAAGTCCTCTTTTAGCTATTTTTCTTCTTTTTTGTTGTTGAGTAAAATTCACATACCATGAATTCACTATTTTAAAATGTTTAATTCAGTAGATTTAAGTATATTTACAAGATTGTGCAATCATTGCCACTATCTAATTCCAGAATATTTACATCACTCAGAAAAAAAAAATCCTGGTACCTGTTTGCAGTCACTACCATTACCACCCCACCCCTCCATTCCCTGGCAACCAGTAATCTAATTTCTTCTCTGGTTTTCTTATTCTAAATGTTTCATATAAAATGAATCATATAGCACAGGGCCTTTTGTGTCAGGCTTCTTTCACAAAGCACATTTCCAAATTCCATCCATATCCATCAGAAGGCAATTCCATTTTATGGCAGGATAATATTCCATTGTGTGAATATATCATTATTATTTATTCATTTATCTGTTGATAGACAATTAGTTTTTTTCTACTTTGGGGTCATTGCAAAACGTTTCTATTAACATTTGTATGCAAGTATAATTACTGTGTAATGTGGTAAATCTGTATTTTACCTCATAAAAGCTTAAAATGTTAACCTTTTCCACACTGTTTGCACCATTTTATACTCCCCCCAGCAATGTATAATGTTGCCAGTTATGCAAGTTTTTACCAGTACTTATTATCATCCACAGTTTATTGGAAATTTCTGAGTGATTATCAAATGGTATCTCATTGTTGTTTTGATTTGCAATTACATATTGGTTGATGACATTGATCATCTTTACATGTGCTATTAGGTGCCTGCAATTCTCCTGAATAAATGCTAGGTTACTTTTGGTGGTCTTCTAGAACTCTTCTGATTCTCTGACCTTCATAGTTATTAAGTTCAGAGTCTCAAACACCAGGTACCACCTCTGCTCCCCACCATGGGCTTCATCTCTTTGTAAAAGAGTGAGGAGGAGATCTGTCTACCTTGAGAAACAAGTACCCCTAGAGATATAACATGTTCAAGTCTCCTATTTTCTAACAACTGCAGCATCCTATATGTTTATTTACTAAATCTGAAAACCCTATACTAGGGAGCTAGAAATTCCAGAGAGGAGACTCCAGGGGGAATGGTATAAGAAAAACAAACAAACAAAAAACCCACATGCTTTTCGATATGGAATACAACTATTTTGATCCAATACTACTTTTTTTTTTTTTAATTTTCTAGAGGCATGTCTTATTTATTTATTTGGTTGGTTGGTTTATACATGCACTGGGTATAGTCAGAAGTGCGGGAGGGTGAGAGAATTCACCAGAGCCAGAGAGGGGAGCAGAGCAGGCAGAAGGACCGAAGTACACTGCTGAGGGGAGCAGCGGGCGGCAGGAGAGGTCTGCGCGCCATGTGGGACCCTCCTCCGGTGGCCGGGGAGCAGCCGGGGATCGAACCGGCACCGCAGTGGCCGCGGGCAGCTTCGCAACCCAGCGCTCAACCGCTGCGCCACCGGGGAGGCCCGATCCAATACTACTTAGAAGTGGCAATATTAAGTGTTTTCCCAGCATCAGAAATGCACGTGCTTGGTAAAATTGAAGTTATAGCAGAACTGTAGGTTTTAACCTGTAATAATTACGTCTTTAAAATTTGTTGCCAGTACCAAGACATAGACATATTGTCAAGATTGCATGTAGCAAAAGAACAAGGACACCCTAAACACACATAGACACAGCATGGGACAGAGCCTTTGCTTCTGTGACAGTCACAACTGCAGGTCTCTGGATGCCCACCAACAATTTCCCAGGAGAGCCAGGGACACCCAACACTAAGTCCTCAGTGGGAATTTCCAAGAGGGGCAAAGGGAACTCAGATCTGAACTTTGTAGGTCTCTGGTAAAGGTAACAAGAATTGGGTTTTGGGGACTTCATGGAAGGCACAACGTCCATGTCAGTAGCAGATTTAGTAATAGAGTATCCCTTTGATAATGTGTAATTCAGACTCGTAGTATGGGAAATGAACAATTAAGGAATTAAATATTTTCCATTTAATTGATTCGCCTAGAGGCTTGTATATAATAACCTCATTTTAAACTTTAATTGGTAGCTCTTAAAAATAACAGATATTTTAAAACAAAACCCAAAGTCCAAAAAACGTATTAAAAATTAACATAGTTCCCTATTTGACAGTTTCTAAAAGAGGTCTTAAAAGTTCTCAGCACACATACACACAAAATTGTAGGTAAACCAATGGTGATGATCATTTCACAATATAAACATAGACACTGAATCATTATGTTGTACAATTGAAGGTAATATAACATTATATATCAACTATACATCCCAAAACAAAAGCAGTTTCCTGCTTCACAGTGACCTGCCAAACTCTTATTCCCCTTTCCTTTGCAGTTTGTACCTAATCTAACTACAAATTTATACTTTTCTCTGCTTTTTAAAAAAATGTTTATTTTTGCATACAAGAGCTGAGGTATGGGCTAGAGGTGTGGGGGGTGAGAGGATTCACCAGAGACAGAGTGGAGAACGGAACAGGCAGACTGACTGAAATACACTGCTGAGGGGAATCAGTGGGCAAGTCAGGAGAGGTCTGCTGTGCCATGAGGGTTGCTCCCTGGCGGGGGGTTGGAACTGGTGCTGCAGAGGCTGCTGACAGCTTCATAGGTTCCAACTTAACCCTTATGCCATCAGGGAGACCCCTACTTTTCTCTGTTCTTCCACACTCATTCAGGTCGGGTTTATGGAAGGTTTCAGAAAAATGTGTATGTCTTTAATATGAAGTCTGGAAGTCTGACTTTATTTATAATTCTTCACAGTGGTAAGTATAGTGATTTATCCGAATGGACAAATTAGTAAACAAAGCTGAATGTTACTAAGCGCATAGAAGCAAACAGCTGCCCTGAAAAAGAAATTGGGAAATTCTGATTGGTAAATCTGTTTTTAGGGATGACCAAATACCTGTGGTCTGGATCTGCTGCACATTAGCGTTCTTGCAGCTCTTCAAACCATGTGTGAACAAATAGTCTCCAAAATTATTTGGAGATTCAGAAGAGAATCACAGCATATGTATGAATAAGTGGCCACTGTCAGTCTTTTTTCTGATTTTTATTAATTTTTAAAATTTTATATATATTTTATATCATTCTTCCTTTTTGTACTGCCAGTTTTTCAATGTGCTGTCTCTCTGTTGTGCTAGGCAACAGTCAAGGGGCCTTTTTTTTTAAAATGAAATTTTTTTTTAAAGATTTATTTTTTTATTTATACAAGAACTGGGGTACAGGCCAGATGTGCAGGAGAGTGAGAGATTTCACCAGAAACAGAGTGGGGAACAGAATAGGCAGACTGACTGCAATACACTGCTGAGGGGAACAGTGGGTGAGACAGGAGAGGTCTGCTGTGCCATGTGGGTATCTCCCAAGCCTGCTGGGATCAAACCCAAGCTGCAGACGCTACGGACAGCTTCAAAGCACTGCGCTCAACCAGCTGCACCATCAGTGAGGCCCGGCCTTTCTTTTTTTGTGGGCACGAAGAGAGCAATTTCTGATGTCTCTTTCTCTTCTTTGGAGAACACTGGTTCTGTTGGATAAGACTAGTTAAATGATAACATTTACACGTAATTACCTCCCTGAATTTTCTGATTCCAAGCAGTCACATTGGGGGTCAGGATTTCAACATCTGAATAGGAGAGTGGACGCATTCAGTCCTTAACAAACAGATCTGTAGTGGTTATAATGTTGTCAGTATATTAAAAAGTATATTTAATGCCCAAGCACAGAGTGTCTGGGAAAGTTAAAAATAGGAGTTCAAGACACAAAAATTCCATTATTGCTCAATTTCACTTGAAAAGAAGAGCATAACTTTAGAAAGGAGACATGTTACTGCAATGCAAGAGACTTATGTACACTTCTGTACATGTGAAGATTAATTTATAATTTATTAAATACCTCTTCAAAGACTGTTGCAATATTTTTTAAGTCACTAAAAATAGCTCAAATAATCATGTGAACCTGGAGGCCATATAATATCAATATTCTCTCAGCACAGACTAAGTACATCTCTGAATGTACATGAATTGAATAAAATGTTATACTTTCCCATAGGAATGCATATTTCCTTAGGGATTTGTTTTATTATTAGAAATTATGCAAATGGAGTCCTTTATATTTTTCCAGAAAACTGAATTTACATTTTCTTCCACATTTTTTCCACATTTTTCAGAGAAAATATGTGACAAATTTCATGGAATTATCTCAACTATTTAATTGCTGTAATTTATATAATTTATTTTAATGTCTGCCAATTTGCAATGATACTCTCCTATTTCAATGCACTGTAATACTAATTAAAAGAACAAAAAATAAAAAGAATAAAAATAAAACAGTGCACTTACTTTTAATGGTGCAAGTTTGTTCCATGAAAAGGGCCATATTTGTTGTTAGATTTCAAGATACTTTTAAACAGAATTCCATCTAGAAACATTGTGAAAAAAGCATTTCATTTTAAATTATGAAATAGGCTTATAAGACAGTTATATCACCTATGTTGAAATATGTGCCTCATACGGAATCATTCACAAGCACTGAGCAGTAGGGAAGATGACTGAGAATTTGAAGAGTATGTGCCAGGGCAGGGTCCCTGGTGCCTGCTGCTGATTATCTAGCAGAGAGGAGATCAATTTCCCACAAACAGACGCATGTTATTCAAAAGACTCAGGACAGATGTCTCATTTATTCAGTTTCACAACAAAGTCTGAACATCAATATGTGACAATGTTTTGGTGAATACTGTATTTTGTGAAAACTTTAAACTGTTAGCTTTGAAATAAATAAGAGCCCAGATGAGGCACAGTATGTGAATTATTTTGTGTTTTTTTCCTTTCAGTCACTATTATCTCCTTTTCCCTCTTTCACCATAAATACAAGAGTGTGTCGTGGAGGTAAGTTCTCCATGATGGTAGAAAATTTTTTAAATTCAGTGCCTATGGATTCAATCACTCAAAAGTCTGCACTAGAGTATTTTTACTATCTGACTTTGTGTTTATTGCTCAGATAAAGCAGGAACAGCTGACATCATCTTTGTCCTCTGGAATCCCAGTCGGTGGATTCTTCACTGATAGAGCTGATTGTCAGTGTTAGGAATGCAGGTCCAACACACATGGTCAACTGCCATTCTGAGTGACCAGTGACTGTTTTTTGTTTATTTATCTTTAAAGATTTATTAATTTATGCATACAAGAGCTGGGGTGCAGGCCAGAGGTGCGGGGGGCAGGTCAAGGATTCACCAGAGACAGAATGGGGAACAGAACAGGCAGATCTACTGAAATACACTACTGAGGGGAGCAGCAGGGTGAGTCTAGAGAGGTCGGCTGCGCCATGTGGGTCACCTCCCTGGCCTTGAATCAAACCTGTGCTGCAGTGGCTGTGGATAGCTTCATAGCGCTGTGTCTCAACCCCCTGGGCCACAGAGAGAACTCCCAGTGTCTGGGCCATTAAGATTGTTTCAATATCCTGAATATCTCCCCTGATTATAATGTTATACAAAGCGTTCACCTTAAATTTTAGATATATATAATATAAATTTTAAAAATAAAATAAATACATTAACTATGGAAGTGTATGTGTATGTATATATATATATATATATATATATATATATATACACTCACACTTGATTTTATTTTATAATAGTATAAAAATCCTGAATATCATCTGGCAGGTTTTACAACTCCAAGTACATAAAAAACAAATGTGACACCTACTGATCATATTCTCTTTGCTACAAAGAACACCATCCCTTCATGCCACTTAACAAAGCTACATAACTTGAGAAATTTAATATATATGCAGTGGAGAGCCCAATAATAAGGGAGAAACATAACTCTAGTCTCAGTCCTGAGAACTTGGGCAAATCATACCTTTAATCTATAGAATTGAACAATCTTATCCAAAAGACTGTTTGAGAAGCAGGCAAGAAGGAAACATAAATTTAAGATCTTATTTATCACTTTATTTCCATTTGTTTTTAAAAACCAAATCCATGAATTTTTTCTTATTATTAGGAATACTGATGTTCAAACCATAGGCAGTCTGTGTGGGAACCAAACGCTTCAATCCTCTTTAGCCCAAGTTATTGTAACTTTATAATTTTTTAAAATTTACTAGGTTTAATTTTATAAAATCCAAAGTCACACTTGGTTATAAGAAGGAGACTCCTATTGACTGCCTCTATTATTAAGAACTGGTTATGTTGGCCAGGAGAGAAGATAAATGCACATCAGCTCAGTGAGCTGGTAGCTCCAGAGTACCTGAGGACAGACATAAGTAGCTCCCATCTCTGTCAGACAACTGAAGTAGACAAAATTCTTCAGGAGTAGGCATTCTCTTTGTTTAAGGATTTCAAGAGGAAGGGGTAGGCTATATAAAAAATGAAAGAATCCTAGAAGTCATAGATGACTTGGGAAATTCAAAGTAGGCACTATACTCATTAGTACAGTGGTGAGTACTCCTGCCTGTCAGAAATTCAGAGTAAACTCTATATTCAGAATTGCCACCAAAGTGTCTAGGTGGTGATTTTTAAAGAACACTTCAAAAAAATCATCCTAGAATAGGACTGGTGAATTAGTTTGAGTGATACCAATAAAGAGAGAAAGAGAATATGGAAAGGAAATGAATATGGAGAAGGTTGACCTGAAAGAGACACCCCTCACTTCGGTTCACATTCCATTAGTAAAACTAATCACACTGACAAGAGAGGGCACTGGGAAATTTGGTTCTGGTTGGGAGCTGCTTCCCAAACATCATTCTACACCAACACGTGTTTCATGAACAACTAGCCATCTCTCCCACAGCTAAATCTGACTTTAAAAAAAATTGCACAAAGGATTTGTGTACAGTTTTCAGATTGAGTTGTATATGAAACCTAGGGCAATTTTTTTTTCTTGAGTGTTATCTTTGATAAATTTAAAGTTATATTTGTGATTTCATTTAAATAGGGACAATGGTAGAGTCCAAACTCCAAAGAAATCTTTGATTCCATTGCCAATCAAAAAATGATTATCAAACTAAGGAATGTTACATTAGAAATAACTTTTGAGTAGAAATTGTATTTGAAAGTCAGATTGGATCACCTAATCATTGGTCTTGCCAGCTCTTGTTCTAGGTTGCTGACTCCCCCTTTATAGCCATGAGTTCTCATGACAAACAATTGCTCTTGTCCAATAATTTTTTTCTAGATGGAGGGTTTCCTTGTGCTATCTAGTGAGCAGGATTATTGCTGCCTAAGAAAACAAGTCTCCCAGTAGATGACAAACCATAAAATATATAGAAATTAGGGGGTGGGGAGGTCCAGACAGTTTAAAATAGTGTTCTGGCTTTTGCATGCTTGGTTTCAGTTACTATTACCACTAACGGCCATATATCCAAACCACATAAACCTAAAAACGTCATTTGGCAAAGTCAGTCAATTTTCACTTAAATGACAAATGGAAGAGTTTGCATGCACACTAAAAACCCACAATGGTGAGGGGAAATTAAGCCTAAAGAAGATATATACTCATTTTTCTGTGATCCCTTTAGCAAATATAATTCTAAATATAAAATAAAGATTATAAATGTGAAGTTTATGACTTATTTTATAAATTACTGATTGTGAAAATTATATAACACAAAATGTTATCTTTTCTTTGCCTGAGTGAACTATTACCAAACGTGTGCATTTAGTAATGTTTTTTTGGCCCTGTACTATGTACGCTTCTCCTACTTTTCTTATTTTATTGTTTTCCCCACTGTCCCTTATATTCCCTTGTCCTTTTCTCCCTTGTCCCTCCTTGACCTCAGAGCCCTCATGGAATTTACTAACATCTGCTAGTTTTCCTAAGTACTTTGTCAAATCATCCATTATGTAACTGTCCCACATTTATTTTTTGTCATTCTGACTTACTATATCATACATAATTCCCATGAGTTCCTTCTGTTGTTCTGTAAATGACCACATTTTATCTTGGCTTATGGAACAGTATTCTATAGTGTGGATATTCCACCTCTTCATGGATGTACTCTTCTGTTGATGACATTTAGGCTGCTTCCCAGTCCTGGTTATTATAAATAGCAAGGCAAAAACAAAACAAAACAAAAAAAACAAAACTTTGTAGAAAATATAGTTTTTTGTATTACATTTCTGGGTTCATGTTCTTTGGATAGATGCCCAAAAGAAGGAATGCTGGGTATTTCCAATTTTAGCTTTTTTTTTTTTTTTTTTTTTTGAGATGAGTCAAATTGCTTCCATGAAACAAATTATGTTCCTAAAAACAGTATATTAGAGTTCCTTTCTGGATGTCCTCTCCAGCACTTATTGCTGGGGGGTCTTTTTAATATGTGCCTGTTTCATGGGTGTGAAATGGTATCTAATTTAGTTTTAACCAGCATTTTTCTTATTGGAAGCATCAATGAACAATTTTTCATATATCTATTGGCCTTCTGGATATTCCCCTTGGTGAATTGTATGTTCAAATCATTTTCTAATTGGTTGTTTTTCTATTGTTGAGTTGTGTAAGTTTATATATATATATATATATATATGTATATATATACACACACATATATATCTTAAATTTAACCCCTTGTTGGTTATAACAGTCTGTGAATATTTTCTTTCATTCATAAGTATGTATTTTTAATCTTATTATCTATTTTTCACTATGTAAAAGTTTTCTAACTCGAATAATACCAACAGTTCATTTTTGCATTTATTTCCCTTGTCATAGGTTAAGTTTCAAAACACTTTTTTGAGTCATTGATGTCATGGAATACTGTGAGTTTTATATTGAGCATAATTGTTTTTTCCTCTTAATTTTCTTATTCCCATTTTTTTAGTCCACATTTTAATCAGTATGTCATTCCGTGAGCATGTGCATGCACTTGTTTGTGTCTCTTCTTTGGTAAGTTTCTCTCTAAAATTTTTTTAAATACTCAGGATGAAAGTGAGTTAAAAGCTTAAAATTTAAGGTCACAGGGAATATAAGTGACATTCTTACTTTTTTAAATATTGTCTATTATCTATCAGCATATCTACAGTGATTGTTACTCCTAATAACTAAGAAGAATTAAGTCAATTCTGTCTGTCCATAGGCAGAATGGTTCTTAGAGTCTCCTATTCCAGCTGCATCACATGACTTATAGAGAAGTGCTGAATGGTTAAAGCAAATGTGACAGTTAAAATATTACAGAAATCTTAACTCCTGTACCTGCACATTTAAAAACCATCTATTGTCTTAGCACTATCTGATTTATTAAGGGCTTAATCAAACAAGTCTATTAAGATATTTTCAGTACTGAATTTATATTTCCCTTATGACTGCACAATTTATAAATTTGATCAAAACTATAATGGAATTTTATGTCAAATCTACAAACTAGTTCAGGGCAGAAAATTTAAACAATACTTCCTTGCAGATCAGACCACAATGAGATACTACTTCCCACCTGTGAGAATGTCACATATTGAAAAGACAACGAAAAACAAGTGCTGGCAAGGATACAGATAATTCCCACACTGCTGCTGAGAATGTAGACGGATCCAGCCCCTGTGGAAAGCAGTGTGAAGGTGTCTCAAAAGATTAAAAATGGTAAAGGACTGATCACAAAAATCTACAAAGAGCTGATGAAACTCAACAAAAACAAAGAAAATAGTCCAGTCAAAACATGGGCAGAAGAGCTAAAAAGAAACTTCTCTGAAGAGAAAATGCAAATGGCCAACAGGCATATGAAAAAATGTTCAACATCACTTGTAATCAGGGAAATGCAAATCAAAACTACAATGAGTACCATCTGACACCAGTGAGAATGGCACATATTAAAAAAACTAGCAACAACAAATGTTGGCGAGGGTGTGGAGAAAAAGGAACTCTCCTGCACTGCTGGTAAGAGTGCAAACTGGTCCAACCACTATGGAGAGCTGTGTGGAGATTTCTTAACCTACTAAACATAGAGCTTCGATATGATCCAGCAATTCCACTCCTAGGTATTTACCCAAAGGACACAGAAACATCAATTCCAAAGAACACCTGCACCCCTATGTTTATAGCAGCACTATTTACAATAGCTAAGCTTTGGAAACAACCCAAATGCCCAAAAATAGATGACTGGATCAAGAAGATGAGGTACATACAACCATGGAATATTACTCAGCATTCAAAAAAGATAAACACATGCAATTTGCAGCAACATGGATGGCGCTGGAAGAGATCATGCTCAGCAAAATAAGCCAGAAAGAAAAGGAAAAATACCAGACAGTCTCACTCATAACAGGAATCTAGAAAACTTAAATAAGAGACCTGGAAAAAGAATAACTATAAGAAAGTAAAAATCAAAATCAACAAACAACTATGAACCAGAGACACTCTATGGGGTTTGAGGGGCGGGGAAAGGAGGGATTGGGGTCAAAATAAGGGGGTTGCAATTGTATGGGGAATATAAAAATAAAATTAAAATAAAAAAAATAAAACTGAAATAAAAGGGCCTCCCCGGTAGCGCAGCGGTTGAGCGCTGGGTTGCGAAGCTGCCCGCAGCCTCTGCAGCACCAGTTTGATCCCCGGCCACCGGGCGAGGGTCCCACCTGGCGTGCAGACCTCTCCTGCCGCCTGCTGCTCCCGTCAGCAGTGTACCTCGTCAGTCTGCCTGCTCTGCTCTCCGTTCTGGCTCTGGTGAATTCTCTCACCCTCCCGCACTTCTGACTGTACCCAGTGCTTGTATAAATAAATAAATAAATCTTTAAAAAAAAGATTAAAAATGGATCTTCCATGTAACCCAGTAATTCCATTCGTAGGCATCTCCCTCCCAAATTCAAATACATTTCAAAAAGTAACTTTCACTCCCATGTTTTTGCAGCACTATTTCCAGTAATTAAACTATGGAAGCAATCTAGTAGGTACCCAAATACAGATGAGTGGATCAAGAAGATGTGTTATATCAATAAATACACAATGAAACATTGATCAGTCATCAAAAAAAAAAAAATCATGTAATGTGGAGCAACATGGATGGAGCTGAAGGGGATAATGCTAAGTGAAATAAGTCAGAAGGAGAAAGAGAAACACCAGATAGTGTCATTTATATATGGAATATAAAGAAACTAAACTACTAGTCAGATAAAGGCAAGCTTAAAAACTAATCCTTGAAAGATGATTACAGAGCTGAAGCATCCAGAGGGGGAGGTTTGAGGGAGGAATGAGAACAAAGAGGGAAGGAAGCACAATGGACTATGGTGGAGGATTATGGGTGACTTGGTGGTAGATGCACTACGGTGGTGATCCTCATGGTGGGGCATCTATACTTCTAAAGCACTACCAATAATGTGAGTCAATATTACCTCGATAAATTTTTTTAAAAACAATAATAGTGTAAAAGTAGAAATTAAATACCAGAAAGCAAATGTATAATAGTGAAAATTAGCAAACCCAATACTCGGTTCTTTGAGATGATTGATAAAGTTGTGAAACCTCTGGTAAGACTGATAAAAAGAAACAATATTTCCCTTTAATATCATTTACAAGTTTAATTTTGCTTGCTTTGACCTGTGATAACACCAAAATTTGATGAACATTTGGGACTGAACAGCATCCTACTCATTTACATTTAAAATTTAAGTAACACTTTGGCCTGCCTGGTGGCTCAAGGGGTTAAGACACAGCACTATGAGGCTATCTGCATCTACTGCAACACGAGTTTGATCCCCATCAAGGGAGGTGACTCACATGGCACAGCAGATCTCTCCTGTCTCCCCCCACTATTCCCCTCAGCAGTGTTTTCCAGTAGATCTGCCTGTTCTCTTCCCCACTCTGTCTCTGGTGAATCCTCTCACCCCCTGCACCTCTGGCCTGCACCCCACTTTGTATACATAAATAAATAAATCTTTAAAAAAAATTTGAGTAACACTTGAACAAATTCTTTAATTCTTTGGTTCCTAAAATGCCCCAATTAGAATCATTACACACCTGTATGAGGGTTATTTCCATTAAGTGAACAGCTTCTCATTGATTCATGTATGACACCTAAATATATTAATCATCAATTTGGTAATAGGCAAATTCTTATTGTCCCATGTCTGCCACCCCCCAAAAAAATACTGGTATATGAGATATTTTTAATTATAAAAATGATAGCATTTGATTACTATTTTAATTCATAGAATTTCTAAACCAATTTCCATTTTTGATCTTCTCTATGAGTTTTTTTGTAACAAGGGGCATTAATCCAGCATCTTTGCTGATCTGATTACTTTATTTCATAATAACACCCCATGACTCAGTAATTTCTCTCACTAATTGATCTTAATGCCATTCTAGCTGCTCAGCCAACCTATTTCTTGTGTTGATAATATAGCAGAATTTTTTCCTCATAATGAGAAATACGTTACTCAACTTTCTTTATGATGTGTTTTCAGACAACTGTCTGTTTTGTACTCATAGATCATCTCTTCACCTTCCTGGGGGCAACTTCTGATTCCTTTATCCAAATGTAGCAATCAAATGGGGCTGTGACGCCTGACAATGAGGCAGATGGGAGTATTCAGGGATGGACAACCCATACTTTGACTAAGATATATTAATAAACTCTACATGGATACAGCATTCTTTTCTAAATACAGATGTGATTCTAAAAGTCTAAAGTGTGAAATTTTCCACTTCTCAAGTTGTAGAGCCAAATATTTTCCCAAACCATTCATGAAATGAAGACGTTATAAAATAATTTGAACAGAATAAAATATTTCAATGTGTTTCAGATCCTTCTAGACCACATGTATCTAAGCCAAAAGAAAAAAGAAAATTACCAAGACAAATGAACTAAATACCTCAAAAATTTTATGTTAGTATATTATGTTATGTGTATCATTATCTGGGGTGTTGAACTTGAAAGAAGTTTGAGTAAAATGACTGCACCACATCTTATTTGACATAAATGACACTTTATCTAAATGTATACATTATTTTCATATCTTACTACAATGTCCTAAATAGAATCCATTACATACATATGTCTATACATTGAACAAGTACTCTTAGGCTTGTAACCAAAGGGTTACAACCAAAATTAACAGCGTTTAGTTTTAAAGTACATTTCAGTATTTATGGGGCCCAGTAGTAGACATGTTGTCAAAAAAATAGCTGGATGATGATTCAATATTACTTTTCAAATAAAAATTTTTTAACTAAATCACAGTTTATCTTCTCTATACTTATAATAGCTCTGAAAATTTTTCTTTTCTCTTCTCTTATTCCATGAGAAATCTGGAACTAATATGGTCTTAATATGAAGTAAACAACTTTAAAATATTTTAAGTGGTAGCAACCAGAGAACACTGTTAGAGCTCTAGAAATTCAGCTTCATAATCCCATAGCACATACTGTAGATATATTTGGTTATGAGACCATCAGCAACTCTTTGTGCTAACAGGAAACATCTTTACAAGACAGATTTAGTTTTTTTAAGTACTTTAATCTTAGTTTATCCACCCAGAATGTCAGTACTGCTCTCCAAAGAAGTTTACAATTATTCTATGAAGTGTATGTATTAAAAGGTACTAAAAACTATCCTAAGTGGATTTTGAATGACTTTCCGACAACTAAATTCATAGTGAGAAGGTGTGCATAAAATATTTGGTTGTTAATTCATTTCACAAATGTTATTGTTATTAAAATAAAAATTCTAAATTCTTAAGGTAATAGAACTTTACTGGGTTAATATGTTAAAATAATATGCTGCCAAGTTCTCATTTAGCAAATATAATAGTTTACATTTATAACATTTTAAACTTATCTATAAAATTATACTAAAATAGTATCATATTTCCTGAAACAGGGTTTGCCTTTATTCACAGATTTTTGTAGACTGAACATGAAATACAAAAGTTGTTGAAATGCATCTTCCCATATTAATTGTACATCATTAAAACAAAGGTGAGACAGCAATGAAATATATCTATATACAAAGACAACTAAAACTACAAAAGAACTATAACCTAAAAAAAATTATTTCTTTTACCTAGCAACTAAGCACTGCTGTTCTTATTACATTATCTGGCATACTTGTATACAGTACTACTTGTTAAGATTGTGTAGTTTATGCCTGGCCAAGAAACTTGACTGATGGCCAAAATCTTTCTTGCTTCACTCACCAAGCATTGCTCTCTGGCTTGGGAGCTATCATCTCAGAATGGTGTTTTTATTTTTCCTTATCTGTCAGTGCAGAGTGAGTACATTTTCTAAATCCCTGTATGTGATGCTAGGTATCCCCATATTTGGGATCATTTTATTGTCAGGTAAGCCTATTCAAAAGTTTACACTTAGGTTAGAAATTTCATACAAAATCAATATGAAATATTTGTTATTTAAAATGTTTCTGGAACAGATATTTGACAACTTTGAAAATGATTCAAAATAAGGAGATATGGAAAAGAAATAATAGAGGGGGAAATATCTATAATCAGAAGGGAACAACTCACAACTCATACAAAATGCATCAAAGAACATGAGAAAAATATAATTGGGTTCAAATCAAAAGAGCATCTACTATGATGGCAAATAAAGAAATAAACTGCCCACTAATTATTCTGGAGCAAATAGCAAGTGGGGAAATAACTGTGCATTCTAAGATTAAAAGATAGAAAAATAAATCTGGAACTCTGACTAAACACTACAAGTATACAGAGAGAGAGAGAAAGAGAGAGAGACAGAGAGACAGAGAGAGACAGAGAGAGACAGAGAGAGACAGAGAGAGAGCCTCATATAGATAATCTGCAAAGTCTAGCACCAAAGGTGAAAAACTTCTTTGCTCCCTCCAGAGGAAATAAACAGAAGACATATGTTTCTTTCTCATTTTCATCCAAGTCTTTATCATCATCCAAAACTTCTTATCTGCCACTAGTTTTTTCATTATTTTATTAATGAGTCAACGAAATATTCATAGATCATCTACTGTAGACAGAGTCCACTGTCTACTCCAAAGGGGAAAGAATAAAGAATATAAACTCAGCTTTACTTTGTATTTGTGAGGATAATACAAACACCATAAATATATACCTAACAGTTGAACTGTACAGATAATAAGAGCAAATACTAAAGCCATTTACAGGGTAGGGTTAAAGTCAAGACTTCTGTCACTTAAGAAGTTATTTTGTTTTAACTTCCTTATTTCCAAAATAGGAATAATGATATATATTTTAAAAGTATAGATGTAAGAATTAAATAACTTTCATAGTAGCTAGACTAGGGTAGTCACTAAACAAAAAAGTCATCCTAGTCAAAACTTTTTGGGAGCAAGTTTCAAAAAACCAAAGCACTATTTTATTACCTCAAAGAAAAAAATTTAAGTTTATTTGGGCATCAAGGATAGAAAGCAGGAAATCTATCCTCATGATTTCCCTCTTTCTCTCCGATCACATAGCTATAACACAATTCACTGTGTAAACTGCAATAAAACTCCTAGCTATCTATCTTGATCCAGTCCAAAATGGTTGTTGTACAAAGTGATCATAAATTCTCCAGAGCAGAATTAGTCAGCCTATTCTCTATATTCCCTTACTATATGATCTATATTCCTCTTTACACATGCACGCATACATACAAACATGCATACTGGCACATGCGCTGTGCAAGCCCATTCTCTTTGAGAATGATCAGAGAACAAATCTCAGAACTCCCCATGACAGTAATCATTCAGAGTCAATTTGAACTTCTCTACAAATCGGTTTCACACTGCTGCCTCTTCCACTTCTCAAAGTTAGTAGTTCTTACTTCTTGGTTTCTTTCAATCAAAAAATCAGGAAGGGCTTCGATGGGAGGTTTTGACTCAGAGTGATGTGTGTAGTTTTAAGTAAGTGTTGGTTATGACTATAGCAGCTGACTGGCCAGTATTTGTTTTTTCTAAATATAGTCTCAGAGCTTCTCACTGAGGTCTCTCCTCAAGGGGTAGTTTGGGCTTCCTTAATACATGTTCTTCCCAAGGCAACCGAGCTACTTAAAAGGCAGGTAGAGCTCTAAGGCTACTGTTGTATAACAAATTACCCCCAAACTTAATGCCTTAAAACAACAATAATCATTCACTTGCTCCTGAAAGTACTCAAACTTTGAATGTGAAATGTGGGCAAGATGACCCACAAAGCACAGTACCAACTAAAGTCACTCACTGGGGACTGGATACATCATTTACAAGATAGCATCCTCAAATAACTGACAGTTTGTTACAGGCTATTGACTGTGAATCAGCTGTCACTATGGAGTGTGTGTGCAGGGATGGGAGTCCCTTGTAGACCTTCACATGGGCCCTTGGGCTTCCTTACAGTATGGTGTCTGGAATTCAATAGTAAGTGTCCCAAAAGAACAAGGGAATTTTATTGCATTTAAAAAATATCGTCTCACAAATCAAAGCATCACTAATGTTCTATTCTAAAACATTCTATTGGTTATAAACATGCCACAAATATGCCAAAGGTAAATATGCCAAAAGTAAAGGAATGAGGCCCCATCTAATGAAAAAGTCATAAAGTAATAAAACAACATGGAAAATTTTGTTCAGTATATCTTTACCCAGTAGATTAGGGAGAGTAACTGTAATCAAAACTATTAATATTTTTCCAGTGCAATACTCAATACTTTCCTTGAAATAGCTACATAAAGTAAACAAACATTAGATTGATGTCAATTCAGATCAGGTTTTGTCACAAATGAGTTTGCCACATATTGATAGAAAATTAAAAAATAATTTTCACAGCTTTTTGGGTTGTGGATTTGTAAATAAGTAATGCACAACATGAGTTATAATGTTTAGCAAAAGATAAATATCCTGGTAATTTCTAATGAATGCATATATCTATAAACTTTACTTTTTAATTATTTTTAGGTCATAAAATTTTCAGCTTGTGTATTTTATATCTTGTTATGAACTGAAAGAAAAATATTAACTTTTCAAGATTTCAAAGATTGAGGAAGAGATATATTTCCAAAATCATTTTGCCAATGACCATTAAAAGTGTCCTTTATCCAGCATTAACAAAGAATATGAAGATGAAAACAGTGGCATTAGAGACAAGTGAAGCTTTTCCACCAACATCAGTTCAAAATGTCTGTTTGGCAACACAAATATGTTTTTAAGGATGTGAAGAGTCATTTGCTGTTAGTAGTGCTGATGAGTTTTCTTGTATCTTCTTAAGTTTCTTCATCATAGGTGTTTTGAATTCTCTGCCCGTTGGATCATAATCTTCCATGTCTTTAAATATGGTTTATGAAGGGATGTCATTCTCTCTTTTCAATTACCCTGAATTCTCAAATTTTTTGTTGACATATTCCTGTCTATAGATTTCATTTATCTACCGCCTTTTTAAATTTTTTGTTAGTTTTTGTTTAAAATCTCAATCAACATCTTAGTAATTAGCTATTTATCATTTTCTTTTTCAGTAAGTGGTGCTATGGCTTTATTTTCTCCTTACTGTTGGCTAGTTTAGGGGCTCAAGCAACTAGAGATGAGTATGAGCTGCTCTTGTGTTACTGGGAAGGGAAGTGTCTTGGGGGAGCCAGTGGCTGTCTTGGGTATGCTGAAGAAGATCTGGTTTCCTCACAGATACCCAGTGTCATCCATCTTCTCTAGGATCCCAGATCTGAGATTCAACAGTCTATCAGCTATTGATATACTTCTAGGCACACTTATACAAATCCCATATAATGCAGGAGATATTGCCATAGTGATTTCTCAGCTGTCTTGTTGATGGGATCCCCAACTTTGGAGCATCTCAGCTCTTCCGTTTGAGATTCATTAGAGAAAAGAGCATGGGCCTCTATACCATTTCTATGCTTCCTTCCCCAGAGCCTGGTCAGGCTGGAAGCCCTTTTCCTCCATACCTCCCACCTGTCACCTCCCCATATCACTTTCCACCACCTTCCATCACATACACAGATATGGATAAATCCTTCTTACTCTTGAGCCATTTGTTGTGGATCTGAAGAGAGAAGTGGAGGAAGTGTTTTAAGCCATCATGATGCTAACATCGCACACAATGTTTCTGGATCAATTTTTCTTCAGATAGTTAAGATTTTAAGAATTATTGAATAGTAAGTCCTCTAAAACTTTTACATAGCTAATCCAAGTTCACTTTTTATGTATGAAGTAACCAAGCACAAAGCACAAAGTTATAGAAATTTTCTCCACTTCATTTTTCTCAGTAAATCCACTTAAACTAAAATAAATGAACACTTAAAGCATAAAAGATATGTGTGATGTTAACTTCCACACATTTCACAAATAAAGAAAAGGGAATTCATTTCACAATTTTTCTTTAACAAGACATTTCATAATATTTTTATCAACGATTTATTAATGTGCATAGTTTTCCTGATAAATAAGTGATTCCTTAGGTGATACTATCCACTCTGTTCAGCAACAAAATTAAATTAAGAAAAAAGTTGCTGAATAAAATGTCTAATACTTGAAGTTTAAACTCTATCAATAAAATAAAAGATAAAATATTTTTATTTGGATTTTTTTTCCCTAAAATGAACATAATGGTTTTGTGCAGTTTGGGTCTGACATATAATTTATGGAGTATAAATAACAAACAAAATACTATTTATTTTTTTCCTTTTTTGAAATATTATTGAGAAATATCTTAACCATCATCACACTTAACACCCTTGATGAATGCTTTTTGAGTGATGACTGCCACTTGACTTTCACTTTGAAAAATTATCTAATATACCTGTACTCAAATTTCATAATAATCCAATCCAGTTTTCAGCAGTTTTACCATAAAATACAAGCTACAAGTCATGAATCCACCTCCCTAAACAGTATTTCCCCACTACTTCATTTCTCTGGAAGAGAAAAATAAAACTGGTGTAACACTTTTGATATTAAACTCAGCTATGTTTACAAGAATATAGACTGATGTGATTTTGCTTTGAGGTTTTTTTTTTCTTTTGGAATGTGTAACATTAGTTCTTGCCTCAATTTTGTCTAGACTTGAAGTCCTCTTGCCTATTGTATATGTCTTGCACAACACACAGAGTCTGAGAATGTGACGGAAGAGTCCTTCCATGTCTGGGAATGTGACAGGGAACATATTATATCTATTTTTAAATCTTCAGAACTTTCATGGTAGCTGGAACCTGGAAACTAGATTTGAATTATCTCATTGCTGGTACTTACCTAATACCCAGTTACCCTTTCCTCATGTTGCACACTTGAATATCACTTCTGTCATTTATGTGCTTCCTGCAATATAGTCATAGACCACCATCACTTCCACACTCATTCTCTAACCACAATACTCTTACTAAATGATACCCTAGTGGCTAGAAAGAGTTTCTAAAGGCTATACTAAATTCCATTCAGTAAAGTAATTGAATGGTATCTTTGTGAGTTTGAGTAGTTAAATAATATCCCTAGGAATGGAGACTAGCAAAATTCAGCAGGACAAACAAACCAAGTCTGGACTCTCATACTTTGGGGAGATGACTGGAGGTCTTTTTTCCCTCTAAATGACATTTATACAGCAAAAAATAAGTTAAATATGTTACAACCACTCCACTTTCCAATATATTCCCAGTGGGTTCTTCAACTTAGATGCAATTTAACTGACTGTGTTAACTGACTTGTTAACTTTTTCCTATCAGACTTGGTAGAAACATATACCATGACTTCCTTCCTTAAAGGACTCACAGTTTAATAGAAAGATAGACACCAAAAATAATACTGGAAAAGCTCTATAGTGGAATATGGCCAGAATGATTGGAAATCCAAAAAGGGACACAAGTCCAGCCTGAAAATAAAAAACATTGTATCCTTGAAAAGAGAGAAAAGTTTGCTGGGTGATAATGGGTGGATGACAAAAGATGTAGGAGATAAAGGCATTCAACAGGTAAAGCACTTGAAGCAATCACAAATTGTTTTGTGCTGAGATACATATAATGTTGTGACATGAGATGAGGTTAGGGAAATAATATCATGGAGTAATATAAAGAGTCTTATATTGTCAGTCAATAGAATGTGAATTTTAGCTACAAGTAATAAGAATACATTGAATGATTGAATTATTTAGCTAGGGGAAAGGAACTAATTTCAATTTTAAAATTCTGGAAGCATCATGGATTATGAATTAGAATTCTAAAGGAAAATGGTTTTCATAGAAAGAGAAGGGGATTAAGAAGTTATTTAAAAGTGATTTAGAGCTCCAATTTAGCAGTCTGAAGGAGAGGAGTCTATGATGATCCCTATCTTAATATATCTTAATATATATCTTAATAATATATTTGGGGAAAGAAGCAAGTTAGGCAGAAAAATAATGTGAAGAATATAATATAAGTGAATTAATGAGGGTTTGATTAAATTAGACATGAGATACCTGGGAGATATTCAGAAAATAGTAACCATAAATATATATGTATATAGCAATACCCAATTATACAACTCAAGAAACACCTTTGGATTAGAAAGTCATATTATGGACTATTAAATAAAACTCACATCACAAAATTATACAAAAGGAAAAAAAAACAGGTAAGAGAGGGGTTAATCTAGTGAATTTCTTCCTTGAGAATTTTGTTCATGAAGGCATTTGTTCAACTACATTTACTGGAGGCTGTTAAGGGATAAACTTACTTGTGTTTTTAAAGATAAGCAGAATCTAGCCTTTATCTTCAAGTGTTCACGGTCCCAGGAAGGTGCTTGCATGTGAACAAATGATTGAATGTAAAGAGTAAGTAATAGAGACTAGTTGTATAGTTGTACTGTACAATGGCTCAATGGTTATTATTACATAATTTGTCTTTCCTAGACAATCATGACTAGACAATGTCAGAGAAAACTTCATGTAAGAGAAATAATATGTAATAAAAGTCTTGAATAACTTTTAAGAATGTATTAAAATTTATTTAAAATAGGGAAAACAGGGGCCTCCCTGGTGGTGTAAGGGGTTAAGTTGTAGCACTATAAAGCTAGCCCCAGCCACTGCAGCACGAGTTCAATCCCCAGAAAGGGAGGTGAGCCACATGGCCCAGCAGACCTCTCCTGTCTTGCCAACTGCTCCCTTCAGCAGTGTATTTCAGTTGATCTGCCTGTTCTGTTCCCCACTCTGGGAATCCTCTCGCCCCCCACACCTCTGGCCTGTACCCCACTTCTTGTATGCATAAATAAATAAATCTTTAGGAGAAAAAAATGAAAATAAAATACTAAAGCACAGAGCTGTAAATATCCTTGTAGTGGGACTACATGGTTGGGACTACATGGTTGTTCATTAGTTCTAGATCACAGAACAGACTCTAGAAGAAAACAAAGAATGCCTGAAGATAATATGAGGCTTAATTTTAATTTTGTTAGCTTATTTTAAGTTTTCATTTTTTAATAATGATGAGTGGTAAATCCAGGGTTTCTCAAAATCCATATTATTGACATGTTAGACCTGATAATTCTTGTTTTAGGATTTTCACTGTCTATAAAGGATCCTGTCAACACCTCTGGCCTCTAACTACAAGATACCAATGTCACCCACCCAACTCCCCAGTTGTGATGATCAAAAATGTCTTCAGACTTTGCAAATATTCTCCTGTGGTAGAAGTGGGAGAGAATAATAACCCAGCTGAGAACTGACAAGTCATCCAAACTTTCAATTTAAAGTTATAAAACAATATTTAAAAGGTCCATGTAGCTGTTCTATGTTGTAGTCTCATCCTGAGTTTTCATTCCACTCATCAAAATTATATTGATATTTGAATCACAGATCACTGGGATGATCATTTTCTAAACTTTGAATAAGATTCACCTTACCTTTCTTCTCTTATCATCGTGATTATATTTTGCAATATCTATATTTCTTTTTTTTATTTCAATTGTTTTCTTTTTATAGTGCCTTAGAATGCTCATAACCTTTTCACAAAGAGAAACAATTTGCATATTCATCAACTAAATTTGGTAATGGGAAGAAATGAAGAAGGGAACATGGCAGCTAAGGAAATGAACTACACTGGGAAGCTGAAGGAGGGATGGTAAAAGACCTTCTTAATAGGCACAATTTCTTTCTTTTTTTCTTTTAAAAACCCCATTAAGCCTTCAGAAATAGAGTGATTCATTCCATAGATCTCTATAACTATACTAACAATGAAAGGACAATGTATTGAAATGAAACAGTACTAAGGCCTCCTCGACTCAATATCCCACAAATCACCTAACAAATTACAAATGCAGAGCAATAAGGCAGCTGGGTGACCATGTAAATATGTTCCATCACCATCTTCTCAAACCTTTAGATACATTTAAACCTGAAAATGTCAATATCTTTTCATCCAAAAAGTTTTAGAAATGTTTTATTTCAAGAGCCAAAGGAAAATCTCTTTGCATTTCAAATACCATATTTAGACATTGACTAGTAACTGTTTTATTTAGAAAAATGATTAATCATTCTGCAAGACTTATAAAATACTTACGAGAGGAAAAAAAATCCTTTAAGTTGGAAAATTCCTCTCAAAGGAATTCTAAATGTCACAAAGAACATACTGGACCAATTTTTTTATTTTAATTCTCTGTATCACAGTGTATAACACATCTGGGTTGCAACAGAGCGACTGAGGCTGTTTAGGGATCATCACTATCAGAGACAGAAAAATGTATCTGTAGAGAAGTGGGGGCCAGGGTAACTGAAATCACAAGCAGATCTTCCTGAAGTAATCCCTTGAATCCAGCCTCCCATTGAAGCCAGAGTAGTGGAGCCAAACCATAAAAGCATTTTTGTGTGGATGCATAGCTTCCTCCTCCAGAGGATTGCCTGTTAGAACAGAGACTTTGTAGTTAGTACTTTCTCATCACTTCTGTCCCCTTCCACCAGTCAGCTTCTGGACCAACTTTAAAAGGTTAGACAAGATAAATGGTTTTATGTTAACCTCTTTATGAGTGGAGAGAGTGTGCTACAATCCTTTTGCTGAAATGAAGGATTTATTGTTTCCTACTGGTAGTTTGGGTTTATGTTCTGGACCCTCAAGGCAAGATTTCTGAGACAGCTTCACTTCTTAATTTCTGAGACAGCTTCACTTCTTAAGCCCCCACAGTCTGTTCTGGCTACATATCCTCCTACTGGTCTTCCTTAACATCCAGTCCTTCCCAACACAATGTTCTTCCAATCCAGAGCCTGGAGAAAATATGGCCAGGGTAGGAGGTGCAAGAGGATACTCTGGGATACCCTGGGTGAATTAGAAGCAGAAGTGAAAAGCAGGCAGTAGGGGAGGATGAAAAAGAATCCAAAAGCATAGAAGCAATTAAGAACCCTATTTGGTTGCTTTAAATATCCTTCTTCCTCCTCTCAGACTTCCAAGAGGAAATATTGTATTAATTTTTGCCTTTCCTCTGGGACAAATGCTCTAGCACTCAGATGACACCGATAGCAGAATAAATCCATGTCTAGAGTCTTGCTGCAGAGAGTCAGGAGGAAGAGTGGAGTATAACAGTCATGCTGCCCTGGGGGCCCCCAGAATTGAATAATGCACATTATTACTTTCATTTTTTTATTTTTTTAAGATTTATTTATTTATGCATACAAGAACTGGGGTACAGGCCAGAGTTATGGAAAGGGGGTGAGAAGATTTTCCAGAGAAAGAGTGGGGAACAGAACAGGCAGATCATCTGAAATATACTGCTAAGGGGAGCAGTGGGTGAGCCAGCAGAGGTCTGCTGTGCCATGTGGGTATCTCCCTGGCCAGGGATTGAACTCCTGCTGCAGTGGCTGCAGCGAACTTCATAGGTTGCGTCTTAACCCTTTGCACCATCAGGGAGGCCCTATTACTACTTTTTTAAAAAAAGATTTATTTATTTATGCATACAAGAGCTGGGGTACAGGCCAGAGATGCAGCGGGGGGGCAGGGTGTGTGAGGGGATTCACCAGAGACAGAGAGGGAACAGAACAGGCAGACTGACTGAAATACACTGCTGAGGGGAGCAGGGAGACAGGAGAGGTCTGCTTCGCCATGTGGGTTGCACTCAGGCGGGCCAGGGATCGAACTCTTGCTGGAGAGTCTGCGGATTGTTTCATAGTGCGGTGTTTAACCCCTTGCGCCACCAGGGAGGCCCGCTATTATTACTTTTAATTCCAAGGTGTACACCACAATATCATCCTGACAATATTTATATCTGTCAACAAACATTTTCCTCTCAGTAAGTTAATTTCTCAGTATGGAATAAAACAATATTCTCAATTAACCTTCTACAAATATCAAAAATCCAGGATTAACTCTCAAAGTATCTTAAAGGACAATAGTATTTTTTTTTAAAGATTTATTTATTTTTATACAAGAGCTGGGGTACAGGCCAGAGGCGCCGGAGGATGAGAGGACTCACCAGAGACAGAGCAGGGAGCAGAATGGGCAGACGACAGAAATACACTGCTGAGGGGAGCAGAGGGCGCGACAGGAGAGGTCTGCCATGCCATGTGGGATTCTAGCTGGGCGGGCGGGGATCGAACCCACACTGAAGAGTCTATGGACAGCTTCACAGCGTGGCGCTCAACCCGCTGCACCACCGGGAGGACCAACAATAGTATTTCTTGAGAAAATAAAATGTTAGCATAAAATAATTCATAAATAAATTCATGGCCAGACTTTATATACTTTTATAGATTATGATAGATTCTTCTTTGTAATCTACTTACTCTTTCTTCTGTAATTATAACTTTTTCTTAAACACTAGATGTTTAAAAATTATCTCTGCCACTATTTTAGTTTTAAAAATTCTATCTTGTTGAAGTTCTCATTTGCTTTTTTGTTTGAGCATTAGCAGTGACACCTTGATTTTTTTCTTCTCATACATTTAAGAGTCATTTCTATTTCTTTTTCTCTCTGGTCACAATGTTTGCACTGTAGTGCTCTTTATTTCTCACTTTTTTTTGGAGACTTTTAAGAGCTGTTCATATAGTAAGAAAATTAGCCAGATGGCTAACTTATTAATTTGAAATCCCCTTTTTTCTGTCATGTTGTTTTGCCTTTTTATGGTACTCTTACATATACAATTTTTTTCAAAAGCCATTCAGCTTTTAGAACTATAATGTCATGTAGCATTTCTGTGTGATGATATATTCATATCTATTTTTTTAACAAGAATTCAAAAGCAGGGACCACATTCACCTTTATAACTCCACTCAGTGTCTGGTACATATTAGATGTTTAATAAATGGTTCCACACCCCATGGCAGAGATTTAATCTGTTTTGGTTACTGAAATGTACCCAGCACCTAACCAGAGCCTGGCTCTGATTCTCACAAAATATTTGCTGAATGAATGCATGATAAGTAGCTAAAAAGTATTCCAAGAAAAAACATTAATTATTATGTTTTTGTGTCTTTAGAGAACAAATTCAGTCTTTACTTTTTAAATAATACAGTGTTATCAACTATGTCACCAAATTTTACGTTAGATACTGAGAATTTATTCATCTCATTGATTAAAGCTTGTACCCTCTTACCAACTTCTCTCTAATTCTCCCAAGCCCTAGACCCTGACAACCACTTCTCTACTCACTATTTCTATGAGTTTGACTATTTTTATTTTTATATTCCACATACAAGTGATACCACACAATATTTAGCTTTCTCTGGCATATTTCACTTAGTATAATGCCCTCATGATCCATGTTGTCAAAAATTGCAAGATTTCCTTATTTCTTATTTTGAATAATATTTGTGTATGCATGTGTGAAGGATGTTATTCTTTCTCTCTCCATATATATATTTATGTATAGTATATATATGTGCGTGATACAAGATACATAAATATTCCTGAGCTATTCATTCATTATTTCTCATTTGTTGTGATGAACATGGAGATAATGTTTTAGTATCCTGTTCTTATTTCCTTTGAATATATACCCAGAAGTGGGATTGCTAGATTATGTAGTAGATCTATTTTTGATTTTTGAGGAACATCCATATGTTTTTAATAGTGCTGCACCAATTTTACATTGCCACCAACAGTGTACATGAGTTTCTTTTCTGCACATCCTCACAGACATTTGTTATCTCTTGTCCTTTTGATAGTCGTTCTAACAGGTATGAAGTGATAGCGCTTTGTGGTTTTGATTTGTATTCCTTAATGATTAGTGATGTTGAGAAGCTTTTCATGTCCTATTGGCCATTTGTTTGTCTTCTTTGGAATAGGAATATTATCTATTTAGTTCCACAAAGTGTGCAACTTTTAATTGGCTTATTGGGTTTTAGTAATTGATTTACATTTCTTTATATATTTTGGATGTTAACCCTTTATTAGACAAACAATTTGAAAAGATCTCCTGCTTCATAGGTTGCCTGGTCATTTTGTTGATGGTTTCCTTTGCTATGCAAAAGCTACTACAATAATTTCCAAAAAAATTTTTTTAAAGATTTATTTATTTTATGCATGCAAGAACTGGAGTGTAAACCAGAGGTGCAGGGGGTGAGAGGATTCACCAGAGACAGAGTGGAGAGAAAAACAGGCAGACTGACTGAAATATACTGCTGAGGGGAGCAGTGGGCAAGGCAAGAGAGGTCTGCTGCACTATGTGGGTTGCTCCCTGTCCACCCGGGGATTGAACTCCTGCTTCAGTGGCTGGTGATAGCTTGATAGTGCTGTCTTTAACCCCTGCACCATCAGGGAGGCCCAATTTCTAAAAGTTTTTATGAACTGCATACATTTACGTGATAAATCAAATTTATGAGTTTTACTTTGTATAACTTGTACATTTTACTTCAAACTAATAAACACTCACCCAATGTTCTAATTATTTAAGGTTTTTGTTACATTAAGAAAATTTTAATTTTGTATATGTTGTTAATCATTCTGTAGTAAGCTTCAATTTTTTACTGAATTCAACTTCAAATTTTTCAGATGACATTATACTTATGGAAAAACCATCTTTTCTTCACTGACAAAAATGCCACTGTCACCTTATGCAAAATTTCCATCTGGACACTCAATTTAGTTCTAACCATCTGTCTCTTCATGAACCAACTTTGTTCTGTTCATTTATTTACCAAGCTTTCCTGAGTGCCTATTATTATGTGCCAGGTGCTGTTTTGGTTTAGGTACTAAAAAGCTGTACAGCACAGCTGTGTGAAATGATTAAAAAGTAATAACATGATAATAATTATAATGATGAATGACATGATGACAAAGGGAACAGGAAGGAAGGAAGGAAGGAAGGGAGGGAGGAAAAGAGGAAGGGAGAAAGAAAAGAAAGAGACAAAGGAAGAAAGGAAGGAGGGGAGGGAAACAAACATCTTGTTCTTTTGGGGCTGACATTCTAATGGATAGAGACAATAAAATACATGAATAAAAAATTAGCATATTGGATAGTGATAATTATTACAAAGTAAAAAAATAAATCAGAAATGGGTGGAAAGGTTATCCGAAGTGAGGCAATTTTGATGTATTGGTCATCAAAGATGTCATTGACAAAGGATTGGAGCTAACCCCTGAAAAGAGGAGAGAGAGTGAATCATTGAATCTATGGGATACAAAATAAACACCAAGTGGTTGCATATTTGAGGAGTTACAAGGAAAATAATGAGGCTGGAGCAGAGTGAGCAAGGTAGGGAGAGAAAAAATGTAAGTAGGATAAAAGAATGTGAGGGACTGTATCATACAGTGAAAGGGGGAGCCTTTTGAGGGTTCTGAGCAAAATAATCATGTGGTATATTTTATGCATTAAACAATAATGATGACAAATGTCTTAAAATAAGTACATGGCTTAATGTATAAAAATATGACAACCAACTAGGAGGTAAAGAACAGTGTTAGCTTAGAACAAAACGTCAGAGGTGAAAATGAAGGAAAATGGTATATCTTTGATATATTTTGAAAATAAAGACAATATAGGATGGACTACCAAAATGGATGTTGGATATAAGAAAAGGGAAATGTGAAAGATAACAAAATTTTTGATGAAAAAAATAGCAAATGGAATTGTTATTAATTAGATTGGGAAAAATATGAAAGAAACAGACTTGGGGAAAGTATCAAGATTGCTAAGAATTCTTGTGCTTTCCACATCTGTACCACATATGGGCAAATTAAAATATTAAAAGCTAGAACCAATTACTATTTTGCTACAATAATTATAATATTCATTAAGATTGTTCACAAACATTCCAATTTTCTTTCCAAGCATCTGGTAGTATTATACCTTCCCCTCCAACTTGAAGTTAGCTATAGACAAGTGACTAGCTATAGTCAGTGAAAATTAGTACATGAAACCTCCATCACATGGGACCTTTGTCAACCTGACTCCTTAGCAACCATAAGGAGCAAAGTTCTTCTATTTCCCTCTGTTGGACATTTAGCTAGAATAAGAACTAAATTTTGTTGGGTCAAACCACTGTCATGTTGTTTGTATTGCCTTTTCATGGTATAGTTACATCAACATACTCTAGCAGGTACTACCTGGAATTTTCTTACTGATATAGAAATTAATATGCAATGTAATACATAACATTGCTCAGTAATCAGCTTGTAAACAGCAAGAAAAGTATTACTGGAAGCTGGAAGGATGATGATTAATACTACATACCAATGATACTTTGGGTGAAGCTATTGCCTGAAATAACTTGAATTGAAGATACAATATACAGTATTAGTAGCTTCAGTGAAGATTGAGAAAATGATGTTACTGGTCTGTGTTGGGTGTTGTTCGCTTCATTTAATAATTCATTATGAGAAAGAGATAAGTTCAGAAGAGAATTCTACTTTAGGCAAAAATAATAATAATAATATAATTAAAATCCACAAATAAAAGACCTAGAAATGGTTATTAATTCTCCTTTTTCAACTTGTAAAAGAAAAACTGAGGGATGCCTTAGAATTATAAAGGTAAATTAAAACTCATCAAGGATATTGCTTTCAAACTCATTGCTAAAACCTCTGAATATACTGAGACAAGAGCAAGTTGCAATTAAAAATTTAATGCATATTGATTTTTCCCAATTAGAAAAAGACCTTATGGAACAAAAGACCTATGTCTAATAGACTCCTAATTAACTCAAGGTGGAGATATGAGCTCTCCAGTGAAATGAATTAGTATGTCTAAAAATGAACTGTGTGCGGTTATTGGCACTTAGAACTGAATGAATCTAGAAGATATGGTACTTGTATGTTTTCAGCAAAATTGTCCTACCAAAGAAACCACATGTCTGAACTGACAAAGGTCAGGGGCTGTTCAAGAGTTAAAGCAATTGCAGGTGTCTAACTTTCCACAGTTAAGAAGCAGATTGATAGAACAGCTCAGCACTCAATGGCAGGAAAATTTTTCAGTATCTATTTCAGATGAGGTTAAAGGGTAAAGGAAAAGAAAGGGAAGAATCTTCTAGAACAACAGATTCAAGATCTAGGGGGAGGGGGGAATAGTGAACAAGGAGCTGAGCATGTGAGCAGAATCAGTCTAATCAGAGACTACCTATCCCACTGTCAGGATAGACCTAACTGGATTTCAGAATTGCCCTGGACTTGTAGCTGCTTTGTTTTCTCCATGCTTCCCTCTTCTTAAGTGGGAATGCTTATTTTGCTCATCCTATCCCTCTTCCACCATTATATGATGGATATGTGGGAGATAAATTTCTCTAGGACATTCATAGGCCTTCAGACTCAGAGGAGTCATATTCAGGCCTGGTAAGTAGAGTAAGGAGCATCAGTCAGAGATTTTGTATGCAATGTCTTGATGGAAATTTTGAGTAAGAGGTGGCTAAATATTTGGGGAACAGAAAGATAAACTATGATGCTCATTATGGCCGCTTACTTTGGCCAATAAAAACTAACTGGAAGTGAGATAATTCATTTCTAGGTGGAAGCTTTGAGAATGTGGGATTTTCAAATGTGGGATATATTTGTAAATAGTTGGTACATCAAGAACCCTACAGTAATCCAAGCCTTTCCTTGAGCCCAATCAAAGGATTAGTGTGATTCAGGCAAAGATTGAATCCTTGTGGAAAATTGCCCATGTTAAGTTTCCCCCACATTTTCTTTTTCCTTAATCTGTCATTATGAAAGTATATGAGGTAATTCATATATAAAAAGTATAAAAGTGTAACTCTTGCATGAGCGAAAAAGAATGGAAACACTTGAAAGCAGGCCTAATGACTGCCATGGGCTGCCTTTCAGAAGGAGAATAATAAGCCCTGAGGTATTCCAGTTTCAGTATCCCTTCCCACAAGGGAAAGCAAAATAAAAGAGCAGACCCTGCCCACTGCAAGTCCCAGGTCTACTGGGAGAGAGGAGAAGCTAAAGTTTCCTTCAGAAAGGAGATTAGAGTTTAAAAATCAACTCATTTTATCTCATCAAAAGTGAACAATATGTTAGAGATTCTGGATCAACCCAAAAGTGACAGATACCAATTTTAATCTGTACAATATGCCCAACATACCAGCTTTATTCAGGCATGGTTTCAGTGAATAGAGAAAAACAGACGGTTTCATATTGATTCCCCATTGGATTCAGAATGTTTGAGAAACCAGTTACAGCTGTGACCTCATTGGAGAATTGTTGTGCAAAGATAAATATGAACTTTGAAAGAGATGGACGTGGGAAATACTAATGGATCTGACACAACTGAACTTGAAAGCATATATAGAATTTTGAAAATCTCCTAACAGAATATAGAGTATACTCAAAAAGTTTAGCAAAAAATAAGATGAGAACAAGTTTGAGTGCTTGCCCAATAGATTCAATTTGATTGTCATTACCAGATAAGCACCAAAAGTAGAGGAACACAGAAATTGGTTTTTAAAGTCCCTATCTCAAACCCTGAAGCTCCAAACAGAAAACCACTTCCTAAATAAGAATCACAGTGACCAGGATGCCAGGGTCCTGTGGCAGGAAAACATCCCATGACCCCAGGTGTAAACATGCTGGCCGAGTTGGTGGCTGATATGTTGAAGCAATCATGGGTAAGTTGTGTCCCCTTGGATACAAACAGTGAATTATCAGCCAGTGAATTTATTTTCCAAGAATGGCATCCCCACACGTTAGTGCTTTAGGGACTGAATGAATGTCTCAACTCTTCAAATCAGACTGGATGTGTTGAATCCACATGTTAGTTTTGGGAAACATCAAAAGGCTGTTGAAATGTGTCTTTGTATATACAGCCCCTAACAATAGAATGGTCAGAACTGTTCTGGCCAGGGCACCTTTAGATTCACTGAATAGGGATGGTCTCTTTAACATAAGCGAAGCAACAATTTCAGTCACTTGTTTTGCTTTGAGGTTAATCTGACTAAACTCTGACACTTCTCTCATTTTCAATCAACTATTGATGCCAATAAAGTAAAGAGCAGGGGAAGAGAGTGATGGTTCACCTCCAGGATTTGAAAAAGAGGTGTCAAATTGATGATTTCAAGGTAATGTTTAGAATTTCTGACCAGCTAGAATGTAGTAGATAAGACATTATCAGAGCAACTGAAAGCTCACTAAATTGCCTTTTCAACTTTTGGGAAGCTTGATGTAAACATCGCTCATGAAGTTCCTTCCAAAACACACTGGAAGATAAGAGTGTTTATACCTGCAAATGAGAATTCCTATCAATCTGCCTTTTGCCTGATTAGGCAATAAGCAAAAGGCATGAGGATCTGCAGGAGGTCTAAGCCCACAGTGAGGCTGAAATCATCACTGCTCATTCACACCAGGAGGATTCAGTGATACAAAGATTTAGTTTCAGGATTCAGTGATACAAAGATTTAGTTTCAGCTTTCCTTGTGGAGAAGAGGGATTTTGTGGCAGGTTGTATTCACCAGCAGGGAACCAAAGGCGTGGCAATCCCATAAAAGACAAAGGTAAAGGACTAGTGGATCTTGAAAATCACAAACTGGTTATAGAGAAAGAACCCCTTGGTCCTTTAAGAAACTAGTCTGTGATTAGTTGGGGAAGAGAAAATCTTGAAATTACTCCAAGTGATGGACATGCTGTAGAAAAGGGGTAGGCTGTGACCCGCCAGCACCAGCTTCTCATGGGACAGGAGGGGCCTGCAGTACCCACAGCCGGGATCCTCCTCTCCCAGGGATCTGAGTAAAAATAGAAAGGGGATTAGAACATGAAAGGGGGACTTCCTTGGCCAAATTTTTGAGATTCTGAGACTGAGGAAGTGAACAATATGTTAGAGATTCTGGTCAGAAGATCAGCCCAAACATCTGTTCAAAATTAAAATGGCTTCCTTTATGACAAAGGCAGCTTTCACTGTCTGATGAAGCTGTAGATGCCACGAGCAGTACATGTAAGGAAAGTGAAGAAGAACCCAGAGGTTCCTTTTCCAGGTTTTCTCACCAGGTTTAACACCCTACAACTTTTGCCAAGGTCTCTAGAAGAATAGAACCCTCTGGGAAAAGTAGAACTAAGGGTAAACTTCTATAAGTAAAGAAAGCACAGAGCCTAGAAGGCAGGATACACTTAAGTAACAAAAAGTGAGTAAATGTGACTTTTCTGCCATTTGGGTTTCATGAAGCAAACTCATATCTAAATACATATATTGGGTAAATGAATCCTATGCATATATATGTACACATCTGAAGAGTTTTAATAGGAAGGTCTAGGCCTACTAATACCTAATAAAATAAGATGTTTATTTTTTAAATCACTTTGAACTGAACCCAAGGTGATGAAAAGTATGATGTTGAAAATAGGCAGCATTGATGGATAGTGGAGGTAGGACAGAAACAGAGGGTCTTCTCAACAGATGAAAAATGTTAAATAGACAAGAGGATTTACTTGTTTTCAAATAGAGAAGAAATGTGGATATTTGAAGTTGGGCAGGGGGCATAAAACATTCTTGTTTTATATTCTCAGCCAGGCCCCAATTGGCCTACTTTAGCACATGCATTGCTGAATCCCCATGTGGGAAACTCATGTGAACTAACTTAACATCTTTGGTGATACAATCCCTAAAAGTAGAAAGAAGCACAAAGATTCACCAATACACTGCTACTGGTGTCCCAACATCAAAAGGAACTAAGACCGGAATCCAGCTGCTAGAATTTGAATTAGAAGAAGAAACTGTGGCAGATTGTTTATGGAAGCACAGATGGCTAAAGGGAAAACAGCCTTCTCAGAGCCAGCTTGCCAGAAGAAACACTGGCAGGACACAGTTGCACTTTGTTAACATTTCCCTCCAATTCAAAAGGTCCCTAATTTCACTGCGGGACAATGATATTTGACACTTTCCTTATATGACATGTATACAGACTACAGATATAAAAATTTGAACTGGAACACATCTGGAGAGAGGAAAAAGCAGGTCACCTAGCAGGAGGTCAGGGCAGATGACAACCTTTTGGAGCCCTCAAAAGAATTACAGAAGCTTCGGATGGCCAAACATGGAGTGAAATGCCAAGCATGACAAACACAAAATTTAAAAAGTATGGTCTTATTCAGTGTTATAAAATCATAGAAAATGGATTCATTTGTAGACATTTATGATAACTGTTTATCAAATGAGAGTAACAGCGTACACCATAGTTTAGATAAACATGCAAATATAATTTGTTTAGGAAAAGTTTGAGCAAGCTTTCATAATTGATCATACAATTAAATATATACTAGAATTTTTTTACAGTCCTATCTTTATTTTAACTTCTTAATTTTCACACTAAAGAAGAATAACTAACAACAAAAATCACAAGCCTTTTCTGCTTCCTAGTATAGGCAAGATTTTCTTATCATACAATGACCCAGTCAAGACATATCTACAAAGATTGAAGAAAAGGAAAAGGGTAAAGAAAATCATCTTTCAAGCTTTCTACGCTTATTTAATTTCCTAAGTAGAGGTGACAAATGATCCCAACCCCAGAGCAAGAACCCACCTCCTGCACCTACTTTCTACCCATTTGGAGGCCAGGACAGCTTTCCAAATGAGTGCTGGACATAAGACAGTCTGCTTCTAAAAGTGATTTTTTTTCCCAACTTCAATCTAAACATACCAAATAAGGTGGGAAGATATAATATATAATCTATGCCCTTTGTTGTCCATCCATTTTTAAGGGAAGACTCAAAACAGTATTTCTCTAGCTATGTTAATCCTATGCTAATGAACTTGCTACCACAATTTATGTCTGACAGTCTGAGAAAAGGAGATACTTCAAAAGTTTCTTCAGAAAATCACATAACAAAGTGAAAATTAGAATGCATACTTCTATTCTTGATTTTTAAGGTTTACACAAATCCCCACTCCTCAGACATTCTTTTAATGTGGTATGAAAATCTGTGAATCAATTTCCTTTTTATTGGCCTTACCTTGAAGTGACCTTGGTAAATAAAGCTTAACATAATTAATATCAAATAATTCATTTGGTTTTCCAGGCACTATCCTCTGTTCTTCCCCCAACCCGATTTCTACTTTTCAGTTTCATTTCCTCTTCTGAATTGAGCCAAGGTCCTAGTGGGGCAGTGATTCTTAATGAGAGTTCTGGAACATCAGCATCGGTATCACCCAATCAATGTGTCTAATAGTTAATATCAAGCCTGAGCATCACTTTGACCACCATCTGTAAGACAAGTAGAACTAGAGGAGAGCTCCACTCAGTCAGACTCATTAAGAGGTTTTGGTACTTGTTTAAGTAAACATTTGCATCTAAATTAGGGCTGTGGTAGTAGGGATGGAAACCATGTGAAATATTTTGGATTTTAAAATGGTAGTATTTTCTGAGTATTATGGAGGGAGTCATAGAAGAGAGAGGGAGTTTTGTTGGCAACAAAGGATGAGGATCTCTGGTCAGAGGGTTAGTTTCTGCTCTACCACTTACCAGATGTCTTGGGCAAGTAACTTTTCTCTGGATCCTCAGGTTCTTCATCAGAAATAGTTCTGCCAACATAGAGTTGCATGCAGATTAATGGTGATCATATATGATTAGATTAGCACAGATCCTGGCACACAAGTGCTCTATAAATCCTTGTAGGTTTTAAGATTGTTCCAGGCTTCTGACTTGAATGAGAAAGAAGGGAGAGGGGGGAATGAAAAAAAGAGAGGAAAGCAGACAGGGAGGCAGGGAGGGAAGGAGGAAAGCAAACAGAAGGAATCTGCTGAGAGCATACTCTTAGAAATTAAATTTTATTTATTATTTTAAAATCTCTGTAACTTCCCATTTGCATATTTTCATGAATTTTTATGTTTTCCATTTGTAGACGTTTTCTGAGAATGGTTGTGTATGTCAAAGGATACTTTATCTTCTTTCCACCCACACACAAACATACACATCCAATCCTTGAGTAGAGAATTTCTCACTCTTTATTTTTTTATTTTTTTAAATATTTATTCATGCATACAAGAACTGGGGTACAGGCCAGAGGTGTGGAGGGTGAGAGGACTCACCAGAGAAAGACTGGGGAACAGAACAGGCAGACTGTCCAAAGTACACTGCTGAGGGGAGCAGCAGGCGAGTCAGGAGAGGTCTGCTGCACCACGTGGGTTGCTGTGCCATGTGGTTTGCTCCCTGGCCGGTCAGGGGATCGAATTCATGCTGCAGTGGCTACGGACATTTGTATAGGTTGCATCTTAACCCCTTGCACCACCAGGGAGGCCTGAGAACATCTCATTCTTTAATAACCAGCTCTCAGGTACCTTCTTGGCCCCTAGTTGTCATCACCTCTGCCTCCTCATGTAGAAGGAAGCATCACCTCCCTTATACCAAAGATGTGCCAAGTACTGATCAACACATTGTCTATTGGCATTATTCATTTACAAGTACATCTCAGAGTGAGCTCCTTGAAAAACCAGGTTATCAGCCTCTCTACCTCCATTATCCAGATTAATACTGGCATGAGCAAGCATATAACAACTTTATTTCTGTAAAAATGATGTCTAAGATGTAAACGTAAGGTATAGTATAATCAGACAAAAATCATTATAACTTCTTAAATCATCCCTATTTATTTCAAATTTACTGTCTGATACCATCACAAGACACTGCAAAGTAAAACATAGGACCTCTGCCTCCAAGAAACTGAAAGACCAATTAAAGAGCTAAGAAATAAATATGTGAATATAGCGACCCAGTTTTCCCAGCATCATTTATTGAACAAACTTTCTTTGCTCCAGTGCATACTCTTTGCTCCTTTGTCAAATATTAGTTAACCATAAATCTGTGGGTGTATTTCTGGATTTTTTTATTCAGTTCCATTGGTCTTTGCATCTGTTCTTGTTCCAATACCATGTCATTTTGATGACTATGGCTTTGTAGTATAGTTTGAAGTCTGAGAGTGTGATGCCTCCTTTCCCTTCTATTTTTTTCAGAAGAGCTTTGGCTATTCGGGGTTTTTGGTGCTTCCATATGAATTTCATCAATAATTGTTCTATTTCTTTGAAGAATGTCATTGAAAGTTTTATTGGAATAGCATTGAATCTGCATATTGCTTTTGGTAGGATGGCCATTTTGATGATTTTAATTCTTCCAATCCATGAGCAGGGGATGTCTTTCCATTTCTTTGTGTCTTCTTCTATTTCTTTTAACAGTGTTTTATAGTTTTCTTTGTATAGGTCCTTTACCTCTTTTGTTAGATTTATTCCCAAATATTTGATTTTTTTGTTTCAATAATAAAAGGGATTTTTTTTTTATTTCTTCTTCCTCACACCATGCACAAAAACCAACTCAAAATGGATTAAAGAACTAGACATAAGACCTGAAACCACAAAATACATCGAAGAAAATATAGGCAAAACACTATATGACATGCACCTCAAAGACATCTTTATAGACACATCACCTAAAGCAGTGATAGTGAAGGCAAAGATAAACAGCTGGGAATATATCAAATTAAAGAGCTTCTGCACAGCAAAAGAGACAATAACCAAAACAAAGAGAAACCCCACTGACTGGGAGAAAATTCTTGCACACAACACTAATGATAAAGGACTGATCACAAATATCTACAAAGAGCTGATGAAACTCAACAAAAACAAAGAAAATAATCCAGTCAAAAAATGGGCAGAAGAGTTAAAAAGAAACTTCTCCAAAGAAGAAATGCAAATGGCCAACAGGCATATGAAAAAATGTTCAACATCACTTGTAATCAGGGAAATGCAAATCAAAACTACAATGAGATACCATCTCACACCAGTGAGAATGGCACATATTAAAAAAAACTAGCAACAACAAATGTTGGCAAGGTTGTGGAGAAAAAGGAACTCTCCTGCACTGCTGGTGGGAGTGCAAACTGGTCCAACCACTATGGAGAGCTGTGTGGAAATTTCTGGACCTACTAAACATAGAGCTTCCATATGATCCAGCAATTCCATTCCTAGATATTTACCCAAAGGACACAGAAACAGTAATTCCAAAGGGCACCTGCACCCCTATGTTTATAGCACCACTATAATGGAATATTATGGAATATTACTCAGCAATCAAGAAAGATAAACACATGCAGTTTGCAGCAACATGGATGGAGCTAGAAGAGATCATGCTCAGCAAAATAAGTCAGAAAGAAAAAGAAAAATACCAGATGGTCTCACTCATAGCAGGAATTTAGAAAACCTAAATAAGAGACCAGGAAAAAGACTAATCAATACAAAGTAAAAATCAAAACCAACAAGCAACTATAAACCAGAGACACACTACAGAGGGGTGGGGGAGGGAGGAATGGGGAGAGGAAGGACTAGAGTCAAAATTAGGGGGGAGGTGCAATTGTATGGGGAATGTAACCAAAATGAAAATGCATAAGATGAAAAGTGCAAAGATGAAAAAAGATGTAAGAATTATAAAAAATAAAATATTTAAATAAAAAAATAAAATAAAATATAAAAAGAAAGAAATATGTGAAAGGTTACATAGACACAGCATATGTCAACTGAAAACTAAGCCATAGGTATTAAGCGATTAACTTCCCTGCAAGGTAACTGACATTTAGTACTATAGGACTTCAGAAAACTTTCAAAAGGAGTTAGCAACAAGAAGGGAGGTGGTTAATAATCCTAACACACATATGAGAGGTTGGTTTGTGTCAAACTTTGTATTATGGACATTATTCTTCGTATTCACCCTATTCCTATAAGACAGCTGTGTAAACTGGCAAGTGATGGGGGGAGAATTTGAACCTAGGGTTTCTAACTCCAAAACCCTTCCTGGTTCAGATATGTGCTGCTTCCATGCATGTGTAATAAGGAGGCATCAGGATGCCCCAGAGGGAAAAGATACTAGGAGAGATAGAAGAAAAGTAAAATCAATAGGACTGGGGAACTCACTGGATGTGAAAAAGAGGAAATAAAAATTGATTTGAAATTTTGATCTTTGTTTTTTTTTTCCACATAGAAGAACTGGGGTGTAGGCCAGAAGTTCGGGGAGGATTCACCTGAGACAGAATGGGGAACAGAACAGGGGAATTTTACTGAAATACACTGCTAAGGGGAGCAGGGGGCGAGATAAGAGAGGGCTGCTGAGCCCTATCTGGGTCATCTCCCTAGCCTGGGATTGAACCCAGACCATTGGGGTCATAGCACTGAGACTCAATCCCTAGGCCACCAGGGAGGCCCTGAAACTTTCATCTTTGAAGAATGAGAAAATGATGATGAGATTAATATGAGGTAGGTAGAAAAGGAAATATAGTTTACAAACAGCAAAAAGTTGAGGAAAACATCCAGTGAGTTTCAGGTGGTGGCAGGATGGTTTTAAGTGAAAATGCCTGGTAGCTGCAGATTTGAGGCTGAGCTCTAGTTGTACCTCTCCCGCTCTCCCGCTAGAATGGATATTACAGAATTGGGCACCACAGAGGAAGGTGAAAACGCCCTTGAAGATCCAACCTCGATCTGCAATCTTAAGATGCCTTCCTTCTTAACGTTTCCTCCAAGTTTGTTTTAAAAAGTGAAACTTGAAAGTTGCGCATGATTCGAAGAACTCAAGCACTGTGGTTTAGTAGAGCAGGTATTTTTGTTCCAACCAACCAAGACTCTCCTGCCTTTTAATGCCAATTTATTCTCAAATACCTTTTTCTCCCTAACGATTTAAAGTGTGAAAATATATGTTTTCCTCTGCCTGTACCCTGTCCACAGCACATCCTGTAAAATTCCATCCTTTAGCTGTTAACTAATACCTTTAGAATCATATAGGTCTTAAAGTTTGAGAGCTCAAGGAAAACAGTGGGTTCCTGATGTAAATATATGAGGCCAAACATTTCAAAAAATATTCAATTTCCATAAGTTTGTCTTTCTTGAAGGAGTCTTTTGAGAACGATTGCTTTTTTTCTTTTCCATTTTAAAATATGAAGTTTGTGTAGTGATCATTTCCTCTAGGGTTGCAAATGTAGGCAAGTTGTACTTGGCCCTTCAAGAAAGATACACATGGCTTAACCGTTTGGTACACTCTGGAAAAATGAATCATTTTCTAAGCAGGTTCTGCACTGTTGGGATAAACTGTAATGCTGAATTTAGTGTAGGCCTCACTTTGGAAAAAAAAATTTAAAACCTCAATAAACTTTTATTTCTAACATGAATATTATCCAGAAATAGATAATGTGGCATTGTTCAGTAGCTAAAAATTAGATGGTGAAATATTCTGCAGCCAAGCTGTTTCTCTATGCATACCATAACCGCAGAAAAAAAAAAGTCCAGTGAGTAAAATGAGTATGAATATCTCAAATTCTGTCAAAACCTATAATAATGAGGCAGTAAGGAAAGTAATACTTGCAATTTTAGTGCAGGTGGATTCAATTAGGGAAAAAATGGTTTTGCAAGCCAGAAATTGTAGAGGCATAATACATATCTTTTGAGTGAAATAGAAGAGGGGTATATTTTTCAGTGATAGCAACACTCTGTGTATAAATGGAAGGATAACCAGAAGAGGAAGACAACAGAAAACATGGAACCAGGCATGGAACTTCTTTTCAGTAAAACACTTGACACTGTGTACCTTCAAGGAGGTGATTGATAAGAGGACCTGTGTTTCTTTTCTGTAGGAGTTAAGCACGGCTTGGTGTCTCCCTCACCCATTTCTGAATGTAAAGGATGAGTGATGATCATGTCCAAGGGGGATTCTAGCGTGAGAAGTTTACACGATGTCACCTAAGAAAGGATGTGCAACCTCCACCTAGTCTTTCAAGACGCCAAAAAATACTAAGTTGTCTTTCCAAAGGATAATGTTATTTTGCAACTGGAATGGAAAATCAGTTTGTTTAGAAAAATTGCTGACTTCAAAATTGAAAAACATGAATAATTCACGGCTGTTTTGCTGTTTGCATTTAAAGCTACCCTAGATGATGTGTACAGAATAATTAGAGGACTGAGAAAGCTCAAAATGTCTGACAAGTAGAGGAATAATTGAGTCAATTATGTCATGTTGTCTTAACAAAATGTTTAGCAGGTGCTTTGAATAAATAAGAAATAAGATACACTTAGATCATATTTCAGCATTGTATATGCCCCATCATCTCCCAATAAAACCAAGAGTCACATTCATTCATTCACCTGTTAGGGTAGAGCCCTGCTGTGAATCCTTTTGAATTTTCTTCTGGGTGAGAATCCTGGTCCTCCTCACCTCAATTGCACACAGCACAGCCCTTTGGGCTACCCTCATTTGAGAAAAGAGGATGAAGGATTCTGAGGTCATCCCACATTGGTATAAGAGAGAATAATTCCCTTTAGAAAGGTATCCAAAGTCTTTCTCTGCAAATTTGTCATTTTAACAATTTAATATTATTAATTACATTTCCTTTTGTATTGTTCCTTTTGTATTGAACCCTAAGTTTTTAATGTGCTACAATGAAATTTGGGTCTTCAAGAGAAAGATTTAATGTGTAGTATTATAGTATTGTCAAGATTATTTTCCTCCCCAGAAAGCTTTGTTCAAGGATCCCCTATTAACACCTCCAGGAATGACTATCCCTAGGAAACCAATCTGGGGATGCTGATCTAGAGGAAAAAGCCACCACCAAGTGTCAGGAGTTTGGAGTTTTGGTCTCAGTCCTGTGCACACTTGCCATGACCTTAGGCAATTGCTTTAGATCTGATTCCTTTTATAAAATTAGGAAACATTGTCAAATATACTTTGGTCGTACAAAATGTCTTTACAAATGTCTGGAAAAGTCTACTCACCCTGATTACTCCACACCACAGTGTGGCTCTTAATGTCATCCTTCTACCTGATTGAAAAGGGGTCGATACAGTAACAAGTGTTAAAAAAGACCAAAGCCCATAGTGTTTGTTCTCAGTGTAACACTGCAAGAATGGTAGAGTTAATAATGGAAAACTTAGCAACTTAACAGGAAAAATATTCTTATGCCAGGCATCACAATGATGCCATTCTCAGAAAGCAATCCCAAGTGGTTTTTATTGTGGAATTTCTCTTTCCTTACCTCCCACCTCTCTCCCACATTCTCATCACTCCAGCCAAGCCAATCTCCCACATAAACAAAGGCCACCCCACCTGAAATGCTCACTCTTTTCCATGATCACTTTTCTGCCCAAAACAGTGCCTCTCACCTGATACATGAAGCCTTCCACATTTCCAGGAGATTCTGAGCCTCTTGAGAATGAGTATCCTGTATTCTTGTACTTCCAGTTTCTTGCATAATACCAGGCACATGGCAACAGTATCCTATCCTGGCCGAACTCCTTTTCTACTTCTATAATCTTGCAGATAAGCATTGAGAACTATATACTGCCACATATAATCATTTTTCTGTAACTTTCAGTTTATCACCATTAAGTATAATATTGATTGTAGGTTTTTGATATATGGCCTTTTGTGTACTGAGGTAGATTCCTTCTATTTCTATCTGGTCTAGATTTTTTTTTTTATCAAAAATGGTTGTCGAATCTTATCAAATATTTCTACACATATATTGCTATTGTATATGCTTTTTATCCTTGCATTTGTTGACATAATTGATTTGTGTATGTTAAGTCATCCTTGTATCCCTAGAATAAATCTTATTTGGTCATGGCATATGAGTCTTATAATAAATTATTGAATTCAAATTGCTAGTACTTTGTTGAGAATTTTTCCATCAATATTCATCAGAAATACAATCTGTAGGGTTTTTTTTCCTCTGTGATGTCTTGTCTGGTTTGGGTATGAGGGTAATATTGGCATCATAAGTTGTATTAGGAAATATTCCCTCTTCTTGAATTTGTTGAGTAATTTGACAATGTGAGCATAAATTATTTAAAAGTTTGATAAAAATCACTCAGAAAGTCATCTGGTCCTATTTTGGGGAGAATTTTTATCATTATTTTGATTTTCATATTTTTGTGATTGCTTTATTCAAATTTTCTGTTTCTTCATGGTTTGGTCATGGTAGCTATATTGTTCCAAAATTTTAACTATTTTTTCAAGATTATCAAATTTCTTTGATAATATAGTTGTTCATAATCATCTCTTATGATCCTCTAATTTCTATGATATCTGTTGTGATTTATCCTACTACATTTTTAATTCTACTTATTAAAATATTCTTTCTTTTCTCTGTTAGCCTGGCTAAAAGTTTATCAATTTTGTTTGTCTTCTCAAAGAACAACTCTTAGTTTCATTGATATTTCATATGGTCTCTTTGGTTTTGAATTCATTTCTTTCCACTCTAAATTTTACTATCTCTTCCCATGTACTTTTGGTTTTGCTTGTTCTTCCTTTTCAAGTTGCATTAGGTGTAATATTAAATTATTTGGAATGTTTCTTACTTCTAAATGTTGGCCTCTATTATGCCATTTTTAACATTTAGACAGAGAAATACATACATGCATACATGCACAACAGTATAAACTATCACACTTTAACTATTACAAAATAAATCATTAGAAAGTCAGCAAAAAGTATTGAATTGCACTACTACTTAGAAATAATTTAAAACAAAAAAAAAACCTTACTTCTGAAAAGGTTAACCCAATAAAGGAAATTAATTGACTCTTAAAACCTGATTATACCATTTATTCATTCAATTAGGAATCTATTATTTCTACCTATACATTTCCAAATAAAAGTTTTTCATGTTTCCTTTTTTACTTTATTTTTATTGTGTATATTATACTAAGATGTATAATGTATGTATAAGATGGACTTAATAGACTTAAGATGGTATTAATAGGCTTAATAGACTGTACCTATAATAGATAATCTCTCTCTCTCTCTCTTTGAGATGTCAAAAGATCTAGCTTCACCATACCATCAAATGGTGCCTAGTTCACATCCACTCTATGTAAAATACAATGCTGGATGCTGGAGATACAAAAGAGTATTAAAGCACAATGAGTAGTAATATGTAGTTATGGGAATAGAAATATATTTCTTAATATTTTTAATACCAAAGCTAATGGTAAATGACATATTATTAAACCCCTCACTGATGAATGTTCTAGTAAACCCCAGTTCAGTGTTCAAATGCAAAGTAGAGGTAGCTGTATAGTGAAGGGGAGAACTCCATTCTTGAGATCCAATAGGTCTGCATTCTCCTAGTTCTATAGTTTACTCACTGGAAACATTTGGGCAGGTCATGTAATGTCTTTGGGACTATGTGCTTTTCTCGACAGATCTTAAGCATTCATTAGATCTGATAAAGGATGAAATTAATTTCATTTGAACATTAAATGCATATCATAGTGAGAGCTTACCTCTTCTATAGACATACCTTTTCTTTCTCCAAAGACCCTACATTGGTTACATTATCTATGTTTCCTTCTCCCAGAACTGTATTAGTTCCTTTAAATTTGTTCATTATATTTAAGAGTATTATGTAGGTCATTTGTTGTAGAACATATTTCTTGTTGTATGAAAATGAGAAGAAGGACCAGAAAAAATAGGACAGGGTGGACTACAGAGAATCATTTGGTTTATGATTGAGAATCTCTTCTAGAATGACACACAACCAATTACAGTGGTTTTCTCTGATACATAATAACACAGTAACTACATACTAATTTTTTACTTTACTTCATTTTCTGGAGACTTGATAGGTTAAAAATTTAATCTTTTAACGTATTTTAGATAAATAATTTAACTTTATTTTATTCTATCCTTTCCATGCTTTATATTAAATTTATTCATTAATGTTTTTCACATCTGGAGAATTGGTAAGTTCAGCAAGTAAGTTAGGTTTCTTGAATTGCCTTATTCACATTTGGTTTAATTGTATAAAATGTTATGAAAAAAAAGAACATTATGTAAAAGAGAACCAAGGTCTTGAAAATTATAATAATTAATCAAATAAGAAATTACTCCATTGGTTGGTATTTATAACTTTTCACCAGGCCCCAGTGATCCACTTGTAAAATTATGGACAAATAACATTTGGGTCCCTTAAACAAAATTCACCTTAATAAAAACCAAATCCAATTGAAAATGAAGATCCAGAATTTGGAGCCCAGAATAACAGCAATTATTGCCATTTGAGAATGCCACTCTTTTTTCCTCAAAGTGGTGGTTTTACCACCCACTATCTGACTTTCTACATACAATTCTAACAAGCTCCTTCAAAATTAAAAAGAAAAAGAGGAGATAAGTGCATGTTTCATTGAATTCTATGGTCTTTGAGAATTCCAACACTTTATTATGATGAAAATCAGTTTCTAAGAATTATGTGTGTGTGTCTGTGTGTTTGACACAGACTATGAAGATCCATCATTAACTGTTAATAGTGCTCAACTCAAGAGTGAGATTACAAAGGAAAATTTTTTTCATGTATTCTTGCATCCTTTTTATTTTCCCAGAATATTAAACTCATATTTTTTTAAAAAAGGGAAAAATGTTTCATGGTGCACATAACATAATGAACATAACAGCTTACTTAGCTCTAAAGTTTATGATAACTGTTCCTTCAAGTTTTCCCACCCCAGAAAATTGAGCCATACTTAGTCATTTTACTTAAGGTACAAACTATAAGATTTGTATTTGCTTCCATTTCCTTAACTCAATACTTCCTCTCTATCAGTGAGATATGTTGGCTCTACACTGAAAACATACCCCAAGCCAACCAGTTCCCACCTCCTCCACTACCAGCAGCAGGTACAGGCCACTTTCTCATCTATGTGGGCTGCTGCACATGCCTGCTAATCTCCTTCTACTCGAGCTCTCCAAGTCCATTTTTCATGCTGCAGTAAGATAGTCTTTCTTTAAATATAAAACACACATGTCAATCCCCTGCTTAAATCCTGTTCACATTTACTAAGAACAAAATCTAGCTTCCTTATCACCATATGACCTGGCTCTTGTCCTTCTTTCCAGTCCCACTTCCTCTCTTCACCCTTTTCGTTCTGACCTACCTGTTCTTCAAACATATCTAGCTCTTCCTAGTAGGTATGTTTCTATTTGTTTTCTAGGGCTGCCATAACAAAATGCCATGGTCTGGATGGTATAAACAGTAAAATCTATTTTCTCACAGTTCTGGAGGCTAAAAGTAAAAGGTCAAGGTAACAGCAGGGTATTTTTTTCTGAGGCATCTCACTTGGTTTTTAGACTCCGAATTTCTATGAGCATCTCTGTCCAAGCTCCCTCTTCTTTACTACCATTGTTTATTGATTTGCTATTGGTTTATAAAACTACATAAATCTCAGTGGTATAGCTTCACCATTCCACACCTACCACCAGAGATCTAGTACCATTCACGACAATCACATTGACTCCCTTCACCCCTTCCTCCTAACTCTCTTCCTTCCCACTCTGGTAACCACCATTTTGTTTTCAGAGTATAAGAGTTATTTTTGTTGAGTTTTGGTAACTCATTTGATCTATTTCTTTATATCCCTCACAGAGTGAAAATATCCAGAAATTGTCTTTTTCTTTCTCATTTTTTTCACTTAACAGAATCATATTAAGTGCAATCCCTTTTGTCGCAAAAGAAATGATTTCAACTTTTTTGATAGCTGAATACTATTTCACTGTGCATGTATACCACATCTTTAATCATTCATATGAAAGTGGACATTAATTTGTTTCCATGTCCTGGTTATTGTGAATAGCTCTGGAATGAACATGAGGCCTGCATATTTCTTTTAAAATTAGTGTAAACTCGCCCTTCTTATAAGGACATAAGTCACATTTGGACTAGAGACCACTCATATGACTGTATTTTTTATTTTCATATGACTTTAAATTACATTAATTCTCTCTTTAATCACCCCATGTGCATATGTAGTCACATTCCAAGTTCCTGGGCATTAAGACCTCAACATATATATTTGTTATTTAGCCCATAATAATGTTCTTTCTTCTGACCAAAATGTTTTTTTTCTCAAGAACTTTCTTGGTTCATTTTATTTATTAAAGATTTATTTATTTATACAAGAACTGGGGTACAGGTCAGAGGTGCGGGAGGGTGAGAGAATTCACCAGAGACAGAGTGGGGAGCAGAACGGGCAGACAGACCGAAGACACTGCCGAGGGGAGCAGCGGGAGAGGCAGGAGAGGTCGGCTACACCATGTAGTTTTCTCCCTGCCCGTCAGGGATTCGAATTCGTGCTGCAGAGGCTGCGGATAGCTTCACAGGGCAGCGTTCAACCTGCTGTGCCACTGGGGAGCCCTTTCTTGGTTCATTTCACTAGTCAGAAAAATCTGGCCTTTTGTGAAAACAGTATGGAATTTATGGGATTATGCTAAGCAAGTAAGTCAGAAAGTTATTTATGGATTAAAATAACCAAAACAAACTAACAAAACATAACAAAAATAATACTTAGACTCTGAAAAATATGGCCACTGCAAGAGGGAGAAGGGAAGTTGGGTGGAGAAACGATAAAAGTGGTTAGTTTGATAGTGTGATGGCAGTTTAACTTTGTAGTGAGTGAGGTAAAGCACATACACATATTGAGGTATGAAACTATACTCCCAAAATTTATAAAATATGTAAACCAGTGATAAATCAATAAAATTTTATTTAAATCCACTAATACTTAGTTTGAAAAATTCTGCTCTAAAAATTTTAAGTTAGAATAACAGAATCTCTGACTAAATCACCCCTAACTTATCCCTATAACATTTTTATATAAATGATGGATTCTATGTAACAAATATCAAATATCTCTTTTAACCATCACATTCCAGCCATCTCTAGAACAAAATGCAAATTAAATGCAATTTGTTTTAGGAAGCTTTTCACTTTTCCCTCTATCATCACAATGAAAGGAGGTCTTACTGAATGGGAGAAGATATTTGTAAGTCATACAGATGACAAAGTGTTAATATTTAAAATATATTAAAAATCATAAAAATCAACTTTAACAAACCAAGCAAGATTTTATTACAAAAACTGGCAACAACAAATGTTGACGAGAATGTGGAGAAAAAGGAACTCTCCTGCACTGCTGGTGGGAAGGTAAAATGGCCCAACCACTATAGAGAAGTGTGTAAAAGTTCATCAAACTACTGAAAATAGAGATACCATATGGCCCAGCAATTCCACTCATAGGAATATACCCAAAGAATACAAAAACATTAATTCAAAAGAATACCTGCACCCCTATGTTTATTGCAGCACTATTTATAATAGGTAAGATATGGAAACAACCCAAATGCCCAAAAACAGATGACTGAATCAAGAAGATGTATATATACACAATGAAATACTATTCAGCAATCAAAAAAGATAAACTCACACCATTTGCAGCAACACGGATGGAGCTAGAAGGGATTATGCTCAGTGAAAAAAATCATACGGAAAAAGAAAAATGTCAGATAATTTCACTTATAGGAGAACAAAACACTTATAGGGGAACAAAATAAGGGATCAGGAAAAAAATAACAGGCAGCTATAAATCAGAGACATTCTTCAGGGGAGGGAGAGGGAGAAAGAGCAAAACAGGGGAGGGAAGAGCACAAGGGACTATGCTGAAGGTTCACAGGTGAATTGATGGTGGGAATCTTATGAGGACTACATCTGAAAGAAGAAAGCAAACATTGTATAAAAATGAATAATTATGTAATATATAAATAAATTAATTAATTTAAAAAATGGGCCAAGGATCTAAATAGATGCTTCTCAAAAAAAAGATATACAGATGTCAAAAAGCACACAAAAAGATGTTCACCCTCTTTTATTAGAGAAAAAAACAGACAAAACTAAACCAAAACAAACCTTAGAAAAATTACTGCAGAATTGAGGCCTCTAGAAGTGGGGGAGGAGAGTAGGTATGGAAACAAAGAGGGGAGAGGACCCAATAGTCTAGTGTAAAACTTTGGGTGCTTTGATGGAGGTGATGATAACATACATCTGAGGAGGTGTGAACCTAGTCTTCTAAATCATATACAGTGTGGTAACTCAATGTTACCTCAATAAAGGAAAAAAGTCAACTTCACAACAATATAGAAAACATATCTAGAGGGAAAAAAGGAGAAATCACAGCTTTTTTAGGATTAACCATTCATGCAGGATAGTTTGCTATGCAATCATAAAAGAGGCTAGAATATATATGTGAACAAGAGCAAAGGAGATAATCCTGTATTCTATAATATACTTGGTTTTCTTTAATTCAGTTCTGCCAATAACCTACTACATTGCAGCAGCAAAGAAAAATTTAATTTCTTTGGCAGAGAGGCAGAAGCCTTTCTGAAATGTCTGTATCATTCTAAAATGCCAAGCAGCAGTGCTGATTAATATAGGTTAGAGTACTGATGGTGCTTCACTTTGGGTTTCTTCAATGCCACATCAATGTAACTGTCAAACCACAGGCTAGCCAAAGTGAGCTGACTAGTGAAATAGAAGTGGTGAAAGCTATACTCTTTCCTTCTTCAAAAATGGGCATAATTTCACTTTGATCAAAATAAAATTGCAACCTCAGTTCTGCTGAGTAATATATGTATGAATGAACTATTCATTCAGCATGAATCACTAAGAATATTTCAAAATTTTTAAATAGCTTCTTGATAGTCTTTAATTTAAATCTCTATATTACTGCAGAACTTTGAACAAGTTACACTCTTGACAACCAAGAAATATAATTGCTGCTAAACAACTATCTCAACTTGATGAAACAAAATCAATGCTCTATTATTTCTTTTTTGCTACAAAGAAATCCCATCAATATGATGATTTAGTTCAATAGTTTATTATTATATAAAATGTATGGCTTAGATTTTTAAGCACCAATCTATAATTTCCCAGCATATAAGCTATACTATATGTAAGATATATTAGTTGAGACGGAGAACCCATATTCTGAATCTGATCAGGATTCCTCTAGAGGATTCTTCTCCCTGCTCAGCGCCCCAAGAGGTTGACCTGTGTGGACCATATCAGAGATGCACAGTGATTTTCACTTGAGTTCACCAGTGGAGAATTCCAGGAGGAGACAGGAAAGAAAGAGAAGCGTGAACTGAAGTATTTGTCCTCCTGTCTCCTCCTCATTGTCATAGAAGGTGACTTCTCTCCACAACTCTCTCCTTCCCAGTTCTGTTTATAGCTTCTTCTCCCTGTTCCTCAAGAGAAAGTAGGGATTATAACTATTGTTATTACCTGAAAATACTATTCTACACTCTTTGGTTTTCCTACCCCATGCCTTTGTCCTGCTGAACAGTATCTTTTTCCAATCAGAATTCACCTGACTTGAGTAAACCTTTGCTGGAGCCTAAATATGTCAGATGCTTAGAGACGCTCAATGGAAATATGTAATTCTCTTTCAGAGGACCTGTTTTGGGACTATTTACCCTTATAAATATTTTTACTTTCTGTATTATTAAGTTCATTGGTATATCAGTTAATTCCCTCTTCCAAATTTCTTTTGGTATGTTTTGTTGTTTATTTTCAAATTCATTAGGGCAAGTAGCTATTTATCTTTTCTCACATTAATAATGATATCTAATTTATACATATTTTTCTGAGTCTTGCTAGTTACTAGGTTTCATTGAATTTGGATAAAGTATTCTTCAAATAGATTTTGAGAAAATTATTTTTGTTTTAATTTCCATTTTGGTCTAAATGTTACATAGTATTATATCTTAATTTTTTTAAGATTTATTTTTATTTATTTGTGTATACAAGAACTGGGGTACAGGCCAGAGGTGCAGGAGGGTGAGAGGATTCACCAGAGACAAAGTGGGGAGCAGAATAGGCAGACTGACTGAAAATCACTGCTGAGGGGAGCAACTGAAGAGGCAGGAGAGGTCTGCTGCGCCATGTGGGTAGCTCCCAGGCCAGCAGGGGATCAAACTCGTGCTGCAGAAACTGCGGACTGCTTGACAGTGCTGTGCTTAATCCCTTGTGCCATCAGGGAGGCCCTATATCTTAATTTTGATGAATTTTTAAGCATTTGACAGACTCTCCAATTTATTATTTACTTCTAATTCTAGCAGTATATATATTCTATCAAATCTCTCCTCTTTTTTGAATTTCTTTGTGGTCAAATAAATGATAAATTGTTTCATATTTAGTTACTTGAAAAAATTATATTCTCTATTTGAAAAAACTGAAATCTATGTATGATCAGACACATCATGTTTGCTAAAGAAATCTACTTTTGAGAGAGATATAGTCACAAATCTTTCATTATCATTATAGTTGTATAAGATTTTCCTTTCATTTCTAAGTCTTTGTGGATTTGTCTCTTTTGTTTATCATATCTAATCTAATGATTATTAAATCTTTATCAACTTAGATTCATACCATTATACAATATGCCCACTTATTCTAAGTGCTTTTAAATTTGAATTTCACTATATGTGAAATCAAAATCATTATTCTAGATTTCTTTTGGTTTACATTTTTTATGTTGCCCAACTCCTTTGTTGAAGGGAGGAATGAAGAAAAGGAAGGAAGGAAGGAGGTTGGGAGGGAAGAAGGAAGGAAAGAAGTTAAGCTAACTTTGCATCTTAATATGCACTTACTTGTTTCTAGCATATCTGAATTTTGTCTTTTAGCTAAAAGTAGTAGTTTCTGACTTAATAAGTTTGTTCAGTCCACTCACATATAACGCAAAGTCTAATGCTTTCAGAAATGATTTTATTCCTTCCGTCTTATTTCATTGCTTGCTGCTTATTTACTTTGTGTTTCACTATTTTTTTTCCTTTTAGTTTTATTGGTTTGATTAAATTGCTGTTTATCCTTATTTCCACCATGTTAACTTAAAGGGTCTGATGTATTTTTCCATTCTTGTAATGGATATCGTCTCTTTCCAGCTGTCTTAATCAGACTCATATGTCACTATGATTGCTTTAAAAACAAGATACTAGCTACATTCCTGTTTATGCCTCCTCAACAGTGTAAAAAGAGCTGTAAAATTCTTTTATGCCCCCCGTTACTTCCTTACATAATCCCATCTTTGTGGAGGGGGGCACACATTTTTCTTGCCTTTCTTGTGCCTGCATAGCAATAGTTTGCTGAGATAGTTTAGTTCTTGCCATAGCAAAATTTCCCCAGCGGAATACCTCTTCCTTTTCAAGAGTCTTTATTCAACACTTACGTATATTTTTTGCAGTGTTTTCTTAAACTTATATATAGTATAACAATGAGATAACATTTATAGGATATATCATAGAGCTATATAGAGTGTGCCAAATTCTCTTCTAAACGTTTTATATTTATCAACTCAGTTATTCTTTGCAACCATACTGTGGGTGTGGGGTGAACTCTACCATTACTCTTATTCTCTATATTACAGAAAAAGAAATTGAGACAAAGAGATGTTAAATACTTACCTACAGTAACAAAGAAATAAGTGAGAAAATAGAGAACTAAATCCAATTGTGTGACTTAGAAGCTGAGTGTGTAATTCCTGTACCACCCTGATTCACCACCATGGTTGTTTTTCTTCATCTTGGTCCAACTTTAGGTCCTTGCTTGGTTTATTTTGTTGTTTACTTATAGTCTTTTTCATGCATTTTCCCAATGTGAGGGAGGTGGGTGGCAATCAATCTGAGTGCTTGCTTATCCCTGAGTTCATACTTTTTACGCCAATATGTGTATAAATCTTGGCTATGTGTAGAATTCTTAGACTCTGAGTCTTTTCTCTATATGTTTTGTCTTCTAGAGAGTGCTGACATCCTGCCTGTAGCCTTAGGCTAATGGGCCAGGTCATCACAGCAGGGTTCCCACCAGTATTTCAACAATTGACCTGAGAATTGACCATTGTGCCAGCAGAGGAAAATAACTGCCCACCCAGGAGTCCATGCAGCCAAAGAGAAAAGGGACAAACTAAAAATTTCAAGATTTTAAAATATTTTTAATATCTAGTACTAGGTATAACTGCTAAATGAGAGAGCTCACATGAATAAAAATTAATTTTGCATGATTAAGGAGATATAAATACAGTATCAAAAAATAGAATAGTTCTGCTGAAGATTAAAATTCATTTTCAAAAAGATAAATCAGGGTCTCCCTGGTGGCTCAAAGGGTTAAGTTTCAGCACTATCAGCTATCAAGCAGCCACTACAGCTCAAGTTTAGAATCCTGGCTGGCCACATGGAGCAACAGACCTCTTTTGTCTCGCTCACTGCTCCCCTCAGCAATATCTTTCAGGAGATCCACCTGTTCTGCTCCCTGCTCTGTCTCTGATGAATCTTCTCAGCCCCTGCACCTCTGGCCTACATCCCAGCTCTTGTATGCATAAATAAAAATATATCTTTAAAAAAAAGATAAATCAGTAGATAAAAGTTTGGTGACTGATGACAATATCAGTAAACTTATTTTAAGAAATCATAAAGCATAGAAATGAAAGAAGTAGAATTTATCTGGGGAAAGTTGAAAGAGTTATAGAATATCTAGCAAGCAAATAATGGGTGTTTGGGATGAAAGAAATGAAATAGATAAAAAGCAATATCCACAAACAAAAAAAAAATCTAAATCTATACAATGAGATTATTGGTTTTTGTGAAAAAGATATACATTTAGGCATAATTTATAGGTTAGGAAAGTATCTTAAATGCTTCCAGAGAAAAAGAAAGATTTCCTATTAATATTCACTCTCAATCTGTGAATAGAAAGTTAAAATCGAAAGTTGTCAATGTAGAGACAAGCCTGGTCCCATCGTAGAGTAGTCCATGAAAAATGTGTTTCTCCCACGGTTGTCAGACAACAAAGTCAAGAGAAGGAGACCTGGGCTGCAGGACAGCTGGCCCTGCTTTCTCAACAAGTCAGTGTCTTGATAAAAAGGGACTGTGCTCTATGAGAAGAGACTTACAGGGGCATAACCACCAGATGCAAACTGTGACTATGAATTAGGTATTGTGTTACACAAACCAGCTGCAAAGGTCATTCTGGAGTCAACTGAAGACATTTCAATAAGGCTTGGGAATCATACGAGAGAAAAATTTAATAGCAAAATGGAGATGGCAAACTAGAAAAGATAAATCACGCAAATATACACACATATGCATATATATGTAAATATAGGCACACAACATGCAAATAGTACATACACGTTAATATATAACTATATTTACCTATAAGTAGAGATATAATATATATGGCATAGATATAGATAGACTCTGAAAGGGCATTCATTAGTGTTTTTAAATAGTGACCTCTTATTGGTTGCAATAGGATGTCTATTCATTTTATTTTCTAATTTCCAACCTGCAAAATACTGTTCCCATAAAATTGCTATAATCATTTATCCTCTTTATATATGTTGTTTTTAACATAAGTATTTTTTTTTATTTTTCAGGAGAAATGTATGTACATATATATTTACATATATGGAGTAGGGACAGGAAAGGAAGAAGAGGAGGGAGATAGGAATCAATAAGAGAGAAAGGAGGACAAGAATCAGAAGAGGAGAAAAGGGAGAGAAAGAATAGGAACGGAAACCTTGAAGGAAACCCAAGGATGTCTAGGTAGAAGGAGTGTGAGGATTCAAGGAAAAGGACACTACACAATCATTGCGGGGTCTGGTACACTGTGTGGCTACTGATGCAGAGCACAGCAGTCTTGCCTGTTTCGAATTGTCACAGAACACCACAGTAAGAAAATATAACCCTAGCCATTAATGTTCAACTTTTCACACATTAAAATTGGCATAATAGTTTTCATGGGGGAAAAGCCAAAGCATAGATTGATTATGGATGTCTCTGAATTGTAGTGCCTGTTAACACATATCCTACTGACACAAGCTTTATGATACCCATTTCTCTTATAAAAATACCAAACATTATTTAAATGAAGCTGGGCTTTATTTTGTAATATTCTTATTTTCAGCAGTTTTAAATATTAATTTAGACTTTATAACCTTGAACTATATTAAAGTTTAAGTTAACACAAAGCAATATTTACATAAAATTGTCCATGAAAGAGGGGCTTCTGGACAAGTTCATGTTGTAAACAGAACTGAATAAAGCATGTTTAATTTGCATAAATTGCATACTCTTCTATTAAAGAACTCATAATAGTCTATATAGATTGAAGATGCTGAATTCAATTAAATCAGAATACATCAGCATGTCTGATCAAGTGCTTTGATAGTTTCTTTTCTTAACTGCCTTGGTCAACTTGACAAAACAGTCTAGAGCTATACTAATTCTCCCTGCAACTAGTCAAGATTAAGAAAACTTGAATGTTCTTATAGTCAAATATATTTAAATAAACTCAAATTTAGGGTTTTTTTCTTTATTTCATGGAGAGCTGTGCTCAGCATGGTGACATTGCTACTTTAGTTGAGTCACATTCAGAGCTTTATCTTGTGCTTACCTGAGATATCATCCCTTCACCAATCTGTTGATAAGGCTGAATATTATTATTGGCCTCCTGGTGTCATAGACTTCCTTACACCAATTGATTAATTCTAAATAAATGTTTCCCCCATTCTGGTTATGTGGCACTTCGGTTTTAAGGGTTCTCAGATGCTAACAAACAGTCCCCAAACCATCTTAGGAAGATAAACTATTGTTGCTCTTAGACAATGAATGGGATGTATATTCAATGGTCTTGCTGAGGCCAAACCTCTCACCACCAGTGTCTGGCTCTACGACAGCATGAGGAATCTGATCTCATGCTGTTTGGGGATTTTTTTTCTTGAGCCTTTAAATTGTGTTGATGTGGCACCGTATAAACCAAACATTCACTCAATCACTTTTTTACAACATGATTATTTTTAGTTGTACAGGTAAATACTGAGTCAACAAATAATGTTACCTTCAAAGCATTTGAGTTCTCTTTCATGTTAATTATTATTTGTCAAGATATGTCAACTTATTAAGATGTAGTTCAATGCCCATTTTTTGGGTACATAAAATTCTTCCAAGAGTATTCAACCAAATATGGTTCTAATGAAATGCTGGCAGTAATGTCACAAAGTAGCAAAACCTTCCAGGCAGTCTGAGATTTTGTTTTCCAGGAAGCAAGAAACGTAAATGGTTGGAATGTATCTCAGGATGAGGAATATCAGTGGCATGCTTATACAAACAGAAGAGATAACTTTTCCAGTTTGTTAATATGCTAGGTCCATAAAAGCACATGGACAGAGTTGGCATTAAATCACGTTATCTTATTCCCTGTGTGCTGAATTGAACGCACTGTGCTCTGTTCTAAATTCTCAACTCTTTCCCATTCATGGTTAGTCTGAATACTTTCACCTAGCCACAGAGTCACATCTGCCAAAAATTCAGCAGGCACACCCTCATATTCTTAAAATGGATGCAGCTACAAATTTTAGGAGCTCCCTTGCCTAATGTCTCAAAATTTTTTGCTGTCAACCTGTCTGTTCAACTTTAAAATAAACTTGTTCATGCAATTGTTCAGGATTTTAAAGTGCTCATGTATCTGAAATCCAGGTCATGGTTTTCAAGCAACCTCGACAACTCATTTTTGCATTAACTAGTTGGCATTTAGGGCCTTGTTTCTGTTTGAAGGGAGAAACTTTTCAAAAGGAAGGATAAGCTTACAGAGAACAAGAACCTTCATCCCCTAGGTTTGTACAATCTGGTCCTTTTTTTTTCCAGTGTCATTCCTTACTATGTATTGGTTTTGGCTGATCAACACTTTTACATAAGGCAGATATTGTGGTCTCTCCTGCCAATGGTGATAAGACCAACCTCAATGGAGAGATTTCTTCGTTCTTAGAACTGGACCCCCGTAGTTGCTGACCTGTAGGGTCAAGTGCTAACATCAGGTTGTTTGAGACAGACAGAAGGGCCCTCAGTTCACTGTAAATGAGGATACCATGTTCCAGCTGGAATTGCACCCTGGAGACCCACTAACACCTCTTTCTCCAAGGCTGCTCAGAACTCATCTCACTCTCAATATCCTCTTATGCTTTGCCCTTAATTAATTCGGTGCTTCCTTCAACTGGACAGTGCTTCATGCCAAGCCACCTCGTAAGACTCTGGTCAAATGGCAACTGGACACTGCTGGGTCCAAAGCCCAAATCCACACTCTGTGGGTCCACCTCTGAACCTGGAGCTGCAAGCGCCATCATTCCAGCAAGATTGGAAACAGCGCATGGTGAGCACCCTGCCCAGCAAGCACAGTGCAAGCGGTCAGTCTCCAAAGCTTTACAGATGGTTTTATAACGTCACATGCGTTACGTGAGAAGTGTTTTCCACTTTTGAGCCATATCTCAGATATTTCTGCATCTTGTCTAACTGGTTTTCAGCAAAGCTCCAAATATTGCTTTTGGTTGATAAATTCACAATTTTTTTTTTCATAGCCAATCTATTGAATTCTTCTAAATAACTCTAAGAATTATATAAGCCCAGTTTATGTAATCAGCTGTTTCAATAAATGTCACAGATTTGTGGCTAGAATTTAAAAAGTTAGAGAACTTCAGTCTCCTAAAGGAAGCAGATTACCTTGTCTTGTGATTCTCAGGCACAAGATATTTTGAGATTTGCCACAAAGACAGATACAAATAAAACAGTAAGACAAAGGCAATTAGAAAAATAAGTGATTTTGGGCCTCCCCGGTGGCGCAGCGGTTGAGTGCTGGGTTGCGAAGCTGCCCGCAGCCTCTGCGGCGCCGGTTCGATCCCCGGCTGCTCCCCGGCCACCAGAGGAGGGTCCCACATGGCGCGCAGACCTCTCCTGCTGCCCGCTGCTCCCCTCAGCAGTGTACTTCGGTCCTTCTGCCTGCTCTGCTCCCCGCTCTGGCTCTAGTGAATTCTCTCACCCTCCTGTGCTTCTGACTGTACCCAGTGCATGTATAAACGAAACAAACAAACAAATAAATAAATAAAACATGCCTCTATTAAAAAAAAAAAAAAAAAAACAAAAGAAAAAAAAAAAAAAAAAAAAAAAGAAAAATAAGTGATTTTAGGTAAAGAAGGAAAAAGCCAGTTCTACAGCCTGAATCATTGGTCAGTCAAATGTTGACAAACGGGAGTGGACATTCTTTTGGATTTTAGGAAGTCACATTCATTTCTATTTCCACCTCATAGTAGGGAACAGCATGTGGCTGCATAGATCACTGCATAAATCTAGGAAGTGTTATTCATGCAGGCAATGTTCATGTGAACTAAGTTATAGTCTATGAACCACCCAGAACTGTGCACAGCTCTGCCTTATAGTCTGTGTATCATAAGAACAGTAACATTAAAGGACACTTGTCTCTCTACCAGTGTCTCATTTGATACAGCATTTCCTTATAGTTCATTGGAATTTAAGTCTTCCTAACTTACACAACAAATAATAGAACAATAGAAGTTGAAGTAAGTTCACTACCTAAAGTCACACCCAAGGTGACCCACATCCAATGACTAACTGATATGGGGTTCTGTGGCCCTTATGCCTTTACTATTCTCAAGAGAGCTTTAAAAGGCCATCCTATCATAAGAATTTCCCTCAGTATTTGTTGAGGTCTGCACTGAAGCTCATCAAACTCAATTTCTTCCTTTCTCTTGCTTTCTTCCCTCACTTCCATAGGTGCTGATCTCAAGAGGACTTTCTAATAAATCTCTTATACTCCAATATCCAAGTCAGATTCTATTTCTAAGGAAAGCCATGTTGAAGAATCTTTGTCTTCCAAATCCCACACTCTTTTCAGCAAATCACACTTGACTTCTATCTGAAGTTTGGCCATGGTAAAATCAGAAAATCTCAATCATACATAAAACAGACAGATTGGCTCTTTTCTGTTATTTCAAGGGAAAACCATACCTACTCTAATTTGTCAAACCTCAAACATCCCTTTCTTATCATTAGTTCCTGAAATCCCTCTATTTTTTTAAAGATTTACTTATTTATGTATATGAGAGCTGGGGTACAGGCCAGAGATGCAGGAGGTGATAGGAGTCACCAGAGAAAGAGAGGGGAGCGGAAAAGGCAGACCTACTGAAATACACTGAAGGTGAGACAGGAGCGGTCTGCTGCACCATGTGGGTCACCTCCCTAACCAGGAATTGTACTCGTGCTGCAGTGGTTGCAGATAGCTTCATAGAGCTGTGTCTTACCTCCTTGCGCCATCAGAAACCCCTGAAATCCCTTTAATAATGCAAAATCCTCCATTCTACCACTGAACTATATTTTAATGAAAATACCTACAAAAGATACATGTAAAACATGACTGTATTTGTAAAATGTGTGATATGTAGTTTAAGAGGCAGGGATTCAGGTCCCATAAAAGGACATGAGATTATATTGAATAATAATGTAATCTATCTTATATACTATATACTCATATTCATCATTAACTCTATGTTGCATGTACACACTCAGCAGACATGTGTGTTCAAAAAGGTGCATGTTTCATAGACTCACTCCCTCTGCCCTATCTCATGCCTAAGTTACCTGGACAAAGTTTTTTTTTTTTTTTTTTGTAAGTCTTTTTTTTTTTTACATAATAAATTTTATTTTTATATTCCCCATACAATTGCAACCCCCCCATTTTGACCCCAATCCCTCCCCTCCCGCCCCCCACCCCCCAAAAAGTGTCTCTGGTTCATAGTTTTTTGTTGATTTTGATTTTCACTTTCTTATAGTTATTCATTTTCCTGGTCCCTTATTTAAGTTTTCTAGATTCCTGCTATGAGTGAGACCATCCGGTATTTTTCTTTTTCTTTTTCGCTTATTTCGCTGAGCATGATCCCTTCCAGCGCCATCCATGTTGCTGCAAGTTGCATGTGTTTATCTTTTTTGAATGCTGAGTAATATTCCATGGTATATATGTACCACATCTTCTTGATCCAGTCATCTATTTTTGGGCATTTGGGCTGTTTCCAAAGCTTAGCTATTGTAAATAGTGCTGCTATAAACATAGGGGTGCAGGTGTTCCTTGGAATTGATGTTTCTGTGTACCTGGACAAAGTTTTAATGTCACTTTTATTCATGACATTTCAGTTATGTTTATCCTTTAGCATTAACATATAATAACATAGAGTCAAAAATAGAGCTGTAAAGCAATCAGCTTCAATCCATTCCTAATTATTAAATAAAAACAAAACATTGTTCTTTTTATCCTCCTTAACCCACAAGAAATAGAAAAAAACAGCTCGAAACTTGGCCATGACTCTTTGAATTATGAGAAAGGGGAGCACATGACACAAAGAAAGGGAAAACTTTTATCATTCAGTGTCCATAAACATATAAGCTCACACACATGCATGAGAGCGCACACACACACACACACACACACACACTCCTATGATACCTTATCAGTCTCTGGATTTTTGTTGCTGTTGTTGTTTTCTTAAGGATAACTCTGTACCCACCAATGAAGACCAATTATACTATGACAATAAACAATCCCAATGCAAAAACAAAGCAAATTTCACTCTTACTACTCATCTTCCATAGCTCTGCACCACATTGTCTTCATCCTAGAACTGAGGCTGCAGGAATAGCTCTGATTGGTTTTCTTCAGGATATTTTGTAATTATTAATATATTATAAAATAGAAGAAAAGTGGTTTTAATTAGTATAATATGTACTTGGCATGAAAAGAAAACAGATTATTTTTACTTTTTTTTTATTTTTATTTTTTTTAAGTTTTATTTTTATATTCCCCATACAATTGCAGCCCCCCCCATTCTGACCCCAATCCCTCCCCTCCCGCCCCCGCCCCCCTAAAAGTGTCTCTGGTTCATAGTTTTTTGTTGATTTTGATTTTCACTTTCTTATAGTTATTCATTTTCCTGGTCCCTTATTTAAGTTTTCTAGATTCCTGCTATGAGTGAGACCATCCGGTATTTTTCTTTTTATTTCTGGCTTATTTCGCTGAGCATGATCCCTTCCAGCGCCATCCATGTTGCTGCAAGTTGCATGTGTTTATCTTTTTTGAATGCTGAGTAATATTCCATGGTATATATGTACCACATCTTCTTGATCCAGTCATCTATTTTTGGGCATTTGGGTTGTTTCCAAAGCTTAGCTATTGTAAACAGTGCTGCTATAAACATTGGGGTGCAGGTGTTCTTTGGAATTGATGTTTCTGTGTCCTTTGGGTAAATACCTAGGAGTGGAATTGCTGGATCATATGGAAGCTCTATGTTTAGTAGGTCCAGAAATCTCCACACAGCTCTCCACAGTGGTTGGACCAGTTTGCACTCCCACCAACAGTGCAGAAGAGTTCCTTTTTCTCCACATCCTCTCCAACATTTGTTGTTGCTAGGAAAACAGATTATTTTTACTTTTAAAAAACTGGGAAACTTAGCAGTAAAAAGTTTTCCCAGCTATAATTTACAGCCTATGAAAAATAGATTTTTGTTCTCTAGGTTAAAGATTTTTTGGTTTTCAGTTAAGGATATAATCTAGGAAGACATGCTGCTCACTTTAAAGTAAGGATAAAACAAACCTAGAATCCTTTATCCTATTACTCAAAACCAACGTACAGTTGATTACTCAAAATCAATATCAAGTTATAATTTATAGAGGTTATCATCTGTCATCTTTGGTCCTGATTTTCTGTCCATATTTGACACTCAAATGAGGGATAAACCTTTGGAGGGGGAGTGAGATATAAATAAACCCTCTACTCCTGTTATTTACATGGCTTCGTGCATTAAGTTTAAAAAGCCAGACACATCTTTATCTAAGTATTTGCAAATTCCAAAAATACTGCAATTGCCCTGTTTAAAACAACTGTTTAAAGTAACTGAAATTACCTGTTTCTTTGCATTAAGCTATTTGGAGCCATTGGCCAAGTGTTAGAGAGACAGGAAGGTTCCCAGGGACTCAAGGGCAGCACTTTGCTGTTCTCCACAAGCTGGTAAACAAGAGGTTAAACAAACCTGATGACTCGACCCCAGATACCTGCATTCATAAATTTCCTTGCCTTTGTTTTTATTATTAATTTTCCCAGTCTGTGCATCCCTACGCCTTCTCTTTACAGCTTACCAAGTTAGCCTGTTGAAGAAGGGAGCGTTATACCTTGAAACCATTACAGGTTCAAACTGGAGCTGCGGGCACACAGCCTCAGTGAGACACTCACCTTGGAGAAGGTCACAGGCCCTGTGCCCACACGAGCTGCTGCTGGCTGTGCTCCCAACTAGTAACAATAAATGAACTTTAGCCAGGTCCATGCTCCTTGCTTTCTCAGTAAAGTGTAATTTCTTTGTTCTCAAACCCCAGCCTAAAAACCTATATGAACCCCTACCCCCAACACCTCAGAGAGTCTCTCTTGCCAAGAGAGATCTTCCTAGAACTCTCTTTCCTTGCTCTTTTGATTTTTTAAATTTTTTTAAGATTTATTTATTTTATTTATAAAAGCATTGGGTACAGTCAGAAGTGCGGGAGGGTGAGAGAATTCACCAGAGCCAGAGCAGGGAACAGAACAGGCAGACCGACGAAGTACACTGCTGAGGGGAGCAGTGGGCAGCAGGAGAGGTCTGTGCACCATAGGGACCCTTGCCTGGTGGCTGGGCATCGAACCAGAGCTGCAGAGGCTGCGGGCAGCTTCCCAACCCAGTGCTTAACCGCTGCGCCACCGGGGAGGCCCGCTCTTTTGATTATTAATAAACTCTGACTCCTTGCCTGGCTTCACTGCTGTCTGTGGACTCCTGTTTTCAATCTTGACCAGAGGGTCTCAAGAACCCTTTCCTGGACTTGGGAGCAAGGGCCCTCAATCCATCCCTCCAATTCCCAGCAGGCAGGGCAGTAGACAGGGCTGGTTTACTCCCAGCTCATCTGCCTGTGTTGTTGGAGGATGGCATCTACTGTTGAGGGATTCCCAGATCCTCTCCCTTGTCCAGTGACATTGTTATGACTATTTTGTTTTTACAAAAGAAATAAATGCCATTTTTTCAACTATTTATTAAGGTCTTGAGACCAAAAATAAAAAAAAAAAAAGATTTCCTAGAAAACAAGAAATAAATATATAGGCTCAGTAACAGCACAAAAGGGCACCTTGGGAGGACTTAAACTCCCTCTTCACCTTCCCAAACTACCTCAAATCCATGTTTGATCTGAAGAAAATGATATGTCTATTGACAAATGCAGTTTTATGGCAAATGTCCCAGACCTTCCCTTGCAATCAGATTATCATCTCAATTTCTTTATATCAATTCTGCAGTGGCCAGACCACAGAATTCTCCCCACCAGGAGCAGAACCAAAGACCGTCCTTCATATGGAAACTCTGGAGAGCAGGAAGACGGCACTAGCTTGGGAAAGTTAAGGAAGCACAAAGAGAAGTCAACCTCTCAGCTCACAGCAAGTCAAACAGAAGTAATAGGAACAAGAATTCCAAATTAGCTGGTGAAGCACAGCAACAGTGAATTGCCACTGGCCAGCAGCAACAGGAAAGTTATTGGCATCCTGGTCCTGAGAGGTGGATGCACTTATGACTAGGCCCCTGCCAATACTTGGAGGTTCAGGAATGAAGTCCCTGAGAAGAGGATAATAATCATTTTTCAAAGTCCCGGGGTCCCCTGCTCAGGAGACATCACATAGCTTGTATCATTCCTGACACAATCTAATTCAACACTCACCAAAAATATCTTCCATGTCACATCACTCTTGGCTTAGGAATTGGGCCACATTTAGGTCTGATATAGACTCAACAATAGCTCTAACTTGAAAACTCAAGAGGAGGCAGGAAAAAAAAATATATATATATAAAATATATAATTTATGATGCATATTCTAAGAAAGATCTCATGTAATGAAACTTACATATTTGTAAAAAAAATGAAAGTATTCAAAATAACAATGAAAGGGAAAGAGTTAAGAAATTAGAACAGAACTCAGTACATTCAATTCAGTAGACGGGGAATAAGATAATGTGATCTTATGCTAACTCTATCCATATGTTTTTATGGAACTAGCATATTAACAAACTGGAAAAGTTTCTCAAGTTGGCTAATACAATTTTGATTTCACTAAGTTTTTAGGAAAAAAAGAAAGCATTTTTTGCAAGAACATCTTAAAATATTAATTTAGTGATAACATTTTACAGTAATAAGATATTAATGCTCAAATTTGACTCAAAGATTACATTCACGAAAAACAGTTATTTTCACTTGATGATAGTTACCTGATGTTAAAAATTTTACATTATGTCGCCACTCATTCATATTGGCTGTCTATATTGCCTACTTGTAAATATTTAAAACAAACCACACTTGCACATCTCAAGTAACTTTCCACTAGGATTATAATTATGTATACAGAAGCTAGTTCCAGATAAACAGAATCCATCAACTCAATTATGGATAAAACAAAGATCACTCTCAAGGACTGAAACCAAGAAGATGATGGGAAAAGAGCAGGGGAGCCAAGAAAAAGTTGATGAAGAAACTAGGTAAAACATCTCTCTCTTTTTTTCCTTTTTAGAGCTACATTTAATGAAGCACATTATCATGCATAAAGATACAAAATCTCTTTCAGATGGAACTGTGCCCCCTTTATGACTTAAGGTATTAATGGTGGAAGAAATGATTTGTTCCTCATGTTAAAGCTTAGCTCCTATAGAATTTTATTAGAAAATGTTCAAACATACTTCACATGCAGCAGGTTTGCAAAGCTATCAACAAATTTGGGTCTCATTTCATGCTGATAGCTCTACAGTATCAGAAAATTCCTTGGAAACACATAGGCTTGCAGTCCTTATGGTAAGGGATAATCAAATCAAGGAACATTCCAGCATTCAAGGGGATTCAAACCCCTTTTTCTAGATCCACTAGATGTCACTGTGTGGGAATACATCTGAGTTAGACTGAACTTGTTAAAGAGGTAAGAATGGAAACAACTAAAGTGCCCCCAAACAGATCAGTGGATCAAGAAGGTATGGTATATATACAAAAAAGAATACTCCTCAATGATCAAAAAAGATAAATTCATGCCATCTGTGGCATGAATGGATGGAGTAGAAAGGGATTGTGCTAAGTGAAATAAGCCAGGACAAAGAATAGTATCATAATGTCACTTGTATGTGGAATACAGAGAAATCAAACAAAAGGCCAGGTAAAGTCAAACTTAAAAACTAACCCTTGAAAGCTGATCATAGAACTTAGGGATCCAGAGGGGAAAGGGTAAAAAACAAGTGAGGAGATGGCACAATGGACTATGGTGAAGGACTATGGGTGCTTTGGGGGTAGGTGTGCTATAGAAACTACACCTTAAGGGGGGGGTCCTATATTTCCAAAATACTAACAATGATGTGATACAATAGAACTTCAATTAAAAAGTGAAAAAAAAAAAGCCATGTGACAACAGAAGTAATGTTTGGCATGTGCATATTCAAGCCAAGGAATACCTAGCATTGCCATAACACCCAAAATTAAGAGAAAGGCATGGAACAAGCTCTCCCCTAAAACCTCCAAAGAGAACATGACCCTATAGACACCTTCCTTTTGGACTTCTAGTCTTTAGATCTATGAAAAAATAAATTTCCATTGTTTAAACACCCAGCTTGTGGTACTTTGTTATGGTAACCAGCCATTTCTAGAACAAGTTACCTGATCATTAATGCCCCAAGTCTGATGATTTCTGTCCACACTCTGCTTGTTCAGCAATGTCCAGACTTCCTTGCTGTCTGGATTACTGATAAATGCTCTTTTCAACAGCTACTACTAATTTTTCCCAAGAAGTTCCAGTTACTTTTTCCACTTCTGGCTCACTCCAAAGAGTTCCAGAGGTTTATGAAATGTTTGGAAAACCAGAGGTTTCTTTTTTCAAAAGGAAAAAGAACTCTCTCATCTTAAACCTCTCTCCCAGAATGACCTTAAAAGGCTTGAAATTATAGGTTATTGTGGATAGCTAAAAAGCTCATATTTGAAGACTTGTTTGGGGAATTTCCCTTCTGGGGATAAGACTGGGAAAAGGAGACAAGAGACATTCCTGCTTTAGGTTGGCTCTCAACTGCTGTCTTTTAGGGTGGGGGGGGGGAGGGAAACAGTAAATGGCTTTATCTACAGAGAACTAGGGAAATCAGGAACATTTTCTTAAATTAAAACCACTGGCCTAGCAGTTGACTCAGAGTGAACACTAGAGTTTTCTTCCCATATACATCTAATCTGAGTCAAGTCTTTTATATGTTCTGAATAGATGTAATTATTACTTAAAGTGTGCAAGTGGCTCTTCAAAGATTCCTCACAACCATAAAATCTAATTGGTCTATAACTGTATGAAGAAATCCTTAGCCATCATGTCTTCTCATTTAAGTGAGAGAATTTAATGTGTCTTTTCTCCAACATTGGTGCATAGGTCTTATTCATGAGCCTGGTTGATTCTTTAGATTTCTACTTTGCTTTTAACTAGAAGTGACTTCAGCTTTTACATTTTGTTATGTGTGCTTATGGCTTTATCTTCCAGTCATTGTCATCATGGATGGAAATTATATTTGTGCAACTCTTTAGTCTCTAGAAATTGAATAAAAAGATTTGGGATTTGGTTTCAATCTTGGCCATTCCTTTCTTTAACCAAATGAGTAACCCACCAGAGAAGTTAGGTGGGAGAAGTGGGGGTCACACCAAAGTTTTTCTCCCACATGAAGAATTTGGGGGTGAACTCCTAAAAAAACAGAGAAAAGGGAGGTTTACAACTAGTAACATTAGCAATCCTGGTAGTAACACACTTGAGTGAAATACATACCACTCCTCTTCACAAAATATGCTTAAAATTTAACCTAAGTTAGTTGATTAGTCTAGGGAAAAAATAGCTTCTGGTATATGACAATTTACTACAAAAAAAAATCATATATTACATGTGGCTATTTAAATTTTAAATTATCATTTAATGAAATTAAAATTTTCCCTATTTTCATCTTGATAGCCACACTTTGAATGATTAATACTCCCCTGTGTCTAGTGTTTAGATGGTGCAGCTATAGGCTTTATCCAGAAGCTCAAGGAATTCATAAAGGTCTCTCAGCTTTGCAACAGCATACATACATTCTTTCATTAAAAAAAAAAGTTAAAGTTTACAGTAGTAAATAATGAATGTATCATTTTTTTGTAATTAAAAGTATATGGTAACAATTCTGTTTATCAGAATTTTCAAGTTATGTTTTTCTCTAATTTTCTATGCCTTTCTAATTTTCTATGTAAAGAAAGATGGTCTTGGCATTTCATTGTATAGTTAACTTGAGTCTGCTCTCTTTGTCTTGGAAATATAGGTGATTTGGTGTTTAAATGTGAATTATTCTTAAAATATAATGAAACACCATGAAATTAATAAAATTTTTAAGAATACCATTGTTCAGTGTTTATAATTTCAATCCTGTTTGAATTTAAAAGCTATTTTAAAAAAACAAGCATGAACATATGTAATGAAAAACTAAGAAATTTTTTATGGCTCATAAAATGAAACAATACTTACATAGTTGACATCAGGTGCCATCCCAATTTGCACTGACCATATGCTTTGTTTTGTAACTCACCATATTTTGAACTATATAATAGAGTTAGCTTAACAATATTCTGATGACAAAGACATTCCCAAGTTAGTTTCAAGTTTATGAAGCAGTAACAATACAATTTCTATGTTGTTGGCATATTAGTAAAATCTTTAAAATAAACTAATTCTCCATATAGATATGGATAAAAGTAAGGCCATGGTTGTCAAAAGTAAGACAGCAACACCAGTGATTTGTGGTTGCCCTCATTTAAACCCTGACATTTCTGTTAAGTAAAACTATACCCAGACACCCCCTCCCGGTATATGTTCCATTGGAGAGTGTGGATGACTCAGAGAAACTCACTACCTTTCTGGTAAAAAGCATATGTTTTCTGAACACTGAGTCAATAGTTTCTTCTTCCTACATGACATAACTCATTTCATCTGATTCACTTAGAGGTTGATGAGCATAAACACAAACTAAAATTAGACTAAAAATTCATATAAACACACTGTCCTATTCATGTTTTTCCTCAAAGAAATATACTCTGTAAAAACAAGACAATCTTTAACGAGTGTTTAATGACTGCCATGAGAACTTAATCACTCTTTCACATTTAAATATAGTGTAAAACATAAGGAGCTTTATGTATATTAAGGCATGACTGAATAGACTGATAGAGGACAAAGAACAGAGAATCTTTGAATGAAACTCAACTCTATTTCAATTCAACAAATACTAAATGAGCAACTATTGTATGGCATATGTACTACATAAAAGGGTTGAGAGTTGGACATGGGCTAGTAAAGGTAAAGATTGAAATTAAAAATACAATATTTTTAACACATGAATCAAAATTAGCTAGGTTTTTAAAGTATAAACTGCTCTTTCTACTAAACATGAAAAAATGTATACTATCTAGTAAATAAATTTTATTGATCTGAATTAAATTTTTCTCTGTAACTTTTCATTAAAAAGTGAAGGAGAGGTGGCTGGGACATAGTGTGCAAAGAAACCACTCAAACAGAAAACTCAATCAAGTCAATGAGAAATTTCTATAATGTTAATGTGGAAGACCTGTTACATATTTTTACTAAACTAATGTTCATAGTGGTTATCTACATGGGTATTTTTTTTTATTAAAGTATGCTGTTTAAAGTATTTCTCATGTGGAAGAAGTTTGAAGATAGAAGAGAGGCCCTTAACAGAAATATATAATATAATGATTTCATTTTAATCTAAGATGATATTGTCAAAATATAAACATCAAATTGCCTTATTTAAAAAGAGAGCAAAATGTATTTTGAGTTATATAACTTAATATGTCTAACTTTTTTTATCATTTTAGTAAGGAACATAATTAGTATGCTCACATTCTATTAAAATAAAGAATACTTTAGCACCAAACCTCAACAAAATTCCTGGCATATACCAAACTAATAATGCAATAAAAAGAGGGAAAAAATAGAGAGCATCAAGAATACAGAAGAGAAAATTTAAACTTTCACCTCTAACTTACTTTAACTAAATTGTGTCAGCAAAGTCTCCTTATGCACTGAACCTGCATAACCAAACTTTATCTTTTTTATTTTTCTCTTTTCATTGAGTTAACAATGGTTTACAATATTGTATATAATTCAGAAGTACAGGATCATGTGCCTTCAGGGTATGTTCCCACAACTCAGCCATCACTGAGGCACCACCCATAATCCTCCACCATTGAGCATTGGGCATCTTACCCCTCTTCCTCCCTGGTAGCCTCAATTCTACAGTCTGATTTCTAAGGTTTGTTATTGTTTTGGTTTTGTCTGACTTTTTGTTTTGTTTCTCTATATTTTGAATATAAGTGAAATTATACAGTATTTATCTTATTCTTTCTGATTGATTTCACTTAGCATGATCCATTCCAGCTTCATCCGTGTTATTTTAAGGGGCAAGAGTTCACCTTTTTGTAATAGCTTAGTATTCTATTGTGTCTGCATACCACATGGTCCTCATCCACTCATGTGTCTTTGGACACCTAGGTTGTTTCCATAACTTGTCTAAATAGGTAATTCTGCAATGAACATTGGGATGCATATATCCTTTATATATTATTATTATTATAACATTATATAAGTATTATAACATTATATTATTATATAGTAATATAACATGTTTTATTGTATATTATATATAATATATATTATATTATATAACTATGCAAGCTTCATTATTATTATGTTATATTATTATAACATTATATAAGTTTCAAGTGTTCATTGTTGAAAATCAATATGTGTGTATACTATATTTAGCTCATCACTAGAAGTCCAAATTTATTCTTCCCTATGACATTATCCCCTTTTTCCTGGTTTACTCACCTCAACTCCTGTCCCTCATGTCTTTTGGTAGCCACTAACAGATCTCACAGCCCAAAAAGATATAAGGAACCCTTACAAATTTTCATGCCATCCTTGTATAGGAGATTTGCTAATCTTTTCTGTATCATTCCATTACTACCTTCCAATATGACCAAAGGTAATTAGTTTAATAAAATCTATTTATAAACAATGTGTCTTTTTCCAAAGGTAAAACTGCAAATGTATTTGTAATACAGAAAAAATATTCTTTGATATTTTTTGTCTGTTGGTTCCACTGGCCTTCACTTTCCCAACAACCTACAGTGAAACTATAGTATGGTTAATATTGTGCTTCATATTTTTACCTATCAAAGAGAATTTATTATTTCCTATGTTGTTCTTGAATTACTTTCTAATCATAGTTTCTCCACCTAGATTTAAATGTCCTTACAAAAAGGGAAAATTCTTTTAGGCTTTTGTGTACTCCTAGGCACTGAAAACAGTATTAAGCGCATTGCAGGACCTCAAGTAAATATTTCTTGGTTACTGACTCAGTTTTAATCATTCCATTTCATTTGCTTGGAATTTAATGTGTATGCTTTGATTTGAGATAATATTTCATTTTATTTATTTAAAGTATAACCAATAAACAAAGTATTATGAAATCACATCAGGAATTTCACAGATTTTCTGTGTTCTTTGTTTGGGATCTTAGACTGGAACATAACTTTGGCATTCCATGAACATTAAAAATAATACTATTAGACATTGAAGTTTCCAAAACTATATGAGGCATATCCTTAAAGAAATTGACACCATAACTACTTTGGGAAACACCTATCAATGAAGTTATTTTGTCATCAGTTGCATCTACATGTTAAAATATGTCCAAAAGACTAATTCAATTATGAATATTTTTAAAAAGTTTTTAACATTGATTCAAAGGGAGACTCAAGATCACAAAATCAGAACAATTGAGTAGGATAAATAACAATAATAGTAAAAAAAAGAGAGAAAGAAAAAAGAAAACAAGCAAGAGTCATTTGTTGGGAGGGGTACGGCAGCAATTGGTAGATGGAATAGGCAAGATTCAAGATAAACTCTGCAACTCATCATGTTGGCCACCATGCTGGCTCTGCATTGCCCAACCCCAGGGGGCTCCATGCACACAGACTCTGATGGGAATGGTACCCTGAGTTGTAGAACTTTAAGACCCTAGATAATCATAAAGAACCAAATCAGTTGAAATGAACAGGCCTGTATCTACATAGCAAATTAATGGAGTCACCTATGATAATTTATGATAATTTAATTTAATTATAAAATACTAACATATTGTTTTATGACCATGTACCTCATAATTTTTTCCCATATCAAATAAATGGCAAGACTTTTGTGTTTCCTTGATTTTAGATGAAAAGACTCTTCTTATCTTTCTTACTTATCTTTCTTACAAGTATGTGCTTATTAAAGACTGTCTTTCATATCCAAAGAGGTGACCAGGAGAGAAATAAATTTATTAGGAAGGAGAGAGGTTACGAAGGAGAGCGTAGCTGTGGGATCTCAAGAACATTGAAGCATCACTCTATACAGTGCATTCACACCAGAGAAGTATTTCAGAGTGTAAGATCGAATAGTAGCAGATGAACTGCAAACATCAGAGCTCTCAGCCTAAACAAGACTTTGGCAGTCCTTTGACCCATGGACCATAAAGGCCTAAGCAGCCTGTAGGTTCCCCTGGCCATTCCTAAAATATCAGTAATTTCTCAGGAGGACTGGGAGCAGAGGCTTGTTCTTTATTCTGGTGTGACCCTGGAAAAGGACCAAGTCCAGAAAATAACTGAAATTGAATATGCAGCATGTTTATAGAGTGCAGACTCCTAGCCAGGTCTTAGTTGAGACCATTTAAGTGAGTCTTCTTTCTCTCTCAGTCACATGTACAAGAGTATAGAAAAATCTCAAGTACCTCACCACCAACATTGTTCCATAACAATGAAACGTAACTTTATTTTCCCTTGTGTTAATTGTCGGTACGGTGGCCCCTCAATAGCTATCACATGCTCCTTGCCTAACAGCTAACAAAAGTGTCACTTCACTCTATTTTCTCCAAATCAATAAAGTAAGTTTTATCACCTTAAGGGAAAAAGAAACTATTACCTGACTGGACCATTTTAAAATTAGTGGAAGTAATTTGATCAAACTTACATACAAATAAATGCTGCCTGGATGCAAAGCTAATGAAAATATCTTTTTTTGTTTGTCAATGACAACAAAATGGAAATAGTTTGAGGGAATTAAATGTAGTATAAAACAGTCAGAATGGCAAAAACAAATATTGTCTGTTTACATAGTATATGATTCAACAAAGCAAAATACTTATAAAAACTAGTGAACACTATGAAGTGAGACTTCTGAGGTTAAAAGGAAGAAAAGAAGAAGAAAGGGTCAAAGGGTATAGAAATGGTGGTAGGAAAAAAACAGATTTCTGAGATTTGGGGGAACTTCAAAAAATAAAAAAATAAAGCTTTAAGGCTTAAAAAAGAAAATACTTTTTTGGTCAATAGAATTCTCTAAAAGAATGACTCAAAGACCGCAGTAAGTACCCTCTCTGCAAATAAGCAAATTGTATTACAGATTTTAATCAGTATCATATGTTCACTACTAACAAATTAAGTAGACCTTCCTCTCTCTTTATTTTTTGTATTTATTGATGCAATATAGTCAAAATAAGGGGATTATTTAATAAAACAAATTTCAGCACAGTTTAGTAGTGAGGTAAATGTAAGGTGACTTACATTTTATTTTGTATTTTACTTTATATGTCTTTAGCATTTAATTCTTTAGCCTCAATAAATGAATATTTTACATTTATTCTTATTTGAGATCACAAATGCTATTGATTTGAAAACTACTTCATCTGTACTTTACCTGTCTTCCCTCATTCCTTCACCTCAAAGGAATAGATAAACAAATAAACAGTAAGTAGTATAGAAATGTCCCTCACCTGGTAACATAGTATTTTGAACATATAAATGGAATAATATTATATTTAAAGTAAGGCTTTAATAAATAAAATAATAATTTTAACATGGAGCATACCAAAAAGGAAAATATTAAAGGTTAGCACTGGAGTTTTAGAAGCGAACTCAATGTAGTATATACACTTGCTGATTTTTAATGATGTAAATCGGTAACATATAATGCTATAATGCAATGTTACTTCAATAAACAATAAGCAGTAGGAAGCAAAAAACAGAAAAGAAGAAAAATGTATGATATGTTCTTTTCTCCTGTGCTCTAAACAGTAATGAAATGTCATAAAAATATCAGTTTGGTTTTTACCAACTGATAAATAAGAGATATCATTTAGCAATATGGTCCTGGGATTCCACAACCAAACACAGGGCAAGAACCTAATACAAATTTTAAGGGAAGAATCCTTTCCTGGGCTAGGAACATCTTCCTATGTGGTTTGTAAGAAAGGGAGAGGCAGGAGGGAAAAACAGGAAAAGGAAGGAACAGACAAATAGACATGGAACGGAGGCAGGAAAGAAATGACTATCTTGAATATTTTAAGTACATTTTACCTTTAAAAATTAGTGAACTTAAACTTCCCCAGACCGTTTCACTTCATTCATCTACACCATTACTCACCCACTACATGAATTCAGTCTTCATTCCCCTCTGGATTTCTCAATCACAGAGACGGACTTGTGTATGTCACACCAAGCATGCTTGTACTTCAGTTCATGCTTTTCCCTTACGGTCCTTTTCCATTCCCTTCCAAAGTTTCTGTCCCACTGTACTGCAAATTATATTATGAACCTCATAAGTTCTGGGACTCACTTCCATTTTTACCATACCATCTTTCCCATCAGCTGGGCTTTCTGGAGGGCAAAGACCATGTCTTATTTATTTTCGTACCCTAGATGCCTAGGACCACATACCATGACTGCTTTATAATTGTTTGAATTAAACAAATTTAAATTCCACATTTTGAAATTCTGTATTTCTTTCATGATAGACCTCAGATGCATCATCACTGTAAAACCAGCATCCCATGGTCCTATCTACTTTCTCTTTCCTGCTCTCTCCTGACCCATTTTTAATACACTTTGTTGCAGCACTTGGTTCCTCCTGCATTGTGGCATACTGGTGGTTTATGTGTCTTTACCCAATAATTTGAAATAAATCTTGGTCAGAGTAGATAGAGTTTATTTGCAGCTCCTCACTGTTACAGTAGCTGCTATTCCATCACATAATATTTTCTGCTATCAACTCTTCCCTGTGGTTTTGGCATTTTGTGTAACAGTTCTAGATCTCTCATTATCCCTAGTGTGTTGACTTTTTTTTAATTAACATGTTAATTATAGTCTTGGGGTGTCAAATGGTGAACATGGATTAACAAAAGACTAAACCAAAACAAACCTTAGAAATTTGACTGTAGAGTTGAAGTAAACAGATGTGATTTATGAGTGTTTTGGTGATGGTGTGGTGTGGTGACATACTAGGGTCTGCGGTTGGTGTGCTTTAGGGTTACCAGACTAAGCTTAAACTGGGCAATTTGAATCAAAAGGTGCAGTGTTTTGGTAATCTTTGTGGGGGTCTTATATAAGAGGTGCACATAAGAGATACCCAGGGGGGTTGGGGAGAATGATCACCAGGGTTGTTGGGGCAGGGAGATGTCATAACAGAAACTTACATTTTCTTGTGCCTCTAGACTGCTCGCTACACATGCATACCCTGGGGACGCTAGTGACAGCTTAGGGCTCCTGCACTGGTTTGGTCAAACAAAACTGACGCCACAGCAAAAATACTATCAAGTAGAAGAGACACCTAGACTCTCTTCTAGTCTTTTAAATGGCAGCTGCACTTAAACTTCTTAATCCAAGTTTTCTCTGCAACCTAGGATATAATGGGAGTTTTTCCTATAATTGTGATAATAGACTATTAGACCTGTATTAATATATCCTGAGGTACCCTTAGGATATTTCAGAGTCTCTTTTTCTTATTAAATAATGATTAAAAGTTGTCTTTAACATATCATACCACTTTTTTTTTTTTTTTGGTTGGGAGCAGGTTTCAATCTATAATTCTATATTCTGTCTCTGCATTACTCTGAGTGAATTATTTGAGTGAAGAATTTGCTGAATAAATTGTTGAAGGCATGCATTCATTATGGATTAATACTGGGAAAACCTTGACCTAAAAGCTATCATAGGGCCTCTCCTGGTGGTGCAGCGGTTGAGCGCTGGGCTGCGATACCCTCTGCAGCGCCGGTTCGATCCCTGGCTGCCGGGTGAGGGTCCCACATGGTGCACAAACCTCTTCTGCTGCCCGCTGCTCCCCTCAGTAGTGTACTTCGTCAGTCTGCCTGCTCTGCTCTCCCCACTGGCTCTTGGTGAATTCTCTCACCCTCTCTGCGTTTCTGACTGTACCCAGTGCTTGTATAAATAAATAAATAAATCTTTTTTAAAAAATTTAAAAAAATAAATAAAAGCTATCATAAAAGGGGCTTTCTCAGATGCTTTTCTAAAATCAATATAAGATGATAATAATCAAATTCCAGTTGTTCATAAATATGGTTCTGGTCAGACAGCAGCAGCAGGACCTGGGAACTAGTTAGAAAAGCAAATTATGTGGCCTCTTGCCAGACCTACTGATTCAGGAAGTCTGGAGATGGCGCCCAGGAAGCTAGTTTTAACAAGATCTTCAATGATTCTAATGCACGGTAAAATGTGACAACAAATGTCCAAGTTTATCAAAGGGTTCATTCCGTTGTTGTTCCTTTGATGTGATATCTTCATTGTGTTTGGCAGCTCTTACTTTGTAACAAGGATCGGCAAACTTTATTTCCAACTTATTCCATCTGTAAGTGCAAACTGGTCTTTCTTTTTCTTGTCAATTTTTATTAATAAGGTCACACTGGTTTGCATCGTTGTTTTAAAGGCATAGGATCTCCCCCTTCAGGTAATATTACTACACACCACCCACCCCCAAAGCACCCACGCTCCATCCCCTTAGTCCACTGTACTCCCTCCCTACTTTGTTCTCATCCTTTTCCTGTCCCTCCGCCTCTAGTGGCCAAAGTTTTACAGTCAGATTTCTAGGATTTGTCCTTAGGTATCACTTACATGTGAAATATAGAGAAACCACAGGGTCACATAAAGTCAAATTAAGACCAAGGTGGTCTCTTGGAAATTATTTAAATTGTTAGACTATGTCGTCATTTGTAAAATAAGCACAATAACAACAATCTTGCAGGAATGCAGAGAGGATTAAGTAAAGCCACTAACTACACTTCCAGAACTTAATACACATGTCTTCTGATCCCCTTTCCTCCTCCTTCCATTTTATTTTCATATCTATTAAATCCCCTGTTTCTTGATACTCCATCTTAATGATCTAGTATGACTTTAATATATGGGCATTTCCATTTTGTCTTTATAATTCCGACTTAACTAAATATCCATTAGCTAAATATTCATTTGACCCTCAGATTTCTATTCTCTCTATCTAGTGATTTTGTATTCATATCTAGGATATTTTGTTTAAAGAGTTCTTGTATATGGAATGGATATCATGGTTAAACTTTCTATCTCGAGTTCATCTTTAAAGATCTAAGCTCATTAACGTCACCTTTCATGAGCTTTGTCCATTACTATAGTCAACAAATATTTATTGAGTTCTCTCAATGGCTGGATAAATAAGCACTGGGTATTGGGAACACCACGTGAAAATGATAAAATCTATTCCCTAAAGTAACTTCCAGTTCAATGGATTTACCTTATTTATCCAACTGACTTCTTCCTCTACTACAGAGTTTATTTTTCCAAAGAAAAAGCTACACTTCAGTGCCTGAAGTAGGGAAATGTGATAAAAATAGAAGTGTAACTGTGCAAGAAAAAGGTAGCCAATGTGTCTTAGAACATAAAACTCTGATTTCTGAAAACGTACCCTTTATTAATCTATACTCACCAGAAGAATTTCCAGTTTACCAAGGCTAAATTGCCAAAAACTTCTGGGAATATAAACTTCTTTTAATCACTACTGAAGTGGAAAAATTCTGTTTATAAAAATCTTGATTAATTTCAGTGTTGTAATCATGATTTTAGTGAAATGCATTATTGCTACTGGTATTCAAAAGTTTTTTTGTGAAAAGACCAAAAAGCCCTCTTTGTGAGCTTGATTTGCTCAGTGTGTATATTACATACTTCTTGAGAAAAAGAAGAGAACAGAGTTTTTTTTCTTGCTCACAAATCTAACACAGCATGTAGCCCACAGCAAGACCTCAATAAGAGATTGTTTATAAGAGGCAATACTGGTTTTTCAGCCAAAAAGTAATCTAAGGTGGACCTGCTGGTTCCAAGGTTATGGTCAGTGAGAATTTTAATTAGTGTAGATACCCTACCCTAAAAAAGGTGGTACCAATTCACATTTCCCCTGCAGGGAAAAAGTGTATATTTTCTCAGGCCCTCAGCAAAGCTGACTTTTGTTAGTCTTTCTATTCTTTTCCAATCTGACCAATAAAATACAATTGATGTCCTTATTTCTGTGGCATAATTTGTGACCTTGAACATTTTATTTTCACAATGATCTATTGATTTTCTTTCTATGAATTGTCTCTGTTCTTCTCTATATATGTTCCAACTGATATGTTTCTCTTTTTGTTTACCAATATCATTATAGTTTTTACAGAATAATTTTGTAAATTTAGTATCTATGTCTTTACTTTGGTTTTCTATCTCATTGCTCACTAATGGAGAATAATTCAGTAGAAGATAACACATGCATACAACGGATCAAACACAACATTGAAAATGATGATGTGGGGCCTCCCCGGTGGCGCAGCGGTTGAGCGCTGGGTTGCGAAGCTGCCCGCAGCCTCTGCAGGGCATTCAATCCCCGGCTGCTCCCCGTCACCGGAGGAGGGTCCCGCATGGCGCGCAGACCTCTCCTGCCACCCGCTGCTCCCCTCAGCAGTGTACTTCGGTCCTTCTGCCTGCTCTGCTCCCCGCTCTGGCTCTGGTGAATCCTCTCACCCTCCCGCGCTTCTGACTGTACCCAGTGCATGTATAAACAAAACAAACAAACAAATAAATAAATAAAACATGCCTCTATTAAAAAAAAAAAAATTAAAAAAAAAAAAGAAAATGATGATGTGTAGGTCTCTATTCATGAATACAGACTTATGGTTCATTACACATTATTGAGTTTATATAAAAACAAGATAAATACTGGTTTGAGTTCTGTTATCTCCTTTGCATAAAGTGTATAAAGTGCTCAGAGGACAGCGTTTTCCAGATTTTTTGGTTTTGTTTTCCAAAAAGGAATTCAAAGGTTACAGTCCATGTCAAGTGTGAGAAATGCTTCATACTAACCCTTTCTTGGAGTTTTTCATAGCATAATTAGTTATTAAAGCTTCTGAGGAGGTCTAAAATAGAAATAAGCTTAACATTATTTAACCCAGTGTTTCTCAGATTTAATTTGTCACTAAATTATTGTGATTAAAAGATAATACATAATCTTATCCAAGGTTCTGTCAAGCACAATTTGGAAAATCTAGCATGGAAAACCACTTGGAAGGACGTTCACCAAGATGGTAAGACTGGTTACCTCTGGACACTTTAATTTTGGTAACTTATTTTAATATTTTTCCCTAATGCCTGGATTTTAAATGTATTCTTTTATAGTTAAATAACAAAAAACTAACCATTTGCATTTTGAAAATAAAATCTTAAAAACCCAATCAAAAGATCTTAAAAATAAATCATCATCCATTCAACTAAGGTCATTTTCATGCAATTCCTTCATAAACAAAGGTTTTTAAAATAATTTTTAGGGTAACATTGGTTTACAATATTATGTATGATCCAGAGATATAGGAACCCACCTCTTCAGATGTATGTTACCATATCACACCCACCACTAAAGCCTCCACCCACCATAGTCTTCCACCCAATAAAGATGTTATCAATATCACCTGGAATTGTTTTTCTAGTCACGGGTGGATTTAGGCTAATTCTGACCTAATTACTTCTGAGGTACTAGAGAGCACTCAACTGGATGTTCCCCAGCAAAGGAGCTGCTCTGCAGGTAAGGGAATAGAAAGAGAGACAGAGATGAGGAAAGCTCTGATTGACCTGGTCAGACTAGGATTATTGAGTTGAGCAGACTAGGATTATTACAGACCAGCAGTCTCACCCCCACCTGACATTCAGCATCAGCTCACTTCTTAAGGACTTTGTTTATGTAGCCTCATCATTGTAGTTTTACTGTTTCAAGACAAGAGGAATTAGGGATGTTTTTCAGGGAAGAAATGGCTTTAACATTCTTCTTAAAATGAAAGTACTCACTGTTTTTATATATATAAGCTCTTTCCCTCTATTTGCTGAAAGAACCTTTTATAAAATTCTAAAACAAGGTTCAACTTGGGAGAAAATGTAGCTGAGTCTGAATAACCTGAGTTTCTCAGGAACTCTCTTCATCAGCGTCTGTGAACAAAACCAAAGACACAAGTTTTGTAAGATTTGCTCATATGGTGGCACTTATGGGCACTGCCTCCTTGGGCAAGCAGAAACTTGGAAGGAGCAATGCTGATTCCAGCAAAAAGTTTTTATTAAAACTGTAGGCAAACTACAAATGGTATTCATATCAGAAGAGCTGCTGCCAAAGGCCTTAGGGGCAAAAAAAAACTTAGCGCCGGGTGGCACCGCCGCCTTGTGACTCAAGCTTAGTCAAACTGTTATGTCGGAGTCTTTCAAAGTCATTTCAAAATAAAAATCTAAATATCTTTGGGGGAACAATTGGTTCTGGACAAAGGAAATATTAGAGCTAAAATCAAAAACAACAATCAGCTTCCATTTAAGAGAAGTTCAATAAATCAGGAGTCTGTTGCCCCAAGACAGAACTGTCAGTAGTAATCCCAGTAAATCACTCGACATCCCTGGCACAGGCAAAGGATTTTTCTGTGGGGACAGTAACTAATTTTCATGAAGATGGCTGAATGTGCCAGCTCAACTAGTACAGGCAAACTAACACAAAAATGAGAAGATCAATTGTCACTGATTTCTAATCCAGGTTAGGGAATAGAATTCAAGAATTCGTGTTCACATTATGCTACTTAAGACAGTTTATATGTTCTTAAAGCACAATGCATTTGTCTGAGGTTTCCCATAGGAATGGGAAGGTGTGATAATAAAGACATCTCAACCCCAATATAAGAAGCCTTCTCAGATTCCACTAACAGTTAGTGATCCCTCCCTTAACTCTAACACTTTCCGGCATATCTGTTTGGGTTTGAGAACACAAATCTGATTTTTTTTTTGCATCCTTTTCCTTCTATGTACTTTTTTTTATAATGAAAATAGAGAAAAAAGGAGGAACATACATCAAAGGACAAGTTACTGAAGTTACTCTTCCCAGCTCTAGCAAAAAAAAAATAATAATAATCACCTAATCCATTCACAGAATGCCATATTTTTTTTTTTTTTTTTTTAAGAATTATTTATTTATACAAGCACTGGGGTATAGACAAGAGGTGCAGGAGGGTGAGAGAATCCACCAGAGACAGAGCAGGGAGCAGAACAGGCAGAAGGACCGAAATACACTGTTGAGGGGAGCAGCAGGCACGACAGGAGAGGTCTGCCAGGCCATGTGGGAATCTCCCTAGCCAGCTGGGAATTGTACTGGTGACACGGAGGCTGTGGACAGCCTCACAGCTCTGCGCTCAACCCACTGCACCACCGGGGAGGCCCAGAATGCCATATTCTTAACAAACACTCCAGAAAGATGTGTACATTCTTTAAGTTTTAATAGCTTTTACTGGTAGCAAAAATAATAAGAACTAATGCTTATATCGTACTAATAATTTAGGAATTATTTAATCCTCACAAACATCAGATAAGGCAGATAATATTATTATCCTCCTCTTCTAACAAAGCACAAAGGGCTATGTGACAGTCTCATAGTTGAAAAGCTATTAAGTGACAGAATTAGGGTTTGAACTCAGGCAGTGTGGCTATACAACCTCCTGCATTTTGTCTCCACTGCTCCTTTTAACATACAGACTCAGTGAAGTTCATGGACTTCCTAAGTCAAAGGGCAGGGTCTGTACTCCTGAGCCCAAGGTCAATACTTTTGTTTTCTAGAAGTGAGTACAATGCAATCCACCATCTGCAAGTAGATAGATTCCCAAAGATGAACCAGGCTGTTTAATTACAAGGCTCTGAAAGAAGGAGATTTAATAATTCCCAGGAATCCATGCTAGTCCCATTGGCAAGTACTCACTGGTCACTGCTTGGCCATTGCCTTTGCTGCACACAGAGGACAGTCTTCCTTTTCAGAGTAGCACTTCATCAACAGCCTGATGGAAGCAGAGAAAAGAAGTTGAAATCAAGCATCATACATTCCAATTTCAGTTCTGCCTTTTCACTAGCCAGATTTTTGAATTAAAAATTTTTTTAATTTCTGTATAATTCCTCACTTGGAAAATAAGTGAATCAGATAGCTTGCTTTATGAAGAAATTGAGAAAACTTTAGCTTAAAATAATTCTGTGACAGAGTACCTAGCACAGAGTATAGGTGCTAGACAAATGTTTGTTGTATGAAATAAATTTTTGGCAAGATATTCAGTGTTTTAGTATTATCTTTTTACACATTCTTGAGTTTATCCTCTTATAATCATTAACTTCTTTGGTTTGGATTTCAAGCTATAGCATCCTTCTGCAAAGCAGAGAGATCATATAAAATGCTAGTGGGAGCCACTCAACTTTCCCAATTACATCAGTGACACCAGCAAAGTAATCATTCCTCATGTGGGAAAAATCATTGTGAATAATACTATTCTTCATACTCTCCTCCAAATTGCTAACATGGTGATTGTTAATCAATGAATTTTCTAGAAGATTTGGAGAGCAAAATGTATTCCCAAGATCACCTGAATTCTAGCTACTTTCCATCTTTTTTTAAAAAATATTTATTTATTTATATATACAAGAGCTGGGGTGCAGACCAGAGATGCAGGGGGTGAGAGAATCCACCAGAGAGAGAGTGGGGGACAGAACAGGCAGACTGACTGAAATACACTGCTGAGGGGAGCAGCGGGTGAGACAGGAGAGGTCTGCTGCGCCATGTGGGTTGCTCCCTGGCAGGCCAGGGATAGAACTTGTGCTGCAGAGGTTATGGATTGCTTCACAGTGAGGTGCTTAAACCCTTGCACCACCAGAGAGGCCCAACTTTCCATCTTTTGTAACAAGCTTTTAAAAAAAAAATTGAGGGAATATTGGCTTACTTTATTATAAGTATTTGGAAGTATAGGATCCTCCCTCCAGGTATTGCTACTGTAGTGCACTGCCAAATCACCCATTGTCCACCACCATAGTCCATGGTGCTCCCTGCCCCTCTACATTCTTTCCCTCCCTCATCTCTCCCCCTCTGAATGCTTCAGTTCTATAGTCAGCTTTCAAGGTTAATTTTTGTCTTTATTTGCACCTTAGTTTGGTTTCTCTATATTCCACATGTAAGTGACACTACCTTGTATTTATCTTTCTCTTTCTGAGTGATTTCACTTAACATTAAAGTGCTGGGGGCAAATGTCCAGTTGGCACAGTGTGGGTACCACACCCTCACACAGTGTATAACAGGGCAAGTAAAAGAATCTGGATCCCTTTGGCTATTATAGTAAGAGGAAAAATTGGTAACCACTTTATATTGAGGCCATATACGATAGCAATTCCCTAAACGGAATTTAAGTTTCTGCTGCAAAAGAAAAAGAATATTGGAGAACTGACAAACAGACAAACATACCTGCACATACAAATACTAATGCATCTATCCTCTCAGTTTTTCTTTTACAAAATCACAAAGTGACTAACCATTTGCTATTTCTGATGTAAAATGATCTGGCATATTGTAGCCAGATTTAATAGATTGTATCTTCCTGTTGAACCTGAGACTAAAAAGATTGGACAGCATTGAAATACTCTTTTAAAAGAACCCAGCATGGACTTTTGGTCATTGCTTCCAGACTTCACTTGTTAAAAAAAAAAAAAAAAAAAAAAAACCTGGTTAGAATTTCACAATCTCATTAGTATATTAAAACTTATGTGTATTTTTGCAAAAAAAAAAAATTAAGCCTGTTTTACTTTGTTTAATCCAAATTTAACCAATGGAACAGTTATTTTATATTTATTTTTATTTATTGCACTTTTTCACAAGACAAATATCATTTTAAAGAATGCTTAACAGGGTGTGTATGTCTTGCTCGTGTGCTCTCTCTCTCTACATATATATCAGAATAACTTGTGGAAAAATTTTTAAACATATATGTAGAAAACAAACTTTCAAACTCTAAGTTTGAAAGAGGGTTTGCTAGAAGGAAAGGGGGCATGGGTACATAAATGGGACAAAAAGGGCCAATTGTATGATAATGGGTGGAAAGTAGGCTTTTGGTGGCAAATGAAATGTAAAATAGACAAATTTAAAAGGCTGTGCACCTGAAACCTATACAAGAAATCTTTGTTGTTTTAATTTTAAAAAGCACAAATAAGAGAAAAATAAAAATACAAAACAAATAAAATAAATACATATGCAGAGCCGCCAGTTCTACTTGATGGGGGACAGAAGGAGATAACACACACCTGTTTAATCTCCAGAAGTAGCACTCACTGCTAGTTGGAAATCAACAACTTAGAGGAAGATCAGAGATCTTGGAAGGCAGCATGAGCTAGGCTCCTTCAAGCAAGACCTGGGAAATACTAGTCAATTTGCTCTTATTCAACACATCATCTTTGACCTTATATATTGGAAGGTCTGCCTAAAGATATACTTTAGTAGTTTGTGTTAGAGTATGCAAAAAAAAAATAGCTATTTTCTAGATAATATGTAGCCACCAGGGAAAGAATTTTGTAGTAAAAATATATAATATAGTTAAATCTGGTTATTTCTCATTTAAAAATTATTGCTTAAAAATATAAAGTTTTACAAAACTTAACACAGTAAATGAAATTTTTATGCAGTGAAAAAAAATAGAAAATAACCAAAATGGGTATATATAAACAAACAAAAACAAATATATGTATGGTAACCTCCTCAGGGAGTGGGGAGGATTAGGAGTTTCAACTCTTCAGAATCATGCTGACTTCTTTAGCTGTAACTCTACCAATCTTTTTCATTTTGCAGTGAATTCTCCTTGACTGGGCTTCTCTTTCATGTTGTTGATTTCATTATGAACTAAAATAGAAAAATTCTACAAGATGGCTCCGTTTCACTATCTGATCTGGAAATTTTCTCTTATGTTTTGTAACTATACTTATGAAAATATTTGGATTAAACTTTATGTGAATTAGTTCTTTCAAACTCCATTACTTTGCTGAATTCTAGTTACAGAACTTCTTATACTCATCTACATCATGGACTATAATACTCCACTTTGAAACCAGAAATGTGAGACTCCGTTAAGAAGAGTTGCTTTAACTAAAAGGAAAAAGTTGTTCACCTATGTCTGAAGAAATGTCGTTACTGGGTTGTTTTTTTTTTTTTTAACTGAGGTAACATTGGTTTACAGTACTGTTTGTGGCTTAACGGTACAGAATCACACATTCCAGGTGTTGCTACCACACTACACCAAAGAATCCGTAATTTTACACTGTAGTCCACTGTGCCTCTCCCACTTCCCCCTCCTCCTCTGGCAGTCTCAATTCCACCATCAGATTTCTAGAGGTTGTTATTGTTTTGGATTTATCTGTTTCTCTATATTCCACACATAAATTAAACCATCCAGTATTTGTCTTCATCTGACTTATTTCGCTTAGCATAATCATCTTCAGTTCTATCCATGTAGTTGCAAATGGCAAGAATATATCTTTATTTATTGTGTATCCATTGTGTATATGCCACATCTTCCTAATCCACTCATTTGTCTCTGGGCAAGTAGATTGTTTTCATAACTTCGCTATTGAGAACCTTGCTACCCTCCCCCATCCATAACTTCCCTATTGTAAATAGTGCTGCAATGAACCTAGGAGTACATATACCCTTCAAATTAGTGTTTTTACATTCTTTGGATAGATACCTAAGAGACAAATATGGGTCATATGATATATCTATTTTAATATTTTGAGAATTTGCAGTACTATTTTCCCCAGGGGCTGGACCAGTCTACATTCTAGTGTATTAGGGTTCCTTTTTCTCCACATCTTCACTACATGTTGTTGTGTTATTTTTAATATGGGTCATTCTCACAGGTGTGAGATGATCTCTCCTTATGATTTTGATTTTCATTTCCGTTGAAGGAATCATTTTTATTCCATTACTATGGGGTTCATATTTTTTCTTTGCTGTTGAGAGATGTTAGAGTGTACAGAATACTAAGCTAAGGACTATTTTCTAACTGTGCTCTACTATAACCAAAATTCTTTCCTGTTGTGTTTTTCCACTATTCAATGTAAAGACATAGGACTAGTTGCTATTAAATTATTTTCATAAAAAGAACTACTTTTAGAAGTCTCTGCCATATAAATTTCTAAATGTTTCTGTAAATATAAAAAATGATGAAATGTCTTTTTTGTGAATGTGATAATTTTTAGATGATAGCAACAATTACAATTTTTAATTTTCAATTTTCTCCCCAAAGCTACATCCTTGCTTCCACCAGTACCATAAATACTACTGTGTCAGTTTCATCTTAGAGACAGCAACACTTCTAATATTCCTAACAGTCTGTGTACATTTATAATGCACAATGTTGACTAAAACCAGGACTCTTCATATTTCTTCCCCATGTACCTCAGTTTTCATGTCCCATGATGCAAATGCTGGACAAGTCTTCCCCTGCTTCCTAACCTGTGTGAGTTGAAACCCCTTGTGTCCACAGAGCTTACCTATCAGAATGGAGACACTAGGCCACCTGTGCCAACACTATTCAATTATTTATTCCAGGATATTAGTAAAGGTAAATAGGGATATAAATCAATAAACAATTTCACTGCTTCAGTAAATTTTTGTAAATTAATTTAGAAAAAAAAAGGAAAAAGAAGAATCTAGGCAAAAAGCAAATTGCTTGCTTAGTAAAAGTTTTACTTATTAAGTGACCAAAATCCTCACTCTATTGCATTCACCAACCCTGAACTATTATATCACAAACTTTGCTTTACTAATATACTCCCCTGCTTGAAAGACAGCTTTAAACTACTCTAGCCTGAGCACTTGCACCCTTTTAATATCCTTTCCTCTTCTGAGATACTAAGATGATCAAGGCACCATTCTCTTTTCTTGAATTAGGTCTAATATATTTAGATTTGAATGGGCAGAAAGATCCTGGTAGTCTCCTGGAGAATTTACATCTACTGGAGATTCTTGTCATCTGAATGAACTTGCACTTTTTTGAAAAAAAAAAAAAAAAAATACCATGCAGTACCGTGATCCTCTAAAAGCAAAAGTGCAAGAATAGCTTGCCTGATTTTCTTTTATTTAGTTATATTTTTTATTTAAATCTTTTATTGAAGTACCATTGGTTTACATTATTGTTAGTATTTTGGAAGTACGGGAACTCCCCCCTCAGGTGTAGTTATCATAGTACACCCACCATCAAAGCACCCATAGTTCTCCACTATGGTCCTTTATGCTCTCTCCCCACCTTATTTTTGCCCCCCACCCGCGCCCCCATGCTTCAGTTCTATGATTAACTTTCAAGGGTTAGTTTTTAAGTTTGACATTATCTGACACTTTGTTTTCTCTATATTCAGCATATAAGTGACACCATCAAGTCATTGTCTTTCTTCTTCTGGCTTAGCTGATTCACTGCCTGGGTATATACCTGGCAGTACTGCATGAGGGAGATGTCATATTATTTCAAGTATGTGAGGTCATTTTGTAACATGAGACCAAAAGCAACTAGGTTGGAGTTATAGTTATATTGCTATCAATCCCAATATAGGCAATCTTATCTTGGGATTTCTCCAAGATTCTTTGGTGGATTGTCTAAGAATTACTTTGTTGCTGTGTTTTGATTTTCATTATATTTTTAAACTGGTTTAGAAGAAATTGGTAGATATTCATAAAAGACTTTAAGACTAAAACATAAATTTTTGCCCCTTTCAAACCAATATATCTCTGTCATTCAAGTTGGTTATTCATTTGTCCTTTCTTTTTTTTTTTTCCATTAAACCAATATTTACAGAATATCTACCCTGAGTCAAACATTGTGAAAGATGTTGAAGATCTGTGTTCCCTACTCTCAAGGATGATGTATTAGTCCTATAAGAGATTACTTTTATATACCTACTGCATAGGTGACCATAGATTTTCTCCTTGAAAAGGGGAAAGTATTGCCTATTAAAAAGGGGAGGTGAATGTTAGTAAAGAACAGAAAGTATAAAAGTTTCTCAACTATTTTAAGTAGGAAAAGGATTCTTGTTTCAAAATTGGTTTTGAAAGGCTACATTTTCAACAGACTTATTTTATCACGCTTCCCCTAAAATAATCTTGTAAATGGTCACTTATATAAACACTTGAGAAAAGTTGCAATTTGTTCCAGGCTAGAAGTGAATACTAACTTCACTCCTTTTCCTTCCCATGCACCTCTGTGAAGGAAGGCAGCCCATAAAAAAAAGCAAAGAGAACTGGTGGCTTTCTGTATTTGTTGGAAATGGTTTTCAATTAAATTCAGTAATCATATCCTGAAGTCCACTTACACAAGGTCTATATTATAAGTATTCCTGAAGTGAAAGTGACTTCTAAGAATTTTTAATAATGTGTTAGATTTCCCATTAATGTAACTTATGTCTGACCAATTTCCAGAGTTGATATTTGTAGTCTACACTTACTGTTAAGTAAAAGCCAGTGGGGGAAAAAAATAAGGTTAATGTGAGACATGACTTAGACTCAGAATTAACATAGAAAAGGCAGGATTTATGAAGACATTATGGGTCGTTTCTCCAGCGTGTGATTTTTTTTCTTGATTTTTCTAAGATGATTCTGTTATGGAGCAACCCCGCTATAAAACGGGTTGCCTGGCTGTGGGTCCTCACCCGCGCGCTTAAAAGGGACTTATTAATACCCCACTACAGGCACACACAAAAGGTTAATAAAAGGTTTATTTACAAGGGAAAGGGAATTAAGGAAATGTACAACTCAGGGAGAAAATAGGGAAATAAAGTCTTTAATGTGTCCTACCCGATCCAACGACCTGGAAACCCAAAGGCACTCTCAGAGCTGGCCAAACGCTGCGAGCTGGCGGAGACCCAAAATGGGGTATCTTCTCCAAAACCCATGTGTCCGGTTTTACCAAACCTTGCTGCTTAACCCTACCCTCAGTTTCCAGCAACCTTCCCTTTGGTGGTGATGGGATTTGGAGTTCCCAGTGTCTTTTGGCTTTGGTCTGGAATAGGGGGTGGAGTCCACAAAGCCTGTATGGAATTAGCTTTAGGACATCCTTTTCCCCCTAACAATTCCTATTTCAAAAGTTTTGTTCTGTCATCATATATTAATTATTCAAAATAGTTAATATCTTATCAGAAATTCAGGTTTAAGTTCCTATATGATATAATGTCTATATAGTAGGATCCACTACAGAGTTCTATCTCACATACTACTGACTAAAATTCCACAAAATGTTTCAAATTTGACTTTATTTAGCTATATACAATATGAGTAATCCTTGTAATACCAACATAGAGTGATTCATTATTCACACTTTTTTTTAAAGGGATTAGGGAAGATATATAAGAGTTCTGGGTACATGTAGGGTATGGGAATTAGTGTTAGAGAATACAAGTGAAGATAAGATACTACATAGCTATGGAGATTAGAGAAACAAAAACATGTATTTTGTCTCCACAGAATTTAACTATATTTGGTCCTCTATGTAATGAGTTTTCTGCTCATGAACAGTCTGTTATATCTTAGTTATATACTCAACTTGAATTCATCCACTATGCATTTGAATAGTTTTAAAAAGGAGAATACTGGCTAGTTGTTCTCCTCCTCTAAACACAGTATGAGGGAAGATTTTCATGGTAATTTAATACCAAAGTGATTTTGAGGAAAGGTATTTTTTTCTATCCCTGGAAATTACTCAAAACCTATCCCAGCTTCAGGGATATTTACTGTGGCCAATTTCCACAAGTTAAACCACAGTATTTGCACCCAGCATAAAGAAATCTGTAGACATGCCAGTTCTAAGACCATCATGGTATTAAGGTTCAGAACAGTTTATTCAAAGTAGGCTTGAGGAATTCCGATAACAGAACTTCTGAAAGTTGACTTGGAGCTGCATCTGGAATTCTCAGTTCATTTCAGTGTCAAACTCCTCTGAAATGTAAGACAATAGGATTTGACACCTTGGCAGTTCATGTTATCTATACGCATGTTGCAACAGAAGACAGAATTTCTTAAGAGGCATCATTAAGATACTAGACAGAAGATTATAAAATTCCCATTGGCAAAGAGTCTGTGTGGGATGAAGTAGGTGAGAGTTCGCCTGGAGGTAGGAGGTGGGTCTCAAAAAGTCCCCTCAAAAAGACCTAAGGCATTTTATGACCTAGCAGTGACCTTCTATTAGAAAACAAGCTGTACTGAGATCATTGTGCTAGTCATGGTTATAAACAAGTCTATTAAGAATCTTGTGACGTATATGCATTTTTTAGTCAATGGATAAAAACCATAATGGACAAAAAAGCACAAAATGTATACAGTGCTGTCCCACCACCATGAAGAGCAGTAATGGTACAGAAGACAAAGGAAGGAAGTAGGAGACAAAAGAATTCACTTCAGGAAAGGAAAAATGGCCAATGGGATCATCAAGACACTTGCAAAATCAAAAAAAGAAAGAAACTTCAAAATAAGTGCCCCAAAGTTGATGTGATAAGAAAACACTATTAATTTCTGTATCCCACAGAAATGGAGCAATAAGCCTATCCAGGACAAGAGGACAAAAAGTAACCAGAATCTGAGATAAAGGCACTGGTTTACTATGGCAATAGGAAGGAAGGACATATGGTATCACCCTCTAAAATCTTCAAAGGTACAAAATCAAGCTTTCAGTGTACAGATGCCAGTATTCGCCAGTTTGAGGCCTCTCAAAATAAGAAATTCCTGGAAGCAGAAGTAGGAGGTCGGAAAGAGGTGGAGGAATTTTATTAGCCAAAGAAAAAGCTTTCTGCAACTTGGAACTTCTTCAGGTTGAACTTGCATGCCAAAAACTTATTCATGCCCAGTGCCTTTCAAAGAAGTCTGCAAGTGAAATAAAAACACCTGTCATGACTGTGGGTGAACCCTTCTGGACAATTTGGCAAAAAAGGGATCTCTTTGCTCTGTGGTGAAATGTGCAACCAGTTACATGCTATATATATCAAGTAATCTGTTGTGGAGAAAACACAATCTACATACCTTGTCCAAAAACTGAGACTGGCCTAGCACCTAAATATATTATAAAATTCTGTAGCCCAGAGCCTTGTCTCTATCTCTGTCTTTAAGAGCATGTTTTCTATTTGTCTGAATGAGTCAGGAAGGCTAAATACAACAAAGTCCGCAGCATCTGCTCCCAACATGCCTCACCTCCTCCAACTTCCCCAAAAGGATGCTCCATGGTGAAGCTACAGGACAACTTAATATCTGCGAAGTCTAACGGAATAAACAGCAGCCAGAACCTCGGTCCCTACTCAAAAAGTAGGCAAAATTAATCTCTTTATACCACCCTCATGAGGTAACAGTTTCTCCTGTCACTAAGGGCCTAAGTTATATGGCTGAATTGACCTCCAGCTTCCACTGTACCATCTTCACCCCCAAATCACCGTGAAATTCACGTCAACTGCCTACAAAAATATAAATAAGTTTGTCAGCCTGCCTGGCCTTAGATTTCTTAATTTGTAAAATGCTTGTTGGTTTATATTTTCCACAGTCTAGGTAAGCTTTCTTTTGATTAAAGGGTTCTACAGGTCTATCAGGGTTCTAAATTGCTACAGCATATAATGGTTTCTTTTTCGTTACTAATGAATAGTATTCTAACATGTGGACATATCACATTTTGCTTATCCATTCACTACTTGCTGGAAATTTGAATTTTCTCAGTTTTGGTGACTGTGAATAATGCTGCTATTCTAAATCTTTGTATAAACATATATTTTCATTTCTCTTGATCCCTTGGAATGGAACTGTTAAATCACACAATTCTAACAGCATGATCTAAACTGAACAGTGATTAAAGCAAAGATATTTTGGAAAACATAGAATCAGAGAATAAAAGTAGCCAGATTTCTTACCCAAACTGTTGTCCCCATTTCAAGCAAGCCCATTGTTTGTTTTTGCACTTTTACTTCTCTCTCTGATTGTCAGCCCAGCAGAACTACTGCAAATCACAGCGTTCATCCTTTTGTTTATCCCTTGAGAATGGTCTTTTCTTTGCCACTTACACAACAATAAAAAGCAAAACAGCTGAACTTGTCACCGCTAGTTATTTCTTTCCCACTAAAATTCATGAAATTCAGACTTCTTTTAGGTAAGAAGAAATTAGTCAATCAGGTCTTTATGAGTCTGGAAGGACTTAAAGCTGCATACAAATTTCTCTTTCTTTGCTGCTTTGTCTGCTTTCCCTCCTTTAGATATCAACACTTTCTGCAGAACTCATTACCTGACTTCTCTTCTTGCTATGGACCTCCCCAAAATGATCTCATCTATGTTCTTCACATCCTTCCACTGTTCCCACCACCTATGTCTTTCTTTTTTTCTTTTTTTTCAAATTCAAATTCAAACTCTTTTTTTCTTTTTTCAAATTCAACTCCAGAAGGGCTTCCCCAGAATAATCATGCTTTTCTTTTGTGCTTCTGTAACAGGGTGGTCCCCAGGAAAGGGGGAGGTTCCCTGCCCCACCCAAGGAAGGGTGGAGCTGAGTAGGAAGAGGAGAAGCTGCAGAAGAGACTGAGGAAGGAAGGAAGCAGGATGGAGCCAGGAGACCTGGAGGAGGCGCATGGAGCCTAGAGACACGTGAAGAAGCTGCGCTTGTCTTTTGGTCGTGGACGGGGTGACACAGATGTGGGTGAGACCCATGGGGAGGTGACAATGGCAGCTTTTATCTTGATGTTGATTTTGCTCTTTTCCTTCCGGGCTTGTCCAGTTGTTTGTGACCCTTTTCTGTGGGTCTCCACTGGAAGATGCTTCAGACTTGTGGCAGGCCTTGGGGCCTTGCTCTGGGCCAATCCCATATGGATGGACTTTTACCCACGAGGGGATGGGTAACTTTGGGTGCTTCATTTAGAAACTAGACTTTTTGCCTTACCTGTGTTGTTTCCTAGTTTAATTAAAGTTCCTTCCCATTAAAGTCTCATATGTTTTGTGTTGATGCGGCGGATGGCAGAACCCATTTAGAATAGGCAGGTTTGCGGGGTTTTGGGCTGCCCCTCTCCCTGTACTATAACACTTCCAGGAAATTTCCGATATCGTGCACTAACAATTTCCATTCTGGGTTGTAGTTTTCTTAGTTTTCCGACCCCCACCAAGTCTGAATTTGCTTAAGGGCAACGACAATATTGTACCACAGTGCTAAGAGTGCAGATTCCTCAGATTTAAATTTTGATTCTACCTCTTACTAACTCCAGGATCTGGGCATATTTTTTAAACTCTATGCCTCATTTTCCTCATTGGCAAAATGGGGGAAATAATAGCTATTGCACAGAATTATTGGAGAAATTAGTCCATTTAAGGCACTTTTAATGTAAGTATTCTTCATCAATTCACCATCATCACCTGTTCCATTCTGTTTCCAGTTCTCAACTAAGCACACAGTATGTGAAAATACTGTTTATAAAAGAAATTTGTAAACTAACACTCTTTTTGGAAGTAATAGCTAAAATAAGAAAATGTAATAATTGACTTGCTCCATCCAGAGGCCTATAAAGATAAAAAAGCACACAGACTCAATGAAATCCTGAAGTGTGCCCATGAATAACTAGAGAGATATAGTACCCAAGAGACAAGGAAAGAGACTGTTTCAAAGTAACGTTGGTGATGGCTTGACATATTATGGAGAGTTCCAGGAGACAGAAAATTGAAGTAAGGCCACTTGGATCTTGTTTTTTTGAGAGTGTACAGTAAATGAAATGGGCACAAAAGTCATCTTCCTGGAGAGTTAGCATACTTACTCAGAGAGTCTGAGTAAGTGGGGAGGGGATAAAGAGAGGGGTCTAGACCAGCTCAAAAGCTCTGACAGTGAATGAGAGTGTGAAGTGTGATGGAGGTTAAAAAAAGAGAATGCTTATGGTTCTTAACCATACCATTTACTAATTTTGCTTTTTGAGAAGAAAAATGCTTTATCAGAGGAAAGCATTGCTTGTTACCTTGTGGCCAAATTCTCAATTTGCTAATCATCAGGGTCTTGCCAAGAATGAAAAAGAGTGACATATCCTACAAAGAATGTCTGATTCCTTTCTGTATTGCTCCATTTACTTGAAGAAATCCATTGTTCCACTCTTCTTGACATATTTTAAAAGCAAAGACATAGATGTTGAGAGAGAAGAGCAAGGATGTCACCTGCTTGCTAAAACTTGTAAGGAACGTATTAAATGGTTGAGTCAGAGATGTTAATCAAGACATTAGTCAATTCACATCGCTCATCATGAGACATTGTAAGTTCAAAAATTCCAAGAAAATCAATTCCATTATTAAAGTGAATACTGAGCTTTAAACTTTAAAATGGCATTTTTATCCTAATTGGGAAATTAAGCCAATATGCATGTGGAAGTTGTAAAAATTATAAAGTATTAAAAAAAATTAAAATATTCTGTAATCCCACAATGTAGAAAAAAATGCTATAGAAACTTTAATATATTTCAGTTTTTTCATTGTATATATATGTATGTGCACATATACATGCATTTTTAAAAAAATACTTAATATAATCTATTTAAACTTACATTCCTCCATATCTCGCTCAATACCATCTCTCTTGGGCTGGTGATGATCCAAAGAAGAGGCTTCAAGCTGCTGTTGAGATGAATTTCTTCAATCATGATGGAGCTCAAACAAATGTTGTCTGCATATAAGAAAGCTGCATGCTTAGACTTTGCCAAGTCACTTTAACTTCATTGGCTAATGAAGAGTCTTTAAAATATTCTTCTCTTAAATTAATCCAGTCTAAGCAGATCAGTGATTAACTACTCAAGTGCAATCTATATGCCAACATTCTATACCAATTTGAATACTGAATAATAAAATCTTAGAATAAGTGGAATAGATGTGTTAGATAAAGAAATATCTGGCACCCAGAGTTGAGGGGACGTGGGAGACTGGAAGAGTATGCTAACAACTACTGCTTATTTGATTAACAGATATTAATAAACATATGATAAAAGTGAAATTTAATGATATATTCATTATTCAATGCTTTTTTGATCCCATAATTAGACCTTAACAATAATCCTGAAAATTAGACACCTTCATCTTAAAGCAAGCATTCTTGATACTCATTTTAATGGCCAACCATGACTTATCATCTCATCTATAAGAAGTAGTCTTCTAAGTACTAAAGCCTAAGTGGCAATGAACAAACGATTCTATAGTATCCCTGTGTTAAGAACCAATGAATAAAAATTAGCTCAACAAACTTTTCTAATAATACTTCCTGATCAAGGATTGTGTTGACATTTATAAAGGCACAGATATCTAAGCAAATGTTTAAAAATTTATATCCTATATTGTATCTTAAAATTCAAAACCCAGTGTCTTTAAAATGAAAAGGCTCTATTTTGCAAATATAGTATTTAATGTCCCCAAATCAAAAACATACACTCTTAGATTGCATTAAGGTCTTCCCTATTTTGTCTTCCTTTCAGAAAATAGAGTAAGTCTTCTTGTGAGGTGTAAGATAATATAACGCAAATTTCTCATTTTTACAGTGTGTGGCATTCTGTAATAAGTTACCAGTGATCCCAAGAGCTATAAGGTCAGGAGAATTAAAAAATTTACAGGTTATCAGGCATGAACCTTAAAATAACTGTGATAAATATGTTTAGGGAAATAAATGATAATGGAGAGTCATAAGAATTGAAATATATAAGCAAAAATAAAACAGATTCTAGAACTCAAAAGTAACATAAACACTGTAAATGAAATTAACCTGTAGAAATATCTGGTGAAAGAATTGCAAAACTGGAAGTCAGGCCTCTCTGGCGGCACAAGGGGTTAAGATGCAACCTATGAAGCTATCTGCAGCCACTGCACCATGAGTTCGATCCCCGGGCAGGGAGCTACCCACCTGGTGCAGCAGTCCTCTCCTGTCTCATCTGCTGCTGCTCTCAGCAGTGTATTTCAGTCAGTCTGCCTGTTCTGTTCCCCACTCTGTCTCTGGTGAATCCTCTCATCCCCCACCCTCCCTGCACCTCTAGAAATAATTCCAAAATTGGGCATGAAATAATTCCAAAATTGGGCATGAAACTGTAAAGAAAATCACTATTAAATACAAGCAAATACATTTGAAGAGGCATGTACTTACACCCCTAAACCATCTGCAGTGTTGTAAATTAATATTACCTCAATAAAAAAAAATACAATTTTTAAAGAAAGAACAATACTGGACAATCAAATGTCCATCTACAGGAAAATGGATAAATAAATTGCAAGATATTCATGCAATGTAGAAATATCAGCAATGAGAAAAATAAACACACAATAATATGAACAAATCTTTACAACATAAAAAAGTAGATACACTGTATCTCCATTTGTATAAACTTCCAAAGCAAGGAAAACTAATCAATGGTGTTACATATCAAACAGTGGTTAACTCACTAGAAAAGAGCAAAATGGGATTGCAATGGTTAATTTCTTGATACAGATAGTGGTTATATGGATATATGTACTTTGTGAATATTAAAATTATGAAATAGGGCTATGTGTTAAGATACATTATCTTTAGAAGGAAATAAGGTGTCAATGGTTATCACTAACATTCATTGCACATGGATGTGACTGATATCCATGCCAAAATAACCTATTGCTCACTCTCTGCAGGATTTGTGTTTTCTCTGCAATATATAGGGTAGTTACTCACACCCCAGGGTTTTGCATGTAAGTGCAGGTCCTTGCAATCTCTCATCATACAGATCTATTATTTGGGTCTTCCATTTGGAACTATTTTGCTCACACCCATAAGGAAAAAAAGGAAAGAGAAAGAGAGAGACACCCAGGACTTGTAGGCTTATCTTCATAGTTAATCAGGTATGTCTACAGGCAGGAACCGGGGTCCATGCCAAAGCCATTTGTTCTGCCTCAGTTAATCCCCCCTTTGTGGTTGGATATGATACACATCATCATCTTGAAGTTTGTTTTTCTTGGCTGCAGAAAACAAGTTCCCACTCTCACAGGAGAGTAAGTAAATGAAAGGGGTGGGGGGAATCTCCCTTTCCAATGTCAGAAGAAAGCCAAATACTTGGCTGCATTTATGTGATATTTTCTGGCTTGGGCTCCATCTCACAGCCTAAATTGTGCTGGCAGAGCAGAGACTGATACACAGGCCGCAGTGAGGGGGCATCACACTGTGAATATCTTCTGGTCCTCTGGGCCAACACCAGGCTTGCTTGACCTCCTGAAATCTGGCAAGAATAATAGTGTCAACCACAACATTTCCGGTAAAAGTCACTGATACGTGACTAAACGGAGATTAAAACCTTCAGTTTGAAAAACTCTAAGAATCAATCATCCAACAGTGTTTAATCAAACTAATATACTAAAAAAATGGAATTTCAAAGTGGTTTCAATGTTAACAAACCACTGATTAGCTTATTATAGATATTGTATCCAAATTCAGCATTTCATTTTACTTATCAGTTCTAGTGCCTCTGCTCAAAACCCTCCACAGATTCCTCCACATTCACAACAAAAGCGGGAGTCCTTACAATGGCTACAGGCCAATTAGATCTGCCCCACCTTTACTCACTCCCTCCTTATTTCCCCCCCTTGCTCTGCATATTCCTATGTTAGCAAGTTAGCAAACATTGTCTAAGTCTGGTTCTCTCCCTGGATAGCCCTGGGCAAAGCAGCTACTTCCTTGCCTTTTTCGTAATTATCTGTTGCCCTTCCTAGGAGGCTTTCCATAACAAGCTTATTCAAATTTTCAAGCCCAGCCCACCCTACACCACAATCCTGGCTCCCTCTTATCTCCATGCTTTTATCTTTTTTGCAGCAATTGCTACTTCTGAAAAAATATCAAATTTACTTATTTATGTCCATTATTTGTGGGTTGTTCCCTCCTACTCCCTGCCTCCAAAATGTGAGTCCTGAGAAGGCAGGGATTGTTCTTTTATTGAATGATTTATCCCAAATATCCGATCAGGGCCTTGGCCATAGCGGTTGTGCAACGAATGTTTTTGAGTGACTATCTTAGTGACATCTGAGCATCTCTTCTGAATTCAGAAATGACAGTTTCTAGACTAATAGAACCAAGGAACAAAAACATTTTCCCCAGTGGATGACTCTCAGGGACAGGGGCAAGCAAAACGAGCTTTAGAGACCTCTTAGCTCTAACTCTAGACAAAATAAAGAAATTTTGATAAGATAATGCAAACTAGTATTTGTTTAATGCCTTACAATTTATAAAACACATTTCACAAACATTAGACCTTCACAGGAACCCTTGGAAAACGACATCACTACCTCTATTTTTTAAATGAAGAAAGAACAAACAACAACAGAATATTGCCTTAAATACAACAATAAGACTTAAATCAACTCCTGGAGGGAAATGATGAAAGCCCTAATATAATATAATCATACTGATGGAGTTTTGTAGAGTGTGGGGTCCTTGCGTTCTCTCTGTGAAAGGTTTTACCAGAGCTCCCGTTTCAGCAGCACGCGGCGAGTTCCCCAGGCGAGTTTCTCCATGAGACAGAGACGTTAGTTATTATTTAAAGAACAGGTTTATTAGGGAAAGGGACAGGTTTTGCTAAGAGAGGCCTGCATGGTTGCAGGTGGGTGACCTTGAGGAGAGTGGCTTCCGTTGAAGGAGGTCAGTGAAGAGAAGTCCTGGCATGGTACAGGTCACGGGCAGGCAGGAGGCTGCTGCCCTGCAGAGGAGAGAGAGTTGGTGAAAAGAAGGACCTGCATAGTCACAGGTGGGCAGAGGGAGTGCTGCCCCGAGCCTGTGCAGAGACTCTACTGATATAGTCCTCTTTTGTTTAGGAGGGGTCACTCCTCTGTGGAGTGCCTGTTTGTTGCTGTTTTGGGAAAACTAGGCAAAATCAGGAAGGGACCAGAGATTCCAGGGTGGGCCCAATCTCCATATCTTTACCCTCAGGTCTGTGCTCCACTCCCTGCAGCATCTGATCCTGCTTGGGTCTCATGCCTTGTGATACGGCACTGGTGCCTGAGGGTCACTGACCTCTACAGCTGCATTAATGGTAATGTTATTCCCCTCAACCCCACCTCCTTGTGAGTCAGGTTCTGGTCTTGGGGCACCTCCTTTCCAGTCTTTCTATTCTTGTCCTCCATCAATAACTTTCAAGGGTTGAAAGGAAATCGTTGCTAACATTAAATTCTACTAATTTTTAGAATATGCCTTTCAAGTATTAAAACAAAAAAAAAGGCAAAGTAACAAAAGAGGGCTCTCAGGCAAAGGGAAATAAATCTAAATCAATATTGATGTGGTTTTTGGAGTCTGTTGGTTTGGAGTGCAGGGTCCTTGGGTTCACTCTGGGAAAGGCTTCACCAGAGCTCCCATTTCAGTGACACGCAGCGAGTTTCCCTAGCAAGTTTCTCCACGAGACAGAGACGGTAGTTCTATTTAAAGGGCAGGAAAAGGGAGAGAAAAGTAAAGTACACTTACATAGACACAAGCAAGCAGGAAGAGCTGCCCCAGAAGGGACAGGATAGCTAAGATCGGCTTGCATGTTTGTAGACGGGTGGCCTTGACAGGTCCTGGGCAGACAGGAAGGCTGCTGCCCTGCAGAAGGAGAAAGTCACAGGAGGGCAGTGGGATTGCTGCCCTGAACCTGTGCAGAGACTGAACTGATACAGTCTTCTTCTGTTTGGGAGGGGCTCACTCCTTATGAGCTGTCAGTTGGTTGCTAATGTTGGATAACTATGTAGAATTTGAAAGGGGCCAGAGAGATTCTACAATGGGCTCAATCTCCATATCTTTACCTTTGGATGCACCCCCATACCTGCTTGGATGTTATGCTTTGTAATCTAGACGTCCTGGTGCCTAAAGATACTAGTCTGAGCCTATGGATACTAGTTTCCTCAACAGTGGCTTCTGCGCCTAAGGATCTTTGTTTCCATAGTTGTGTCAATGGCTATGTTAATTTCTTCTACCCCCACCTCCTTTTGTGAGCCAGGTTTCTGGTCTTGTGGCATCTCCTTTTCATTTTCTATTCTTGTCCTCCATCAAATATGACAGTATAAAACAATAACAGTGTTACCTGCAGATTAAACTATATATAAAATTAAAATAGATAATAGCACACAACAACTCTAAATTTGTCAGATAGTAAATGGAGTTCTAAAATCCTAAGATTAAATGAAAACTTGCAAAATACTCTTTTATTTAATGAGGAAATAAAAAATTTGAAATAAACCTTGATTCAGTGTGCTAATATACTTCTAACGAAAAATTGACCAAAGAGGAAATCATAGTGGAAATTGCAGAACACTTACAACTAAATTATAATGGAAATATACCATACCAAATTTCTTAAGATGCAGCTCATCCTTGCTTCCAGAGACAAGCATAACCTCAAATGCATATATTTTAGAAGTAGAGAGACAAAAATCAATTATCTGTGATATTTCAAAAAGTTAATAGAAAGAACACATCGTAATATTGTTAGGGGGAAAGGATGTCCTGAGCTAATTCCATACAGGCTTTGTGGACTCCACCCCCACTCCAGACCAAAGCCATCAGGACATTGGGAAAGACAAGTCCCATCACCACCAAAGGGAAGGTGGCTGGGACCTGAGGGTGGAGTTAAGCAGCCAGGTGTGGTATAAAAACCAAACATGTGGGCCTTGGGGCTCAGCTCGCTCTCTCGCCTCCTGGCTTCACGGCTCCTGGCTTGCAGCCAGCTCTCAGAGTGTAACAGGGTGGTCCCAGGAAAGGGGGAGGTTCCCTGCCCCACCCAAGGGAGGGTGGAGCTGAGCAGGAAGAGGAGAAGCTGCAGAAGAGACTGAGGAAGGAAGCAGGATGGAGCCAGGAGACCTGGAGGAGACGCATGGAGCCTAGAAACACGTAAAGAAACTGCGCTTGTCTTTTGGTCGTGGACTGGGTGACACAGATGTGGGTGAGACCTGTGGGGAGGTGACAATGGCAGCTTTTATCTTGATGTTGATTTTGCTCTTTTCCTTCCGGGCTTGTCCAGTTGTTTGTGACCCTTTTCTGTGGGTCCCCACTGGAAGATGTTTTAGACTTGTGGTAGACTTTGGGGCCTTGTTCTGGGCCGATCCCATATGGATGGACTTTTACCCACGAGGGGATGGGTAACTTTGGGTGCTTCATTTAGAAACTAGACTCTTTGCCTTACCTGTATTGTTTCCTAGTTTAATTAAAGTTCCTTCCCATTAAAGTCTCCTATGTTTTGTGTTGATGCGGCGGATGGCAGAACCCATGTAGAATAGGCAGGTTTGCAGGGTTTGGGCTGACCCTCTCCCTGTCCTATAACAAGAGTACCATTTGGGATTCCAGATGGGCGGATCGGGTAGGACGCATTTAAAACTTTGTCTCCCACTTTTCTCCCTGAGTTGTACATTTCCTCATTTGCCCTTCTCTTGTAAATAAACCTTTTATTAACCTTTCGCGTGTGCCTGCAGTAGAGTTTTGATAATTCCTTTTAAGCGCACGGGTGAGGACCCACAGTCAGCCACCCCATTTTGTATTGGGGCTGCCCTATAACACGGTCATTGGCAGCAATAAGAATGGACTGTACAGGATATGATACTAAGTGAATTAAGTCAAAGAAAGATAAACACCATATGATTCCACTCATATGTGGTAGATAAAGAGACAAAACAAACCAACAAGTTAAACTGATCACTTATAGTGATTATCAGAAGGAAAGGGAAAGAAGGTTGAGTAAGCTTGATTAAAGGGGTTAACTTCAAGCCTCCCCTGGTAGCGCAAGCAGTTGAGCACCGCGCAGTGAAGCTGTCCTACAGCCTCTACAGCACCGGTTTGATCCCGGCCAACCGGCGAGGGTCCCACATGGCTGAGCAGACCTCTCCTGTCTCGCCCGCTGCTCCCCTCAGCAGTGTATTTCATTAGTCTGCCTGTTCTGTTCCCCACTCTGGCTCTGGTGAATCCTCTCGCCCTCCCGCTCATCTTGCCCTCCCACACATGTAGTATATTCAGATGTTGATTTTAAAAGCTTTACACCTAAAATCTATATAACTATTTAAGTTAATATTACTTCCATTAAAGAAAAAGAAAATAAACCCAAAGAAAGTAAAGGGAAGGAAAATAAAAAATAAGAACAGAAATTAATAAAATGAAGACTAAAATACAATAAAGAAAATAAATAAAAAGAAAACAAAGATTGATTCTTCTATGGACTACTAAAATCAAAAGTCATTAACAGTACTTACTTAGAGAGAGAAAGAGAAAGATAGAAGACAAAGTGGTCAAGATTATAAATAAAAGGGGGAAACATCACTACATATCTTACAGCCACTAAAAAGGTGATATATTATGAATAACCTCCTGCCAATAAATTTGACCACTTGATTGATGTATAGAAATTAATGCAAAAACAGCTGTTAAAAGATATACAAGAAGAAATAGAAATTGTAAATATTCATGTATCTATCAAAATCTGTAATTAAAACCCCCCTCAAAGAAAACTGCCATTCCCACTTCCTTAGTGATAACCAGGAATCAAGGGGAATACTGCAGCGACCCTCCAAAGTGCATTGAAAATAAATTTGACAATGAATAATATGAAATAATGTGGAGATAAAAAGAAAAGTATAGATAAAAGTAAAATTGCTTGCTGAATATGTCCAATTTTTAAAGTACCTGAGAAAAAATTTTTTTCTTTAGATTCAGTACAAAGAAAAATTACTTTTAAAATCTTTTCAAATTCTCATCTAACATAGAAGTAACTTTTATTTCCTTTTTGAAATCAGATATAGCTAGCAAATATATCATATTGGTTGTATGTTTTAAACATCTTTTCAACTATATGGGTATTTTTTAGCACTACAATAGGATGTAAGTTGCAGATGAGGAGAGACTGGTGGTTATGAGAGTGACAGGAACAGGGCATAAAAGTTTATATTTCCAAGGAAGCTGGAGAACAAGAAATGTTCATGTCAAAGTTAGTAAGTTATATTTAACAATTTCCAGATGGATTTGCAATAAGTAATTCCATTTTTACCTACAGGCTTCCAGCTACCATTTTGTGAAAAGGTAGTCTAAGTACATGGGTTAATTAAGTCTCAGATTTAGTCAGTTATTAGGCTAAATTGAAGTTCACACTTTCTCAACTCTTTCTTCCTGCCTGGCTCCATTCTCAACAGTGGGCATAAGTTTACATTGGCAATCAAATGCTCCCCACCAGAAGCACTGGAAATATTACTTATATTAAAGACAGGAATTTTGGATTAAACAGACGCCACTAACTCTGACATGCTAAGAGTTAGTGTCTGGATAAATCATAGTCTCTTGTCCTTCAATTTCTGATATTTTGAGTATGTATAATCTTTTTTACTGAAATAATGTTCACTATATTTCTAAAGCTGCTCTTATTTAATAAATCCTTCCACTGGGGTTTTATTTGCTTAAGTCTTCTGCTACTTGCATATGAATAAAGCTGTAAGTGAGCAATAATTTCCATTTTATTTATTTTATTTTACTTTTATTTTAATTATCAGAGTTCTATTTTTGCTCCTTCATATGTGCACATGTTCCATTCACCCTCCAGCAAATCGCCTGTGCCAGTACCCCTGCCACTGACCTCCCCTATCCCTTCACCAAGTTCAAGATTTATTCCTACTGTATTTTGCATGTTCTTGTTCATGTTTTGGGTTATTCAGATGAGCAGAACAAGTCATTTTTTTACTTATTTGACTTAACATAATCATCGTAGGCTCCATCCATTTTCTTGCAAATGACAGTTCTATTTTTTCACTACTGTGTAGTATTCCTTTGAGTATATATTCAAAATTTCCTTATCTATTCATCTGTGGAAGGGCACTTAAGATGGTTCTATGACTTGGCAATTGTGGACATTGCTGCTATGTATGAACAAACAGATAAATCTTTTCACACTAGAGTTGATATTTATATTAGAATTGAGCAGGTCATGTGATGACCATGAAGTACGTAGAACCCCCTGCTAGAATATGAGATAAGAAGAATGCATGGCTTTTTCTCTAAGAACAAGTATATGCTTTTCAAAACCAATGAGGATTTGCTTAGGAGAAAATTGCAGAGTCTGGTCATGGCAAATGTAGCCCCAAGCATCCATTTTCATGGTGAATCATATTTTCAAAAATTCAGAGAAACTCACTAGTTTGGTTTCTCTGTTTATACTAGTTCCACTGGTTTGTAGAACAGTTTTTAGTATACTCTATGGTCTTTATTTTAGAGTGATTTTCATTGCCTTAAATTCTTGATTTTGTAGTAACTTTAATTCAATAGCAGTTTTTTCATCTTTTGATAAGAATACCACTATCTTATATGTCTTCAGAAATGTGCAAATAGCAGCAAATAGGTGTTTTGAATGGCATCAAGAGGCAAAGAAAAGCTTAAGTAATTTCTATTCTACAAAAGATTATACCTTTTGAGTCATGTCCAATTCTACAAAAACATGGATTCTAATCTTTCTGCAGTTTAAAGTAGCATATCTTTAAGTAGGGGAAAAGAGAATCAGATACACTTCAAGGGCTTTTTTAAGCCCAGCGATTTGATTTTTAAATAGTTCACATTTGTTACCAGATCTTCTCCAATCTGCCTGGAAAATTGGTCAACCTTATAATCTAACTTGGAAGCTTATGAAATTATTTAAATAAGCCATTCAGCTCTCTGCAAATATTTCTAATGTTATTTACTGTCAGTTCAAAAGTCACTTTCATAATCATTTGCTATCATTTACAACTATAGAAATGTGATTTTTTTAGTTGAACTTGTGAATCATTCACTTAGATGAAAGAGCAAAGGTAATCATTTCCAAGTTATATGGTTATCATTAGAACTGCAAATGGAATTCACTTTTTTAAGTCAGCAACTTGGGACGCATACAAAATAAACTTGAAACAGCTCCAGATGTTAAGTTAAAAAAAAATGCTAATCAACTCACAGCTCTTAGAATTTCAAGCATAAAATGGTTCCTGTTTTCAAATTACTAAATGTCAATTAAGAAGAAAATATCACATAATTGACATATACAGAGTTCAGTAGGATAACCATCCAATAATGAAGTGTGAGTTCAATGAAACAGATGTAAAGTGTCTTGGAGTTCAGAGAAAGTCAGACCACCATAGCTAGAACTATAAAGAAAACTGTGCAGAAAAGGACATTTAGTTTGACAAGAGTCTTGAATTTAATAAGGAAAAAAGAGAATGACTACCATTGTGTGAACAACACAGCATGTGCAATTCACTGAGTAGACCAGTCTGAACAAAACAGTATTCAAAATTAGCATTTCTAAAATATCTTCCATGGATTATTAGGTCCCAAGGAGAGACTAGATAGTAAAATGGGTAAGCATGTGGTCACCCAAGATGAATAAGTGGTTCTGAATCCTATCCTTCCACCTCTGCATTACGTAACCTTGACAAATTACTTTACCTCCTTATAGAACTAGTGGGGGTGGAGGAGGAGACAGATAGCAAGGGTATCTTGTTATTAAATAAACTAACTATCCTATTAGTTCCTGACACACAGATGTAATATATGTTAATTCTCATTAGCTATTATGTTTTTTTTTTCAAAAAACAATGTGTAATCAAATAAGTTTAGGAAGAATTATGTTAGACAAAAACTCACCATTTCATTTATGCATGACTTCTCAGAGATTATAATATAGTAATTCATCTTGTGAACCTTTTAAAAAATTCAATGTTTCCCAAATTTATTAAACTCTGAACCCTTTTTATATGGAGAGCAATTAATTTTCTGTGCAAGATTTTGGGAAATGTCTTTGTAAAATAAGGTAAATGTAAGTAAGTGTATACCTACCCCATACCCTTAAGAGTGTAGTGACATTTTTGACTTATAAATTTTATTGTTATTAACAATAATAACTAAAATATACTCAGCTCCATAGTCTTTAAATCTTCTGGCAGAAACAGTATAAAATATTATTATCATCACCCCTTTTTTCCACACAGCCAAATAGAATCTTAGAGAAGTGGCATTTTCAGGCTTACAGACTTATTAAGTGGCAGAATTGAGATTCACAGTTAGATTCACAGATGTGACCAGTGATGACCTCACATTGCCTTGAACACTTCTGTTCTCCTTTGATAGCTTATAGTCTCACCCCCTACTCCAAGCTGACTTCTCAAGGACAGTCTTCTGAAAATTAGAGAAAATAATTTGGGTGATTACAATTTTACCTATCTGCTTACAGGAATAAGGCCCTAAAGAAATCACACTTCAAAGCATATACTGTCATTTTTTGGTGAGTTTCCAGTTGGCTTTAGTTCAGTTCAGTCTTTACACGATGCTTATTACTCAGCCCATCTTGAGGATTTGGACATGTGCACATTTCAGAGCCAAGTATATCGTGTTCTTTTCTTTTCTTTTTCATTGAGGTTGTTCAGTTGATAATATTCCTCTGTATGCTACAGAGAATGGCTTTTCTAGGCATTGAAAATACCGATGGGCAGGAAGGCCAAAGACCATCCTCCTCAAAGTATGGCCCATTACTGTCTATATCTGCTGGTCCATAAGTTTTTGGCTGCTGCAACAGGACTGAACTTGAGATGAGCATATATAAACCTTTACAGCAACTTGAAAGGGTAATTGTGTTTATATTTAATATTAAATTTGGGAGCATGTAATTTATATGCTTTTGTTTTTTATTTTTGGTTTAGATTTCATGGTAATTTACAAACATGTCAGTCTGCAGAGATGGGAGAAAGTTAGTCCTCTACCACAAAGAGTTTGAGAAGCACCATCCTAGGAGACAGGAAATGACTTTAGAAAGCCATTCTTGCCCACACTGACATCTCAACCACAATATAATATTCCTCTAAAGTGCCAATTTCAGATTCCTATCTGAAATTAGCTAACAAAAAATTTGAATTCTGATCTGAAAATAGGATATGAAAAGAAATTTAATTCCCTTCTATTTTGCATTTTTCCTTTGTGCAGTTAATGCAGTTTACCTACACTGTTTATATAAAACTGTAGATAATAAAGCTATAAAAATATTAAATATTAAAACCTGATATTTTGAAAAAACTTTGTTTGGAAGGTTAGATTTTTCACATTTTTATGTTGGTGTCATGAAGGCATCATGACTTTCCACAAAATGCCCTTTGATACATCGCTAAGAAATTGAACTATTATTTGAACTGCCAGAATAACATAGCCAATATGACATTTTAGTCTTTCATATATTGCCGTGGTGCAGAAGAAGGGACTAAAGATCATGAATGCTACATGTTGAGTAAGTGTGTGGCTCAAAAGATCTGGGTTCTCAGGGAAGAGAAATGACTACCTATTGACATATAACTTATACACAACAGCTCAGATAAAGGGAACTTAAGTCAGAGCAAGAAGACAAAACCAGTCTGAGAAAAGGAAAGCCAGATATTATCATCATGAACATGACTTACCCTTTCCAAAGCATATGCAATAAAGTGTTCAAAGAAACTCTTTGCGAATTATATTAAACACAATTGTTCCTTATTCTATTTCAGATGAGAATTCAGTTATTACTTAAGAATGAAAAAACTGTTCCTCTTCCTCTTGTATCATTGAATGAAGTGCAGAAAATTGGAAGAACTTCCAGAAATTTATTAGTTGCATTTCACTGTTAAGAAAATTAATCTGCTGGGAATTTTTTTTTTGGGGGGGGTGTTGGTGGTTTATTCTTTAAGTTTTCTCAATCTTTATTGATATCTCAGTGATTTGCCACATCAGCAGCATGGAATAGTTCATGTGTATATGTATTTGCATATATAATATACATCTTTACAAGCAAATTCTGTGTAACGCCTGTGTTTCTACTTTTCTCCCATTAGCTTATGTGAAGATCATATATTATTTTCTGTTTTCTCATTCCACATTCTAAAAATAGTCCATCTGTTCTGTGTACAGTCTAAAATGAAGATCACCATAGATATGCAATAAAAGCCTATCTAAACAATGCAAATTATGAAGGAATTTTTGTAGCATTATATGCCTGAACCAAAAATATATCACAAGTATTACTTACATTAGAGTTTTCCCTCATATAATATGTGCATATTATATTACTAATCCTTAGAGGTAGTTTTGCTTTGTAAACCCCTGCTCTCTGACAGCTGTGTTTATACAGAAGATGTCCTTGCCAATATTTTGTTGCCTTTTGCTGTTTAAAGTTGTTTTCTTCTTGTAGCTCATCCTTTGTATTCTTATTTGTTCCTTTACTTCAACCTCTAACCTCTGTGAACTCATGTTTCTGTGCTTTTTTATCATGCTAGCAAAATTTCAAGGGTTTTAAAACAAAAATTACAGTTTAACTCAATGTTGCTATATTCTTTCTTTTAGAAAGAAATAATTGGATTGGGACATTTAAAACCCCCTTTTTTATTATTATCAAAACATCCTAGCTGTGTTTTTCTTGCAACATCCTAGCTCTTCTTCAACCAGTTGACCTGCAACTTCCTGGCCAAATACATTTCTTTAAAATACTTCTTTCTATTTTGTCACTTCTGTCGGGAAATCAATACCAGCTGATTCTTCTTTCCTATGTCAGGTCTAACTTTCCCTCCCTATCACAACACATCGTCCCACCCAGCACCGTCTTTCCCATTGTCACCGTGGACTTCTACTCTAGGTGAGCTCATCTAATGCTCACGAACTTGGCACCAGCCTCTCTGCCTCTTGAAGCTTTTTGTGTTGTCTTCCTCTTCCAGAATGTCCCTCAACTTCCTTATGGTTTAAGAACTGTCTACCCCCTTAAGAATATCTGACTTCATTAACACTTAATTTTTCTCTTGTTTACATATTCTTTTAATCACCAGTCATTTCAAGTACTTTGTCATATTGTCTTAATTAATTGTAACTTACCAATTTAGAAAAAGGGAAAATAGAGATGACACAGTGCTGGTGAAGATGTTAGTGGGCAGACATTCTGATTTTTCCTGGTGGAAATGACTACTTAGTTTGGAAGGCAGAAAACTGCACAGAAACAAATGGAGGAAAAAGACTAAAGAGAGATGGAAAAATCCATGTGATGAACATTCATTCTCACTGGTGCTTGGTTCTCCGTCCCCCTTGTCCACACAGAACATTAAAATTCTTGATATTCGTGTGACTGAATGGGGTCATATGATCAGCGCTGACCAATAATTGTGAGAAGAAACACTTTTGAACAAAAAGTTTGACTTTTGGACCAAAGCACTTAATTGCCAATTAGAAACCTCCAGAGTTTCTTGTCCCTAGTACTTCAATGATTAGGAAAGTGCAACTGGCACAGAGCCTCCCTCCCTAGGCTCCTGACTATTGAAGTGACTATTGAAGTTACCAGAATATTGGAGCTATTTGTTACTGTAGCATAACCTAACTTATCCTGATAAACACAAAATGTGGACCAAAAAAATCCTATTTTTTTTACTTCATTCAGACACATAGTAGAAAAAAAAACTAAATAATCCTAAAAAACTATTTTTTTTTAAGATTTATTTATTTATTTATGCAAGCACTGGGTATAGTCAGAAGTGCAGGAGGGTGAGAGAATCCACCAGAGCCAGTGCAGGGAACAGAACAGGCAGACTGACTGACGGAACACACCTCTGAGGGGAGTAGTGGGCATGGCAGGAGAGGTCTGCATGCCATGTAGGACCCTCACTAGCGGCCGGGGATCAAACCGGTGTGCAGACTGCCAGCAGCCTCACAGCCCAGCGCTCAACCCCTGTGCCACCAGGGGAGGCCCAAAAGCTATATTAAAAAAAAAAACAAAAAAAACTTGCTTCATCCTTTCCAAAACTAGTTCCATTCCCCAAAAGTAACAATTTCATGCTTTTAGCAAATTTTATGGTAGCCAATTCTGCAACACTAAATACTGTGCTTCTATTTCTATTCCTTGACTTATCAATTTTAAACACTATTTCCTGTTGTGGTAGAGCAGGATCCTACTCTTTACCACAACCATTACTCCCAACACCACCAACAATAAACAAAAAAAATTACTTAATGTTTTTTCTACTCCCATAGTTATAGATCAAGTCTTTATTTAAAATAATAGTTAATGTCATTATTATGACGATGTAAATGAATTGTTCACAAGAATAACTGTCAACATTGGTTACCATACTGAGAATTACTCTCTCTTGTGTTTCCTAGGTCCTAGACTTCTTTTTCTTATATGTGCCAGTGAGTCTTTAAGAAAGAATTGAAGCCACTAAAGGCATAGGGCGGCAGTAGAAATAAAGTGGGGAGGGGGCCCAATGGCACATGATAGGTGTGGGTGCTCTGGAGTTGGTAGGGTGTAATGATGCAGATGGAAAGAGGCATAAGCTTATTCTGGATATATACCCATATGCAATAATGGAAACCAATGTCACTTCAAATCAGTTCATTCATTAATTTTTTAAAAAAGGACACAGAACAGATCATTTTTTTAAATCTCAAACAATCTAGTATTATTATTCTACAGAGCATATAATTTTCACCCGTATTTTAAAGTATTCCTCCATTATTTTCTTGCTCAGTTTCTTTGAATAATCTATGCCATGCTTAGCTTTAGATTGAATATATGACTTTTTTTTTTTTAAAGATTTATTTATTTATACAAGCACTGGGTACAGTCAGAAGCGTGAGAGGGTGAGAGAATTCACCAGAGCCAGAGCGGGGAGCAGAGCAGGCAGAAGGACCGAAGTACACTGCTGAGGGGAGCAGCGGGTGGCAGGAGAGGTCTGCGCGCCATGTGGGACCCTCGCAGGTGGCCGGGGATCGAACCGGCGCTGCAGAGGCTGCAGGCAGTTTCACAACCCAGCGCTCAACTGCTGCGCCACCAGGGAGGCCCTGAATATATGACATTTTATCAATCTAAATTTTTTCATAATCTTCAGTCTTTTAGTAAATATTGATATAGGTCTTTATTTTACTGTGGAACATTTCATAGGTAATTTAATCTGGAAATTTATGTCTTAATGTTGTTTATATCAACTTTCTTTCAACTTCCGAGTCCTTTCTCTGTAATTTCTCTTAAATGAATTTTGCTACCCAAGAACTTCTTAGAACTTAAATTGAGGGCATCCCTGGTGATGCATGGGGTTAAGTCTCAGCACTATGAGGCTATCTGCAGCCATTGCAGCACAAGTTCAGTCCCTGGCAAGGGAGGTGACCCACATGACACAGCAGATCTCTCCTGTCTCTCTGGCTGCTCCCCTCATCAGTATATCTCAGTAGATCTGCCTGTTGGGTTTCCCACTCTGTCTCTGGTGAATCCTCTCACCCTCACATCTCTGGCCTGCACGTCAGCTCTTGTATGCATAAATAAATAATTCTTAAAAAAATTAACCTAGATTGAGACATAATTTTCCATCTATTTTTTTAATCTATTTTTATCTTGCCTATCTGTGCTTTCTTAGACCATATCTTTAGCATCACCTTCTATTTAATTTTATTTCGGGCAATTATGTTTTTAATATCCATGAATATTTTTTCTACATTTTCTCAATATTGTTCTTTATAGCTCCCTATCTCAACGCATTTTGGATGCAGTGATTTTTATCTCTCTGAGGATATTAACTCTAGGGTTTAATTTTTTTTTTTTAATTTCCTTCCTTGCATTTATTTCCTTTATTTACTTATTATGGTCTCTATACAGTACAAGAGACTTTTATTAAATACTTCTTGTTGACCCTTGAATATCAGTTCATATTTGTTTTTATTAAGGTAACATGGATTTACATTTTATGCAATTCAGCAGCCTTGGATCACACCTCCTCAGATGCACATCACACACCACACTCACCAACAACACGCCCTCAGATCACCGACTGCATGTTTAAGAAGGAAGCTAAACAAGAATGACTAGACATTCTCCATGAGGGGAAAGTTGGAGAGAAGGAAATATTAAGGGTAGAGGGAGAAAGGCGTTGTCAGTTGTTCAGGTTCAGCAGAGGGTAACTAGGCAACAAGACAGATTTTTTATTGAGGTTCCTCCAAGTAGCAGAATGCCAAGGATCCTCTCAGTTTCTTTAGAAAAAGTTTCGCCAATCACCTTCTAGGGAGGTGGATACCTAGAAAGCAGCATTATGTGTGGTAGGTACCTGGGCCACTGTGGTTCAACATCCAGCATAAAGACTTTACTTGATACTCTTTTTCAATCCAGCAGCTCACTCCTGCTCCCACCTTCCTAAATCAAGAATTAACCTGGGGCCTCCCCGGTCGCGCAGCGGTTGAGCGCTGGGTTGCGAAGCTGCCTGCAGCCTCTGCAGCTCCAGTTCGATCCCCGGCTGCTCTCCGGCCACTGGAGGAGGGTCCCACATGGCGCGCAGACCTCTCCTGCCACCCGCTGCTCCCCTCGGCAGTGTACCTCGGTCCTTCTGCCTGCTCTGCTCCCCGCTCTGGCTCTGGTGAGTTCTCTCACCCTCCCGCGCTTCTGACTGTACCCAGTGCTTGTATAAATAAATAAATAAATCTTAAAAAAAAAAAAAGAATTAACCTCATATCTCCAAAAACATAAATCTCCAGACTTCTGCACCACTAAAAGAAAAGTAATTACTAGTGCTCCAGAAGGGAACAAAGACCGGGAAATTTTGTTTCTTACATGATATTGCTAAAGAAAAGAATAGTTTTTAACCCCATCACCTTTGCAGCATTGAGCACTTCCATCTTTTGAACATTTTTAAGGCTCCACAGGGACATCTCAGCTTCTTTCCTCTAGTATTCCTTCTATAGGAAATGTCAGCTGCATCATTCTTATAAATTAGTTTCAAATCCTCTACTTCCAAGCTTCCAAAGACTGTTAACAACTTTCACCTGCTCTTATCTCCGCCCTTTGTCTTCCTGTCCTATGGGGTTCTATGTAATGGGTTTCTACCTATTTTATCCTGCTATCATCATTTCTGAAGGGATGCAGATACAGATACCTGTGATGCTTCTGCTATGTTAATCTGGAAAACAAATAAAAATTTTTTAAATAAAATAATTAAAAGAAAATTGCAAGCTCTTTGAGGACACTCACATCCCCTTTGACCTACACCACCTACCGCAGCAAGAGGAAGTTAAGGGTTACTCAGTAAGAACTTCATTCATACTGGGAGAAACTTACAAGTTAAATTTCACTCAAAATGTACTTAATACAAGTATTTATTTCAAAACTAGAACAAAGGATTTCTCACTTTTTGTGATAGGACGGCTTTCTGGAGGCATTTCCAGTAAATTTGACCAGATTCTTCTCCCACTCATTCCTCTATTTGTTTTTATTTAGGATAAAAAAAGAATATTTTGTTTAGTCTTTTTCTTCTACAGACATGTGTATGGGTCGATATGGAAAAGGGGTTCGTTTACCATCACTCACGTGGGTTTAAGTGGCCTGGAAAACCTTTCACGTCTCCTGCCAAACCACAGCCTATGACCCACAGAGCACAATGCTGACTTTTTTCCACATTTCTAATACCAGATAAGTGCATGATGTGTTAAAGATGTTCAGGGTAAACTGTTTTAAAGGACAGCAGTGGAAGGAGTAGGGCACATTTTTCAACAATCTGTTGTTTGTCCCTTTTACCACAACTTGGCTTCGCTAGTGCCTGACACTGAGGGGCTCAACAGATGGAGGAATGTGGTTTTAAGTTTGCCGAGTTAATTGTACTTTTCTCTACTCACAGCCCTCTGATTTAGACATTGGAGATGCCTGGACCCTTCATCTAAATAAACAGACCCAGTTATTGCTGGAGAAGCGTATCTAAGTGATGTCTGTCTAAGAAATAGATCCATCCTCCCTACGCCAATTTCACCACAAAATCCTGTATATACAGTTCCCCTCTTAGGGTAATTTTCACTTAGGGTTTAGCTTATTACAAGATCTGAAATCTATATTATATAATTCCTCTTTTAAGAGTCAGTAAACAAAGATCTTTTCAAGAAAATTTATAACAAAATTTAATCAAAGGAACATTCTTGGACTTATAATTAAAATTCCAAGAGAACCACAAATTCAGCTGTTTCTGCCTCAGCCCCAATCCTACCATAAAAGTATCACCAAGTAGTAGCAAGCAAAAGGAGAAGAGAGAGAAATATTAGATAAATTTATAAGTTTATAAGTAAGTAATTTCTTTTTTTGTTGCAATCATCTGAAATGATGTGGAGAATGAGTACACCATCTGCTATTAAATATTTTAACTAGTTTTTATGAAAATCACACAGGGAGGATTTTTTTTTTAATGCATTAGGGGAAGAGGAAGAGTCTGGCATTTGTTTGCTATCTACTTTGTGCCTTTATATAGATTTTCTATGTTTCTTTACATAGTTTATCTCATTTAATCTTCATAGCAACCCAGCAGGAGAGTTACAATTGAGCTCATTTTATAGATGAAAAAATTAGTAACTCAATTAGTACAGGAACCAACCAGAATTTGAACTCAAGTCTTTCTGAGTTTGAATTATATGGGAGACATCATGGCATAGTGGATAAAAAGCATCTATTTCAGATCAAGGTGTCAGCATTCAAATATTGATCAGACCATTTCTCAATGAAGTGCGCCAATATTCTTTGCTTTCATTTTCTCATCAATAAAATAGAGATAATCATTAATAATCTCACAGGGCCATTGTGGAAATTAATGAAGTAAGATCTGCAAAGTCTTTAACTTTGCAAGAAGTTAAGTTCTCCCTATGTATTGGTTATTATTATTACATTATCTCAACTCCTAGAAAATGGTTTTCTTGCTTATTATTTCTAATACACAAAGATTAAAAAATTTCATATATAATTCAAACAATAGGAGTACATTTATCTCCCAAACTTTCCTTTACACATAACAGGAACTGAATTTGTCTGGGCATTCAACCAAATTGGAGGCTGAAAACAAACTTAGTCATCCTGTTAATTTATATACCCCAAAGGATTTCAAATATCTTTTCTGAAATTTAAATTATTTTATTTGGATCCTGACACGCATATTTTTGACATTTTAATATTTGAGGCATAAGACCTAGTAAGAAGTACAGTTGGCTTATATTATGGATAGAAAACACTTTTAGTTATCCATATTAAGACTAAAATCTCAAATATTGAATCTTGCACTTAGGGAGGAGTTGGTAGATGAGTCAATGAATCGTCTTCTTAAATGCTTCTTTTCTTTGCTTAATGCTTCATAGAGTCTAAGTGTTTTCTCACGCATATTTTCAGAAATCTGTTATATTCTTGCCATTATTATTTGTTCTTTGCTTGAATATTTCTAGTAAGGAAGAGTGCATTGCTTTGGGGTGGGAAGGGTTGGAGAAATTAATGTTTCAAACTGATAATATGCCAGTCTATTGGGAATTTTAAAGAAAATACATGAATTCTGTGCCTTCCAGTGGGTAATTTCTTTGAATTAATTAAATTGATTAAGCACTTATATAGTCTTTAGGTTATTTTTCCAACCCTAGAGTAAAGCTGTTCATAAAGCTTTCAGGGTCTCAAATATTTGGCACATTCTATTTTCATTCAGTCTTCAGGTTAATAATAAGCAGTCAGGCAGTGGTTGTTCGCTGTGGCAGCGAACCTGTCCTCCAGCTGGGATTGGGATCTGAGACTGGGATCAAGCCCCAGGTTTCACCTGCGTGTACAAAACATGGTGCTCCCAGTTAAGTCAGGGAAACATTGCCTGGTGCTCACCAGACCCTCCGTCCCCACAGACAAGCCTCTCTACCGGTGCGTACTACGTGGTAGAAGGAGGAGGCTTGAATCTGGTTTGTGTCTCTAGATGGGACACCTCATAGTACAGATCGTAGCAGGTGACCCAGACTTCGATAGCGAGGCAATACTGGGGAAGACGAACCAAGAGGACTGTAACTGGATCAAAAGGGATGACACTTGAGGAGGAGCTACTGAGATATACATCTTGGCTACATTTTATCAGTGTGGTATCTGTGTAGAAGATACCTAGACCGGGAGACTTGACCGCTTTGGGGAAGAAGCGGGCTATATCTAACAGGTCCTTCTTACCTATGATGGCATCCACTATGACCTGCTACAATGTGACTTCCCTGACCCAGACACCCCTCCTCTGACCATCTTCTATCTAATGATGATATCATTCTTGTACAAGCACTGGAACTAGCAGAAGAAGGAAAGAAAAAGGGACAGCACACTTGTGCCAACCGCTTCACCCTGCGATGCACTGTGTGCCTGGAGGGCTTGACCCGACACGCCAAAGCACCCTACCATACCACAGAGACAGGCCGCACCAACTTCGGAGAAATGCGATCTATGCGCCAGGGGACTGAAGCCGACTATCTCGCAGCTCCAGAAGGCTCTGGGTTTCCAATAAGCTATTCTAAATTCTGAAGAACAAAGGAACACAATGTTTGCACCATCCTTTGTGTTTAAAATCACTAAGACAGGGCCTTAGTGATTGAGCGCTGGGCTGTGAAGCTGCCCGCAGCCTCTGCAGCGCCGGTTCCATCCCTGGCCACCAGGCAAGGGTCCCCATGGCACGCAGACCTCTCCTGCCACCCACTGCTCCCCTCAGCAGTGTACTTCGGTCCTTCTGCCTGCTCTGCTCCCTGCTCTGGCTCTGGTGAATTCTCTCACCCTCCCGTGCTTCTGACTGTACCCAGTGCTTGTATAAATAAAATAAATAAATAAATCTTAAAAAATAAAATTAAATTAAAAAATAAAATCACTAAGACACCAAAATTCCTTGTTAAGATGGTGTGCAAAGTTTACAGATCCGTTTCTATAGTGGAGATCTGTGCCCTCTTTCTCCTGGGGGACACAATAAGTGGTCCTTGCTACCCGCTGATACTAACCTGAAGATTGAGTTTTAGTGTCATGAACTAGCACCCAGCACCATTCACTTTTAGAAAAAAGCAACTTCATATTTGGGGTAATGCCAAGGCCTCCTGCGGGGCCACCAGACAGAAACTACAGCGTCTCCAGTAATTGAATCCTTTTAAAAACTGTGTTAATAGTTTCTAAATTATGAAATTACTCCTTCAGTGAAGAACTCAGAATTGTCAATAACTAAAACAGGCAGTCAATGGGACAATGTAATAAGTGGCATGGTAACTAGGAAAAATGAAAGAAAACAAAAGCAGTACTTTTAGAGAACTTTCTGCCAACAAAATGTCCTTACTTTTACATATATTTTTCTTATAGGCTTAAAGTAAATTAGATGTACTTCTATAAAACACATGTTCTGTTAGCTTTTTAAATGGTTTATGGAAAACAAGACTAAACAAAATATTTCTATTATAATTCTACTTTTATAAATTGTCTTACATGAAATTTGAAAGAAAAATTAATTATATACATTATACAATGTAAATATACATGCTTATTTAATGCCATGTGTGTGTTTCTAAAAAAGTGATGGCCCATTTGGATGAAAATAAATATGAATATAGGGAGAAATGTTTTGATGAAAGGAGTTGTTGATGAAGGGGACAGACTTACAAACAAGGGAACAGAATCTAAAAGAATCAGGAATGGTAAAACCTCAAAACTGATCTTTGAATCCCTTCTCCCATAAATACCATTTTCCCATATCCAAAATAGCCCATGGAAAATACCCAAGATTCTGTGTCACACAATGGATCTGGGTGTTCGTTAAAATACAGTGTAAAGGAATCTTGCTTACATATTTCTGCACTCAAAGATATACCATTATTCCTTACACATTTTTACCAAAAAATTCTGACAAAACACTGAGGATACCAGGAAATTGTATCATCTATTTCTTCATGGACAATAGCAGAACTGAATATAGTGGCTATCGTTTATTTAGTACACATTCATTACATCAATTCTCTGTATTTCATTACATCAATTCTCAATTGGGCAATAAGACAGTTTTACCTCCTTCAAAAATAAAGCAACTATGCTTAAAGATACTATACAATACCAATCAGTCAATAAGGAACAAAACAAGAATTCAATTCTGTGGGTATGAAAGCAAAGCCCATCCACTTTTATTACTAATGACTGTGATTAGTACCTTTAGAAATCTCTAAAGAGAGGTGTGCTTGGTTCAGGGAAATATTGGTTGAAAATATATATGAGGAATTAATTTTATTTAGCTGGTTTTCTCTATATTCACAAAAGAATTGAAGTGACCTAAACCAAAGGTAAGAGAGAATTTTAGTCATTTTGGTAGGGTAAGGAAATGTCCATAGTCAATCCTGCCATTTGAAATATGCAGAAATATTGGGGAGTGGGGGGAGGAAAATTTACAGGAGCCAGAAATGAAAAAAAAAAAAAAAAAAAAAAAAAAAAAAAAAACGAGGCAGGAGAATCCAGAGCTGAAGAGCTCACAGAAGCCTAAAAAGTGTGTATATGCCTGAGCTACTGGGAGAGGAAATGAGGCCACAGGCACACAGCAACTCTGAAGCTGGAGCTAAACCTGAATCCAGGGGAAAATTATCTTTCCATAAAATAAGGACTAGAAAACTTCTGCCAACTAGACTGGAAAAGCAGCATGATTCTGGCAGAGAGTTTTCCACAATTATAAAAAGACATAATTCCTCAGATTAAAGGAGCTAAGCAAACTCTAATCTGAGAACAACAACAAAAAAAAATCCACTTTTATACTTACTGTAGAGAAGCTGCAGAAGATTAACGACAAAAAGAAAGTACTGAAAGCTACTAAAGAAAAAGTCAGTTTATTCACAAAGAAATATAATAATATCAAAAACTATTAGAAAGACTAAAGCAATGCCCAGAAGAAATTTTGTAGCCCTGAGTGTTTTCATTATAAAACAAGGCTGATTGAAAACCATGAAATCAAAAGGGAGGCAATGCTCAAAAATAAATTAAAGGAAAAAGAAAAGAGAAATATTCACTGAAGCCAAAAGTTTTCACAAGAAAAAATAAAAAGAATAGACAAAAATTAGCGTTCTGTGAGAGAATAAGAAGGTAAAAAAATCACACTGCATTTAATGGGCAATAATCACAAAAAAATAGAGAATGCTTTTTTAATTTGTAGGAAACTGGAAATGTATCAGTACATTTCTATCACTATATTGTATGCCAATGAAATGGATCATTCATTGTGAAAGTGTACACCAGCAAAATTAACCCAAGAGAAGACAGAAAATACATCACATAAAACTAGTCAAGGGCCTATCCATTGAAAAATACAGTAAACTGCACAAATCTTACATAATATTTTATTAACTGTCTCTTGTATCAGTTATTGTCATATTATATAAACCAATCCAAAAAAATAAAAAATAGGAAACTCCCAAAATCATACAATGTGTATAACCATTATACAATAGGTAATTGTGACACTTATAAGTCTTGCTCATGGAACCTTACTTAAAATGCCAATTCCTAATATATGGGACCATGAAAGCCAGAATTTCCCATTAACACTGACTTTGAATGTGAGTCAGGCACTCAAAGATATTATAAATGGCCAGCACTCTATGGAATTAGAGATTATTCAAACCTTTCATTATCAAGTTAGGAAACCCGAGGCAAAGAGTTTAAGTGGATCATTCCAGGTTTACTAATTACCTAGTGCAGAGCCTGAAGTCAAATTCACATATATCTCAACCCATTGATATTCTTTCCACTATGATTTTCTGAAATAGATTCAGCGGACAGAACTCCTTACTAAAAATTATAAATGGTTGCCAACTTTATTTTGATCATCAAGAAAGAAGACTGTAATTCTAGAGAAAAGGCAAACTCACAAAGGTACTCTAAGTCACGTAGACTCCTTCGATTTTTTTATTGATGTAAGAAATTACCACAAACTTAGTAACTTAAAACTCAAGTTCAAAATCATATAGTTCTGTAGATTGTAAATCCAACTCAAATCTCACTAGGTTAAAATCAAGATGTTGGCAGTGTTACCTTGCTTTCTGGAGGCTCTAAAGGACTATCCATTTCTTTGCCTTTTCTTGCCCGAAAGACTGCCAATAACCTAGTTTGGCTCATGGTCACCTGTCCTATTTTCAATATATGCAACATTGCATTTCTCCAACCCGTTCTTCCATAGTCACTTCCCTCTTACTCTGACTACAGCAAGCAAAGAGTCTCTGTTTCTAAGGATTGTTTCAATTAGATTGGATCCATTTGGATAATGCAAAATAATCTCCTCAAATCAAGATCTGTACCTTTCTTTGTTGGTGGATGTGTTCTGGTGATGTATACATCTGAGGAGGTGTGAACCTATTCCCCTAAATCATATACAATATTATCAGCCAAAGTTACCTCAACTAAAGGGAGAAATCTATACCCTTAATCACCTCTGAAATGTCCCTTTTACCATACAAGGTGACATTTATAAATTCCAAGAATAGAACATAAATATCCTTGAGAGCATTATTCTGCCTACCACACAGGCCTTTGGCACAACTATGCAGACAGGACCATTTTTTTTTTTTTTTTTTGCATAGAAGAACTGGGATACAGGCCAGAGGTACAGGGGGTGAGAGGATTCACCAGAGACAACACGAGGAGCAGAACAGGTGGACTTACTGAACTATACTGTTAAGGGAATCAGCAGGTGAGACAAGGAGGTCTGCTGCATTGTGTGGGTTAGCTCCCTGGCTGGGGATTGACCTCAGGCCTTAGCAGTGATAACACTGAGACTTAACCCCTAGGCCACCAGGGGGGCTCCAGGACCATTTGATTTCAACCCTTCTTTTTTTCACCCATCCCCATGCCTATTACTGTTAGTTTCTCTAGCTGCCTAACACATGGGATTCTAATAATCATTTTGGCAAAACTTGTAGAAAGGAAAGGATGGAGAGGAGAAGGGGAGAAGGGAAGAAAACGCTTTCTACTACTCCATCTCCAAGATGAATTTTTATTTTAAATTAGAAGTCTCAAGATTAGAAAACCAGAGCTTACCTTCACTGATGGAATTTCATGTATAGAATTTGAGAATTTGAGAATGGTTGTGGGAAAGAAAGCCCTCCAAATCCCACTCAATTTCTATAAGGCCCTCTTAGCCAGAGAGGATGAAATAAAAGATCTGTACTTCCCGTCCAGCTTCTGTTCTAACAGCTAATATTTGCCACCTATTAACCATTGAAGTCAGAGAACAAATCATACCCTATGTGGAAATTTTCAGATGCCAGAGGAGACACTCCCACAGTGGGTAACTGAAACATACTGGGACCTCCACCTTTTATTCCAGCCTGTCTCTACTCAGAGTCAGAACCGAAATGGAGGGAAGAGGGACACTTTTTAGTTCTGTCAGATGACCATATCTTTAAAATGTCATATTCAAAACAGACTGCGAGTCCTTGCAAATTCGTGCCAGAAACCTCTATTCTTGGGCCTCCATGATTCCCTTATATTTACCTTCCTCTCTCTACTCTCCAGACTTACAAAAGCAAACAACTGTAGCAACTTGAAATTCAACAAAAGTAATAAAATGTTAAAATTCCAAAAATGTTAAAATTTGAGTGGAATGATGAAATTCAATCTTTTTCCCCATTCCCCACTTTACAGGTAAACAAACTGTGTCCAATAGTTTAAAATTCTTTTTGGAGGTGACTCTGTTGCTGAGTGTGCCAGAGTTGGACCCCGGCTCTGGGGCCAGAGTTCTCCTTAAAACATGATGCTTTTATCAGCTCTACCTCCCAAATCTTTTGGATTTTTGTTTAAAGATTTATTTATTTATTCATTCAAGAACTGGGTGTAAGGGGGGGCGGGGGTGGGCTTAGCAAATTCACCAGAGAGAATGGGGAGCAGAACAGGCAGATCTACTGAAATACACTGTTGAGGGGAGCAGTGGCATGACAGGAGAGGTCTGCTGAGTCATTTGGGTTAGTTCCCCAGCTGGCCAGGGATCAGACTCCTGCTGCAATGGCTGGCGGTAGCTTGATAGCGCTGTCTTTAACCCCAGCGCCACCAGGGAAGCCAAAATCTTTTGTATTTAAAAATAAGCATCTTTATCTTTGTTTCAGTCAAGGTATTTTGGGCTACAAGATACAGAAACCGGCCAAACTAAGTCAAATTAAAATTATGAAGGGTTCTCACAGATTCGGGGAAGAACAGACAATTCCAAAACTCATGGGAACCTGGGATGAGGATCTGAAAGCCCTTCATGACCTTCTGTGGGGTTAACGGTTCTTTTCCTCTTATCCCCTCTAAAGCCTTTCTATATCTGTTTCCTTTATTTACTCAGACTTGAGTCAAGTGCTCGACATAAGGCTACCTGTTGCATTGTTCCAGGCTGAGTTCCTCAGTCCCAACTGTCTTCTTCCCTCTGTGTCCCTTGATCCAAAGTACAAAATGAGAGCCTCCCTGGTGGCACAGAGGTTGAGTGCTGGGCTGCGAAGCGGCGCACAGCCTCTGCAACACTGGTTTGATCCCCAAGGGCCCCACATGGCGTGCAGACCTCTTCTGCTGTGCCCTCTGCTCCCCTCAGCAGTGTACTTCATTGGTCTGCTTTTCTGCTCCCCGCTCTGGCTCTGGTGAATTCTCTCACCCTCCCATGCTTCTGACTGTACCCAGTGCTTGTATAAATAAATAAATAAATCTTTTAAAAAAACAAAGTACAAAATGAATCTTATCTGCCCTGTGTGGGTACCCCTCTTTGCTCTGGGAATATACAGAGGTAGGTCTTCACTTTTGCTTTAATCAGTGGTCACCTGAATAAAATCTTTTCCTGCTTGGTACGTGGTGAGTTTAGCTTTACGGGAAAGATGATATGGCAGTAATAAGGACCTATATGCCTAAAAAAATTTTTCCTTGACATACGTTTCCCTTTTAGAAGGCAAAAGATTTACATGATCTGAAGAGAAACCAGAGTATTATTTTTCCCTTTTAGATTAGAATACCAAGTCTTCCTTTAAGATTAATCTTTGCATTTGCCCAAGTTTACATTTGCATATTGCAAGACTCAAGAGTCAACTCCCTGCAGTTTAGCAAGATCACAGGTCAGAGACAAGGGATCAGAGGTCTACCTGGGCATCAGTAGAGAGATGTGAGAGCCCCATGAGCAGGCTAAACATTTAGTGCCCCTTCAGATAAAATTTATGTCTCTTTTGAATCTTTCTGTTATTAGATTAAGAGAACACTTTTCTACTAATAAAAATTGTATGTTCTCTGCTCATATTATAAAGAAGGGAGTTGTTATATGTATTTTCTTTATGTGTTTCTGAGCCAGTCAGCATCTTAGGAGGCATGTGAAAGGGTTTAACTTCAGAGAATGAAATAAGCCAACCATCTTTTGAAATTGCCTTGTATCATACTGTTTGGTTTTAGAAAAGCAGGTGACTGTGCCTGACAACTTCAAAAGAGGGAAATGGCCTTGTCTCTTGGTAAAGTGCCTTGGAATTGTTCCTTGAAATTTGTACACATTCTTAAAAAAGATGGACAGACACTGGGGAAAAGTATTCACATTTCCACTAGGGGCACTGCGGGATCAAGACAACTAGTAATACACAATTATGTAAGTCACAGCAGAAACCTGAGTTAACTAGCACCATTTTTCTAACTTAGTTTTTTTTTAAGATTTATTTATTCATGCATACAAGAACTGGGGTATGGGCCAGATATGCGGGAGGGTGAGAGGATTCACCAGAGTGGGGAACAGAACAGGCAGACTGACCAAAATACACTGCTGAGGGGAGCAGCGGGCGAGACAGGAGAGGTCTGCCTCTGGTGGCCAGGATCGAATCTGCACTGTAGAGACTGCGAGCAGCTTCACAGCGCTGCACTCAATCGCCTGCACCACCAGAGAGGCCTTCTAACTTATTTTAGAGAGACATTCTTTAACATCTCTTAACCTGGATCTTGTTCAGATTGTTGATGACTTGAGTCCATGAAATCTCTGAGCTTCTTTGCTATAATCAGACTCAAAAACTTTCTTAAATATTATTTGATTAAAAAAATACATATATAAGAAATGCTTTCCTAAAGGTACTATGGGAGAAAAGCCTGGGCTTTTTGACTGGATATCCAAATTGGACATCATCAATTTTAAAAAGATAAAGTAAATACTCTTCTCAAAAAAAAAAAAAAAGGAAAAAAACATCTTGAGCAGTTTTTGCCTCACACAATTCTATAAAGAATTCCTCAAGGAGTCCAGACAAAAGTCTAACTTTAAGTTCTCAGTCTCATAAAACAACTATTTTAATTAAATACAGAGATTCCCCACCAACTTCAATCCTCAATTATTTAAGGCTTTTTTTAAAATGGCATTAAAATGGCATTAATAAAGATGCTGACAAACTCACGACCAGAGAGAACAGAAAATGATTTTTCAATGAAAGTGATAGTTACTATTGCTATTATAATAAATGAACTCTTAAAACTAAGAAGGTTTGGGCACTTCTCTCATACTGTTTAAATTAATCCATAAAACTCTACATGTGCACTTGGTTCACCACACACCCTGAAAAAATGTGACTGCAAAAAGCGATGTAAATCCCTGATAGTAAAGAAACCATTCAGGGATCCTTTGCAAAGATCTGAGCTGTGCAGAATTTAGGTTAAGATTCATAATCTGAAATCAAGAGAAATATCGTGAATGATGTTTCACAAACCTTGGTGCTCAAGTATCTCCGTATCTCACAACTGCAGAAAGAGCAAATTGGTATAAAATAATGACTCTCACACAAGAATTTCCTTTTTTCCTTGTAAGAACTGTCATTTTTGTACTTCACAGTCACTGTTCTACTTATGACTGTGATGAAGAAATGAATGTGATGAGAAATGTAAAGGTTTATGAAGTCTTTTATATCACCTTTTTATTTTTAAATCAAAACTTAAAAAAAGATCACTGTAAGTGGTTGCAGGAAAAATGCTTTGTATCCAAAGTAATATTAACTGGTAAATAAATAGAACATGCTGTTTTTTAATAAATGTACCCAAAAAATTATTTCAACCAGACAGGAAAAAATCTTATTGAAAGGGAATTAATGTGGAAGAAATTCATTCTTCTTCCAACAAACACACATTGAAAGTTGGCATTTACCAATCCTTAGGCAAAACTAGCATTCCATTAAGAATCAGAGATGCAAGCATTTTTCCAGATAAATGAATTCCATCTCTGGTCTAATGCTCTGAGAAGACTTACAATTTAGCTAAGTACATGGCAGTGCAAACATGCTACCATCTAACAATCACCAAAGCACAACATCCTATGAGAATCCTATCAGTCACTCTTTCTAACTTTTGTAATTTACAGAAAAAAGTATATTTTTTCGTTATACATTTCCAGGTCATAACAATATGCTACAATAAGCTCATAGCAACTATTAGAAGGTTTTCAAATAAGCTCCAAATGAGCAACAGAGAGAAAGACATACTGATTCCTAAATGGGAAGATTTGCTACTATTAAAATAATAATTTTACCTCAAAATAAAATATAAATTTAAGGACATTCTCATCAGAATCCCAGCTGAGTTTTATGAGGAATTGATTAAAGTAGCTATATTTCCTGTGTTTCAAATGTATAAAATGAATAAATGAGCAAAAATTTCCAAGAAGTGTTTAAAGGAGGGTAGGTTGAAGGGAAAAGACAATTAGAAAGCTTGCTCTACTAGATTTTAAAGCTGACTGTAAAATCATTATAATCAAAATAGTATTTTATTAACATGAAAATAGACATAAATGGAATCACTATAAAGAAATTATAATATACAAAAAGTGGCATTTCCATTTTTTAATGGGTAGATTATTTCATAACATTGACACAAATTCCATCTATACAGAAAAAAATATAGTGCCATTTATATGAATTTCATATGGATTAAATTTCTAATTGTGTGCTTGTTTTTAAGGTTTTTTATTTTAGTAAGAACACTTAGCATGAGATCTTAATCTATTTTTAAGTATGTAATAAGGTATTGCTATCTATAGGCACAATGCTGAAGCTCACCTCTCTAGAATTTATTCATCTTGCATAAGTGAAGTTTTATACATGTTCATTAACAACTTCCCATGTTACCCTCCCCCCAGGCTCTGGCGACCACCATTCCTTTCTTTGCTTCTTTGAGTTTGACAGCTTAGGTACTTTACAGAAATGGCATCATGTAGGATGTATTCTTCCATGACTTACTTACTTCATTTAATATAATGTCCTCAAGTTTCATCCATGGTGTCACTTTTTGCAGGATCTAATCTTACACATATACAACACATAACATACGTGTAGATCTTTATCAGAAAGACAGAAAACTCAGAATTCCAAGAGAAGATTGACTAATTGACTGCATCAAAATGTCTAATATCTCTATGATAAAAATTGCAAGTTCTTACAGGAAAAAAAAATGCTTGCAACTTATAACTCACTATTGGTAAATTTCTTTGAACAAAGAGTTCCTCAAATTGCCCACCAGAAAGATGGGCAAAGGATGGCAGAACACAGCAGAAAACATGAGAATGGCTAATAAATATACCTCGAGTACTCAAGATGATTCATAATCTTGAAAGTGCAAAGGCAAAGAAAAACAAATGTGAGTAAGAGGCTACTTTCACTCACCAGAAAAGCAAAAATTGAACTGATGCCCAGGAGTGGAGGGCTCACACATACTGGGGCTAAAAACCTGAGTTAATATACAGATACCCCCTGCTTTTCAAGAGCTCAAATTAAGACACTTCACTTTTACCAAAGACCTGCTTTTGCTAACCAGAAGAAAGCTAAAGAGATTTTCATTTTTTATGACAAAGATGGAAAGCAAAGCTTGTCTTCAGCACTTGCTTTTCAGCTGAGCGACAGGCAGCGTGCCCCTAAGCAGGGAGAGTGGCCCTGCCTGGCACTCCAGGCTGAGTATGTGTCATATACACTTGCTTTTTACTGTGTCATGGTGTTATCTTAGGTTTTATTTGTTACTTGTTATGACTGGGTAGGCTATATTTTGGAACTGAAAATGCTCAAAATTTTTCTGTATGAATTGTTGACAGTTGCTTCTTCACTTTACATCATTTCTGCTTATGAAAGTTTTCATGGGAACAGTCTTCTTTCAGATCACAGGGACAAACTCGTATTTCTAGAAAGTGATTTTCTACATCTCTCAAAGCTCCAAATATCTGTAATGTCTGGCCCAACAATTCAATATCTAAACTCCTATCTACAGCTGGAAAATGACAAGTAGCTAAAGACCAATGTTGATTAATGCTTCTGCAGTACTGTTTGTAGCAGCAAAAACTATTAACCTACTTCCATATTAGTAGAGAAAGAGTTGGATAAATTATCAAAAAAAAAAAATCACACTAGGAAATCTATGGAATATTGTATAACTATTGAAAAGAATAGATTTAATTAATATGTAGTGACCTTGAAAGATTTTAATTACTTATTCCTTTTATTGCTGCTGGAGTTTGTTTTGTTTTGCTAGTGGTTTTTACTTCCTGTTGTTTTTCAGTTGGATTTACAAACAGTTCTTTTTGGATACGGCAAATTTTTTTCTTGTGACGCTACCAACTTTTTTTTTTCACAATTTTTTTTATTAAGGTAACATTGGTTTACAGCACTATGTATAATTCAGAAATATAGGATCCCACCTATGCAGATATATGGTACTTTTGGTCACTAAGGAAACTTTCTTTTTAGTTTTCAACATATTTTCATGTATATTACTGTATAATTCTTTTCTTCAAATGCAGTATGGTGTTTTTAATATGAAAAAGAAAAATACAAAACAATGTGTATAATATGATGTGTACACTATTAAGTAAAACAAAAAAAAAGTTCTTTGTGTCTGGGTATATTTGTGGACAAGCAGGAAAAAGCAGAATGATGCACACCAATTAGTTAACATTAATTTTGATTAAGTACAGAGGTGAAGGTCTATAGGTTGGAAAAAGAAACCAAAAAGGCTAATATTTGATTTGCTGCATTATTATTTTGATAATTTGAGTATACAAATACATTACAAAAGCAATATTATATATTGTTCACTGATACTCTCCTTTATCTAAAATTTTACCTGCTAGTCTAGCCTATATGTATCCTTACCATTATCATCTGACCTTTCAAACCAGGTCACTCATGGATAAATTGACCAATCCAAAATTTACATGGTTCAAAGAATTTATTTACTAAAACAATACCCATATGTGACCAAACAGCGGCTTTCTACTAATTGGTAGTAAAAAAGGAAATGTCAACCTAATTTTCCATGTGAGTATTTAGCAAAAAAAAAAAGAGAAGAAATATAATCCAGACCTCTGATACATTAACTTTCAGAAACTAAGAAAAACAACCTTAATCTGAATTTCTTATTCATTACAAAAGTTTGCATATAAGAGAGAGGCTTCTCAAAACAACTCAGTTACTTACCAAATTATTCTCTGAAAGTATATCCATTGATACATGAGTGTTTTTATACAGATACTAGAGCTTTACAATTTTCAAAATTTTAAGAATGCTCATAATAAAAAAAATCACTAGACTACTTTGAAGCCTGCTTTGTGTCACACACTACGCTGTTTCATACACATGTTATTTCTTTGTCACAATAATTCCGTTAAGCATATGGTATACTTTGCAAATGTAGGGACTCTACATAACTTATACAAAGGTATATTAAGGGTAGGACTTGGCTTGGCCACTAGGGTGCCCACTTTGTCTCCCTATAGAGTAACAGAGGTCCCAATTTGAATATGGTCTTTCTTGGAACATCCTCTGGGCTGACAAAATAGGGTGTCCGGAAATTCACTCATAGAAAGGACCACAGATGATCCAGAGGTCCCCCTCATTCTTAGGAAGGACATGTTGATTTAAGGACAATGATCCATTTCCAGCCAATGAGTTTTGATTTCATCACCTAAATCCTATAGCGACAAGAATGTGATAAATAATCAAGTAAACAATATGGAAATAGAAACAGTAATATTCTCACAGGACACTGGAAACAGGAGGCATCAATAGACCTTGAACTTGCCACAGTTTTCACAGACACTGCTTCCCTCCCCAGGACCAAAGTAGCAATAGGCACATTTAGAGGTTATTTGCAGCAATAAGAGATATTACCACAAAATACCAGAGCAACAGGACAAGGAGAAATGGCTAGTACCATGTTGCCCTAAATAGAGCAGAAAACCTGCAATAGGCCACTGAGTTAGACAAAAGCTTTTATCAGGTGTGTAAGATGCAGAGAAATGTTTTTATTGTACTGCTAAATTTACTCTGTTTTTTAAAAAGATTTATTTATTTATGCATACAAGAAATGGGGTATAGGCCAGAGGGGGGAGGGGGCAGAAGAGAATTCACCAGAGACAGAGTGGGGAACAGAGCAGGCAAACTGACTGAAATACACTGCTGAGGGGAGTAGCGGGTGAGTCAGGAGAGGTCTGCTATGCCATATGGGTAGCTCCCCGGCTGGGGATACGAACTCGTGCTGCAGTGGCTGCGGACAGCTTCATAAGTTGAGTCTCAACCCCTTGCGCCACCAGGGAGGCCCCTAAATTTACTCTGTTTTTAAAACAAATATCACCCTTGCTGAAGCTTCCCTAAATCTGACTTCAATTTTCCCACACAAAAATTTTATAGGACTCATCCTCATCCTTTAATTATTTAGGTGGGACAAACTTTAAGGAAAGAAGTTCATCCTATTTAGAATGCGAAAGTCAAATATGGCATTAAGTTATGTGTAACCATAGATAAAACGAACTCCAAAAACTTACAGGACAGAATGTTAGAGCAACAATCTTTAAGCAGCTTTACTCAACTAACTTTGCAGATACACAAAATTAAATACCTACTGGGAATACAAAATTGACTTTTCAGCTTTTCAGCTTTTCAGGACATTTTTCTTATAAATTAATTGCAAGCCATGAAAACCAAGTTGAGAAATATTATGAAATGGCACCAGAAAGATAAAAAGAGATTGAAAAGAAATTTGTCATAATGATTCTTCTGTATCAGTCTAGATACTAGCTGAAAATTTAATGAAGAGACAATATAGAGATGTGGGCAGAGGATAAGAAAACCATTAGAGCCTAGGGCTAGTCATTCTAGCTGCCACTCCTGTGCCTAAAGAGGGAAAGGGCAGCAGTAGCTACCAAAAGTACTATGAGGAGGAGACCACTTTACAAAAGCTGTGACCCTCCGCTAAGGGGCATAAGCAGCCAGTCAAGAACTCACCAGGGACTGACTTCCCATTGGCCAAACCCAACTCAGAACCAGAAAGCAAGAGAGTGGTGACTTATCCCTGACAGGCAGTCTGTCAGCTGTAGGGCAAGGTAGAAAATGAAGGAGAGTGACTGACTCTAAAGGGACAAAAGGTAGATACACAATACAGCATCAATCTTGCAACTCAGCACTTGTAGCAGGCTAGAATGATGATGGTTTGAAATTAAGGAAGCACACAGTATCTTTTGGCATCATCCATGGAACAGAAATATATCATTCAGATCACAAACTGAACAGCACAAACATGTTTTTGGCAGTGAGGTCAGAGACAGGGATTCATTCCCTGCTAGGGAATGTATCCTTTCCAGAACAAAAAGATCATTAATTTTAGGCTTGACTTTTAAGCTGTTTGTGGGACTCAAATATATCTACGAGCACATACATCCACAGGGTCAACAATAACCCATAACCCCAACCCTTAGCCACTTTCATTACAGCACCTGATAGAAGGAGAAAATTGGGAAGAGACAGAAAATGAGGATGATGAGTGTTCTGAGGATGAATATATGCATGTGTACATATTTTAAGATTGCTTGTTTCCTGCAGGTCAAATATACTGTGCTTGGCAATGTATATATTAGAACATTGTGAGGCTTCCTCCTGGGCCAGTGATTATTTTATGTGTGCAGAGAAGTCTCATCTATCTGTGTGTGCTATTGGCAAACATTAGTTTTGTATGAAATACCTGAAATTCCTCTTTTATAATGGGAGTATTTCAAAATAATCTCAACTAGCATATAGTACTCGTGATTGAGAAATATGCCACTATAGGATATTTAGCATGTGTTAAGTGCAGATATCAACCTGAGTGTTATATACATTAATACATTAATGAAAAATGCACCAGAATGTCTTTTATGTTGCCTACTTGCTGGGATTTGCAATATCTTGGTAAATAGAAGACACAGTCTTAACCATATATATTATTACCATTGTTACTTTTTTTCAGTTTAGAAAAATAAAACTTGCCTCATTTCCTATGCTAAATGGATCAAACATTCAAATAAGAATTTCAGAGAAAAGTTCTCTTTCCGTAGTCTATTACAGGTTTAAAAAAAAGAAAAGAAAAAAAGCCTGGTCAGAGATGGATGTGATACTGAGGGATCACCAAGTACCCCTGCTGTGGCCTGGTTTGAGAAAAAGAAGCAAATTGAACTGATGGCCCTGATGGCTTCACAGACATTTAAGAAAAAAATTATCAATACTGTACAATCTCTTCCAGAAAATAAAAGAGGAAGGAACATGTCCCAATTTAATTAATGAAGCCAGAATTACTCTAATACAAAAATAAACACATTGCAAATAAAGAAAACTACATACCAAAACCACTAGTTCCATGAACAAAGAAAAGACTCAGCACAAGCTTTAATTCATGCTATCACAGCATGAAATAGTTGCAGAGACAAAAGAAAACATGTAGTCCACAAATTAACAATATTTTATGTATGGACCTTTACTTTGTGGAGTTGGCAATTCCTGACATAGATGCAAAATTTCTCCACAAAATGGTAACGAAGTTTAGTTGAGCAACATATAAAAGCACAAAATACATAGTGATCAAGTCCACACAGGAGGGGGTGAGGCAGGATTGAGTGCCAGAGCCCGAGCAGGGTGAGAAGGGCATCTCCGTCGGGACTGCACAGCAGCAACCTGACATGGGATGCTCAGTGCACAAGCAGATGTACAGGGTGTCTGTTCAGAGCCACAATGTCCTGAAGGGGACTGTTGGGACCCAAGGAAAATAAGGACGGCATCCACATTGCATGAGAGACAGCAAGCGTAATAGTTACTACACAGGGCTTGAGGCACTGTGCAAATATACAAAGAATCATCATCATGCACCAGAAGGCAACTAAAAATCCAAAAAGAAAGCCCTAAGAGAATCATGAGCATATGTCAAAAAATAATAGATACAAATTTAAGGAGCTTCCTTGGCCAACTTGTGGAAAATTTGAGTATCAAAATTAATTCTGTGAATGAAATATAGTCTAATGAATAAAAATAGTTATCAATGAATCTATACTAAAATTAATTAATTAGAGGATTGGACTGGAAAGCTGTTCAGTAGGGTAGAAGACCAACTAATGTAACAGTAGTTAAATTATTTTTAAAAATACCTTTTAGCAGTCATCAATAGTAGTAATTCCCCCAAGAAAAAAGGATACTCAAACTAGAGGCACTCATAGTCTATAGTTCATTGGTAAATCTTCAAGATTTTTGTGAGCCAGTTGTTAAAATTGCTAAAATTTAAATGACCTGAATGTGTAATTAAATAACTTACATTCAAACAAAGATAATAAGTTCTCAAACCTCACCACTTGAACTCAAACACCCCACTCTGAGCCACTGCAGCCCCAAGCACATCTCATTTGCTTTGATCCTGTCACCCTATACCATATGGCTGCTGCCTCTGTCCTCCTGCTGGGATTGCCTCTCCAACCTGTTCAGGCTGTGATACCGTATCCTGTCCCTGCCCCCAGGTGAATGCCTATCTCATTTCCTTTTATAGAGGAAAAATCACCACTTGCAGCTTTAGACATATTTTAAGATATCAACATTGTCAGAGACAAAAAGTTTTCCTTCTCAATAATTCCAGCTAATGTTCCAGAACTGATACTGATTGGCTCAATTTAAGACACACAACCATTTCTCACCCCAACACTGTTGTAGCAGAAGGACACAAAGAATGGAATCAAAAATGCTCGTTGTATGAGTCAGGATCAGGCTCCAAGCCCTTGAACCAGAGAGCTGGATCAAGACCCCTGAGACCAACAAGGTACTAGACTACCCCAAAAAGGGAATAATGGAAGCAAGCCAGGCAGGAAAACCCTGCAGTTACCCAGATATTTAGGGAACAAAGGTGTTTGGGGCCACGAGGCAAGAGTATAGCCATTTAGGTAACAGGACAACATGTTAACACCATAGGAAATGAAGGAGAAGAGTTTCATGAAAAAGAAAGAAGTCAAAAATTTTTTTGCACTAAACATCAAAGAGAATAGCATAAAAAGAAAAAGCCTTGGAATAGAGTGATCATTTGTGACCTGTTCCATTTAAAGTGATCAAGTTCCATTTAAACAAAGTTACAGGGATTCAGGTCATATTCCATGAGCTATGGCATAAGTAAATGATGAGAAGGTGGAAGCAACAGAAAATAATTAATTTTTAAAGAAATTTGGCAGTGAAAAGAAGGAAACAATAAATATACAGGCATGATTTGTATAAGGGGGAAACCTGACCATATTTACAGGCAGGTAGGAAGGAACTTGTATATTTTGCCATGTTTGGGAACTCTGGAATTTTATTCAGATAACGGGATTAGATAATTTATTTGTTACTGTTTGAGATGATCTCTGAATCGTTTTACTTTCATATTTTCTAGGCAATTATCCAGTGATATAAACTAAAAACTTGTCAATGGCAGGAACTATCTCATTTATCAGTTTACCAAAAGAGGCTGACACAGTGCCTCTGAACAAATTAGTTAACAATAAAAAAAATACTTTATGTGTGCTCTGTTGAAATAGAGAGCTCAGGATTAACAAATTGTACTTGGAAAGTCTCACATTTCAGATCTTGACTATTGAGATTTGCAGCAAGACAAAAGAAAAACTGGCCAAATCAATCAGTCTTTATGTTGGAGAATCATAAGTCTAAAAGATGTCACTTAAATGTCATTTACTCTGTTTATTGAAAAAAAATCTGAGTGTGCACTGTGTGTTTTAATAATAACACACATCTATAAGATAGGGTTTCCATTAGTGTAAATTGAGAATTTCTTTGATTGTTTTCAGATCGCGTCTCTCAATTTATGTTATAATCTAAAAATATCAATCACTGGGAGAATAATCAGTTTGAATATCTTGATACAAAAAGGCAGAGACCATGTGGTACTTGGGGAAAAACTGAATCTCCTCTTCTCCTCTCTCTTTCCTCCTTCCTTAAGGTTAAGACTGATTTTGAGTAATAATTCACCATTTGAACAGTGTGCATATTTCAAGAGTCTTCTAAGTCTTTCCACATAACCCTATTAAAAAATGAGATTGAAAATAAAGTGAATTAAAGTCCCTCAATAACAACACAATACCTTTCTCAGGATTTGTCAAATTCGAGTTTCCGTTTAGTCAGACTTGACTGGAACGTTCAAATGTACCTTAAATATGGCAAATGGCACAAAAATATATGCACAATGAGAAAGAACTTCATTTTCTTGGTCTCTGGCTCTATATGAACAACTGTGCTGACAGGTTACCTATCAGAAATTTTATGAACAGTTTCATTTTCCCTTTGAGCTCAGGAAAGCAGTTTTTCCTCCCCCAGGCATAAAAGGAAAGCTGAGAAGGGACTGCTACAGATCTAGGAAAAGCTCACATGACTCAACAAAAACAAAGCAAACAATCCAATCAAAAAATGGGCAGAAGAGGGCCTCCCCTGGTGGCGCAGGCTGTTGAGCGCTGAGCTGTGAAGCTGTCCGCAGCCTCTGCAGCACCGGTTCGATCCCGGCCAGCCTGCAAGGGTCCCACATGCATACCTCTCGTGTCACACCAGCTGCTCCCCTCAGCAGTATATTTCATCAGTCTGCCTGTTCTGTTCCCCATTCTGTCGCTGGTGAATACGCTCACCCTCCTGCGCACCTGGCCTATACCCTGGTTCTTGTATAAATAAATAAATAAATTTTTTTTAAAAAGTGGGCAGAAGAGCTACTTCTCCAAAAAAATGCAAATCACCAATAAGTATATGAAAAGAATATTCAACAACACTTATTACCAGGGAAATGTAAATCAAAACCACAATGAAATACCACCTCTCACCTTGTGGATGTTCCTCAAAACACTAAAAATGGGCCTCCCTGGTGGTGCAAGGGGTTAAGACTCAGCACTAGGAAGCTATCCGCAGCTACTGCAGTGCAAGTTCGATTCCCAGGGTCAGGGAGGTGACCCACATGGCCTCTCCTGACTCACCCACTACCCCCCTCAGCAGTGCTTTTCAGTCAATCTGCTTGTTCTGTTCCCCACTCTGTCTCTGGTGAATCCTCTCACCCCCGACACCTATGGCCTATATCCCAGTTCTTCTATGCATAAATAAATAAATCTTTAAAAATAAAAAACACTAAAAATGGAGCTACCATATGATCCAGTGATTCTACACCTAGGAATCTACACAAAGGACACAAAAACAGTAATTCAAAAAGAAACCCGCACTCCTAGTTTATTTCAGCACTATTTATAATAGCCAAGATATGGAAACAACCGAAATGCACCAAAACAGATGAATGGATCAAGAATATGTGGGATGGATGGATAGATAGATAGATAGATAGATAGATAGATAGATAGATAGATAGATAGATAGATAGATAGAATCCCTGGAAGGGATTATGCTCAGTGAAATAAGTCAGAAGGTAAAAGATACATATCAGGTGGCTTCACTCACGTGAAATATAAAGAAGCCAAACAAAGGGACAGGCAGAAGACAAAACTTGCATGCTTACCATAAAGCTGAGATATGGGGAGTGGGGGGAAGGGATCAAAACAGGGGAGGGAAGAGCACCAGGGACTATGGTGATGGGACATGGGTGCCATGGTGGTGGGAGAACTACAGGGAGGGATGCACCTGAGGGGAGAGATCAAATACTGACCAAAAATTAACAACAATGTTAGGGGGGGAAAAGTACTTAAAAGTAAAGAACTCTAAGTAACATGGTATCTATCTCCTTCTCTCTCTCCTCTGGCTTATGCTACTTTTCTGTTTCCCAGACAAATGCTAGAGAAAAGAATTCCAAAGTGACTGTGAGTTCCAGCTGTGCCAGGGGAAATCCTGGATTAAACAAATGGGGACTTCTGATTATGTCACACGCAGAGTAGATGTCTCCCTAGTCCTCTCTTTATCACCTCCATGCTGATCCTGTTTCCTACTCCCAACCATCCCTGTGCCTGGCCAGTCTCCCCCTCCCTAACTTCATGTTCCTTTACACATTCTGCAAATGGTTCCATCTGTCAGCAATGCCTTTCCTCTAGGAAACAAAAATCATTTAGCTATGTGGCTGTGTTCTTATCTGAGAAAATAGTAAAATCCCAGAGGCAGTGCCTCATTGTTACATTTTTCCCGCTACAAAATAACCCTAAATTCCCGTCTAAAGTTTTACTTTTGGTCCTTTTGAGGGAAGCCTAAACTATCTTCAGGAATACTACTTTAAATTGGCAAGCCATTAGAATTCTAATGGAAACAAGAACAGCACCAGTGAAACATCAAAAGAAATATTCAGCTTCATATATTTGATGCATACAAGTTGACTTTCACCTTAACTCTATGTTGGATTATATTATCTATTTTATTTGAATCACTATTGCTAATTACCTTTGCTCACTTCCAGCTGAAATCCTGCTGGGATTATCAGTTCAATGGGTGTCATGAAAGTTTTTCAAGTAATAAGCCATATGAAAATTATAGCTATAACTATGTACTATATAACTACAAATATAACTATAGTTTTGTATTATGTAACTATAACTCTCAGAAACTATAACTTAAGCTTCTGAGGGCATTTGGAAATGAAATTCATTTCAAATCATCTCTCATAGCACCAGAATAACCAAAAATTATTTATAGGCTACAACTTAATAAAATTGTTGAATACAGCATTTTGTGGCAATGAAGAATCACTAGAAGTTTATTGCAATCTATGAAAAATATCAAGAGATAATGATTTAATATCTTACTGATATTCATCAGAAACTGTAGAACTGGTACACTAACCTCTTCTTTTGTGCTTCTCCCATATACTTTTTTCCATACATCCCATATTTTGATGTCTCCCACACTAAAAGTATTATGGTATTCCCAAGATAATAATATTCCCAAGATAATTTCTTGCTCTTTCTGGAGAGAAGGAACATAAGATATGAATAAGGCAACAAGGAAAATGAAGATGACCACAGAATAAAGTGCTGTGAATAGTAATGGCATACCTGCCAAAAGATGGCTTACTAATAGGATGAGCCATGAACGTCTTCCTCTGTTGTGATGATTTGGTTCAAACTCCTCCTAAAATAAGGATTCCTTGGGGCCTTCCCAGTGGTGCAGTTGTTGAGCACTGAGTTGAGAAGCTGCCTGCAGCCTCTGCAGCGCCAGTTGGATCCCCGGCCAATGGGTGAGGGTCCCACATGGCGCGAAGACCTCCCCTGCTGCCCGCTGCTCCCCTCAGCAGTGTACTTTGTCAGTCTGCCTGTTCCACTCTCCGCTCTGTCTCTGGTGAATTCACTCACCCTCCCGCGCTTCTGACTGTACCCCAGTGCTTTTATAAATAAATAAATAAATCTTAAAAAGAAAAAAGAAAAAAAGGATTCCTTGGTACCTTAATGTGTAGATTCTGGTTGGGAAAATATATACCCTGAACAAAATCAAAAATAGCTGATAAAAGCCAGGAGAATTTCAGAAAGGAATATATAGAATATTGGTATGATAGTGTTCCCTTCACTTTGGATACTGAAGGAATCTTTTACCTGAAGAAGCTATTCCAAGCACAGGCATCAATAAAATAATTGTTCTTCCCTTAATGAGAATGCCTTTCTAAAAAAGATTTATTTATTCATGCATACAATAACTGGGGTACAGGCCAGATGTGGGGGAGGGTGAGAGGATTCACCAGAGACAGAGTGGGGAATGGAACAGGCAGACTGACTGAAATACACTGCTGAGGAGAGCAGCAGGTGAGACAGGAGAAATCTGCCTCGCCATGTGGGTATCTCCCTGGCTAGCCAGGATCGAACCAGCACTGCAGAGGCTGTGGACAGCTTCACAGCGCTGAGCTCAATCGCCTGCGCCACCAGGGGAGGCCCAATGAGAATGCCTTTTAATGAGAGGGGCACCTAGGACATTCTAAAGCTAGAATCCACAGGGACACAGGAACTTTAGGCTGCACATTTCACTGTTAAGCACTGAAGCCAACGGACTGATATCTCCTCAGTGTCTTAATTTTCCTTAATAACAGCATTTAGGATACAAAGGAAAAGCCGCCTTCTCCCACATGAACTGCTTACAATTCCAGTTCTTCCCAACTCGCTGTGCCATTGCATCAGTTTTCCTTATCTAAAGGAAATCCAGTCTTAGATTACGTGTGGCTTAAAAGAGAATTTTCCCAAAGTACTCTTCTCTTACAAAGATAAAATGTCCCCATGGTGCCTGAGATGTTTTCCATTTCAGCCTGTTTGCATTTAAATCTGTTTCCATTATCTAAAGTGATGGGGCTTTCCATTATCTAAAGTGATTGTCCTCCAATCCAGCCTGCCACATTCTCTTTCAGTTGTTCATCCCACGTCTGACTTAGAGTCAGAGAATAATCTGTCCTTTTACACAAAATGAAACAGAAGCGTGGAAAAGCAAAAATGTTTTCCCAAAGATCACTGGACTGATACGAGGCCAATCCACTTTCAATTCCAATATAGTGTTCTTTTCTTAAAACTTGTCAGAGTCACAAAAGAAATTTCTCCTACAAGGCACAAATGATAAAGCTTTAATAAAAAAAATATTTTGTCTAACTGTGAGCAAGTTGAGAAAATAAACTAAAATTGGTGAAGCATCCAGAAACTATCAACAGATGATTGCTAATGGGAAGATGTTACCACTTCCAGCTCTGAAGTCACAGGGGAGGAAACAACCTTCTGGTTGTGGCTGGAGTTCAGTGAGAGCTTGAGCTGAGAAGAGGAAGACACCAGGAGGAGGCACAACCTGGTAGAACTAACTAACTGAACCCATTCCAGTGCCTGCCAGTAAAGGAACCCAAATGACTTCTTTCTGGATACAGCCTCTTGAGGCCAAGAGTAAAGACAACATCCAGGGGCTAAGCCTGAATGGTAGGAAAAAGAATAATCAACACACTTTATTAAGCACATTTATAAGTTAAAGGTTCCATTTTGAAGGTATAACTCATACCACTAGAGAAAAGAATCATTCTCATTTTTAAAGGTCAGCCTGAGGATTGGATAAAATCGGGATCAGAGGTGGCTCCCTGCCTCACTCCTGGAAGCAGAATGTGAAAGTTATCCAGAAGGGCACTAAACCCAGAGGATCCCATGACTTTGCACCAAACTGCAACTTCTTGGACATCAGAGACCAACATGGATTGCACCAGGAGGGGCATGGAGCTATAAATAGTAATAGCATGCCTACCATTAAAGAAAGTAAGGGAAGATAGGAGACAGATGAGCAATTATGTCTTTATAGAGTTTATTATATTCTATATTTATAAAGATTTATTTGGTTAAAGGCTTAACTATTTTACTTCTCAATAAAAAATAACCATTTATCATTTTCTAATTTCTTCATTTGTTCTTATGGATTCAAGCTGCCATTTGTTGTCATTTCCTTACTCCAATATAGCTTTGCTCCTACCTCCTTTGTGTTTTGTTATTGTCAAATATATTACATTTATATATGCTGCATGCCCGCTAATACAATTATGCACTCACACACACATGCACACACATATTGCTTTATGAAACTGCTGTTTAAGTCAGTCAATAGGAGAGAAACATGTATTTTTCTGTACTGTCTTATAATTACATAATTATAATTTTTGTGGTTATAAATTAAATTCTCTGTGCTCTTTTGTAATTATTGAATTGTAATTTATAGTAACATAATTACATTATAATTAAATAATTACAGATTATATATATTAATAATTGCATAATGACCTTTACTAGTGCTGCTTTCTTTTTTTTAGGAAGACTTGATGTACTCTCTGGGAATTCTTGCTTTTAGCCTGACGAATTCGTTTAGTATTTCTTGCCAGGCGGGTCTCATTTTTAATCTTAAAATGTTCTTTTTTTCACTTTTAAATTTATAATATATCTTATATTATAGTTTTATTCCATATGAGATTTCCAACTGACACTATTTTTTCTTTCATTATTTAATATATCACTATCTAGACTCCACTGTTTCTGATGAGAAATCAATAGTTAATTTCATTGGAATCCCCATGTATATGAGTAGTCAATTTTTTCTTGTTACTTTCATATTATATTTTTGACTTTAACTTTCAACATCTGACAACAGTATGTTTTGGCGTGGTTCTCTTTGCCTTTATGCTACTTTGTTGAGTTTCAGAATGTATAGTTTGGTACTTTTCATCAAATGTGGGGGGTTTTGGCCATTACTATTTTGAAAATTTGCTTCTGCTCCTTTCTCTCTCCCTTCTCCTTCAGATACTTCCATCAGTATGTGATGTACTAATTATGTCCCGTGTTTTTCTTGGGCTTTGTTCATTTTATTCCTCCTCCTCCTCTGGTTCTTTAGATTTAGAGTCTCTCATCTACCAGTTCAAATCTATTGTTGATTCCTCTATGGTATTGTTTTTAATTCAATATTGTACTTTTTCTCTCCAGAATTTCCATTAGGTTCTCTTTTATAATTTTTATTTCTTTATTGCTATTCCCCATTTAAATAGAGATACCTTCCTTTACTTCTTGTCCTCAAAATGGGACTGGCACCCATTGTTTCACCTAAGGACACCCCCAGAGGAGTGAGGAATCTGGTTTTCAAGAAACAAGTTTTTTAATTTTCCTTTAGTTCTTTCAACATATTTATAGTGACTGTTCAGAAGTTTTTGTTGATTCTGCTCCGCACATGCCTCTGGGCCTCTCACCAGCAGCTCCTCTTGCCTACTGATCTCTGTGTATATAAACTTTCTTGTTTCTTTCCATGTCTTATAATCTTTTTGTTGAAAGTGTATTGTTGAAAGTACTTTTTATTTTTATTTTTTTTTTTTAAAGATTTATTTATTTATTTATACAAGCACTGGGTACAGTCAGAAGCGCGGGAGGGTGAGAGAATTCACCAGAGCCAGAGTGGGGAGCAGAGCAGGCAGAAGGACTGAAGTACACTGCTGAGGGGAGCAGCGGGCGGCAGGAGAGGTCTGCGTGCCATGTGGGACCCTCCTCCGGTGGCCGGGGAGCAGCCGGGGATCGAACCGGCGCTGCAGAGGCTGCGGGCAGCTTCGCATCCCAGCGCTCAACCGCTGCGCCACCGGGGAGGCCCTGAAAGTACTTTTTAGATAGTGTATTGCAGTGATTCAGGACGACTGATCTTCCCTTCTCCCCAAGACTTGTACTTATTGTTATTTATTTGTTTAGTGGCTTAGCTAACTATTTCACTTCTCAAAGAGTACAAACAATCACCCTGCAGCGACAGTTGTTTTATCAGAGTTCTTTTGGACTGGTTCTTCCCCTAACCTTTCTGGTAACCAGTCTACCTCTGTTGGTATCACATTGGCTGTTAGGCTCCAGTAATTGCCAACCCATAGATCTACTGTTTTCAACAATGTCTTGGGGCACAAATTGTTCCACAGACTGTTCCAATTAAATTCTAAAGAAGCAGCTCATGGCTCAAATGTCATAGATTCTTGCTATTCTTTACCAAGATAGAGTACACTTTCTTGAATAAAGTTTCTGTATTTACTTCATGCCCTTAGGACAATTTCCAAAGACTTTAAACAGTTGGATTTTAAAATTTTTTTCACTAGTTATGGTGATTTCACTGGAAATGAGACCCACAGAGTTCCTGACACTACTATTCAAGAACTAGATCTCTCCTCTGCTTCATGACTGGAAGAATCTGTCTCCCTATGCAAAAGGTGCTATTATATTAGCACCTGATACTGGAATCTCTGTCTAATGAGACCAGATTTGCGGTGAGTTATTAGAGATCATTTCTTAGAGTCTCAGGAATGAACCAGTGCCAACTTAGAAGAAAGCCTAAAAAAAGTCTCTATGTCCTCAAAATGGGACTGGCACCCAGCATTTCACCTAAGGGCACCCCCAGAGGAGTGAGGACTCTGGTTTTCAAAAAACATTTTTTTTTTTTAATTTTCAGATTGAGTTGTCTTCCTGATATTCATTAATGTCTCCAGGGGGTGAAAGGTAAAGAAACAAAGGAAAACACAAACAATTAGAAGAAAGGGGAGAAGTTAAATAGATAAGCAAAAATAAAACCCAGGAATTCAATTTTGCTGAAGTTTGAGAAATATGATGGACTGGCAAATTGGCTAAAACTTTTGATTGGTGGATTGCTTAAAACTTTAACATATCTAACGGTCGAAGGCATAAAACATATATATCACAGTATGATCCAGAGACAGCCAGGTTTGCTTCTTGACTCTCCCAGTGACTGCCATTTAACTCTACTAACTCCCATGTTGACCTGTCTCCTCTCTGATCCCTTACACAGACAATTTAATTTCTCATAGCCAGTGAGGTTGTTTTTTTTTAAACAAGTAGTATCAGACAGCTGGTATATCTGTAGCTATATATCTGTATATTTGTACTGACATCATGTACTTTCCTTGCTTATCTGTTTTATCTCCTAAGATTTTAAATCTCACTAGTGAATAAATTCTTTTTCTTTACAATATCAACATGCTATCAGGGCTTAAATGAAACTGACTAGGTTCAAGTAATGTCCATAAGCTCATGTTCTCCTTAGTATTACTTAATACGAATTTTCTTTGTTTGTTAGAGAATAATTTTATTAAGCTGGGAAGTATATCATGATTCATAACTTGGATTCTGAGCTAGAGATTCCTGAATTTCAGCTCCAGATTTGTTATATACTAGTTTCATGACCTTGAGTAAATTACTTTATGTTTTCAAACATTTCCCCCCAGATCCATCATATAACATTTTATATATAACAATAAATTTGGGATAATAATAATTGCTAAAATATTTTTGAGCATCTACTCTGTGCCAGGAACTGATCTAAGTGTTTTCCATGTGTTAACTCATTTAACACATATCATGTGTTTGGCACCATTGTGACACATAACAAAGAACTTAGTGAATGTTTTCTATTATTAATGCTAATGAATCAAGTTAAATGTTGTCCTCCAACCACCATCAACCCCCCCATTAAAAACTAGATATAAAACAAGGACCCATCACTTTCTATCATAATCAAAGCTAACTTAACCTTTATAGAACATAATCCTACTACATGTATGCCTTAAAGTGTATTTAGGAATAGTGAGACCACATTTTACAAAAGAGATTTAAATTAATATCCTTGTGGTAAATTAACATCTTTCACAGTGATAAAAAGGAAGTCTTTTTCTCCTTTTTGATTTAGCTCAGGTATAACCTTTTCCAACTAGATTTCCCCCTGCCAAATTCCCTGCTACCACTTACCCATCTTCCCAACCTGGTTTAGTTGTTTTCATATTTTCTATAAAGACTCTTCTCATATTATTCCATTTGATTTTAATGATCTCCTAAATAGGAATTCACTGAAGAAGTAATATACAAATGTCTAGACATTTTCAGGGTACTGGTGACCAAAGATTTAATGAGAAGCTGGGCCAGATTTTTTTAGGAAGTTCCTCCCAATCCACAATTTCCAGGAAGAGACTTCAAATTCACATGGAAAGTACTAGTGGCTATTAGTCAGTGGTTATAGATGTCTACTCAGAAGAATCAAGACCCAAAACAAGGTCTACTTGAAGCTCCCGTGTCCCAGCATGGCCGAGTGCCCCTCCATACCCAGCCACATGCCACAGACTATCAAAAAATACTTTGACTCCTGGTTGTCATGTGTTATTATTTTTATACAATTCTGAAAGAGTGGAACATTTTCAGTGGTTGGGGAGTTGGTCAAGAGGCAATCATTTTGTTCATAAATAAGTTATGAGGTTCTGAATTGGTTTATTTTCTAAATATAAATTTTATTCATTTGCAGATCATAATATTTATGCATGCAATGCACTTAAAATTCAAGAAATAATTCAATCAACAACCACTTAATGGTTAGCCCAATTGGAGGAGGTTCTCAAAATACCCAAAACAAGTCATTATAAACAATTCAGTTGCATACAATTCATATAGTACATACAATTAACATCTTCATTCTACTACATAAATGGGTAGGTCTCCTAAGGCTTTCCTACTGGTAACAAATTCCTATTATTTCTTGAACATGGGTCTTTAATAACATGATGGCATCTAGTCCATACATCAATTAGCTTCACTGTCTGTCCTCTAGATTCAAGATAGAACTCTGTTATGAAACCCACCATGACAAAGATAATTCTGTTAAATACCTGATTAACATGAAGCTTGAATAGAAATTTCCAAGTAGTCATAATTTAGACATAGTATAAAGAATGTCTTTGAGACAAGTATTTTTTTTTTTTAGTACAGTCTCTCTGTTAAAAGAACTTGCTGTTATCCCACCTATTCTAATAAATGACAGAACATTCACATGGACGTTGTCCCTGTGCCAAATATAGAAAAAACAATTCTACCCATTTGGGAATTTCCACAAAATTAAAAGTTAATTAAAATCGATTAAGTGTTTAAATATGTGTTGTTTTGGGCCTCCCCTGGTGGTGCAGCGGTTGAGCGCTGGGCTGCGAAGCTGCCACAGCCTCTGCAGCATCAATTTGATCCCCGGCCACCGGGCAAGGTCCCACATGGCTTGACAGACCTCTCCTGCCTTGTCCGCTGCTCCCCTCAGCAGTGTACTTTGTCAGTCTGCCTGTTCTGTTCCCCGCTCTGGCTCTGGTGAATTCTCTCACCCTCCCGCACTTCTGACTGTACCCAGTGCTTGTATAAATAAATAAAATAAATCTTAAAAAAAAAAAGTTACTTAAAAAAATAAAAAATAAAATATGTGTTGTTTCTAAGTATCTCCAATACAACATTGCAAAGGGGTGTTATACACATTTTATAGATTAGAAAAGTAAAGATCAGTGAAACTGAGTTACTCTCCCAAAACCACTGGGAAGTCCAGACTCCCGTCCAGGCGTTCCTAGCTCTGGAGCCTTTCTGTGTCTGTTGCTGCACTGCCAATCCTGGGCGGGCTACTTTCCCTCCCCATTTTATTCATAAAAAGTAATCCTTTGGGCTCTCCTGGTGGCGCAGCGGTTGAGCGCTGGGCTTCGAGGCTGCCTGCAGCCTCTGCAGTGCCGGTTCGGTCCCCGGCCACCGGTGAGGGTCCCACAAAAAAAAAAAAAAAAAAGTAACCCTTGATTCCGCAACCTAAGAAGACAATGTTATTTTTAAAAGCCATGATTCTGATTGCATGGAAAAGTGTAAGACTATCCTCGTTACCAATTCTGATAGAGGTTTAATGAAAGAACTATTTCCAAAATTTTCCCCTCCACATTCTTCCATTTGTCAAAACAAGGAACACTAAATTCCTGTGGTGTAAGATCTGTACTAAAACCCTACATAAGAGTTTTCACCATGATCCCCAAGAAGCACTGAGAAATTCAATCACTGCTTTAAGGAGAATTTACTGGAGCTGTTGGATGACCAAAGTGGGAGAGAGACAGCATTCTTTTATGGATCAGTACACTGAACTTGTCTACATAATCATCCTCTTTATTAATCTGAGTGAAAAAAGGGACTTATAAACTAATAAAATTTAAAAGGAGAAATAGGTTTTACAACTTAAAATGATCAAATGAAAACTGACAAGAAAGTCAGAAAACTTCAGCTGGAAGATGAACCGAAACAATCCCTTTAAGAGTGGGAACAACTACTGGGAAATTGCTAATGTGTTCTCACAGGATTTGTATCTGATTTAATTTCTGAATATGGTCAAAAAGATTACAGATAATCTGTTGTTAATATTCCCACAACTTAGAGGTAAATCTATGGTCCAAGTTTTCAGAATTTGGGAATCAGAGAACTTCATGAATGCCTTAAGATCCTAGTTTAATTGCACCCACACCATGGGTTAAGCCCAGGACTACCCAAGAGCAGTGTGTCCTCTTCATTGTGAGCAGATTTAGAGACAGGATTATGTCTGCACGCCACAGGTGGAAAGTAGGACAGCAAAGTATAAGACAAAGATATAAATTGGAAACCTCTATTTTCTAACTCTATGACCTTAGACAATAGTTTAATTTTTGTAAACATATTTTCATAATGACAAGAATGCCTAAGGCAGGGGGATGTGGGAGCATGGAATTGGCTTAGCACCTTACCATACACAAAATAGCTTACATGTCTGTTTTTTATCCTGTCTTTAAATTATCCATATTTTGTAACTTCATTAGAAATTCTCTAAATAAATATACAACTTAATATTAACTATATTTTGCATTTTGTTCTGAAATTAATATTGCTAATTGAGAAACCAAAAAATGGGAGGTTGAAAAAAAACAAAATACACATTCTAAGAAAACCTAAAAAGGAGTTATGTAGAAAAAAAAAGTGTGACTTATCTTTGTTAATTGAACTTCACTTGAATTAATTGACCATAAGCAACTTGTTCCAGCAGCATTTGCTTTGAGGCCTCCAAACAGCAGAAATCTAAACCAACAAATATCTCAAGTCTGCTTTGACTTGGCAACACAACTCAGACAAATGTTCTGATTACAGGCATTTCCCATTTGACACACTTTGTTTATCCTGTTTGGGGAACTTCAGCAACAATCAAAAGTTCTAATGACTGTCAAAACGTCATTTTTATAATAAACTCTATTGTCTCACATCCTTCACGGGCTAACTCTTGAGGGAGTGGTTTGGCAAAACAGGTCTTCTTAATGAAAGAAAATAAAACATCCTTTCTTCTCTGTGGCATTTCCTAAACACCTGAGGCTTTTTTCATTAGTAACTCAGTGATACTGTGGAGCAACTTCTGTGTCTTATTTTCCAAGTATGAATCTTGAAAAAGAGAACATTAAATGTTTCCTATAGTATAGCCAATTACTTGTTCTTCGTTACTCCCTTTACCTTAAATTCACAAGTGTATGGTAGTACCATGAAAAGAAACAAAATTATATTATAACCCAAAGTAAAGAATAATCAAGTCTTCCTGTCAGTAAAGTCTCCTGCACATACCCCCAGTGGCATCCTCCCACTTTCCATTTCATGGGAATTATTCAATCTTCAGGAGTTTGAAATAGATTCTTAATGAGTTTCAAACCAAATCTAATATATTAAGGAAAAAAGTTTGTTTTACCTTTAATTATTCATTCAACAAATATTTAGTGAACATCACCTAAAAATGAGCACTTTGGTGGTTTCTGGAAACACAATAGTGAACAAAATATTATGGGCACTGTTCTTACAGAAACTTGCCATCCAGCAGGAAAAGCAAACACTGAAAAAGGAATTGCTGGTATGATACAAAAAAAAAAAAATCAAAAAGAAAGTAAGGAGCAGTAATGCACTTTGCAGGGATCTTGAACTTTGGAAGCAGGAGTCCTGGTGTCCAAAAGGAAGTGATATTTCAGCAGCAAGTTAAAGGATAAATAAAATGTGAGCAAATAATGAGAGCACATTCCAGGGAAAGGAAATAGCGCCTGTGAAGCCTCAGGATTAAGAAGGAGTAGGAAGAGAAGTCCAATATGGTTGGGGAAAATCAATTGAGATCAGTGAGGAATTATGATGCCCAAAGCAAGAGCCTAAATCTTTGATGGCACATGAGTTATGATTAGGTTTCTGAACTAGACACCACTGCAAGATACTAAGAAATGCAGTGATAGGACAAGATCTGAACTCCTAATAATTATTTTGACTGCAGAACTGTGAGAAAAATGGATTGGAGAGATGGAAATGAGTGACTGGAAAGTAATCAGACAGAAGACTTGTGAGAAATCCAGCTAGGAGAATGGGTCTGAGAGGAAGGGAATGGCAGTATGGATTCAGAGAGGTGAAGTTAAAAAAACAAAACAAAACACTTGATAGAACCGAAAGGATTTAGTAATTCATAGAATGTAGGAGGTAAAGAAAAGTGAAGTGATGTTAATTTTCAGGTTTCTGGGTTAAGCAATTGAGTGATTGTACCACTCACAACAAAGCTGGAAAAGCTAGTGTGGAAATGTGGAAGAAAGGCAAGTGATTTCCCTTTGGTCACATCGAATTTGAAATACCTGAAGAAACATCCAACTGTAGGTACACCAAGACCCATGGAGACACACACAGAGAAAGGCTTACAAGAAAGGACTGGGCTAGAAATATAGTTTGGGGATAAAAATGATATTTAAGGCCAAAGAGAGAAAGTGTAAAAGTTTCTCTTTCTTAATGTTTGCATGACTTACCTGAAGAATATATTTATATATTTTCATATTCCTGGGACTCCATCTCCAACATAATGAACTCTGTCTCCAACAGAATCTTTAGAAATAGTTTGTCTCCTTAACCATACTTTCTAATTACTGAGGGAGCTTTTAAAATCCTTATTGGTAGATCTCACACTGATCCAATTAATCATAATTTGTAAGAGTAGGATTCATACAAGCTGACTTTTTTGTTTTTAATTCCCCAGGTGATTTCAGTGTAGGTAAAATTGAGAACTAAAGCTCTAAAGCCATGGATAGTAATCTCTATACTTAAGCCATCCAGACAACACAATTATCAGCTAGATTTGAAACCTCATACTTTCAGCCACCCTTCATTCAGATCTCTGCTCAAATAAGCATTTCCCACTATTCTACCTAAAGTAGCAGGCACATCACATTCTCCATCCTCCTGTTCTATTTTCCCTTATAGTATAAATCACCTTCTGATTATCTTTGCTTTGCCTGTTTATTTTCTGTTTTTCACTCTGAAAATGAGAGTCTTGTCAGGGGAGGGATTTGGTCTCCACTTTCCTCAACTCATTATAGAGTCCCAGCACCATGTGTAACAGCACCTCCCACATAGTAGGTACTCAATCAAATACTTGTGGAAGGAAGAAATAAAAAGGAACCCAGATTCAAGAAGTAGAGATGCTGCTTTCATTGAAACAAAAGGTCATTATGGATACAGATGCAGGTGGTTTTGTATCCTTGGTGAAAGGTAATGTTCCCAATTTGTTTCTCATTCCTACATGAAATCACTGTCTCTATAAAATGTAGCAAGAAATGTCATTATCAAGATGAGAAGCAGGGCTGGAGTTCAAAAGTTTTTGTAAAGAGTCAAATTCTTGAGCAAGGTTGACCAGCCAGTTGAGGCTGGTCACCACGAATTTATAGACAAACCAATCTGCCATGACTGGTGATTTTCTCCAACTGTGCTCAGTCCTGGAGATTACAAGCAGGTGGAAGATCTGGAGTTACGGTTTTAATACATGTGTGTGACAGAGGAAGAAGGAGCAATAAAATTTAACTTATTTATGTAAAAGGGTATTGGATAGGGCTTTTCTTCAAAGCAGTGGGACTACTAATGCCTCTACTGAATAGGGCGGAGTAAGAGCAGGCAAATAGAAGATGGGGATGGGCAATGGGATATGATCCTCAAACAATAAAAGGATTCTGTAAAAGGATGGATTGTTGTTTTGGAAACAGTGCTGAGGTCTGAGGTTTCTCATACCTTATGGGTATTGTCCCCACCCACAACTCTGGGCGGCATAAACTAGTCTCTGTGGCATCTTCCAGGGCAAGTCAGAGGTGCTGGGGTTGTTTACTGAAGAGGCTGAAACTTTGGGAGAGTTCATTTATAGTGCAGTGGGAACTCCAGACAGTCCCAAAAAGGGCTAAGTGATGAAGGAAGACTAGGGAGCTGTCAGACCATTCAAGACTTGCAGAGAAATCTGTACACCACCTAGAGAATATTAAGTAGAGGACACGACAGTTACTATAGTCAAGATGAGAAATTCCAAGATCTAAAATTGAATGGTAACAACAGATAAGATATATGTAGAGGAGCTCAATCATCTGGACTTGATTATTTGGATGTGAGACTTGGAAGAAAGAGTTTACAATGACTCTCAAATTTCTAGACTGGGGAGATGAATGGTTGATAGGAACCATGGAAAAAAATCTGCTCTTCAGGAGATAATGTTCAGATTTGTATATTGTGTTAAATACCTTGAGTTGACACCAAGAGCCATTTTACTTCTCACATAGGAATAGAGTGTTTGATTTTATAATAGTCTAGTAAATGACCACCCAAAATAAAGATAATATTTGGTATTTATTAGCTAGATATAGCCATATGACTAAGTCCTATTAATGGTATGTACTAAAAATTAGTTGTTTTAAGTTGTTTTTTTTTTAATTTCAATGAAGTGTCCTTTAAAAGGATAAGTTTTTCTTCACTCCCTTCTTCCTCCAGAATAGGGACATGATAATAGGAGCTCTGTTTACTATCTTGGACCATAAGGTTAACTAGGTTACTAGAATTACAAAAAAAAAGAGCAAGAAAACAGAGCTATCCTGGATGTTTAACTCCTTAAACATGAGGGGGGAAAAGGAATATCTACTTGTTTAAGCAGGTATTTCTGTGACTTTCTGTTACTCAGAGTTGAGTCTAATCCTAATAAATCCCAGGTGGTCTAAGTTTGAGGTGTCTTTGGAGTAATATACAGTGTAATATACTGATATGGAACTAAGCAAGAGATCAGAGTTGAATGGTCTGTAGGTCACAAGCACACAGAGCCTTCCCTGAAAGCAAGTCCACATGATTTTTTCTGTAGCCTTCAGTGGTCTGAATCTAAGAGTAAAAAAGGTAATAAATGCTAACCTAAACATCCCCATCTAAATTCATTTTCTAATAAAAATATAAGGTGACATAAGGATCAACATTAATTTGTATTTAAAATATTGTCTTTAAAATAAAAGATAGGGCCTCCCTGGTGGCACAGTGGGTTGAGCGTGGTACTATGAAGCTATTCACAGCCTCTGCAGCACCGGTTCGATTCCCAGCTGGCCAGGGAGATACCCACATGGTGGGGCAGATCTCTCCTGCCTTGCCAGCTGCTCCCCTCAGCAGTGTTTTCGGTCTATCTGCCTGTTCTGCTCCCTGCTCTGTCTCTGGTGAATTCTCTCACCCTCCCACTCCTCTGGCCTGTATCCCAGTTCTTGTGTAAATAAATAATTCTATAAAATATATACTGGAGTTATTCTTTGTAAAACTGACTATTCTTTTAGAAGGCACTCAGATCACAGGAGGACAATATAATCAAAACCCCTTTGATTATGCAAAAATTACTACTAAACAAAATGGGGAATAATCTTACATGCCAAATACAGCACAATTAGTATAATAAATCATAAATAATTAGAAACAATTATATGGACTTCATTTGTCAATGTGCACATTTGAGCAATTGCATATACAGCATTTTACCTTTTAGGCTCAAAAATAGACACAAATTTGAGACAATATGCATGCAGCCACCTTGTTAAAACTTGCTAAATGTTTAAATCCTTTGTATATTCTATTTTAAAAAACACTTAAATTATGATCTATGTAAGCGTTATTTTTAAATTTTGACATCATTCTCCCTGTAGACCTCAGTAGAAATTATAATTCCTTCACGGTTATTTGGGGTTATTTTCTTAAAAATAAGAGCCCTAGCGTCATATACCTTATACATAGTGAATTTCTCATAATGCTTCCAAATTTAAAGAGCTAGGAAAACGTGTTTGAATTTGTTCTGTACTCCCCCTACAAAAGTTTTAATAATAAACCAGCACCTACATGTCTGATGTTGTTGGGATTTGCCATTAGTTTTAAAACCCAGACTACCTGAACTCTTCTCCCCATTGCATAGTCAGTGTGTACTCAGTCAGGGATTACAAAATTTTAACATGAGAGTCAGCAAATATAACTAAGAAGGAAGTACACTATGAAAATAAAATTCCTATGGATCTCAACTAGTATTCATGTTTACCCCCTGGTTAGGACTAACATGGCCATCTGGCCCCTCTCCCAGCACAAATTAGAAGATAGAGAATCAGTGCATGGCCAACTTCAAGAGGCAAACTCATATCTAACCTGTGAAAGAAGGTGGAATCCCGTTTTGCCTCAGCTCCACATTACCCTGGATTAGTGATGAGGAACTCACCCCATCTTTAGGTTCCTAACACAGACCTTCATCATCACAGAGCAGGAAAAACCCAGATGAATCAGGAATCAGTCAAATTTATTTCAGGGGCCTCCCTGATGGCGCAGGCAGTTGGGCGCAGCACTGTGAAGCTGTCTGCAGCCTCTGCAGTGCGGGTTCAATCCCTGCCTGCCGGGGAGCAACCCACATAGCGAGCAGACCTCTCCTGTCTCACGGGCTGCTCCCCTCAGCAGTGTTTTTGGTCCGTCTGTCTGCCTGTTCTGTTCCCCACTCTGTCTCTGGTGGATCCTCTCACCCTCCTGAGCATCTGGCCTATACCCAGGCTCTTGTATAAATAAAATAAATCTTTAAAAAAAGAAAAAAAATATTTCGGAGAACTTTGAGGTTTGAAACCTCCTGGCCAAAAATAAGTGTCCCCAGAAAGGGAAAGGGTAACTAACAGGGCAAGAGAATATCTGGTAATAAAGCTGCATTAAGAACCATAAGACCTACAGTCTTGGTAATTAGTTGAGTCTCCTTTTTCCTACATAAAATAAAAAATTGAACTGGGATGATCTCAGTGTTCTTTCCTAACTTTTAAAGTGTCTGTATTGGGAATCACAGGTGAGTGCTGTGAATTTAGCAATCTGCTGGAAGCCTTTTGAACATAGTATCTTCATTCACAGTCTAATCCCTTTGATCTTGGTCTCCAGCAAGTATTTTAATTCATATGTTGTGCTCTGTGGGAAGCTTTCTGCCAGTATCTTTCTCTCTCTTCGACAGATGTTGGTTCTTTCAAACTAACATTCCCTTGTTTTCTTTGATAGTTCAAATTCTTTTATTGCATTTGTAAAAGTGCAAGAGGGAATCATTAGTGTAAAAATTTCCATTAAGGCATTTTCCTTTTTGCAATTAAACATGCTATTGGATAAGGTAAGCTATAGGAAAATGATTAAATGCATATGAAGTCCTGTGAGTTGTTAGAGGTTATTTGGTTCTTTGGGGTCTCCTAGGATACACAGTTGTTTTTCCACCAACCCACACATCCTCTACATTCCAAATAAAGTCTTTGGAATCTGCTGGGCTTTTTAAGACTCTCACAACTCTCTTTCTATGACTTCACCATATCATTAAAAATCTAAAGTTCTTTAGCATAATTTAATAGCATTAGCAAGATTTGTAACTGTATCCAAGGATATGAATTTGTTTGTTGTAACAACCGTCTGAACAGTCCAAAAGGCAATTCAAAGAAGAAAAAAACACACACACACCACATCAATTTTCAGTAGTTTTATTGAAAAATGCCTCTTTTGTTTCAGAAATAAATAATATAAGGCAGTGAAATTCACAATCTGCAGTTAAAATATAAAAGCAGCAATTCTATGTTCATAGTCTTGCAAACATTTCCAACTGCTTTTGATAACTAAGAAACATTATGTTCTGAAAAAAAGTTCATACTAAATATACAACACAAACATGCAATTCCATCTCTGCAGAATAATCTGCAATTTGGCATAAATGTTAGTGTGTCTAAAACAAGAGGTTTAAGGCAATCTGGAAGTGTATCCAGTTGATACAATAATTTCAGCTACAAGGCTTAAGGTTGTGGTGGTTAAAGGAGATGTAGAAGAGCATTCTATGCCCTAATGTATAACAGAAGGTAGAAGAGGAAGATAAATAATTGCAATGGAGTTGCTTCTCCCTCCTTTTTGCTCTCAGGAGGGGAATTACTTGAATGATGGTGTCACTGAATTGCAAATAAGTATTGGAAAAGATAACCGGCCCTCTGGAAATAAACAGTAGTTCTGGGTTCCAGGACTGACTGCTTAAGCGAACAGGTTCACTGAGGCTGCCCACCTTGCTAACGAAAGGCACAAGGCACGTTCCCTTCTTGCAGCTTTTGTGAACAAGTGTTTTGCAAGCATTTCAAGGGCAAAGGCAAAGATGTCTACAGGCTGTGTGCTGCGAACTAGGCTTCCTGTAGCAACAGGTTCTCTACAGTCAGAAGAGGACTCTCGGATGAAGCGACGCAAAAAGAAACATCGCAGATAACACGCACACTGCTCTATCTGACCTGTAAATGAGAATCCCAACACCTCCCCCAGCCTGGCCGCGCAGAGCCAGGTCTCAGGTTCACTGCCCGGGGCCGCGGGGCAGGGCGCGCCTCCAGCGTGCATGGGGAGGATGCTCGTCCGCAGGCTCGTCGGCGCCATAGTCCTCGTACTCGTCGGCGGTCCTCTCCGGCTCCACCGGCACGATGAAGGGCTCGCGCTCGGGCAGGTAGGCCCCGCCCTCGGGCACGTACGGCTCTGTCCGATTCAACATTACAGTTACGGCATGATTTGGAAGGCACACACAGTAAAGCTAAATCATCACCCGAGGTGATGGCACTCCAGTCTTAATCTCCTAACTATAAATAGATAAGTTACACTGTTCTAATTATTTCCATTGGCAGAGAGAATTTGGCGGTGATCAAATAATCAAATGGCACTGTTTTTCTAAACCTTCCAAGGTCTAGAGGTAAATACAATCATTGCACAAATACCTGGAAAGGGTCCAAGACTGGGCCAAAGAACTGTAAACGCAGAACCTAGGCAGGACTTCGGCAAATTCCCAACTAACTGTTCATGATTTCAAACTCCTCAATTCAAATAACAATTCGGAAAGATGAGGAGGTGAGGGGAAGTTTTATTGGCTCCTAGAAACTGAACTCTGGAGGTGAAAAGCACTATCACCAGGTAATATACAGTACGTGACAATTCCTGTGGCTGTGTCTCCACAGGCTAAGTTACAGCTGGTGGGTGAGGAACACCCGTGACTACAGCAAAACAGGAAGGAAAAAAGTTATTATAAAACTTTGGCTTGAAAATTGCAATTACAAACCCCCAATGAGAGTACACGCACAAAAATGATAATAATAAGACAGATGCCCTGAATCAGACACATTGCTAACAAGCAAGAGATGAGGAGATTCCATTTGGTGTTATTCCGGCATAGAGCAAGCAGCAGGCTTTGATGCACAAGCTTATTGTAGAATTGTTAAGTAATTTTAGTCGATAGGATCACGTACAAATCATTTACAAGCCACAATTAGTTGATTATTTACATAAGACATTTCTTTTTAACCAGGTTAATTGTTTTTCTCAAAAACGGCATGATCTCTGCTGGTTAGTAGTTTTATTATGCCCCCTCCTTCACCACCGAGGCTCCTCATGGCTGTATGTTTAAACTTTTCTTTTTAATAGTATTTTTCTACATTATTACTGAAATGAATCAGGCATATAAACTAACCCCACTGCTTTTGTTTTCATTCAAGTTAGTATAGAGTCTGCACCCTCCTTTATGATGTCGACCCGCTTCGTTAACCATATCTGTGGTGAATTTCCATACAGACTCATTTCCTAATAAGCACGTGCGCAAACATCTCAGAAACAGGATTTTCATGTATTCAAACTGTAAGCAGCACTGGCGACTTAGAAAATTTGTTAGCCGGAACCTGAAACAGGTCAAAGATGATAGTTTTTAAAAGTTGAATTACTATGCAAAAAATATATATACACATCCATCTATGTATGTAATGGTTAAAGTATATATATATATATCCATATATTTCCAGTTATTCACACATGCCATATGGCAGAGGTAATTTAAATTTATTTTGTAAAGAATAAATTGTATTTTTGTGAATGGGTGGCATGAGAATTTATATTAAGGTTCATTATTACTTTTGGCCATATGTAACTATGTACATAAATATATAGATATATAGATATTTAGCTATTCAACTACTCATGCACTACTTGCTAGTAGCCAACCATATCAAACAGCAATATCATTTTTAAAACTTGCAAGATGCTTGCAGGTGCACTGATGAAAAGGTCACCACTGACTACTACATGACTTTCTTATTTCCAGAGCAGTGTAACTCCCCAGTCCCTGAATTCCCCAAAATTAGACACAAGAGACTTCTTCCCTCAGCAGTCATCAAACACTAGAATTTCACTACTGACTCTTTAAAAAACTTTAAGACCCAAATTTCATAAATATTCATTCCATAGACATTGTGGAACAGTGGGCTAATTTCAGTTGTCTGCACCATGTTATCAGAAGTTTGCTCATGAATTAGAGTTCAAAACAAAAATTTGCTATATATTCTTGGCATTCTATAGTTGTAGCCAACAAATCCCTTTTCCCAAAGTTTAGGGTTTTTTTTTTTTTTTTTTTAAGGTAAACTGGTACCCTTCTTTGAACTCCGATGAGAAATATATTGTGATCTGGTAATTATTGGAAGGAAAAGAAAGCAATCAGTTCCTAATGGTGAAATAATACTGTATGCTTAAGAGAGAACAATATTACTACATAATCAAAACACACACTGAGAGAGCTGATATTTAAGAAATCCTTAAATCAGCCCTCCTTCAATCCTAGGGAACTTCATTTTCATAAAGGCACTTTAATTTGAGTGAACCTGGATCCCTACACAGGCAGCAACATACCTGGGTAGCCTTGTCCGTTGTACGGGATGCTGGCACATTGGGATGAGTCACAGTATCCAGGAGGACCTGGGGGGCCTCGGATACCTGAGTTTCCAGGACGACCAGGGGGGCCAGGGGGACCTCTTGAACCTGTGGACCCTGGTGGGCCTGTTCTGGATTCTCCTTGTGGACCTAGAGTGGAGTTAAAACAAATATATTTCCTGAAGCAGTCAACAATACTTTGGCACCTCCACTGTCTCAAGACCATGTGGTTCACTAATATATGTTAAGAAAATACTTCCTCAAGAAATCACCAATATGAACCAAAATGTGATGGGCCATTTCTACCAGAAAGTTAATGCCAGAAATCCAACTATTTTAAATAATTTTATTCAAAGAAAACTGACTTAGCAAGAATTAAGTACAACTAAAGGTATCAATGAATTCTTGGTTTGCTTCCAGTCTTGCAGAGATAAGACTACTAGAAGGAAATGACTATATTAAGCTATATTAGAATAGCATGAAAACCCAGGGGTGCCTGTGCCACACCTCCAGACAATGTGAAGCAATGTTGTTTTGGATCCAGTGATACTTATGGTGAACAGAAATGCAAAGATTTAACTATAAAGCTTGACGTTGGTTGGGAGAGTCCCATACACCTCATAATACAGAATAACAAATTATCTTTCATCTACTAAATGCATAAAATAAATAGTCAATTATTATTTCTTTCTAAAACATGAAGAAAGTATGAGTGAAATCTTGCAGTATGTCAGGCTTTTTAGTGAGAATATATTTTCTCAGTGTAGTAACTCCATCTTGAATACTAGAAGGGCAGAAAATGACATCATAACCCACCAGGTCCAAACAAAACAAGTAATAATTTCATAAAAAAGAAAACAGCAAGTGCTAACTTATACCCTCTTGTAGCAAGGTTACAGTAAATGCTTAATAGAAGGGAATAAAACATTTATTGAACAGAGAACATAAAAATAAGAAGGCTATGCCAACTGAACTTGCTAAGATATATTCCATGACAGGAGTCTTGCCTGAAGCTTACCAGATAAAGTCATGACCTCTTGCGGGATGCTTGTTCTCTCAACATTCATACCATTTACTTATGGAATGAAGGTACTCCTAAACCTACCTGGGGGGCCAGGTGGCCCTCGTGGTCCTGAAGATCCGATGCCCCTTTCTCCTTTCTCTCCCGGCAAGCCTAAGAAAATACAAAAAGAAAAAGCATAGGTTGGGGGCAAGGGAAGTTACCTGGAAACATGTACTTTTCATCTTAACTGATAATATTTGATTCAAGTAATTTATTTCCCTTGGTGAAAACAGAATCTAATTTTTCACAGAAGTTCACTCTTTAAGCCAAATTCTTTCTAGACATTTGTGTAATTCCAGATTCATGGCCAAGAAACAAATCTGGCTACAAGTCAGGGAAAAATTATTTGAAGAAAACAAACATGTCTAATATATTTTTTAGAAACAATAATTAAGAACAGAAATCTTGAATAGTTACAACTCATTGAAGAATGTCTTAAAGGTATCTTATCTTTAGTAAGCCCCATTAGTACAGCATCCAAACCATCAGAATTATAGAAATACTTAAATTTTCTACAAAATGTCAACTACTACTACGATAAAAATGAGTATGTAGAGTTCAGAAACATCTGGAATTAGACAATCCTATTTTCCTTCTTTTCCTCCAATTACATTGATCTACCATGAAATTAAAGCCAAACTAACTCATAAGATCAGTGCCAGGCCCTGAATAAAGGAACCAAAAGAATTTGGATCTAAAAATCTAGGGCTGCTTATATTCAGTTGCTACTCAACTCTTGCCAGTCACAACAATTAATAAGATTTTAGTGCCTGATTTAGTTTGCCAGGATAGTTTTTCCCACTGACAACAACAACCAGAAAACAGCACATCTTACAGAGATTTCTGACAAAAGCACCCTGTTTTCTAAGATTTATGGATCTCTATGGCCTCCAGCTACCTAAAGAAGACTGATCATGAACATCTCTTCTGGGACTGTCCAAACAAGACTAGTTAAAGTAGTTTGCCAACTTCAGTCTCCCATGTGCTTTTTCACCCAACCCAGGTCCCACCTTATGATTCCTTCCTCACCCTATGCAGTAGCCAGAAACACCTACCTCTTTCACCTGGGGGTCCCTGCATCCCAGGTGTGCCAGGGAAACCTGGTCGTCCCCCAGGTCCTGGTTCTCCTCTGGCTCCTGCATTGCCAGGGGGGCCAGGAGGACCCGGTGGGCCTGGCTGGTTGCGATTGGAGTGGTAATCATTTGGAATCTGATTCAGCATCTGATTGAATCTGCTCATCTGACCTACAGAAAGAAATGAGACTGGTTAGAAAGAAACCTAACAGGAAGGAATGAGAAGATGAAACTATTCTCTCTCAGTGTCTAGTGAAAACCATTTCTATTCCTTCCCCTCCAGGAAACATTCTAATTAGAATCATAAAATTAAAATAAAACATAAAACACATCAGTCACTCAGTACAAAATGATCCCTGAAAAAAAATTGTTTCCACAAGATGATAACTAGTCAGCTACAAGTATTATAAAGACAAAAGAGTTGTAAAAGTTTAATATGGCTCTTCTATAAAGCCAGATGATGTCACTCAAACAAGAGCCTACTTTAAATTAAGAAGTTGTACCATTTTGTGTGTACCTAAGGTAAAGGTGATCAGACTGTAGTGTAAATTGCAATTGCTCATGGGATACATTGAAAAATGCATATTTCTAGACTTCATATTCAAAAATAATAATTCACTAGGGTTGGGGTGTAGACCAGGAACTCAAATTTCCCACCAGCCACATAGACAATTCTAGTCAAATGTTCCTCAAAGTCACCTAGGAGAAACAGTGATTAAGACTTCTAAGAGCAGGAATTCTGAGTTTAAGACCACACTCAGTCTGCAGGCACTGGCTTCACTACTTAACAGGCTCATAGAATAAGAGAAAAGAGTGTGAAAAATAAGAAAGCAAAACAAAGGTTCCCATCCAAATGGATTTTCTATCATTAAATTAATCTTGCTGGGCCTCCTTCCTAAAAGTAATAGAATAACTTGAATGTCATAACTTAAATGACATTAAATTACCTAATGCTTGTTGTTGCTATATATATCCAGAGAATAATTACTAAAAATCCTAATATGAAAGCTGAAAAGCACTCTTAATATATGATTTTATGTAAGACTGAATATAAAGATAATAGGCTACTATGTTAACCTTGTGTTATTGTTTAATCTCAATGATGATCATTATAATTATCATCTTTATATAAACAGATAAAAATTGACAATGTATAAAAATAAGAACTCATCAAAAATAAGAACATATATCTTAGAAACTTAATGACTCACACTCTGCATTTTTCTGCAATTAATTACAAAACCATTCATAGATTAAGAAGAAAAGAAATTTTACCACTTATCAATTGTTCACAGACTTGTCTTGCAACTGCTCGCATCATGTTCTGGGAAGCAATGTCTCCCTTGTTAATTAAATCAATGAAAATCATTAGCATATTATTTCTATGATTTCAGACTTCAATGTTCAACATGCTAATTAAATAGAGCTCAAATTTTAAGAAATACGTACTCTATCACCTTTCTCTCCTTTCAATCCAGATGCACCCTAAAATACAGGAATTTCATACATTAGAAATGGACAAACATCGTGTAACATGATCATGAATGGATGTGATGAAAGAGAGCAAGATCTACAGTCTGAGTTAGCAAAATGACATAACATTTATAGCTATGTTACCCAAATTTTGCTTGTCTGTAATAATGAATCTGATCTTTCCTCTCACTTTCTTCTCTCTCTCTCAATCATGTGCTGAGATGTGAATTTGTTGAATGCAAATGCATACCTTTATAATTCCACTCACAATCTAGACCTGGAACTGAAATCTAGACCTGGAACTGAAATACATGTGAAAATTATTCTGGTGCCATTGTACTTCCTCCACATCACCATGGCTGGTTAGATCAGCTAGTTATTGTAGATTGCCCATGAGCTTAATCTTGGCTCAGCTCTAATAAAAAACAGAGGACTTTTTGTCAATTCCCAATCTAAATGTTTATCTAACTTCAATGATTATCTGTGCATTGGGTATAAAAAGAACAAGATATCTCCTTTATAAATAACTCACTCCAAATAGTGGTCCCACATCCAAATACAGTCACAGAATATTTGTCCCTTCTCTTTTAGACTTCTGACTATGTGAGGACCTTGGAATAAGTTTCTTTTTAGTACAAAAAGATTTTTCTTTTAGTAATGTATGTCTAGACTGCTGACTGCTATTGTGGAAGGAACAGCAAAATTATTAACAAATATGACATTCAGGTAATAATCCAAACCAAACCATCTCTTACAATCTCTAAGACTTTTGCCTGAATTACTCCAATATCCCAATATCTTCATGCTTCCATTTTGACCCTTTATAGTCTCTCTCCACACAGAAGCCAGAGTGATATTTTTTCTAAGAAAATTAGATCATATCACTCTTTTAGTTCCAGGGCTTCCCATCACACTTAGAATAAAATAAGAATTCCTTATCATGGGCAAGATGCTTTATATAATAATTTCTTTTTTCTTTTTTATATATTTTACATCATTCTTCCTTTTTGAACAATGTATGCTTTTATGAGGTGTAGTGCCCATAAAATTCACACCACCAATTTGCCTGTATACCATTACCATAGTCCCTTTTACTCTTTCCTCCCCTGTTTTGATCCCTCTGCCTCCCCTTCCCCTACAGAATGTCTCTGATTTACAGTTGTCTGTGAATTTTGTTTTTTAATTTGTTATATTTTTTCCTGACCCCTTATTTGGTTACATGATCATTTCTGCCCAGCTCTCTAACTTATCTTTAATTCCTTTTCCCTTTACTCCCTTCACTTCAGATACCTAGGCCTCTCTGTTGTCCTTTTCACATACCAGACTCACTCCTCACTCAGGGCTTTTGTTCAACTTGTTCCCAATGCCTAGAATCCCCTTTCCACAGAGCTTGGCTTGCTCCCTCACCCCATTCCAATGTTAGCTCCTCACACAGGCTCCCTGACTAAGTGTCTAAAATAGCCACCTTCCCACCATCACTATTAATTCCTAACCCATTACTCTCTTTTTTTCTTCATATCACTTATTATTAACAGCAACTGTATTAGGACTTTTTTTTTTTGTTTAGAACATTTACTAACATATTTTGGACATTTACTAAATGTCCTAGAACATTTACTGACATATTTAGGAACTAAACAAATAGCTATTCCATATATTAATAAAAGTATTCCACAACTAGTTCTTGAAAACATTCACTATACATCATTATTCTAAATTAAGAAGATATCATCTGGCTACAACAGCTAATTATATAAGTTAATGGTGATGAAGCCAAACCTTCATCTGCTAAGACCTTTCTACACCCATCTGCTAGTTTTGCTTTTCAAAATTAAAGGTAAGACAGAATAGGGAAAAAGGGGGGGAAATTTGCCACCTTAGAAGGATGAAGAAGATAAAGAGAGGTAGAAAAGATCCAAATAAATATTACTAAATTATAATTATCATAAGAAAGTAGAGTTTGACTCTCCCTTTGCCCAAAGTAATAAACTTTTATGGAAACACTACTGAGTCTGGAACTTTTCTTAAATTGCAGGAATTTGTTTTCATATTTACTGCTACTTTGAGATTTTTCAAGATGATAGTTTAATTTACTGTCACTCTGAGATTGTTCTAATATAGACAGTGTGTAGAAGTCATCATTACTGTCAATATCTACAGATCATATTTCAAGTAAAGGAAGTAGAAGTTTCTTTCAGGTTTCTAGCTACAGCCATCAATTACCTATTAGTAATATGCTTATATGAGACTCTTTCGCAGTCATAACAATACAAATAGAATTCTGAATGGATAGAAAAGTTCCATGTACTTTTAACTGCTCCTGGGATGTTTCCACCATGATCCATTGAGGAAATGAGAGAAATAAAATCATGTGCAGAGATACACACAGATTATAAAGTATATCAGCAGTCCTTTCATCTTTATGGGGCTTGCTTAATCTTATGTAAACATAACAAGCAGATCATGTCACATAAGGATTTATCCTGTTTGTCTGACATTAAAATTGTTTTAGCTTGTGTTTATGTAACTTGTTACATAAACAATGTTAAGAGATGTTCTGTCCAGAAAACAGCTCTGACACATTTGTGTTGTGACTAATAGTTGAACTTAATCACCTTTAAGATAAATTTTTATATTTCAGAATTCTATTCTGAATTATGCTTAAAATGCTTAACATGAAATCATAACACACATACAAGTAAGGAAGAGCTTACAAAAAAGAATTTGAAGCTCAAAAGTCATTACAAATATTTCTGGAAACTATGATGTACTTTGAATTCAGTTTTGGAGACATTAATTTGAAAATAACAGATATGCATAAAACCATTCAACTATCACACCAACCAAAATATCAGAATTAAAGAAAATTAAGCTGTAAATTGAAGCAGGGCAGTATTGAAAAGCAAAATGATAAATAAGTCTTTTTTGGTTCTGAAACTAATGTTCTACCATCCTCAAGGAAAGAGAAGAGCTCAAATACAAGACTGGATGACACCACCGAAGGGTCAACATCTGTCAACTACTAAATGAGGCGCCACACAGCGTCACCATTATTTTTCTATCTTAAGCAGCAGACCACTCCTAAATAAAAAGAATCATTCTGCTGACCCAGCTTTGAGTGTTTGTGCCATGCAAAAATACGTGTTTTGGCTCCTAATCCCATTCTCCTTCTAAAGAAACCATATGACCACAATTTTCATCCCAGAATATTATAACTCAGAGAGCAAAGCTTTAGAACTCTTACCAAGTTAAATCCAAGGGTTTAGCACAGTTTCAACAAATGCTTCAAACACATGACAACAGAGATAACATAAATATGCCAAAGCCTTGCAGTCCCCTCATTATTTATGGCCACAGTGAAAGAACACTTGCATGCAAGCTGCCCGCTTACTGGTCTGCCGTGGTCTCCTGGTTTTCCTGGTTTCCCACTTGGTCCTGTGACTCCTGGAGAGCCAGGGCTTCCCTATATCATGTAGGCCGAGAAAAAGAATGTTGTGATGAATGCAAACTGACAAAGCATGGTTAGTTTTAAAAGCTTTAAAAGAAACAGTACATAATCATGTAATCCTGTACTTAAAGACTCAAACCAAATTATAAGATAACATGAAGGAAAACAATCTCGAAAATTCTCAATCTTCATAGGACTGTATAATTCTAAAATATATTGAAACCAGTTGAAAAATATATATATAATCAGATAAACAATTATCACAGTGTGATCCTAATAAATTCATTACAAAGTGATTTTGCAGAAAGCAATTCCTGTTTTTTTAGTTTATTTCTATTACAAAACCAAAAGCCCATCAAAAGACAGGAATGAAAACTTTGGCTGGGGAAGAAACTAAGAAAGTATCCAGTTTTATGCTAAATTGGGCATCATGGTTGCAAAGTCTCCCTTATTGCTGGAAATTGCATGCTCAGCCAAGAAATTGACTTTTTCTTTGGTGCATTCTCCACACTTTCACTCTCTTCTATAATACCAGCACTCTTCATGCCTTCAAAACCACAAGAATTTCTCCCTCTTGCTTTTCACAGTTTCAAGACACTTTGGCATATTTAGTATTTGTATCTAATAGCCAATACATTATTCTAAAGTCTAAAATTTCCTTAAACTGATTTTTAAAAGTCCTTTACTTCGTCAGTTATATAAATTTTAGACTCTGAAGTAAATATTTATTTTTTTATTATTGAAAAGTTCTCTTTATTTACCTTTTTTAATGACATTTATTTGTCATCAAATTTAATAACATTCTACTCTCTTAATATATTTTAATCATACAAAACAGAGTTATATGTTATAAGTTCGCTCCTCAGGCCTTATTCATCTTATAAGTGGCAGAGTCTACTCTTCTACTGCTTTCTCTTATGCCTCCCCACTGCTCCAGCCCTCCACCCCCAACTCTTAGCAACCATTTTCCCAGTTTTTGTTTCTAAGGGTTTGACCTTTGCTTTTTAGATTCCACATAGTGATACCACGCCATATTTGTCTTTCACTTAGCATAATGGCCTCAAGTTTCATCTATAGCACAAATGACAGCATTTCTTCTTATTTAAGATGACACATAATGGAATGTTATACACAATGAAATATTATATACATATATACGTATAATTATATATGTATAATCACTTGCTGTATACATATATATAAAGTCACTCTCAACACACATGCACACACATGCACCACATTTTCTTGATCCATTTGCCTGTCTCCATATCTTTGTATAGCAAATAATGCTTCAGTGAATGTGGAAGTACAACTGTCTATTCAAGATAGTGAGTCATTTCCTTTGGATATATTCCCCAAGGTAGGATTGCTGGATCATAGTGTTGTTCTTTTTTAATTTCTTGAAGATCCTTCTAAAATTTTCCATAGTGGCTGTACCAGCTTACAAACACTTATCCCTTTTCTCTGAAGTAAATATTTAAAATGAAAGTTTGGTAGACTTTAAACTCCCCTGTATCTGAGAATATACATCTTAAAACATAAGTAATAAAATAATTTTAACATATGTGCTCATGTCATCACATCCTGCTTTAAGATATAAAGAGCATCCATCACCTGAAACAACTTAATTGTGGCCTCACTTGGATATGCACAGGCACATGCCACTTTCAGAATCATTGGTTTCAGTATTTTCTGCTAAGATCTTAATCAGAAGACCTATTTCAATAAGACTTACTTCTGCTGAAAAACTGATAGCTACTGAGTAATAAATGAACTTAGAATTTAAATATCACAGTAGACAGATTCCTAAAATTCTAGAATAGGAAATAATCAGTGAGGTCATGAAACCCTACCACTCAATGTGGGTCTGAAAGGAACTGAGACACTAAATAGCTAGTGACCTAATTAGTTAAAGATATTTTTCTATTTTTCAAATATAACTTGATTAGATAGAAAGACTCTGTATTTTAACATATCTGTTTTTTCTTGCCCATTTTGACTTAGGAGAGTTAACCTCAGAGCACAGGTGGAATGTACCTCAAAGTCAGGTTACCAGGTTCTTCTCTAGAAAATGAGGGTAAGGGGTGAGGGACAATGTTGCCAATTCCATTCTTACCGGTGGTCCTGGTGGGCCCCTGGGTCCCATTGCACCATCCTTTCCAGTAAAGCCCTATTTTAAAAATAAAGTAATTGCTTGTTAGTGAGATAATGACTAAATAAAAACAAAAGGCTTTCCTATTTAACTATGTTTTTTATTAAATAGTTGTTACATGCATTCATTTACATAGTTATAAACATTTTGAGTCAAACAAATCTCCAAAGAAGGCAGATACCTTTCATGAAGATGTTTGCCTTCCTAATATAAAGAAGTTTAAATGAAAACTAACCCATTCTACTAAAGGTCAATGTCTACTAACTGACCCACTTTGAAGGATCAAAGTGGGCTAAAAGGAATGTTGCTAAAACATGCACATAGAATCATAAAAGATGGAGAAGCCAACCACCTGATTAGACAATTTCCAACTTTTCTTGAGCAACTAATGCCAAGGCAAGAAAGGGAAGACTACTGATGTCTCCACTTCTGGGGACTCTCCTCCCCCTCAAAATGAGGTGAAGCTGTCTAAACTGCTCTTCCTTAGAGCAATAGGAAATCCTCAATCCTTCTAATAAACAGCGATTTTTTTAATGGCCTGCCTCTACTCACAGGAAAGGCAGATCCACATGGATGTTGGGTTGCCTGGGAAGCAAAGATCCGCTGCCCCAGGAACTGACAGCATGTCCAAGGCAGGCCCGCCTTTTTGGCTTCTTCCCCCCTCGTTTTTTTTTTTTTTTTTTTTTTTTGTTTTTTTTTTTTTTTTTTTTAATCCTCTCTCTTTTTCTCACTACACATTTCCAAGTGACCTCTGCCTGGAATGAGTCATCTTACTTCCCAGTTAGCATTCATTCCCCACAGCAGATCTCTGAAATCCAGCCGAGGATTTCTGAGTCAGGTCATTTTTTATGGTTGTTACATTCCTCTGTCAAAGGAGATTTTTGTCTCATTTTCTGCAGAGAATAAGAATAATTTCATGCATATTCTTGGATTCTAGCAAAAATCAAGATAATTTGGATCATTGCCTGCTCTTAGTCTCCAGACTCCCATTGATTTTATTACAGAGGAAGTTTAAATTATTTCTTTTCAATTGTGTTCAAAATATTCCACTACCCTTCCTCCAATTTTTTTCCCAGAAACTTATAGAGATAAAGATTTCACTGTTTTCTGGAAGACCTATGCCTGCTTAACAAAAAACAGATTCTAAGTTACATCTCATGTAACAGCAACATTGCTTCTGAGAGTCAGTTAAGAAACAAAACTTCTCTGGAAGTATTACTTGGACAGTTTGAATGGCATTTCTTCCATCTAAATTTCTCCAACTGTTGTATAGGACATTTGTTCTTCCTTTTTTTGATAAGGTATTATATTTCTAAGTAATTCTCTTTCAGCCATCCTAAGAACCTCCTGACCAACCATTTTCCTTTATTTTTCCAGCTTTACTAGGATATACTTGGCAAATAAAATTATGTGTGTGTATATACATACACATAAATACAGTGTATAACATGTTTTGATATATACATTAGAAGTGATTATTATAATCAAGCTAATTAACATATCCATCAACTCACAGTTAATCATTTTTATGTGAGTGGAAACTTTTAAGATGTAATTTCTTAGCAAATTTTAAGTATACAATATACTATTTTTAACCACCGTCATCATGTTGTATATTAGAGATCACTAGAACACATTCATCTTGCATAACTGAAACTGACCCATTATGTCCCCACCTCCCCCTCTCCTGGTCCTTAGCAACCCCATGCTTCTCTCTGCTTCTAGGAGTTCACCCTTTTTTAGATTCCTTACATAAGTGATATCATTAAGTATTTGTCTTTCCGTGGCTAGTTTACATCACTTAGCATGATGTTCTCCACAACAGTATTCATGAGCGTTTTAAAGGCTGAAATATACGTGTTTGCGTGTGTATTTCACAAATCACATTTTTTATTCATTTATTCATCAACAGACACTAGGGGCCTAGTCAACAATTTTCTGTTAGGAGAAAAATAAATCTAAATGAAAGTGAAGAGGAGTTCATTCCAATGTCCTCCAAAAGGCTATCCAGTGAGCCATCTGCAACAAATATGCAGTTATTCCTATATCTCACACCCCACCCTACCCTCATTTTAAAATTCATCTATGCTGAAGACAACCCATGCATTATGTTCCTACCAACTACATCTCAGTAACATCTTCCTTCCTTACTAAGATCCATGGGTTTCATCTGTGCTTTCTCCTCTTCCTCTATAGAATTTGAGTATCCTTCTTTTCAGCTGAGCTCCTTGTACCAAAATCTATCAAATTTTACAAATTTCTTTATGTTCCATTAGCTGTACAGTCCACTTTAGGCACAGTAGTAATAAACTAAGCAGCATATAGGTGTACGTGGCTGTGAAGAAAAAGAGGAGACTGACTTCCTGGAAAGATTCTGTGCTTTGTGTGACCTAATCACAAAACTGGATTTACAGATTCATTTGAAGGTGGAAAAGTACAGTCCATCTCACTCCTCACTGTACGGAGAAGCAGTGATGGCCAGTTCAGAAAGCGTGTATGCCCGGGAGGAGCACTGGCACCCCTGCCTATCTGCATGCAGCCCACACTGGTGGACTCAATGGTTCCAACAAGCCCTCAGCAGCAGTCACGAGCAAGTCAGCCCACCCTCATCTCATGGTGGCTGTAACTTTTGATTTTGTTTTCTAATTGAATAAACTGACCTATCACCCTTGCAACCTCACTATTATCCTCTTTTATGAAATGAGAATTCAAAAAAATTAAAGTGCCTGTCTCAAAAAAGACAAAAGAATGCCTAGATATAAGTGCCACCTTCAACTCCCAGACTCCCAGAGAATATAGTTTTCTCTTTGACTTCTCTTTCTCCCAACTCAAAGGTGGGTGTAGGAGCAGATCAAGTTCACTGGCATACCATCCACCATTTGGTATCACTCAGGCAAGTCTTTGCTCCATCTGATTGACTAGCTTCTTCTGATTAGTGGTGTCTTGGAGTATTAGGTTAATAATTTATGTGTTTAGTGAGTCATTACACTTCTGGCATCTCAGATCCCACTACTAGTCATGTTTTCACTTGATTGATTAGTCAGAACACAGACCACTTTCAGACAATTGTCTGAACCATAAGACATTGAAAAGTTAGTTCTTGGTTTTGAGCATTCATGGTTTCCTATGAAACCAAATGTTCCTATAATGTTGAATAGAGCCTCGAAGTCATGTGCATTATGTTCTCATCTAGTTGTTTTAGAAAAGATTAGGTTTCCTACTCTTTTTAAAATTAAATTTGAAAGCTGCAACAACTGAGTAAAATCCCTATTAAGTACTAGTTGTCTATTCAAACATTTAATGATGTAGAGAAATTTTTCCTGACTTCATAGGAAATCAAGACTACTGTCAGAGTTAGGTAAAAGCTACCTCGTAACAAAGAGTTCAATTTTAGGATTTAAAAGCTAAAATTTATTTTATGAGCTCTTTTTGTGATTATGGTAAAATAAAAAACATCCCCAAAATTAAAATTTCAAGCAGTCTCTTAAAGTCCCATCATTTTGTTTCTTAGGCCTTGAGATAAATCTGCTATTTGGTAGGCTGCTGATAGTAGCGTTCAGCCTTCCACAAGGCATATGAACTCTGCATTTCCAGACATGGAAATGGAATTGCCAAGGATTCTCAACTAATAAGCAATAATGTGACACCATTTCCAAGGTCACTGAAGCCTCCCAAGGTAACTTACTCTATCTCCTGGAGGTCCTGTTGGTCCTGGTGGACCAGGTAATCCTGGGGTTCCCTACACAAAAGGAAACAAACAAGTAAAACACTATAATATACTTCCTTCATGAAAAAAAGTTACTTGTTATTCTTCAAAATGTTTGAAAACAAAAAAATTTTCAGGAGTTCTGGAAAAAAAAAAAAACAGAACTAAACACAATATCAGCCATATTGTGGAGGCTCAGTCAATAGCAGATACCAGAACTGTACAGCACAGACATGAAGACTTAAGAGCAGAGGATGAAATGGCAGTCACATAAAGAACATGGCCAGGCTTCTGCTCAGCTGTTTCACCTTGGCTCACCTTTTGAAGCACTGCAATGGCAGCTTTTCAAACAACACTTGACAAGTGAAAGAAAAGGCAACTTCAAGAACAACTCACTGATCGTCCTGGAAGTCCTGGTTCTCCAGCATCACCTTTCATCCCTTGGCGACCCTAGAGCAAGCAATGGGAAAACAGTCTCAGGCATTTTACAGAGATTAGCTGCAAAGGGAAGACATGAGTCATGTCGCTTCATAAATCCAATGTAAGCATGTTTTTGAAAGGAGGAGAATAAATCATTTATCGATAGAAACTCATTTTTTGAACCACAAACATTGTAATTCCCACTTATAATGTTAGAGGATAATTTTAGATAATTTTGAGATAAGAAATCCACTTAAAAGAACCTAGTTTAACATAAGGAATTTTCACAGAATTCATTTTGGTGGGAAAAACTTCACATATTTAAATTTGGTGCTAATTTTAACATAGTCAATGAAATGTTTTAAGAAAATAATGATTTGGGTTTTTATAAGTATAAGCTTGAAAACAATTGTTACAATGATAAAAATGAATTACTTAAATCTGATAAATCTAATTTAATAGTAGTAGAGTAAGAAAAGGTCAAATTCCTTTCGAAATATAAGAAACTGAAAGTCCATCTAGTCAACCATTTGGGGCAAAAATTTCTGTTTCTCCACATGTCTTATTTCTGACTCTAATATGGGTTATGTTTCCCTCTAAATGCCAAAAGAAGTATTTGTTATTTATTATGATATCTTAAAATGCACTTTAAACTTAAATTTAAGAACTATGCAGCTATCATTTATTATTCATAGGCTATATTTGTTTTATCTTAAGGTATAGGAAAAAGTAGTTTTTTAATTAAGTATAAACTTTAAAATGTAAAACACATTTTATAAATTCAGATTAGCATTTATAACAAGTGGTAAGAAATTTTATTTGAAAAATGTGAAAGAAATAATAACCTAGATAGAGAACACCACTTGCTTGAGGTCATAAAGATTAGAAAAACACTCCAGGGCTGCCCCACATTGAAATCAGTTTCAAAGTTTTCTGGACATTGAAAAGCACATGCATTACTTATTTAAAAAAAAAAATTAAGGTCAAATAAGTAGCAATATTTTTTTCTACATAGTTTATTTATATACTACTTATATATATGAAATTATAGACACAGGAAGTTATCTCAATGGATAACCCTGTTGAGTCCTCTGAGAAAGCATTTGAATTTGACAAAATACAATAAAAAATGTTGCAGTTAAACTCAATCTTAATTCACTACCCTCATTTAGTACAGAAAGTTTTTGTGCTTACTTGTTCTCCAGGAATAGAGAGTCCATTGGGTCCTTGGGGACCTGGGGGACCCTGAGGGCCTGGAGGACCTGTATCTCCACGAGGGCCAGGGGGTCCCTAAAATACATGAGAGAAACAGCCGCAAAGTCATAGGACATCTTTCCAATGCTAAAGTCCACTTAAAAACCCAACTTCATAACTCTAAGACACCAGCATCATACCATTTTTGCAAACATTTAGAAATCTACATTTATTTTATTAATAAATATTTATTAATGCCATTCCTTTCTTCCCTTCACTACTCATTCAAAGACCAACTGAAAAGTGCAATAAATTCACAAGAGCACTTAAATTTCCATAAAAGTACTAGTAGAAGCTGATTTTCAAAAGAAAGCATTGAATAACATTCATGTATTTATATGCATAGATTCATATGAGAGCAAAGCTCAGTTTTCAATGGATTTTACTTATTTTAGGCTAGTCTTGATTCCTCTTAGACTAGGGCTTACTTCTGGGACTAATGTTGATGTACAAGGGACAGATATCTACAGAGTAGATACTCTGCTGGAGCTTCTTTGCACTGTGGAAAAATATGGTGTCAGACCTGGGTTAGCATCTCAGCTTCCCCCTTCCCTAACTGGATTAATTTATCATTAGTGTGATTATAGTAATATTAAGACTATACATTATCTTCATAAAATATTCCCCTAAGAGGCCTGAGTTGTCTCCTACAAGGCCAGTGTGGCACTGGGAGAAGGGGCCAATGAGGTCCAAGTGAACACAGATTGACCACACAACTCTTTCTCTGAGACAGATGAACAACAAAACACCAGAACTGCTCCCAGTCCTCCCCAATTCTCTAGCAGGATTGTTTCCTGTAGGGTCTTCCAATAGATTGGCCAGGCCACCCCCTCTGCATCCCCATGTGCCGGCAGAGTCCTTAGGTTCTCCCACAGATCTCCACGTGCAATTCCTACAGCAATGTGATACTTTAGATATTTCTTACCCTGGCTAGTCTAACCCATCGTTTTGATCTCTGGAAACAAGACAGAGGTCACTATAATACCAAAGGTACACTAAACTTGAACATACTTGCTCAACACACCCCCGTAACAGAAATATTGAACAACCAGTCTTCAACATGTAGATGAAAATTTAAATGTACTCTAAAATATACTTACAGGGCCTCCCTGGTGGTGCAAGGGGTTAAGCACAGCACTATGAAGCTATCCGCAGCCTATGCAGCACGAGTTCGATCTCCGGCCAGGGAGCTACACACATGGCTCAGCAGACCTCTAGTGTCTCACCCACTGCTCCTGTCAGCAGTGTATTTCAGTGGATCTGCCTGTTTTGTTTCCCACTCTGTCTCTGGGAAATCCTCTCACCCCTCTCCCCAACTGTTGGCCTACACCCTAGTTCTTACATGCATAAATAAATACCTCTTCAAAAAAATAAATAAATAAAATATACTTACAACTGCCCCATTGATACCTCTTTCACCTCTGGGACCTTTAGCACCAGGTCCTCCCTAAAATACATAGTAAGAGCACATTTTAGTATGAACACAAGGCAAGTAGGGAGAAGTCGATATATAAAAATTGCTTCAAGAAGCAATACTCCAGGCAATATTGCTGCAATTCTAAAATACTTATAGTTACTGTTACAAAATATTGAAGTAAATATTTCATATCAAAGAAATATGTGAGGAGTGAAAATTTCAAAACTTTGTACATGCTAGGTTTCTCATTTTTGAATCTGGATATTTCCTTATTTGTAGTAAATGTCCAAGTTAATTGAAAATTTGATATTTATGCAAAAAGGCAACCATTACTTAATTCAAGAGAAAAACCTATTTTGAAGTTATGTTTATTTATTCTTTGGAGAAAACAATATGCAAAAAGAAAGATTCTGTAAATCTCTCAGAATCTCAGAACATGTATTTAAGTAACAGGAATTCAGAAACCTCTGAACAAAAAGGAAAAAAATACTGTAGTGACATCTAATCTCACAACAAGAGGGGAAAGGATCCCTACTTCTCAAAAGCATCATCTCTCAGTCACTACCAAGACAAAATTTTACAATTTACAAATACGCATTAGGTAAGTCGATAAAATGTTAATAAAAAGTAAATGATGTAATTCCAGTGATGTTTTGATTTTGTATGTTAGGAGCTGGTTGCAACTAATCTAAAATTAATCTGCATTATTTGTTATGACCCAAGTATAGTAAAATTTAGCATTCTGAGAATCTCTGAGCTACTCATGTTAATCAAGATGTGTTACATTAGTGAATGAGATATATCACTGACTACATGGTCAATGTTTTTGCTTTGTACTTTCTTGGTCTCTCCTTCTATGACAAACTGTGGTGATAGTCTTCTTACTTAAATTATTCCAAACCCAGATAATTTAACCCAGAGTGTATAATATCATCATTTATACTGATTATGTTCTTTATCAGTTATTGTCATGTTTGTCCACTGCATAAGACCCACATATCCTAGGTTTTGAGCAAGTGGTAAAAGTTAACCTCTCAAACATGTCTTAAAAACATACATATCAGAAGCTTTCAGCAGATGCAAGGAATTTTCAAAATTAGATGGTTACACATGAAAACCTATTCACATCTTTAAGACAAAATCTCACCAACTAGCCAATGTCATTGGATCTTGTGTGGATATCTTCATGATTTACTCTATTCCAGATCTCAAAACACACTACAAAAATGGTATGCAATCTGGCTTGCTCTGTTCCAGAAAGCACTGGTGGCTGAAAGCATATTATACACTCACACTGGAGAAAGGATGATAATTCAAAGATTTTACAAGAAAAACGAAAGGGACACTTTCCCTTTCCTTACCGCAGGCCCTGGTGGTCCTGGTGGCCCAACACTGTCCTGTGTGCAGGTACAAGCATTTGGAAGAGCAGGGCATTTTGCTTCATCTCTCTAAAATTTCAGAAAAAAATATTTACCTATGAATTTAAAGTAAAAATGACATCCTGTCCCCCATCCCGACTTTGCTTTTTTACACAAGGAAATCTGTTTCCCAACTTGAAGAAATAATGTCATCAATAGATAGTCTTAAGCTGAATCTTGTTTGTTGTTGTATGTTTTACTTCAGGAAACCTCTCTTGACAAATATTTATAAAATCACTGAGACCACTGGTAGTTTAATCCAGTTTTCTCTAATCCAGTGTTGGAGAAATGCTGACTATCCCAGTTATGGATCCCCATTTCAGTCAGAGTCATATCTCAAGATCTGCCCATGGACTACCAGGCCTGCTATGTTTTCAAGCCAACACCCCACCACCAGTCATTTCATTGTCACCACCTTCCTTCTCCCATTCACTCTGCCTCACCCCAACTGATAGACTTAGTTTCTCAGATATTTGGGACACGCTGTGGCCTTAAGGCTTGTACATTTACATTTCCCTCAGTCTGGAATGCTCTTCTTTCTTCATCCACATCGCTTGCCCCCTCACTAAATTCAGGACTCTGCTTAAATCTCACTTTATCACTGAGGGCTAGTGGTCCCCACCTGGTTCTCATCTATCTCCCTATACAGATTTGTTTTGCATCCTAGGACTTTCACTCTCTAACACAGTATATATCTACTTGTTTATTCTTTGTCTCCCCCACTCTTTCACTAGAATATTCACTTTTCACTGCTGTAAACCTGGCTTATAATAAGTGCACAGTAAATATCTGTTGAATAAATAATGCACACTAATCCTGTGTATGTGTACAGTTCGTTGTTTGCCAAAAGCTTCAATCCATCATCAGCATTCAACTTTGTAACTACTATTGTCACACAGATACTATGGAGAAAAGTCATCTCAAAAAAGATATGGTATTCTTGCCATGAACCTTAGGTAATAAAAGGGGTGATAGCTTATTCTGCAAAATGTTGATATTTTACAAGTAAGAGGACAGGGTTGCAATAAATAGATCTATCAAACACACTGACTCAGCTGGACTTTTCTAACTATATATAACCATCCTGGCTGTTAGGGAGAATTTCCAGATGTGGTCTTGTGCATTCCTAGCTTCCACAGGAGGGTCACTGACCTGACCTCTGATAGCTGATGTACATGCACAGAATGCTGGTCCCTTGGCTCCATTATGGAGATGCAGCTGCTGAGTGCTACTTCCTCTCACAGACCATCTACGTCATAAGAGTTTATTCCTGGGGGGTCTCTTAAACAAAAACAGGATTCAGTTCTGTTTTACTTACCCTAGAGGGAATATCACAGCATCTGTCTCTACTGGTCCACACTGGACTGCAGACAATGTCAAAATTCTGGATTTGGAACTGCAAACAACCAACAGCAACATCAGCTAAAGATGCATGAAAAACATTTTATATTAACGTTTCTGCATTTTAACCACTGTCAACTTCTCACATAGACTTGCTTAAGGATGCAAGTCTTTGAGGGTAAAGTGATCCTCATTTCACAAGAAAAGAACACAAAAACCTATGCTTAAGAGAAAAAGTGAAGCAAAATGCCTTTGTGAAATTCCCACTCTGGTTCACTTCCTTGGTTAAAATGAAATGCTTGAGTTTTGTAAGAGGGCACTGATTTCTTTAATGCTTGTTTTATGAGTGTTTTAAATTTTCATTTAATGTTTAAATCAATTTTGAAGTCTACCCTTGTAGAAAAGTAACACTAGCCCTAGTATTACTTCAACTAAAAATAAACAAAAAATAAAATATATAATTTTAAAATTAATAGATAATTAAGTAAACTGGCCCTAAAAAGAAATAATTAATATTAAAAAGCCATTCCTCACTTATTCTAAAATTGATGCTCTTCTTTTCATTAATTTTTAAAACTAGAGATTATATAATCATATGTGTGGCTACTGTCTCAAAAGAGTAAATATTTTCACTGTCTCAAAAGAGTAAATATTTTCACTATTTCAAAAGAGTAAATATTTTCTCTTTTTACATTTTAAAAAACAAATTTTTGATAAAAAGGAAATAATTGCTTGGATGTAGCCATTCTATTAAAAACCTAATGTAACTGTCCCAATGTTCAACAAAGTCTGGATTTTCATAATAATTATATTACATTTGCACTAGCTGTTTCTACATTATAGATTTCATTTCTGAAATTAGGAGAAGAGAATTCTGTGGAAGGAAGAAAACTAAATAAATTCAATTAAAAATAGGGGAATCAAGATGGTTAACTTTGCTTTTAGAACAATATTGTTATTGAGTGACATTTGACAGGAACTTAATAATCCTGGTACAGTGAAAGCCTTACATTTAAAATTGTGTTAGCTGATAACATTGGAAATGAAGGAGGCACACTCCCGCCTCAAGCTTCGGAAATGAAACTGAGAGTGCTGCAGTCAGCTGGCTGCCCCTCCACACTGATCTTCCTTCGGAGACAGACCTGACCCGCTGTGAGGGAGCCTGGGTTTCAGTAATGGTCACAGCCAATGTCCACACATGTTCAAAGTCCTGACTGCACAAGTGTGTACTAATAATTAGTGTCTTTGAATAACAAAAAATGAATTATTTTTTATTTCTCTGGTTATCTTGGCAGCTATTACTATTTTATCCTGTTTCAAGATGATAACATGATGTTTTTTGATGCTCTCACATCTTATTTTGTTTCTAATGGTGAAATGCATTATTATGCTCTGTCATTTCTGTATTTTCTCAATGTAACTTTTCCAATGATTCAATGTGAACAAAAAATTTAGTAATTTAAAACTCACCAAGGAGGAAGAAAATCTCACTGAGTTGCTTTTAAAAATGTCCTTTCAATTCACAAGGTACCCAGAAGATTTAAAATGTGTTACTTACTGTGGCTGATCTCTTCTCTCCTTTAAGCAGTTTTCCAAGAATTTCAAAACCATCGGTTGTGATATTTCCAGCTTCTTTGATGTCCTTTTCTATAATTTCATAGCAGTCTATGTAAATCTTAACACTTTTTGAAGTCACTACAATATGAACCTAAAAATGAGCATTTGTTTCCATTATAAAATTTCTACCAACAAATTGGCTAGCTTTTGCAAATTTCAGATCACAGATCAAAAAAATGAAATAAATAAATTAAATAAATAAAAATAGCATTTTCTTTAAGCTATTCTCATCCAAAATCAAGTTTTTGACTGAAAATCCAGATTACAATGTCAATAACGTCATTTATTAACAACTTGAAATTAGATAAGCCACTTAACCTCTCTGTATCTCAGTTTTCTTCAGCCACATATACAGGCGTAATTTCTTATTTTCCCACTGCATTTCTCAGAGGAAATGTGGCAGATGAGATAAATTTGTAAACTATAAAGAACTAATCAAACAGAAATTAATAAATTATTTTTATATATCTCTATACTTGGATATATATAATTATTTATATATCTATATAAAAATTATTTATATTTATCTCTATATAATTATTTATATATATCTCTATACCCTCATCTGTCCTCCATTAATTTTGTTAAATTCAATTTTAAACTTATTATTCCCTGATCTCAGGCAAAAAAGAACTTGCACCCTATATATATAGATACCTAACATAGTAAAAATTTAGCACATCTTCTAAAAAATTCAACTCTGGAAATCAATAAAATTCAGGATTCAACTTCTTTATAAAGAAACAAGTTCACATTGATTTATTTTTTTGTCTAATATTGAGGACACTTGAAATGTTAAAAAAGCTATTAGAACAGATAATTAATAGAAGATTTGTATTTAAACAATGTAAAGAAGTTACAGGTAATCTGAGCGTACAGTGATGGTCATAGTTTCTATTTATCACAGTACAAATACTCAAGTAAGCACTTAATGACTTTAAAAAGTTTGACTCTAAGTTAAAAGAAATGGAAATTTCCTTAAATGCTTTGAGTCAATAAACATAAGAACAATTTCTAAAGATGGTTTTAATCAGTAAATATTTCTCCTATACTGATTCACCACCAAAACACTAATTTAGTGCACCTATAAGTGGAAAATATGAGTTATATATTGCTTTTATATAAAGTGGTATGTGGCTTACCAAAAATAAGAAAAACTTTTAATGTCCCCAGAGCAATCACCTAATATTAGATTCAAGAACATCATACAAGTATTCCCAAGGTATTTATCATCTAATAAGAACTAAAACTTATTTGCTGGCTGTTCTATAAACAATCTCAAAGACAAACATCCACAAAGTATTTGAAAAATCACAGTAACCAGAAAAAATATTTCAAATTCAAAATTCTTACTTTATAACAAAATCATTCCCAATACACTTGTCATTCAAAGCTCACTGTAATGAAACACATGCTAAAACATATTTTTATTTAATTTCTTCAATGTGTTTTACTACATTTTTAAATACATGAGTAATATCATTTCAGAGTGAGTTCTTCATCTGTAGAACATTGTCCAAAGTATTTAGGGACTATTTCCCAACTGTAAAACATTGTTGGTTACAGACTAGTAGAAAGAAATAGGAAAGAACACTCTTGACAACTCATCTCCCTTTCCAAACCCTGCCATTCCCTAAAACGTTAGTTTTTACCTATATCATTTTTCATCTTATAAACTTCTCACTTTAATCTGTGTCATTACACACAAATGGAGACGAGAATCCTCAAGAAGATCCCTGCCTATCGTTTTCACTATTTTCCTGCTATCATGGTAGACCCCTCAGTTTCATGCTAATGGCTGAAGAACTTCAGTTCTCAAATTAGATGGAAAATGAAAGAAAAGTGTTTGAATCCTTGGATTGCAAAGAACGTAAATAGCCAATAGAAATTGAACTTGGTTCTTGAATCCGTGGGATATATTGAGAGTAGCTTAAATGAATGAAATTTGGAGAATGAAAGAGGGGAAAAGACAGTAACAAAAAAAGGAGAGGAGAAACTATGACAGAGTTTTAAAGAAGGTATTGAGGGAGTAGAGCTTATGAGGAGGAAGAGGTATTCTGTAAGACCTAGAAATAAATACCACTCTATAAAGATAAATAAACAATGGAATGTCAAAGAAATAATTATCTTGATTTGCAAGAATTAATGATTGTCTCTATAGTCTTCTACAAAATCTGCCTTTTGTTCATGTAAAATGAAACATTCCATGAAAGGTGGAAATTAAGAAATAATAGTTCCTAAATGGTTATCAACTGGTTAATAAAGACTAAATTTCTAACATTTTCAGTGGGTGTGGATAAAAAATAATGAATAGTCCTTTTAGCAAGCTATTCAAATATAAGTTTAATAGGTATACCAATGAGCCAAAACGTTCATAAGAATTTTGCCATTTATTATCAAATGAATTTTGGTTGAAGATAATAATAAAGTCAATCTAAAATTTGCTTTTGCAATAAGGCTTTATTTTACTGCACGTTACCATGAGTGCCTGTGAATTGTTAAGTCTGCCATTATATGAAGATTTTTTTTTTTTTTTGACTTCTCACTAATGTGTCTCTTCTCACACTGAAGCCTCTTTGAGCTCTGCAAGGAAAGTCCCTTGCCCTCTACTGAAAATATAATTCATGAATAAGAAAATATTTTTAGAAAGAAACCAAGATTGTCAAGAGTAAAATTGGCAAAAAGTCCAGTTAAATTTACTCAAGTGAAAAAAAGTTCCTCAATTTTCACTTGAGAATTTGATTAAACTGCCTTTATGTGTGAAGACTAATCTTTTTTTTTAAAGATTTATTTATTTATTTTATACAAGAACAGGGGTACAGGCCAGATGCACGGGATGGTGAGAGGATTCACCAGAGACAGAGCTGGGAACAGAGCAGGCAGACTGATGAAATACACTGCTAAAGGAGCAGTGGGCGCAACAGGAGAGGTCTGCGGCGCCATGTGGGACCCTCGCCAGCCAGCTGGGATCAATCTGGCGCTGCAGAGGCTGCAGACAGCTTCACAGCAGCGCTCAACTGCTCAACCGCTTCAACAGGGGAGGCCCTGTGAAGACTAATCTTTCTGAACACCATACTAGAGAAATTTTAGATCTTTTCTACACAAGTTAACTCCTGTAACCTGATGAATGAAGCAAATAACTTTAAAAAATAATTCTCAACATAAATTGTCCCTTTCATTTCTAATGCTCCCAATTTCAGTATTCTAATTTGTCACTCATCCTTTAGAAGCTTCATAGAAAGCTTCAATTATCCTCTAGATATTGCATACAACAAATTAATTAAAGAGCTAATCGCCCTACTCATGTGACTTAGATCTTTTAATAAGAATTTTTTTAGCAAGTTCTTCAGGGTGTTTGTGTAAAAGTTAATCTTATACACATTTATGCTGATTATTTTGGTGGATCATGATAACTTTTGGACTAGCATGTTTGTAGATTTCAATAAACCAGCAAACAGAAAGAGCCTACTATGCTCTATAAAAGAATTATTTTATCAATTAAAATACATTTTAATTTATCAAAATCAAATTTTTGAAACTAAATGACATAAAGGTTCACAATAAAATAGTAGGTAGAAAAAATAGATATGTAATATTGTATATACAACATAATTCACATTTTGAAAAGGTATAGCATTGGAAATATACCAAAATGCTAACTGTAGTTATCTTTAGGCTAGTAGAATCATTGTTTTATTTTAAATTTTCTTTGAATTAATCAATTTCACTAAATAAGATTTTGTTTTTAAAAGACATAGCTATACTTCTACCAATTTAACTTGACATTTTAAAAAACAAAAATAAATCATAATAAAATAAATAATAAAATTAGTTAAAATTTTTAAGTCATATTTCTTTTTTCTGTAAATAACCAGAAATCTTCTTTTTACCTTATGAAAACTTCCATAAAATAATGTCTTCACTTCATCAGTGTCAAATGTAATAGTTTGCACCTCGCCTCTTGTATCCTTATTAAAGAATGATAATGTCTTGCTAGAAGCTGTAATCAACATATGATTATTATTAAATCACAGGCATGATATACTTTATATTGAAAGTATTAGCAAATTTGTTGGAGTGATTACAAAAAAATGCAACATTTTTAATTGAGATAAAATGTACTTAGAATACTTACTGATATGTTATATTTCAAAAGTTTTAAACACAAAAAACACATGTCAAGCAAATACATGTGTGTATATCTATATATTCAAAAGTTTCTTAAAGAAAAAGAGAAGGAAAAAGGAACATAATAAAAATATATACGCATGTGCCTTAAAATAAGGTAAAATTCCTTACGATCTGCAATTACTCCAACTTGTGGTTTGTAGTCTCTGTCTGTGATTTGCCAAATTGCAAAAGGGTCAGTGGGAGTTTCTGGAAGAAGTCTAAACAGTAATATAATTGTGTATGAAGGCGGGAGTCCATTTGGGTGTAGATCTCTGTAGAATAAAGCAAAATAAATGAATGAATGAATGGATGAGTAAAGAAGGATTTCTCATCAGAAATAGAGAATATTTTAAACTTTTGGACCAGAATTTCATTCTAGATATTATTAGAGCCATTTATGATAAATTGGCTACATACTAGAAGGGAAAATTTACAAAAAACATCAAAAAACAAACACTAAAGTTCCAACATGTGTGAATAATAGATTATTTATAATCTGAAAAAGTCACAAAAATCTGAAAAATTCCCAAATGATCTCTTATACTATTGCTAATAATTAATTTTCTCCAGAAATATAAAAATTATAGAATAATTTTAAAGTGATAAATATTATATCAATGTTTGTGATTTAAAGAAAATGAATTTTACTAAATACACTTAATTTCCAATGCCAGGATTGGTTTTAAGTAAGATGATTTTAATTTCTCTCTCTAATCTCTAATATTTTTCATACTTCCAAATTTCTCTTTTGAAATCAAATAATCTCCAGAAGTTCATATGTTCTCTAAAACAAAACCAACAATAAATGTTAAGGCATGTGAAAACATCCAATGATGATAAATGGATGTGATTCGATTAAAAGGAAGTATTTCTTGGCATTTAGGCTTTTAGACAAAAAAAAAAAAAAATGTGTTCCCATGAGTCTTTCCCTGAATTGAGCCTACCGTTATTCTGGGGAATCCCTGAGGTGGAACTGATGGGTTTTTGTCTGAGACCATTTAATAATACTGAAGGCCTTCATCGTTAACTTTTGACAGAAAGAAGCTATTCCTCCACAAATTCTGAAAAAGGATCCAGAATATATCTCTCTCTCTCTTTTTTTTAAGATTTATTTTTTATTTTTATACAAGAACCAGGGTACAGGCCAGATGCACAGGAGGGTGAGAGGATTTACCAGAGACAGAGTGGGGAACAGAATAGGCAGACTGATGAAATACACTGCTGAGGGGAGCAGCGGGTAAGACAGGAGAGGTCTGCTTCACCATGTGGGATTCTTGCCAGCCGGCCTGGATCAAACCCGCACTGAAGAAGTTGCGGACAGCTACATAGTGTGGCGCTCAATCGCCTGCGCCACCAAGGAGGCCCCCAGAATATATCTTGAGGTATATCCTACTACCACATACCAGTATTACCTCTGGAACACAATGCGGCCTGCTTCTTAAAACACATGCTATGGAAAAGCTGACATGATGACTTTTGCACATTCAAGATCCTATTCTCTTCATACTAAGCCATGTTAAAAATATCTTCTCTGTATTAATTTGTCTCTCACCTAGCCATTTTTCTCCTTCTTTCTGAATGAGTGCCCATGAAATGAATAATTTAATTGCATTTATGACCTTTTCAGTCACAAGTTTTGACTCTTTAGAGAACACAGGCTTTCAAAGTTAAAATGTAGGAATCCTAATTCGAGGTGTCTGCGGGTTAAACACTGGGTCTTAAGGAACAGTGAAAAAATCTAAAACTGTGAACCAATGTGGTCAGCCATAAAAGAAAGAACTTGGTTTGGTCAAACTGCAACAATACAATCTGTACTTCTTTAAAAGAAATTAGCTTTGGTTTTAGTCTGAATTTTCCATCAGCTTTCTGAGGGTATTTCAAATTTCAGACATCATTTTCTGACCCTGTCTTAAGTTTCTTAAAGCTTTATTTCTTCCTGTTTTTTTCTCTCCATACATTGCCAAACACATACCTTTCAACATTAAAATGTTCTCATTTTAATGAATAAGAAATACATATTTTGGTTATCATGGCCAGGTGCAAGGTTTCATGAAATAAAATAACATCTCGAGCTACCCAACAGATTGCTAAAGCATTGGCCAATAAAAACTAACCACTGCCTGTCAGATCATGGACAAGCCAAACCACCAAAGTCTTTCATCTTTTGGAGGTCTGAAACACTAAAAAGTAGGCCTGCTCGCATTCTGCTCTCACTCCATCCAGTTCCTCTGCACCACAGGGAGAAATGTTCAAAATAATAAGTTGCCTTCCTGTTTAAACAGCCTCCCTTAGAAGAAGCATAACTGCATTCCAAGCCTTCAGTTCAAAGGGGCCAGTCATTCACAGGACCACAAAACCAGGTTGAGATTCTTGGATGTGAGAATAGCAAGACTTGAGTCCTAGTCTCCTGTGCGACCTGATAGAAGACACAACCCAACTCTATTTAAGGAAACTAGACAATGTTGTCCTTAAGGAGTCTTCTGTCATCGCTAAAGTCCCAGGATTCTCAGAAGTCAGCACAGATTCCAAGAATCTCAGAAAAGTGTGTCACCCATTAAAGAAAAAAGGACCTCCTGTTGTCACACTCACGCTGTAGGCTGATTCACAAAGGCGTTCTTCTGAAGCTTGTAAGCTGAATAGCTGGGGAAAGAACCTGACTCCAAAGAGACTCCTTGTACAGAAGCAAAATTCTTTTCTGTCAGGTTGTATGCTTCAAGCATCTTAAAACCTTTACATAAAAAAAGAAAAGAAGGTATTGAAATGAAATCATATTATTATATTTGTTAAATCCTGAAATAAATTAGCCCAAGGTACAAATGCTTACCTGGTGAGGTATAGCCATCCAAGTAAATGAGAGGGCAACCTGCAACATACAGGGTGCTTTAGTACAACTCACTGACCTGATACACAAACATTCTATATCCCAGAAGGCAGCCACATACATATATAAAGTAACAAAGTTGTGCAGTCATTTATAAAAACTAACCTTTCTTGTAAACTTATAAGAGAGAATATCTATTGACCACTATAAGCAGTGTTTTCTCAACATTCTCCCGCCCCTTTGGAATTTTACAGTGTTCTTACAAGTAGCAAAAATGAATTAAAGGGGAAATTTTTCAGATATTTTTCAATGGATTGAAGAACTTTTCTCCCAAGAAATTTTAGATTTATGCGAAGATAGAAATTTGTCCCTATCCAACTCTTTCTCTGCCACAGCCCCAAGCTTCACAGTGGCTGCTATATATTACATAACAGCTGTGTGTGTGTGTGTGTGACAGCTTTTACGCTGGGTCCCAGAGGGCCCCAAAGCTGAGAATGTGGAGAGTAGGTTTCAGGGCCACCTGAAGTGGGGGGAGACAGCTCTTCCCACTTTCACTAGTGCAGGTCCATTCTAAGCTTCAGGGAAGTTTTCCTAGTAAACCCTGAGATTTGTTTGCTACTGCCACCTCTCACCAGCATTCTGTGTTTTTAATACAGAGTTTAGTAAGGGAAAATACAATACTTATAGACCATAGACCTTCCTAAGATCAAGGATCTTAGCTACATAACTGCCTCCATAATTCATATCTCTAGGATCTGTGCTAATGATTAGGGAAGAAGATAAAATAACAATCCATCTTTACTTGTCATGCAATTTTTTCCTTCACTATATTTTAAAAATTGAACTTGAGATCTTGGTTTAGCAAGAAAAAAATATACCCCCAAAAAACCCAAATGGAAACTAAGTGAATTTCAATGGAGCATGCACACACACACACCCACACACAGATGTCAATTTTTTTCATTGCTCTTTGAAGCACAGATGTTGACAGAATAAATACCAATTGATTACTAATAGAAAAAACCTTCATCTCACAAAAATGTCGTCTATAAAAACATTTCTAAGATGAATGTTAATTTAGTGAAATATTGCAGGCATGGGGATGGTGGGAAAAGGATATATCAAAGCACTTTATTTCCATACAAGGAGTATTATATCTTCAATGCTAAAAATGAACCGATGACAAGCACACATTTCACATGGTCTCAGTAGGAATAATGATTCATCAGGATCTCAAGTGATTTCCCAGGACCTATTTATGCAAAGACTCGTTCTCGAATAGGATAGGGAATTGTCCACTAAACAGTTACTTTTCCAAACAAGTGAGGTTATGGATCCACATGGATCCTGACTTACTTGAAGTGGCAGTTTCACAGACAAATGTAATGAGGTTGTCTTCTATCTTCTCAAAAGATTCAAAGTCATCCACAATGAACACGTGCCTTTCGCTTGGTTTGCTGGCTATGTTGGCAAGCTCATTGTAGTCAACATCAGCCACGCCAACGACAAAGACACTGAACCCTGCGGAGCAGTGTTTACAGAGTGAATTACATAGCTCCTTTTTTCATCCACTATTATTTAAACAATTTAAAATACATTTTATCAGAAATGGTGCTGTATTTTCTCAGCATAATAAGCAAGTCCTTCTAATTGATAATAAACTCTAATAAATATCTACTTATTTATAGGTTTACCTATTTTCTGGCTTGTCAGATTCAATTAATTGCATTTCCTAAAATAAAGTCTCAACAATTAAAAGATGTGCATTTTAATCGCAAAAGGAATTAACTTGACCAAAGAACCACAATCCTAAGAATTCTGCTATTCTCTCAGGCACTACTAATGTTTTAAGCTTCTATGACTCAGATACCAAGAATGGGCTCATTTAAAAAACTGAATTCCTTTCTACCAAACATTCAGAGACGAATTAGTGCCTATCCTTCACAAACTCTTCCAAAAATTGAGAAGGAAGGGACAATACCAAACATGTTCTATGAAGCCAATATTACACTAATACCAAAACCGAATAAGGACAACACAAAAAAGGAAAACTATAGGCCAATATCCCTAATGAACACTGATGCAAAAATCCTCAATAAAATTTTAGCTATCAGAATCCAACAATGTATCCATAAGATAATTCACCACGACCAAGTTGGATTCATTCCAGGGGCACAAGGATGGTTTAACATCCGAAAATCAATCAACGTTATCCAACACATCAACAAAAAGAAATATAAAAACCATATGATAATATCAATAGATGCTGAGAAAGCTTTCGACAAAGTGCAACACCCATTCATGATAAAAGCCCTTGAAATTCTTGGGATACAAGGAACATACCTCAACATCATAAAGGCCATCTATGACAAGCCAACAGCCAGTATCATTCTCAATGGTGAAAAGCTGAAAGCAATTCCATTAAGATCTGGAACAAGACAAGGATGTCCACTCTCACCACTGCTTTTCAATATAATACTGGAAGTCCTAGCCAGAGCAATAAGACAAGAGAAAGACATCCAAGGAATCCAAATAGGAAAAGAAGAAGTCAAACTATCACTATTTGCAGATGATATGATAATATACATAGAGAACCCCAAAATCTCCACAGAAGAACTAATTCAACTCATCAATCAATTCAGTAAAGTGGCAGGATACAAAATCAACACGCAAAAGTCAGTAGCCTTCCTATACACAAACAATAAATCTGAAGAAGAAGAAATCAAAAAAACCACCCCTTTTATTATCGAAACAAAAAAAATCAAATATTTGGGAATAAATCTAACAAAAGAGGTAAAGGACCTATACAAAGAAAACTATAAAACACTGTTAAAAGAAATAGAAGAAGACACAAAGAAATGGAAAGACATCCCCTGCTCATGGATTGGAAGAATAAACATTATTAAAATGGCCATCCTACCAAAAGCAATATACAGATTCAATGCTATTCCAATCAAAATCTCAATGGCATTCTTCAAAGAAATAGAACAATTATTGATGAAATTCATATGGAATCACCAAAAACCCCGAATAGCCAAAGCTCTACTGAAAAAAAAAGAAGGAAATGGAGGTATCACACTCCCAGACTTCAAACTATACTACAAAGCCATAATCATCAAAACTGCATGGTATTGGAACAAGAACAGACATACAGACCAATGGAATCGAATAGAAAATCCAGAAATAAACCCACAGATTTATGGTCAACTAATCTTTGACAAAGGAGCAAAGACTATGCATTGGAGCAAAGAAAGATTGTTCAATAAATGGTGCTGGGAAAACTGGGTCGCTACATGCAAAAGAATGAAGCTTGACCACTACCTCACACCATACACAAAAATCAACTCAAAATGGATTAAAGAACTAGACATAAGACCTGAAACCATAAAATACATAGAAGGAAATATAGGCGAAACACTACGGGATTTGCACATCAAAGACATCTTTACAGACACATCACCCAAAGCAGTGATAGTGAAGAGAAAGATAAACAGCTGGGACTACATCAAATTAAAGAGCTTTTGCACAGCAAAAGAGACAATAACAAAAACAAAGAGAAACCCCACCAACTGGGAGAACATTTTTGCACCCAACACTAATGATAAAGGACTGATCACAAAAATCTGCAAAGAGCTGATGAGACTCAGCAACAACAAAGAAAATAATCCAGTCAAAAAATGGGCAGAAGAGCTAAAAAGAAACTTCTCTGAAGAGGAAATGCAAATGGCCAGCAGACATATGAAAAAATGTTCAACATCACTTGTAATCAGGGAAATGCAAATCAAAACTACCATGAGATACCATCTCACACCAGTGAGAATGGCACATATTAAAAAAACTAGCAACAACAAATGTTGGCGAGGATGTGGAGAAAAAGGAACTCTTGTGCACTGTTGGTGGGAGTGCAAACTGGTCCAACCACTATGGAGAGCTGTGTGGAGATTTCTGGACCTACTAAACATAGAGCTTCCATATGATCCAGCAATTCCACTCCTAGGTATTTACCCAAAGGACACAGAAACATCAATTCCAAAGAGCACCTGCACTCCTATGTTTATAGCAGCACTGTTTACAATAGCTAAGCTTTGGAAACAACCCAAATGCCCAAAAATAGATGACTGGATCAAGAAGATGTGGTACATATATACCATGGAATATTACTCAGCATTCAAAAAAGATAAACACATGCAATTTGCAGCAACATGGATGGTGCTGGAAGGGATCATGCTCAGCGAAATAAGCCAAAAAGAAAAAGAAAAATACCGGATGGTCTCACTCATAGCAGGAATCTAGAAAACTTAAATAAGGGACCAGGAAAATGAATATAAGAAAGTGAAAATCAGGGCCTCCCCGGTGGCGCAGCGGTTGAGCGCTGGGTTGCAAAGCTACCGGCGACCTCTGCGGCGCCGGTTCGATCCCCGGCTGCTCCCCGGCCACAGGAGGAGGGTCCCACATGGCGCGCAGACCTCTCCTGCCGCCCGCTGCTCCCCTCAGCAGTGTACTTCGGTCCTTCTGCCTGCTCTGCTCCCCGCTCTGGCTCTGGTGAATTCTCTCACCCTCCCGCGCTTCTGACTGTACCCAGTGCATGTATAAACAAAACGAACGAACAAACAAACAAATAAATAAATAAAAACATGCCTCTATAAAAAAAAAAAAAAAAAGTGAAAATCAAAATCAACAAAAAACTATGAACCAGAGACACTTTTTGGGGGGGTGGGGGGCGGGAGGGGAAGGATTGGGGTCAGAATGGGGTGTTTGCAATTGTATGGGGGAATATAAAAATAAAATTTAATATTAAAAAAAAAAAACTGAATTCTTGAAATTGATTTTCTCAACAACTTCAGGCTCAAAGGAAGCACCTTTGGCCTCTTTTAAAATTGAATCTACAGCTCCCACTGGTAATAAACTTTTATTTATTTAGGTTAATACACAAAAACAAAGTTTTTCCTCCAAAAGCTTCATTTGACAGTAGGAAAAAAATAGACTACATGAAGAATTTGTACACAAATTAGATATAAATAAGGTAATCTCAGGAGGAAGTCTTCAAAATCCAAATTTAAATCAGCTAGATGTCCATAATATACAGAAATATGCTCAAGTCATAATATAATGGTAATAATTTACAAAAGATAATTGCAAGAATAATCTTAGCAAATTTCCAGGCAAAAACATATATGGGCAGAGACAAATTCCATGTAACAAAGTACTTTGTAATTTTCTACAGTAGATCACGTTCAGTACAGAATTTTTAAGATAGGTTCACTTTGGACTCTGGAGGGGGGAGGAGGAGGGATGTTAAGGGAGGTTAAAACAAGTACTTGAAAGACCTGGTTTCATATTTAGCAAGCCTAAGTAGCTAATCCAAAGTGTAGTACCATCAGGAGGGTCTCAGGATGTCTAGTTGCCTAGATCAACCCGGGGGGGGGGGGGGGGGGGGGGGGGGGGGGGTATCTCCCTGAGGCCTTGCTACTTTTTGCAGGGAATCTTTCAGCAATGGGCATTTAGTTTGCATTTGCAAGGTTGTGCTAAACCTTTTGTCTCTCTCTCTCTTTCTGGATAAAAGCCAGCATAAAGAACCAGCACTCCTACTATGGCATTATTGTTTTCTGGAGACTTCCACTCACTATGAGGAAATTAGGTTTATCTTTGATAGGCACTGAGTCACAGCTTATACAAAGAATACACCATGTCATTTTGAGCAATTACCAAACCATTGCATAATTAAATATAAACTGATACTAGGAGGGTATATCATACAGAGTAAAACAATAAAATAAAAGCAGCAATTTTAGTCTTTTGCAATCATTTCTGAACATTTAAAACTTTACAAGAATGAGGACACCCTCGGGCAGCGCCCCTGCTTACCTGACTGCTGGATGACAAAAGCTGCCTTCTTGACCTCATCCTGCGACCGGCCATCAGTCACCACAACCAGCACTTTGGGGACATTCTTTCTCATGCCGCTCTCCCAGGTCAGGACCTTCTCCTTGATGAATGTGAGAGCCTTGCCTATAGAATGTGGCAAGGAATATTTTTGTGTCATCTCAGTGAAAACTGGCCAAATGCCAATAGCTATGGCCAACTGATAAGGATGGTAAGTCTGCTCTGTTACTCCAAACTCTTTGAGAGTGAAGGTCTACATATACTCTGACTGTCTGTACCTGTTCTTGTGTTTCCACCTCTGTATCTAATATTCTGGAGAGCCCCGAGGGCGAGGGCCTTGTCGTTGTATGTGTTCAGCTTGAACTCAGACTTGACCTCGTCACTGTACTGCACGAATGAGACCTGAAAGGGAATGCAGTTTGGTGATAAGGATAATTCATATCTTTGTATATTTCAATTTTCTAGTGAATCCTTACTTACAGAATGGAAAATATGTATTATACCTGATAGAATTATAAACTCCTTAGAGCTAATATTATAACACTAACTACTGCTATCTCATTAAATTCTCTAATTTCTAATCTTTAGTTATATTATCAATAATTTATATTATCAATGTAATTACACTGTATTCACATGGTGCCTTTCCTTAAAAATGTAGCAAGGGAAGGGTAAAGCTGAGGAAAAAGAAGGTTCCGGGGTCAGAAATGAGAACACACTTTTGTGAACTAAAAATTTTTTTTTTAAAGATTTATTTATTCATGCATACAAGAACTAGGGTGCAAACCAGAGGTGCGGGAGGTGAGAGGATTCACCAGAGACAGAGTGGGGAACAGAACAGACAGATGTACTGAAATACACTGCTGAGGGGCGCAACGGGTGAGACAGGAGAGGTCTGCTGTGCCATGTGGGGTTGCTCCCTGGAGGGCTGGGGATTGAACTCTGTGTGTCAGTGGCTGGCAGTAGCTTGATAGCTCTGTCTTTAAACCCTGCGCCACCAGGGAAGCCCTGAACTCAAATGTTGGCTAAACACTTGGTTCTCTGCCAACTGCTCCTTTTCTCTGACTCTTCTTCATGGTAATATGAAAATGATGCATGAGTGACAGTAATCAACACTCATCACAAACTTAATGGCAGTATGACTTAAGTAGGAGAACACTGACTTTGTAGTCAGGATTCACTAGGCTCAAGCTCTGCCTCTGCCAAATAATAACTGGGTGGCACCGAGCAAATTCTCAACAATCCTGGGATGTGGTTTCCTTATCACTAAAATAGAAATAATTATACATACTTCCTAGGGTAGTTTTAAGGACTAATAATCCTGCATACAAAGTAAAATTAATGAACTATGATAGCTATTTATTTTTGTTTTTACTAGAAATCTTAATTTCTAAAAGCATCAAAAAAATTGCTTTTTTGTTGACACATTCAATTGAGAATATAACTAGCTTGTCTTTTTTCTCCTCTTGGGTTAGAACATCCACAGCATTATTTGGGGATTTGAAATTGAGTAATTCCATAAAGTACTACACCATAAAAGAAGACATGGTTTATGAAATTACTTATGGTTCATGTCAAAATCTCTTATTTTCATGTCTCTAAGATGCCACAATGAAGAAAGATAAACTGCAAAATTAAAGAAAAAAATTTGCCAAGAGGTACAGTAAGAAGTCAAAAGTTAGAAGAGAGTCATACAAATAATGACAATATAAAGTGACACTTTGCTCTGATATTAATAGTAATATGGACAAAGTCCTTCAGCCACATGGAATGCCTAAAGCCATCAAGGAAGTCTCTCCACAGGGATGAAATTTAAAATGGGCCTTCAAGGGTTTACAGAATCTAAGAAGGAGCTTATAACAGCTTTAATTAGATTGTCAGAGAGATCTAGGAAGAACCAATGCCCTACCCACAGTCTCCCCACCCCCCAAAAAAAAGACAGTTTCAAACCACTGGACCAGAGAGATCATGGGTAGTTTGGAATGAGCAGGGGAGATTCTTGACTTTACTACAGGTAGGTTAAAGCTAAATGACTAATTATTTTGTGGGGCCTCTCATGGAAGAATAAAATTATTCTAAGTTCCTATTTGTGAAAAACAAAGAAATTTGGAGTGACGCCATGGCAAGAAAATTGGTAGTTATCATTTAGAAAAACAAATGAAATACCCTTTGGGTCAATAACAGCCACTCTTCCTATCAAGGTTCTCACTGTAATGTTATCATAGAGGGGGCAGCATTGTTCCCCACCCAGTCACTATTCATCACTGAACCCTCACATTTAATAGGGTCTGACAATCACAATGCATTTAATGTCCAGAGCATTATATGACATTTTTTTTTAAAGATTTATTTTTTTATTTTATACAAGAACCTGGGTATAGGCCAGATGCGCGGGAGGGTGAGAGGATTCACCAGAGACAGAACAGGGAACAGAACAGGCAGACTGATGAAATACACTGCTGAGGGAGAAGTGGGTGCGACAAGAGAGGTCTGCCACGCCATGTGAGACCCTCACCAGGGGGGCTGGGATGGAACCGGCGCTGCAGAAGCTGTGGATAGTCTCATAGCGCAGTGCTCAACCACCTGCGCCACCAGAGGAGGCCCGCATTATATGACCTTTTATATGTATTAGAAAGAATCACAAACCCCTAAATTCTCCAACAGGGATATCATGTAGCCAAAGAGAATAACTAGAGGAATATTTATTTTCCTACTCATCATTCATACCAAATTCCCTTCCCGAAAAGAAATGCATGTATAAATAAAATGGCAACTAATAAATGTCAAAAATATAGTTTAAACTTAAAAAAGAAGCTCCAAGGAAACAAGATATCACAAATGAATAGCCATCAATAAAGTGACACCCACCTGAATTCCACCTGGATTGACCTCATCAAAGGCTCCCACAGTATTGAAGATGAATTTTACAACTTTGTTAAAATTATCATCCCCAATACTCCAGGAAGCATCAGTCAGGAACACAATATCTGCCTTGGCCCCTTTGCAAACTGGGGGAGAGGAGAGAGGAGGAAATCCCATAAATTCTTTCATTATCTGAAATTATAGAACTTAGAAATGTCATTTAATATCTGGCTACTCAAAGTGTGGGTTAGCACCAACAGTGCTACCTCGGAGTTTCTTAGAAATGCAGAATCTTGAGACCTACCCCAGACTTCCTGAGTCAGATTAGCAATAATAACAAGATGCCCAGATGATTCATACACACAGTAAAGTTTGAGAAGTTCTAACTGGCCCTCAATTTCTGCTCTGGAATGACTCCATCTACTAAGCTCTTTCCTCGCAGAATGCCTCAAGTAGCTTCAAACTATAAATGAAGAGGAAATCCAATAAAAGCAATAATGTCCACAGCATTAGAATAGTGGATTTGGATATTTTGTAATGATTATAAAAGATTTAGTGCAGATGATTTTTTTTTTAATTTTAGATTACTAGAATCGTATGGAGGGAATGGGGTAATAAAATAAATTGATTCAGCTTGAATCTTCAGATGTGGAGACAAAATAATTCTAAAGTAAAGATTATATTTTATGTATAAAAATTGAACATGTAGAGTGTATAACAAGAGCGAACCCAAAAATGCACCACTTCTGTCACAGTCATTGACAGTGGGGAGCCTGTATGTGTAAGGTGGCAGAGTGTATAGGAGAAGTCTATACCTTCAGCTCAATTTTCCTATAAGCCTAACTGTTCTAAAAAAAATTAAATTTAAAAACACATTTTAAGCCAAAATTATTTACTGAATTTCTTTCAACAGTCTAATTAAAAGAAACCCATCATTATTTTACCCTATAACATACAATTAATTTTTAGTTTTACTTATTCAGTAGGTTTAACAATGTTGGAGCATCCTAGAGTCTTCTAAAGAGAAAAATACTTTTAAATTATGAAATCCTTTCAGTTAAACAGCATACAGAATGTGGGAAAAGAATTAACAATTAGAATTAACAATACTTAATTTGATAAAGAACTGAGAATTGCCCTAAGTTACTGAGAGACCAGTCTCAATAGTTCAGTATGTCTTTTGAAGAGTTCAATAAAAGTGACAATTATGTGTCAAACTTCAGTCAATAGAATTTTTTTTTTCAGTTTTGTAGAATACAAAGCACTTCCCCGCAGGTCAGAAGCTAAGAGTTCCAGAGACAAAGATCTCAAGGGTTAGGTTGCAGGTACAGCCAGAAAGGTTCAGAGTATCTGTGCCGCCAATAACTAGCAGAAAGAAATGTCCCCTATGTGACTACGGACCATGTGCTGTATCTAAAGCCTTAATCTGCAATCTTGTGGAGACAGAGTTCCAACTGAAGAGGTGAGGTCATTTAGAACTGACTTTATTCACACCCAAATGTGACCATAGGGGAAGAAAAAACTACTGACACTCTTTCCATTTTATCTAAAAATTTCTCAAGAATAAGTAAGAAATGTTTGATAACCATCATAAATGATATATAAGCTGCATAAATTAGAAGGCTATAAAACTTTTCTCAATTGAATGCATTACTTAATCAGCTGTACTTACCATCCCGGGCTGGTGGAATTGTGGGAGGGGGAGGAGGTGTGGGTGGCTCAGTAGGGGCTTCTGTTGGTTTTACAGCTAGAGTTTAAAAAGCAATAATTAGAACAACACAACATGCATTTGTCATGTCATAGAAAGTAAACTTTAAGGACAATTTAAATTTTCAATAATAAATCAAGTCTCATTGGCAGTCTCATGCTGGAAATTCTATTCTGTCCAGATTTGGTCACATTGGTCATTACTCAACATTGACCACAGCCACAGAAAGCAAAGCCAAGATGCAAAGGGTGAATGTATGGCCTTCAGATAGGGCCTACTGAGTAAAGCCACTAAAAATGGGTGAATATTCATCTTCTCCGTTAGCTAGAGTCATCTTCCTCCATTAGTCCTTTCCTTAAAATAATGTCAACTCTGTAACTCAAGATTTGCTGCAGATAGAGGTCCTGACCCAGCCATAAGTTCCACCTACAAAAACCTGAAGCCATGGCAACATTCCTGCTGCCCAGAGGAAGATGTGCCCACCCAGGAGTCACCTGAGTCTCCCACCCAGTATTCCACTCTAAAGCCTTACAGAGACTTTCCAGATAACTCAAAAACTTACTGGTATGTTCTTTAACCAGGACACCCGGTCCCTCAAGATTTGGTGTCTGTACGAATACAGTGACACCATAGTCATTGTCTGGTGAAAGGCCAGTGAAGCAGTGACTGGTTTCTGATCCACGCACTGTAATTTCTTGTCCTCTGGTTCCTGATTATGACAACAAAGGAAAATGTCCTCAATGACACGTAAAGACATTTTGTACAACATTTTATAAACAAAATGGCATCTTCTTTATTGAAAATCAGAATGTTACTATGAATGTTCTTTTTTTTTTTGCATACACACCATCTGCAGGGCTCAGTTTTAGCCGGTAGGAGGTGGCTGCCCGGTGAGGAGACCATCTGACACAGAATGTATCCCACCCGACCTGGTAAGTTTTCAGATCTGTTACATTTAAATACACTACAAAATAAAGAAGGATACAGATTTACCTCATAAATAAGGGCAAATATCATACTTTCAACCAGAACACTATTTTGGAACTTCCAATGTAAAATCTTACTCTGTTTCCTAATAAGAAACATCCAAGAATCTAGATGAAAAAAGCCAAAACAAACCTGCCTTTTTAATCACTTACTTTCAAGGGAAAGAAATTCCACACAGTCCCTTTCACTACTATGAATTTCAAAGATGTCTCATGGAAAATAAGAAGAAATTTTTCTAAAAGCCTCTCTGATAAGTTCTTAAATAGCTATTAAAGCAATCAGTGATGGTAAAATATATCTGTGGACCAAATCAGCAATTATGGCATTTCTGTAAGAAATTTCAATTAAATCAATGCACTTCAGTAACACATATATTAGCACCAAATGTCAAGAAGAAAATGTCAAGAAAAATCCCAACTATAATTTTGCAAATTAGTCATGGATGAGATTACAATTATTATAATTTTTATATTTCAAAATTTCAAAATATATTTTGAGAAACAAACATATCTCACCATATACATTATTTATATACTCAAATACGTATATATTTGTCTAGCTAGACAAAAAAGGGTCACCGACTTAAGGCTGAGGAAACCACATAGGTTAAGAAAAAACAAAATAGAAATGGGCTGACCTAGCAAATTGTGCTATAATTTATCTTATAACCACAAAAAGAGGCCCTACTCACATGTCGTGCCTTGATCCACCAGGGGGACACTGAGTCCAGAATCATACTGAGCATAAACATTCACATCATAGGTAGTGCTGGGGTTGAGGTTGTGTAACGTGTATGATGTCATTTCTCCAACAAAGACCTCCATGGGTTCATTGGAACCTTAATAACAATCACAAAAATACACAGAAAATATGCCATAACTATTTCCAAATTTTCCTTAAAATCAAATCTCAACTTAGAGTCAAATGATAGTATGAGTACCAATTATCCCATAGTCCCATATACATTTATTCACTGTAGCAAGCACGGCATTATATGCAGGTGAATATAAACCTGAAAGCTAAGACTCTCTTATTCTCAAAGCAGGGCATAGTGCCCAGAATGTAGAAGGTATGCAATCACTGTTCCTTGCATGAATAAGTTTACCATGCAATCAACTTCCTTAAGGCTCTCAAGTCTCTTCTTCAAGCACCACTTTGTCAGCATAATGCTTTGCACATAGTTGGTGCTCAAGTCACATTTTCAATTTTTGTAAAGAGTATTTAAGAATTTCTATCTCAGGCTCATTACACAAGTTTGGTTACTGAAGGTCCTCAGATTTTCTCTTCCTTTAACTTCTATTTCTTACACGAGATGACCTTTCCTTTCTCTTGTCCCCTCTTCTTTGTTTTTTCTAGTTCATACATTTCTTCATGCATGGAAGATGTTCTAGCAAATATGGTGCAAAGAATAGTTTTCTTGTATTTTGCTAATTTTATAGATAGAACATAGAAACAATAATAGCAAATAAATTAATCAAGGTGATATCCATTTAGGTGAAAGTGTAAATGGGAAGCTGAAAGCAAATCTGTCATGAAAATCTAAAATGTATATACCCCAAATGGAAAAATACCTTACTCCACCAGGAAAAAATAACAAATTTATATTAACTAAATATGCCTTATTTCACAATCATAATAATATACAGATGTCTGAATGTAAACAACTTCAATTGTATAATTTTATGGAATAAGTCAAACTGTTTAGCTATACAAATTAATGAGTCTTATCTATATCCATGATAAAATTGATGTACTGAAGATCAGTGATTTAAAATGCTATTTCCAGGAACACTACTTCTGGTCAGAGACAACCATGACAATGGAAGTAGGTGGAGAATCTAATTGTAGGGGATGCTATAGAGAACACCCTCATTTGTAAATGATTCTTCAATGCATTTCTTCAATGATAAAGGAGCTTTCTTACCCACTGGCTTATAAACAATCTTATATCCAAGAACTGGAGAGGGTGAAGGATCCCAGGACACCCTGAATCTTGTATACCATTCATCAGAGATGTGTATGTTCTGAGGAGGAAGCAATCCCACTAAAAATAAATTTTGGCACATATTATTGACTTTTCATTTGCACATAGGGAAAGCATAGAACTTTATGAATATTAATCATGAGCATTGACAGTACAGTCTTATGAGAGTCATTTAATAATATTGCTTAATGTCCTATCCAGAAAATAATTAAGAGACATAGAAATGTTTAACAGAAAGCTTAGTAGTTTTCCGAATTCAAATAGCAACTCAAACAGACCTTAGAAACAGTGCTGGTATGTTATATGACACAAAAAAAATAGATAATAAAAGCTCTCATACCATTTTTAGAATGATATAGATTACAGGTTGCTAAAGCCAAAAAAGCAATTTAGAGACTATCTAGTCAAACCATTTATCTCACATAAATGATTTGCCCATGACCACACAACCAGTTGGTGACTAAAATGATGTTCTTTCCCAGCACAAACATAACCTGGTTAAATGTTCAAGTGTCCAGAGGTACTGCCTTCAACTCCACAGTGATGTTAGGCAGCATGCTAAATAACCACTGAGTTGTTATTCCTCACATTACACAAATCAGGAATTCAACCTGAACATTTTTTTCACAAGAAAAACTAGAAATTGTTTTGCTCTTCCTGGAAAATACAAAATCTAGTGAAAAAAATTTTTACATATTTTAATAAACACAAAATTTCCCCAGAAAAATACCAAAACACATTCTTAAAGCCTAAGGCAAGTGAAAAATGAGAAGTTATTAATTAAAAACATCTCGAGTCCACTAGACTGAGTCTCCACTGACTCAGTCCTATAGACCATAAGACCAAAAGATATGCACATTCTTGGCCTTGAAAGACCGAGCTGGGACAGCTCTAGTCTTACTTTTCTCTTAGGCGCTTTTAAATAGTACCTCTCCCAAATTCTGTAATATTGCCAAGATCATTTGAATGCAAAAAAGAGTTCTGGCAACTTAGTATAGCAAGGAGATTAAAATCATGTTACTTAAAGAGATTTTTGCTTGAATGAGAGGAAGAGGAATGCCAATATTTACCTGCAACAGAAAGCAGACCTAGAGCCCCACTTGCCTTAAACCAGTGGCTCTTAAACTTGGCTGCACATTAGAATACCAGCAGGTCCAAGGCACACCTCAGACCAGTTAAATGAGTATCTCAGGCATAAACATTTTTTTTTAAGTTTCCAGATGATTCCACTGAGCAACCAAATTGAAGAACCTCTATTCCAAACCATAAGAAATTGTCACCTCTGTAGGCTGGAAAAGAAGCCTAGGAACAGGTAATTATTTGTAAATTAACTTGATGCAAAAAAAAATACAAAATATTTTTTCTTAAAAAAATAAAGTTTAAAGACAGAAGATTACAGCCCAATTACTACTTCCTTATTTATGACTTAAGATTCTATCATAATTTTTTTTCTGATACTAAATTGATTGAGTTAACAGCTACAGCCTTAACTGACACAACAAATTAAATTATTCATAGAACATACAATGGTTTTCAAGAGAAGAAATAAATCTATCTCAAGCAAAGCAAACACTGCAGATTCTTGTCTCCTTGTCCTAAAGTGAACCTTTAAAAAGTTTTTAAAAATTATATTCTGGGGCCTCCCTGGTAGCACAAGGGGTTAAGCACAGCACAAGCTACAGCCACTGCAGCACAAGTTCGATCCCTGGCCAGGGAGGTGACACACATGGCGCAGCAGACCTCTCCTGTCTCTCCTGCTGCTCCCCTCAAGAGTGTATTTCAATCGATCTGCCTGTTCTGTTCCCCACTTTGTCCCTGGTGAATCCTTTCACCCCCCACACCTCTGGCCTGTACCCCAGTTCTTGTACACATAAATAAACCTTTAAAAAAATTCTTATATCACTGATAAAAATCATGTCTAACATATATGTTAAAAATGTTTAAAATCATGTCTAACATATATGTTAATGTAATATTAATGTTATATTGATGATGCACTGATAAAGGCAAAATTAAAGATTATAAATGGTATAAAACATTTACCAGTTCTTCCATTTCCTGTTAGATGGCCACCATCTCCATCCTCATAAAGAGCAATAACAGTAATTTTATAAGGTGTATCAGATTGCAGGGGCTGCAGTATTACATTGTTTCTTCTGCCTGGGACTGTGGTCTGTAAGGGAAGTTAAAATACGAATTTATTGCCAGCTAGAGGACATCCAAATCAAAAGACAGTAATTTTTTACACACTTCCTTAAACAGCAATGGCTTTCTCATATTTTCTTTTTATTGTACAATACTCATGGCAAGACCAAAATTCTACATTGCCTCTGTGCAATGTAGGCAAATAGATGCAGACTTAGGCAGATAAAAGCTCAAATCCCAGATTAGTCACTTACCAGCCTTATGACTTAGAATCTCCAAAGAAAAATGAAAGGTAGCGATGCACACACACTTCAGCATGCACTGCTGTACTTAGCAGCATGTTTACTTCATCTCTCCTTGGTTTGTATTATTTTTTGTGTACTCCTTCAACTTAACATGCCCACTGCAAGGCAGGCACTATAGTAGCTGCTGGGATGCATTAGTGAGCAAAAGTGGACTCTGCTCTGCCATCAAGAATATCAGTATGATTGATACTCATTAAGTTAAAAAGGTGCAGAAAAAGAAATGGAAAAATCGATCAACTACCTCCATAATGAGGAAATGAACCATATAGGTCTCTTAATCTCTCTTCAACCCTATGCTTTACTTCTTTAACCAACAGGGATAACGTGTCAGTGATTCCCAGCATGGAGTCCCTTACAATGAATGGCAAATTAAGGGGAAAATTACATTTTTAATGTTTTCAGAAAGTGAAGGGAAATTTTATGTTGCATATTTTCCATGGCAAGTTTGAACAAACATTAAAGCATGAGCTTTTCTGCTTTGGCAAACTAAGCATGATAATACTTTTTATCTCATTTTGATCATAAATTCTAAATGTTAATTATATGTGTTTCTGATTAATAAAAGGGGCTTGAACTAAAGTTTAATATATCATGTTCACAAGGTGAAATTATTTTTATAATATGAGATTAATGGAAGAAGTATGAGCAAAGAAGATGTAATTATGAAGTGATTGCAAATCACAGCCCTATTTGCTTTACAAACATTTTGTATAATCGTTCACTAACCTATTATATCAATTAATCACTAAACTTTAAAGGAAGCAGTGAGTTTTTCCATCCATAATGGACAGATATGCATAATGAGGGCTACCAGGAAGCTACAAAATAACTAGATTTGATTCTCAAGATAGAAATATGTCACAAGAAGTTTGAAGCTAATATGGAAGTATATGTATTCCACAAACAATGTATGAAAGATGTTAAATTTAGAGAAAGGAGAGATCACTAAACACTGGAGTATTAAAGGGAAACTTAATAGAAGAATTGTATTTAAAGAAGGGGTAGGATTTTGAAACCCACATCATTTGAACATTAATTTAGGTAGCTCAAGATACTAAGTATTATGTTTTTCACTAGATTCAACTCTTATAGCACACTCCTAAAGAAGAAAGCTTAATTTCACCCTCTAACCAGGTAAGAGGTTATATACACTCAAATAAATGAGCATTGAACTCACATATTCATCTATTGGATCACCAACAGTGGGAGAATAAATGATCCTATATTGCTGAACTGGTCCATCAGCATGATCCCAGGTTACAGAGAGGCTATTGGTTGTCTCCCCAAAGACTCTCAGATTTCTTGGTCCACTTCGTGGTACTAAATAAATAAAATACAATAGAGTTAATTGCTAGTCTGTGAGCATGGGGGCCATGGGTATGGAAGGAGGGGTATGAACGAATTTTACTCAAGTCAGATTAAGAAAGTTACATGCAGATATTTCAGCATTCCCTAGGCTGTTTACTCCCATTGATAAAATACACACGTTCCTGGTTTTAATGAGAAAACATAAACAGTAGAAAGTGCTACATTTCAGAGCTCTGGTTACCTGGTGAAGACTCAGTGACACTGAGCTAGATTTGAGTCTAAATGTACACACTGAGAAAGAAAGGGATTATTTTAACCACTACAACTACCTCCTGTTTTAATGAAACATAGAGGCCAAGAGCCCATGTTTCCAAAATGCCCATTTGATGAGAAAGACTCACTGCAGGGCACAGAAGGGGATGAAACCCTTCCTTAACTTAGGTCCCAGATGAGAAAATGAACTTCTCTCAGCACAATGAGCAGTTTGGACTCAAAGTCTTAATCTGGAATGTGAATGTGGGGGAGTCCAGATGGGATCACATGCCCAGGGCTACCTTCACCCATTTACAGGTGAAGAAAGCTCCCACCACCACCCACTCACCGCCAACCTCCCATTCCTCATTCACTCAGGGAATCCCTGCCAATCTAGTTACAAAGGAATAGGGATGGAGAAAGGATTTCTGCCTCACATGTGCGGCCCTGGCCAGGGCTGGGATTTCCCTCTCCATCCGAGTAGACAGCTACGATCTTCACATCATAGGGTGTGTCTGGAATCAGCCGCTCCAGATTCACCGAGCGGCTACTTCCTGGCACCACAATCTGGAGGGGAGGAAATGCCAAATTCTGCCTGACAACAACCCAAATGCTTATTAAGTCTTTGATCAGTCAACATAATAATGTTTATAATAAAAAGCTGAGGCCAGACAGGTCAAAAGCCAACTTCTGTGTTTCTTTGTGAGAGCTGCCCAAGCCACCTGTGGATGCAATCAATTCTCAGAAATCCCCCCTCTAAAAAAGTTGGTTCATACTTGACCCTTAGGAGCATCAGTTGTCTTACATTTATATTTATTGTGAAGATTCTCAAATATCAAGGCTCATGACAGTAACTCCCCCCCCCCAAAAAAAAAGCCATCCTAAGTGTTACATGTACATAAGAGAAGGGACCACTTCATTGATGGGAAAGAATCATTCCATGAAGAATGCAACACTGCTGGAATGTGTCCTACTATCACAAGGACACACAAATCCTTACAGGATACATGTACTGCTCATCATTTATCTTCATTCATTATCATTTAGTTTTGTAGATTTATAACTTAGTTTCTAAATTTCTTTTCCCTTAGCTATTCTGATATTATCCTTACATAAATGAATAATTTCTGATTGCTACATTATTTATCTACTTAATGAACTGAATAAGTACTATGACTTGAGCATAGGCTGGCAATCTGTAAAGCCAGTGAAGGCCAACTTTAGGATATTTTCATAACAAAGACACTTGCACTTTACAACAAAGCCCATGTTGACAAGGTCTAGCAATGATTTGCATTTATTATTAAGGGTTTTTAACCACATGGCTAATTTGCATTTTCCCAAAATTCATTTTTGCTAACTCATCCTACCATTTATACACCTGCCTCAATTCATCCAAAACAATCATGTTAGCATTATATATTGGCATGTTTGTGGTCTGCATTCTTACGGCCTACCAAACATAATATAAACATGAAACTATATTCATCAGGAAATAAAATTTCCATGAGACTTTGTACCACAACAACAACGGCTTATTGTTCTGGACCAGCAGCCATAGCTGGTAGCACAGTAGAATGTACAAAACTTTTTTTCTGAGCTCTAAGATGACAAAATGACTCACAGATTCTGAGGGTCTTGTGCCAGTCAGAGGAGAATACACGACACGATACTGCTGCACAGGCCCTGGTGCTGGGTCCCAGCGAACATCCAGGCTGTTTGGTGTAGGATTGTACACCTGGATATTTCTTGCCAGTCCTCTCACCACTGAAGAAAGAAAATCCAGCACATACTCCTTAAGTCAGTTTATACATGCTGAGTTTCTATTATCACTTCTCCAGAACCTATATTCCATAATAGGAGGAAATACTATACTCCTTAAATTTCTGATTATCTACATATAAGATCAAATTAAAGTCCAAATTTAGTATAGTTTTTGTCTACATGGAAGCAAATTTGTTTCCAATAAAAGCCAGCTAGTAAAAGTAGCAGTCCTGGGTTGGCCATAAAGGGACAAGGGAGAGAAGCTGGAAAAGAAAGTTCAGTTTTCCAACACAGGTGATGAAAAGAGAGACAAGAAAAAGTGCGTAGTGTATTCCTTCTAAGTCAAAACTGACAAACAGCTCTGGAGCCCATCTAATTGAGTCAACTACTTTCAATCTTTCACTTTTTTATGCATTCCTTCTTCATTCAATAAATAGCTACTGAATGTCTTCTGTGATTAAAAGAAAAGGTAAAAGGAGAAATAAGAAATGCACTCAGTTCTCAATGAAATGTCCCAAGAGACTCAGAGAAACATATCAATTAAATCCACATGTTAACACCACACTCTAGCCAATAACATCATTTTCTAGAACGATAATCTTTTACCAAAAGAAGTCATCCATACTTGCTTCTTGTTAGCCATCAGCAAGTTTATTTTTAAAGTCATAGAAATATTTGCAAGCGTGCATGAAAGTTTTAAAACAATACTACAAAGAGTAGTATATACTAGTTTCTAAAAATGTTAATGGCAAGTGAAAGCCCACAGCTTTTGAATACTAAAAAGCACTTCAACAGCAAACCAGAGAATATACAATCAGTAACACAACAGATTTCAACAATTCACACTCTGATTGCCAATTAGAAAACACTGCAGTGAAAGAGAATGACTGAAGTAGCACTTACTGATGCCTGTATCCATATTTATAAATTCTGAAATTATTATTTCAGAAAAAGAATGCCATTATAAATTCGTTGTTTCATACACCAAAATCTTAACAGTTGGTGATGTTTGTGAGGTGAAACATGGATAAATTTTATGGGTTTATCCTATCATTCTGAATTTTCCAAATTTTCTTAATGGGATTATATAGCATTTATAATGAAAAGGCTTAATTTTTCCGCCTTCTCACTTACATGTTCTTCCAGTATCTGATGTTCGTCCTCCATCACCTTCAGTATAAACAGGAACAACTGTAATGGTATATGGGGTATCTGGCTGCAGATTCCTAAGAATGGCATAATTGGTATTCCCAGGAATTGGTACCTAAAGAGTTTAATAAAACATAAAGCATTTGATAGGAAAAACTTATAAAAGAAATAATATTTTGAGCAAATATAATAGTCAGGATATTAAGTCAAGACGATGTCAAGAAAAAAAATTGTATATTAGGCTATAAAGATATGCCCTCATATCAATTGTTACAAGTGGTTATGTAGACCCTCTACAAGGCCCCCCTTAGAGTTCCCTAGAATGATTACTTCCTCAACCCCAAACGCTGCAATCCCCCTATCACCGGGCACTAAATCATCAATCTATAACCCTCTGTCAAGTGATACTACATGAATACAAACTTCATCAGCACTAAAGCAAATAAAATAACTCTCTTAACTCCACTTTTGAAAATTTCAACCACAGTATAAACAAACATGCATTTTTCACTATAGGAAATAATTACCATTTCCTCTGGACCACCTGCTGTAGGTACATAAAAGAGCTTATACTGGCGAGGATTTCCCTCTGCATGGTCCCAGCGAACATTCAGGCTGCTGGTAGAAGGATCATACACTCTCAGGTTCCTCACAGTATTCAGAGGCTCTGCAAGGTACAGAAAGCACATCACAACGTAATCCTAACAAGCGAGCACACATGAAACACAGGTTCCTGATAGACCCCAAGCTCCCAGAACTTAGCAGGGATCCCACAGCAGGCACCCCACAAATATTTACTGAAGCAGTGAATAAATGAATTATGTAATCATCTATGGTGCACGTGTCTCATCTCTCCACAAAATATTTGTCCCAAATGTGTTCTACATTTTTATCCTAGAAAGTAAGAATATCTTTCTCCACAGAGCTAGGATAGGCTACGACAGGATATTAAGAATAACATAATTTTTAAATACTAGCAAAACTCTGAGTCAACCTAGTGTTTTCAGATAAAGATACGTTCCATTCCCACAGTAGTTACTAATGCAACTACAGAAGTCTGGGTTCACTTACTGGTCTTGCCTCTTCCAGTCATCCGACCTCCTTCACCATCAGGATACAGGGAGGACACAGTGATGGTGTAAGGAGTGTCAGGCTTCAGTTTCTGCAGGACCACACTGTTCTGCCGTCCTCCTATGGTGGTCTTGAGTAAAACAGGGATACGTGTAAGCCTTGTTCTGTCCATCCCACTAATCTGTTAGAAAAACTCTTTCTAGGGGGGAGTTGTTTGTGACCCTTGCCAAGATCTGGAAACACGTACCACAGTGAAGGCTTAAGATCTATCTTATGGTAGTATTTGAAATATAAAATATGCACCATAAATCATAAGAAGGATTCTAAGCCTCATATTACTGGTAACATCACAAAGATATTTCGACTTGCTGGCCGCCAGCAATGTGAAATTTTATCCAAAACATTTTTCACAGATCTCTTCTCCCAAAAGGCATTAATCATAAATGAACTACAAAGGAAATTTAAGATAGCAAAGAACTGCATAATATTAGGAATGCCACATCATTCACTGTTATTCTTACATTTTTACATATGTTTTTTATTTGCTTTAGAAACACATTAAAATGATTTAGCAAAGTATCTAAAGTTTTTGGTGTTTCCCTGCCAAAACTGCCTCTCTAGCACATTATCTGGGTGAACTATGTGACCAACCCCTGAGCCAGGTCACTCTCAGAGAGGGGGGTCCTAGTGGTGTCCATGATACCAGAATCATGGTATGAAGAATTTTTTAGTTCTCGCCATTGATTGTGTACAGTTTTTTATTCATTGCTTAAGATCATCTAGCTATCTTGTTGAAAGAAAATTTGTATGATTGATTAACAGTCTACCGAATTCAGATGTTTATGCCATACTAATTAAAATCGCATGAAAATGGCATGCTGCCCACAGAGAGTGCACATGTGGATGGCTGGATGCACTATTACCTCACAGATGTTCCCAACTTAGCAAACATTACTCAAGTAGTCTCAATTCCAAAGACACCTCGGTGAATCACTGTAGTCATCAACAATATGAGAAAATGAACTGCATTGGTTAATCTCAATAAATTTAATATCTGAGGCTATGGCACAAGAGTATCAATATTGGTACAAACCTTTAGATACTTAACAATTCTGAAATATCCACTTAGTAGAGCTAGCATTATGAGTAAGCAGAGGACTGTTTACCTACTTTTCCCACCCAACTCACCAAGATAATTCTAGCATTAGTGACTTATAACTTTTGTTATTTCATGAACCAGGATGCAAATATCCCTAAGAATAATATACCTGAAGGGATTATCAGCTAATACTTTCCAGAAGATAAGTTTATGAGATTCTTTCTGATTATAACAAACAGCTAAGAAAAGGTAAAAGCGACTCAGGTTAGCAGTGGAGGTTCAGCACCACCAAGATGAAAAATACTAAGGACAAACTTCACCTGCTGCAGCGTTGCCTACACCTGGCCTGGCACAGACAAAAAGAAGCTCTATTGCCCACATTAAAGTATCAGTCCCTTGGGCGTCCCTGGTGGCTCTATCAAGCTATTGGCAGTCACTGCAGCATGGAGTTCAATCCCCGATGAGTTCAATCCCCAGCCAGGCAGGGAGCAGCCCACATGGTGCAGCAGACCTCTCCTGTAGCACCCGCTGCTCCCCTCAGAGTGTATTTCAGTAAATCTGCCTGTTCTGCTCCCCACTGTTTCTGGTGAATCCTCTCACCCCCACAGCCTGTATCCCAGTTCTTATACGCATAAATAAAATAAATCTTTTTTTAAAAAAAGCATCAGTCCCTCACGTTTAGATGTAGTAAGTACTAACTGAATTATCTGCTTCCTCTTTGCATGGCTCATTATTCCTATTTGATTATCAACTCAGTTAGATCATCATGTAGCTCAATAAACACTTTAATCATAAATAAAATAGTCTGTCAAAGTTGTCTTACTTTATATCAAAATCAGCTGATTTCACTTAGTAGTTTATTATTGATAATCCATTTAACTAAAATAGACAAATTCTCAACCCAAACTAGGGCTATGTATGAAAACCTCAAGAGACCAACTCCAAAGTTGCCCTCAGGATGAGAGTTTCTGGTTCAGCCAAATCCACTTTCTAGCTAGTATCAGACCTTTAACCACACATCTTTAACCACTGCAGCATCTACCTCTAATGTGGGAATGACAACTCTAACCTGATAAAAAGTAGGACACATTTGCCAGAGCTCAGCAAGTTAGATAATCAAAGGCTAAAACCTTTTGTATCTCTACGGCTATGTGAGCAACTAGCAGCAGTCCCCTTCCCCCACAAAAAAAATAAATAAATAAATAAACAAATGCCGGACCTCACCGAAAGAGGTATTTGAAATAAATTAGAAAACATTGTTCTGTCTATGTAAAAACCTTGGTGCTTCCTCGTCTAGCATAATGTGCACAGTTCTAGTCACATATTTTATAAAAGTCATAACTGGAGAAAGTTCAAAGACCAACATTGACAACTAAAGTAGACAAGTTAGATGAATAAGGGCTTTGATAAATAAAGAAAAGCTAGAAATAAAAGCCCTACCACCTTTCTCAGCAACCTCTGTTTGGTTAAATACCAAATTGATAAATAGTATGAATTAGGTCACGGGCACACAAATCTGAAAATAGGAGGGCTGGGAGATACTTTATGATATGCAAGAAGTTAAAATAAATAAAAGTAAGCTTCACGTAGAAGTGAAGCAAGGTATGAAGCAAACTTTCATCTCTTAAATTACAGAGATACAGATTGAAAATCTAAGTATATTCAAAAATCTAGACACCTTCGTGCATAGTCCAGTCCTAAAAGCTTTTAAGGGGAATAGAGATGCCTTGACGCTCATGCCTGATGCTGAGAGGTGACTGTGAAGGCTAACTCTGTCCTCCCATGAGAATACCCACTGAACCTTCATTAGGGATGGAGCCAATTAAGTCTATGCAAAGCAATAAAATTTGCATCACCCAAAATAGTAAATATCACTAAATAAACACTGGAGATAAAAGGAGTTTGAAGAGGAAAGAGTAGATTTATCGAAATTACAGTTTTTGCAAAACAAATTACCGTTTGTTCATTGCCCTCCCCTGTGGAAGTTTGGTAAGTGATTCTGTATTTCTGCACACGGCCACTAGCAGGGTCCCACTTGACAGTCAAACTGTTAGATGTTGCATTGTACACCTGAAGGTTCCTTGGTCCACTTTTTGGAGCTGAAAGAAGATTGTCAAAAGCAAGGTAAATACACAAAAAAATTCCTCTTCCTGTAAACATCATTCCCAAGGAACTAGCATTATATACTTCTGGGTTTAGAACTAACTTTGACCCCACGAGAAATGATGGTCATTGAAACTTAATAACTTCTTAACAAAAACAGCAAAGCAAAGATTTCAAGAAAGCCCTATTTAAACAGTTCCCAAACAACACCTCATAATCTAAAAGCAGAAGGCCTGTTTACAATGAATTTTATCATGTTTTTCATTCATTCACTATTTGGTCATTCATACAATTCAGCAAAAAAATTCTTACCTTGTGTTGTTAAGGGTATCAAACGCACTAAAAAAAATGGGAAAATATTACTAATATAGTTATAGCTCAATTTTTTTTGAATTAATTTTAAAATAGCAATGTGCCATTAGAAAGCGGATACCTACATGTTCGCTCACTGCCAGACAGGTCATCACTTTCTGACTCATCGGGGTAGATAGCAGTAACAGCAACTTCATAGAGTGTATTTGGGTTCAAGTTTTCAAACACCAAAGTATTTTCATCTCCATTTAAGATTGTCTTGGAGAAAGAAGGGAAAAAAAACCCACACAAAATAAGTCACCACACACATCATACATTCGATAGCAGTTTGTTGACATCATTTAGTCAGATGTTCCTCTTGCTCTGATGACAGCTATGAGTTCAATTGTTACCAGTAGAAAAGGATACTTGTCTGATTACAGAGGTATCCCGCATTCAAACAAGATTTCCTATAATGAAGTGGGGTATTAAAAAAAAGAAAGAGAATTAACACTACCTCCATCTTATCTGAGCTTCCAAAAGGTGCCCAGGTTATTCTATAGAGAGAAACATCTGAAGCTCCATGATCCCAAGTTCCTCTGAAACTCTCAGGTGTTACTTCAGTAATCCTTAGGTTTGTTGGCGCTGGTACAGGACCTATCATGAGAAAGGGCAGGATGATTTTTTTTTAAATTGCGGTAACATTGTTTTACACTACTGTTGTTACTTCAGAAGTAAAGGATCCCTACTCAGGTATTGCCATGGTCAGTGCACCTGCCACCAATCACCCAGAGTCTATCATGAAAGTCCATTTTTTAATTTTATCTACAAATTTTATTTGATATAATAAAAACTTCCTTGTTTTATTTTAATGAATGTGGAAAAAACTATCAAAAACATAGGTTGAAGCCAAATATCTCACCAATTCAGTTCATTTTAGGCATAAATATGAGACAGCTTCAACAGCTACAAACATTTTACGGTTGATAGGCTTTTTGTATTCTATGATGAGGATACCTTCTTAAAGATACCATTTAGCAGTACTCTTCTAACTTAGAGTTCCTAATAATTTTGCAGTTCACACTTTTTGAGAATCTAGTGAAAACCTTGAATATCTCACAGAGCAACACAAACAAGCACAAAAGAGAGTACATGGACCTTCAATTTCTATGAAATATTATGATCTAGAATGACCAAATGGTATCATCTAGCAAAGTTGAAACACGTAAGTTTTTCTTGATAGATCACCAACCTTAAACATAATGTGGCACAGACGATACTGAATCTATCCAGTTATAGGAATAACCCTAGAGCTGTTGATACCTGCTGAAATCTTAATTAAGAGCCTCTCCATGGACTAAATAATAAGTTTGTAGCAATTTGGAATATCAATTTTACTTTTTTAGCTTTTACTGTCAATTATTTCTCTTCTGGTTATCAAAGCCAACCATGCAAACCCAGAGTCATCAAAAATTTGTTTCTCATAATTATGATGAAAAGGCCCATTGAGATAAAGAATGGTACTATTTTCACATGCAAAATTACAAAACCAATCAACTGTTTGGTTGAGTAAAACACAGTATTAAAATTAATTTCATCTGCCTACTTTTACCTTTTTTAAAATTTTCCAATAGGGAAATTTAAAATCACATTCATTGTTCCCATTATATTTGTTCAAAACACTGCTGACTTGAAGCCTTAATTTCTTAGCCACTATTTTACTAGGCAATTAAGTGCTGAGTCCTATGCCAAGATCTGGAGATACAAAGCTGAATAAAATAAATGTCTCTGCCTTCATTATAAGGGAGCAAGGAGAACATAGCACAGGTAGTAAAAGAATGCCATGCAATAATAACTGGGCTAAATATAATGCAGTAGCATGGACAGGGAAAGGAGCTGACATCCCTAGAAGCAGCAGCAGGATGGAGCAGGAAAGGAGACACCTAAGATAGTCACCCTGTACCGTCCCCACCTTCCCACTGTGGAAGGCTCCCCTGTCTCTGAAATCCACTAGCACACAATCAGTGCCACTGATCTCACCTCCCTATGTGTTGTGAATTAATTATTCTTATCTCCACAATGAACTAATGATGTATTAAAGGCAAAATGATTATATTTTGCTACACCTGACTACACTTTACATAAAAAAAAACTCAAAAATATTTGATAGCTAATGCATCTTTTCCAGAGAAAACACCCAATATACATGAATATGTTCCCCCCCCTTTCTCTTGCACACACACACACACACACACACACACACACATCCCAGGTAAGTATTTGGAAGATGAATTAATGACAGTGGAGGTCAGAATAATAATACTATAGGAATTATCATTTAAAAAATGGAATAAAAGGGTATCTCCCTGGTGGCGCAAGGGGTTAAGCATCACATTATGAAGCAATTCACAGCCTCTGCAGTATGAGTTCAATCCCTAGCCGGTCATGGAGCAACCCACATGGCGCAGCAGACCTCTCCTGTAGCACCCGCTGCTCCCCTCAGCAGTGTATTTCACTCAATCTGCCTGTTCTGTTCCCCACTCTGTCTCTGGTGAATCCTCTCACCCACAGCATCTCTGGCCTGTGCCCCAGCCCTTGTATGCATAAATAAGTAAATCTTTAAAAAAATAAAATAAAAATAAAAAATGGAATAAAGATAGAAGGTGGGACACTCTGTTCTAAAGAAAATAAGTGAAAAACAATCCATGCATCCAAACATCATTAAATATAAAAAAAAGCCTTGAGAAATGAAATGATGCAGTAAATTTGGTCACACAAGCATGTGGTATTATTCCTCGATTTTCAATGAAGCATGAACACAACTCACGGGTAGTGTCCTGAGCAGTCACTGGGGGAGACTCCCCCTCATCATACACAGCAGAAACGCTGACTGTGTAAAGGGTTCGTGAGAAGAGGTCTCGGAGAGGGGTGCTGGTCCTTGATCTGTCCACCTCTACCTATAACAGAACAGTGGAATGTTTTTACTAACAGTTTAGTTTTGACATCTCTGTGTTACTTACTATACCTCTTGACAAAAGAGCATAAACACTGTGGTACAAAAAATTCAAAAAGCAATGTTCTCCACTTTGCATAAGAATCCAGAAACTGGAAAAAATTTAAACGTTTACAAAGTGAAAAATACGTATTTGTGCTAGCGCTATACCTGACACTAAATTCTGGTAAATGGTGACCACCTCTGGGTACAAGGAACCATATGGTTTTTCACCTGTCCTGCTTTGCATCACTGCCTTATACTCTTTTGGAAATGTTCTCCAGTGCTTTATCTCGTATGTTATGAACAAGAACCCCGTGAGACCCATTGGCCATTGTACTACCTCAGAAATTGAAAGCCAGCATAAAATGAATGTATATAAATATAAAAATTAGCATCTGTGTAATCCAAATAATTAGTCAGTAATTGGGAACTTGGAGAAACCATTTCTATCTTCCAAAATGTCTCTGAGATTTTGACATCAATTGCAAACCCCTAAGCATATTCAAGTCTTAAACTCATTCACGGCTGCAACCCCTCAATTCAACCACATTTTGAACTGGATTGTTGTAGGCGCAGGAAGGGCACAGAGCAGGGTATCTATGATCCGAGCAGACTGGGTAAAGGAGAGTCCTGGAAACCTCAGTGGCTTTCTTAGGCTTTTACTGAGCTTTACATGTAGTGCGGCAAACAGGTACACGGCAGGCAGGGGTGCCGGGAGCCAGGAGGCCAGAGGCCTCCAAGCCCCAGCAAGTCTTCACTCCGCTTCTCTGGCTTTCTTTTTCCCCTTCTCTCTCTTGCCTCTCTTCTGCTTCTGCTTCTCTTCCTGACTATCTCAATACTCCTCCCACCGCCCACAGAAGTGAACAACACGACAATGTAACAAGTGCAGGTGCCCCATCAGAGAGGGCAATCCTAATGGTGGCAGAAAAGCCTATTTACTTTACAGTTGTCATGGAAACAACTCTATCCCACATCACCTCAAAAATAAAAATGCTCACTGCTAAAGGGCACTCTTCCAACAGCATTCTCACCCTCTCCCCTTGTCCATCTCAACTATCCTATGCTCCTATTTTCTGACAGATTCCCTCATCTCTCCTGAATCTCCTTGCTTGCTTTTATTTTTAGAAACATTATGGCATTTTTTTTAGTATTTCATAGAATTCAAAGCATCAGATAAATTATCTGGATGAAAAGATGCTATCTAGAGGCTATAAGTTATTATTAAAGGAGTATTTTTTGAGATTAATATCACAGCAAAATATTTCTAAACAAAATGCAAGACAGTTCAATATATTATTGATGTTCAAAAAGTGCTTTATTAATATAACAAGTTTCAACACTATATTAATAAAATGGAAGATTTGCAAAACATATTATTGTTATATTTGCTAAAGTTTTTTTGTTAAACCTATTAAGAAAACAAATATTTCCTAATCCATTTGAATCTCAACCTACCTCTTTGGCCTCCTCTTCAGGTGTTTTGTATCGGACAATGTATTTACGCACTTTTCCAGGCACAGGTTCCCAAAAGACATTCATGGTGCTGTGGGTCACATCTCTGAGTTTCAGATCCCGAGGTCTGGCTAAAGGCACTGGAGAAACACGTGATTATTAGGTCCAGAATTGGTTCTCAACCACAAAACTATAAAGCATTCCACAAGCTGCCAAGAAGTTGTTTGAGAAAAACATAAAGGTGTCTAGCAAAATAACTGGAAAAAATGGTTATGACGTTTAAAGCCATGATTTACTGGATAGAGCTGGATTCTTCTTTAAAAGTCTTTTGAAAAATAGGATATATTCAATTATTCATTGTAACGCTAGCTTTTCATTTACATGTCAAGTTTTCTTCCACTCTATTTAAATAAACTCTTACTTGCTATTCCTGGATAATATATCACAACTCACCATAAATGTGCAACTCATATTTCTTTATCAGATATTTAAATGAGTTAAGAGAAACCAAATCAATAAACTTTTGCGCTCTCAAGAATGTGACAGAAAAATAAATGATTCCAATAGTAAAACATGAAGATGAGCCAAAAGTAAACATTCAATTAGCTTATAAGAAAATCACAGAAGCCCAAGTAATTAGAGGAAAATCCAAGTGATAATTTTTTACCTAGTCAAATAAAGCTTTATTTTAAAAAGAATGGAAGGAGAATAAGAAACAAAAAGATTTTTTCCTTGTAATGTAAGATATAGCTCATTGTTTCCAGCTGACCCTCTAACCATTTTCCTTGTCTCTCATTTCAACTCTGTACATCTCTCTTCCTGAATCTCTCTCCACTTCCATATCTCTGTGCTTCCTCCACTTCCATGTCTCTGTGCTTCCATTCCTTCAATGTTCTCTTCTCTGTGTACCCACTTTCTCCACTGTTAGAGTCAGCCCCCTATGTCCATGATACATTTGTCTTTCATCCACTGTAAATCTCAGGTCTCTCCAGCACTCTCAGAACATATCTCCCTCCCTGGCTGGATCCTCACTCATTCCATCTGCCACTAACCCATTTCCTCAAAACCTCCAGGCAGAGTCTAACATATAAGAGATTGATTATTTGTTGTCAATGGATTTATACTGCCTTGTCCTACAGGGGTTTTTCTCTTCCTTGCCCATCATGCTTTTGTTTTAGTTCCTCTGTCCTCTTGAAGTTTCCTTCTAATTCTAATTTCCTTAGAAATGCAGGATAAGATCCACCTATTTTATGTCACGTCATCTATCCTAGCATGCCTACCTTGGCATGGAAGAAAAAAAACTGCCAGTTAGGTAAGGCAAACACGCTAACTTCAATCCATGTCACTTCTCAAGAAAGAGCAACTAAACGAATGAAATCAAGCACAAAACACAAAGGGGGCAGATGAACATACACATAAATGCAAACCATGGAGTCCTGTGCTCTGCACGGTTTTGTGTTATTCACTGGAGCATTTCCAACACCTAGCACAGTGATCAGAGTACAAGAGACAATTGAGTTAATTCCCTTCACTGAAACATGTATATGTGCCATAGAGTTTCGACTTCAACAGGAACTTGGAACATCTGGATCTTAAATCTAAAATCTTCCTCCAAAACTCATTCAGCCAACATTCCCATTTCACCAATGCTACATATAATATTCCATGAATCTACAACATCACTTGTACATGCACCTTTCATGTTGGTCCCATGCTCTGACTGCCACCTGACCAAGAACAACTGTAAGTCACCATCAATTGTCAAGATACATCTCAATGTCAGGGGTCACAAGTATGAAAAAAAGTATATCCTAAAATCAATTTAAGATGCTGCTATAAGTTTAAAATTGATTTTAAGTCTCAAATTTGATTGTGATTAAGTAATAACCCATGCACAAAGTATCAAATTATTTTGAGCATTATTGTAAGGTGAAGGAAAAATTCTCATGCAATGTCTTACAGGTGACTTCCCGAGCAGTGACAGGCTCACTCGTGAGGTCATGCAGGACGGCCTGGACAGTGACTTTGTACTCTGTGTTGGGAAGGAGGTCAGTCAGCTGAACTTCATTCACTGCAGGCCCCACACGCATCTGCATACAGACATGACAAAGGAAAATGAGACATTCAAATCATAAGTAAGATATCCCTTACCAGGCATAGCCATATACAGCCCATTTGTCAGCACTAGATTATAGCACAAACTTTAAAGGTTTTTTCAAAGCTGCATTTTCTTTTTCAGGATCATTTTCTAAAATATGTCACAGGCCACTGATCTAATTTTCTGTTCTGTATGTAATGTGATGAACAAATTTTTAAAGTAATTGCAGTTTAATAGAGACTCTAAAACTGTACAGTCTCAAGAAGATTCAGTGATAAAGAAAGAAACTTCTCCCACCTCTTTGGGTTTTGTGGGTTCTCTGGTGCCGACTGGTTCATATGACAAGGTGTAGCCAGTAGCTCCTCCCACAGGCTGCCACTGCACATGCATGGTGGTGGGGCCGACATCATAAATATTCACGCTGACTACAGGGACTGGCACTGTTGGCAGGCAAAAGCAGGTAGCAGTCTAATTCCTGTCATTCTGACTCATTTTTCATGGTTGCTTCCTACTTAATTATTGATATTTGCATATATACATAAGAGAATGGATTGCTGTGAGAAGCCAAAGTTAATATAATTCTTTCCATCCCCCCTCTATCTGCACCCCCACCACCAAGTCCATTCTCATTGTTCACTGCCACCTCATACTCTGGAATGCATTACAACTATTTCATAAAGGAAAACATTCTTAATTGCAAATGGAATTCCAATAGCCCATATAAAGCCAAAATAGACACCAATCTCTGAGAATTTCAACTGCATTTCTGGGTCAAATCTAAAGTGACTATTTTCATTCTTCAAACGTAGAATTTCATACATAATCAACCATCACAGCATTTTATTTCATCATTCTTTCAAAAAAAATAAATTTCAAATGAGTGACATACACTAATAACTGCAATTAATGTTATTTATGGACTTGAAAACAAGTCCATGAGGCAGAGTAAAAGGTTTACAGTCTCTTCTTAACACCAAATAGCTTTCTGTTTTTGGTTCAAAAATTGAGTTTAAAGTTTTAAGGAATTATCAGATTCTTCTTGCCTACTATGAAATATATTTTATCCTCTTATGTCTAATGTAAAGGGAAATGAGAGATAAAGACCAAAGGGTAAAGACCTAAGTAGTAAGTGGAGTCCAGTCCTTGCCTTGGAGAAAGTGATGTCTTTCTCTTGTAAGTGATCTCTCTCCCTTACCCTTGGGGCCCAGTCAAGAAGATGGGAAGGAGAAAGAGTATTTTCAATTGGCCTCAGAAACCCTATTACGAATAGGAGCAAAGAACATACCTCCTAAAAGTTCTTCTCAAAATCAAAGCCATTAGAATTCCTCTTGTAAAGGCCAGAGCCAGAAAAAAAAGGGGAGATCTCATTGCCAGCAAAGACATGTCCATCTGTGAAACCGAAATAGCTCCTCTCTGCACAGCTCCTCTTCCTAATCTTTGTTCCACAGTTTCACACAGAACTTCCCTGGGAAGTCAGTAACTCTAACTTATGTCACATATCTAAGGCGATGACTACCCAGTCCACCAGGGGATCCCATGGCAGGAGCAGCAAGAAGAGCAAAAAGTCACGGAGTTCTTATTGAGCACTCGGTAAACACTTGTTGAATGGATATCGAATTAAAGAATGATTTAGAAAGCTGACAACAATCTCACATGGGTGATCTCTATCTTAAAAAACAAAACAATTAGGATATTTTCAAACCAGACTTACAGGTTTTTTCTGTGCCCTTCAGAGGCTCACTGTATTCATCTTCTACCACAGAATATACATTAACCACATATTCAGTTTCAGGTTTCAAATCTTTCAGTACCGTGCTAGTTTCCAGTCGGCTCACATAAAACTAGGGGAAAATATAAAAAATAATGACAACTTATGTTATACACTTCCCTCTTTTTCTCTATAATTATGAAGTAGTTAACTGCAAAGAGCTTAGAAATTATACTTCAATGAGGTCATTGTCTTTTGTTTTTGGAAACCACCAGATTACAATGAGATCTTGGACAATTCACATAATTTATTCACCCAGCTGCTGTTTCCTTATTTGTACAATAACGTGGATAAAACTAGATCATCTTTAATGCTCTCTTCCAACTCTACAATTCTAGTATAAACTCATGAATAAATCAAGCATCCTCTAATTCAATTTTAATTTTAAAATTATATTGATATTCTGCAATTCTTAGAAACCATAAGGATTTAAACAAAGCTCTTCCCTTTAATTAGGCCCAAATGGAATTGTTTGCCTAGTAAAAAACAGAAGGCACAATTGTTGACTTCGTTCTGCCTCTCTTTATATCCCTCTCGCTTCTACCCAACATTTTTCTCAGAACCCCAATGAGGAGGACCTAATGTTAACATCAGAATGGAATGAGTTGTAGATTGTAACTCTTTTTTAATTTAATTTTTTATTTATATATATCATTGTTCATTTTTAAACAATGTTTGGTTTTTATCCCCTCACCCCAAGTATAGTCCCCATAAAATTTCCTTCACCAATTCACCCGTGCACCATTTTTACAGCCCCCTGAGCTCCTCCCTCCCTCCCTCTGATCAAATAATAACAATACAAACACAGCAAAACAAAACAAAAACAGACATTTATGTTTACTCACTTCTTGACGCTTCCCTCCAGAAACAGGATAGTATTCCACCTTATATCTATCAACACTGTCAGAAGGAGGTGTCCAACTCACTCTGAAAGAACGATGGGTTCGCTCAGAAATAACTATGTTAGAAGGTGCTTCCAAGTCACCTATATGTGGAAATAAAATGCATAACTTTTTATATTATTGTAGCAAAGTGATAAAATTAGAAATTAGATTTAAAAAGTATTTTTCTCCACATTCCAAGCTTTTACACACATTCTTTCATCTACTAAGTAGCTACAGTGAATCACTGTACAGAGGCCCATTGGCTATAAGATCTCTCTTCATGGGTGACCAAAGGGTTCTTCATCCTCAGAAGATTCAAACTTTAGCTCACTGTCTTTCATGAAAACTTGACCCCCTCTTCCCTTTGGCATTATCAGTTTACCAGGCACCTAGACTCAAAACCTCTGAATCATCTTTGAATACTTCCTCCTCTCTCTAACATTGTACTAAAATCAATAAATAACAATTTGGATCCTGACAATTCAACTTCTCCATTCTCTCTATCACACTGGCCCTACCTAAGTCATTGCCCTCGTTATCATTTGATTATTTGTATACATGTCCTATCTCCTTAACTAAAACCTATACTCTGTGAGGACAGAATAGGTTTCTTATTCAAGTTTAGTTCCCTCACAAGCTCTAGTTCAGTGGAAAGAGAAGCTAACCACACTCTCATTCCAGAGAGAGGAAAACAAAATTTTTTAAAATTTGAGATATCATATTTCTTTGATCGTGCTTTCTGTGGGTAAGTACCGGTGAAATTATGGATACAGAATAACACCTGGAATAAACATGAATAAAAACAGAAATATTAAGCTCAATATGACCATTAGAAAAAGTCCCAAATAATAATTTAAAGAAAATTAACCAATGACTCCATTAGCATGACAAATCCTTCTCATAAAACTCTCTTCTTTGCAAGCCAAAACTGTAGAAAGCATTTCCATTTTTAGTATCATAACCTTTATTGTACTTAGGTCATTATCAAGCCTACAAAATTATCAAGCAATTTTACTGTCTGGGAAACTAGAATGAATGCAACTATTACAAGTTGATAAAAGAAATACTAAGTGAAAACAGATAAAAGATGTTTTTATCCCTGCTCAAAGTTCCCTCCAACTAAAAACTACAACTCTCTCAACTAACCCAGAGCCAGAAGCCTAAAAATTCTGGCTTCCTGAATGATCCATTTCTTCAGGGAAAAGGTCAGTCTATTGCTCAAAATCCAAAAAGAAAATCTGCAAAAGTTTGGAGAAAGAAACTTAAGAAGGAAATTCTAATAACTGTATCCCCAGTACCCAAAGCATTAGCATTTCTACCACATTATCTGTTAAACTCATTCCAAGTTTTCTTTTTTTTTTTCAAAGATTTATTTTTATTTATTTATGCATTCAAGAACTGGTGTGTAGGCCAGGGCTGCAGGGGATGAGAGGATTTACCAGAGACAGAGTGGGGAGCAGAACAGGCGGATCTACTGAAATATACTGCTGAGGGGAGCAGCGGGTGAGACAGGAGAGGTCTGCTGCACCATGTGGGTTAATTCCCTGGCCAGGGATCGAATTCATGCATAGTGGCTGGTGATAGCTTGATAGCACTGAGACTGTGCCACCCCTGAACCACCAGGGAGGCCCTCATTCCAATTTTTCAAAAACCAGAACAAATTACTGAAAGACTAGTCTTTATCATAATCCGCATGCAATTAATGAAATTTTTCTCCTACAACAAGGACTATAAATTTTATTATTAATTTTCTAAAAACTTTCATTTTGGGGGTTTACTGTGTTTTGTCTCTGGTTTATCGATAGTAACATTTTGAATGACCTTCTGTTACTACAAATTTGATTCTACAATTTTACTTCTAAATGCTAATGCCTTATTAATAGCTATTTTTTTCAAAGACATCTAAAAAAACTTTAACCAGTTGACCTTGAGTAATTTAACTTCTCTAAATTACACATTATTCACTGGTTAAAAAAAAAGTCATTTCTAAATGTTCAAACTCTGAAATTATACTTTTTCTTTACGTTTAAGGGTTACAAGTGTGAAGTCTCAAATTTGGTCATCTGATGCAAATCAGATCAGATGTAAGGCCCTACTACCATTTCTAATCAAAAATGAAAGTTACCAAACTTCAGAAAATAAGAGTCTGAGAACAATCATTTAATAATAACTTAATAATTACATAGCGAGTGAAGTGCTTTATACTAGAAAAGAAAACATCTCTCTTTCTCACCCTTCCCACCCCCACTTATATGTATAATTTGAGGGTGGAGATTAACAGTGCAAGTGCAGATAAACTAAATGTGCCCTCAAAAAAGCTAGAAGTAATTTTCAGTCTGACACCATTAAAAAAAAAAAAATCAAGGATTAAACCAATGGTTTCAAGTAGGGGCAGTTTCCCCCCAGCAGACACAAATTCTGAAGATATCTTTAGCTGTCACAACTCAGGAGATTCTAGAAATGGCATCCAGAAATCCTGCTAATCATCTCATAATGCACAAAAGAATCTACCCCCCATCAAAAAGACAATTATCTGGCCCAAAATATCAACAGTGTTGAAGATGGGAAACCCTGGGTTAATCTTACCTGGGCCTTTGACACTGTTACACAAGTTAATGGTGAGGTCATCCACAATCCTGGAGAGTGACTCAAAATCAGCCACATTGTATGCATGGATATCATCAGGATCCGTTGCAATCATCTTTAACTCAACTTCATCAGCATTTTTAATACCTTGGAAGAAATGGTTATATACAAATTAAAACACTTTTCAGGGGAAAAAAAAGTTTAGTGGAATGAAGTAAATGTTTTATGGGTTACCCTTATATACATAATACTAATTAGAACATGTATATGATATCCTCCAATAATAAATGTCCAGTACAAAATAGACAAAAATAGACTAGTCTGAAGACTATTCTGAATTAGTCTCTTCCAAATGCTTCTAGCACCAATTTCCCACCAAGGCAATGACTATTATGTCTTTTTTCTGGGAAGAAAAATAATGGACATCAAAAATAAACACAGTGCTGTGGAAAACTAAACTGGAATTTTCTTGAATCTTATCAATAGTACACTGTCTTCTTGGTCCATTCTTTTCTCTCCCAACAAGACAGCTTTATCTCATTTACCAGGAGAAGAAAAAATGAATTAACTTTCTCAAATATTATTTGATAAATTATGTGACAGGGAAAATGTTTGTTTATATTTTCATACTTCACAAAGTATTTTTAATTGCAAAAATATCCTTAGCATGTTTGTCACCCAGGAATATTGCTATGCTTTTCAGTACTTACCAACAGCAAACAGCTCCACGCCTTCATCCTTGAGTTTCTTTGATGGTCCCTCAACATCATCTTGTGATTTTCCATCAGTGATGAGAACACCAATTTTTCGAGCTCGAGGCCTCATGCCAGCTTGGGTCCTGAAGTTCTGTTGGCGAATGAAATTCAAAGCCATGCCTAGTGGGATTTTTAAAAAAAAATCAGTCACATCATGAAACAGTCAAATGCTCTGATCTGGGCCTCCACAGTGGCGCAGCGGTTGAGCGCTGGGTTGCGAGGCTGCCCTCAGCCTCTGCAGCGCTGGTTCAATCCCCGGCCACCGGGGGAGGGTCCCACATGGCACACAGACCTCTTCTGCTGCCCGCTGCTCCCCTCAGCAGAGTACTTCGTCAGTCTGCCTGCTCTGCTCTCCGCTCTGACTCTGGTGAATTCTCTCACCCTCCCACGCTTCTGACTGTACCCAGTGCTTGTATAAATAAATAAATAACTCTTTAAAAAAAAAAATCGCAAAAAAAAAAATTAAAAAAAATAAAGCAAGAGTTAATAGGCATCCTCTTTACTCACCAGTGAGAGTATTGCCTCCTTTGTATGGTAAGTTTGCCACAGCTTGCAACAAGCTCTTCTTGTCTCTGTGAGCATTTAACTGCCACTCTGTCCTGGGGTCCCCACTGTACTGAGCAAGGGCTAAAGTAACACCACTGACATTAGTGTACAGAAAAGAGCACAATAAAAATGTCTAAATGTTTTCTTTATCGTCACACCTACCAATCTGTACTCTTTTAGGGCCAATGTCAAAGACTTCTACAATACGAGAAATGAAGCTCCTCACAGTTCTGAAGTTTGCCCGGCCAATGCTCCAGGATCCATCCACCAGCAACACGATGTCTGCTTCAGCTCTGGTGAGGCACTCCATCCCTGACATGGCAATCATGAGACAGGTCAGAGTAAGGAACAAATTTTCAGTAAGGTTGTTTCCTAGCCATATTCCTGCTACCCTCTGCATGCTTGATGTTGCCCAGCTGTTTCAGTTCTGTGGCTTAGCTCAGTGATTTGTAGTTGGAAAAAACATTTACATGACTTATTAACCTCAAATAACAGTCTTGAGAATCACTAATTCCTCCAATGATTATTTCAGTAGCAAATCTGTCCTTCATCTTTGACTATATTTCCTGGCCACAGTACTACATAGGTGCAGAAGACTTAAATTAAGCCACTATAAATGTGAATGGGTTTACTAATCCAAGAGGTTCTACAAAGCATTAAAATTTCTAATAAAATTTTTTGTGCTCTAAAGATCAAATGTTGCATGCATTTTTGGGTAATATTTAATGAACAAGTAGGAGAGAAATATTGTAAAAAGTTTTTTTTAGAAAGTAAAATAATGGGCAACAAAAGCTATAAAGGTTTTAGTGAGTCAAAAATATCTTAATATAATTAAACTCCTAGGTAACTATTACAAATATGAAGAATTGGACACTTAACTCCTAAATTAAAAAAATTTTCAAATAAGTATATAATTTAAAGACCTTATGTTATTATATTATTTAGTTATTAATTACTTAACTTTATTACCTACTATGCATAACAATCAAGAAAATGCAAATGATGAAGTCTGCACATTTAAAAAAATCAAGAAAGAAGGAAGACAATTTAGAAAAAGTATGCAAACAAATATACAACTTGATAGCTGTAGAGATAGCAAGCACAAACACTGATACAAAGCTAGAGTGCTTTGGAAAGAGAGAATAATCCCAAAATCCTCAGTGCACAAGCTACAAAATAAAAATATAATTTAGTTAATATCATCATATGAGAAACAATAGAATATTAATGCACAACAGCAAGATTTGGTACTTTCATTATTTATATCAACATCTACATTTTCAAATACTCTCTTTTCCAGGAACTTATGTTCTGAGCTATGAATTTTTCAACTTCATGCCATGTTAGCTTCTGACCTCTATATTACAGAAGAAAAAGTTCATTGAGAAAATGAAGCTGTCATCACACTACAAAGGTGTCATCCAAGTATCATATGCTAAATCTGAACTGATGATTCACAGATACTATTCCAAGCACTTTAAGCCCTTGTGAGCCTGCTTCTGCTCTACCCAGACTCACTCTTCTTCAGCAAATGATGAAAAATATTTAAAAGTGAACTCTACCTACCACTTCTACCACTAAGATTGATCCCAACTAGGTTCATATGCATCAAAGACACATAATTGTAGCGAGAGCAGAAAAACTAAAAGCCTTTATGATTACCATTGCTTCCCCAGTCCAGGGAAGCACCTATTTATGTTACCCAACTATGCCTACTCAGCCCAAATAAATAATTTCTGCAACTATTTTAATAAAATAAAACTACATTTTACTACTGTCCTTAAAAACAAAACAATGTACATATCTGCTCATTTAAAAATTCAACTTCAATAGTACACCACCATGTGACTAATGTAATGCTACTAAGAAAAGCCTTAAAAATATATTGTCAAAAGTATGCTTAACTGAATGTTTGAAGAAACTTTTGAAGTCTGTAAATTAACATGTATAGTCACTTTTCATTATATTATTAACTAACAATTCACATTTGAAATAGTTTTATAATATTTTGTTTCCTTAAGGATAATGTAACTCAATTTCTTACCAGAAGATAAAATTGGCATTACAGTTGTGTCAGAAAGGGTTGTCATTTCTTGTCCAACAAGTGGTGAACTTTCTCCTCCATCAAACATTCCAAAAACATTTACTTTATAGGTGGTACCTGCCCTGAAATGTAAAAATATACCGTCTGTATGTATAATTGCTTCAAGAGGTAGCATGTCTGTTTTTAAAGACAGTCATCCCTGATTTACAAACTTTCACTTGGAGGCAGTTATAATATACAACATTGTAAAAGAAGGAAAATAACTTCCTCCACATTCTCATTTATGCTTACAGTCAGGCATCAAGAGAAACAATGTAACAAGCTTTCTAGAGAAAATGACAGGTTCACAGCCCTGATTTCCCTCTAATTTTCCTATCAGATATCGAATCCCCAAGTTAGCATGTCAGGGAAAGCTCAGACTCTTTAATCTTAGTCTTTGTAAGCAATGGCTTAAGAAAAATACTTAAATCTTATACTTTACAAGGTAACATAAGACACCTAGCACAATGCCTAGCGCACAGCAGGCTCAATAAATTTCATTCTCTCTATTCTGATAAAAGTAAATAGCAAGCATTTAAATAGATCTCAAAATTGTTGAATGAATGGTTGAAACAAACAAACTTTCAAAAAGGCAATGCACAGTAGTCCTTTTTTCCTACTATAATGAATGTAGGGTGCTGTTCAAACTCAAACTTCCTTGTTTTCCACTGGACAGCCTGAAGCGTGACCTTTAATCAGTCACCCTTCCCCATCCTGCCAGCTGGCACCATGCACAAAGTCCTGCCTTCTCTCTCCCATGGTCCATCCTGGAAGAGGATTCACAACTGGCATCTCAGTGTGAGTCACCTGGACCTTTCTAGAAGGTACAGGAGCTATGTACCACAGAGCTGGCTAAGGATAAGCTGCTTTCTGTGAAATCATGAAACGGAGATGCTAACTTTTTCAAAGCAGGGAGTTATTGAAAAAGCACCATTCTTGATCACCTAAAAACAGAAATCATTAAAACATCACAAAATATTCTGCTCAGACTTAAATTCATGTCTCTGAAACCTAACTTCCACCTTAGCAGCACCAAGAATAAGAAAAGAATTTCAGGGATTTTAAAGACTCTGCAGGTAGACACATAAGTAATCATATGTGTATTCAATCTTTTAACACAAACTGAATATAACTGATTCCTACCTAAGTTCCTCCAAGACAACAGTATTGTCATATGGTCCAACCACTAACTCTCCCAGTCTTCTGTCATCCCCTGTAGGGTGGAATGTGACTTTATAACCCTTCACTTCACCGGGGGCAGGCTCCCAAGTCACTCGGAAGCTTGACATGGTTGGGTCAGATGTTTTGAGGTTTCTAGGTGACTTAAACTTTGAAGCTGTAATGATAAAAATGATTTTAAAATATTATTCATTTGATTAGGTTGGGGGGGCAGTTATTGTACCTTACATATTTACAATTAGAAATATGAAATCATCACAAGTATCTAACACTCAAAATGTATATTTATAAAAAGTTAAGTAACACAAGACAAAATTACCTAATAAAAATCCTAACAAAGTGATACCCAAATGGAAGGATAAATAATTTTTCACACTTCAGAAGATTAGCATTACAACATTACCAGGAATGGAGTTGCTAAAAATAATATGCTAATTGGGCAACCTATCCAACAATTCAATTATTATAATTTAATTTGTTACAAAATCAGTTTTAGACATGTACAAATGAAGGAGATGTATTACAGTCTTTCTTTAAAAAACTACACACTTTCCAATAAATTATTATTTTGTACCTGTTGTTCCTGATCCTTGCCTAAGCTTTCCTTCGCCTGTCTTGTAAATTGGGAGAACTGTGATGTCATATGTGGTCTGGGGTTGAAGTCGTTTCAACACTGTTGAAGAGATTGTGGGTGGCACTTTAGCAACCATTTGTCTCCCGCCTCCACGGGGGCGATACACCACACGGTAATTGACCACTCTCCCCGGGGCTGGTTTCCAGGTAATTCGCATTGTGTTTTCTGTTTCTTCATCCACTTTCAAGGATTTAGAATCTTGAGACACTGTGAGATAGAAGGACAATTACAATGGATACAAGGTTGAAAGAAAATATGTCACCTCACTTATGAAAAAAAGAAGCTATCGTTTTCTAAATACATACACTGTTTTCTTGTTTAACATTGGGGTTGCTCATAAATTCATGATGGCATGTGAACCTAATCTCAGTGAGCCCATGGTATTTTCTCTTTATCTGGCTAATAACTAAAAAATGGAAGCTCATATTTCAAGGATTTCCTATTTGCATTCCAGAGACTTTTGTAAAGAACACATCCGTTTCCAGATACGAGCTTTTTATAATTTTTATTGTATTCCCATCTGTAAAGAATTCCTCTAGCAATCATGTTATGAAGGATATTAAAAACCATGAATGCAGGGTTAGAAACACTACTTGGGTCTTTTCAGAAGGCACCGTCCATAAATGACTAGCCAGAGACACTGTAGTTAACATGATTCTTTGTGATTGCCACAAACATGTAAAACTGTGACACAAAGGAGTAGAAAAATGACACAAAAAATATTGCAAGGACTCTAAAGATAAGTTGGTAATCATTGAGTGCTTTGGACGCTCTATATGTATTCAATTCATATATAATCAATATTATTTATTAATTAATTCTATTAATATTCCATATTTATTAGTAACTATTTTAAAAACAGATCAAACATCCACACATAGCATATACCCTCTTCTTACACATAACTACAGTTTATGGATAGGGTTACTTTACTGAATTCAATAATCATAGCATTTAAAAGTCAAGCATTTTCTATAGGAAGAGACTAAGCTAAAGGAAACAATGCAAAGAATATTTCCTAATGCCAACTGAAATTTTCAAGTTCAAATAGGTAAGGACCTTTTGAAACAACTAAAATAGCTTGACACGAACACATATATGACAACATATCCAAATATTTGACATCAAGCGTCACAGGACAGGGAAACTTAAGGAGTAAGAAATAAAATAAGTCAGTTTTATGATCACCTTGGCTTATTTCTTGGAGAGAATTTCTAGCCCCAGCACAGGAAGAAAGAACCCAAGTGAAGTCTGGTGGTATCCCTTAGTTGAGGACATGGTTTGTGAATCAGAGTTGTCTAAGACACCTTTGTGCATAGTGACACAGAGGAGATGATGTCACAGAGAAAAAGCAACAAAAATCTGCAAGATGTTTTTCTTGAATCTCCAACCCAGTACTAACCAGTACATATATGTAAGGAAACTACCCAAAACCAGGGGAAGAAACACCCAGAAGGAGAGGAGGGAGAAATTTCTGGAGTTTACACCAGACCATAAATGTTCCCCTCACCAAAGCAGAAAATCTCATAATTCTTGGAATTCATGTAGATTATTGAAGAGGTTATTATCCTTGTAATGGGGCTAAATTAGCCTTAAACTAAAGGCTTCTGTGATCTAGCGCAACAGAGCTAAAAGAAAGTTTCAAAAAGATCTAACTGTTCCCAAGCAACTTCACTGTGTCCAAGAACAAAGTTTAAAGATATTTATAAGAATATAAACACAGGGCCTCCCCAATGGCACAGCAGTAGAGCGCTGGGCTGCGAAGCTGCCCACAGCCTCTGCAGCACAGGTTCGATCCCCAGCCACCAGGCAAGGGTCCCACATGGCACGCAGACCTCTCCTGCCGCACCAACTGCTCCCCTCAGCAGTGTACTTTGTTGGTCTGCCTGTTCTGCTCCCCACTCTGGATGTGGTGAATTCTCTCACCCTCCTGCACTTCTGACTGTACCCAGTGCTTGTATAAATAAATAAATAAATCTTTAAAAAAAAAAAAAGAATATAAACAGATCTGGGACCCAAAAAAGTAAAATTCACAAGATCTGGCATCTAATAAAAACAAGCATGCAAAAAAAAAATATGATCCATGCTATGGACTAAATGATTATGTTGCCCCAAAATTCGTAAGTTAAAGTCTTAAATTATAACATGATGGTATTTAGATAAGGGACCTTTGGGGGTGGTAATTTTGATTGAATGAGGTCATTAGAATGAGGTCCTAATTGAAGCTATTGGTACCCTCTTAAGTGGAAGAGGAAAACCAAGGAAAGATCATGTAAGGATATAGTAAAAAAATGGACATCTGCAAGCTGGGAAGAGAACTCTTCCACAAACCAAATTCTACTATAACTTTGATCTTGGATTTCCAACTTTCAGAACTGTTTAGAAGTAAATTTCTCTTATATAGGCAACCAGTAGATGACATTTATTATGGTAGCCAGAGTTAAGACAATCTATCATAAGAAGAAAAATCAATCAACATAAATAGAACTAGAAATGACATCTAAGCCAGAATTAGCCAAAAATGAGCCATGCAATAACTTCAACAGATAATACAAGTGTGATTGGAGTACCTGAAGAGAGTGGGGATATGATAAATAAAACATTTGAAAAAATGATGGCCTACTATTTTAAAATTTTATAAAACCATAGATCCAAGAAGGTCAATAGATCCCAAGCACAAGAAATGTAAAGAAAACAATCCCAAGGCATATCATAAGCAATTTGCTTAAAATCAGTGATAAAAAGGAAATCTTGAAAACAGTCATAAAAATAAAATATATATGTAGAGGACAAAGATAATAATAAAATAGGCAAATATATTCAATTTATGGATATATATTATCTCTCTGAGTGATGCAAAAGTGTAATTTCAACAAAGAGTAAATTAGTTGTGTTTTTTTTTTATTTTGGGATTAAGAAAAACTAGAATTCTGTCAAGTTCCTTGCTTTCTGGAAATATTAAAATTCATGCAGATTAATCCTTAATTCACTATTTCTATTTTCAAGGTAAGAAAATTATTAAAAGAAAACAATTATTTTCAATCAAAAAATGTAAAGACTTTGCCTAGGGTTTTGAAAATAATATGAGGGAAAAAAGAATAGCATATAGAGCTACATTCTCTTTGGATTATTATTATTACCAATTATCACAATTTGAATGAACTGATATGTACCTAACATTTTTCTAAAAAGGACTGTCCCCAAATATGGCTTTTCTCCTCTTGTTTCTAGCTCTTAAATTCTTATCCAGTGAAACAAGATATATTTCACATATAAAATTCCCAAGCCAATTTTACAAGACTCAGAATTGACCAAAAAAGCAGCAGGGCACGAATATTACAAGCATTGGCTAAAAAGAAAGGTGTATTCCCAAAAGAATGGGAGCCCAAACTTGAAAGCATTTGCAAATTTATATATGTAAATTACATGACCTCATACCTTGAGATGCTTCAAGGATCTCAATTATATTCCTGCCTTCTAATTAACTTTAAAATAAAAGAATTGAAGTTTAAAAGTAAGGTGCCACACATCTCATCCTAGTTTTAATGAAAAACTGAATATTAGAGAGAAAAAAATACTCTTGTTGGCTTCTCATAAGTAAAAAGGCAAGATTTTTCACTTCATTACTAGATATGACACAAGTTATAAAATGCCTTAATACTCACAATATACGTTTTTTTGTTTTGTTTTAGTTTTAGTAGTTTTTGTTTTAGTTTAGTGGGTTTTTTTGTTTTGTTTTAGTAGCTCTCGCAAGCTACTTCCCACTACCCTCTGTACCTCAGCTAAACTGGCTACTAATAGAAAGTTCCAATTTACTGGTTTTCTAGCCACCATTAATGATTTTCAATGTATCAATAGCCTGCATGCCATGTCTCTGAGTTTCAGGTAAAAGCCATCCAGAAAACAACTCAGAACAAAAGATTGTAGGTTAGGGACAACTTGAAGTCAAGATAGAGAACTGAAGTGAAATTGCTCACTGCATTAAACTTTCCTCTCTGGCCAGAAAAATTACCCAATTCCTCCAGATATCTCTAATAAAATGAAATGTAAGAACGGTCCAGTCTTTCCCCTTTGCCTAAAATCAACCAAAAATCAAAGGAAAAATGTTTTCACCTATAAATATTTAGAAATGCCTATTTTTACAAATAACTTTTGAAAAAGAAAAATAAGAAATGTTGGCCCATCTTTTAACTGATAATAAATGGAGATTGACCATGAAACTATTCACAAGAAATAATATTAATGACATTAAAATTGAGTTGGATTTTTGGGCCTCCCTGGTGGTGCAAGGGGTTAAGACTCAACCTGTGAAGCTGGCCGCAGCCACTGTAGCACAAGTTCAATCCCCAACTACCCACGTGGGAGCTACCCATATGGCACAGCAGACCTCTCCTGACTTGCACGATGCTCCCCCTCAGCAGTGTATTTCAGTCGATCTGCCTGTTCTGTTCCCCACTCTGGCTTTTGGAGTATCCTCTCACCCCCCTCCCACACCTCTGGCCTGTACCCCAGTTCTTGTATGCATAAATAAATAAAACTTTTTAAAAAATTGAGTGGATTTTTTTATTTAAGTTTACCTACTACATTAGGAATAAAGTAAAGAATCTGGGTTAACCTTGGGTGTATAACAATCACAGTTTCAATAACCACTATTATTTTTATCAGATATCTTTAAGTGTCTATGCACTAAGCTTGGATTTTGTACATTGTTATTTCATTTACTCCACAAAACAATTCTTAGGTTACAGATTAGGGAGATTAGGTAATTGAGGATCAAAGATTAAGTAATTGCTCCCAGGTCTTAAAGCTTTAAATGTACCTAAATTCTCTTTGTCTCCATACCCTTTGGACTTTTCACTAATTTAGTTTCAGTAAGGGGAAAAAGGTGAAGTTAGAAGGGCTAAATATTTCAAAATTTGATGTAATTTTTAGATAGTAAATGAGCCTAAATTTGAACCTCATTATCATTTTTCAGTCTTAATTTAACACATAAGGAAAAGAAATGCAAGTGGTTAAACTTCATGACACTTGAGCTTAGTAGCTATGAGGCAGTACCAGCACATGCCCAAATGCACTTGTGATGTTACCTACATTCTGTTGTGGCTTCGCCATTTAAAGGCTCTCCTTCTCCACTGCTGTAGGTTGCAAATACTGAAATTTTATATTTGGTCTCCGGCTGCAGATTTTCTATCACAGTATGAATTGCATCTCCAGGAAGATTTTTCTCTCCAGTCTCAACATCATCATACAGCGATTTCCACGAGACCCTGTAACCTCGAACCATTCCTGGAGCAGATGTCCAGTAAGCTCCAATTGATGTGTCAGTGATATCTTTAGTGATTAAATCCTTGGGTGAGCCACGTTCTAGAACAGAAGTTAAAGGGGAATATATTTTAACATCTACTACATATGTAAGTATTTATTCATCCTGCTTTGTTGTGTGCGAATTTAATTTATCTGAAATTGCCCTTTTTCTTCTTTCTAAGCATTCTGTCCTGTTTAGAGGAGAATACGCTGTTGAAATAAAACTTTAGAAATATATCTGAGTCCCCACCTATCACTCTGTTCCCCATATGTCCAGTTGTATTGCTTCAGGACAAGGACAACATCCAAATAGGAAGGAGCACATGCCTAAAAAATATTTTCAAAAGAACAAAATTTCTCTACATCTCAAAATTTTACCACATTTCAGTCTGCCTTCTAAATAGTCTACTGTTCACAAAGATTGTTATTTGTTTACCATCATCTTCTCTCTAATCTCATTTAAATAAACTCAGATTCAGTGTATAATTTACAATAACTTCAACAATCTCCTATCACTTGCAAATTTTAATTACAATAGTCATTTTTTGATGGAAATTATTCACTCATGCAGTTAAAAAAGTAGATGTAAAAACTTTCAATATAGCTTAACCCTAATGAATCTAAAACTCACCAATTGTTCTGGAAAACTTAAAAGTGATTAGTCATCAAAATAAAACACACCACTTGTTCTAGCCGATTGAAAACGTCTGGTACTAAATTTTGGCTCTTTCATTCAAAAAATACAACACAAATGGAAAAATATGGAAACCTCAACCTAATAGGAGGCACAGATGTCTTCCCATAAAATCTTCACTTTCCATAATTCAAATGTAAGATAAATATACAGGTCACTTTATATTGGCTACCTTTGCTAGGGTTTATGCCACAGTATGACATAAATATAAAACGATTTGCTTCTACAGCATACATTTTACCAGTAATTATTGTATGTTCAATCCAATGATATATAATGCTGTTACATGGGTTCTGAAGGCTATAATTTCACTAGATTCAAAGGGTAAAAATGAGTATCTTAAAAATACTCAAAATTAAACAACTAGATGTCAGCACAAAAAAATAAAGATTACAATAAGTGAAAAAAAATCTGTGTGGACAAAAAAAAATCATATATGGTAGAATTTAGAGGCAAAAAATAAATAAAACAGCAACTAGGCATCCTACCAAACCCCAAGCTCAGATGGAAAATTCTAACTCTATAATAAATAACTTTTACTGCTGACAGGACATCTCATCTCTGGAGGGAAATTAGTTACATTTTTAACTGCAACCAAGTATATTTATTTTCAAGAGCACATTGACTTTTTCTCCCAGTACTTGAAGTTAATTCTCATTTGAAGTTCTTCCCTAACTCTGCTTGCTACTTAAATGCCATACATCTTAATATTTTCTCCCCTTATAGGAATATAAACAAACTGTTTCTTTGATTTGGTTTAGTTTGGTTGTTGTTGTTTTTTTACTTTTTGATTTTGTTTTGAGAGCTGACATCCCAGCAACTGTCTCTAAGTTGTAAATGCAGCAAGTTTCTTTCACCAGATATACACCCTTTTATCATTTGTGCCTCCTTCTCCTACATTTCCCAACTTGCAGTCAGGTGCAGCTCCTGTGGAATAATTATACCCGAGAACAAATTTGAATTTAAATGAGCTAAAACTGCACTGATGGCATTCCAAGAAAGTGTATGGCAGAGTTAGCTAGAATGTGGGAATTATCTTCCAAGCCAATACTGGCATAATTTACAAACAATAATTTTAGCTTCTAGTTTTGCCAATCATTGTGCTTCTCAATCTGTTTTTCTCCCTGCTTTCTATAGCACTGAAATTATAACATTGTTTATTTCCATGACAACAGACAGCAATCTCATAAACACTCATAAATACAGGCTAATTATCCCACTGTGAGAAAATGATGGGAAAAGAATTGTGGTTGAAGCAAAATACATTCACAAAGACATTTCTGAGCTACAGAGAAAAAGAACCCGATCACTAGATGCATCCTCCTGGATTTTAATCAACTATATTAATACTCTCCAGACCTATAAATCTAAAACAATAAAGAACTTTGCAAGGTTTATCAATGTCCTGAAAAGAATATGCAAAAGGCTTTTTAAGATACAAATAAGATATTAAACTAAAATTCATTCCTGACTTCTTATTAATGGCATGACAACACTAGTCTAAGTGAACACTAAGTTCTCAATTACAGAGAAAAAGTACTGAAAAGTTATAATTTCTGCCTGTGGAACATAAAAGCAGGCAGAATTATTTGCAGGCACTGGCATTGCAACATTCCATGTTAGTGACAAAGAAATATGGAATCCAAAGGAAAAACAAAGACACCTCAATCCAGAAGCCAATTATGTGAACTTCTTAAATGTCAGTCAGTTTAATAAGAATATTCCTAAAGTCCATAATATTGTCAACACACTGACAAGCTTTTTTCCTAAAAAAAAAACCAAAAAAAACAGGAGGGTCGACTATGCTATTACATTATACCTAAAAATGATGTACTCATGATAAGGAAATTTTATCAGACCTATAACCCTTGAAGTTTTTAAAATTGAATCTTGATTGTCCCAAATATTACATTACCAAAAAAAAAGAAAGCAACTGAATTGCACCTTGTGGTATCACTGGCAGGTGGCAGGTTGCCAAGTGGCCAAGTTAATCCTGAGACTAGATGTACAACCAGCCAACCAGGCCACCAACAGGCTATGTCCATTCCTGGGGTCCTGGGGCCTTCAACAGCAAAATAACTAAACTGAACCTCAACCTGGCCTGACACATAAAATTGCCCAGAAATTCAAAGATCAAGCCATGCTCAACTCAATTAAATTGGAATACCTGGGAATATGCCTAAACACTGGTGCTTTCTAGAAATACATTACATCTCTTCTGTGATTTTAATTCCTCTAAAGTTCTTTAATTCTTGGGCCTTTCTTTGCCCTTCTTTTCTGCACTTCCTTCCACATAAGGAGAGACATTTTTTGGGAGATGTGCTTGGTCAGTGTAGGAAGGAACCCTCACACTTGCTATCATTTGGACATAGTGCTCCTTCAAATGAAGACAATGAAGAAAACAAAGCTGGTCATAATCATGGAACTTAGCATGCCCTGTAAAAGAAGCTGATGTTTTATACATTTTATGGGTCAATGGCCATGCACAGTAAATCACCCTTTAGGTAAAAGAATGTAAAGGTAGGTAAAAGTCAGCTCAAGGCTGACTCTCAAAGAACTGAGAAGATGTAAACTCACCACATCCTTTCCATCCCAAAACCCATGTGAATATTAACTGTTCTCTTTCCTCCATGCTTCCTCAAAAGGAACTGGCTCTCAACACATGCTCCTTCCTCAAGAGCTAATCACATTTTCCTGTGAATCAGGTTCAATCCAACTGTCCCCTAGCTGAAACTAATGTTAAAAAGTGAAATCACAAGTGGTTAAGCACCGCACCATGAAGCAATCCACAGCCTCTACAGCACAAGTTCGATCCCCAGCCGGCCAGGGAGCAGCCCACATGGCACAGCAGACCTCTCCTGTCTCGCCCCCTGCTCCCCTCAGCAGTGTTTTTGGTCCATCTGCCTGTTCTGTTCCCCACTCTGTCCCTGGTGGATCCTCCCATCCCCCGCATCTCCATCCTATACCCCAGCACTTGTATGCATAAATAAATAAATCTTTTTTTAAAGATTTATTTTTATTTATGTAAGAACTGGGGTACAGGCCAGATGCGCGGGAGGGTGTGAGGGTTCACCATAGACAGAGTAGGGAACAGAACAGGCAGATTGACGAAATACACTGCTGAGGGGAGCAGCGGGGGAGATAGGAGAAGTGTGCATGCCATGTGGGATTCTCACCGCCCAGTGGGGATCGAACCCACGCTGTAGAGGCTGGGGACAGCTTCACAATGCAGAGCTCAACAGCCTGCGCCACCAGGGAGGCCCAATAAATAAATCTTTTAAAAAAAAAAGTGAAATCATTCTCAGACCCTCGAGCACACACACACACAAATCATCTAAGCTTTTCTTTCTGTTCCAAGACTTACAAATGTATGTTTTATAGTGTTTGGTTTGTTCAAACTTTTTGTCTAAGTAACATTGTCTTCAATAATATTTACCCTCATTGTACTTGTTTTCTGCTGCACTGGAATATATGTCTGTGTTTTGTATGTTACTTTTATCTCTGAGAACAGAATTTCTGGCAATCATTTCAAACAAATCATCTTCTATAATGATGGTAATGCTTTCATCTGATTCCTTTTATTTCCTCCTCAATAATTTTCCCATCTACACTATTCTCCCCGGTAGAGTACTGATATAGCTTTAAGGAATAAAAATGCTTTTGTTAAATAAATATACATACAAAAAATTAAACATGCAAAAATTCATTAGTTTTTAAATTTGGTCCTCAACAATTATGTTCTGATTATAAAAATATTCACATATAGTCAAATGGCAGTTTTCATACTCTGTGTGACATTATAACAGTAATATGTCATTATATATTTGTCTTCCCCCCCCCGCCCACAGAATGTAAAACACTAAGAGAGAAACCCTAATGAAACTTTAGACTTTGGGTTAGTAAGAGCAGTCAATGTAGATACATCTTTACAAAAAAAAATACATGATTCTGGAGAATTATATTGCTTTTGGGGAGGCTTACTTCTTAGAGTTTAAGAGTTTTATGGAAAATCTGTTTCTACCTCTCACTATGATTGTAAACATAAAAGTGCTCTTTAAAGGTACTGAAAAAATATTTGAAATAAAATATTAAGAAATTTTTAAAAAGGCATTTTTCTCATGCCTGCTTTCACAAATCTCTGTGCTGCCACTGTGGGAAGGAACTTAGACAGGTGCATTTCTCATGATCTGACCATCCACAAGGGGTTGATTTCTACTTTTTTCCACATAGGAAGCCAAAGAGCTAATGCCTCATTTAAGTAACTTTCCTACATTTCCTTAGCCCTTTTCCATTTGCTCTCTGAAAAGCAAATCGTCATCCAATTCAAATATAATTATAACACAAATTAGCCAAAAATGATAACTGAAAAATTAATCATAATGAAATGAAACTGCATTTCATCTTATAGATTGTTCCAGCCAGCTTTCATTGAGTTTCACATACCACTTTCAAAAATAGAAGTTAAATTGAAAATGTAATGTAAACCCTCTTCTAAGTCAATTTGTCTTTTCCGTTAGAGCTCAAGTCAAAAGCCATCCAACTTTCCACAACAGAATACAGAAGACCTGCTTCTGGCTAACATTCATGTGGAAACATACTTGATTTACAACCAATGAATTAGAGTCATCATTCCAAAGGACAAAGTTCACTATTGATAAGTTAACCTAGTTACTTTAAGCAATACATAGTTCTTAAAAAGCTATTAACAATTATCCTTTAACTTCAAAGCCTGAGACTTCTTCCATAATGGTTGCCTCTGAATTCTGAGTTATTTTTTTTCTGATGAGCTATTAATTTGCAGAAAAGTAATCATGAATTAATGTTTGGTGATTGTACCAGCATTCCTTAGAAATGTCAGAGTTGTTACAACCAGAATGTATGATTTATCAAATTATAAGACAGCAGTAAATACAAGGAAACACAGAGGCCTTGTTTAGTCCATCTTGGAGAGGCCCCATGTTACTCAACATCATGCAAAAGAATTTCTGTGATGTGCTAAAAACTCATTGTAACAAAATGTCAACTGAGTTAGTTTGGTTTGATGTACAGGAAACCATTCATGTCTAGGACATTGAGAGGTTGCTACAGTAACGGAAACAAAGGAAATTCTAAAAGGTTCTAACATGTCACCTTTTCCACTGTCAAAAAACAACATTCAGCATAAAAAGAGCCAGATTATTCCTGAGCTGACGTTTTCATTCACTTGTGGTAAATGTGAACAAAACCAGGCAGTATTCATTTTAAGATTTATAAAAGCTGGTTTCACTCTCTAAACACTCAGTGACAAAGTTTCTACCACGACTTAAAAGGTGTCTATAGGTCCAGCAATGTCTAGCTTCTCTAATAATAACAATGACAAGGGGGAGTGGACAACGTAAATCAAACCTAGTGGTTTGTGCTCAGACTCCTCTGAAGTTTGAATCTGAAATAGTAATAAACTCGGCCTTTGTGATTCTATTTCATATAGTACTACAGCCAACCATGAACTTTCCCCCATGCCAATGCTAGTAAATCTCTCTTCCAGGGAAGGGGGAGTTTTCTGATCATTGGCTGGATTTCAAAAAAACACTAGGAAACAGATTCAAGTTAGGGATAGTTGTAGACTACACTAAATATTTTTTTAGTTCTTTTTTGAATTGAATAGAATGTACTTCAGGCAATCTATAAAATTTTCAACCTACAGAATGTTCTTGCCTGCTGACTCCATGCCTCTGGATGGAAGAAACATTCCTTCGAGGTCTGCTCTTACCACCTCCTCTCCCAAGAGAAAAATAAATTAGAAAAACAGCAGCCCTCAAAAGCAGTTGCCTGGCTCTGTTTCTGGGCTTTCCATTCCCTGCATTTACCATCATATCCTATTCCTGTATATGGTATGTGGATTTGGCCGAGTTAATATAATAAAATGAAATGGAATAACCAGGGGCAAAAATCTTCTATTATTTTAATTTAGTCACAACTATGCTTTCACATATTTGTCAAGTTTACCACACATAATGCAATGGGATAGATATGTTAATAAAATCAGACTGGCAGTATTTTATATAATCCTTCACTGAAATAAGAGCTGTGGTGTAAATGGGGAAAAATTTATGATTACAATTTTGTTATGAATTCATTATATTTTAAAAGCAAACTTGTAAATCATCTAGATTTTCTCCTTTTTAGGAAATGGGAAACAGTAATTTTTAAAGGTCATTTTACTACCCATATATCTCCCTTAAAGATAATTTTTGATCAAATACATATGTGTGCAGAATCACACACGCATAACAATTGGTAGATTTTCTACACCACTTGTGCAAAGCTCTATAATTATAAATAATTTAGCTATACGCCTAACCTAGAAAATCAGTCTAGTAGAATATGCTTACTATAAAGTGAAAATGTGTATTTTATTTTATAAAGATTGTTCATATTATTTTTTTAATGTCAATTTTTAAAACCAAAAATATTTGACTGCATATGAATATATTTTTTAAAGTAAGGAAATTCAGATGGTTAAAGATACAAGCAGAAGTAAATCTATTAATTATTTCTTAGCTACTCCTTATAAGGGAGAATTTTTCCCAAATATAAATAACCTACCACTATTCTATAAAAATTAAAGTCAAATGTTTATTCTTTTAAACATTATGTGAACAATCTATGTCAAAAGCTTATCAAAAGCACATAAAAAGAACTTCCAAGAGTCAAAAAAAGGACAAATATTTCAGAAATTTACTCTAATACAAAGATTGCATGTTTTTATTGTTTGGATTATATTTTCATATTTAAGGCAATTTCTATCTTTAACTTGTTATTTTCAAAAATTTAGTGTAAATTCTAAAGTTATTGTTTACTCTTCTTGAATATGTAAAGTACATATAGAGTTTCTCTTACAATCTCCCACTTGACCTCCATAGTAAATATGGGAGAGAGAGGTGACACGAATGTTCATTTTCTCTTCATAGATGGGTAAACAGAGGCTCAAGAGGGTTACTGCATTATTTCAAGTTTACATGACTTAGCAGTCAAACCAGGATTTGTCTGGTAATCAACATTCTACACACTGGTTTTTAATCTTTCATTTAATACATCTTCTAAAAATAGTTTTCATGGACATTATAACTAAACCCTTGATCACTATTATTTTGAATAGAATATTTTTTGCCTAGCTGTTTTTAATTCTTAAGTATCAAAGTTTCATTCATAATTGACTATTTATTATAGCCCTTGTCCTTCCCAAAAACATCTGAATCCTCGAAAGTCCAGGATCCACAAAATTTGATGGATATTTTGCCTAGTAGCACTATGATTTCCCATCACAAAAGATAAATCAGCATCCTTTTCTTCCTATAATCATTTTAAGTAAGTCATTATAAAAGACAATGATAAAGACAAGGAAAGCTATTGTTTCATTTCCCAGTTAGAACCCCCAACTAGAAAACTGAGTCAAAATCATTTAAACCATTTGCTAATATTGCTTCTTAACATTATAATCTATTCTTAGTGTGGTAAAATTAAACCTATATTTTCTCTCTTTACATGATTTACTTTGTGGTTGTAGTGAGTAAAATCTCACGTGCCCTATATTTCAAAGGATTCTAAGAAATATGAAGTCTTCTGATTATTAACTCCAGAGAACCAAGAAAACAATTCCAATCTTATTGATGGTTCTTTATAAACACTGCATTAACTTCCAACATAGAACTGAATTTTAGAGGCTATTTATAAAACAAACAGAAACTTGCATTATCATATCTGTCAAGCCGTTATGAATTGTTTTTATGCACAGTAAACAAAAAAGAACTGTAAAAGTCAGAGAAGGATTCCTAGCTGCTCCTGAGTGAGGGAAGTAGCTATGTTACCTTGGGCAATCCAAGCCCTGTTCATCCATCAACTTCCCCCAGTTCCTTCCCAATCTGAGTGGCACATACCTATGCTGCATTTAAACAGCCATGCTAGTAAAGACACATTTTTATGGCCTTCCTCATTTAGTTCCCAATACACTTCTTTCCAATCATATTTAATTTTTTCATTTTCTCCCATTTTCCATCTCTGATTTAGAGGTAGTTTTATGATTATTTATTTTTCAACACAAATTTCTTTTAAAAGAAAGGATGACACATTTCTAGGTTTCATTCTCTGAAAATATTTTAAACCTTCTAAATGACATCATAAACAAGCACAGGGATTTCTATAAAGAAAAGGATTTCTATAAAGAATGACAGTAATTACCTTCAAGAGTTGTTCCTTCTCCAAAAAGGGCATCTCCAGCTCCAGATGCATATAAGGCTGTCACAGATAAGGCATATTTTGCCCCTTCATCTAGTCCTCTCAGCACAGTATTGGTTGAATCTCCTCTCACAGTAATCTCTTGCGGTTTACCTCCTGCCACTGGGGTGTATGTGACAAGGTATTGTTTCACTTTTCCTGGTGCCCCACTCCAAGATAATTTCATTGTTGATGTCGTAGGGTCAGAAACTCTTAAGTCTCTTGGATTCCCTCTAACTTCATTGAAAACAACAACAACATCAAAACCCATTATTTAATAAATGACTTACAAGACACTGTAGAACTTTGTATGTGTGTGTGTGTGTGTGTGAGACATCAAATTTATATCATGGGTGAGACTATGGTAATTGTAATTATTGACAAAGCTAAGCATTTCTGAATCAGGCCCTATATATCAGTAAAGTCAAAGCAAAAAGCATGCAAATGTTTTTCTGTTATACAGATCAAAATCTTTCATGTTAGAAAAGGTCCCATAAAATAGTTACTAAATTTTCCCTAATCATGAAAAAAAGCACTATAAAATACATATAGATAGGGACAGGCAGATAGACATTGGTATTATAATATAGATTTTAACTCCTCTAAGAAATCTTCAATAAAAAGAGTTTATTGATAGAATGCTATTAACACCTAAACGTAATGGCCAGGAAATATATTGATGTGTAGAAATGTAAATGATAATAATTATGCTGTCCCTTGTAGAAATAAAAAAAAAAGAAGAAGAAGAAATAACCCAGGTCTAGACTTAGGTAGATCTTCATCCAACTATGCTGTCTGGCATTCCATGACTTCCCTGGTGGAGTAGCCATGTCTCCACTGGGCACACAATAGCAGTGAGTTTTACTCCAGAAAGTAGAAGGATTAAGAGTTGTTGGGCTTTTATGGCTTCCAGCACAAAAAACCCTAAGTCCCCAATCAGAAAGAACAAAAGGGAAGTAGTAACTTCCCAAAGTAAAGATAACAAAGAAAGCAGGCAGAAAGAGAAAAGATAATTCTTAAATATTCTAATATAAATTAAAGGCTACTTAGGGATTATAAATCAAACTGCTATGCACCATTGAAACATTATATACTTCACCAGTGGGAAGCAGTGATGTGGATCAAGCTAGAATGGATATTCATTGTAAGTTTAGATTAGAATATTCATACTCTATATTTAGACCATATCTTAACATTCAAGTTCTACTGACACGAATGTTTTAATATTTGAGTAAGTCAAGTCTAAAAGGACTACAGTCTAAAGTACTCAGATAACTGACACAAGTGTCTCATGGTTTGCAGTATCTGATAGTTGTCCAAAGTTTTGATTGATTTGATTGATTTTGGTTGTTAACATATGGTCAGCATACTTCATCTACCTTCTTCAGTGGCTGCATTTCCAGTCAGCGGAGAGCCAGATCCTGAGAAATATTCGGGAATTACAGATACTTCATATTTGGTGTCTGGAGTAAGGTTCTCCAGTGTTCTCCTTCTCTGATTTGCTGGGGTGGTAACTTCTTTGCTTTCTCCACCAGCAACTGGTCGGTATATAATTCGATACCTTAAAACTCTCCCTGGAGCTTGAGTCCAGGTAATTTTAAAGCTATCTGTAGTCTCATCTGTCACCTTTAGGTTTCGAGGCCCTCCTTTCACTGAAATTTAAAAATAAATAGATAAATTGATGATCATATATGAAAAATAAAAACCTACCTTTTGATAACTAAAAACATTTCTCCCAACAAGTAATGAGTAGGTTTTTAACAAACATCTTGGGTGCTAAATTCACTTATCCATATTCATTAGATTCTAAAACAGCAAACAAATATTCTACCAATATCCAGAAACAAAATTAATACTGTTAAGTGTTTAATCAAATGAAATATAATAATAGTAAACATTTAAAATCATAAATAACTTTTTAAGTAATAAATTAATATTGATATAAAATACAGGACTACAAACAGGTCATTTCTTCAAATATAACTGACCCAGGCATCCACTCTTACTAGATTTTCTCAGAAAAGTAAGAAGGTTCATACCACCAAAGTCTATCATATTTACCCACTTGAATAAGCACTTTTTTTTAACCAATAAGTACTTTTTTTAACCAATGAGTCCCACAACTAATTTTTTATCTATATATAAGATAAAAAGATCCAACTTGAAGATTTGACTTGAAGATCCAATATATTGGATCAAACACATTACAGGTACTTAATGGATGTTTATTGGATCTAAAATTTGAGATTAAATTGCAAAGACCCAATAAGTCACAGTCTTAAATAAAATTTTTATTAAGCCCAATGAGAGCATCATCATTACTAAACATGTTTAAAGTGACTTATTTATTTAAGGGGTAAATTGTCCATATGGACAACATATTCAGGAAAGATGTTACTGTCTTCTCAATGCACTAAAATGGAAGCGTGGTACAAGCCTGCCTATATCTCACATACAATTAGAAGTTGACCTAAATGTCCAGCATAACCACAGATCACTCCAGGGAGAAAGAAATGCTTCCTTCAAGAAAAAGAAGAAATGGCAGTTGGCAGAATTATATCCATCCGGGAAAAAAGTAAATTACAAGACAAATGAGGCAGACAAACTGATGGGTCTGAACCTAGCTCTGATAACTCATGTGTAATTTTTAGGTTCCAGCTACCCAACAGTAAAAATAGATTCCTCATGGAATTATTTAAGTGCTTAAATGACATAATCCATGTAACACAACAACCATAGGATTTGCCTCATGGCAGGAGCTCAATAATTACTAGTTTAACGAATGAATTGAATCAGAAACTTCTGTTGGCCATTAAATTTATTTGCTGGGCTTCAGGTGGAATTATATCTAAAAGATGCACCCAAAAAAAATCAATGTTATTTGAAAAATCTCCAGATTCTCTAGCTTTTTATCATTAAGGTAAGTCAATATGTTCTTTCTCTATGAGCAAATAGTTCTTTGTCACTATCTTACATTTCTCGTGCATCTGTTTCAGCCTTTTTTCTCAATACCAGTGATAATAAAGAACAACTGACATCTCTTATAATACTATGTTTATCTTGAAGGGTCTTCTAACCAGGCTCATCATCATTATTCTTTAAATGTCAAATAGTGAAATATATCAAAAAGCATTTAACTCTATCCAGTAAAGAAGGCACAGCTAAAGAAATATTGCTTAAAATATTTGTTAAAATTTGCACTTCTGAGTTTTTAGCAACTTCAGTGACAATAGCTAGAAGATGGAGCCAACTTGAATCCTTAAGCACAGGTGACTGGATAAACACAATATGATATGCATACAATGGAATGTCTTTCAGCCCCAAGAAGAAAGGAAATTCTGACATGTGCTACAACGTAATTGAACATTGAGGGCATTATGCTTTGTGAAATAAGACTGACACTAAGATAAATACAGCACGATTGCACTCATATGAGGTACTTAGAGTATTTAAATTCTGGGGTGGGCTTCAGGGCCAGGGAAACAAGGAAGATGAGTACAGAGTTTAGTGAGTAGAGTTTCAGTCTGGCAACATGTAAAAAGTTCTGGGTATGGATGGATAGTGGTGATGAAAGCATAACAATGCAAATGTAACAAATGCTACCTAAAGGTACACTAAAATGTACATTCAAAATTGGTTAAATGGTGAATTTTGTTAGGTATGTTTTACCACAATTTTTAAAAAGGATAAAGAATTGGTAATAATGTGTTTGTCATTAGATCCATAAAGACAATTTCAACATGACATTGCTAAAACAGGTGACAGCCCTGGACAATCAGTATTTCAAGAGCTGATGCTATAATTATTAACTCTGTCTCCTACTTTTATATTTATCAAAATAAATCTAGAGCTTTTTCTTAAAATTTTCTTCTCTTTTTAAAAAGACCTATGAATAGCTATATTTTGAAGTCACTAAATCATATAAAGTCCTTCACAATTCTGAACTATAAAGCAGATGGTTATTTCAAACTGTAACTCTATTCTACAACAAACTGTTAGATTTGGGAAAAGAGTAGCAGAAACCCCATCTCACCTTCTGTGGTGGTCTCTTGTCCAGACAAGGGAATGCTGAGGCCTTCCTCATATTCTGCAGTCACATTGACCAAGTAAAAGGTCTCTGGTTTCAGGTTGCTGAGAACGACACTGGTGCTTGATGATGGCTCTATCACTGTGACCTCCGCGTCCCCAGTGGCTTCCTTGTAGGTGATGTGGTATGAAAAAACATTGTCTCCAGCTGGAGACCAGCTGGTTTTGAAACTGTGAGAAGTCATCTCAGAAAAATTAAGATCTTTTGGAGGTACATAAGCTGTTTCCAAAAAAAAAGTTAAAAATTTTTTAATTGTAGAGCAAAAAATGAATGTAATGATTACACTTTTCTAAAATGACTTTTGTCCATTTAGTGAATGGTCACTGAAATCAATCTACTGAGGGCACATTCCACAATGACCATTGGGAGAGGCTTCCCACAGCCCTACAAGGAGATCCTGATCATTTGTCTTGACCACTCATAATAATCTTACATTGCTTAAATGACTCATTCAATTTGAAACTGAATTTTGAACGTCTTAAGATAAAGCAATAATGGAAAGATCCTACCTCTGAAGTTGAATATTGAAAAACAATAACAGCCCTAAAATGAACCACTAAACGTTCCCATTCACCCCAGCAATTGGATATTAACATAGGCAGACATTTCAAAGTAATAATTAAGGAATGTTTTTCTTTAAAAAGTATATTTATTAAACTGGATCATAGAAAGAGATAATGCCTATCCTGAGGAGACAGAGAATCTTATCAGAGAGTTAGGGCAGTGCTGATTCTTAACCATGGTGCCTATGAAGCACAAATGACTGGAAGTGATAGTTATATCACAGGAACAGTTAAAGAAGACTTGATGAAAAAGAAAGAACTTTAGTTGAACATTGAAAATCAGATTTTGGAGAAATGAAAAAAGGAGGATAGGGAATTTCAAAAGTGGGGAATGATGCCCAAAAGTGGTCTAATAAGGGAATACATTAAAAGAATATAAAGATCTAGGATGATAGTCTAGTTACCTTTGATTCAAAGAACCTAGCTCATTATGATGCACTAGGTAGACAATCAATGAGTGTTAAATTGCAGATGACAACTGGATATAACAAAGCTGGTTCCTAGTCCTGTTTGAGGATCTAAGATCAGAAACATCTCATGATTCATGGTAAAAGATTTTTCACCAATAAACACATGATCCATACCCAGGAGAAAGTCATATGTCATAGCTAAATAAGCTAAGTTTAATCATTTTTAATAAAATAGGAAAGTTACTTTTTCACGTATATAAAAAGCACTGAAGGAATATATTATCCACAGTTTTAAAACCAAAATTGCTTTTACATCAACAGGTAACTTTTGCTGTACAGAGACTACTAACCTTTTTTCTTTATAGCTGCCAATTCTTGCTCAATTCTAAGACAGATAGACTGTGTGAGTTCAAAAGATATCCTCTGAAATGCATCAAAATCTTCCACTGTGTACACATGGGTTTCAGCAGGAGGAGAGGCAATAGCTTCTAATTCTGAGCGAACAGCATCCTTCACACCAACCGCAAAGATTTCAACATCTGAACTCCTTAGTTTTATAGCAGGATCTCTGAAAGCATCTGAAGACTTCCCATCAGTGATAAGAATCATGACTTTTGGTACGTTGCTTCTTGAACCCTTGCTAGGCACAAATATTTTCTCTCTGACATAAGTCATTGCTTTCCCAGTATTTGTAGATCCTCCTCTGTAGGGAAAGGTGTTTATTGCTTCAATTATATCTTCAACTTTGGTAAATTTTTTCAAAGTGAACTCAGTATGAGGATCCCGGCTATACTGGACAAGACTTATCTGTACCCTATTTGGTGAAATCTCAAAACTTTTTGCAAGAACTTCCAAAAAGGCTCTAACTTTAACAAAGTTTGCAATTCCAATGCTATAGGAACCATCAACCAAAAACACAATATCCGCTTTTATGTCCACACCACGTGAGCATTCTGTAAAAAGAAAGAAAACCCATTAAAGGTCAACAAATATGAATTAAATATGAAAATATAGATATCTTGGTAAGTGTGCTTCTTTAAAAGAAAATCATTGCAAATATTTTGTTGAGAACTAAATATTTTAGACAGTAAGGCATACTGTCAATTGCATAGTTGTATTTTCCAAACCCAGTGATATATCTTTAACTTACCCACTTGAACTCTCATTGGCTGTGTCTTCTCCATTATTGAAACTGGTTCACTGGATGTCAGTCCCTTCATGGAAGAAACACTGATCTGATATTCCGTGTCTGCTGACAGGTCGCGAACAGTGAGCCTGGTGGTGTGAGGCCCTACACTCAGAGCATGCTGCCTACTTCCTGCAGTCATTGGTGTAAGGAGAATTTTATAGCCAGTGACTGGGCTGGGAGATGGATTCCAACTTAGCTTAATGTATTTTGACGAGACTTCCATGGCAACCAAACTTGAAGGAGGTTCAATGACTGAAAAGTAACAAGCAGAACAGTGATTAAAAATAATGAGATACAACTTTATTAATTAGGTCTTCAGGTATGGATCTTCAAATCTCCTTATTCAAAGTAATCATGAAAGCATCAGGAGGATTTGTCCAATCCCATCCCCCCCCCAATTTTACCTATCCCATCAAACTAAGAGACTCAGTACCTGATTTTTAGTTAGTGAGCTAAAAAGTTTAAGGAAAAATAAAGTACTGAAAAGAAATTGATAGGACTCCCGATGCCTAATTTTTCTTTGGGACCAAGATTCCCATCTGGATTAGGAATTTTATTCATTGCCTTTATTCTCAGGTATTGCCTTTGTACCAAACTAGGTAACTTGATACACATTTCTTAAATCAATAACTTATAAATTGTTTTAAAGGTATTTCTCATTAACAATAATGTCAGACAAAATTATAATCTTTAAACAATATTAATAATATGCCAAGAAAAAATGATCCAGCAATTCTCAAATGACAGGTTCTTATGATTGTAAATAATTTTATTCCTATTTATTTCAAGGTAAGAAAAAAAGCTCAACTATATTCATAATGCCACCAAACAAAGGTGAAACACTCGTTCACAAAGTGCAGTCTGACAAGTAAACATTGAAAATCTGATAATATTCTATCCTTAATGTAGAACATAGTCATATACTTAACAGATACAAAGTACTTTAAGATATATCAGATTAAATATTCAGTGGTTTACATTTGTCAATTGAATTAATTTCCTAGAAGATATAGTTCTACTTTTTTAATAAACCAGCCTGCAAAATGTGGATGCTAAAACAGACACAAGTTTATTCATTACCTCCTCATAAAGGCAATCTGACGTAGTGCATAAAAATGTTGTCTAAAGAAGTGAGAAGTTGTAGGAGAGAAGCAATGGATGTGCCAACTGGAAGTTTGGCCAAACCCTTTAAATATTGCAGAGGCAGTACAGAGAATGACAGCGGCAGGCTAATGCCAGGGAGAGGGAAAAAAACCCTGAACAGAATAAACACCTACCACACACTCCATACCCCAAACAGGGAGAATTCAAAGACAGAACACAAGTTTGATGCACCCTCACAAATGCATCCCAGTAAAGATGGAAGAATTTCAATGTTTTTAAAGGTTCAATGTTTAGTGAAAGTGGTTAATCAGAGAAAAAATAAGCAGAGGGATGGATTTTGTAATAATCCACAGCAAAATGTCAGATGTTAGACAGTAAAACAAAAAAAAAAAAATATTCAGAGCCCAAGAAGTAATGAAACAGTTCTGAAACAGAACTAAGGCAAATGAGCACTGCCAAAATACTTGGGGTTTGGAGATGAGAGCATTTATATGATTGAAGAGGTAGTTATTTAGAATTTATCTTTAATCTCATCTAAGAGAACTTAAAATCTCAGGCTAAGAGAACAATCAGGGAAATTTTAGTGTTTGAACGCCTAAAAGGATGTTTATGAAATGTTTTTTGCTTTCTTCCGAGTATTAGAGACAAGTGATAAAAATGGGAAAATTTTCCAGATGGGGTAAGATCAAATTGACTGATCTTTAAAATATCTTTAAATCTTTCCAAATATTCTGTAGAGTATGATGATAGAAACAGTGTTGTTACTACTTTAAGTTGCAGAATGCTAAAATAAATGGTACCCCCCAGTCCGCCAAAGTTTTAATCAGAATGCAAAATTATTAAAGCAAGTATCTGTATAATTATGGGCAGACACTCAACATACACAACATGGTCTTAGAGAAACAGAACAGGTCAAACTTATCCAGAAAAATAAGTTTAAGAACTATACAATGATATAAATATATTATTTAATATTCCACTGGAAGTTGGGGGACAATACAAATGATACCAACAAGTTGCATTACTGAAAAAAAAAAGAGTATACAGGTGGAGAAATCACTGGAGAATATTTATAAGCAAATGTGTCTGTATCTAGGATGCTTATCAAGCTACCAGTGTTACCAAATGATAAAAGGGGCTAACACATGGGCATGCTCAACAATCCACTCACCTTCTTCCCCACTAATCAGTTCACCAAGTTGTTCATCAACACCTGAGCACACCTGGGAGATAATCTCATTCTGAATATCAACAATTGCATCGAAGTTGGCCACGTTGAAAACATGGTTTAGTGAAGGTGTGGAGGCGATTTGTTTGAGTTCTTTTGCATCCGCAGCTTTAATGCCTTAAAAACAAAAGGACAAGGCTATCGTAAAATTGAAATGTGCTGAACTGAGGAAGTTCTCTGTTTTCTGAGTCCTTCACAAGTTAAGACATTTTCAAATGCTTGTTCAGTCATAAATCAGAGTTGCTTTGCTTCATAACGAATGTGCAGCTATTCAAATGACAAAGACATTTTATAATTTCACATAAAGTGACCAGCCAAAGAGGAAAACGAATGGTTAGTAAAACAGAGTGGGCTCTCATCCCAACCATGCCATCATCTGTCCCTGCCATCTGTAAAGATAATACTTTTTTCTTCCAGAGTCCTGAATGAGCTGGAGGCCTCTGAATTCTTCAAGTATTACATAATATAGGAAACGCATAAAAAAAATACTTAATGATAATACAAGGAGGATCTTTATTAAAATCATTGCCCCAGCATTTTTTAGAAAATAGAGGGCTGGCAAAGAATTTGAATACCACCTCACTTAATGCATATGTTATGGAAGTTACATGAGAAAATAAATGAGCAGAGTTTTTACTTAAAGATGGTTTGGCTTAATATTACATTATGCAAAAAGCCTTAGAATAGCATCCTTCCTTAAGGAATCAGCCAATCATTTTCCGAAACATTAATTATTGAAGTAGTTCTAAAATGAAAATAATTAATGAAACTGGACATACCCAAAGAGAAAACTTCAACCCCAATCCCACGAAGCTCTCTTGCTGGAATTTCCACTTCATCCTGAGATTTGCCATCGGTAATAATAATAGCCACTTTAGGAAAACCAACTCTTGCTCCAGCAGTCTCCGTGAATGTATTCTTAATTAAGTAATCAATGGCATCCCCTAAAGCGACAGAGAAACATGTTCATTCACTACACACTACATCATTTTGCCAAAGTCAACAACTACACAATTCACTTAAAAATAATTTACATGTGATAATAACTGAGCAATAGCTTACTTTCTCATTCAAATGTATATTTCATTTACTTTAAACAATAACAAAAGTTGCATAACATACCTGTCATTGTGTTGCCACCTTTGTATGGAATTTTTTTAATTGCAGCAAGAAGTTCATCCCTTTGGTAGTATTGATTTAAGTTAAATTCAGTCCTGGTATCAGAGCTGTACTGAACAACTCCAACCCTTGTCTTCTCTTCCCCAATGTCAAAAGCAGACACAAGAGCAGCAATAAAGTCTAAAATGTACTTGAAATTATTTCTTCCCACACTCCATGAGCCATCCACGAGGAACACTAAATCAGTCCATGCACTGACAGAGCATTCTGAAATACATTTGATATATTTTTAAGTGTTGAAATATTAAATCTAACATCATTAATGAATACAAACTAACAATGCAAAAATGTTGGTTCCTTTAATCATTTTGCTCATTAGAACATACATTGTTCTTTGCCCACAACTGACACAGAGAAGTATTTTCAGTGACTTCATAAAGATGCACTTATGGCTTTAGATGTCTTTAAATTGCTATCTAAGACACAAGAAAGGACAGATACGTTACCTATGCTCCAAGACACAAGAAAGGACAGATACATTACCTAAGCTCCAAGAACATGTGGCCTAATATTTATATTGTCACCTTTTTCTTTTGTATTTTTTAAAATTTTAAATATTTTTTACAACATTTTTCATTTTTGCACAATGTATGCATTTTCATCTTGGTTATAGTCCCCATACAATTTCCACCCCCGCTTGTTTTGATCCTACTCCCTTCTCCGCCTCCCCCCCGTCCCCCCTCCTTAGTGTGTCTCTGTTTTATAGTTGCTTGTTCATTTTGAGTTTTACTTTAGTATAATTAGTCTTTTTCCTGGTCCCTTATTTAGGTTTTCTAAATTCCTGCTATGAGTGAGACCATCCGCTATTTTTCTTTTTCTTTTTGGCTTATTTCACTGAGCATGTTCCCTTCCAGCTCCATCCATGTTGCTGCAAATTGCATGAGTTTATCTTTTTTGATTGCTGAGTAATATTCCATTGTGTATATATATATATATATATATATATATATATATATATATATATACCACATCTTCTTGATCCAGTCATCTATTTTTGGGCATTTGGGTTGTTTCCATAGCTTACCTATTATAAATGGTGCTGCTATAAACATAAGGGTGCAGGTGCCCTTTTGAATTAATGTTTCTATGTCCTTTGGGTAAATACCTAGGAGTGGAATTGCTGGATCATATGGAAGCTCTATCTTTAGCAGACTCAGGAATCTCCACACAACTCTCCATAGTGGTTTGTCAACCTATTTTTATAAATTCTTTCATCACTCCTTTCTCTAAGTAAAAATTATGTAAAAACATCTGGGATCTCTACAGATGTAAGCAAGATGTTTTTACTCTGGTATTTACCAATAAATAAATATAAAACAAATGATTTATCATTCACGCAAATGCAATTGAGTTGAAGAGCAAATCTTCTAACATTCTCCTGCATTTCACAATATAATTGTCTAAAGATTGCATAGGGTTAGTCTAGAGGGGCAGGAGTCCACTAGAAGGGAAAACAAGCACGAACATGACACAAAGTAGCCAGAATATCTTCTTGTCCTATTTAGCAATATATTTAAATTTGACAACTAAATCTACTTTTACTCAACCAAGAGAGAGATAAAAATGTTACTCAAAAGTAAAAATATAGGTAGTATCCTTAAATTTCTAAAATGTAATGACTAGTTTTTATAACTGTATTTATCTTTCCTTCTCTTTGTGATGGGGGTAGGGATGGGGAAGACATGGTGGGTTTCCATTAAAATCTGTATTTGTAAGACCAATTGACTGTACTTGCAGTCAACCGGTGGGTAATAAAGGAAGTATTTGGTTAGGAAGAGAAAAGGAAAATTTTACAAGTCAAATACTAGTTACATATCTACAATTTACAAGTTGCATATCTAAATAATTTTGTATATTATTTAATGGGCCAATTTAAGTCTATTGAAAAGTCAATATTATGCATAATGCTTTCATTTGCAGTGAATGTTGATGGCTCAAGTAAAATATCAGCATGTAACTGCATACTACAAACTCCATGTCAAGTAATTAGACATCAGAAAGAACAATGAACAGTGATTTGGAAGGGAAAATTCTAGATAAAGGGAACATTGTGTTCATAATCTTTTTATGGTTATCTGGGTTATAAATCAACAGTTTTACAAAGGGGCAAAATCAGAAGTCCAAGAAACTACTTCAGAGTCCATCCTAGTAAGTCATACAAAGCAATATATAAGACAAAAGGAGGTTAGAAACTACAAAAGCCATACTAACTAAAACTGCTTTCATCTGATTACAAATGTATCAATTTATCAGAAATCTCCTAGAAAGATACTGAAAGGTTAAAACTGTCATCAACCAAAGCCTTGTAAACACTAGTGATAAGCAAAACATACAAAGAAACTTAGAAATATATCTTCACAGCAAATGAATTGCTATGACAGCATTTCTTGTGTGTTCAGCCTTACATTTCTCATATATCTCTAAACTATCATCTCAATTTTATGTTTGAGAAATGAGTTAAGTCCAGTGATGAGCTTTGTTTTTCAACTACTGTCAAAATTTTAAAAGAATATTTGGATACAGACAAATTCAAAACACTCCCAGTAAAAAGAATTTTAGTAAACAGAATGAAAAAATGATTAGAAAGTATTATAATTGCTTAGTTATATATTATAATGATATTATCTACACTTTTATATAAAGATTATAGAAATTAATATATGCATGCAAACTATGTATATAATTGGAACACCTCATTTATATTATATTGATGACATCTACAAATCCAAACAAAAAAATTAAGGGAAATATTTACTTTGTATCTCAGCTTTTCCAGGTTTCTTCTCCCCTGGCTTCATCGGACCACCTGTTTGAACTAAATCAAAAGCTGACTGTTACAAAAAGAAAAGGAATCCAGACAAATAATTCCTTAAAAGAAAATGAATAAACTGTGTTTCACCATTGTCTTTCAAATGTATTGTCCATGCCTAGCTGTCCAGACAATACTGCCAAATAAGCATTCTCTTGCAAATAAATTATTTTTAGTGAGATTTTAGATATATTCCAAAATGACATTAACATTATTGCTTGGCAAAGTTTAATGTTTTTAATAGTGTTCATTCATAACATTCTTGCTATTTCCAAGAGACCAAGGTTATAAATCAGGAATAAATTACTCACATCTTCTAATAACTCGGATCATAGAAAGAATGCCTAACACTGATGTAAATTAACTCTGCAGAACAACAAATTAAAATGAAAGTTGGAAAAATCTCTTGCAAAACAAAAGGTATAAAAGTACTTTATATGTATACTTACTTGTCAGTTGGCCTATAACTGGGACACTTTCTTCTACGTTATTATATGAAGTGATTGTCACAATATACTCTATTTCAGGTATAAGGTCTGATAATAAAGTTTCAGTGGTACTATATGCAAGGGTAAATTCTCTAGTAGGCCCATCTGGAAATACAGAAAGAAAAATATCAATGCAACAAAACATTTTTCACAAAAAACATAATGTGATATACTCCTGGATACATATAAAAATCTGAAAAAAATCAATATATACACTTTTTAGAACATCTAAACATTATTTGTCTACTATCTTCCCAAACCAAAACCTTGAATTATAGAAATTCAATAAATGGACTGTTGTTGCATTTACTTGCCACAATCATATTCAACACCTATTTGAGGATTCAAAGTTTCTGCCAGATTAAAAATATACCACAATGGAGAAAAGTGACTGATCTCAGCACCTATGGAAAGTGGTAAGTAGGTGTCTCAAAAGATTAAAAATGAATCTACCATATGACTCAGAAATTCCCCTCCTAGGCAGCTACCAAAAAATTCAAAAATACAAATTTGAAAGGAAACTTGCACTCCCATGTTTACTGCAGCACTGTTTACAATACCCAAACTCTCAAAACAATATATGTGCCCCCAAACAGATAAGTGAATCAAGAAGATGTAGTATATATACACAATGGAATACTACTCAGAGATCAAAAAGGTAAACACATGCTATTTGCAGCAACATGGATGGAGCTAAAAGGGATAACACTAAGTGAAATAAGTCAGAAGGACAAAGACAAATACTAGATCATGTAACTTATACATGGAGTAGAGAGAAAAAAAACCAAGGGCCAAATAAAGACAAACTTAAAAAACTAACCCTTGAAAGCTGACTATAGAACTGAAGCATCCAGAGGAAGAATAGGTGGGGGAGTGGTGAGAACAAAGTAGGAAGGGAGCACAATGAACTATAATGGTAAACTGTGAGTGATTTGTGATGGGTGCACTACTGTGGTGATACCTGGGGTGGGAGAGAGGAATCCTATACTTCCAAATTGCCAACAATAATATAAGCAACGTTACCTCAATTTAAAAAAAAAAGAAACATTAAATTGGAAGAAAGAAATTGAAAAAGATACTATAATATTAAGCCAAAAACTCTCATTGTTTTTATAGACTAATGTTAGATAACAAAATTTGCATAAATGAGATATAAAGCAGAAAATAGTTTGGCTTTATTTTTTTTTTTTTTTTTTTTTTTCCTTTTAAACATTTTTTTTTTTTTTTTTTTTTTTTTTTTTTTTTTTTGCTATTTCTTATTTTAAACTTTTACTCCATTGTTATTTATTTCAACAGAATTAAAAATAAGTGATGAACATATATTCAAATGCTAATTAAGGCTCTGACAGTATTATCCTATCAAAAATCTGGTTGAACAAAGCTTTTTCAATTTGGAAGGATCTAAATCTCTAGCCTAGTCTAGAAATAGGAACTCTTTCAACAGTAAGTATCCTACTTCTAGTTTCAAAGTAAAATTTTGACAAATTGCTAAAAGCTTATCTAGATGATTGCCTGTCTTGCCCCCAACATGTTCTACTTCTTTTTTTTTTTTTTTTTTTTTTTTTTTTAAATATTAAATTTTATTTTTATATTCCCCCATACAATTGCAAACGCCCGATTCTGACCCCAATCCTTCCCCTCCCGCCCCCCACCCCCCAAAAAGTGTCTCTGGTTCATAGTTTTTTGTTGATTTTGATTTTCACTTTCTTATATTCATTTTCCTGGTCCCTTATTTAAGTTTTCTAGATTCCTGCTATGAGTGAGACCATCCGGTATTTTTCTTTTTCTTTTTGGCTTATTTCGCTGAGCATGATCCCTTCCAGTGCCATCCATGTTGCTGCAAATTGCATGTGTTTATCTTTTTTGAATGCTGAGTAATATTCCATGGTATATATGTACCACATCTTCTTGATCCAGTCATCTATTTTTGGGCATTTGGGTTGTTTCCAAAGCTTAGCTATTGTAAACAGTGCTGCTATAAACATAGGAGTGCAGGTGCTCTTTGGAATTGATGTTTCTGTGTCCTTTGGGTAAATACCTAGGAGTGGAATTGCTGGATCATATGGAAGCTCTATGTTTAGTAGGTCCAGAAATCTCCACACAGCTCTCCATAGTTTGGCTTTAAATTACACATTGAAAAGACAAAGAAAGGGCCTCCCTGGTGGCGTGGCAGTTGAGCACTGCACTGCGAAGCTGTCTGCAGCCTCTGCAGTGCCGGTTCAATTCCCCACCAGCCAGGGAGAACCCCACGTGGCTCAGCAGACCTCTCCTGCCTCTCCCGCTGCTCCCCTCAGCAGTGTCTTAGGTCCATCTGCCTGCTCTGCTCCCCGCTCTGGCTCTGGTGAATTCTCTCACTCTCCCGCACTTCTGACCTGTACCCCAGTTCTTGTATAAAAATAAATAAATAAATCTTTTTTTTAAATATCTTTTGACCTCTCCACTGTTCTATTCTTTTTTTTTTTTTAAAGATTTCTTTTTATTTTATTTATACAAGCACTGGGTACAGTCAGAAGCGCGGGAGGGTGAGAGAATTCACCAGAGCCAGAGCGGGGAGCAGAGCAGGCACAAGGACCGAAGTACACTGCTGAGGGGAGCAGCGGGCAGCAGGAGAGGTCTGTGCACCATGTGGGACCCTCCTCTGGTGGCCGGGGAGCAGCCGGGGATCGAACCAGCGCTGCAGAGGCTGCGGGCAGCTTCGCAACCCGGCGTTCAACCGCTGCGCCACCAGGGAGGCCCTCTAAATAAATCTTTAAAAAAAGAAAAAACAAAGGAGTGAAAACCAACTCAAAGAAAACAACCCTTATCCACTAAAAATTAACCATAGGGAGAAACAAACTGTGTTAAAGCAATGTGTACTCCATAGTCTAATGGGTGCATACATGGCTGGATAACAACAATCCTCAGAATTGATTTAACTAAGTATCAAAATTTCAAGGTACAGGGCCTCCCCGGTGGCTCAGCGGTTGAGCGCTGGGTTGCAAAGCTGCCTGCAGCCTCTGCAGCGCTGGTTCTATCCCCGGCCATCTGCGAGGGTCCCACATGGCGCGCAGACCTCTCCTGCCGCCTGCTGCTCCCCTCAGCAGTGTACTTCGGTCCTTCTGTCTGCTCTGCTCCCCGCTCTGGCTCTGGTGAATTCTCTCACCCTCCCGCGCTTCTGACTGTACCCAGTGCTTGTGTAAATAAATAAATATTAAAAAAAATATATCGAGGTACAATGTACTGAGAGCTAATTTATATATTGATAAGTAGGTGCTTCCATTTAGATTATGCTAATTTTCAATTCAATGAGGAAACACAGTAGTTCCTAAAGACTGTTGAAATTTTTTTATTATATTAAATTTTCATCAAAACAGAAATAATCAAGAAAGGTCAGAAATGTTGCAGAGCCTTCAGAAATGTTCCTGGTTTACCTGAGGAGCACACATACTAACCAATCACTGAGACAAGACACCAGGACTCTTATGGGTTGAGTAGTGTAAGGAATATAGAAGTCAGTAACTTAAATCATGTGGAAACTGGACGGACTGTTTTTCAACTGCTTTTCTGCTTTGAGATGAATGAACTAATTAACTGCGCAGATATTTGAAGAGAAAAGATTCAAAGAGGAAAAAGTAAATTTTTGAGCCCTTTCTAAGTTCTCAGATCCTATACAATTTTTAATTAATTTCCCAATTCCCTGAAAACTCAGCATTTAAAATCATTGGTATTTTTGAAAATCATAAATATGTAACAGAGCTCTGGTAATAAGTTAAACTGACATCATCCATGTTTAATGTGTCACTCAAGACTTCTTCCTATCACTTGGCCAATGTTAATGGAAAGGGTTATTCTCCCAGTCCATGTTAGAACTAAAAGTTAATCAACAGAGTGATCTCCATAATTGGACAACATCCTGAATATTAAAAACAATTTTTGATAGCAACCAAAATACGTTTCTTTTTTTACAAACTCTTAGTCTAGGATTCACAGAATCCACCTAGCCAAACTAAATTCTTTCATCATGATAGCTTACACACTATCCCAGAACAATGTTTTCTGTGTAATGTATAGGACACTGGGTAAAAAGTTACAACTTACTTCAATGCTTAATACTTCAAATTTGGAAATGTTAAGTAGTTCGAGAAGAATATCAGGAAGTAAGAATTCTATGTTATAAAATCAAAGAATATCAGCAACACCCCGATCAGTTTAGATAGAAAACCATGCTAATAAAACACAACACAATAAAAATATAAATCTGGAGACCTCAGTCTACCATTACTAGTGACACTGGCTATATCCCTCAGGTTTTCTAAATTTTGGCTTCCTCATAATGAAATGGAAGACGAGATTCAATCATATCATCTTTGATGTCTCTGTCCTAAAACCCCAACACTTCAAAACTTACCTGTTGTAGGATCTACTGTTATTCTGTAACCCACAATAGGATCAGCTGGTCTTGCCCATGACATATGAACAGTATTTTCATCTATAATTTTAAAATTCAAGTCTGAAGGTGGGTCAACTGCAAAAGAGAGAGTGGATATTAGTTATACTTTCCAATGTCACAAAATGATAAAATTTTTAGTAAGGAATTGTGTTGAGCAAAGCTTACTAAAATTGTCTTTGCATAAATTTGTTTCCAACAAATATAAAAGATATCTTGTTGGATAAGAATAAAATTAAAAGCTGACAAGATATGACAAAACATCAGAGAGTATACATATTACAGAAGACAGCACAAAACACTTTTGCTTCTTGAATTGCTAGGTCATCCAAGAATGGCCAGCAAAATCAAGCTTAATAGAAACATGTTTGGATACAAGTACATACAAGTACATATACTAACCACATATGCAAACAATTCACATAACAATTAAAGGAATTTCAATCCATGCTGAGTGCATTTTGAATAAGCATGCCAAATCACAACCTGCTTACAACCATAGCGTTAATTTAGAACATTCATATAATACTTTTCTTCCATGATGTGGAAAAGAACCAATGATGTTTTAGTTCATTCTCTGCCTCATTGCCTTCATATTAATTTTGTTCAATAAATCTCAGTCTGTAGCAGAGATGAAAAAGTATTTTAATAAAAAAGAAGAATCATGGGAAGTTGAGCCCTATTGAGTCTCGTAAGAAAATATACATTTAAGTATATTCATATTCCTATAGACATAAATTCAAAAATGTTATAAGGAATGTTAATAATCTATAAGAATATAAAAAGAGAGATAGAGATATTTATAAAACTAATATTCTGCCTGTTTACACCAATTTGCCATATGTTTCCAAGGTGTAAACCAACACTGTTCTTTTCCTTTGCAGCAGGTATACTCCATACCAGAAATAGCATTTTAAGTTAAAATGCCAGTATGGCCCTCTACAAAACAATGGTTAATTATGAAAAGACAACATCAGTATATATTTATGGACATTAATTTACAGAACTTAAAGAAAACAGTGAAGAAGGATCAGCAATCTGAAGACATGACTGTGCATCAAAACTTGGAGAAGTAACTGACAGAAATAATTGAAAAATACAGAAAGAAATAGTTTACATACAAAACTGTATAGCATCATGCATGTGTGAATGAAATGTCAAATTGTTTTTAGTTTCCCACACTGGACAAAAGCCTCCATGTACAATAGTCATTACACAAAGACGTTTCAGAAATATTTTATAATGATATTCTCCCTGCAATGTTCATGCCTCATCATGCAGCATTGTACTGACTCACTGTCAGTGCATGGTCGATGCATTAAAAATTGTTACTATTGAAGCAGATCAACAAAGTGATGACTTTCAGTCATACTCTTAAAGAGTTGAAGTCTGAAAGTACTCTTTGTGAGTCAGAATTTTTGCATCTGTTTTGATAATTTTTGGGGGGTCTTACAGAGCTCAATTGAAACACAGTAGCTTTGAGACACGAGTCATAGAATTTAACTGGGGTTAGGGATTTATGTATTATTAATGGATATTTTAACAGAAATAAAACAAATTAAGCAAACATTTGCTTTTATGGACTACTGCTTCGAACTGTAGAACTTTTTTTTTTAACTTTTATTGGATATTCTGGTAATGGAATGAATGTTATTTTCTTACTATCCATACACAGGCAGTGAGATTAGGCTATTAATCTACATGCATAGTTTAATTATTCAATATTCTGTGCCCTAAAACCTATTGTGAAGTTTATCTATAGTCATCACTGTAGTATACAGCATGCAACAGATGTTAGTTAATAGGACAATAGGTTTTAAGAATATCATTATAAAATATTGTTCCAGTAGCAATGGCTCAGGACAAATTTAATGCAAAGGCAGACACAACTGGCCTGAGCATGCTTTTAAAAATAATCAGTACATGGAAAAACAGTACCACCAACCTTGCAAGGAAATTGACCTGAAGCAGCAGGCATTAGGTTAAAACTGCTGAAGGGCAGCAGCGGCCCACCTTGTTGATTTCCAAATGACCAGGATTCCAGATAAACTGAAAAATTGACTGTGGGGAAAAGTCTTTAACATTTCAGAGGACTTTAAGGTGTTCAAAGAAACTCAGATGTGGTACTTGGGAATCAAAAGAAGGAAAGAATGGCTGACCAACATATGTAGAACAGAGAGCCCACTCCACTCCTCTTCTTTTATCACATGTCAGACCTTTCAGGCTTGCCATTCCACTTATACATGCTTTTGTATAATAAAAGATAATAAAGCAGGTGTGTGAATGCATGTCCGCTTGAATCAATGCAAAATGATTCAATGATTTAAATAACAATTTCATTAATTTTGAAAATCTTTTCTTTTACATAAAAATAATTCACAACTACCATTGCATTGTCACAAGCAGCATCTATGGTCCCTAAAATAATGCAGATACCAGAATATTTCAAAAATGAGCTCTCTGCCTATGGATTATGACTGCAAAGACTATAAGCTATAAGTCTTAACCAAGAGTAATAGTCATCTATATAGCAATCAGCTATATATGTATTAATAAAACGTGAATACTCATAGTGAAGAGACCAAAATTTTGAATAATCACAACTAGCAGTTTAATTTTATGAGTATTACTTTCTACTCTCAAAAAGTTACATTTATGAAAGCTGCATTCTGATGATAGTTTGTCATATAAATTGGCAGAATTTTAAGCTTTTTAGGAAAAATAGTAACTAACATTTGCTGAGTGTCTATTCTGTAATAAGGAGTCAGTCACTTTATATATTGTCCCTTTTTCTTCTCAAAACAACCAGCACAGTGAGCATTAATATCCCAATTCCATAGATGAGCCAGTGAGATTCAGAGGTTAACATAACTAAGAAGAAAACCTTTGATCCCATGATCTGACTCTTAAAGTATATAATTGTCTACCACACCAGAATAGATGCTAAAAAAATAAATATTTTTCATGAAAAAGTAACTTTAGATACCTATTAGTGTATATATATATGAAGAAAAATGTACTTCATTAATAAATAAACTATTTTTTAAATACTGGTTCATTAATTATAACCTATATATCACACTAACCCAAGATGGTAATAGTAGGGAAAACTGTGCAGGGGTAGATATATGGGAACTCTATGTTTTATCTAATTAGTTATTTAAATCTAAAACCACTAAAAATAAAGTCTAGTAATCATTTTTTAAGTAAATGAAAGACAAAATTATAAATACATGTGTATTTTTTACTCTATAAAAAGTCATTATTTGATACCTGGTCAATAATATATATGTGGTATTCTGATACCTCCAATTTAAATATAGATAAAATCTGTCATTAACATTACACACTTGATCAAGCAATTTTAAAACTAAAGTTTCTATCTTCATATATAATTTTCAAAGAATATTTTTTTCATTATGTCACCCCCGGGGAAAAAATGTATGTCCAAGAGTTTACCTAATGTGCAGAGATGAATGGGTGGTTGGGTGGGTGGCTAGACTGATAGGAGGAAAACAGTCTAATAAGTTTTGGTTAAGTGTGCAAAATATGTTAAAGTAAAACCGAGAACACAGTACTAAAATATCTTAATGAAGATCTTTAGTCTGATCTTTGTGATGACTACACTGAAAAGTATGCCACTCTGATGGTAGAAACTTTTGAGTGTGCAAAATGTGGTTTATCATATTCAATAAACATTGATTTGTATTTTTCATGCAAACTAATATAAATTCAGTAATCTTTACCATGATATATTCATTTAAGGTGCTTTTACAAGACACCAAATATAACTAGTTGGAAAGTTAATATTATATAGAAGTAATGAATTTTTCCATAATATCACAAAATGTGTTCTCTCATTAAACTGAGTTGACTAGTTGTAAAGAAAAAGAAAGAAGCACAGTGTGGGCAAACTACCACTAAAATGCCAGCATTAGAATAGATGGTGTACAAGTTCTCCTCTAGTTCAAAATTTCTGTTAAAAGTTAGACACAAGATTGTAGAAATACACATTAAATGTCTTAACCTAGACACAAGGCAATTTAAGCTATGACCTCAACTCATTGACTGATAATTTTAATTGTTCATTATATATTATAAACTATTAATCACTTACTAAAATCAAAATTCTGTTTTTCATAAAACTTGTTTTATTCTCAAATTCAAGATTAATTAAAAAGTCATCTAATTCTAAGGGAAAAATGGCCATTGGACTTCAATGCAAAGTGCTAAAATTAAATGTCAGTCAAATATTATATGAAACATAAGCCAAAGATAACCACACATTCCAGGTCATCAGAGCACTGGACTGATTTTTAAAGCCAATACAGTATATGCTGTGGCTAAAAGTTATAAATTGTGAAGTATAAAAAATCATTTTCACCCCTATTTAAATAGGACAAAATACTATGCTATGAAAAATAAAGCTCCTTTTATAAATAAGGAGAAAGAAAACAATAGGATGAAGGTGGTATCACTATGAAAGAAGAAGAATGCAAAAGGTAGATACCAAAAAGTATTGAGTTTTCAACATAAAAAAAATTAAATAAATAGAAATTGGTAGGAAAATAGGATGAGTACAAGAACAAGTATGAGTGGCACCAGGGGAAGAAAAGCAACCATTGCTACTTTAGAAATAAGATCAAAATGATATGACAGGAAATAGGGGTACAAGTTGATATTTTGAAGTTTTCCCAACAAATATTTCAAAGACATTCTGTTTCCAGCCCACTGTTCCCAGAAAGACCTTGGCCACAAAGTTTGTGAGCCCTTCGCAGGCTCCTGGGTCCACTTAGTTGGTAGTTAACACAGTGGTTATGCTGTCCAGTACAGGAGCCACCAGCCACATGTGGCTCTCAGGCACTTGAAATGTGGCCAATTTCAAATGAATGCACTGCCAGCATAAAATAAACACCCACTTTCAAAAAGTTAATCAAAAAAAGAAAAACACATAACAAATAATTTTATGATCTATATGCTGAAATGATATTGTGGATATATTAGTAAGTATGCATAAGTGAAATGTATTACAAACATTAATTTTACTTTTTCTGTTTTTTTTAAGATTCATATTTATGCATACAAGAGCTGGAGTGTAGGCCAGAGGTGTGGGGGGTGGGAGGATGATAGGATTCACCAGAGACAGAGAGAGGAGCAGAACAGTCTGACTGACTGAAATACACTGCTAAGGGGAGTGGCGGTAGAAACAGGAGAGGTCTCTGTGCCATGTTGGTTATTTTCCTGGCATAGATGGAACTCATGCTGAAGTGGCTGCTGATAGCTTCAGAGTACTGAGACTAATCTCCTTGTGCCACCAGGGAGGCCCTACTTTTTCTGTTTTGGATGGGCAACCAGAAAATTTTAAGTTACATATGCAATTTGCACTTGTGGCTCACAATTTATTGGTAGTGCCAAGCTAGAAAATGAAGACCAACAAAATCCTATTTAAAAATAATTATTAAATGCTGACCCAAAAGGGTGGAATACAAGAAAAGACACCTTTTTTAAAGGATAAAAAAAGTGCTGTAGCATATGGAAATAAATACAAATTAAAAAGATACAGTGTAAGAAATATGGAAACAATCTGTAATGTCCATAGTAAAATGTTCATTTTAAGTTCGCTTTGCTAACTAGCCATCACCCAATTCAGAATTGATTTTTTCCACTTACATCATTCCCAACCTAATTCTTTTCCTAAGAATTCTCAAATCTTTCTGATTTCAAATAACTATTTTCTTAATGAGCAATAAATAGGCCACTTCAGTGAATTATCTAAAAATATCTTCAGTCAGGCTTCCAGAAGTTCCTCAAATAAAATTCCTTCCTAACAACGACATAGAAAGAAACATTAAAGGCAACCTCAACTAAGTATTACTTCATAGAGGCCACTCTGAAAAGCCTGTACATTCACACACACCCCCCCCCCAAAAAAAAAAAAATCAGGTAAGGAGACTCTGCAAGTTTCTGTCACTTTTCTAAATGTGCAATACATTTTAGAGACTATCAATTTTTCTGTACCTGTAGTCTTGAAACAGAAAATCAAAATATAATTCCATTTTTTTTTAAAGTTCAGTGTTTTCATGAAACAATTCTACTTTCCCAAGACATCTAAAAAGCACACTGGGACTTCCACAACTACTGTTTCACACAGACGTTATTTCTTTTCTCCCTTTTTCCTCACTGAAAAAAAAACAATTTTTAAAGATGGCTTCAAGGTATTACCCTCTTACCTTGAAGAACAGTGAGTCTAGTTTGTCATATTCCCAAAGATAATTGAGAGAGTACAGCAGCCCCCAAGGGGTTAGTAATATATAGAAAAGACTTGTTCAATGAATACTGAGAAATTAAGGTTCCAAGTGCCCATTGAACCGTTCTTGTTTTTTGGCCTTCTTGTTGGTTTTTGTTTTTGTTTTTTGCCATCGCCCTCTCGCTTCAGTCTGATGCTGCAGGGATGTCGGCAAGATGAGATGGGAGGGAGCCAAGGAGGTAGGAACGCCCCGTTTGTCTGGCACCCAACTTGTTTCCTGGGTTCCCGGCTGGGCCTGGGCCATGCGCCTCTAGACCCCAGGAAACAAACATGGAGCGCAAGGGCGGTGAGCCACGGGGACACACCCCGGGTCCCGCATCTCTGTTTGCCACCCCTCCCCTAGGCAGTCTGGCCACTACCTCTTTTGCCTGCACCCTCCGCCTAGCCGCCTGAGCTCCCCACAAAACACACAGACGCGCAGAGCCGCCGCTATTGCAGTCTTTTATTTCGTGTGTCACTGGGGTCGCAGCCCTCAGCTAGGTGGTTACCAATCACGCCAGCGAGCGCGCCCGCGCTCCGGGACTTCTGGGTACCAGTCGGAGGTGTCCAGTTCGTAGAGCGGGGTGCAGCCGTCGCCCCCTCCCGGATGGCTGGTGTTCCCTGAAGGCGTCGGTGTCGACGGCAGTGTGGACAGCACACCGCAGAGACAAGGGCTAGGAGATCACAGAGCACTGCACAGAATGGATTAAGCATAATACGAAAGAGCTGGACCTGAGAGTTGGAAAATGGACAAACCTTAGTAGAAAGGGGGCGTTTCTCTAGAGGAGAGAAATCACCCGGAAAAAAACAACAACAACAACAACAACACGAAGTGTAAACAGAGCAAGCAAATAGAGGAGAGAAAGATTTGGCTTTCTCCTTTCTAGAATTCTGCGTTGTCACTGAGGCAGGAGAAAGGAAGAGCATTTTACCTTCTGCATCAATGGAAGACAGGAACAGGGCCACGCCCAGGGCGGTGAGCGCTGGGGGAAGCCTGGTCCGCATGCTCGCCCTCGGAGCTCACAGCCGCATGAAGGGATCTGCAGGAGCAAGCAGAGACCGCATCAGAACCGGGTGGGTGCAGGCCTGGAACCAGGTTAGAACTGGAGCATGAACCTGGGTCAGAACCAGGCCAGATCGGCCTTAATAATCACAAACCGGGCCCAAGCATATAATGGGCCTATTGTGAAGCAATGGAAATTAAGTTCATCTACAGCAATTTAGTCATGACACTAAGAGGGAATACAGCTTAAAGAGGGTCCTGTTTTCCTGGAGGCTAGCCTACTTAGCATCCCGGGTGAAGGTCTTACCAGGCCCCACATGACTTCATCCTGCCTGGGTGATGGTTAATTCAGAGGACATTTTATCCCTGACTCAACTAAATGTTTCTTCCAGCTGGGGATTTTATTTGGCCTCTTTTTTCCTAGCTGCTGAACTCTTTAGGTAACTGTACTTTAGTGGTCTCAGGATAATTTGGAAAAGTATAATAAACCTCTTTTGCTCTCTTTTTTCTTTATTTTGTTCTGCCTACAAATATGCAGCTCTTGAGGTCTGAAATGGATTATACAGAAATATGAAAGTCACAACCGAAACCTGACCCTCCTGCTAGCTGTGTTGTCTTCACATCTGATAAATCCCTTACTCAAGATGAGAGAGAAACAAGTCTGAAATACATAATAAAAAGGGACAAGCAATAGAAGAGACAAAACACTGGTGTCTGTTTTCCTAAAATATCTTTTATAAAAACCCTCAACAATAATTAGCTTTTTCATTTAATCATTCATTTATCTCAGATTACAGGTATATATGCTCAGATGGAGAATATAGTCTATTGTGAGTCTCCCTAATTTTGTAACTAGGTTGTCATTACTTAGATAAAGATCTTATTCATCTTTTATGGTTCCCTGCATACAGTAGGTGCTTGATCCATATGGATCGAAGGGCAGATTCTAAAATATTCTAAAGTCAAATCAAGAGACAAAAGCTACTAGCAATGAACTGAACTGGGAAACTTCCAGAGGCAAAACATAAAAAGAGTTGACTCTGAGGTACATAAATCATCGTAAGGCAACAGACTGGGCCTCATGAAAAACTGAGTTGTGCTTGGGAATCCAAAAATGAGCCAAAGGTCGAGCCCTTTTCTGAGCAAAGAAACTGACAAGCTCCAACCATGTCTTTCCAAATTATTGGCACAAAGTATTGGGGCAACTTTGCTCGGCCTGAGTGTAAATTGCATTTTAAATGTCTGATGTGCATGCGTGCCAAATTGCCTGGAGCTCTTTTTTATGAAGCCAAGATTAAAATGTTGGCGCTGCTCTGGGGTCCAAGTGCTCTAGCAATTTCTTTCTTCCTAATTAACAACTGTTTGACATTTCTAACCCTCTTTTACATCAGTAAAAAACAAGAGGTGAGACTGGCCCATTGTTTCCATCATCTGGCCTTAACTTTGCTATAATAATTTCCAACTCAGTTGGCAGTCTTAAACTTCTGAAAAAGCCAACTCAGTTGGCTTGCGAAAAGTTAAAGACTGACAATCGACCCACCGAAAAGTTAAGTGCAGATTTTTTTTAACCGCTGAACTCCACAAAAACTTGAGCAATGGACGTGCTTTTGTCTGGGTCTAGCGCGCCACCTGTCGGCTGCAGACTCAGCGGTAAGAATGAATCATGTCGCGACGGGGTATCTGAACATAATTCATCCAAGCAGCCCAGCATTCCCTCCATAGGTTTTTTTTTTTTTTTTTTTAATCCCTCCTTATAGCCAAAACATTTATCTGAATGTTTAGCAACACTTCACTAAGCATTCTCAGACATAAATGTCTGAAAGCGCACTCCCCTACGTGGCAGCGAGGATTCCCTCACTTCACCCTCATGAATGAAAACGAGTCATTTGCGGGGGGAGAGCGGGAGAGAGGGGAGCTGGAATCAAGTCGTGGGGGATGCGTCTCCTTCAATCAGCTTACTCCTCCCCCACTCCGCAGCGAGAGGCCAATTCCGTAACTCTCCCAGCCAGTTAAAAAGGAAATTACCAACCCCCCGACCCCGCGGGGTCCCTCCAGATCCGGTGCGAGTCGCCTACCTCCTACCCACCGCGACCTTGACATTAGTTAGCCAAGGACGACTTCAGCGCTCTTTTCTTTTTTTGCCCCATCACTACCCATAGCACTAGCTTCACAAAACCACATAGTTCCGTTTGCCGTGGGGGGGGGAGAGGGTCTGGGGAAACCCCCAAAACAGTCTCCCCAGAGTCCCCGAAGATGCTCAATTCGGGGTGCCTCTTCTGTTCCCTAGCTGCTGTTCTTCTCTTGGTAAATGAGACGGGCGCCCCATTATCTCCGATACCTACACTCTCTAGGATTTTGGGGTGGAAACTACCTCTGAAGTTCCAGCGGCCTCCACTAAGCACCCGGGAAGAGGTTGGGAGAGGGAGCTTTCTCTAGGAGCTGGAGAACCAGTCGGCTCAACCTTGAGGTGCACTTTGGAAAGAAGAGGAGAGAGCCAGAACACTCGACCAGGAATCTGTCTCCAGATGCCACACACACCCGCGCAGCCTCGACGAGCTGCAGAACACTCAGCCGGCGCTCTAGAGAATTCCGCACCACGCGTCCCGAAAATACCTCCCTAGCGCGGAGGTTGCACGACGGCACTCGGGACAAAGCTCCAGTGGCGAGATTATGACAGGTGGCCCCCCTGCCCGGCACACCCTTCATTCAAATCGACCGCATCTGGAGAAGAAACTCCTTTACAAACAGAACCAATGAACCGGATGCTTTACGCACACACACACACACGGCCGCTCTCCATCAGCTCTTCAGAAAATCCTTTCTCCCTCAAAGCTACAAATGAATCACAAAATCTCAGTGTACGGAGTAAAATCTCCGGCACGTCTCCATTCTTACAAACCCAAACGGTCCTCGGTCAGGACCCTCAAAGACTTAGGGCGGAGCAAGTAACAGCCCATTTGCAAACTTCACTAGTTATCTTTGGGGAAGGGTGGGCTGCGAGAAAGGGATTACAAGTCGGACTAACCTGGGGCGGAGGTGATCGAGGGAGCGGCGACAGTGGCTTCCCGGCGTCGTGGAAGCCGGCGAGGGGCGCAGTCGGCTCTGGGCGGGTCGCCCCCGCACGCCCGAGCAATTGGCGCTGCGCTCCGGGAGCACCTGGCGGCTGCGGGAATGGAGCGGGTGGGCTACCGGAATGGAGAAGCAGGAGGCTGAGGATCGGGTAAGAAGCGGCAGACGCCGCGCAACAGGCGGAGAGGGCCCGGGACTGCAGCTGCCGGTGCGCGGACGCGTCAGGGGCGGCTCGCCTTGGTCGAGTGGGATGAGGCTCCGCGCCGCAGGCTACTTAATAGAGGGCTGTTCCCAGCTCTCAGTTTACTCGGTTACGAAACGCCTGAGAAGGTGGACGGCTGCCACGGGGTGATGTATGCTCCTCCGGCGGTGAAGGAGGTCTACTTTTGGGAACGTGTGCATACTTCGAGCATTCCTTCGGCGTGAGGTGGCGATCGCCGTAGTAGCCTGGCCCCGCTGGGGAGGGGGGGCTGGGGAGGAAGCCGGGCGGGGGACAGCCGCAGCGGGTTCCCTGCCAAGGGAAACCGCGAACTCCCTCCGCTTGGGGCGGGCTGGGAAACTCGGGTTTCCCTATCCGTGCGATTTTCTTTAATGAATTTATTTTCCTAAATTAAGAACAATGGGAAGGATGGAAGTAACTCGCATTTTCAGAACTTCAAAAATGTGTATCCCACCCCATCCCCCACATCACCACCTACACCTTCCTTCCCGCAGCCCCCCAACCAACCCCCGACACAGCCCCCCCCTCGGCCCCGCCCCCCGTCTTGGGTGCACTTAAAACCGATTTACAGGGTTTCCATTAACTAACTGTCTGTGCACGCGGCGCGCCTTCTGTCTTTTTCAATCTCAAAGCAGCGATTGGAAACCCGGACTACCGCCCGCGCGGGGCTCAGGGATGGGATGGCTTTCCCAGTCCTGTCTCCTTCCCCTGGTGCTTCGGGAGGGAACTGGAAGCTTAATTTGAGCCAAGAGAGGGCGAGAAACGCTATGAAATCTAAGGGTCCTCAGAACTGGAAGCCACTGTAGAAATGTCTCACTAGAACCAGAACAAAACCTGGTCCCCGGTGGAAGCTTCGACCTTATAGCTTTGACCTTAAAGCCCTTCCCGAGTTCAGGGAACGAAAGGCTCAACTTTTACACTACTGTAGGGAAGATGGAGGCCAAACAGAGAGTTGACAATCTGACAACATCACCTCCTCTTTTGACACCCATCCCCTTTCTTCCACCCCTCAGATCTGAGCTGGGAAACTGGTTCCCAGACTTGCCAAATTGCACTAGGCGTACTCGAGGAAGCTCGAGTCTCTTTCACTGTGGCATCAGAATAGTGCCCCGGGAGAGGTTCAAATTACAAGCATCTGTGCGCTCAACACAAAGGCTGCGTCTTTTGACCTTTTGAAACCTAAGGGTCATCCCGGAAGGTTTAAGCTAGGAGGGTGGAGCAAGAAGGGAAGGTAGGGGCCGCGACTCTGGAATTGACCTCCAGGAATAACAGAAAGCGGACTTCTGGTCGCCAATATGAACTTCTCTTCCCCTTTAGATCTGGCGTCTGTAAATTGGCCTACCCTCCACCAGGCAGGATATCCTCAGAACTTGCCTTTAGAATGACTAGAACTTGCAGGGCGACCCTCTGCCCTCCACCCAGGCTGCCTCCAACAAAATCCAGAGGAAGCTTGAGCGAGGACTGGAGAAAAAGAATGGAGAAAAATGAGAGTCGCCGCCTCTGCACATTCCCCGAGCACACACAGCCCACTCGAAGTCCAGCTGGGCAGCTCGTACAAAGAGCCCACACACGCTCAGTGCTCAGGGTTTTCCCCTTCACACTCGCACAAATCCGGTGTCTGGCGCAAACCACCAGGACATCAGAGCATCCCGGATGTGGCTAGGCGGACGTGCACTGAGCAGCTTGCTGTCGTCAGAGGAACCTATAAGCCCCTATTCACGGACTGTGAGGAAATGGCCTCGACACCCGAGTCCTCGACACCGGAGTCAATTCTTCACTCGCACCCCCACTTGACTCTTCTCTCACTGCTGCTCATGGGTGGTGGGTGGCACCCTCAAGGACACAGCCCAAGAGCAGTGAGGTCTTGGCAGTGGTGGTCCCAGCACCCAGTAGTGCGGTGCCCTGCCACTTACACCCTGGCTGGTGCCTGGGCCTAGAACAACCAGGGACCCCTGTAAAATCTACCATCCACCCACCCCAAGCTAGAGAAAGGAAAAGGCCTGCCTTTTCAGCCATCCCAAGCCTGTGGGGGGTTGCATTTAGCCCAGGGTTGGATGTGGATCTCTCTCACTATCTTCTTTCTTTGTGTACTTGTAAAAAATTTATTGTTGACTAGGGAAGGATGTATCTTTAGGTATTGATATTCTTGGTTTAAAATGAGCCACTATGGGGCCTCCCTAGTGGCGCAGCGGTTGAGCGCTGGGTTACGAAGCTGCCCGCAGCCTCTGCAGCGCCGGTTCGATCCCCGGCTGCTCCCCGGCCACCAGAGGAGGGTCCCACATGGCGCGCAGACCTCTCCTGCTGCCCGCTGCTCCCCTCAGCAGTGTACTTCGGTCCTTGTGCCTGCTCTGCTCCCTGCTCTGGCTCTGGTGAATTCTCTCACCCTCCTGCGCTTCTGACTGTACCCAGTGCTTGAATAAATAAATAAATAAATAAATCTTTTTTAAAAATAAATAAATAAATAAAATGAGCCACTATGGACAAATGTGTGGCAGTTTCTCAAAACACCAAAAATGGATCTACCATATGATCCAGCAATTCCACTCCCAGGCATCTCTCCAAAGGACACAAAAATATTAATTCAAAAGGAAACCTGCACTCGTTTATTGCAGCACTATTCACAATAGCCAAGATATGAGAACAGCCTAAATGCTCCAAATGCTCCAAAGCAGATGACTGCCTCAATGGAATACTACTCAGCCATCGAAAAGAAAAACTCATGCCATGTGTGGCAACATGGATGAAGCTGGAAGGGATTACGCTAAGCGAAATAAGTCGGAAGAAAAAGATAAATATCTGGCAACCACCACTACCATAACTATACCATAACTAGCCATAACTACCACTTACATGTGGAATATAAAGAAACCAAACAAAGGATCAGGAAAAAGACAAAACTTGCAAGCTGACCACAGATCTGAGGCTTACAGCAGGGGAATGGGATGGGAGAGGGGTCAAAACAGGGAGGGACGAACACAAGGGACTGTGTTGATGGATCACAGGTGTTATGGTGGTGGGGAAACTACCAAGACTACACCTGAAGGGAGAAATCAAATACTATCCAAAAGCACACAAAAATGTAAGAAAATAAATATAAAACTTGAAATGAAAAATAAAATGACTATTCTGTTTGGCTCTGAGCTGCAAAAGCATCCATCAACTTGGTAGTTGAACACTCACCCTTCACAGAGCCCAGGGCTGTCTCAGTTTTCCTTTTCAGGAACCTGGAGGCCACAGACTGTTACTAGAGGAGTCTGCCCCTGAGAGAGCTGAAAAATTGGTTGGCTCTCAATGCAGAGCCCTGTGCTGGGGCCCAGAGGGCCTCCTCTCTTGCCCAGAGTATTTTCACTCAAATATTTAAGTTTAAAGAATGTGAAGATAATTGCTGCAAAGGATTGTAGGTATCATAAATCAAGCCTCAAACATCCTCTCACCCTCAGGAAAAGGGTCCCTAGGTATAACTTCAAGAGCAGGATGAGGGAAGAAAAGGGGACAATGTGCACAGAGATGGAAATCCACAAGCTAAATTCTAGTACAATCCCAGGGAGCCTGAACACGACACAAAAGTATCCAAAGGGACGCCTGATGGGTCTCCCAGCATGAAATTCGCATTGTTTGGACGCCACGGCCCAGTGTGCTAGACTAGGAGTTTACAAACGGGTAAAATAAACAAATAAAAATCTGAAAATCCTCTCCCTCTCTGAGCCCTTCTGTAGTGCGTCCAGTTCTTAAAATCCCTTGGAATCCATCAAGGTCTGCAACAAACTTTTGATAATGTATCGATTGGTTGGATTTGTTCAGTTTGGCTACTTTCTGTGCTTTTAGTCCTCGGATTATATCCCTCACCTCCCTCTCTACACTCTCCTTAATCTACTGCTCCCACCTCTTCCTTCTCCGACTCCTGGGTTCCCTGCGGCTCGAGCTTCAGAATTCTTGTCTCACAGCGCTCTCTAGTGGTCAGTGCGGACCCTGGCTTCGGAGGTCAAAGTTACAGAACCCGGTTCAATTGTAGAAGAGTTCTTGAAAGACGCGTCATTCATTTCTGAGTCTCAGGACTGACTGAGAAGATACAGGAAGGGAGAACGGGTGGTGAGGTGGCAGGAACTGTCTTTGTGCCAGTTAACTCGTCGCAACAGAAATTCTTTACCTGTAGCTGCGAGGGACCAGTCAGGTGTAAACGAAGAGGAGTGGCATTTTTGGAAGTTCAGATGACAGCCCATATTCCTTCAATTTCTCAAAAGACAAAAGTGCCTCCTCAATGATTTACTTGAGTATTAACTTAGCCAGCCTGCCTGGCAACAGATGAGGCAACTTTTGGGTGTTTTCATTGCAAGTTCTTGCTGATTTACTTTGTGGGGAAGAAAACAAAAACCTGAGCTCACCGCGCGCTGACTGCAAGGCACTAGGAGCGGGGACGGGGTGGGAGGGGGAGCGTGGGCAGCAGTACCCAGAGGGGGTGGAAGGGTCTTGCATGAGGAAAGCTGGCACAGAGCAGCAGTGAAAAACAAGAAAAACAATTGAGCTGAGGTCCTGCCCTGGGCCACCTGAGCAATTTCATGTGGCCCGGCTAAGTCTCCCCAGAGATTATGCCTTCGCAAAATTTTAAGATTACAATTGGGGGGCCACCCTAGTGGCTCAGGGGTTAAGACGCAACCTATGAAGCAATCCGCAGCCACTGCAGCACATGTTCAATTCCCGGCGGCCAGGGAGCAACCCACATGGTGCGGCAGACCTCTCCTGTCTCGCTCGCTGCTCCCCTCAGCAGTGTATTTCCGTCAGTCTGCCTGTTCTGCTCCCCGCTCTGTCTCTGGTGAATCCTCTCACCCTCCTGTGCATCTCTGGCCTGTACCCCAATTCTTGTATAAAAATAAATAAATCTTTAAAAAAAAAAAAAGATTACAATTGGGAACCGTAGACAATTGCCTTTTCTGTACAAGCAAAACTAAGGAATCCAGAAACCAAAACCATCCCTCTGCTCGCGTTCATTCTTTACAGTTTGTGCTTCCTCACAAAAGGCTATTTTCAGCGAAGCCTGTGGGCTTTGTACATTCTTCACTAGGACCTTCTTACTTGCGCTGTAACAACTGGCCCCATCTGAGTAGGGGCATTTTTGGCAGAGAAAATGAAAACATTTGACTGTTACAGAAGGTGACTAGGCCGCGTGACCTCAGAAAGTTATAGATAGCTGCATAAAAAGCAATGAAGCTTCAAAAAAAAAAAAGGCACTGCATCCAAAAGCAGTATCTTCTTACAATGAACATTTTAAATTTAATAAAAATCAAGCCCTGCTGGGAGTTGATTATACAGTTAGCACTGGCCTCCTTGATTAAAGTATAAAAGATAAAAGGAAATAAGTTCTTTTAAGAGTTAAGAAAACCAACCCTCTGCACTTCCTCCTTATTATTACGAGATTAATACTGTTCAAGTCATGCTACCATGCTGGGGACCTGGAATCTATCTTGTAACCATCAAGAGTACCTTAAGACCCAGAATTTTTAATTTTAAGTCAGAGTGCTGCTCTGGGCAGTTGGCATGTGTGCCCTGACACAAACTTTCAGGTTGGCAGAAAATGTGAAAAAAAAAATATCACCCCATTTTTCAAGATTTAGTCTTGGCCCTCAAACTCACTGCCTAGCAAACATTCAGAAATGGGGAAATCATAGACAACAAGGTTTCATTGCTGTCTATTGGAGCTCCTGTGTGGCACGAAGTATGAGCACACAATGATTCAAGTTGACAATGCATTACATGCTCACCAATTTTTTCAGCTAAGTGTATGCAGCACGCTGTCCAGGTATTCAAAGCAGACAGGATGCCCATCTTTGGAATCCTCCTAACTCTAATGTGGAATGCGCCCCCTGGTGGACAAGAGGAAAAGAATGGCCATTATCTGATAAGATTCCCAAAATCATTTTCATCTGGAACATTTATTCAGCAAATGCTGTTACTCTGGGCATTATGGTCTCTAGAAACTGTGGGCGATTTTTTAAGGAAAATAAGAAAAGGCCTTGCCCATAAAAAACTTATATGTAGTAATGAAGACCAAAATTAAAATAAGTGAAAGTCATATAATTTAAGGGAGGTCTAGAAACAGTGTTAAATAAAATCTAAAAGACCAATGTGAAAAAACAATTTGGTGGTAAATGCATGGCATAGAAGAGCAACATAAACGACATCAAAGGAGTCAATCAGCTCAACCCATGACTTAGAATTTCTGGGGGGGCAGAGGGCAGGGCTGGAATAAAAGAATTTCTCCACAAACCAATTTCTCTACAAACCAATATTTCCACAAACCAGTAACAAGAGGAAAAGGGGGGAAGAGTATACTATTCTAGAAAAAAAATATGTAGGAGTCATACCAATCAAATAATAGTAAGAACTGAAGTCTCTGAGATTTTTATCCTACTTGCAACAGTTTCATGGATGCTGGCAAAACACTTAAGGAACAGAGATATAGGACTGCATGGGTTGCAGCAACAGCAGTAACCACAGGATCATGATATGCACCCGTTCCCCCAAGTCCCAGCTCCCACAAGGGTAATGCAGAGGTCTGTGGCCCTTGCATACACAGTAGGTTGCATTGCATGAATGGAGTCTGAACTTGGGCAGCCCATTTCTTATATAAGGGCAGTAAGCCTGCCTGACTATTGCTCTGAAAGGGGATACTATCTTTGTTATATGATACAGTAAACAAATCTACCTTGTACTCTTAAGAGGGAAATCATCTCTGTCTTCGAGCGTTCTAGCATAAAATAGCCTAGAAAAGGCAATCTACAACAAACGCAGAAAATATCTTTGTGGCTAGACAGGCGGGAATGTGACAGACCTGTGGAGATATGTCACGGGAAAGAGAGAGCACTGTATGTCAAAGTGGTCCCTGAAGAATTTCTGGAGGAGGAAGATTTTAAAGGACGAGGAGTGAGCATTCCAAGCACAAGATGCAAAATGAGAAGCTGGAAAAATAGCAAAGGGCAGGAAATGTCTTGGGCAATAAATAAAACTGAGTTGTTTTAGCACAAAGTTTGTGAATACAACTGGAAGTAGCCAAGATGCTGGAATTTAATTCTCCAAATATTAAAATGTATCCCAGATACTGCACAAAGCATGTTTCCCATCTCAGTCAATGAAATTTCATTCTTATCTCAATGCTATAGTTTAAGGATTGAGGCTCAGAGGAGTGAAGTGGTTTCAGAGGAGTGAAATGGCAGTTTTCTGACACCTAAGTCCATTGTCTTTTGAATATATTAAAATGGAAATGCTTGTGAAACAAAATAATGACAAAAATCTTGCTGTAAAAAAAAGCCTAATCTGGTCCTGGGGCTCACAGTAACTTACTGGCAAGACAGCCTGCAAGCTGTCAAGGAAGGTGGGGAGGGGGTGCCAGCATCCAGGTAAGAGAGAGGGACTCTCTGTCACAGGTCCCAGCAGTGAATCACACTGGGAAAGACATTTGACCTTCGGAGTCAGAATGGGAAAATATCTGCAGGTGGTGGGGCGATCTCAGATGACTGGAAGAATGATGATTCCTGGGGAGGAAATTAGGGAAGTAGGGTGGGCAAGCTAGTTTCATGAGAACATGACAAAAAAGCATTAGACAAGCCTTATGATCAAAATTCTTGGGACTGTTAGCTTAATAAACAAACTTTACTGGCATCTGCTTGCTATATTTAAATAAATTAAAATAACAGCCCAGACAGATACAGACCTTTTTTGGAGAGATACATCGTTCTCTTGTTCTGGGTTGTGTACTCGGTAAAAAACTACTGAAAGAGTCACATTTGCACTCTGTGCAACAGGCAGTTATTCAAAGGAAAAACGATGCCATTGTTGTTCCTTGGCTCTCCCGCAAGCTGAATACATAAACCTTGCATGTGATACAAAAGCATCTGGGAAATGCTTAAACAATTTTCTCCATCCTCCCCCTGTCTCTCTGCTGCCCAAGTGATGGGATCATCAAGACGAAAGTACATTGAGTCCTCACTCATTGTTTAAATTGAGGAAATCATTTCAAAGTCTAACACATGGTCTGGTTTGTCAAAGGAAAATGCTAGTTTCTTTGAATGACTACTTTTCTTGTGTTTTTGGTTTTTTCCTGGTAGCAATAGCTTTGGAACAAAATCACTGACTGACCCCCCCCCCAAATAAAAGATTCTGATCTCAGAGGTAAGGAGCAATTAAGGCCGTGGTCACCACAGGGATTTAGTTGGAAAGCCAAGTTTTGAGTGTCCAGTTTGTTTTCATTAATACTTTTTTAATATGAAAAAAGACCAGTAGAGGCCTTTGCCTTTATTGTTCATTATTACTACCTAAGAAAATGAGGTTGACATGTTTGACCTTGAATTTTCTAGCAGCACCTCATGCTCATTCAGATTTTTACACATGAGGAGAGGGGAGGGTCTCAGCAAATCAATAATGGACTTGGATGCTATGGCCATGGACTGACAGAATGGTGATGCCCTGGGGAATTGGGAAAATCAGGCAAACAAGCTAGTTTTAAGGGAGCATGACAAAATCAGTTTAGATATACCTTATATGTGATAACAATCCTCAAGAGTTTTTTCCTAATAAAAAATTGGTGTAACTTTCTACTCTTAATAAAATAGCAAACAATGGATGCTGTGTCCATCTCAGTGATTTCCCCCTACTCATGCCCCACAGCGTGACTCCCTAGTGACTTGAGCAGGTATAAGCCAATGAGCCTCAAACTCACCTGAGCAAAAATATCACTCAGGGAAACGGAAAAACTTCTGCACTGATGTTTGAGCCTAATAGGCCTACACCCCATAGGCCAATTAAATCAGATCCTGGTGGGACCTGGACACGGGTATATTTTTAAAAACACCTGGATAGTGCTGATGGCCAGTGAGGGTACACACATGTTCTTTTAAACTAAGTTCTCTTTGCTATTCATGAAGTCAGTGCCTAGGCCTGCTGAGCACTCCACTGCCACCCAGACGATTGAGAGGAGTTTTCTAGAACCAGTTAGTAGAAGGTCTAACCAGCTGGAAGGCTGGTTCCCAATTCAGTGATCCAAGTGAGTGTTTGAATTTGGGTTCAGTCTTGCCAGCAGTAGCTAGGGAAAAGTACAATGAGGGAATTGGCACACTGAAGGAAAAGTCATGGCCACGGTCACAGCACTAGTAAATGAAGAGCCAGAATCAAGCCCTACCTACTTCCCAGCCTCTGCAGGCCCCACTTCAATTTTACACCTGGAGACATCTGGCTCATTGTTGTCACTGGGTCAAAAGTTCAAATCAGAAAAAAAGATGCTACAGCTTTCACTTGCCAAAGGCCACCCAAGATGCTATTTTTTTCTTATTCTTACTAATGTTGATGCTAAAATACAGATCCAAAGGTGAGAAATTTTTTTCTTTTTTTTGATTAAAAAAAACACATTTTTTTTTTTTTTACTCTATTGACATTCAACAGATTAGTTGAATACTTGCAGAGAAGAAATGAAAATGCCTGGTAAGCCTCATGTACTGATGATAGGGCTTATCACAGTGATGGGACCAAGAGGATCCTAGAAATGAAGTCACTCACCCCCTCATTTCATATTTGCAAAAGCTGAGAACCAGAGATGTTAAGTAACTTGCTCAATGTCATATTTCTCTCAGCGGTGCCAGGACTAGAATCCAGGTGCCAGCTGCTTGGTTGGTCTTCTTTCCACCATTCTGAGTGCTCTATTCCTGGGCACATTATTAATTTTGCAAAACATGCTGAGACTCATTGCCTCTCTATCTCAAGAATGGGGTTGGACTAGACCAGTGGAAGGCTGGCACTTATCACAACACATCTGCATCTGCAATCTTTTAAAGTTAAGGCAAAACAAAACTTGCCACAAATAGTCAGTGACATCTGCTGCTTGTGTGCTAGGCCCACCCAACACTTCCCAGCACAGTCAGTTAAGCTGCTATTTAGATGATCAGATGCCTCAGGCCATTAGCTCCTGTTCCAAAGTGAGCTAGAAGGGGAGGTAGCTCCAGTGTCTATTTGCTCTCCCTGTGATCTGAGGGCAGGTAAAAGGACAGTCCCAGCAAGACACTCGTATCCGATAACAAGGAATGACTGCTCTCTTCCCAAGACCACCTCTGGGAATCCATGAGGACATTGTGACACCCATTTTTAATCAGTCCTCTCCTGAAAATGCCCACAACCAGCAATCTATTGCATGGGAAGGGTTTTGCTGATAGCAAAAGAAAAATAAGAGGAACTAAAGCCCTCATGAAAGCCAAGAGGCAGTCTGATGCGTAGCTGTGTTCAAGCAAGTCCTCAGATATTCAGACCCTTTACATCTTATTACTCCACGTATGAGTCGTCTGTTTCAAAGTTTCCACATGGTCCAAGATAGTTGCTATTGCTTAAGATGTATGAATTTGCCAAAAGGAAAAGGCAAAGAACAAAATTTACTGGGAAGTGGGAGGGAGAAGGGAGGGAGGCGAGTGATCGTTGCTGTCTTCTGAGGAAGATTTCCACAAGCTGTTCTTTGATGATGGTAATTTATATTTTATATAGCCACATGGCCACATAGAGCTGTAAAGGAAGCTTGACAATCTAGTTTATTCTGTTCACCCACATGCCCATCCAGAATTCTATTATTAAGAAGGAGAGACCAGATAATGGGAGATGAATAGCAGACTCTACCAATGGGTAGATAGCAATCTGGTGGTAAATATCTATCTTCTGTGGACATCTATGCCAGACACTTGGTATGTAAAAAGCAAGCTAAGCTGAGGCCTGTTCAAGATATCAAATAATCCTGGTTGCTGACATCAGAATTCATGAGACTTTAATCAAACTTTTGAATCAAAAAAAATTTTTTTGAATCATTCCACTCAGCCTGGAGAACTAGCAGTCAAGCACAGAGGAATCTCCTTCATGCTATTGTCTTCAGAAATTCCTTCATTCCTATTAACTCCTGGCCCTCACACTCAGCATAATTTTGAGGCTGGCTTTACTTGAAAGCAAAACCATCCTGTGAGCTAGACAGTCTATGGAAACAGCAGGTCCCCGGAGAACAAAGGGGCCATGGAATCGTTGTTGATGACATCACTGCAGGGACATGTGTTTTCCCCAGCGAGTCATTTGCTCCATTAAAACTTCATTCCATCTTTCCTATCATAGAGGGCATTGAAAGGATTACATGACTTTTTTTTATAAACAAACATTATACTGGAACACGAAGAAGGCAAAATAAATGGATTTATAAATAGAAAGGGAATATAGAAAGATTTCCAGGAAAATGTAGAAGTTTTATAAATGAGTATGGTAGAACTTCTCATGTAAAAAGATGTTTGGGGCTTGTCTTAGAGATGACAGAAAAGTCACAGACCCTCAAAAATTTAGAAGGCTCCTGTTAGCATCTCAGATCGACTTGAATCTCTCTTCAAGTTCATTGAAATGTAATCTGAGTATTACAATACAGCACAGAACCTAAAATTGAAGGACAAATTCCAGTCATATTTAAAACCCAACAATTTGTTCTCTGATCTAAAATGGAGTGGTGAAAGATGTGTGTGAAAGTGCCACAGGGCACCTACCCCAAAGTATGTAGGATGTTTTTAAGGAGGAAAAGAGATTAAATGAATCTAGAAGGGAACACCCTTAATAAGGTAAGTATACTGTAAGAGTCAATAGAGGGCCTCTCCGGTGGCACAGCAGGTTGAGTGCCACATTGTGAAGCTGTCCACAGCCTCTGCTGTGCAGGTTCGATTCCCGGCCGGCCACGGAGATACCCACATGGTGTAGCAGACCTCTCCTGTCTCGCCCACTGCTCCCCTCAGCAGTGCCTTTGGTCTGTCTGCCTGTTCTGCTCCCCACTCTCTCTGGTGAATCTTCTCACCCTCCACACCTCCAGCCTTTACCCCAGCTCTTGTATAAATAAAATAAATCTTAAAAAAAAAAAGAGTCAATTGAAAGTTGTACAGAAAAGACTGAAAGGGGAGAGGGTAGTTTTGCCTGACCAAATATAATTAACCAATAAAAGGAAACACTCACAATACACACACACACTGAAGAGCACATCTTGATGCAATGCCTACAAGCATCATTCCCTTCATAGATAATATTATTTCCTTAGCATCCCAGTGAAAATTTTTAAAAATCTGACGTTTAAATATTATAGGAGGGTACATGATTTCCTTAAAGCCACATGACTAGAAAGTGAGACAGTTCGTTCTCAAATCCAAATCAACTGCCACCGTTGGCAAAGACATGAGCATCTTTTTCCAGTCTCTTTACAGCCTGGATATTGTCATCTGGGTCTCTTCTCATCAGGCACCCTGCTCTTCCCGCCTATGACTCCCCGCCAGCAAGCAGCCCCTAGACTCAGACTGTCTTTAGAATGACTCCACAGCCAACCCTTAGCTAGATCTTTGGAAAGTAGCCCCGATAAACCTTGATGGCATGCTCCTGCAGTATCACTTCCCTGGGGACGTTGAATTCCAAAAAAGTATTTGTGTGGGGAGGGTGAGGGTGAGGGTCAAATGACACTTCAAACAAGGAGTTTCAAATATCACTAACAAAAACAGTAGAGGAATCATTTGGGGAAGAATGATTCTTTTTTTAAAAAATTGTATTTATATATATATTTTTTACATCATTGTTCATTTTTAACAATTTTTGCTTTCCCCCTCCCCCTCAGGTGTAGTTCCCATAGAATTTCCTTTACCAATTCACCCATGCACCATCACCACAGTTGGGGAAGAATGATTCTTATTCAACAACACTACTCTAGAAACCAAAAAAGCTAGACATAAAATACCAATCCATCTACGGCTACACATTTTATTTCTTTCTTTAAGATTTATTTATTTATGCAACAAGAACTGGGGTACAGGCCAAAGATGCAGGGGGGTAAGGGGATTCACCAGAGACAGAACGGGGAGCAGAACAGGCAGACTGACTGAAACACACTACTCAGGGGAGCAGTGGGCGAGGCAGGAGAGGTCTGCTTCACCATGTGCGTTGCTTCCTGGCCGGCCGGGGATCGAACTCATGCTGCAGAGGCTGAGGATTGCTTCATAGTGTGGTGCTTAACCTCTTGCGCCACCAGGGAGACCCCTACTTCTACACATTTTAAATAATGTATGACAACTATAAAGCCAAAAATCTAGTATAAATATTTCCCTGGTATACATTTTTAAAGCCATTTGGACTGAAAACCACATATACTACTTGCAAAAATATAAACTGGTAAAATTGCTTTGGAAAAAGCTAGCATGTTGTTATGCTACCATAAAACTAAAAAATCTCAATTCTGTGTATTTTACTGAAGAAAAATGAAAGTATTTGTCCCTATGAAGAATGCTTATACCAATATAATATTCAAAAACTGGAAATAATGATAATGATAATAAATAAGCATATTTAGATGGTATGGAATGGATCTACTTAGACATGAAAAGGAATAATCTATTGCTATGTACAGCATGAATGGATCTGAAATCCAATGCCTAGTGAAAAAAGTCAGATGTAAAGGAGTACACACCTCATGTGATTCCCTTCAAACGATAGCATAATATTGTTGAAACTAGAGTCAGAAATCAGAACAGTAGGGCCTCCCTGGTGGCCTAAGGGTTAAGACTCAGTGCTATCACCACCAAGGTTTCAATTCAGTCCCTAACCCCTGGCCGACTGGTGCAATAGACCTCTCCTGTTTCACCCACTGCCCCACCATAGCAGTATATTTCAGTAAATCCATCTGTTCTGCTCCCCAGTCTGTCTCTGGTGAATCCTCTCACTCCCTGTACCTCTGGCTTACAGCCCAGTTCTTCTATGCAAAAAAAAAGAAAAAAGAAATCAGGACAGTGGTTTCCAAAATCTGGGGGTGGGGTAAGAGATATTTGGCAAAATTCTTTAAACTGTACAGTTTTTAAAAGTTAATTTTCTTGTATGTGAGCTACTCACTTTTAAGAGTCAAATATGTGGGAAAATATGTTTGAGATTTTTAAAATCTCAGATCTAACAAAATGAATTTTTAATTATTTTTATTAAGGTAATGTTGCCTTACAGCACTTTATATTATGTTTTCAGGGTATAAGTTCACACCTCTTTAAATATATGTTGTCACATCACACCCACCACCAAAGTACTAATAATCCTCCACCATAGTCCATTGGCCCAACCCCCCAGCTCTCCACCCTTCGTTCTCCCTCCCTGGTGGCCTTAGTTCCAGACAGGTTTTTATGGTGTTTTTTGGTTTAATTTTGTATGTATTTTTATTTAGTTTCTTTATATCCCACATCTGAGCAAAGTCATCTGGTGTTTGTCTTTCACTGATTTATTTCACTTAGCATAATCCCCTCTAATCCTCCAATTCCATCCATACTGTCACAAATGGCAAGATTTCATTTTTTGGACCTCCCTGGTGGCACAAGGGATTAAGACACAATCTATGAAGCTGTCTGCAGCCTCTGCAGCACGAGTTCAATCTCTGGCCAGGGAGCTACCCACATGGCACAGCAGACTTCTCCTGTCTCCCCCTACCCCCGCTGCTCCCCTCAGCAGTGTATTTCGGTCAATCTGCCTATTCTGTTCCCCACTCTGTCTCTGGTGAATCCTCTCAACCCCCACACCTCTGGCTTGTACCCCAGATCTTGTATGCGTAAATAAATAAACCTTTAAAAAAAAAAAGATTTCATTTTTTAAATAGGTGAGTAGTATTCCATTGTGCATTTATAACATATCTTCTTTATCCACTAATCTATCCATGGGCATTTCAGTGGTTTCCATAACTTAGTTATTATAAACAGTGCTATAAAGAACATAGGAGTGTATATATCCCTCCAAATTAGTGTTTTCAAATTCTATGGTGGATATGTAAGAATATGGTTGCTGGGATAAATGATAAATCTATTTTTAACTTTAAGAGCACTCTATACTGTTTGCCATAGGTATTGGACCACCTACAGTATATAGGGCTTCTTTACCTCTACACTCTCACCAACACTTGTTGTTTATGGTATATTTATGCATTTTTTATTTGGGCAGTTGTCACTGCTATGAGGTAGAATCTTATTGTTGTTTTGATTTGCATTTCCCTCATAATAATTAACGATGAACATCTTTGCTTGTGTCTGTTGAACATCTGTGTATCTGCTTTGAAGAAGTGTCTATTTAGAGTTTCTGCCCATATTTTGGTTGGGTCATTTGCTTTCTTGCTGTTGAGTTTTCTAAGCTCCCTATAGATCTTGGTTATTAGCCTCTTGTCAGATCTATGGTATGTAACTATGAGAAAATGTCTTTTAGAAAAAGAATATATAGTATATTTGCTTCAAGACAGACATCATATTGGTATTCAGGAATACAGAAATGAAAGACATAGTCCATGACTTTAAGGCACTTACAGTCCACTGGTGAAGAGAGAAAAGCAAACAAAGTCTCAACAATGAGTAATAATTGCACTGATGCAGACATGAAACAGCAGGATGGAGTAGATGGAGAACACATTGGGTTTCTCAGTCAGATTTCTAGAAATATAGACTCCCAGAAATAAAGATGCATGAGCTGAGCCAAGACACTGTGGGAGGCAACAAGATAAGAGAAGACATCCCAGGCTTCCCTAGTTGTGCGAGGGGTTAAGCACCACACTATGAAGCAATCTGCAGCCTCTGCAGCATGAGTTTGATCCCCGGCTGGCTAGAGAGCAACCCACATGGTGAAGCAGACCTCTCCTGCCTCGCCCACTGCTCCCCTGAGCAGTGTGTTTCAGTCAGTCTGTCTGTTCTGTTCCCCACTCTGTTTCTGGTGAATCCTCTCACCGCCCCCCCCCACATCTCTGGCCTGTACCCCAGTTCTTGTATGCATAAATAAATAAATCTTTAAAAAAGAGAGAGAGAAGACATCCTTAGGTAAGGAGAGAGAGAGAGAGAGAGAGAGAGAGAGAGAGAGAGAGAGAGAAAATTTCATGGATCTGCTGAGGTTTTGAAAATTGCCAGAATGAGCAATGTAAAGAATGAAAATTTGGACAACATGTCAGAAAATAAATTCCATGGCAGTGAGCATATTAAAATATGAGCTGTTCTTTCCAAGGAAATGAAAAATGATCTTGAGAATCCAGAAAAGCAAGCTCATAAAAAAAAAAACCCAGAACTGTTAAATATTAATAATAATCATTCTTTACTTTAACATAGTGAACTCTTCATTCTTTAGTGAAAATAATCAACACAGACTTTACTGCTCCATTCCATTTCTAATATCTACTACTTTATGTCATTTTACTTCATTTCAGTAGTTTAATAGCTTGATTTTAACTTTCTTCTTGTTTTCAACTTTTAGGAAAAGTTAAGAACACAAATATCTGGCTGGCTGGCTTGAAGTATCACTGTGTGACACACAGAAATCATTTAGCATTTTGTGTTACTTCACGGTACAAATTACTTCCCAAAGAGGCAGCAAAAACTACAATGTGATGATCTAACTAAAGCAAATATGTAATCTTATAAAACAGATTCACACTATATGTTATTCCATGGTACTTTTTTTGTATTAGATTGACCAGAACTTTGTCACGTGGCTATAATTAATTGCAAGGGATGATGGGAAATGTGGTCTTTATTCTAAAGTCATGTGCCTACTGATAGAAATGGGGGAAAAATGGGTATTGTGATAAGCAGGAATCCCTGAACCAAAGGTGAAATTCCTTTTACCCTCTTATCAGAATGTGTAGGCCATAGAATAAGTGCATTTTCTAGTTAAAACATGAAAGTCTAGAAATTGTTAAAGTTTTCCTCTAATTTGGTGCTATTTGTTTTTTCATTCAGCAGAAGCCTATAGCCTTGCTCTTTACAAAGATTACTTTACAAAGCAGTAGGACTGTGTAGACACAAAGTAAGCACTAAATAAACTTTAGTTATTGTGTCTTGTTATTTTTGTCATGAAATCATAGAATTTTACAGTTGCAAAAAAGTTAATTTAGTCTAATCCTCTCCCCTCCCCCAACCCTTACACAGATGTTTGTTTCAAGAGTTAGTAACCTAGTTTAAAGTAATGAAGTGAATTTGTTAGAATAGTGTTACACAAAAGTAAATAACACTTAATAACATATAATCAGAAAAAAGTCTTTTGAGATTATGTTTTCTCTTAAAAGTATTTTCTATTGTATTAAAATACATCCTCTTAGATCTAGCTTACAGCTTCCTTGTCAAATATGCTTAGTTGGCTCTGCACTGTTAACTGCAATTTTTTATGAGAATTCTTTCTCATTTGCAAAGGTTAGAATTTCTTTTCCTGTAGATGATAGTGCCAAAGCTTCACAAATAAAAAGTTCTTTTCTATGTTTATTTTCTATTTATTGTTCATTAATTTATTATAATCTGGAACATTTTCTAACACATTATCTACAGTCTCAATGACAAAATAAAATTATATCTGTTGCCTTTTAGAGTTTGTATCCAAGAAGCATTGGTGATCTTAATTTGCATATCAATAAATCAAAGAGAACTGGCTTTCTTTTTACAAATTCAGACTTTTATTTCCATGAATGTCACAGAAAATTGGGTGAGAAGAATACCAGAAATTTTCAGCTTTCTATGTATCTTTTGCTGTAAACCACAATTCAAGCAATAGCATTTATTGTACGTATACTGTTTTATTTAATAGTTAAGCTATTTCCTGATGACTAATTTTGCAAGACAGACCTGAGAAAATCTAGATAAGATTGTTGATGTATTATTTCTTTTTTATTAGAAAGCATCCTGGGTAATTTCCATTGCAACAGAATGACCTGGGGGTGAGGTATAACTACATATTTCCATTAATTGCAATGAAATAATAAATACTACCAAGGACTTTTCCATTAGCTTTTCTTTTTTATTAGGTATCTAAATAGAAAACAGCATTAAAATTTACTTAGGTACAAACTGTTTTGAGACCCAAATTTACAATTAGGCCAAGAGACTAATCACATGAATTATTATAACAGGAAACATATTTTCCTCCAAACCAGTGTAAAAAGAAATCAGTTCAACAGAACTTGGATTATGTTCTTTAGGAAACCTATCTAATTTATCTTTTGGGAACTCTAAACTAAATAAAATATTTTGAGTGTTCTCTTATCCACTATGTGTAGAGTTTACCAATGTTTTTAAATCTGTGTCACAGCTATCAACAGATTAAAATCAATGACTCAAAGTTTATTCCATCCTTTCTCCTTCACAATGACCTCATTATCACAAGAAGTAGCTCTAAGATCTCTTTCCATAAAACATCCCTCTCTCCCCACAATCTCCACTTTTCCAAGTCCCTTATTCTTTCCAAAGTTATATTTAGACCTCAGGGTAAACTAGGCGGCTTAATAATTTAACACCATCTTCAAATCATACTCTGTAAACATTTATTCAATATACAGTGTAGGGGGATGAAATTGATTACTTATTAATAAAAATTATTATGTCCCTTCAAAAACAGTGGCACTGGATATAACAGTTTTTTGGCTTACTTGGAATTGTCTCTAAAGTTGCAGTTATTTCAACTATGAATGATGAAAGGGTAAGAAAACTAACAAATATCACCGGACGTCAAATGACATATCTCTGTTGTATTCATTTGCTAGGTCTTCCATAACAACATACCCTAGGCTGGGTCAGTTAAATAACAGAAATTTATTTTCTCAAGGTTCTAAAGTCTGGAAGTTCAAGCTCAAAGTTGAATGGGTCTGACTTCTCCTGAGGCCTCTCCCCTTGGCTTTCAGATGGGTGGCTGTCTTCTCACTGCATTCATATAACATGGCGCCTCTGTATCTGCTCTCCTCATCCGGAGTAGTGCCTGCCTGAAGACCCAGCTTTAACTTTATTACCTCTTGGAGTTCCTATTTCCAAACACAGTTGCAATCTGGGGTGCCAAAGGTTAGGACTGCAGTGTACGGATTTGGAGGAGCCCATTCCAGCTGGCCATGCTAGAATGATAAACCAGGACGAGGAAAGACTGGTTTTTACAATTAAACCTCCAACAGCTTTGATAACAAAATCCTAAAAGTAACTATTTAACGTGACATTTCATACCTCACCTTGGATTCCAAATCAATTTCTACAAAAGAAAATTTGCAGAAACAGAAGGAACAAAACCAGATTCATTTACTAAGTAACTTCTACTTGGTAAAGCAGAGTCAATGTCTTACAAGGGAACAAGCAAAATAGTCCCTGCCTTTGTTAAAAGTCCTTGCTAGTTCTCTCTTCAGCTTTCTTTTGTGACTTTTGGAACCAAATAACCTCTTGGGAGATACATGCAAGGTTTTAAATTAAGAAATATTTTTTTTTTAACCACTCATTCCTTGGAAGCAACAATATGTCAAGTTTATCAGTTATGCTCTTGGCTACAAATAACAGGAAAACTAATAGTGATTTAAACATTTACTATCTTATTAAACATTTATTACTGTATTATGATAAGGGCATTTATTATCTAACAAGAAGCCCAGCAGCTGGCAATTCCCAGGTGGCAAGTTTAGCAACAAAAGGCAAAAGGAGCTGAAGGTTTCCCATTTTTCTCCTCTGCTGTGTTGGAGCTGGTTTTCATCATCTCGTGGCTACAGGGTTAATGCCAAGACTCAATCCCTCACATAAGTGCACCCCAACATTGAAAGGCAAGCCTTTATCCTCCTGAATCTTTTTTTTTTTTAATCAAGGAGGAAAGCTTTGCCTAGAAAGCTGCCCCTTATACCTCTTGGTCCTGAAGAGTAACAAAATATGCCACACCAAAATATGACTGCATGAGTCCAGGACATGCCACCCCAAAATACACTCTTTGGTGTACTGATTGCTTTGAGCTGTAGACACTTGCAAAACAGCATAGGGGAGGAGAGGCTTTCTTTGAACTTCCCTTGTCTGCCTAATACAGATTCTCCAAGAAATTCATTGTCATAAATCCACTTCCATGAGTTTCATTAACCTAGGAAGATTGACTCTTGTCACAGAAAGAAGACTAGAACTCTTCTGGAAAACTAGAAACCCAGACAAACTGTCACAAACTAGCCTGCCTTTCCATCTACTAAGGGTCCATTCACTCTCTTCCTAAAATAATTTACTCTCTCCTAAGAACTAAGCCTCTCTCCTCTCTCCCTGTTAATAGTCTATTGAAACCTGAATTCTAAGCCAATGTCAGAGTTTCTCATTTTTCTCTGTGTACTTACTGTGTATACAGGAGATATGCATGTTAACCAACTATTTGCTTTTCTCTGTTAATCTATCTTATTACAGGGATTCTAGTCAAGAATTCAGAAGGGTGGATTTAGAGTTATTTTTCTCCCCTATACTCCCAACATCCCTTAAGTAATCCCTGATAAGCTAAATAAATCTAGTCCATTGCTTTTCACATAAATATATAGCAGAGATGGACACGCAGTGGAGAGAAGTACTTTTAACTAATTTCCTCATAAGGGCACCATCCACCACCAGGTGTGGAATCAATCAATTTACATTTTCGCCAAATTTTCATGAGAAAGTAAATATATCAGCACCACTGTTATACATTCTGTAATGTTTTAGGACCCTAAATTATCTAGTTATCTATTGCTTTGTAAAAAGTTGCCCCCAAACATAGCTTAAAGAATAATACTCATTTCTTCAGCTCACTGATCTTGGACTGAATGGACTTGGCTGAGTTCTCACTGGGGTAGCTTAACCATTCAGGAGAAACTTGTGTGTTTTACATGATCACTAAGAGGAATGGAAAGGAATCCAGTGATCCTCAACTGAGGACATAGCGTCTAGTATGTGGAAATAAATTATTCAATTATTCAAATAGCTTTTAGTCTTAATCTGTATTAAAAATTATTTTGTTGGGGCTTCATCCCCCTGTGGCACAGCGGGTTGAGCGCATTGCTGTGAAGCTGTCCACAGACTATGCTGCGCCGGTTCGATTCCCGCCCTGCCAGAGAGATTCCCACATGGTGCGACAGACCTCCCCTGTGTAGCCCACTGCTCCCCTTAGCAGTGTTTGTTGTGTCGAAACAAGGTTAATTTTTATCCACCAATTTTTCACATTGCTGATCTAGTTAGCTCAATCTGTAACAAAACCAAACCAAACGACTGTGTATAGTTTTTAAAGTTAGTACATCAACAAAAACATTTCTACCCCAAAAAGCTGTATTTTACAAAATGACTTTAACAGCTCAACTTTACAATGTAATGTAGAATCTTGACTGACATTGACCATACCCATGGCATGGGCCACTTTACCAGGAGAGCACTGATGGAATTCCTAACTCTTTAATTTTCTGATATATGTCAAACTCTGAATAAGAAGTACATGTGGAAGATATAGTTAGAGGCTCAATCTCAAAAGAAATTGGTTTGTGAAAATCTCAGAAACAGGTGGAAAAAAATATAGGTAAGTATCTTATGAAATGTCACAATCCTATTATCTTTGTGACAGTGTGAAGTGTAATGATAATAACACTGAAAACCAAGGAAATCCATAAATGTCTCATGAAGGTTGCTAACACCACTCTGTCAGAGGTTACGCCCAGCTTCCAATTCCAAGCATTCTAATTACAATGAACTTCGAGCACATGGGTGCTTGGACATTCTATAAGGTAACTGAAATAGTATCTATAAGTTGACAAAAGTAAAGGGGAGGAGGAGCACTGCTCTAACTTATAGAACCTTGGGATATAACAGAGTCTATGGTTTAATTAAAAAAAAAACAGATATAAAGGATATTTAAGGGTTATAAAGCAATTGAATGTGGCCAGCATATTGGAAATAATTATTAAATTTAGGAGTGATAATGCTACTACATTCTATAGGGCCATATGCTGAAGTAATTTGGGGTGAAGTTTCATTTAATCTACAATTTAAAATGCTTTAGTGAGGGGTTTCCCTGGTGGCACAGCAGGAGGCGCAGGGGCCTCCCTGGAGTGCAGCACAGTGAAGCTGTCCCAGCCTCTGCAGCGCCAGTTTGATCCCCACTGGCCTCAGAGCAACCCACATGGCAACCCACAGAGCAACCCACAGAGCAACCTTCCTGTCTCACCTGCTGCTCCCCTCAGCAGTGTAGTTTGTCAGTCTGTCTGTTCTGTTCCCCCGCTCTGGCTCTGGTGAATTCTCTCACCCTCCCGCGCATCTGGCCTGTACCCCAGATCTTGTATACATAAAATAAATCTTAAAAATAAATAAATAAATAAAATACTTTAGTGAAAATATACAGAGATGGGGTATATTTGATATGCAATTGTTAGGTATAGATGGTGGGTATACAAGTATTGATTTAATTCTCTTTTCAAATTTTCTATATGTTTGAAATTTTTCAAAATAAATATTTTTAAAATATGTGAATATTTTGCTGTTCCTACATTTAAAAAAAATCTTCAAAGAAAGAGAAGCCATGATAAATTTGGCTTACAAAAGTGGAACTTATAGCATTATTTTTTTTAATTATGTTTACTGAGGTAATGTGGACTTTCAACAGTATATGAGTTTGAGGGATATAGGCTGGCACCTCCACAAATGTAAGTGATCACACCATGCCTACCACTCACTACCCCTTTCCTCCTCACTCCCCACTTCTGGTAGCCTCAGTTCTGGGTTTCTTTTGGGTTGGGTTTGTCTATAGCCTGAAATGCTAATATACAACTAGCATATACTGTGAAACACTCTTCTATGTTAAGGTTCTAACTACTAAAACAAAATTAGAAATTCTAGATCACCCTTAGATTTCTGTACTGGACAGCACTTCCCTCAGGTATGTCAGTTTGAAACACTGATCCAGTCCACCAGTGGTAAAAATGTCGGACTCTCTTCATGGGTTTCAATGCTTCTGTTCCCCAAACTAAATTTAATAATTGGTCAGAATAAGTCTCTGTGGCATGGTAAAATAACAAAAACAATGAAAATATTATAAATGGCAATACTGATGCATAACATTTGTCAAGCACTCAGTGAAAGGTAAGATCACTTACCAATGATCAAATTGGTAAGACAAGATGTTTCAATAGTAATGGCAGCTAAGGTATGTGTACACATGAGCCATTCAGCACTATAGATAGTCTTTCCTTAAGTCAGGAGTCCAACAGAAATGCATTAAGTCTTCTTTCTTAACATCAGCTTGGGCAAATTTGCAGCTAATCACAATTAGGAACTTATAATGAAGTTCCAGTTCCGCAGGCATCTGACACACCCTTTCCTACTCTTAATTCCTGCCTGTCTTGCTTCACCCTTTTCCCATCCAGGAGCACTTCCTCTGCCAAGCTGGTTGAGGCCACCTCCATTCCCTTACATGCTTAGTGTTCATATAACCCACTAAGCCACCCCACAGAATTCAGGACCAGTATGTGTATACCTCTTCTGTTTTTTCACGTTTCTACTAATTTTTCAATGTATCCTTCTTGCCCCCACCTGCCTGAATAACCAGTGTCTTCCTTTCAAGAACTTCCTCTAGGCCGAAATGCTCAAAAATAGAAGGAAATAAAACAGTAGGAAAAAAAAAGCAGAGTATCACCAGCCTGACCTCCCCACCCAAGTATCAGATTGAGGTCAGTCCCTGAGAGCTGACTTCTCAAGAGCTACCAGAATCAATACCTAACTCATCTCCCAGGTCCATGAGGGTCAAATGACCTACAAGAGGTAGCAACATTTTACCAAGAGATATGGGTGTGTTAGTTCTTAAGTTGCCTACTATAGGGTTTGTTCTGTCTTCTTTATTTAATACTTTCTATTCTAAATTAAAACACACATTCAAGTTGTATTTTATAAAACTTTTCTTACCATGAAGAGCTCTGAGTGTATTCAGAATGAAATCATGAAATATTATTTATTTATTCAACAAATATTATAGACTTTTTTTTAGCATAAAAGTTTTCTTCAAGGGACAATTGAATAGAGAAAATAACAAATGCAAAGCATGGCTATTGCATATAGATGTAAGCAGTGTTTTAGTTCAGAGGAAATGATGACTTGTGATATTTTAAAATTAGATTTACTGGAATATTATTTATTCCATAATGGGATGAAGGTTTTTCCTTTTTCTCCCTATACACTATTGCCCCCTGGTGTTGCTATAGCTCCTTTGCAGGGCCTCACAATTCCCCAAAGGTGCAGAGTAAAGCTCAAGTACCACAACAAAATGCTACCAAATCTGAATTGATTTGTTAACATTCACTTTAAAAATGAGTCATTTTAAGTAAAATATTTATTTCTGTTGTCTTTCCTTTCCAGGAAAACTGTGTCCTACCAGAAAAGTACCACATCATAGGTCCTAGCTTTTTATCATAGGGCTCACTGGGTAAAGGTTATGACCCCTAAAAAAACAGATAAAGGAGGAAAAAATAGACTTTCCACTGCATTATGGAAGGGCAGATTCCTGGTGCCACACTTCCACTGAGAGCAATCTCCTTATATACATGCTGAAGAAGAGGAAGCTCACAATTCTTCCAGTTTGAGTCTGACTGAAACATGGTCTTAAGAACTTTGAAATCTTGATACATGTAACAAAAGCCAAAAGTACTGTCACTTCAAAAATGGATCTCTTTTCTGGTTTGTAAGAGGTGATAACTTTACACCTTTTTGGAAGGCTTGACATTGCTCTGTCTGGGAAGGCCCCCACCACAGGCCGAGTGACTATTCAAGACAAAGCTAAGACTCTAGAATCACAGAGATGGTTGTCAATGCAGCAGGCTAACGTTACATCTTTTTTTTTTTTTTTAAGATTTATTTATTTATACAAGACCTGGGGTACAGGTCAGAGGCGCTGGAGGGTGAAAGAATTCACCAGAGACAGAGAGGGGAGCAGAACAGGCAGACTGATGAAATACGCTGCTGAGGGAAGCAGCGGGCATGACAGGAGAGGTCTGTCATGTCATGTGGGTATCTCCCTGGCCGTCTGGGAATCGAACCCGTGCTGCAGAGGCTGTGGACAGCTTCAAAGCACAGCGCTCAACCCGCTGCACCATCAGGAAGGCCCAACGTTACAGCTTTGAACACTTTTTCTTCCATCAACAAAACAATGGGGATTTTTTCTAAATATGGGTTGAGACACTGTGTGTGTTTTTGTGGTATGTGAGTGTTTTCTTGGAGAGATGCTAACAGGAGCCCAAAGCTGAAACAAGTCATTTCCACCAGAAACTGCCACAAGTGCTGCCTCAAGGCCTCACTGATGAAGTATGGCTCAGTTTGTCTTTCATGGATGTACAATCCAGAGTCTAGAACCTTGCTGGAGTCATAGTAGGTATTTTTAATGTTTGTTGACTACATGAAAGAAAAGTGCTATTCCTTATGCAAACAATTCTGCTCTTAGATACAGGAAAGGGTAGATTCATGAGCATCCAAAGACAGAACCTTAGTAGAACAGTACTTGGCCAAATTGATTTTTTTGTGGTGCTGGTGAAGCAATTTGACAAGAGAATCATATGAACATATATGACGTGCTAATGACTCACAAAAATGAACTGGGAAGCCTTGAATGGTAGAAGTACTCCTATGTGGACAGGTTGGAACTCAAATTCGTAGTATTTGGACATGAATATAGTGATCTACTGGCTCCCATGCTGGTGTGACCTTCAATATAAGTAGCACATACAGCACTAACACTCCATGTCTCTGAGCAGCTCTTTCCTGTCACACCATTCCCGTATTCTCAAATGAGTGCCTCAAAGATTCAGCCTCCATCTTGAAGGAAAATGCTGCAACTGTAAAGTTACTTGAATAGTCACTTTAGTCACTTGGCCTGAGGTGGGGCCTCCCTGGTGGTGCAAGATGTTAAGCACCGCACTATGAAGCAATCCACAGCCTCTGCATCACAAGTTCAATCCCCAGCTGGCCAGGGAGAAACCCACGTGGCACAGCAGACCTCTCCTGTCTCGACCGCTGCTCCCCTCAGCAGTGTATTTCAGTCAGTCTGCCTGTTCTGTTCCCCGCTCTGGCTCTGGTGAATTCTCTCACCCCCCACACCTCTGGCCTGTATCCCAGCTCTTGTATGCATAACTAAATAAATCTCTAAAAAAAAAAAAAAAAAAAAAGTGTAACTTCTAGCTATAGATCATCTACACTATCCACTTTCCTTCTTCCCTGATTAGTGAAGCTATGAGTCTAAGAATATAGTAGATAATAGGATCAGTCTTCCTAAAAGGAATGATAGACTTTTTTTCCAATATGTCCAAAGTAGGCCTTTTCCAATAACTGTCAACTTGAAACAGGGAACTAAGATTAATTGAGGTCCTGTGGACCTTGGGAGAAACTGTTACCATTACATAAAGAATGCAGGTTATCTAGATTAAGGGACATGTCCAGAAGCAAGCTTTTTATGAGAAAAATATAACTTAAGGCAGGGTATACATCCAAAAGGAAGATCTGTCATAGGAAGTCACTCCCTCCTTATCACATGATATAGCCCTCTTTGTCTTCAATGCTCCCGGCCTCTCAAGTTGGGATTTATACTCCTTTCTTCCTGACCAAAATTGGTACCAGCATAATCATTGTAGCCCCCTCCAGCCCATCCACAGATTATTAAATTGATTTTTCCTTTAACTTTTCTGATGGTGATTTGATTACTCATCCAGCCTGAGAACCTAGAGTTCTATCTCCTCATCTGTAACAGAAACTTCTCTCTATTCCATTGTACTGTGTTCAAAATAAAAAGAAAAAACCTAACTTAAAAAATCATTTTGCAATCAAAGACACTATAATTTCATTCATATGTAGTACATAAAGAAACAAAGTGAATGAACTAAGTAAAAAAAAAGTTTAGACTGTAAGGGAAGGGGTAAAGAAGATCAATTATATGATGGATAGAATTAGACTTTTAATGGGGAACTTAATGTAATATATACAGATGTTTTATAAAGAAGCACACCTGAAACTTATGTAATGTTATAATGCATTGTTACTTCAATGAAAATTAGCATTATGATAATCATTAGGATAGAATGAAGGTGAAAAAAAATGGCCAAACTGATGTTTCAGGGACTGATACAGTCAAAATGCTTTATTGCATACTGATTTCCCAAAGGAGATACTGTTTTAAGAAAAAGCTCTATGGGTGGGAAATCCAGTATTAATGGCCATGAATATTTTAGTTAAGTGGTCCAGAAAGAGACACAAGGCCAAGTAAGGCCATCAGTCTTTAATCATCAGAATAATGCCAGAATATTTCTAACAACTCCCCTGAGAGAAGATGATGGGCACCTACAAAAGGTCAGCAAAGATCTAAGATAATTTCAGAATTCAAGGAAACAGCCCGTCTTTCATTTTATTAATGGCAAAATTATAATAGGAAAACGTTCAAACTTAAATTTATACTCACGTACATATTCTAACACTAAAACTACAAAATCTAATATGACTTCCTCTAGCTGCCTTTGGGTATGCTCTGAGATTGCCATTTCAATAAACTGTTCTCTAGTTTCCAAATAATCTTAACTAACATTTAATCTCTTCCGTTTTTTGTCTCTGGTATAATATTTAGTATAAAAATTGAGAAAATGTCTTGGGCTTCAACTGGTTTTCTTTACTAATGAGAAGTCTTTCAAGACATTCTTGATTTGGAGAAGTTACTTTTAAAAAAAAAGTAAGAAGCAGCAGTAAAACTACAATTTCAAGAGACAGGCCATCGGAGTAGACATATGACTACATTCATGGCAGTCAGGAGAATGTAAGTGTCCATCATTAAGATGCAGCTTAGCAAGCATAACCAGTGATACGTGTTCAAATACAATAAAATCTGTAGGAGCCAACAAGCAGATATGTGCTAAGTAATTTTTCTTTTTTCTCCTCATCTAGGAAATAACATAGTACATAGTAGATAGTGGGATCTGACATAAGACATCTAGGTTTGAAATACAGTTCAATTGTAATTCATGTGTTTGATTTCTGTATTTCCTCAGCTTCTAGCTCTTGCTAATAATAGTAACATCTGGCTAGAATGTTTAAACTTCTTGTAAATTAATACTGTGGTGAACAGATTGTGCTACAAAATATTTTGAAACCAAAAACGATCAATCTAGATCCAGCATACATGACCATTTAAGTCAGTCATGGGGGAACAGATTAACAATTGCTACCCTTATCCAGCACCCTATGTTCTAACAATACTGCTCTTTCTGCAATTCAACCATACAAAACAATTTCCCTTGCCCTGGAAAGATTTTCTCCTGATTTTTAACCGCTGGCTCTTCTTTACGGCCTAAGTTCAAATGTCACTCCCTCCGAGACCTTTTCTAGCTTCTCCTACGCAATTTTTCCTGAGTTTATTCATATTATTGAGTCTCTTGTAACAGTGCCCACAAGAGGCCATTATCATGCTTTAAGTTTATTTTCTTGTCTCTCTCCACTGATTAGAATGTAAGCTCCATTGGGGCCTGTTGGTCTAGCCCACAGGTAAATTCTCAGTCAAAAAGAGGGTCTTATACAGTCTTTCACAGTAAGTAAAGGATGGATGGATGAGGAAGCATACGGCCTAGGTGGTTGATAATGATCCTTCTCTGTTCAGAATCTACTGTTCATTGCTTCTGTGACCAATATCTGCTCTTAGCCTCCATCATTTCTCACCTGGGTCACAGTAGGCTTCATAAAGGGTCTGCCTGCTTCTACTCTGGATTCCTTATGGTTTCTTTCCACACGAGAGCCAAGGTAGTCTTCTTTAAAACATGTAGGTCACTCTTCTGTGAGATCTGGGCAATAGTTCCCCAGATTACTGAAAGTCGAAATTTGTACAATAACCTAGAAGGCCCAACGTGGCAAGTTTCCTCCTTAAATGACTTTTTCCTCACTCATTCTGCATAAGTAGTCTTGCCCTCCTTTTCCTTTAACATGCCAAGTACCTTAGAGTTTTTGCCCTAAGGTGCTCTCTCTTTTTATGATCCTTTCCCCATATCTGATTGACCAGTTCCCTCACCTACTATGTTCTTTAAAATCTGATCTTCCTACTGAAGCCTATCTACATATTTTATTTACTACCACAACCAACTGCCCCATACTGATGCCAGCTCTCCCCTTTGTTTTTTCCATAGACCTTATTACCTTGTAACATAAGTAATAAACATAACCTGCTTCTATGAGCCCCAGGTTATAGTACAACCCAGGAAATAGCAATACAAGAGCAGGATAGGGAGAAGAGAGGGGAATGTGACTCAAAGCAATTAAAGCTGAAGATAACCCACTGTACAATTCTGAGCTACTGAAAGTAAAATTTCACTTGAAAAAAATCACAATGGTACTTTATTCAACCTTATTGACAAAAGAATCATTTTTGTTCCATACCTAAAATTCATTAAGGCCAATCAAAACCTGAATTTACTGGTATAATTTACCCTAACGTGATAAAATAACACAAAACACGGTAAAGACTGCTTTATTGACAGCAGTACAAGTCAATAAATATTGATCCCCAAACAACTCAGATTATTTATCGGATTACTGGTCCACTGAACCGGCTGATTGCTGGGATGACAAATTGAACTCAATCTTGCTTCTTGGGAAATGAAGCCATAACCAGTTGATATATGGCATATCCTGCTCCTGAAAAATAAAAGAAGAACTTAAAAGAAGAACTTAAAATTCTAAGATATAAATGTATAATCCTAATATTCCAGTAAAAAAGTTATAAGGCAAGGTTGGTATTAAGACCACTTTTATGAGAAAATAAAGTATTTTGATAGGTGCTGGGCAAAATTTTAAATATATAATCTAATTTTAGTATTAGCTAACTTCTACAGAAAGATATAGCATAATAATGTATCTGTCAACTTAATAACATAAAAAAAATTTAAAATAATGTTAAAATATAAAGGTTATTTTCATAGCAACCTAAGATTGCCTGCAAAATGCTAATGATTCAAAATCCAAAAGAGGTCAAAACACACAAGTCTTCCTTAAAGCATATTACCAATGTAAAACCAAGGAAGAGTGGTATAAAATAAAATTTTAAAATAATCAAATTTAAGAATAACTAATAACTGGACATTTATTTTTTAAACTAATAACCAGAATGTGTAAAAAAAAAAAAAAAATTACACTGAGGAGGTATGAACCTCTTCCCCTAAATCATACACGGTTTTGTAAGCCCATGTTACCTCAATAAGTAAAAATAAATCAAGTTTAAAAAGAAATAGTCACATTGACAAAGAGAATTTAGAACTTTAATCTTAAGGAAGCCTAAATGTCACTCTATGGTGGTTGTCCTGGACGAGAAATGTTTCTTCACTATATTCAATTTAAGCCAAAGAAGTCACTGGAGCATGAACAGGGGCATTCTGTAGTCAGGCTCCAATCCCAATTTTCTCAAACATAAGTAATATGAACTTGAATAGTTAACATAATTACTTATGTTTAAAATTAAAATATATTAGAGAAATAATAGAAATCCATGTATGTGGTACTATCAAAAGGATGAGCACACCATAATTACTCTATCACTGTTTCCCTTCAGCTACCAGGGGGAGCTATTACTCAAGTTCCTAAGTCTGGTTGCATGCAGTAGACCAGTTTGTGATAGTCCACTGCTAAAATGCTGAATAATGGATCTACTCTACCCTATCAAAGTACTTTGCATAATAAAAACAATTATTTTAAATTAAAACCTCTACTGTTCTTTAGAGGTTTTATTTCTATCACAAACATGTATTTACAGGGTCTAGATGGAAAATTTGCTTATATTTTAGATCACAGTCAAAATGTTTAAAAGCCTGTTGCAGGGGATGGGGTAGAATGGATGTCTTGACTCTACCAATGGCACCACCAATGAGTTGCACACTCTAAAACCAACTCATCACAAGATAATCAGCATACTTTATTGGTCTGATTTTTAAAACACATTAAAATACATACATATATATATATATACACACACACACATATATATATATATATCTCACAATCCTGAGTCCTTACACGTGAATTATTACAATCTTGTATTAAATTATTAGCACAGTAAAGCCATTATTATTATTTTTCCAGAAACCAAACATTACAAATGCAAGAAATGGTATCTTACCACCAACTGTTAGAATCATGGTGGCCCTATACAGGAGGGCATCAGCTACCCCACCCTTTAGATGCACTGGAATTCCATTTTCCTCCTAGGTTGAAAGAAAAAAGAATAATATGTGATTTGTTTTCAAGTAAGTCCAAAAGACTAATTCATTCATAAAAAATTAAATGCACTACAACCTCCCCTAGAATTAAAATATTTTAAATATTTAAGTTCAAAAGGACTAAAATATTCCCGATTCTTTCACTACTACCACAATCAATGCTTCTTCTTTGAAAGAGGTAATGTCTAAGAGTCAACATTCTTTTAAAGTTGATTTGAGATCCAAGAAAGATTCTAAGAGACACATAAATGTGAAAGCTGTCAAAATATATTTGAGTTTATCAATTCAGTTAATTTTTTAAAAATCAGTAATTAAAACATTTTTGGATTATTCATAGAGAAGGCTTTCTTCCTCAAAAAAAGGCGAGGAGGTTTTGGTTTATAACCCTTATATCCTCAGCACCTAGTCCCACAATTGGCATGTAGTGATATTTTACACACCTGTTAAATATAAGTACCTCATTTTTATGTAGTATATATAACAACTTTTTTCTATCATTTAAAATTTTATGTAGAGGACCTCCCCTGGTGGCGCAGCAGTTGAGCACTGGGCTGCTAAGCTTCCCACAGCCTCTGCAGCACTGGTTCAATCTCCGGCCACCAGCGAGGGTCCCACATGGCGCGCAGACCTCTCCTGCCGCGCCCGCTGCTCCCCTCCGCAGTGTATTTCGTCAGTCTGCCTGTTCTGTTCCCCGCTCTGGCTCTGGTGAATTCTCTCACCCTCCCGCGCTTCTGACTATACCCAGTACTCGTATAAATAAATAAATAAATCTTAAAAAAAAAAGTAAAATTTTATCTAGGAAAAACCATAGATAAAACAACAAAAAAATCACTTATAACCTAACTACTTATAAAACAGGTAAACGTCTCTCTTCCACTGTCTTTGCTCATGAGAAAACCACTATTAATAGCATACATATCTTTAAGTATGTCTTCTAATTCAACACATAATTGCTTAGTACAAAAAAAGCGATTATGCAATATAATGATCTACCACATATCTTTTCTCTGTCCAATACTATCCTAAAAACCATTCTATTAGTCCACCTAAACCATAACTTACAACTCTTACAGCACTACACTGGGGGGAAAAAAATCATAATTGAATTAGCCAGTTCTTCTCTAACGGATATTTAGGTTGCGACAGCTTTCTTTTTTTATAATTAAAATCTCATAATGAATAATCTCTTTCTTATTTTTATATACTTAAGCTTCTATTTCTGTAGGGAAGATTTTTTAAAAGTGAAGTCCTAACCGATAGAGTATGTGATTTGTTTTTAACAATACTTTCAAATGCCCCCTAAAATTTTTATATCAATTATACTACTGCCAGGAATGTATGAAACAACTACTGTATGTGAATGTACCTATCTCCACAAGTGGCTAACATACCCTATTTTAAATGTCTCTCAAACTTTCACAAATAGGAAAAAAAGTACCATAAAATGTGAATTAAATTTGCATTTTTTATTGATTTGTAGGATAATAAGAATATTAAACTTTTGCTATATTTAGAAAATTTGCTATTTGTCACTTGTCTGTTGTAACCAAAATAATTTTTATGTCACCAAATCTTGCAATTTTTCTCCTTTAGTTTCTAGACTTTGTAAAAAATTGCTTAGGAAGACTTCCCCACCTTTAAGATTATAAGAAATATTCCCCCATGATGATATTTAGTAATAGTGTAATGTATATTTGAAATTTGCTGAGAGAACTTAAGTGTGCTTACCACATTCCAAAGAAAACAGGGTTACCTATGTGAGGTGATATACATATTGAGTGTGGTAACTAATCATAGATACATTAAACATCACATTGTACAACCGGTAAATATATACCATTTTTAGTATATATAAATAGGGACTCAATAAAATTGGGACTGAGGAAAAAATATTCGCCTTTATTTTCTTCTATTATTTTGTTAAGGGAGAAGTATTTATATTTGTGATTTATCTTTTAATGTACTATACATACATTAAATATATGCGCGTATACACACACACATATATATAATATATATACTATAGGGACCTAGCTTTACTTTCTTTAAAATTTAGCAAATTTTTCCAATATGGATTTACTGGATCTGTACTCGTCAATGTGAAACAGCCCTTTAAACATCGACAGTTTCTTCCTATTCTTTTGCTAATACAACAGAATCACTAACAATCAGGCATCTCCAGATTTACTTCCTATCTCCAACTTTTGGTAGTCTAAATATTACAAGTAACAATCTACTACAAAATATTTCAGTACCTGAAACAGCTTTTGTTTCTCTGGAACTTTATTTTGTAACTGTCTGCATGAAGCAGTACTTATGGTCCTCTGGGTAATCTGACGAAGAGCCTGAAATGAAAAATCCATATACACAAAACAGATTTAGGGATTAAAGAAATCTTCAAAGCTAACCATTTTCAATCTTCATTATTATTGAAGAGGAAAACTGAGAACTAAAACACATTTAATTTGCCAATAACCAAGTTATAAACCAGCATCCAGATTTTACAATTTGTTATCCATATACTGCTCTTTATGTCGATAGTCCAGTCTGTAGTTTCCAAACACAACATTCAAGAAACAATATAGGCAGTTTCCAAGTAAAAAAATTCATGATCTTTACCTGGATGGAAATCAGTAGCATTTCATTAGCATTGAGGAAAACATGATACATAGACAGTTCAAAAATAAGGATGGTTACAAAATACACTAAGCTCAAGTGTTTTCATTTCATATTCTATTATTACTAAAAGTCTATTACTTGACATCAGAATAAACTAGTGTGAATTCTATTTAATTATCATTTTTCCCTTGTAACAATTTTCCTTAAAAATCTTTGGTGAGAATAAGTCTTTTTAAAAAAAAACTTGCATCATACATCCAGTTGAAGGCAACAAATATGCACCCCTCTTTCTAAAATAAGCTGGTAAGCTAAGTAAAACTTTATTGATTACAAAAGAAAACGATCTTTAGTATATTTTCTTTTTCGCATTTTTTGGTAGATAATTCACATGCTCAAAGGCACCGAAGGAGTGAAGGACACTGCAGAACCGTTTGAAGCAAGCACTACACTTCAGTCGTGACCGCTCCTCAGCTTCAATGGAAATTTAATAACTTTTTTGCTTTTTAAATTGCTTTCTAATGCTCGCAACGCTCAGAACCATTGTATCTTAAGCCCTTCCAATAACAAAGGATCATCTTTCTCTCAAACTCTTCCTGGTATCAGAACTTCCACCTGAACCTTGGTTTTATTCACATCAGAGCTACTGACCTCATTAATGTCCCATAGAGTCACGGGTGGCGATTAAGGACCAAAGGCTTATCTAACCCACAACCCTCAGGTCACCTTCCCAACCACTCCACTCTCCACTGATACCCAGCGCAACCTGAGGCAAGAATGAATGGAAAGGAACGTCAGACCAACAGGCCGCGGACCAAGGTGACTTCTGACGCCTCCTTCTCGCTCCCTAATCCCCACCTCCTAGGCAAACCTTTTCTGTTGTGGCCCCTAAACCTTCAGTACCCTCACCCCACATCTCGAACGCAAACCGAGGAACTGCTCACCAGCAGATTTCGCAGCATCTTGGCTCAGTTACTGTCCACCAACCGCGCCAACTGAATGCCAGGAACTAAATTCTCCACGCCGGAACCGGAACTACCGTCTGGCCTCGCGCATGCGTCAGGGAACCTGAACGTTACCAGGCGGAGGGGGGGGGTTGTGCCCGTGACCACAGAGAAAGGCGAGCGGCCCGCGGCCTCTGGTCGCTCTAGCCAGTTGGGGGTTTCTCTTCCTGGCTCTCGTTCTTGACTTGTTTGATGCCATTCATACCTTTAGGCTCTGGGAGCTAAGGCTGGGGAAAAGCAAATTAAATTGGTGATCAGAGAGACCTGTTAGATCCTGTATTTATTCGTTTCGATGTTAACGGGACACCAGACTAGCATAGACAATTAGTGTGTTTTGAACGAGAAGGCGTGCAACTGAGTAACCTGTGAGCCATTGATTAGAAGCTGAAATAAAATTAAGCTGCGTAGCTGGGTGAAATACAGAACAAATGGAATAATTCTCATACGGATATAATCACATTTTTTTTCCAACGGAGAATCTGTTATGAGGGCGTTATTGTTCCTTGTGCTGAGAACATGCTGTAAAGAGCTGCTTCGGGGATACTGATTTTTATCTTGTGCCCGTGGATGCTGCAGAATTTCTCATTCGAAAAGCATTTCCACAGTCTCCCAAGATTGTGGAAGCTGTTCTCTCGTTTTCTGGGTCGGAGGACTCTGAAGACAGAGGGGAGGAGGAATTTAATTGAGGGACAAGAAATGGGACGAAAAATCTTAAGTCTTACTGTCTCTGGTCCAGCAAAGGCACAGATATGTTGTCGGCATATTTTGCATCAATCTTGCTTAGTAATGCCACATTACAAGTATCTTTATCCTCTGTGCTCACATGTGTGTTTAAACAAAATTATGAATCTTTTCACTTCATCAAACTCAGTGCTATTTCATTGTCATTTCAAAGAAAAAGCGGAGTATATATGGGTTCAGCATAGGTGAAATGTGTAGATAAAAACTAGTAACTAGAAATTTTTATCCCTTCTAATCTTTAGCTGGGGCAGATATTTTTAAAAAGTGAACTATCACTTGAACTTGTTTATGTTATATGTGCTCTTATTCAACATTTAGCCAACTAGATTGTAAGCTTCTCAAGAACAGAAATTAAGTGAATTGTTTTCAAAACAATTACGTGATGACCTCGATAGGGGGTAATCAGCTAACCAAATGATGAGTTAATCGTATATATAGTGACAGATGTACAACACTATGGCTCTCTCCAAAAAGAACTAGATTCACAATAGATCCCAAACTACATGCAGATGCTTATTTGCATGTTACTTAGTACAATTTTCCTCTTTACAGAATCACTCTATCACATTCAAATACATTTCTAAATGAGACCCAACATTTGATTCCAGTTACCATCCCATTTCTCTTCTTCAAAATAAAACAGATTTTTTTTTTAACTTCTTTCTTATCTTTTTATCCTGCCCTGGGTCCTCATCCTCTAACCTTTAAATTTCAGAGAACTTTTTTTCTACATTCATCCCACTTACAATTTCATCCAATTCCATGAATTACCAGTTTGCATGGGTGCCTCTCCAGTCTGACCTTTCCCTTTAACTCCAGACTTCTCAAAACTTATGTCCAAAACTAAATGCTACTTCTCATTCCTTACTTCCAATCCTTCTCTGCATTCCAAGATTCAAACTTTGATTTTTTTTTTTTCCTGTCATAACCTATTAACTAGTCCATTGGAAATTTCTACTGGCTACACTTTCAAAATATAATCTTAACCTGACCTCGCATTACCTCCACTCCTTTCAGGACCACCATTCAGGACCAAGTCTCCGGTACGTACCATGCTTGTATTATTGCAAAAGCCTTTACAATTGATATCCCTGCTTCGAAGGACTCTTCTGTTCAGTATCATCCACACAAAATGACTCTTTCAAGGACTTAAGTTAGAGACTCTGCTTTAAACTGTTTTGTTAATGCTGTATCCCAGCACCTAAAATAGTAACTAGCAAAAGGAAAATAGTCTAGTAAATATTGGTTAAATGAATAGCATATTATACAAAGGATGAACTTATTGAGTATAAAAATTCAAAGTCTTTCTTAATAGTCATTTTACTCCTTTCAAAGATTTTTTAATCCTGGGGCTCCTCATTGTCTCCCTGCTTTTGCTCTATAAGTTGTAATTATCCTGATAGAAAAAATTTGCCTGGGTACCTGGCAAATTTTTATTAGATATTCCCAGGCACATTTAAAATTTGTTACCAAATTTCTAAATTCAATCTCTGAAGTTAAATGATTTTCAAAATAGGTTCCTTTCCAAAGCATCAGTGTGAGATTCTTTGGGAATAGTACGTGGACAACATATACAGAGTAACAGGTATAGGAAAATGGTGAGGTGGACAGGACAGACACAAATTAAAAACAGTAAGACGCTCCTCTAGCCCCTTCTCAGATAAAAGGCTTCCAGTCAAATGTCTGGCTCCTTGACAGTTATTCTTTAATGCAGCTATTCTTTAAATTCTCAAATTTCTGTCTGCCCACAACAGTGCTTACCTGCCAACTACTTACTATTTGTCTAAGCTTTTTGTCATGAAAACGAATAAATAATTCACTCACTGGCATTTTTCAATAGCACTGTGCTATTCAAAGTGAAGCCTAACTTGTCAAGTTCTGCCCATGAACAAAAAACTTTCAATTAGAGTTTTGGAGTCTATTTAAATGAGATTGCCAAGAGCAGCCAGAAATACAAGGAAAACTGCCTAAAGAGAATATAAACTAAAATGAAAAACAGTTAAGAAAAATTGTTAAAATGATAGGAAAATCATGTGCATGTATGCACCCATACATATCCTCTGAAAAATATTTTAGCCATGAACTAAGATTAGCATACTTTAGAAACAAAACAAAGGGAGTCTTAGAATTTTTTTTTAACTTTAGATATATAAAAATTCAATAGGAATAGTTCTAAAAAGAACAGAGGTAATAACATCTAAGTAACTGGAAAAAAAAGAAGAAACAGTCTAAGAGGTTCAATATCTGACTTGGAGAAGATAAGATTTATCAAAAACACAATTAAAGATAGAAAAGACTGGAGCCTTCAAAAGTCTTGGGGGAAAATTTAAATTATATATGTAGTCAAACTATGAATGAAATGTGAGAGTGTAACAAAGACAGATTAGACATGTAAGGACCCAAAATTTGACTCACACTACTCCTTAGGAGTAGTGTTTTAGGTGTTTAAGTTTTTTAGGAAATGCTCTAGTAAACATGGAACAAATAGGAACCAGCAGGAGGATAGCAAGAGGAGTTGACAGGATAATGGCTACACAGCACATCAAGAGAACCACCAGCACAGATTGGCACAGGACAATTGGAGAAGAGCCCAGGGAATCAGCATTACCTGATAATTAGTAACAAAAACACTTCAAAACTAGTGATGATAGCATGGAGCACCTGACAAAGAAATAAATTATGTTTCTGAAAAGCTGGATGTTAAACATGAGCCGATTATTAATTTCAGGAAAAAAATAACACAAAGTGTAATCAAGGGCTATGATTTTCTACAGTTTATAATATTTTTATAGTCATAATGAAACAATAATACATTTATTAATTAGTATATATACAATGGGAGAAGGGGAGGTATGTGTGTTAGCTAAATCATTAGTTAACACTATCAAGAAAATAATGCCTAAAATTGCTCAATTGGGCAAAAGTAGAATAAGTATTATTTGAATACACTAAGACAAATACCAAAAGAAACAACTTTTGGAGTCAAAGTCAGGGTCTCTGAAAGGTAAAGACAAGTTGGCAAAAGAATGACTGTTATTCATCACAAAGTCTTTGATTTCTTTTTACTTTGATACATTTTATAGATATAGAAAAGCAAATGAGATCACCATGGTCTGGTTTTAGACATATTTATTAATTTGAAATTTCAAATTACATTAAGGGAAAAGTGATTTTGTTTGTTTACTGAATGGAACATGAGCTAAAACGAGCTCTAAAACACTTCACTGATCGTCCAAACTACCACAAATATTAATGCATCAAAATTCTTCTTGAAACAGCAACACTTCCTTACTCTCTTCTCCACACTCCCAAAATAAGCATGTTCATGAAGAACAAAATTTTATAGCTTAACCTACAAGTTCCATGAACCAATGCTAAGGCAGTTTCAAGATAGAAGTGTGCAGGCTGAACAGTTATTCATACCTCACAGCTGTTCCTTCTCTGGTTTTTCATTTCTTCAGGTTCTATTTACCAGACATTTCCCTTGATTTAATGCCACATATTTAACCAATCTGCCTATAACTCAGGTGACAATTTAGCCGCTTCCTTATAAGAATAGATGTTTCTCAGTATCATAAATAATTTTGCAGTTAGTATCCCCGAAGAGATCAACAAATCCATGTGGCAATCAAATACACGTGGCACCGTGGTGATCTTAAAATGCGAATTCAATGACTCTGGGCAAAATTTAGTGCTAAATATAAACAACACTGAAGTATTGTTATTTTAGCAAGACACCTAAACATAATTAATTTTGTTCATTTTTATTATACAGAGCATATTAACATAATTTTTAATATAATCAAAGTTACAAATAACTTATTAACCAATAAGCAAGTAATACACACTCGACTCTCCTCGTGGTTGAAAATTCTCTATTAGAAGTACAGTTATTTTTACCAATTCATTTTTAAACTGCCTTATGATTTCAATGAACTGTCTTAGCTTATTGAATAATTCCTCCAATTGGGAAACTTCATATATCAAAATACTTTCTGTAAGTTAATGCATTTTTCAATGCCTCCTACTTAACCTAGTTGTCTTTACAATAACATATGATTCTTTGAAAGTTGACTATGACAGCACTATTTCCAAAAGATGAACATAACTGAAGCCTGTAAAAAAGAAATGTCTTCCCTTCCCCTACATGCTTCCCAGAGGTAACGTGAATAGCCCCACTTTTTATTTAACAGGAACACTTTAGAGTTCAAATGGCAGAAAGTAGAAAGGAACGTAGCCCATCAATGTGCTTGTAAAATAAACAAGACTCCAGATTATTTCAAGATTCCATCCTCACCAAAGATAAGAAAGTGTTGGAATGGCTTTAGCAACACCATTAGTTGCCAAACTAAAAAAGAAGACAAAGGATAGCAGGTAGTCCTCCTGATCAGCACAAACTCAATCTGGGAAGACTAACAAAAAATCCTTTCCCCAGGTGACATATCCTAGAAAATAAACTGCCATGTGCAGGAGTGTCAATTAGCAAAATAAATAACAAAATTCTGAAGGACTAATAATACAATACAGAGAGTATTTTTAGGCAAAGAATATTCCATGCACTCAAAAATTTCAGGATAATTATACATTAAAGTATCTCATGCTAGTAATGCTAGTCTACCAGTTAAAAGGTATTAGAAACTACAAGTTCTTTTAATTGAACTTCATGTTATATAAAACTTAAGAAGCATGGCACATTTCTACTATTAACCATTACATATATTTTTTAAAAAAAGCATATAGTACTAATCAAAACTGATACATTACCCAGAACTTTTAATTTAAAATAAAACTGAAGTTTGAAACCATTACAAACTCTAAACAGGAAGTCTTCTATACAAACATGAGTTATTTAATTTTTTTTAAAAAGCAGGTTTTTTTAAAAAAAAAAGCAAGTTCAGTGAAATTAAGCCACCTCTGATTAAGACATACATTTTCATGCATGTGAAAAAAAAGTTCACATTCAAGAATAAGTTCCATAGCAAACAAATTACAGCACTTATTCAATAAGGAATATTAAAATAATTCCAGTTAATTGAAAATAACTTCAACCACATATATTGTAATTTATCATGTATATATTCTAAAATCTCCAGAATTTAATTTGGAAATTTAAAGAACTTTTAAAGGTATGTCTTATGAAAACCAACCATCACAACTGATGCCTTAACTAAGGAGAACGTACACACATATACGTATTTGATCTGTATGCAAAAACTGAATAAAATAGAGGAAAAGAAGGTTACTGTTTTCCAAAATTTCTGTGCTATATTAGTATCTAAGTAAAAAAAACCAAAAAACAAAAAACTCACCTGCAACATAAAAAACAGCTTGAGGTATTTCCAATGCTGAAGCAAATTTCTGAATGTTAAATACTACAAGAATAAAAACAATATCCTTTGAACATTTACATTATGTTTACAGTTAGGTAGAGGATCAAGGTCTGTCAAAAAGTTTTCCCATCTCACCTACATATGTTCATCCCTTAGAAAGTATAAATTTCCAGGGAAATGCCTGCCTGCATATCAAAACATACTAAGTGAGTTGAGGTTAACAGATGGAAAGAGAAATTTTAAATCCTCCTACCTGAGATCTATCTGACTTCTTCAGACATGACCATAAATTCCTATGCTAGACAAGGTAAGCATGTCCTTTGAAATAAAAGCTCAGTGTGACAAAGAACTGTACTGGATAAATAGAATACATGAACTACCTCAACATAGATAGTATTTTAAGCCTTTATACACGACACATGAAAATGATGAAGTGTTTTATTTAGATTTGGTCTTTCTTCATCTTTTTGTAACTTTGAATCCTGAAAGGTTAGTAAGTCATTATACATCTTGTAATCTCTTTCTTCACACAATTAGGCACACGTATACAGCATCATATGTCAATATAATATTATCAACACAGCATAAACATTTACAGCAGTGGACGCATTTCACATGAAAGAGACTCTATGAATCAACATGGCCTGTCCCAACATAAAAGCAAACATCAGAATGCCATTTCAGCAATTACAGTGTTGATATGATCGATAGAGCTAATTTGTTTTATACCCGTCATATATTTTCAAAAGTCATCCATAAGGAAGAAGCAATGAACACAACTGTCTTTTTTAAAAAGAAATTATGTGCCAACTTCAAAAATGACATACTAACCAGACATCGGCATTCAAAAAGCTAAGTTGAATAGGACTGGCCTTGATGCACATGCAGTAAATTTTTTCAGAATATAAAATTAAATGGTAATGTCAGCAGTATTACTACTGTTTCTGTATTTATGATTAATTACTAGCAGTACAACTCCCAGAAGGAAGGAGATGGATCCAATAGCGATGTAAGCAATTCCCAAAAATGGATTTTTTCCTCCCATCCATGAAATAGTGCTCAAGATCATCCGTTTTCTTCCATCAAATGAATGTACAGGGTAATCTGAAGAATGTATAGGAAGACTTTTCCATCTCTTATTATTGATTTTTATATACCACTTAAAAAGGTGACATTTAATTGCTTATGATTCATTGGCATAACTTTGATACACAGGACCCTAACTCAAATATCTAGATTGCAAAAAAATTACATAATAATTATCTTGAAGGACTGATTTAGCATATTAAAAGTTAACAGTAAAAGCCAATATATTTTTATAAGCAAAAACAATGAAATTTGAGAGTTATATTGTTTCCTAGGTATTTCTGCTCTAATTCCACAGGAGGGGCAAAAGGTCACAAGAAACATAATATGAGAAAATATGGCATATGAGCAGCAATGAAACCTGTAGAGGAAAAAGAGGTTGAAAGACTAGGAGAAAATGGATGAAGGGAGTGAAGGTTTCTGTGAGTACAAAGAGCAAGTGCAGTAAAAGTGTAATTACAGTAGAGAATATGACAGGGCTCTGAGCACATGGTGAAAAAGTGTGATACTAAAGTTTTAAATTGATGATTTGGAGCAATGATAAAACTCATGGTGAGATACACAAAACTGATAGTTAAAACAGAGAAGTAAAGGGTCAATTTTAGAGATTTAAGAAATGGGATACCACTACATAGGATGAGCTATCTACATGGACCAGTTCTAAGATTTTGGCAAGAGTTAGGAAAATATGACAGAACTAAGTCTCTATGGGAGAGATATACAACATTTTCAAAAGCACCTTTTGATCAAGTTTTGGGACCCATCTTTTCCCTCTAGTTTCTGCACCTGCCTTTACCCACAGATGGATTTTGATTCCAAATGGTAGACTCAGCTCTACTAATTTCTTAAATCAACTCTAACCTGAGGCTGGAATGCTTATAAGAGCTCTAGTCTAACACTCTGAGAGAGACATAGTATTAAATCACCCATGCTAGTGTCCTTCTGTATCCAACCCTAAGAAGTAGGTTTCTGCCTTAATTCTAGTATCTAGTTCCCACTTTACCCCAATTTTGATAATTAGCCCATGATGCTTTACAAGCTCAAATTTCAGGCTGGTCAATCTGCAATATACCCTTTCTCTGATATTAATAAGGTACAAATTCAAGGACTTATGGGTTAAGTCTCACTGCTATCACAGAGACAGCCTGAGTTCGATCCCCAGCCAGGGAGCTAACCTACATACAGTGTAGCTGACCACTCCTGTCTGGCCCACTGCTCCCCTTAGCAGTGTATTCCAATAAATCTGCCTGCTCTGCTCCCCACTCTGTCTCTGTTGAATCCTCTCACCCCCAGTTCTTCTATCCAATGAATAAATATATCTTAAAAAAAAGTACAAAGTAACCAAGAATCCAAAAGGTCCTTTATTTTTAATTTAGATTTATTAATTTAACTATTTGCTAATCTATTATAAAACTAGAACTATATAGGCAGCTCTTCTCCTACGACTGTCCACCTGTGACAATGAAGGTAGCTCTTTTTTTTTTTCTCCTTTTCCTAATAAACCCGTCCTTTCAGAATGTTAAAAAAAAAAAAAAAAAAAAAAAACCCAAACTATATACTTACTACTAATTTGGATTGTAAAAAAATCAAAAATGCAAAGATCATCAGCATTTAAAATGCTAATATTTGAGAAACTTTTCATCTATGATATAAATAAGCAGTGGGTTAGATTAAAAGATGTAAGAACTTTGTTGGACTGCATACAGACCAGGATGATGGTTGGACTACTTGAACAAACTAGTTATATATATGGTTAATAGTGGCTGATGATAAATTTAATCACAGCTTTTGGAGTTAATGGCCTGGTTATGAACCCTTAATCTTCCATTTATTACCTGTGTTCAGAACCTCCAGTAAGTTACTTAAATGCTTTGTATCTTCCTGCATTCTTGTCTGTTACATAAAGATTATATCTACCTGATAATGCTTGAATGAAAGAAAGTACTTAGTACAATGTTGACATATAAACAGGATGAAAAAAATGACAGGAATCAGCACAAAAAAGTACACCTAAATAATTAATGTGGAAAAGTACAGGTAATGATAGAAATGTTTTGATACTATAAAGAGAACAATAATTATATACAATCATGATAATGTGAACTAACACATCTGCTTATTTATAATATTTAAAAATATTTATGTTGAAACAGCTCAGTATCAGCAACATTTACTTAGTATTAGGTATACTCACTGGCCTTTGTATTAAATTCAATCACAATCTTAGTAATAAAACAAGCACCTACATTTAAAGTAATTTTACCAAGAAATATGTTTGAAACCCTAGTACAAGGTATAAAAATTGAAGACATTTCTAGAAGATATAAATTATCTTTCTGACACATATACTCAAAAAACACAGATCAAAACTAAAACACAAAGGTTGGATTATACTTGGGTTCAAATTCTATGAATATGCACGTAACCAAAAAAAGGATACTGTATGTGATATTCAAATAGTATCGTCCGGCTGGTAATGTTGGATGTAAACTACTTTTCTGCTCTATAAGACGATATAACTTACGAAAAGTAGGTAGTGCTGCAGTACGCATCCAAACAATAAAATCCTCATTTATGAACCCATTATTATCTGGGTCAGAATCCAGCATGTATACTGGTTTAACCCAGTTTACAGGCTTTGTTGTACCTTGAGAGGAAAAAAAGGGACGGGGTTAGAGAAATTATTCAATTCTAATAAGTTTCACTGAAAGTTAATTAAAACAAAGATATGCAACATATAATCTGAATATATTTATTTTCAAACATAAAAATACAGTTATATAAGTTTTAAAACCTAGAGAGAAATTAATTCTTCATATAACAACTTAACAAATAATGACAACAATCAGATATTTCAAGTAAGAGAAACTAAAAGTAACTTATTAAGCATATACCAAAGGCAGATTACTTCATACAACGATATAATGATACAAAATATTACATTATGAATGAAGGCAACACAGAAACAAAGTTTGATTTAAAACTATGAAAAATAGGGGACTCCCTATTGGCACAAGGGGTTAAGACACAACCTATGAAGCTATCCGCAGACACTGAGTTCGATCCCCAGCCAGGGAGCTACCCACATGTCGCAGCAAACCTCTCCTGACTTGCCGGCTGCTCCCCTCAGCAGTGTACTTTGGTCAATCTGCCTGCTCTCTTCCCCAATCTTGTCTCTGGTGAATCCTCTCACCCCCACACCTCTGGCCTGTACCCCAGTTCTTGAATGCATAAATAAATAAATCTTTAAAAAAAAGAAATTAAAGATTAAAAGTATAAAATAATTTCCTTTAGAATTTCAGTATACACATATTTTACCTAACTTGACATTAAAAAAAGTTTTTTAAAAAGGAGAAACTTGGGACCTCCCTGGTGGGTCAAGGGGTTAAGTCTCAGCACCATGAAGCTATTGGCAGCCACTGAAGCATGAGTTTGATACCCAGCCAAGGAGCTAACCCACATGGCACAGCAGACCTTTCCTGTCTTGCTTGCTGCTCCCGTCAGCAGTACTTTTCATTCACTCTACCTGCTCTGTCCCCTCTCTGTCTCTGGTAAATCCTCTCACCATACCTCTGCCCTGCTCCCCACTCTGTCTCTGGTGAAGCCCCTTCCCCATACTTCTGACCTACACTCCAGGTCTTGCATGCATAAATAAATCTTTTAAAAATATATTAAAAACAAATAAAAAGCAGAAACTTTTTTAAGATTCTAAAGTAGAAAATTTAAAGGTAATTCATTAAAATTCCTAGGTTATATCAATTTTTAAAGAGATATTATATTTTACCTTTGAATCGTTCTTGCAGGCTTTCTGTTCCAGCGGGGTTTCGGAATTTCACATTTTTATCTGTCCACCAAGCAATACCTTTCTTTTTCAAAGGAACCGGCACAGGGTCAGATTCATTGCTAACCAGAAATAATTCTAATGTATCTAAATAAAAGAAAGATATTGCTAAATATCTACTGAAAGTGCATAATACTTGTTTTACTTCACATATGGGGATCTTTTATATAAGGACCTGCTACTTGCTCCCAAAAGTGGTTTTGACAGAGTACGCTTATGACATACATTTGCTCTTGACTATTTACATGTAAATTAACTATGCTAATTTAACAATCCTAGATGAGTATTTCACCTCTCAGTATAGTTTCAGGTTGTCTTCCTATGCAGCCAGCTGGTATATGATAAAGTCAGATGTTTTAATATTAATTCAAATAAAATAATTTTCAAGATAGTCCTGTCCTTTCAATAATGTATTACTAGACACACATGGTATAAAGTCCTTGAAAATTAAGACTGGTCCAAATAAATATGTCTTGGAAGAGTGTGTGTGTGTGTGTGTGTGTGTGTGTGTGTATACTACATATGTCAGATAAAAAAGATTTAGTACAAAAAAAAAATACAAAATAGCTCATTAAATATTTTATACTGTTATATGTTAAAATCATATTCTGGGCATACTGAGTTAAATTAAAAAATGTTCTTAGAATCAATTTCACTTCTTTCTTTTGTTGCTTTTAGTGTGACTACTAAAAATCTTAAAATTATATTCATGGTTCACCTTACATTTTTATCACACAGTACTGCTCTAAATGATCAACTACAGTTCCCTTATAATGGCATAAATATTCAAAAGTTAGCAGGAAAGGCGTGTATTTTATCAAAAATGAACCAGGAAGATTAACAGAATGTCTGTTTCTTTCCTCCCAGAGACAGAAATTTACTTTTAAAAAATAGGGCTCAGGGCCTCCCCTGTGGCGCAGCAGTTGAGCATTGGTCTGCGAAGCTGCCTGCAGCCTCTGTAGCGCCGGTTTGATCGCCGGCCACCAGCAAGGGTCCCACATGGCATGCCTGCCACGCCTGCTGCTCCCCTCAGCAGTGTACTTCGTCAGTCTGCCTGTTCTGTTCCCCACTCTGGCTCTGGTGAATTCTCTCACCCTCCTGTGCTTCTGACTATACCCAGTGCTTGTATAAATAAATAATAAAAATAAATAAATCTTTAAAAAATAAATAAATAAAATATGGGGCTCAAAAGAAAGTCACAAAGTATTATAATACCTAATAACAACAGATACACATTTATCATAGTTACTGAATTTTTCAATTTTATTTATATTTGCTATCAAATCTGTAATAATTTTCCCAATTATATATGTCTATATGTATATTTATGTTTATATCATACCATTAAACATGCTGTTGGCAATAGCTCCACAAGGAGCAATTGGTTTGTCTTCATTTTTTCGATAAGGCTCACATTCCTTGCTGGGATTCTGTATTTCAGAAGGAAAGGAGAGAAATTGTCACTCAGGTCTCTGGGAGAAAGGTCTCTGTGAGAGAGATCATATGACCTGAAAAACCAAAATTATTTCACTATCTGGCCCTTTACCCCCCAAAAATTATCAATCCTTAGTCTAGACTACAAGCTTTGTTTAGTTTGTAATAATTAATCAATTTCAGTCTTTTTCCCCCTGGTGAAGAGAACCTGTATCCAAATAAAAGAACTGTAAATCAAACACCTCTTCTTAGTCTTTGAACACACCAAATCTATAATCCCAATCCAGGAACTTGTGTGTCTCATAGACATCACCTTCTCTGGATTCAAGTTGTAAAATTTGGAACCATAAGAGTAAATTCCATATGGATTGTAAAATATTGTAGCCCTAACCAGAACCTTTAAATAGACTTGGTATTTCTTAAGATCCCAAACATGAGGAACTAGCAATAAAAACAATAAGGATAACCTAGGGCAGCTGTATGTAGGTTTACAAGGATAATGCTGGTCACAATATAGTCTTAAATTGCATCCAAAGAGAGTCACTATTTCTAAGAGATCCTAAATTGCTCTGGGACCCTGAAGGTTTGCCCCACTGACAACAATAACATAATACACTTAGGCACCAACTGCTACTATCGAAAATTGAGCAACAGTAGTATACACACATCCTAGTTCACAGGTTCTCAAATCCAGCTGGGCAATCAGAAGGGATGCTTGTTAAAAAAGATACTCTAGCACTTCACTCCTGCAGACACTGACAAATTAGACTCAAGAGGCACCTATATTTTCAAAAAGCTCTTCAGATAGTTTTTCATTAACCTACCATTTGGATTTTACTGCACAGGCTTCATACAAGTTAAAAAATGGAGAGTATCCATGCTCCATTTTAAAACACAATCTAAGAAATTAAAAGTAGTTTATTTATATTTATTTACCTAGTATAATAATGAACCCCAACAGAAAAAAATTACATTCCCAAAATATTAGATTCAACAAAATTCCACAAATAAAGCAAAATCCCAATATTACTATAAATAAGCAAGTAGAAATGTGTCCTCTGGCTGTAAGAAATCATTACTCTGTGCAAATTCCAGTAAATAAAACTATAATTAATTAAAAACCCTAACCAAACAAACTATGAGTGGTTTCAGTTGGTCCTAACATTATTAAATTTAACATTCATAACTGAAAAATTACATGTTCTTATTTCATGGATACTGTATTTTCATATTCTATCATTCTACTCACAAGTAAAGCACTTGAATCTCCATTTAGTTGACTATCATCTCGAGATTTCACATATCGACGATGGTTTTGATAGAAATTAGACAGTCCATAATACATAAACACATTGCCCTATAAAAACAGGAAGGGAAAAAATGTCATATAAAATTACTCAGTATAAACTTGTTTCATACATCCATAAAAACTTTATTATTTGGGTTTTAAGGTTAGTGATAACTTAATACAAGTAGTTGGGTAAATACTACCAGTACTTAGCAATCTAAAATGGTACAAATTGTAAATAAAGTTAAAGAATGTTACAAAAATCCAAGAGTAAATTTTGAGAATATCCCTAAAGACTTTAAAGATATACTATTTACATTTATTGAAACAAAAAAAATCTCAAGGATTCCATTAGCCTACTCTGATCTATTTTCATCTTAAAATTTTCTCTAGTTCAGAATGCTCTTTATCCAATTAGCATCAACTTTTCAAAAAGATAATGCTCAAACTTTCATTTTTTATACAAGTAAAATCTGAACTTGAAGTGGGACATAAATTTCTCAACAGGATACTATGTAATATTAGTAATGAATAAGTAATTTAGGAAAGTATCTACAGTAATGAGTCACTTTATAATAATCACAAAAAAATACTTCAATATATACAGTGATATCAACTTGCAAATAACTGGTGAAAGGGATCCTTCAATGAATTGAGACAATATAACTTAAAAAGTCCTCTGAAAAGACTTTAGTTCAATTTAAACCTTGGGTTTGCAAAGTAACACAGAGCTCACAAGAGAAAAAAATCTGATGAACACCTTTGCAGAAAAGAAGTTTTGAAATATGTGTTTTTGAATGGGAGAGGAAACTAATAGAGCTTCTAAATTACTGAAAGTCTCTTTAATTTAACACTGCTTTGAAAAAAAAGCAGATTAATGCAGCTTTACAATTTGTCATCACATTGAAGAATGGAATTTTTATGCTTTGAATTTGTATACTATTTTTGCTGAAATGAAGTAATATAATTAAAATGCTGTCTTCTCCCCAATTTGTTTTCATATTTTTTCAAAGGCAGGACTTTTGTCCTTTATTTTGTTGCAAAAGTATCTACAACCACTAGATGGCAACCCTCGAATTTATTATAACATGCACTTCAAATATCAACACTACCATTAGGAAATCTAGAGTGTAGAATAATGCAAAAAGCTGGTATTTATCAAAACAGGTTTGTTCCCTAAGGGAAAAAAAAAATTAAGCTGAGTCTTCAGGGCACAAAATGGGGTTTTGCCATGCCTATTCTCAACCTTTATGTCTTTTAATATCTGCACAGTTACCAAGAACAGCTGGTAAGTGTGAATGAAAAAGACACACGAACACATACACAGAGTCTAACTACTAATTACAATATAAAAGATTAATAAGATTTCATTTAGTGTTTTATGTTTGGGAATGTTTCATATCTGATAGAAAAACAATACAGTAAAATGATAGAATTAGTTGTTATATTTTAAAATACAACCTGTTTCAGTGTTCAAAGAAGGCAAAACAATTTGAGCAATAATTTTTTAAAATGCAAGTATCTGTTGATACAAACTTGATGAAAAATTACTCATACAGTTATAAAATTTCTCAGTGGAAGAATAAAATACATTTTAATTTTTTTTTTTGGAAACTACCAAACTATTTAAATGCATCTACTTATTTACCAGACAGCAAAATACAACTAAACACATAAAAGCATGGCTTTCTAATAAAATACTTGGGAATACAGACCTCAAATGACTGTTCCAACGTGAAGTTAATGGTACAAAAGCAGGGTGTTATATTCAGAGACAAACATTTATTGCAGGGACTGGAAGGATCTGTTCCGGTGTAATCAATCTGCAAGAGAAAAATACAGAAAATTTACCTTGGAGAAAGTGAATATACACTGAAAAAAAAGCTATTAAAAAGAAAAATGAGTCCAACCTTTATTCCAGTGAACAAATCTATAGGCCAGAAAATTGTATTTAAGTTCATCTATTTGACATGTCATCTACTGACAGTGTAAGGTAGTAAAACTGAAATAGGTGGTTGTTCTACTGATCATCTTTCCAAGTAAGTTCCTCTCTCCTTTTTACCAAAAGAAATACATTTGTGGATAAAAATCATAAATATAAAATTCAAACTGTACGTGCAAATATTTAAACAGGTATAAAGTCTAAATGATTAAAATACCAATTAGTACAGAGATGAGTAATCAGTTACTGCCTATAAATCTCCCAATCTTAAGTATTTTTTGGTTGGCTCAATTTTCTATGATACATTCTCTAATAAAAAAGTAGGTCCCTCAAGGGTTACCATATTTTTTAAAACCTGGTTTTGTATAATAAAGAATTTGTCTTCTCTTTGTCCAGGGTTCTTGGCAGGGAGCTTCTAAAACCTTAGAATTTCCAAAATTACAGTATTATCTTTGCTTTTGACAAGCTACTTGATTCACATCAGTTGGCTGAAAATGGAGAGGGCTGCTCATCAGAAAGACAAATTTGATTAGGATCTTCCAACCTCTAGGGAAAGGAGGAAGGTTGGAAAGTTAGTTTAATCCCATGGCCAATGTTTAGTCTATCATTAAATCCCCAGAAAAACTCTAGAGACAAAAGGACAGGGGCACTTCCTGGCTGGTTAACCCATCCAAGTGCCTGGGGAGTTATGTGTCCTGATTCTACAAAAAGACAGCATCAAACTCTAGTTTCAGGATTCTCCTAGACCTTCACCTGTATCACTAGTAGCATATCACTTATAATGAAGTTATTCATAAGAATAGCACAAAAGGCATCTTGGTTTTTCCCAAGGTTGGGCAATTATGAAGAAAACTGATATAAACAACCACATACAGGTTTTAGTGTGGGCGTAAATTTTCAGCCTATTCGGACAGAATCCAAGGAGTAGGAGTGCTGAATTGCATGGTAAGAGTACATCTAGTTTTGTAAGAAATTGCCAAACCATCTTCCAAAGTGGTTGTTCCACTTTGCATGCCTATCAACAATGAAAAAGTTCCAGCTGCTCCACATCCTTGCCTTCGTTTGGTGTCAGTAAATTGGATTTTTGGCATTCTAATAGGTATGTAGTAGTGTGTCACTGTTGTTTTAACTTGCAATTCCCTAGTGAATTTCATGTACTTATTTTCATATACTTACTTGACATCTCTATGTTATGGGCTGAATGTACTCCACCATTACTGCCCCTCAATTCACATGGTGAAGTCCTGATTCCCTATGTGATGGTATTTGAGAGGTGGGTCCATTTGAAGATGATTCAGTTTAAACGAGGTCGTGAAGGTAAGTACCCCAGGATGAGGTTAATGTCTTTAGGAAAAAAAGAGAAACCAGAGCTCTCTGTCATGTGAGGACTAAGAAGGGGATCATCCGCAGGCCAAGAAGAGGGTTCTCATCAGGAACTGAATCTGCCAGCACCTCGATCTTGGACTTAGTAGGCGCCAAAACTATGAGCAGTTGTTTAAGCCACCCACTGTGTGTGTGTTTTTATAGAAGTCTGAACAGAGATTTTGGTACCAAAATGAGGTGCTGCTGTGACAAATATCTAAAAAGATAATAGAAGTGGCTTTGGAACTGGGTAATGGGTACCAACTGGAGGTTTGAAAGGCATGTTAAAAACATAGGCATTAAGGATGATTATAAATGAGCATTCAGAAAAAGAAGAGGCAAGTTAAGAGAGAAAGCTCTCACAAATAATCATGAACAGAGTATCTGTAATTTATGGATGGTATAGGGCCATTGTAGTAATATCTCAGATGGAAAGAGGGAATGTTTATTGGACAATGGAAAGAAGGTGACCTTGTTACAAAGTGACCAAGTATTTGGTTCAACTGTGTTATAGTGTTTTGTGAAGACAGAATTGTTGAGGAAAGAAATCATGTTGAGTTTTCTGAAAGTTATGAAGTGGCTTGGTTCCATTTGACTGCTTGTAGTAAAATGCAAGAAGAGAGAAATAACTGGAAGGAATTGTTAAGCAAAATGCACCCAAAACTTAAAAGACATGGAAAATTCTCAAGTCTCATATTGCAAAAATAAGGGAAAAATTGTTCTGAAAAAAATATTGAGTGTGTAGCTGAACATACATTTGACTGACATTAGTATGGGTATGAACCATAGATTTAAATCAGCCACAGCAGCAGAAACACTGCCAGTCCAAGAAGGCTGTACAAATTCTTAGATCTTACAGAACTGAACCAGAGTCATTCAACTGCGAAAGTGTAATGTTCTTCAAAACAAGGTAAGAACGACCCCAAAGATGATTCAGAGACCCCCCCAAGGTCATACCTTCAGTTTCAATGAGGAGAGGGGATGTTCAAAAGGCCAGATGGCAACAGCCCAGAGCCTTGGAAGAACAACCACAATTTTTAGCAGTGGCCAGTAATCTGTGGTGTTCTTTGCTTGCAGCTGCATTACTCCATCTCTGCTTGTACTGTTACATAATTCTCCCTTTCTCAGTCTTTATATCATCTTTCCTCAGTGTAAGTCTGTCTCTTGCACATCAGTTAGACCAAATAGGGGCAGATGCTAATGACCTTATCTTGATTATATTTGTATGAATGTTTCCAAACAAAGTCACATTTACAGGTACCGCAAGTTAGGGTTATAATACATCTTTTGGAGGGACAGAATTCAGTTTGCCAATTAAATGACAGAATTATATCTATCTAGCTCCAGAGTTGCTGTTCTTCTCACTAGACTACACTGCCACTTCCCATAATCTTGAATAAGACCCATCAAAGGGTAACTAAGAAATATGGAAGTTAATTTAATAGACATTTTAAAATAAAATTGATGTCAATCATTAGTTGATGTTTAAACAGAACTTCCAAATCTTCATATTTTTCATCTAAAATGAAGATTAAAAACAACTTTGTTATGACAGCAGGTGCCATCCCAGGACCATCTTAACTACTAAGAAATATAAATTATTTTAATGAAATATAATTTTAATACAAATTTTCATAACAAAGATTTTATAGCTGGCATTTAATTTCCATGAACAAAAAATTCAATTCCAACATGAAGTTTTAGCTTACCCCTCAAGGGGTAAGAAAAAAAGTCCTACTAATGTGTCAGGTCATAAAAACTGCCTAGGACAGAAATGATGAAAAGAGCTCTGCTGAATAAGTTCCAACCTATATGATAGGGTGGATTAAAGAAAAGACAATTAAATGAATAAAGCATATTATATGCACAAAGACTACTTTCAGGAAATACATGATCTTCACCAAATAAAACACTGTTTTCATAGTCATAAAACTGATATTCAAATATTAGTGACTCTTACCTTTGTCTCCAGTGTTACCCTCCTGACAATAACCTCAGGCTGCCTTATGTCATATGTCGTCCATTACACTACCCTCTCTAAGCTATCACTGCTCTTATCTCCAACCCCAGTCCCATTTTTATATTCCTAGATATATTTGGGTTTCTTCCTTCCCACTTGAAACTCTTACCATCAATAATTCATATACATGGTGACCTTTGAAAATTTAAGATACACAAGTTTATTAGTTTTTTTGGTTATGTTTCACTGAGAACTTGACTTTTAAGAAAATCTATAGTGGGCCTCCCCTGGTGGCGCAGCGGTTGAGCACTGGACTGCGAAGCTGCCCGCAGCCTCTGCAGCACGGGTTGGATCCCTGGCCGCCTTGAGGGTCCCACGTGGTGCAACAGACCTCTCCTCCCACGCCCGCTGCTCCCCTCAGCAGTGTGTTTCATCAGCCTGCCTGTTCTGTTCCCTGCTCTGGCTCTGGTGAATTCTCTCACCCTCCCACGCCTCTGACTGTACCCAGTGCTTGTATAAATAAATGAATAAATCTTTAAAAAAAATTTAAAAAATAAAAATAAAATTAAAAAAATCCATAGTGATAGTTTAGTTACCTTACCCTTATACCCAGCTGTGGTCTTTTGATTAATACCTATATTGGGTACTACCATTTATCTTAGGAAGAAAGAGGTTACCAGGTGGGAGAGGAACTACAGTTACTTTATTTTAAAATTTAATGCTTATTAAATGTCAAAAGCATACAAAGCACAGTTTAGAAATACAATAAGCTTAAATACAAAACACAGAAAACCAGAGGTGAAATAGAACAGATATAGATAAGTAGATTAGTTTAAAAATTATCACAGCAGCTTTGTTTTGCTACCACTGCAATTGTTCTCCTAAATCAAACTGGCATTTCTTCTTAGTATTTCTAAAAATAAATCCTTATCCCAAGTAACAAACTGAATTTAATGCAGTGGGAAAGGAGGAATTTGAAGGACATGCAATTTTTACACTGTCTAAGGGGACTGGAAAACTTCCATTTTTGAATGTAAATCTGTCTTAAAGGAAATCAATATGAGATCTACACAGGTCACTCAAAAAAAATGCTGAGTAATAAGGTAAATCATTTTAAGTAGTTAACAGATTAAGTTTTTTTTTTAAAAGGCATCTTAAGTACTCCTTTGAGCTAATCATTCCACATGAAGGAATTATCTGGAATCCTATTCTAGACAGCTCCAAAAGGTAACCAAAGTAAAAGTTTCAAAAGCAGTTTTTGTTAAGTTGCTTGAACTTTATCTGACTGAGACAATGAAGAATGTTACCTGAGCCAAGATAAATGGTAAACTTAACTAAAGTATTTGAAATCTATTAAATTTGTACAAAGAAGGTAGAACACAAATAATTATCTGGGATCATTATACCTATACCTTGAAAGACTGTTGAGGATTAGAATGTATAAATTGAACACTGGGATCATTATACCTATACCTTGAAAGACTGTTGAGGATTAGAATGTATAAATTGAACACAAGTATTTTGGTAACAAATGCTAAATTAGCCAGCATATTTCTTTAAAACTCTAACTCAAGTGCAGGAAATTCTTCTCTTAAAAGGGTCAGAAAGTAAATATTTTAGGTTTTGCAAACCAAGAGGCAAGGTCAATGATATTATGTAAGTTCTTACATAACTAGAAAAAAGCAAAGTTGCACAAATCTTTATTGATAAAATTCAAAATATAATAATAGGAACCATGTACAAATTTCCTGGCATTACCGGTCTACTAATGAAAAGAACGGAATTTTTTTTGAGGGGGGGTTACATTTTGCATAATTGGGGTTCAGAGTTAGCATTCCTGATCAACAAATCAATGTTGCAAATATTCATCTGTAAAGCCTGGATTTTACGGAACAAACAAAAAAGTTTGTCTGGACATACTTATATTGTCATTCCTTGCTCTAAAACTAAAGTTCTTTGAGAAAAGAATTAGAACACTAACACCACAAACCTCTTAATTTCCAAGGGTCACCTTCTAAGGGGAGAAATTAATTTGAGTATTAAAATATTTAAACTGGGACTCCCTGGTGGCACAAGGGGTTAAGTCTCAGCACTATGAAGCTATCTGCAGCCACAGCACCACGAGTTAGATCCCCGGCCAAGGAGGTGACCCACATGGCACAGCAGACCTCTCCTAACTCACCCTGCTGCTCCCCTCAGCAGTGTTCTTCAGTAGATCTGCCTGTTCTGTTCCCCACCCTGTCTCTGGTGAATTTTCTCACCCCCCACACTTCTGGCCTGTATCCCAGTTCTCGTTTGCATAAATAAATCAATCTTAAAAAAAAAATTTAAACTTCTTAACATAAAGTGCATAATCTTTAAAAGCCATTTCTATAAAGCAACTTATTCTTCCCTGATTCATAGCTGCAGTCTAACAAAGAATACTAAAAGCAAAAAAGAAACAATATTTTTAAAAATCTTAGAATCTATGACTCCAAGTTACCCAGGAGTTAAAAACAACAGCTGAAAATACATGCATCCACATATACTTATCAGAAACTAGAGAAACAGAAAATAAACTAAGACTAAATATTTGAGGGTGGCAAATGAAATACTGTGAAGAGGAGAGTTTGGATTTCTCTATCAAATATTGAGGGGAAAGGCAGATACTAATCCACTAAAATTTAAGGAAAAATTATCTTGAAGACTTTTGACAATATTAATTAGAAGTAAGCGTAGTTTCTTAATTTACTCTGAATATTTACTTAACGATATCCTTATCCAACTCTATTAATTTAAAACTAATTTCACACTGACAAAAACCTTTGCAAAAGTTAAGTATACCTCACTATCTTTTTCTAATTAGCTCTATTCAATTAATATCTTAGTCTCACCAAAAGGAGCCCTAGATTAGAATATTACATTTGTGGTACAAAGTTTTGTCTGCCTCCTACACTTGCCAAATTAAAGGAAATATTCATTCCTTGCTCCTAATACTAAGTGAAGATATTAAACGTTATTGGTAAAGAAGATACTAAATATTTAAAGTTTTTCCTATGAAGAATAAAATTAGTAACTATAGTTTTCTTATAACTTCATTTTATTAGATTACAGAAAAATCTAAAAGCCAATTAAATAAAATAGATTATCCTAACTGGGGAGGAAGGTAAATACAGCAAAATATATAAGCATTAAATGTAAAAATATATTCAAAGTAATTTTTTAATATAACTCTACTAGGAGAAGGGTAAATATCCGATGATTATTATACTTTGAAAGTCTGAATTTCTGATCTTAGCACTTTAAGTTATATTACAAAAGCATTCTGATTGACTTTTCCTTTGCCCTAATAATTTGACTTAATATAGTAAAGGACGTTCTTAAAATTTTCAAAATTAAGAAAATAAACTAAAGAGGTATGAGGAACGGTAGTACAGAAATGAATACTTGCAAGAATTTCTAGTTAACCGTTTACATTTAATAACCTTCAACATATTTGCATATAAAAGTGGCTAACCAATGTACATGGAGAGCAGACTGAAGAAGGAAACAAGCATGTGTGCTTTGGGAAAGTTCCCTAAGTATTTTCTAAGATCTCCAGACCCAACTTTGAACCAATTCTGCACATATTTAAAACCAATTTATTTTAACTGACACTATTTGCATGCTACATATCAGTGTTTGTACAAAATTCCTTATCATTTCAATGACACAGAAGTTGGAAGTCACACAATTTTAGAGTTGAACAGCATTTCGGGGGTCATCTAATCTAAATCTTTTGGTTCTACAAGTAAAAAACCGAGACTCAAAAATAGGTCTAAGATCAAAAATTAGAGAGTTACAGAGTTGGGATTTCACCTCCAATGACTGTGCATTGACCCTTAATTTCACTGCCCTTTTAGTAAGACCAAGCGACAAGGAACATTTCAGGCTACTTGAATCAAAATTCTATACATGAGGACTACTTAAGAAATTTCCATTTCAGCAACTATTTAAAGAAAATTATTTTATTTCAGATGCCAGAAGTTTTAAAGAAAGTAAATATTTTCACAGTATAGTAAATATGAACAAAAATTCAGCTCTGACAATTTAGTCGGTATCCATAGTCAGTATCCATAATATAAAATTCCAAATAATCTCTATTTTCCTTTTAGTAGTCTCAGAAGATTAAATAAGATAATCAGGGCCTCCCTGGTGGCGCAAGGGGCTGAGACGCAACCTATGAAGCTATCTGCAGCCACTGCAGCACAAGTTCAATCCCCAGCCGGGGAACTACCCACATGGCGCAGCAGACCTCTCCTGAGTTGCCTGCTGCTCCCCTCAGCAGTGTATTCAGTGTATTTTCAGTGTATTTCGGTCTCTGGTGAATCCTCTCATCCCCAAAACCTCTGGCCTGCACCCCGGTTCTTGTATGCATAAATAAATAAATCTTTAAAAAAAAAAAAGAAAATCAAATGTCTAATGTTTAATCACTTTCTTTTACTTAATTACATTGCAATAAGATCCTAGTGTAGTGTGAAAACTTCAAGCTGGGAATCGACATCTAGATTTCTGTCTCAATTTTATACTAGCTTAATATTAAATATAAATCTTCCTAACTCCATTTCTCATTTCTTGATTAAGGATCATCATAATAATTGCAACTTATTATTATACAGACTCAGTGCCAGGAATTTTATGGATATTGACACATTTTACAAGATTGGCATATTTACCTATTTCACAAGTGAGGAAATTGAGCTCAGAAGATTGATGTTTCAAAAAAAGTGAGCTAGTTAATGGCTGAGCTGGAATTTAAGCCCCATACCAAAGCCCATGGTCCTAGAATTAAGCACTTTGGTCACATTCTGCTGTGTGTGACCTAGTGTGATTAGGACAGCATCTGCAGGACTATAAAAGGGAAATAAAAAACGATAAAACAGGCTGAAAAAATACATTATGACACAGTCTCTAGTTATTTAACTGAAAACAAATTTTAGTTAAAAATTTTTGAAACTATGCTAGAAGTGCTATTCTTGCTGCTCTTATTAATGTAGAAGTAAGCAGTGTACAATTTTAAAAAAATATATTTTGCTTTTAGAGGCAACATAAGTTAAACTAGAAAATATGGATCTTTATACCTACTCAAGTATTTGAAATAAAATTACTCTAAAATTCCCATTAAATCACATGCATAATTTAAAAGTATTTAATGAAATTACAGGGGAGAGAAATGACATGCAATATAATGGAAGAAATCAAGAGACTTAGGTACCTGTTCCTGCCCATACGCTCAAATACGGGGGTAAGTGTGTGTGTGTGTGTGGGGGGGAGATGAGCAGGTGTTTAATACAGGAATCTATACAAAACACTGTATTCTAGTATCAACTATCTTCACCACTGCTGATGGAAGACACTATGATTGCTACTTTAACAGAAGTTAGAAATTAAGATGCTTCCCCAAGTTTCTCTCTCATACCTTAACTCAATAACATGTTCAGTAGACAAAGCAGAACTTATTCTTTAGAGTGACTGACAACTTTTTACTTTAAAAGAAGAAAAATACAGGGCGAATGTGGAGCACACACAGTTATTAATAAAACGCGACTTAAAAGCAAAACCAGAACTGAAGTTTCAGGTTACGGTTTATCTGTACCATGGTCTACAACAAAAACACCTACTAGCTCCAAATAAAAAGGTACTGCACACATTTCGGTCATATATTCGAATGTGATCTTTTTGAATAAAAATCGTCAATACCTCTGACTCTGGGATCTCTCCCCAACAATGGCCAAGGTGTTCATCTCTGTGTCTGTCCTGGAATAATCCTTACACAGGTAAGTGCACTCTCACCATGTCAATTCTCCCGGAGATACATCTAAATATAACTTTTTTTCCAGTCCTATTTTGTAAACCTCCGTTGGAGGCAAAAACCCTCCACGGAACCACACAAACGCCCCTTTACAGGGGCGTTCTTCATCTAACCCACCTTCTGCGTTGAGCATTCATTCCGTCTCTAACGTGTAAAACAGTGAGCGAGAGAAGTTCTGACAAAACTGCAAGTTCAAGAAGTCCACAGAAAAAGAGAAGACTGAGGAAAAGCGAAAGGGCTGGGAGTGGGGGGAGGAGATTGGGGGTGAGTTATGGGGGGGAGGGCGGGGCCCGCCTGTCCACCTCCAGGAAGCTGAGGATGGGCTGGGGCCAGAGGGAGGACCCCGCTCCCCAGAAGAGCCAACCCCACCTGCCACTCCCTCCCCTCACCTCGATCTCTCGGATGTTGTTGGAGGTGACGAAGATGCCGATGCCAATGGGGATGAATATGAGGCCGACGATGAAGAAGGTAGGCAGCACCGTGCCGGCCGTCAGAATGGGCTGCCAAGCGGGCAGCCGTTGCTGTTTGAAGGCCGTGTTATCCGGCCTCCGGTTCTTCGTGGTGCCCCCCGGAGGCAACGGGGGCCCGCCATCCACCTCATCCTTCGCGTTATAGTTCATCGCCATCGACCCCCAGGGCGCGGCTCCGCGTCGCGCAGGTGGACCGCCCAGGGGACCCGCCTGCTGACCCGGACCGGAGATGCGCAGGCGCCGCAGCCGCTGCCGCCGCCGCCGCCACCTCCGCTGTAAAGGCGGAAGAGGCGGGACACCCTTACGCAGACGGCCGCTGACCGGAAGCTGGAGTCAGCTGCGGACGCCGGCGGGAGGGAGAGCGGAAGGAGGGAAGAGACTGAGGGACCAGGGGAGGGGAAAAGGGAGGAAGATGGAAGGGGGAGGGATAAAGGGGACGCACCCTGATCATCTGCCCTGTGACGACAAAGAGAAGGCCGGACCAACAGAGCGGGGAGCTACGTTGCGCTTGCGCGGCTTGGGCTAGCCCAGGCTTCGGCGCTTGCGCCGTAGGTGCGTCTTGGATTCACTCGCACTAGCTCGCGTTCACTCACCTCGCCCAGCTGTTGTGTCGTCATGGCGACGGCTGTTGTAGGTCTCAGGTACGTACGATCCAGCAGGACTGGCCCACATCCGTCAGCTCGGGATCTTCCGGTGAAGAAGTCTTTTATGGTGACTTCGGCGCCGGACAGGTTTTTTTTTTGTTTTTTTTTTTTTAAGATTTATTCACTTAAGCATACAAGAGCTGGGGCACAGGCCAGAGGCGTGGGGTACGGGGAGAGGCGTCACCAGAGACCGAGCGGGGAGCAGAACAGGCAGACTGACTGAAATACACTGCTGAGAAGCAGCAGGCGAGATAAGAGAGGTCGGCTGCGCCATGTGGGATTCTCCCTGGCCGGCCAGGGATCGAACTCGTGTTGCGGAGGCCTTGGACTGCTTAATAGTGCGGTGCTTAACCCCTTGCGCCACCAGGGAGGCCCACGGAACAGGTTTTTATTTTACCTTGAAGCACTCTGTAGAGGGAATCAGAGAATTAAGGAGATCGCACTTAGGGAACTTGAGCCTGGTGGGATTGGCAGTATTTAATGAGATTATAAAACCGCGACTTTTTAAAGTAAGCCGCCACTCTAGGTCCAAGTTTAAGCGCTTAAGGGAGATGCACGATGGGTAATCTTTTGTCCTATAGCCAAGAATAAATTGTGTGACTTGGTTAATCCCCTTGTACAGTCGCTAGGCTATTCTCATTTATTTTTCCTCCACTAATGAGCTTCACTTTACTTTTTAATTTTTCTGTGTCCGCGTTTGTCTTGCACATTCATTTGACAAGTCTTTTGTCGCAAAGTGTAACTCTTTACCACCAAGTCATTACTATGAAATGAGATACTAAGCAGACAGTTTGGGGAGGAAAAGATTAGACCTTTACATTTGGTTCTTCTAGTTTGGCAAGTCGAGTCAACATCAGGCAGATTTATAAAAGGGGGAAAAGTTTAATAAAAACAGGTACTTCTACAGTGTACATGGGGAGAGGTCCAGTTAAAATTGAGTAACTTGCCAAAATGACTTAGTCATCTTAACCTAAGCTGATGAGGGGATGGGGAGGTTCTGGGAGTTAATTAAGGGAGGTCTCCATAAAAGGTACTGTAAAAAAGAGTATATCTGTTACTCAAATTTAAATTACAACTTGCATCCTGAACCCCTCCTAAGATATAATCGTTGTGTCAGAGACACCATAGTGTTACAAAATTGCTTCCCTACCCTTTAAAATGGTCACGTGTATATTGTGCTCCAAGGAATATTCATTATATAAAAAGTGACCGTATCCCATAAAACCCAACTAAAAATTAAATAGTAGTAACCTCTCTGGACTGGATGGAGAAGATTTTTCCTCCACTTTGCACATTGTATTTTCCAAAATGTCTGTAGTAAGCATATATTTGTAAAAATACTCTTTAAGCATATGCAATCCACATTATACTGGAGTTTTTGAAATCTAGAGAATTCAGAGTCATCCTCTGGCTTTGAAAGTAACTCCTCATCAGAAAACAAATACCCAGACTTTATTTTCTTTAAGACTTTGTCTTCAGTTATGTCTTTGGAAAGTAAAAGAAGGAAAAGGAAAAGTGCTAGGACTTCATAATTTACAATTAAGTATATTTCCAAAATTGCTACATTCTCAAGCTGTGAGCCAATCAAATATTTACCTTGCAGATAATTGACTTGCTTGGTTTGCTCTTATATATCGCTCAAATTCTTAGCACTGGTACTATAAGTAGATCTGCATTTTATATGTCCTGTGTAAATTTACTTTCAATCTCAAGCTTAAAGGGAAATTATCAATCTCAGTTTATGGAGAAGGTGTGGGGTCCTTTTATTTTCTGTTGAGGAGTAAATATGCTTGTAACAATATAAGAGAAGTCAAAAGTATGAAGTATAAGATTTTTTTCTCCTCATTTCTGCCTGTTATATCATCCCATCCGCTAAATGTGATGGTTCCTTAGGAGATTTGCTATTCCAGCATTCTCTATACATAATTGATTATTTTGCCTTGTTTATTTTTTTTTTTGTTGCTCTACTGATGTGAGTGATCACTATTTTTAGTTTTATTTGTTCTTTGAAAAGATTATTTAACACCTTGTCTTTTTTTTTCCTTTTGGAAATTATACCTTTATAGCCTTGTAGATTTGAAAGCTTCCTTGATTTTTAAGTAAAACTTAATTTTCAAAATGGACTGTAATAGGGTGGTCCCCAGGAAAAGGGGAAGTTCCAGGTTTTCTTTCCCACCCAAAGGAGAGTAGAGCTGAGCAGGGAGGAGAAGAAGCTGGAGAGAAGACCTGGGTAGGGAGGAGACAGGACAGAGCAAGAAGGAGACCTGAAGGAGGCACATGGAGCAGAGAGACATGTGAAGAAGCTGCTCTTGGTTTTTTGTCCTGGACTAGTTGAAATAGATGTGAGTGAGAGACAGTGGGGAGGCTAACAATGGCAGCTTTTATCTTGATTTTGATTTGCTCTTTTTCTCCCAGACTTGTCTGGCTGTTTTTGACCCTTTATCATGGGTCCCCCGGCCGGAAGGTGCTTTCTACTTGTGACAGGCTTTCAGGCCTTGCTTTGGGCCAGTCCTGTTTGGCTGGACTTTTAAACAGTGGTTGCTCAGAGTGGCTGGTGTATGTGCCTTTGATGATACATTTTAATAGCATTAAATAACATTTGTATTGTTCAAATGATTGTTCTTTTTCTAATTCCTAGTAAAAGTAGAATTTGTATAGCTAAATGACATTGATCAATGCTGGCTACCAGATCAACATATGATACCAAATGCTGGTCTCTATTTCCTTTACCCAATAAAAGGAAACAGAGTTTGAGGAAGAGAGTAGTTCAGTTTGTTGACAAATTGAGGAAGGCAGCAGACTGGTGTCTGAAAGACCACTGTCCTGCTCTTTGGTAACAGGCAGGGGTATTTATCCAGAGTTACAAGGGAGTAGAAGGGGGAAGTGGGCAAGGGTCAGCGTGTTTATCCTTGCAACACAAATTTCTGGAGCTTTTGGTTGAGGCCAGGTTGCTTTCCCTATCACCTGGTGATCAGCAATCAGATACTGTCTTCCTAATGATGCTCTTTTCCCTCTCAATGTAAGAAAATAATGTTTTTAAACCTAGAGAGTAAGTGAGGAAATGGGAGAGCTTATCTGGTGGGACAGAAAGAAAGACAAGTCATTCATTCCTGTTTCATAAGCGTGCTATAAATGCATGAGCCCAAATATAAAAGTAAATCCAAGAGATAAACACATACAAACCCAACAATTAGAAAGGTGTACATGAATACCTTTTGGAAGGGAGGTCTTATAATTTTCCTTTTTTAGTTCAGCTGGTTGTGTTCAGGCCACTGAACTAGGTAGCCAGAAACAGAGAAGAAAAAAAAATATTGAGTAACTGTTAAGTAACTTCGGAATTAAGAAAAGGAAATAAGTTATTTGGCCAAAGTGCCACACCTATTTTTAGCCTCTTTTGGTGTCTTTTGCTTTTAGCTCTCTAACTTCTAACCATATTCAGACATGTTGCTTAACAATATTTAAGAAAGTTGAAGAAAGCTGAGAAATGTGCCATTTTTTTTTCTTTTTTTACCAGTGTAAATTTCCGAGAAACTTCTTAGGGACTGGAAATGGGTTGAATTGTTCTCAAATTTAAGCAAGTATTTTTGCTTGTTTATTTTTGGAGGAAAATATTTTTTTTCTCTTCAATTAATCATGGCAGCTTGTTTTAGAGAACTTTGGAAGGACTGAATAATATCCATTTTTATTTATCCAAAAAGATTCTTAGGAAATAAGTGATATATTATAGAATTTGTTTAATAAATTTGTTTTCTTATTTGGTGCATCAAAGAATGGTTTAAACTGATTTTGAAAAGTTACTTTTTAAATAAAGTTATTAACCTTTTCCTTATTTTTATGTAGTGTCTTTTTTACCAAGATTGTCTTATAGTCACTAAACTTTTTCAGTTGCACATTTAAGGAAATCCCTTTGTTTTCACACTGAGATTCTCTGATTACCCTGAGGTCATTGATGGCTAGATCAAAGATTTTGCGGGTACACTGAAAAAGCACTGTCAGTGGTCAGAAATACAAGTTAAGCAAGATACTTTTCTGGTTAGTCCATTAGAGGAAAGCACAATACCAAAATTCCATAGTAGACAGCCTAACAACTTTGTTTTGGGAAGGAAATAAGGTTGCATTTCTCATAATTCCACACTTTTCTTTAAAGAATACAATTCTAATAAGACATCGATTTTGACTTTAAATTGCAGTTTCTCCTAGTTGATTGGATCCCATGGTATATATTTTCCCACTAGTGCTATCAATTATAGATCAATTTTAGATAACATTTTTCCATTTTAGATGAACATTTCTTCTTATCTGCAAATAATCAAATTAGCATCAGACAAGAGAAAAAAATCAAGTTTAATAATAACATGTGTACCATATACCTCCTGCATACCTAGGAGTGACCTAATAAAATTGAGTAACTCTTTGAAATGGCCTGTCACCTCTTTAAATAGCTTCAGCTTAAGACAAAAGGCACTGGGGGAGGGAAAAAAGGAGGGTGAAGGGTATTTAAGTTGCTGCCTTAGGTCACTGATGATTTAAAGAGATTTGATTTTCCTGGATCACCTTTATAAATGGAGATTTTCATTATACATGTAAATTGCCCTTACAAAAGGGCAACCTCCACCCAGTTTTCAGAGCCCTTCTATGAAATTATCCTTAAGTGAAAGAGACACATTTTGGGGTGGCAAATTTTTCTCCCCTACACCTTCAAATATGATGTTGCCATCTCTTGGTTGATGGCAAATCAATATCAATTACTTGTATAATAGTGAAATTATTTGCAGGAACAGGGAGCAGAGGAGGGAAGAGATTTTCCTTGCTCCATGAGAATCAAGAGATAAAGGAAAGTGGGTTTTTTTAAATGTTAATCCCTTATAAATCAAGTTTGGATTATTTTTAGACTTACTTTCAACTCAAATTTTTCTGTTTTCATGTTTAAATTATTGAATGGGGGAGTGGTAGACATTTCATCTTTTGTATTTTGAAACATTTGTGTCATTACTACCTATGAAACTATACTCATTGAATTTTTTTTTTTTTTAATAATTCCAACACATTCTGAAAGTGAAACAGCCTAAGTAAAAGAAATTGTGTGCTGGTAAGATAAGAGTTGCCCCAAATCCTGTTTGATCAGGTGGATTCACAAGTCATGTTCCAACATTCTGTCCAAATTCAGTGTTTTGTCTACTTAGAGGAAAGCTGTCCAAACAGTTTAACTCACAAGACTGACCAAAGGTGCCATGCTAGACAAAACATGTTAGATCTATCCTGGCTAATGGGTATTTTACAATTAGCTGGAAGGGGAGGGCTGAGAATCCTGCATATGCAGTTAGAAATATAACACATTCCTTGGTGTAGCTCAGTCCACAAGCTATGATTCTACTCTCCTTCACCCTACTTCTTTGCCACAGGTAAGCTAAATTCTCTTTTCTGGCACTGGTTCCCTACTGCACGAGCCTCTAATAAAGCTTTGCCTGGTTCAATTTCACCTACCACACTCCGGTGAATTCTTTCTATAGAGAGCTAAGAACCCACTATTTTGTGTTGGGGTCTGTAACAAAAGGGCAACTCACAAAATAAATGTGAAAGTCACTTTCATTGACTCTGAAAAGTAAAAACCTTTTTAATCAATGGAACTAATTTTTTAAAAGAGCAAAGACCAAAACCTCCTAGGGCCTCCTCCCTCTGTCCAGCACATTACAAGAGACACAGTAAGCAGGGGGTCTAGCAAACTTGCACCACATCATTTTTATTGTCACTGAATCTTCTGGGAAGAATAGGCTGCACTTACCATCTTTAATTCCTAAACCTCATCATGGTAGCAGACAGCCTGAGGGGCACCGTGGAACCCCAAAACCTACATGTGCTAAAGAGGTTTCAGCCATCCACCACCTAAAGACAAAGCACATTCTTAGTGTGAAAGAGCTTCAACAAGATAGTGTGTGGAAAGAGAAAAGACATAAATTTTTCAATAAAACACCTAAAGTCACCTCTCCCCTTGTGGGTAAATGCCCAGCCGAATAGGGTTGGCCCAAAGCAGGGCTGCTGAGGCCTGAAAATTTGCCACAAATCTAAGGGAACAATAGGGAAAGGGCAAAAGGGACCAACCAGGCCAAGTCTGGAGTGAAAGGCGCAAAATCATAGCCCAATTCAAGGTAACAACTGTCATTATCAGCCCCCATGTGGGTCTTTCACCCACATCTCTTCCAAGTGTCTCTGTCTCAACACCATCTCCTTCATGTCCCCCAAGTCACTGGTGAAGTCCTAAGCCAAGAAGCAAGTGGGCCCTTCTTCACATGTCTCTGCTCTATGTACCTCCTCCAAGTCTTCTAAGTCTTCTCCAGCTTCCCCTTGCTGCTCAGCTTCACCTTTCATTAGATGGGACAGAGACGTGGAACATGCCCTTTTTATGGAGATTACACTATAACGATCACTGAGCAACACACTGCTTCCTATCTTTAGCCCCTAGTGCCACCAACACTGCCTTACTTATTCCTATTCATCAAAATTCAATTTAGGAATTTGTGGAATATTTGTTCCTCAGACTGAGCTAAGAACTGCTCGAGCTCAAGGCAATTTATATATGTCTATTCCTGCATGTACATGATATTGAAAAATATCTGTTTATGACTGTCTTTCCTACCAGATACACACTTAAGTTCAGATACTGTTTTTATTCATTTCTGTCTCCAGTTCCTCAAAAATGCCTAGGATATAAAAAGTCTCAAATGAATCTTGCTGACCTAACCCGACCTAATCTCATTGAACTCACACATTGTCAGGAGAAAAGCAATTGTGAGCAAATAAAATACAGTGAGGTCTGTGCCATAAAAGATGTGTGCACAAAGAGTATAGGAGACTGCAGAGGTACCACACCTTAACCTCTTTATGATGTCAAAAACTTAATTGTGAGGAAACAGATCCTATGGCCTGAGAGATACTGTGCTTTCCCACACAGAAGAGAATAGGACCAAAAATAAGAGAATATAAGGAAAGTTGAACCTTATACTACATTAATTACTGAGGATTTATAATACTCTATACTCTGACTGATGAATTTCTTTTTCTCAAGCAAGTTCTTAGCAGGTTGCCATTGCCCTGGATCTAGAACTCTGTAATTTTCTCAATATGTTCTCTTCTTTCAATAAGTGTCACCTGATATGGGGAACTGATGATCCATCCAGGGTGAGCCTTAGGCTATTACCGCTACTTAAAGAATATAGATTATTTTAAGAGCTATGAGGATCCTAGAAACTTAAGAAAACCCATCCTTGCTCATTTGGTTCCCCTTTTCCTAGTTAAAAATGCAATCACCACCACCCCCTTTTCATGACCTGGAAGATCATGGTTTGAAGAAACCATTCAGGTCTAGGTATATCAGTAAACTTCTGCTACCTTATCTGAGAAACTTACTGTTTCTCTATTGAGAGTAAAAAGATGAGGTTTCTCCCTCCCCCTCCCTTTGAGACCCCAGGTCCTTAACAACAGAAAATAAATAACCTTGTAACACTTCATTTTACTTTAGGCTTTATAACCATGTAAATTCTTAATATGCATGTAGTTAAATTTTGACCTTTTCTCCTACTTATCTTTCTGATGCTAATTTGTTCATCCAGGCTTAGAAGATACCAAATAGAGTGGGAATTTTCCCTATACCCCAACACCTCCATTTCTGGGAGGTACACAGTTTGTTAACTTATATAGTCCGTTTTCCCTACTGCCTTCTTGTACAATCATCTTGTACATTCTTTGTAAAGGTAGCATAGACTGACCATCTGTGGTATGTTAAAATGAAGGACCTTTGTCTTTGTAGAAGATCCCTTAGAATCAGTGATTAATGGAGTCTTCTTATTTAATCTATATATCCTGCCTCTGAAACCATTAATGGGCACAATTTCATGCAAGGCAGAATCAGCAGCCAGAACAATTTGTTTAGGAAGATTTGGCACAGATACCTGGGCTGAGCTCATACTGCTAATGGAGGAAACTTTTGGAGTTAGGAGTCAATAACTAGGTGAATATAAAATCCCTTGCCATTTTAACTCAACTTATGCCTTGCTCTCCGAGAGACAAGACGTGCACTGAAAACCAAAGAGGCCAAAAGTGAGAATGTGGTTATGGTCATTGGAAAGGTCTGAAACTGGGGAAAAGAGACAGGGCAAATGGAAGAAAATTCCTTACTTTAGAAGGAATTGTATTGCCTTCTGCAAACATCCAGTATTTTGTGTTAACTATGAAGACTATGCAAGTCCTGCCTTTAAGAAGTTTAAAAATTGCAGAGACAGCTTTATACACCAATGTAGTTAATATAAGGCAGAATGGGACAAATGGACTCCTAGAGAGAGAGAAAAGATTTTTTCCCAGTGGTGCTTATCTCTGAAAGAAATGCTGAAAATAATTACAGAGGAAACTAAAAGGGGACTGATTGTCTTTTTAAAAAATTATTTGTGAATTCCATGCAACTGGATTTCAGCAATTATCTGTAAATCAATTTTGGTATACCTCAAACCATGAAGTCAGTGAGGAGGTTTGCCCCAATTGAAAGGAGGCCTCAGTGTTAGACATCTTTCTTGCCTTCCTTGGAATGTTGTTAAATACAAATTTCAAAAGTAAATTTTAATGAGATTCAAAAAATAATAATAATAATGGGCAATGTGCCCCACTGCCAAGTAGCTAAGACTAGAAAGTTGTCCAGAGTCTCCACCCAAGGGAAGAACCTGGTGCTCATTAAAGGTTATTCTAGTCCAGGGCTCCAGGGAAACAAATCTATCTGAGTAAATCTGGTGGAAAGTCTGAGACCCATGGGAAGTCATGAAATAAACGAAATAAACACACAATAACTTTTGGCCAATTCTCTTAACCATCTGTACCAAAAGGCTCGACTTCACCAAAAAAAAAAAAAAAAAAGGCCACTGAGCTGTCATGTGGGTAAAACCCCCAATACCTGCAACTTTCTTAAGGAAAGTATCTTCATTTAAACATCATTCTTGCCTACTTTTTTGATCCACTTTTTTTTTAATAATAAGAGAAGCCTATTCCTTTATCCAAAATGAGCCAAAAATAAGGAGTCAGAGCACAGCCCCACCCTCACCCCTATTACAGCTTTACTAAAAGCTTTACCCAATTTACTATGGAGAGTCTGGTCTGTGGACTCCTGGCAAAATCTTAATTTTTTTTTTTTGAAGATTTATTTATTTATGCATACAAGAGCTGGGGTACGGGCCAGAGATGCAGGGGGTGAGAGGATTCACCAGAGACAGAGTGGGGAACAGAACAGGCAGACTGATTGAAATACACTGCCAAGAGGAGCAGTGGGCGAGTCAGGAGAGGTCTGCTGTACCATGTGGGTTACTCCCTGGCTGGCCAGGGATCAAACTCATGCTGCAGAGGCTGCGGATTGCTTCGTATGTTGCTTAACCCCTTGCACTACCAGGGAGGCCCCTCCTGGCAAAATCTTAAGAGCATTTCTTCTGCAGAATAGTCTACTGTAGGTTTATAGCAGAAAGCAGAGGAGTAATAACTGAATGTTGATTGGCAATGCATTACTAGGATAACCCTCCCCAAGATGTTCAAAACAGGCCTTTCTAAGATGTGAAACTATGGCATATGGGTTATTTTGAACTGTGGTCAACTTTGTAGGCAAATAAGAAACTTTAACAACTCTTTTATTGCCTAGAAGAATAAAAATTGGGGGTATTAACCCAGATTGTTACCAGAAACAATATTATTATCAGAGAAACCTACCTAAATGGCAGAGCAAACATCTAATTACAGAGCCTATGGTCTCGGTCATAGGAGTCACCCTTCTCACTCCTAAAAGCCTCAAGCCCTGTCCTACTCCTTAATTCAGGATGTATACCCTCATTTTGCTCCACTGACTTTGGAATCTATATCCGTGCAGATTCTCCACACATGTCATTTAATTTGTTCTTTTCCTCTACCAATCTGTGTGCTATTAATTTGATTGTTTAACTGAACCAACCCAAGAAGAACCCAAAAATTTCTTCTCTACCCTATGCCTTCTCTACGTATTTTTCTGTGTCTGGCAATTTCCATCTTGCTGAAGATCAAACTATGCTGTAACTCAGGAAAAAGCATCTCTCATTTGGTGATCTGCTATATCATTTCTGCTTATTCACAGTGAAAAACACCATATTTTTAAGAAAACATGAAATGCAGAAGTGAAAATTACAGCAATCTTTTAAAAGTTTAAATTCTCATTTTAAGTGATTTTAATGTTATAAATGTTATGTTCCAACTCAAAAAAGAATATTGCACAATGTTTTAATATTACAGTTGTTATTTTTCTCACTCTGGTGAGATTTTGATACACATAGTTGACTTTGGAAATAACACAGAGAATGTCTTAATTGGTTAAATAATTTCAATAACCTGTGAAGAATTGAAAGCAGGATATTACATTCATATAAAAGACAAGTACAGATCCATAAATTCACTGGATTTTAGTGAAAAATAAACTCATTGTACTTAAAGGAGACAAAATTGAAAATGGGATGAAAATAAAATGTAACTCCAAAATTTTTCAATACACTCATATGCTTTTGGAAATCCATCAGATCCTCAAGACTTCTTAGAAAATCAGATCACATGGTAAGTCTCATTTTTGCAGATGCTAACATATTTTTAAAACAAAATCTAAAATAAGTACAAACCTGCACTGGTAAAAATAACAAAACCTCTGAATGATACCGTAAAATTACCCAAGTAATAACAAAAAAGAAAGAGACAAAAAAATAATTTTTTATGTCATGGCACTTATTAAAATTTCTGTTCAAATGTATGAACCTACAGTATTTTCCTTAGTAACAAACACCAATTGTCATTTTGTATAGTTAAGGAGTAAATGCTGAACATTTAAGAAAGTAAAATATTAGTGGTCATAAAGCAAATTTAATTCCATGAAACTCTCCTGGTTTCAACAATTGTTTCCCTTTTGTTTTCTAATTAGTATTTTTAGCAGAGAGTTAGCACTAGAGGCCCAGAAGGTGATAGATAAATGCCTTAGGTGCCAGTTGTGTTGTTTTCTTAAAACTTTCATTTAACACTTGTTATTTTTAGAGTTGTTGCTCATGAAATTCATGAACACACCCTACTTTTGCTGCTTTTTATTCATTTTCAGGAAAATTAAACCACAGCATAAAGAGAAAGGACACAAACATATTATATATTGTCTAATATACCACCTACTCGTATTCTGCCACTAATTTTCAGAAACTGTAAATTATTTCAGTTGCATTGGTGTCTCTGTTAATGCTTAAGCTAAATATTCGACACCATGAATTTCTTTTTTATAGTTGTCCTAAGATATAATTAATCCTTCATATTTTGTAAACATCCAGGAATCTAACATCTGGAATATTTATCTTCGTCAAATCCTAATATAAAAATACTTGAAAAAAAAAATCTCTGCAGAAGATAACCCTCAAAACACTCTCCTCAAAAAGAAAAGATTAAAATAATGGATTAGCTCAATTGTTGTGCCTTAAACTAGAACCATTGACTATATTTCAGAAAAAATACTCCATTTAAAACTGATTTTCATTCAGATTGGTGATTGGAGATTTACTTACAATGAAAGATAAATTATGTGAGCCTAGGATGGTGTCAGAATTGCACCTGAGGGCAGTTTTTCCAATTGAATGTGGATGTTGGTATATGACCATGATGAGTGTTTTGAATATTTTCTAACAGAAATTAGCATTTTTGTCAATTTTGATATTCTATTTTATTCCAAAAACAATTTTTACTTAATTTTCAGCCCTTTTAATCACCTGTCACCCAGAATCCATTTGGGTATAAGCAATCCTAGTATGGGCAGATAAAAGCACAGCATCCAGCTAGAAGACTGCATTATCATCCTCATTTTGCATTGCAAGAATCAAATTCAATCATAATATCAGGAGAAATAAAAACTTCAAATATACATAAATTATATAATTTTTTTATGTGAAGAAATACTTACTCACTAGTCTTTTTAACTACTAGTGTCATAAAATTCGCATAAGTTGAGAAAAAGTTATTAGGGAAAATACTAATCTCTGATATATCAAAATATTTAGCCATCAGAAGTAAAAACATTGGCAAATAGAAACTTAACTGTGAGTTAGGAATTGTAACAATCCTGAATAAAAACCCTTTTCTAACTGAAAATGTCATTATGGTTCAATATTTTCAGAAAAAAAAAAAAAAACTTTTCAAATCTTCACACATACACACTCTAGTTCTCTGAATCAGTAAGCAAAAGCCCTGCAGGTTCTATGACATGTTCACAGTTATCCAAGCTAGATGAAGCCTACTATAACATTTCTTTTACTTGCAAAAATCAAAACTAATTTTACATAAAACACAGTTTTTAAATTTATGATACCTGCTGAATATGATTTGCTTATTTCATAAGGTATGCCTTAAAATTTTCCAGGGTTACATAGCTGAGGAACTCCAACATTAATTTTTCTATTCCATGAACTCAGATGGACTCCCTTCTACGTGCTTGTAACCTGCAAAATCCCTGGACTGGAAAAATGGGTCAACAGTATTACTTGTGTCACTTTTAATTATCCTTGTGACACTCAAAAGCCTTTTTTAATTTCAGCAAAGTTAAGTGATGTATTATTTCTGCATTTGGAATTTAATGTGTCAACACTTTGTCTTTAAAGCTATCTTTAAATACACTGTTGAAAACATGTCCACACTAATGAAGTTCTTTTTAAAAAAAATACATTGTTGGGATTTCGAGTAGATTTTAAATGCCCATTTCCCCATAAATCTAAATTCAACAGCAGCTCTGACACTGAAATTTGTGTAATGAATATTGTGCTTTGTATCTTTAATGAATATATTCTCCAACGTGTGGTTATGAAGACCTGTTTAAATCCCATTAGAGAAAAAATTCTCTTGGGCTTTATCTTACCATTTTTTTAACAAAGATGCTGATATTATGTAGGTTTTTATTTTCAGGCTCTCATTTGGGTAGATTGTGAGAAATATCTTGATATAACAGTCCTTATTATCAATCTTGTATATATAAGTAAATAATGCAAACAACTATAATTGAACAGTGAATGGTATTCCTGTAACCCTTACTTTTAAATTTATACATCTTTTATTAGTTTGTCCCATATAAAAATCAGTTCATCCAAGTTTTTGGGCACAGAACTGTCTTTAATATTTAAAATTAAGCTCCTAATTAGAGCAAAATATGTAAAGAGGGTTATACTTTCTTTTCAGAAATAACAAACTGATAAAAGAGAATAATTATAGGTTATCAATACCCATATTTTTAAGAACTGACCATAAAGCCTACAGATATATGTGCCATAGACTATGAAAAAAGAAACACTTTAGGAAAAAAAATCACATTACAAAGTGTATTATAAAAATAAATTACATAGCATGTGCCCATGGACCTGACAGCTTTGCAAAAGGAAGAGAAATTCCTTTTGACACCAAGATTGAATTGTTTTTGCTACCTATACTCATATTATCAGCAACACCATTTCATTGTCAGCTATTACATTATATCCTCAAAAAAAAAAAAGTCACTGGAAGCAGTAAAGTATTTCCAGTAGTGAGCAGTGGCACGGAGGACCTTAGTGGTGACGGAGGGCTGTAGAAATATTATCCGTTCAACAGGGATTCAGAGGAAGTACACAAAACCAGTATGTGCTTGCTTTACCATTTCATCTGGAGTTCATACGTAACTGGTGAATGATGATGCTTTCTATAAAGAGAAGAAAGATACAGCATTTTCAATTAAACTGAAAAGCAAGTCAGCGGTTTCTGGAGGATCAATATCACGTCATTTCACTAAAAGAACATAGATGTTAAATGACAGACAAAACAGTACATGAGCCCAATAGCTTCTGCAGTTCTTTACTATTTTTAGGTAACTTCTTTATATTGGCATATGTGCTTACTGTTAGAATTCTCAGTCCTTTAGAAACCATGCCAAATTCCTAACAATAGTAGATCAATTTTACCCAGGGAAAGAATTGAAGAATAATTATGTATACAAGCCATATCGTGGGAAACGAGAAATAACTATTTTCCCAGCCATACTGCTTCTGCCCTGAACAATATTCACATACTTTTATCTTTTTAAAAATGTATTTTTGAGTTTTAATAGGAAAATATTATCTATTCCTAGAAAGTCATTAAACATAAATGACTCACTTTTGTCTCTAGCTTCTTGCTTTTGCATAATTCTGTGTATTTAAAATCTAAATTTGGGGCCTCCCCTGGTGGCACAGTGGTTGAGCTCCAGGCTGCGAAGCTGCCCACAGCCTCTGCAGCGCCAGTTGGATCCCCTGCTGCTGGCGAGGGTCCCACAGGCATTACAGACCTCTCCTGTCGTGCCCGCTGCTCCCCTCCGCAGTGTATTTCGTCAGTCTTTCTGTTCTGTTCCCCGCTCTGGCTCTGGTGAATTCTCTCACCCTCCCGCTCTTCCGAGTGTACCCAGTGCTTGTATAAATAAATAAATAAATCTTTAAAAAAAAAGTCTTTTAAAAAATAAAATAAAATAAAATCTAAATTTGTTCTCATGAAAATAAATAAAAAATTGATAGTAATTAAAACAATATCAGTCACATTGTAAATGTGTAATATTTATGTTTATTTTATTTTACTTATATATTAACTTTATGCCTTTTTGAACATGTATCATCAATTTTTTTATCATAATATTCAGAGACTATTGAGGCCCTATTGTGTGCTAGGCATGGAACCACATTATGAGGAAAATGAAGGAGAGTCCTGTCATTGCCGAGATTATATAGAGTGGAGAAAAAAGAAATAACTAAGCCTCAAATAGTTTTTCCACCTAAAAAAAAATGTTACCTCCCTGTTAGTATATGACAATGTTTTAAGTGCAGAAACTAATGTCAGGGTTTAGCAATAGTGTTTATCAGGGTTTATCAATCAATGTTTATCAATAGAGGATTTTTTTCACTTTAGTTTTGAATGCTATTTACATTTATTTAGCTATTTGACATCTATATAAACATTAATGAAAGCACATTATGTCATAGACCCACAAGTTCTTGCTAATGATGTAGAATGGATGATCCTGACATAAGTTTAATGGTCTTTGCCTCTTTAAATTTTCCACTGGTGTGAGTACTATTTTCTATTACTTCAAGTCTAGGTTTATTGCTTAAGTGTGTTTCTTATAAGATCCTGTGTCAAAACTTCTCTGTCAAAAAGAAAATGTTACTGTGGTTTCATTAACTTCATGCTGACCACTAGGTGGAGATATTTCCATTGTTTCGCCCAAACTTTATAATTGAATTTGTGATAAATATGTAAGCAAAATAAACAAAATATATAAATGTTTTATATACTTAGTGATATATACCTATGAAGTCTTTGTAAAGCTTCTAAAACCTACATGTGATTTTCCACTTAACCAAAACCCTTAAAAGTCATTATCTCATTTTCCTTTGGAAAATCATTCTAGCTTCAAATTTTTTCAATACCCAAAAATATATAAAAATATTCAGGAAAAAAAACTGCAAAAATCTAAAATCTAATGTAGATAAAATTCAGAATATAGGATTAAAATACAATTTTCCAATTTTCTTTTTTGAAATTTATGTCAATTTTAAAGAGACATAGGTCTCAAATTTCCCTAATAGAAGCATCTTCCCCATTTTTATACATTAAGAAAGCATAGAAAACATAGATTTAGGGCCTCCCTGGTGGCTCAAGGGGTTAAGATGCAACCTACGAAGCTGAAGCTGTCCGCAGCCTCTGCAGCACAGAGTTCGATCCCCTGCCAGTCAGGTAGCAACCCATATGGCACCACAGACTTCTCCTAACTCGCCTGCTGATCCCCTTAGCAGCGTACTTTGGACAGTCTGCCTGTTCTGATTCCCCCCTCTATCTCAAGTGAATCCTCTCACCCCTCCCCCCACACCTCTGGCCTGTACCCCAACTCTTGTATGCATACATAAATAAATCTTAAAAAAAAACATAGATTTAAAAGAGTGAAATCCAGAATTATTCTTACTGTAAGTGTAATTTAAATTGCTGTGCCATTTTCTCAATACAAAATGAGAGCTTTAAAGTAGGGGACCACTGAACATGGAATTAGAATGCTTAGGTCTCTAAGGTCTCTCTCAGGACTAACAGTTTGTGTTACATTCTTCTCTCACCTTAAGTGTGCAATCTCTAAATTCCTAGAGTTCCCATCTCTTAATCCCATCATTTTGTAATCTAATAATAATAATAGCTTCTCAGAATTAGCATTTGGTGAAACTGTATGTACCAGAAGGGTACATACATAGAAGAATCATGGTCTTGATTGGACCACTGTATTTTATTACTACATTTAAATAAGCAAACTGGTAATCCAAGCATGCCATATAAACTAATGCTGTTAATCAGATTGTGTTATTAAAAAGAATGTCTCAAAAATATTTGTCAAATAAGTTGACTAAGTAAATTCTACTTTAAAAAAGGTGGTGTTTAATATTTATGTACATAAGCTTTTTTAATACAATAAAGCTCAAGCTATTTTGTTTTATGTACATGGAGTCATATTCTATCTTGTTTCTAGAGATAATAAGACAAGCTTTATATGATAGTCGCTCTATTATCTATTTGCTTATTATCTATATTTTCTCTAAATCGAAAACTGACTTAGAATCACCCCACCAATACACAAAATTCTGATAAATAGAAAATGTTGTTTCAAGTCTTTAAATTTTGACTGCAAAATTGATGTATATGGAGTCCTTGATTACAAGGGAAAACAACTTAATGCTTTGGGGATGAATGTTATGATTTTATTTTTTTTTTAAAGGCAGAATTCCTAAGTCTCCTCTTATCTTTTTATAATTTAATACAGTGCAGTTATTGATTTTAATGACGTTACAAAGTCAGTGAGCAAGTTTTATTTCATATCCTAGGCTGTCTTCATGCCAGAATAAGACACAAATTTAGGTCATATGGGGCCTCTATAAAGTGATCTCAGCAAAATCAGGTAAAATTCAGTAATAATTTTTCTCTTTTTACAGATACCATTTTTCTGACATTGGTTATTTGTAGAGCATTATATTTAATAGGCAGATTGGAACCAAAAGCCATTGGTAATTATCTCCTCTATCAGTAAACTCAAAGTACTGAAGCACTTAAATTTGGGGCTCTCTGATGTATAGAGTTTTATTAACATAATTTCCCTTTTTTCTAATTAGAAGGGAAAAAAAAGTTCTAAACCTTAATAAATCTACATACAACATGGGACATTGGATTTTTAGATACTTTGGCATGAGCAGTTTACCAAAATGCACTTATGGATATTTTCCTTGATATGTTTCTCTCAAGTGTAATCTTGATGTTTTTTCCTTAAGAAATTTCAGGTAAGACATTAAACACATTAGTTGTTATGATAATATAGTTGTGAAATGACGTGGCTCATGAATTCATTCTTCTGTTACACTAGCTACAAGTTATCAGTTCATCCCTACACTTGATTTCTAATCTCTCTATTAATTCTCCTTGGGTGGTCAAACAATTGGCCAGTCAAATGATTTGAGATCTTAAATTGAATACATGAGACAGGATGTGGAGAGAAATTGTGGGGAGACTATCTCCTGAGTGCTAAAGTGGGCTACATGGCAAAAAAATTGGAGTTCTGATTCCTCCCAGGAGAACTCCTAGGCTGTGGAGTAGGAAAGATGTACTCCCTGCAAAGTCAGTGCCTTCCTCTCAGACAATGCATTTCTCTATACTCTGCCAAACTGCAAGGAAACACTTGCTCTTTGAATTTTAAATATATACCCTAGTAAATGAGAACAGGTCACGGTAAGGTGTAGCCTCTAAGTTCACATACCAAAAGACGAAACATAGCAGAAGCTCAACTAAAGCAGGGCTTTGTACTAGCTTTAGGAAAGCTGCTTCATCCACAGAAAACTGCACACCAGTGACAGAAAGCATTTTTTCTTGGATTTTGCATAAGTTTGGTTGACTAATGGCCTACTTCCCATATTTAATGGTCCCCTACTTTCCCAAGGGCTATGCATGGAGGACAAGGCACCAACTAAGGATATACCATTCCTCCTCTCCACTAGCTTTGAACTTAGGCCTGGAAGGTAATTTATCCACCTACAAAAATGTCCTGCATTCTACACACCTTTCAGAAGTAGGAAAGCCTAGCTATATACCTTTAAGGTTTTCATTTTCATAAACTGCTGTATGGTTCAGTTCTGTTCTTATATTCAGAAATTAATCACAGTTCTGATTAAAACATCTGTTTTAAATAGGAAGTCCTATAAACTTCCTGTGTTAATTTGGACTTGTATTTCTTCTTTGGATTCAGCTCAGTTAATTAAAAATACTTCCGCTAATCAGTTCTGTCATTTGCTTCAGGAAATTTTTGAAAGAGAGAATATAAACCCTCTTGGGCTTTTCTCTACAATTTAATAGTAGATTTGCTTCCTTCCAAAACATTTTTCACTCCATCATCAACCTAAATCATCCTCTTTCCTCCTTGGCTTACAGGAATTTTCAATAATCATAGTTATGACTGGTAATTTCTTTTTCAGGAAATTCTCTCTCTTTACTTTTTCCCAAACACTAGCAAATTGAAAATAGTTCTCTAACACATAACATTAAATATAAAGAAAAACTAAGTCATAGAAAACTTTGTAAGTATTGTAGTAAATCATGTTCAGGTACTGTCTTCTTGGACACAGATGCTAAATGCCTAGATTGATTTAATTCAATGGCTTGTCACAGAATAGCATGGAAATAACATTATGTGTAAATATTGAGAAGAGCATTGAGCTTTTTAGATTATTAAGCTTGTGAATATTGAATCACAAGAACACTGTTATGAAAACTTTTACACATACAGTTTCTATGTAGATAGCTCAATATCTCAAATTCTTTGGCAATGTTTTTTGACCCAGTGAGTCTGGGCACTTTAGTCTTCATGTGAATATACATTTTGCTCACTTGAAGTAGTTCTATCCTAGGAAATAATCAACAAAATGTACTGGGTGAAACTGAAGACATGACTTCATCATTAATAGATGGTTAGACAACTCTAAGCTTCAGGGTTTTTCTTCTTTTACTTTTGTTTTTGTTTTTCAATAACAAAGAAAATTATTTTCTTGGCCTCTAAATTCTAGTTCAGCTCTAAATAGTCCTTGACTTTCAATTCTATCCATCACATCCACATAAACATTTAAGGATATCAAGTAAGGGTATCAAAAGTACTTTAACCAGATAAGCAATTAATCGATCGTTAGTTCTTAGGCAAAGCATTATGGCAGGGTCTTTTAAATTGCTTGCTCAACTATAATGAAGTATATCATACTATGACTATAAAGACAAAAGAATCATAAAAGATTATGGTTAAATGTTAAGCCAAGGTAAGCCAAGGTAAGGTGAGGTGCCAAAGGTTACACAGCTTTCCTGTGGTCTCTTGATTTTCAGTCCTATCTCAGATACATAATCTGTTTTTCAGCAACCTACTTTCTCTGGATGTTTCTCTTGATAATATATCTTAAACTAAACCTTGCTTATTGGTGTTATTTGGTCCTGTAAAATGAGGGCCTCTCTAACTACTTTTAAAGAATCCTTAGTGAAACTGAAATGCCTGACAAATCATCTAAATCTTTCTCTTTTCTGCAGTGTCCTTCATGCTCTTCTGGGGGGTGGGTGGAGGGATGTGAGAGGAAGGGGTGAGCAATTCATAATTGATTCAAGCATGTTTATGCTTCATGGAAAGCTCTCAGGCTCCTTAGTTCTCCATGTGTATGATGGCTAGAACTCCCCAGTCCAGGAATCCTGACTGTTATGCATCCATTACTCGCCATGGTGCCTTTGGAGGGAATAGAATGACAGCACTGGATTTCCTCTAATTCCACCATTCCTTTACCTCCATGTTCTTACATATGACTTGTCAGTTCCCTGCACATTATTCTCACAGGTTTGCACTGCAGACAAAGGGAGGAAATAACACCTCTTTCTTCCCCAGCTTCCAGGCATCCTTCAGCTGCTGGCTTTCTTTCTCTACAGAAAGTGTCAATTTTGGAGATTTTTTTACAGCAAGTTTTTTTTTTTTTAACCCCAGATTAGGTTCTGAAATAATATTCTATATTCCTAAAGGAAGCATGTTTTTAAAAGAGGTTTTGAACAGAAAAGGATCTAAGCACCAGAAGGAAATGTAGGAGAACAACAATCCAGGGAGCAGGAACAAGTAGATCAAGTGCAAGAGAGTGGCATGGCCTGTTCTGCAAGTCATCCTGTGGGCCCAGGGGACTGGAGTTCAGAAACAGGAAAGCAAAGAAAGCTCAGGAGAGTAGGAGGTAGAGATAAAGTCATAGAGAGACTGTGTGCCACACCAAGGAGTTGGTGTTACATTCTGTAGGTAATGAGAAACACCAGAGAATTTTCAAATAGAGTGACATGATCCCCTTGCACATTAGAAAAGAGGAAAAAAAATGAATCAGAGAGTTTTGAGTCTGGAGATTATGAAATCATTTAGGAGAGTGTGAGACCAATTAGAGTACCAGAGTAATCCAGATGAGAAGTAATATATAAACATCAACTTAGGCAGTGGCAGGGGAAATGGAGACATGGGTTCAGCTGCAAGAGGTGTTGGGTTAGAATATGAGAGGCTTGCTGAGTCTACTTGATAGGTGAGGGAGAAGGCGGAACCTAAAATGGCTACCAGGTTTCTAACTTGGGTAACTAAGTGCATCAGGATACCCCCACAGGGGTGGAAAATACAATCATGTGAAACATTGAGGTTTTTCAGTCAATGCCAGGCTGCATATATGTCCCTGTATACAGTAGAGTGTGGAGTAGACTGTTCCAATGAGGGTTGTGTCGTTACACTCTACAATGTTTGCGCAATGATGAAATCATCTAATGACACATTTCTCAGAATGTATCCTCATTAAGCAACACATGACTACAATAAGAGGAGAAGCCTTGGAAGAGGGGTGGAGGAGGTGTTGAAAATGGCTATTAGACAAGTGGCATTGGAGATGTGAAGTATAAAATTGGAAACATAGTTGGAGAGAGATGTTTGGTAGTCATCAGCATGTGAGTGATAATTGAAGCCATGGGAGTTCGTAAAATAACCAGCATGTAGTTTAGGAAATGGCTTTTGATAAAGACAAGGAAACAACAACTTTAAGGATGTATACATAAAATAAGGAGCCAATAAGAGATGCTAAAGTAGAGCAATCAGAAAGGTCAAAAGAAAACCAAAGGAGATTAAATATTTTGGATGCTGAAGGAGAAGAGCATAATCTCACTCTATTTCACCCTTTTTAGAGACTAGAGATTTATTTTCAAAAACAACTAACCTACAAAGTTCTGGACCTAAGCACAAGAATGGACAGCATAGACTGAATGTGGGGCAGTGAGAGGTTACATTGACATTCGCCATCTTTCCTTCCCTGATCTGTTCCCAGGATGCAGTCAGCCTGCCCTAGGGAGGTTCTTGGAGGACTGTTCTTTGTAGAAACTACTGGAAGATGCACTTCAAGACAGAAAGGGTAGAGAGGGATGAGGGGAGGGGAATAGGCAAATAAGCAAAAAAAAAGTAGAAGATAAGAAATCCAGGAAACAGAGGATTCAACATAGGCAAAAGAACACCAGGACACCAGCTGTGCAGGAGGCCTAGGGACAACCAGTCCAGTCCAAGCAGGGAGGCAGAGGGCTGAAATAGGCAGGCCTCCAGGGAAAAATGTGAAACTGATGTGCTTAAGTGTTTGGGAAAATTACTGATAGGTGTTTGGCTTTGCTATTTGGAGCATTTGGAAAAAATAAAGATAGATACATAGAAAACCAAGCAGATGAAAAATTAAAATAATTTTTCTTTTGATGGGAGGAAAGTAGTAAGAAGAAAGGAATATAATCATAGTTAAGAGTTAGAAATTTTTTTCTCCAGAGAATAAAACTGAGGGATAAGGGGAATGAGGTAAGAAATAGCTGTGTTCTTCACCTTTCAGCAATGGCTGGTATTTTTACTATGTATATAGACAACAAAAAACTATGAACCAGAGACACTTTTTGGGGGGTGGGAGGGGATGGGAGGGGAGGGATTGGGGTAAGAATGGGTGGTTGCAATTGTATGGGGAATATAAAAATAAAATTTATTATTTAAAAAAAAATTTAAAAAAAAAAAGTAATGAGCCTCCCCAGTGACACAGCAGGTTGAGCGCAGCGCTGTGAATCTGTCCGCAGCTTCTACAGTGCGGGTTCGATTCCCAGCCGGCCAGGGAGATACCCACATGGCACAGCAGACCCTTTCTGTCTTGCCTGCTGCTCCCCTCAGCAGTATTTTCGGTTGTCTGCCTGTTCTGCTCACCACTCTGTCTCTGACGAATTCTCTCACCCTCCCACGCCTCTGGGCTGTACCCCAGCTCTCGTATAAATAAATAAAATCTTTAAAAAAAATAAAAATTAAAAGTAATTAAAGAATAAATGGGAAGCATGGAACTGGAGACAGAAAAGGTTGAGTGTTCTCTCAGTGACTTAACTGAGCAGGTAGAAGCTATAGCTGTAGCTATAAAGGACTACACAGTTGAAGGAAGAATTTAACTAAAATTTAAGAGGCAAGAGCATATTTATTTCCTGTGCGGAAGTAGCAGGTGAAACAGATGACAGGAAAGAGCAGAGGATGAGGAGGTTACCAGTGGTGAGACTCTGGAGGAGGAGGTAAGAGGGAAAACCTAAGTTTTGTCTGGGTGGGGAAAAGTTGGAAACATACTTCCTAGGATCCTGGGAAATCCTCCCTGTGCCCATCTTGTTAGCTCTTCCTCTTTGTATGTGTAAGTGGGCTCCCACAAAAGTGTGTTCTTCTTATCTAGTAATCCTGTGGTTTAACAATCAGGGAAGTCTCACTCTCCGCCCCCACCCGTTTTCTGAATCTATGAGGTAATGAGAAATTAAAGTCTTTGTACATCTTACATTCTCAGACAAGTCTTCATTTCCCTGAAAGTATGCTTTTCCCCCACTACAAATCAATTATTTCTTCACCTTTTGGGGAAGAAATTCAAGTAAGAGATCTGGTAACACCTTACTCTCAATGAATACACTAAAATCTCTTGAGAACACAATTATCGTCATCAATCGTCCTCACTGAAAATATAATAAAAATGCCAGAAGAAAGTGAATAATCCCATTTAAACAGATGACCTGGACAGGAAAGTCATTTTCCAGACAGGTTAAATACCCTTTGGGTGGAGTCCCAAGCAGGAACATTTTTGGTACTGTGTATGCTAAATGGCCACCATCATTGTGTGCTGAAATAGGCAAACACATGAAAATTATTCTCAGGAAGGAATACTGCACCTCCTCTGTGGTTGTGCAGATTTGCTATGAACATCTCCAGGGGATTCCATCCTGCTGAAATCTGTGAAAAGGGCATCCCACACCCTCCTCCAGGGATTTCTAGGGTGGGTCCTCAGCAGCCCTGGTGAGACCTATTTTATTTTACACACATTACAGTTCCAGAATATGGAAAAGACACTAACCTTTTAATCCCATTCACTCTTATAAAAGTATATTAGATTGCATCTTAAAAACATATTCACAAATGGAAGCTGAAGTTGGAGTGCATTTAATCCTCCACCTCCCATCCCCAGTGGATTTCCTTTCTAATATGTGGTTTAAAATAAAGCTATCCAATAAATGTAGAGTTGGTTCTAAAATTTCAAAAGAAAGGCTGCCACAGCGGTTGCTCTTTATCATTTCTGAAAAGTGAATTATGTGTGGCTCTGCCAAGTTTTCTTAGCGGTTGTACTTTGTAGGTGGCTCTGTTCCAAGAGCCAGATGTATAAACATCCTGTACATGTACTGTTAAGCCCTTTGGAGCACTTCCCCAAGCATGGTATGGACTTCCAGGCAGAAACGACGTAGGGTAGTGTGAGCAGGTTAAAACAAAAAGAGCAGCAGTGACAATAAGATTATGATAAAGTCACTGAAGACTTGTGGGTAGAAATAATGCAAAAGGAATACAGTGTTTTGTTCTTTTCACACCGTCATTTGCTCAAATGCAGTATGTTATGGTATAGTAACACTAAATACTCTAAGTGTGAAGGAGATATTTGAAAAAAAGTGACTATTCTCATTTTTGAAAGGAATGGCTGTGCACTTTATAAAAGGGGAAAAATCCCTATTAAAAAATACAACTCACTATTCAAAAAGATGATCTCCTGTTTAAGCCTGCTCAAATTATATTTCATAAAATCCCTTTTCTCAGTCTCTCTTGCCTTCTACCCTGAAATCCCATTATGGCATGTCTAGTATTTTTCAGTATTTTTAAATATATATGCTAAGAAATGATGGGTTGTAGACACAGAGATCTGACTAAAATCAACGTGAATACTGTGGCATCTACCACAATGGTAAAATCCAAGTCCAAGTTCTATGAGAGGGAGAAGATTCATTGTGAAGAGAATTCACAGATGAGCATTTTTGTCATGAAGCATGATGATTCATGGGTTAAAAACTAACTATACATCTTTAAAAAAACAAATAAAACCTACTGTTCCCAAATATCAAGACCTGGCACTATCCTAATAGTTTTGGAAATCTCACAATTCAGAAAGGGAAAAATAACCTCTAACTTTGAAGTCATATTTTTTGTAAAATCATTAATTAGCTCAAAACTTTTAACAAAGGTACTACTTACATGAGAGCTTGTATGCTAAGCTGCAGGTTATTAGCCTTGAGCTCATTTGTGATTGACTACAAAGCACAATATCCACCTGAACATGGTTAATCTTCTCAGAAAGACACCTGGATTTTGCATTCACATATTGTTTCATGCTTACTAAATCATGCTTAAAATTGATGAAAATGTTACAAACACAAGTAAAACTTATAGCAGTAATAATCCATTTCACACTGTACATGCATTCGTGCATGCACACACACACACACACACACAATCACAATCATGAACTGGTTCTTGACTTGCAAGTAAAGTTCACACTTAACTGAGGAACGTATTCAGATTTGAATAAGTTATGCATGATGTCATTTTTGTTTCTTGGCATTAATATATCAGAATTGACTTTCTGCTATTTTCTATCCATTACAACCTCTGTTGTACTATAAAGGGCCATTTGGCAGCTCTACTCAAACTGCACAATTTAAGTCAATTGCACACTTGAATAGAGCATGTATCTGAGATTAATGGTTCTAAAGTTATTGTCTGGAATGCTGGAAATGTTTTGGAGATGGCCACAACTTCTACCATACCCACACACACACACAAATAAGTAAAACTCTGTTTTTAGAATTCCATATTTCATTTCCATTTTATTTCACATTCAAATTATTTCTTGAAATCATCTTAAAGGCTTATGTTTTTGCAAAAGTTTAGGGGTCCTCCCTGTGGCAAATTGTTTTCCAGGAAATCTGGGATTTGATAGAAGCAATGACAACTGTCAAACTATTTCCTATTTCATGATAGAAATTTTGAAAAATCAAGTTATTGTGGAATGAGGCCACTTAAATTTGAATTATAGTCAAGGAACATGGAGCTTGCTTTAGGTAGGACATGATTCAGCTCCCATAGCTTACCAATGATGAGACTGAGGCTCAGGTGGGTTAACTGATGGGTCCATTTTCTAGAAGCAAAACTGGGACTTGACACTAAGCCCTGTCTCAGGCCAAATGTCCTCAACAAAGTACATGACAAAGAATAGTATTGCTAGTACTTTACCCCAGCATCAAAACATCACAAAGTAGGAAAGACACATGGCTATTAGTTGATTATTTTATGAACAAGATATTTAAAACTTAAATTAGTACATGTAAAGAGTTGGCACAGACAGATGAAGGTTCTTTTTCATGGCAGCAGTAGCATCTGCACAACATACCCCCTCAGCCACTGCCCTCAGCCCTTCCCCCCTCCAAGAGAGGTAGCGCTGCCAGCAGATTTCTTCAGCTCTATTTTCATAGACTGAGTCTCAGCTCGAGGCTCGAATTTGGTCAGATTTCCTGCTCCTGGGGCTGCCACTACTGGCTTTCCTGCTTTCATACCTTTTGACATAGGAATGCGGGTGGGTGTAGGCCGCTGGGATGACCCATCTTGTCCTGACTGTAAGAGAGAAAATATAGAGACACAGGGAGATGTGGGTGAGTTACCCCTGGATATGCTATTAATTGGAACATTTAGCAGTATTCCTGCCACACAGGAATTAGCCACATCCTGCCTCTTTCCCGAGATGAAGTTGTTACAAACTTGGAGTGGGTATCCAGTTCATCCTGATTGCTCCCTTTATCCTCTTCTGCAATGCCTTTACCAAACCTCCTTCTCCTCTCATCCCCCTAACCTACATCCACTACCCTTCCTGAAGATCACTTTTTGCTTACAGAGAAAATACAATCCACTGGTATAAACTCAGGCAACTTTACTCCACTGTCCCTCAAGTTATCTTTTCAGTTGAAGCAGTTCTTCTTTCATCTTGTAGTAACACCAGATTCTTCATTTTTTTATTGTCACTCCTGACCAAATCTTCCTTAAAGTGCCCTTAAAACTCTTACTGTGATTTCCTACTAGAGTCTCACCCATCCACCTCCTGTCTGACCACTCCTTTTCCATCTTTTACTGGCTCCTTGTTTTACCTTACCTGCCTGCTGAAAGTGGAGGTCTATATTCCATTCTCTGCTCTCTTTTTTTTTTCAATTGAGAATGATTTATTTCACACTCAGCCTACAAAATAGCCCCATCATTTAATCTTTTGATTTTTCAGTGACTACAGACAGTGGGCAGTTCATCCACCCTTTAATTCCTCATGTTCATTCTGAGAATTACCTATGTGTTGGAGAGTCCCATTCTTAAGCCTTCAGTGCTTTTCTGAAATACAGATTTGTGTTTCCAGCTACTTGCAAGACATATTAAGTGTGCTCTAGGTATCTAAAATATAAAATGCTGCCAAAATTACTTATCTCCTCTCCCAAACTGTAGTTGCCTGTTTCTCTTTCCATGCACCCGGACAGCCAAGTCAAAAACCTCAGAGCTATCCTCTGAACTCAATTTTTTCATTAAATCTTTAATTCTATCTTCAGTATGTCTCTGTCCTCATTTTCACTACCATAGTTTAAGCCTACACTGCCTTTCACTTAGAGTATCCTTTTCCTCAGCCTGTCTCCTCTCACATAGCCTTTAAACTGTTTCATAGACATGTCTTTCTAAAACACATATAATGTAGCTTTTCTGTCATCATTTCCCTTTTAATGGTTCTCTCTGCCTATTCTATGAGATTAAATGTCAATTTCAGAAGACAAAAGCCTCTCTTCAACATCTGACCTCAATTTGCCTTTCCTTTTTCTGCTTTTGCATTCTGTCTCCATGCCCACCTGCCCCAGCACAATGGAACTGGTCACCATCCCCAAACATGCAAGAACCTTCACATGGTCAGACCTTTGCATGTGCTATTCTCTCATATGCCTTCTTTTTCCATTTTGAAGATCTCCCTCCATCTGTGAAAACATCCTACTCAGTGAAGCTTTCTCTGGTGGTTCCTTTTATATACCTATATCTTAGAAACACTAGGTGGGTTCTAATCCCGCCTCTCCCAGAAAGCTGAGAATTTCTAAAGGTCCTCTTCACACAAGGCAGCACCGAACCTGGTGCCTAAAATGTAGCTGACAATAAATATTGAATGAATAAATGCACAGATGAACTAGCCTCACTATTTAGTTTCTAAGATGGGTATCCCAAGCTTCCGATTGTCCTTAATTTTATGGGATCTTATGTAACTGAAGTTACATAACTGTAAATGGCCTTAGACATCTTAGACAGTTATTTTGAAATCCTATTTCTGTATGGACAACAACATTGTTGCCATAGAAAGTTAAAGCTATCTTGATCTGACCCTTAACAGGGAGTAAAACGTTCCGTAGAAAATTTGCTCTAAGTTCCACCAATTTTCACCTCCTTGGTTTTTTTATTTTTAATAAAATTCAGCAGAAAGAAACAAGGCCCTGTACCACCAAGCTATGCTCTGTGTGGCCTAAAAAGCAATATTGAAGCAACTGAAAAGGGTGAGCAATCCTGAATGCTATTTGGCTCCTGCAAAGCCAACAATTAAAAGCTTTACTGGCAAAGCAATTAGCAATTCACACTTTCAAGTCTGCCGTGAGTCTATGATCGTGCACAGAGAAATCAAAGTAAATTATATTGAAGATATGGGAAAATAAGCCACAGTTTCTATACGTAAACAATAAGCTTCTAGTCTAGCTTAAGTGTTTCCAATATATATGCTATAGAGTTGTTCAGAGTTTAGAAATCATAAATTTTAGTATATTAATTTAAATTAATATCTATTATTTAAATAGTACATGCTTTTTAATAATTTCATTTACTAATTTTATCCCAATAAATGAAGATACTCCCTGGAAGTATTTTGAAAAATAGAATTTACTTTCAAATTCCTGGGTCTATGCTTTGGGCATGGATTTTTTATGATCATTCATTTAGCCTCTGACTGGCTATTAAGTAAATATTTAACAAGTACCTGCTGTCTGCAAGATACTATTAATAAAATGCAGCATTTATACATGTAAACTCATTTCTTCTTTACTTTTAAAAATATTTCTGATAATAAAATCTTTGAATTTTATATTTAGAATAAGTGTGACTATGATCATACATAATTACAGATTGAATATTTTAGGTCAAAGACATAAAATGCGTGAATCTATACATTGATTATCTCCTGCAATGCCTACTTTAAAAATTATTTTAAACTAAGAATCAAAATTTAAATTTTATTATTTATTACTATATGTTGACATTACAAAGAGGCCATCTTTGCAAGTAATGGGAGGGGTCACCAGAATTTACATGAAAAAAAATTTTCCCTCAAATTTACCTTTATTTAGCAAAATGTTATGCTACTTTTTCATTTGTTGGTATAGACAGTCCTCTAAGAAACATCTGTTGTGGGTTCATGAGCTTTTGTTTTATTTGCGGCTTTAGTGGATTCTAACTGCCCACTTTTCCCTCCTTCACTCAGTCTGCACTTTGAAACCTCTGCCACTCACCAATGACTGGGTTCCTCTGGAAGATGAGGTTGTAACTGGTGTTATGGTGATAGTACTCGTCACTTTGCTCGCACCAGGTCGAGAGGAGAGATGGTTCCTGGGAGAGCGAAGGACAGTGCCAGTGGAAACCTCCTTTTCAGCTGTCATGTTGACAGGTCGGACAGTAATAACAGGATTACTTCCTTCAGCTGAAGTCCCAGGGGATCGTTTAAATTGAGAACCTAGGTGAATATGAATTTTATTGTCTTCCGTGGTAATGATATTGGCATTGGAGTTGTATTTCCGTACTGGAGTTGGAACAGTCTGTTTTTCTGGGGTGACTTTGAAGACAGTCCTTCCCATGGGCATTTCCTGGGATTCGGGAGAGACTGCAATCTCAGCTGGCGCTGCTGATGTAGACACGGTCATTATCTGAATGGGGGATGTGGGCCTGTCCGCAAACATACCTCTTCCACTTTCTGGGGTCTTCTCTCTGGAAAAAGTAGTGATCGTGACTGGGGACATGGCTCGTTCTGTGCCAAGAGTACTATCTCCACTTTTTTGTTTTTGAGACATAACATTTGGTGATGGAATAATAGTTATCCTTGGTTTCTGATTCCCTAGGGTAGGAATGACAGTGGTACTGGAAAAGAATTCTTCAGATGTCGGGCTTGTTATCTCCAATGTGGCAGTACTGTTTTCATGGTCTGGTGTCACTCGAATATGCAGGGGCTGGCCCTGCTTTGGAGAAAGGACCAGCTCTCCTGGGTGCCCTGGGCTAGAATTTGTTCGAGGTCCTTTATCTTGAGTGATTGGGGGCCCATTTTCCCTTTTTCTCATCCATGGAATCCAAGACTTTCTCATAGTGAGCTCATTTGCTGCTGGGGGATATCTGTCTAGAACAGAGGATCGTTCCATAGGTTTCTTCAGTCCCACCTGTCGAAGATTACTCATGATATGATTTTCTTCTTGAAAGGATTTCCGTATAAATACTGCTGGTGTTTCTTCCTCTGCTGCCTCATGGCTGACTACATCAGTCTGTACTCCAGTCGATGTCACGGGAATATCCACCATTCTTCTTCCATTCACACTGGGTCTAAGAGCTCTGCTATAACGCTTAGAAAGTTCCAACTCTTTGGTCAGATTGAGGACCTCCTGCCCCATGTTTTTGTTCTTATTTTCTTCTTCCATAAATCTTTGTTGAAGAACAGAATAATCCACTTGGAGCTGAGACAGCTGATCTTCTTTGTTCATTAGTTCATGAATCTTCTCTTTAAGAGCTTGTACTTCAGCCTTTAAGTCTCGACTCTTAGCTTCTTCTAGCCGAAATCTGTGTCTTAGCTCAGCTTCCTGGCTCACAGCCTCACCTTTCTCAATAGCCTTATTCTTGGCGATCTGGTGCTTTATCTCCTCCAGTTGTTGAGATAGGAAGTTAGCCTTATCCTGCTCAGTTCTAAATTTCTGCTCCAGCTGGTCATACTCATCCTCTGTCTTCATCAAATCCCCTTCAACCACCTCCAATTGTTGGAGACGTTTCTTTAGTCTCTCAATTTCAAGTGTTAGTTCCTTAATCTTGTTATCTTCTGGGCAGGTGAGCTCAGATCCTTTTCGAGATCTTCCTCTTGTTATTTCTCTTTCTACTTCCTCTATCCCATCAAGTCTCTTTTTTAATAGGCTAACACTGCAGCTTAATTCAGAGGACTTTTCTTCTTCACTTTTCAATTTGCCTATTAACTCATCTCTCTCTTTTGTCAAAGTGTATACCCTCTCCTCCATTTCAGATTTCAGTTTTAAAAGCTTCTTACTTTCTTCAATTAGTTTTTCAGTTACATCCATAACCTTTCCTTGTTCCACCTTAAAATTTTTATTGAGTCCATCCACTTTTCTCTCTTCTTGCTTTATTTTTTCCATCATATTTTTTCTTTCATCAACCAGCATTACAGTAAATGACTTTAACTTTGTAAGATCATCTTTTAGGCTTAACTCAGCCTTTTCCAGTCTGCTTTCGGAACATTCCAGCTCTTTAACTCGACTCTTGACTACTTCCAACTCATTCAGCAGGTCTTTCGTTAAGTTTTTTTCCTTCTCCAGATTTAAATGTAGCTGGGTACATTCAGATTTACTCTTGCTGAATGCTTCTTCTAATTTCTCTAGTTCAGACATTCTCTTTTGTAACTTCTCAACTTCAAGTTTGAGCTCCCGGCTATGGTGTTCTTCTTCCTGCAGCTTCTTCCTCAGTTCTCTGCACTGGGATTCAGTCTTGGTGATCTCCTCATCTTTACCCTCCATTTCAAGCACACGCTTCCGGAGGTTTTCCACTTCGGCCATGAGGCTGGAATTGCCACATTCTCCTTTGGCAATTTTATCTCTTAATTCCTGAAGTTCCTCCTCTGCTTTTTGAAGATTCCTGTTGGTCTCTTCTAGCTCCTCAATTCTCTGAGTTAAGCCAACCAGCTTGAGTCTCAGCTGCCTGTTATGAGACTCTTGATTAGCCAGCTTAGCATTCATCTCTTCATGCTCTTGAGAAAACCTTGAAGCCTTGTGTTCAAAATCCACTTCTAACTTGAGCAGCTTCTGCCTGTCTTCTTTAGATTTGGAGGTAATGGCTTTCAGTTTTTCTTCTTCCTCCCTTAGTTTCTGAGTAAGATCCTGTACTTTCTGACTTTGCAGGCCAAGTTGCTCAATATGCATTTGCCTTTCATCCACCAGCATGAGTGCAAAGGACTTGAGTTTCACAAGCTCATCTCTCAGTTTATTGAGCCGCTTAGCATTTTCTTTTTCTTTGCGGGCTTGGTAAGCCTTTTCTTGCTCAAGGAGCTTTTTCAATCTAGGAGAAAAGAGATACCAAAATACTGTACTTTATTGTATATATTTTTTGTTATATATTTTTATATATGCATTATCATAAATATCAAAAGATTAAGCAGGCTTTGATAGTAAATAAAAATGAAATGCTACTATAACAAATCCCTTATCAATTGCTCTGATATATAGGTTTAACAAATGCCATTAGCAAAACTAATCAGAAGTCAGGATGTTGATTTGGCTTAGAGAGCGGTAGTGACCAGAAAGGGGGGTGAAGAGGACTTTCGAGGTAATAGTTGAGGAAAATAAGACAGGGCACCAGTTGCAGGTCACACAGTCAGTAAGTTGCAGACAGTAGGATCCAGAATCCTTGCTCTTCATCCTGCATCATATGACTTCATGCAAGAAATTTACTTTAAGAGAAGGTCTAACAGGGAACCTTTGGGTTTTCATATTTTGATACACTACCACCTGATAGGGAAAAGGCAAGACAAGCTTCCTGGTAGAAAACTGATCTATATAAACTGATTTTAGTTAATACCAGAGCCAGCACAGGCTTTTTGTGTAAGTTTTCTGATTTAAACGATTTTTAAATAGAGAACTAGGTAGAGAGGAATTTTGAATTATTACTAATTAAAAAAATGTGATAGCCATGGGAATTACTAAGTTTCAGATGTATGAAATGCATTTTCTCTAAGGGATTTAAGTATAGCTTTAAAAACTATAAATATGACAGTAACTATCATTCTTTTATTAATTAGTTGCTGATGCCAATTTTTGATATTTTTCAAATACCCATAAAAACAGAGTAATAATTATACTAACCATATCTAGTATAGAAATACATTTAGTAATTTATGCTTATAAAACAAGTAAATTGTAAACAGCCACTAATGTGTATTTAAGTACATTTTTTCCTCCAATATGTTCTATGCCTTAATTATTTTGAATGATTTATTCATACTTATGACTAGATTAGCTGTTAGCAAAGTAAATAGAAGTCTCACACTGCATTGTGCAAAAAATGATTAGACATACACATAAAGGCTATTTATAGTCAAATTCCATGTCAGATAGTTACTATAGAAATGACTCTGATGATGTCATTAAGATGATTTAATATAAATTTTTAATGAAACATATGCTTATGTCTAAGCATCTGTTAATTAAATGTAAAACTTCCAAAACCCATTATGTCTTAATTCCTAAAATGGGAGAAAAATGTTCTCAAATTCTACAGACTTAAGGAGGTCGCTAAGTATGGTTCTTACATGCCTAAAAGGGCATTTAATGACTGTCTTCCTTTTTTCACTTGAACCAAAACAACTGAAAAAAGGTCACAAAATCATAGAGCAGGAGATAATTTATGGTATATTTTCAAATTCTTTGACCTTCATTAGACTGTCAGAGATGAATTCACTGAAAATATCACTGCTTTCAACTTTAAGCTTAAAATATTAAAACATCTAATCTTATTTGCTTAAATATCTTATGTTGCTAATGCTATTGGAGGAGGTGGGTTGATTTAGCTAAAGCATAAATATTGGGTCAGAGATAACCAAATCCGAATTCTGACTCTGCCATTTTCTAAATGTATAACTTCTGGCCCAGTCACTTAAACTCTCTCACCCTGTTTTCTTAACTTCAAAGGAAGAAGTGAGGGATACCTATATCTTCACATGGCATTGTCCTGAAGATTGAGCTCATAGAAATAAAGTGACTGACACAAACATCCAACGCAAAGCAAAATAAATATAAGAACTAGAGAGTATGCTGTTCTCTCCATTTGAAGTTTGTAGGATGCATTTGTGTTTAATATATAAATATTTATATGTCATTATCTTGTCTTTGATGGTAAGACCTGGGTATTAGTACTTCCGCCAGAGGAAAGGAAACCCTATGAGCTAGACCACGAATGGCAGGAATTGGGTTTCCAGGAAACACATTTTTCAGGTCCTCCTTGCAGTGATTATTTCTCTTTTTCTAGTCCCATTTGTTCCCTTTCTTCCCTTTTCTATCACATTCTGAACCCTTCCTATCTCTTAAAGTGGCCCATTCTCTCTTGGGCCTCCCCAGTGGCACAGCGGTTGAGCGCTGGGCTGCGAAGCTGCCTGCAGCCTCTGAAGCGTGGGTTTGATCCCCAGTCCCCTGTGAGGGTCCCACAAGGCGCGCAGACCTCTCCTGCCACCCACTGCTCCCCTCAGCAGTGCATTTCCTTGGTCTGCCTGTTCTGCTCCCCTTGCTCTGGCTCTCACCCTCCCATGCTTCTGACTGTACCCAGTGCTTGTATAATAAATAAATAAATCTTTTTTTTAAAAAAAAAAGTGGTCCATTCTCTGTGTACTCCCCAAATCCAGTTGGTGTATCTACAGCTAGATCCAGGGCTACAATGAAGTTTCAAGGCTCAGTTGAGACAGCCAGTAGCCATGTGCAAAAATATCTGCATTTAAATTTCTACAGGCAAGACTTTGGGGATGGGAAGAATGAAATGAATGGTGAAGATTTTGCAAAAAGTAACTGGCAGAGGCTTGTGACTGCTCACTAGGAGGATGTGAAAGAAAGAGCAGCACACACCTGGGGTTTCATGGGACAAAAAGTGACAGACATCCCAAAAGGAAGGAAAGTTTGGGCTATCTTTAGGCTATTTTGTCAGCACACACATAAAAACACAGAGCTAAAATCCTATAAGATTTTTTAATGTCTCTTTCATTTGCCTTGTTTACTTTTTTGGTTTATTTTCTTCCTTTTTAAAAAAGTTCTAAGCTCTGCTACAGAGAAACAAGAAAAAGTTTTTTTTTTTTTCCACATTTAGACCTGAACTTGAGTGTTGGATAAGCACACATCTGGGGCTTCGTGAGACAAACAATTACTTATTGTCAATTTAGCATTCTACTTTCAGATGTCTTTTTTCTTTCTCTATACCTAGAAATTTTAATCTTTATATTAAACATAAATTTCAGAAGTATTATATAACTTCACAAAATGTAGTGGCTATAACATTATGTTTCTTTTTCAAACAAATTTTTAATAGTTACAATTTAATTTTGTGCTTTAAACAATCAATTGGCTCAACAATTGTTAGGCACTTTTTCCATGTAACTAAGCTATTTAAGGAGCAGAATAAGAGGGCTGTGGCACTCTTGTGCCAACTGGTCTCACTACCTCCTCACCTTTCTCTCTGCCCATCCTGCCATTCTTCAGCAATCTCTGGGTCTAAATATATATTAGCATTAACAGGAAACAGCCCAGGCCAAGAGTATGAAGATGAATTAGGGCCCTAATTATTATCAACAGTTACAGGCAGAGCCTTGTGTATACTGAAATCAGATTTATTTTTAGCTAGTTATTCATTTTCTGAAAGCATTTTATCTTATTTAGAGAACAAAAGGAAGACAATTAAGTGATTTAGTAGATTTTCCAGAATTCTCTTGCCTTTCTTAATAACTATTCTTAAATGTATTACTCATTTCTCTTCTCATACTGAGTAAAACCTCAGTCATTAATAAAAAACATGTCAATGTACAGAACTCTCTAAAAACTCTTAAGAGCTCCCTCCTGCTGGCATCAATCCATTCAGTAGCATGGAATAAAACTATATTTTTTAGCTTGCATATTTTTCATTTGTTATAACAATGTTCAGAAATTCAATTATTTTCAATTATTAGACTTTAAAAGTGTATGGCCCGATGCTCAAGATGCTTGTGGTATATATATTTGTCAATATTGTATAATAAAAATTGGTGAGTTTTGTTGAATGTAAATTATCTCAATAACAAATATAGTGGGAAGGAAATAATATAAAAAGACTAGGAGAGTGCTGGAAGATATCACACAGAAAGAGAAAAAAGTTGTAAACATGTATTATAAGAGCATGACTTAAAATGTGATAGAAAATATACAACATATTATTAATCTTAAGGCAGAAAGAAGTGAAAGTTCAGGTGGGAAAGGCAAAGAGAAGATGGATAATAATTTCGGGTACAATTGGAAATGCTAAAAAGAAAAAAATTTCTGGGAAAGTAATGGTCAGGTACTAGAAAACCAGTAACCCTGATTTTACTTCAAGCTGCTCTTAAAAGCTTACCACAAACTCCAGTTTTCACTGATACCTAATTTTAAAAAATAAAGTATAGAAAATTTTTGACAATAAAATTAATCTTATTTACCTCTGTATTAATCTTATTTCCTCTGTACTTCCGCCAGAGGAAAGAAGGTTTTCTGATCTGAAGAATAGTAGAAGGAAACCCTGTGACTACCTATTACATCGAGGCCGTGTGTGAAGTATTTTATTATTTAATTTCATTTGCACAACAACCCTTTGAGCAAACCATCACTTTTATAAATAAAGGAAATTATTTTACTTAATCAAGGGAATGAGATTAAAAAGGGGTACTTTTGGATTTTGAACCAAATCTGTTTGACCACAATGTGCTTTTAATAATAATGCTTGCTACTCCTCAAATAGATATTACTTGAACATCACAAATTTGCAAAATTTTGTTTCTTAGATTAATTTCATCTTGCTTGGTCAGGTCTATCACTTTTGGAATTGTCAAGATCTCTTTGAATTCTTTTGTGACCCAATATATCAGGTTATGCCTAGTGTTATGTCAATGGCAAAATGACCCCAATTATTAATAACAGGTCAGGTCAGTGCACAGAGCTCTTGAAATACTCTCAGGAACTCCCTCTCACTGACATCAAATCATTCAGTAGCATTGACATTGTCATTCAATTAGTTAAGAGCCATGAGGCTCTTAGTCCTTATCTCTACTATCCTCCCAATCCTCCCTTATAAACCTGTCCCAACGGACATCTCCCTCATGTAAGTCAGCTACACCAAATTCTTCCAGAAACTTAAAATCCAGAGTTACCTTTGAGTCCTTTCTTTTACTTTCCCATATTCATTTCTTCAGTAAACCTTGTCAACTCTATCTTCAAAATATACCCAGAATCTAATTGTTTCTCACCTCCATTGCTATCATCTTGGCTGAAACTGCTATCATCTCTTATTTGGAATATTGCAGTAGACACCTAAACTCACTCCCAGCTTCCACTCTTGCTCATTCTCAATTTTTTCTCTGTCAGGAAGCCAGAATAATCCTAAATAAGGGGTAAATCATATTATGTTTTAACTCCCCTAGGCTAAAAATTAGGAATAAATGGAATTGAACTCTAACCACCTTTGTTCTCTCTTCCCCCTACCCTCGCCTCACAGTTAACTGTTAACTGGCTCCAAATGCATTCCTGAACTTTGTAAAATTGATTGTTACATCCTTAATAACATTCTCTGTGCCCCTTTGAAGTTGATAGTGGCATCCAAAACAAACATCTGCTGACTGCTGAAATAACATTCTGCAGGGAGAGTCAGGCAACTTGACTCATGTGGGCTAGAATGCCCAGCACCTACTTAGACCTGGAAATGTGAAGCCCCACATTTCCCTCACATTCCTCTCCCCTACCATTCTGGAAGCTAACTTCATTAGGGTGCTAACTAGTCCACAAATTCCCTTGGTGGCCATCTTGTACAACGAACTCCTCTGTGTAAAGATGTTTCTCACGATTCAGAGTTTGGCTTTCTGGGTGTGAGCAAAAAACCTTGTTTAGCTGTTTACAATGTCACTCTTCTGCCCCAAGCCCTTCAATAGTTTCCCATTTGACTGAATGAAGTCAAGTCGTCACAAAGGCTTTTTATTATACCCTCCTTTACCCTTACCTTTCTGATTTCATCTCTTAAAATTCCTTCTCTCATCTATCCGATTATCTAAATGATTGCTCCCTCATTTCCTTCAGATTTTGTACAAAGATAATCTTTGTTAGGGAGCCCATTCTTAGTCCACCCTCTTTTGTGCATTTCCTGGTAGAACTTCCTACTTCCTTTTCCTGCTTCATTTTTCTCCATAGCACTTTTCACTGAGACACTATACATTTTATGTCTTCTTTTTTAAAATGGCAGTCTCTCCTCTATAAAATGTAAATACCTTGAAAGGAGGATTTTTGTGTATTTTATTCACCACTGTGGTCTCAGCACCCAAAACATATTTGTTGAAGAATATCACAAAGACCTTTTCAAAAGTTCTTTCTTAATTTCAAATATACTTAGCAAACTTTTCTAACTTCTTTGGGCTCAGCTTTCTCATTTATAAAATGGAGAAAATTAAAATACCTTTTTCATGGGACTGCTGTGACGATTAATAAAATGATGTATATAAAGTGCTAAGATAGTAACTATCCCATGGAATGAACTCAGTTCATGTCTGGAATTTACATTGGTCAGTAGCACCAAACAGGGCACCTCTTTTTGTTCACTCATTTATCATTTACTAAATATTTATTATATGCTGGAAACTCTACAAAGCCTATGAAGAAAAAAGCCCAGTTTTTACCCCAAGGCATAGCTTTACCAGGTAAAGGGAGTCAGGGACACTTCCAAGAATTGGCTCATGATCTAAATTAAGTAGGGACTTGGTAAGTGAAGAAGATAAAGAAAGGGTCCTCTAGACCAGGGTTAGCAAACTATCATCTGTGGGCCAAATCTAGACTAAGGCTGTATTAGTAAGGCTCCTGACCTAAGAATTGTTCTTAACTTTTTTTAAGGGTTATAAAACATAATGAAAAAGAATGCACAGCAGACACTGTATGTGTTCTACAAAGCATAAAATAGGAATTTAATGGAAACAGTATGTAAAAGCACAAAGTTGGGAAATAGGAATTACTTTTCAAAGCATAGCAGGTAGCTCAACTAAAATGAAGGGCATCTGTGGGGACAATAAATGAGAGGCCTGAGGAGGATGAAGCTAGAAAGGAAGGGTAAGTCAAACAATGAACCCCATGGACTAGGGATGAATCTGAATTTTGGACTCAGAATATGAGTGAATTCAACAGTTATATGCGAATGGAGGAATATGGCTAAGAAACAGGAGATCAGTTAGGAAACTAATAAAACAAGAAGTAAGAAATGTAATAGTATCTAAACTAAGATTGAAAAAGAAGAATAAGGAGGGGAAGAATATTTTAATTGGAAGACATGGTGCATATGGTGATTTTTAGGAGATGGAAAACAGGGGGAGGATGAAAAAGGAGAAATTTGGACTGACTTTCTAGCTTCTGGAAGTAATATTAGTTTGATTTTGGTGCTCATCACATATAGGAAAATATAAAAGTAGAAAGAGCTTTAGAGGAAAAGTCATGAAGTTCCAAAAAGGCACATTGACTTTGACGTTCTAAGAACTTGCAAGTGAAATGCTTAATAGAAAGTAGGCCTGGAGTTCAGGATATAATGACTGGAAGTCTGCAATGTCTGTACAATCTAAAGCCTAACAAAGGATGAGATAAGTAGGAGGTATGTGGAAATAAGAGAGAAAAAGAAGTAAGGACAGTAAAAAGACACTAGAGAAATAAATTAAAGGAAATTAAGAGAGCTTGAGCAGGGGTAGTCAGACAGACAGAGAGCAATCCAGACAATAGTGGATTTGCAGACACCCAGATGGCCAGGAGAAGCATAGGGAAAAGGGAATATTCATAATGTCAGATCAAGTAAGAGAATAAGAAAATGTCCATTGTTTTCATTTAAATTTATAACTTAAAAAATATTTTTCACTATATATGTCAATGTAGATTTCATCAGTACTATATAGGAATAGTTTAAGCGTTGTTAGGAACAAAATACAGATTACAGGTTAAAGGGGAGCTGAAGAAAAACCAAAGGAAAAAACAGAGACAAGTATCTGAAACTATTTGATCTCTTGAGTGTAAAATGAAGGCGAAACAAAAAGTGGACATAGGAAATACGGAAGGCAGAATCAACGTTTTAACCTTTTAAAATAAATCTGTAATGGATAGGTATTAGCATATTCCCACTTAACTTTATTAAAGTTCTTCAGTTTTCATTATAGAGATAGTACAGTTAATAGTGATACCACATTATTAGACAAGGAATTACCAAATACCACCATTTTACAATCCCCAATGAAATAATGGGTATAGGCAGTGCTCATCAATGTCTCCCAAAAGAGAGACCAGTGGACATTGTATACATATGTACACACCTCCACCTATGAAATATTCCTACAAAAAAACAATTGAATGTGACTCAGATCAAGGTCCTATAAATAATTACTAGTTTACAGGAAAGATGGGGAGGGGAACATGATGTTATGATGATGCAATCAAAAAATTCCAAAATGTTAGGGAACTCTTTAGGGAGAAGAAAGCTCAACAACTTACTTTCTTTAATAAAGAAATTGCAAGAAGGAAAACAATGGGGGAGGGGAAGAATAGATAAAAGAAATTTAGGAAACATCCACAAATTATAATCTATTTGGATTATTATTCAATCTATTTTTGAAAATGAGACAATTGGAAAAATCATGTTGTTAAGGAATTATTAAATTTGAGTGTGCTAAAGGATTTTTGGCAATGTTTTTTAAATAATCCTTATCTTTTAGATATAAATATTGAAATATTTATGAATGAAATGATATGTCTGGAATTTACATTGAAATAACCCAGGGGGGTGGAGATAGATAATCATGAGTTGATTATGGGTAAAGATAAGTGATGGGTGTACATGGGTTCATCGTACTGTTTTCTTATTTTTGTATATGTTTAAAATTTTCCATAATAAAATATTTTAACTCCCTTTTGTAATATTGTGTCCTTATATCCCCAAGTTGTATTTCCTTTGGTGTCTGTTTATATTTTTACTTTCTGCAGTGCCATGTGACACACATATTTGTCTGTGATTGTAGTTAATTCTGTGATTGTAGTCCTTTCCATGTTTATAAAATTAAGTTTGGAGCCTCCCTCATGGCCTAAGTGTTAAGTCTCAGCACTGTCACCATTATGGCCTGAGTTCAATCCCGGCCACGGAGCTAACCCACATATGGCACAGAAGACTTCTCCTTTTTCTCCTGCTGCTCCCCTTAGCAGTGTATTTCAGTAAATCTGTCTATTCTGCTCCCCACTCTGTTTCTGGTGGGTTCTCTCAACCCCCACACCTCTGGCCTATACCCCAGTTCTTCTACTCAAAAGTTAAAAAAAAAAAAGTAAGTTTGTAGGGAATTTTATTTTTCTTCCTCATTGGGATCCAATACTTAGTCAAGTTTATGTTTCTAAGAATGTGAGGGCAATTTTGGGGGGGAATGGGGAAATAGTGGAAGTAAGAGATTTTTTGAAAACTTTATTCTTTATCCTTGAGATAAACACCACACCACCCCCAGAATATTGTATTCCTAGAAAGTCAGTGCCACACCTGACTATATCCAGTCTCCCTTCTTCTCTTTGGAAAGTAAACCATGTAAGATTTTATAGGTCCTTTCCCCTGACTTTTTTGACATTCCTACTTCATCATCCATTTCTCCAAATTTATCAGCATCATCCCTGGCACAGCAATTCTCTCTTTACTTTCATTAGATGTTGTCACTTAGTTCATCGGGCCACATTTTTTAAACACTGACAACAACTTGAAGTCATTGTAGGTTTGTTTCTCAGCCAGACCATGCTAATTTCTCCCTCACTATTTCCCTTGCTTACACTACTTTATTCTTCAACTTTCTTTAAATGTATGCCTCTCTGTCTTTCAAGAAAGGAAAGTTAAAGCTAACAAAGGTTTGATAGTAATTAAAAATTAATGAACCTTCAAAGACTCAAGCATGCATCCAGTTTAAAAACTTCAGTCACAATGCATTTTTTCTCAATTAGAACACAGACTAGAGCTAAGCAATTTGGTGACATAATAGGACATGGTTTTACTAAATGACTCAGTAAGAAGTGTTACTTTTTCATAAATCACTTCAGTTCTTCAAATGGTGGCTATTTTAACAATTACCCAGAATTAATCTAATATAATCAATACAGCACACAGGACTAGGATTGGGGGGTCGTGGATGAGGTTAGATTGCATAGCTGTAGATCCTGTCTTCATCTGAAAGTTTGATAATTTATGTTGTTTGTGGCTCTTTGCATTAATTTTGTGTTAACTAATATTTTTTAAAATAATGCATTAAAATAGTGTGTATCTTGATTATTGAGGTTTTTTTTTTTTTTGCATCCCCTTAAATTTTGTGCCCAAGGTGAGAGCCTCATTTGCTTCACCCTAGTCCCAGCCCCAAGTACTAAATGCTAGATAATCATTTTTATATCTAAAGAAATTGTGCCTCCATAATAGTATACAAACTGTTGGGCTTTGTCTTCATTTCTTGTTTCCTAGTGTGGATGAGTTTACAAAGGCCTTATGCTCTTTTCCCTTTTCTCCTACTATAAAGACCAACAGTGTTGTAGAGGATCTGGCTTCACACTTTTTGACCCTAGCCCAGTACAGGACAGAGGCTTCTCTTGCGTATTCTCACAATAAAAAAGAACTTGGTCATAAAAAATTGGAAAAGATAAAATCAGTAAATTTGTTTCTAGTATCTGTTATGATGAACTGATTTAATCCCAAGACCATGAAGTTATACACATAATTTTACATTATAAAATTATATCCTATAAATTGAAAGTCTAGTGATCCCATTATTTACTTATATAGTATAATTCAAGTAATACAAATAGCATGTGCACACACATGCATGCACACATACACACATCCCAAGCAGGTTACTGCAATGCTGTTTTATTCTTCAGATTTTGAGGGGATTATACAGAATTCTGCCCCAGAATGGGCACACTGACGGCATGCTTTAAAGTTTAGTTGTTGAAAATTATACACCAAAGATATATGTTATGGACCCTCTGTGGCTTAGTCCAACAACCCACAACATACTAGAGTGATTATGAAGTTTAACCAATAATAATTTACCTTCAAAGGTACAAATGACAGCAACTACAAACCATGAAAAGTTCATAGCTGATAATAAATTATTCTTGAAGATTATGGAATTTCCTTCTGCTAAATAAGCACATGTTCAGTGTTTGCCAACATTTGGTGGCAGCTGCACTTCATTGAAAACATTGACTTAGGCTTTAAGAAAATCACTTCAGTTCCTCAAGCGGTGTGACTTATTATAACAATTACCTAGAATCAATCTATGTGCATGTTACAGTGCACGGGACTGGCATGAGGGGAAGGTGGGAGAGGCTAGGCCATGGAGAAAGAGTAAGAATCTATCCTCATTATGAATGAATGAATGAATGAATGAATCTTAATAAATAAATAAATAAATCTTGATTCCAAGATAAAACAAACTCAATAAAGTGTGGGTGAAATCAGCAGATTGCTTTAAAAAAAAAAAAAGAATCTATCCTCATTTGAAATTTTGATACTGTCATTGATTATGAATTTTTACATTTTTCTAAAACAATGCATTAAAATCTGTGTATCTTGATAACTGAGTCTTTGCATCCTCTTATATTTTGTTCCCAAGTAATGTGTTAATTTATATTTATAAATGCTATATTTAACAAGAAAACACTTAGTATATTACTAGTAAACAGTTCCTAATCAAAGCAGACATTAAAGTTCTGGGAATTTTGTCATTTGTCCATAAAAATTACTGTTTTTTTTTTTGTTTTGTTTTGTTTTGACAGTTTTCTGTTCAAGAGACCCATACTTGACAATCATTGATTGAGAAAACACTCTCTGATCACATTAAGTTTGAGACTCCTTGACTCATACAGTAATATAACCTTGATTTATTATTAGCTCACTCAATAACTTAACAAAGATGGGTTGAATGTCTCATCATTGTCAGATAGTATTTTAAGTCCTTGCAATGAAAACTAATTTGCAATGCTATGTTAAAAGTGCCATTTATGTTTTATATATAGTCTACCAGGGAATACTCAAGTGTAGGGATGTGACTGGAGGAAGTAATTAGCTCCAGACTTTTACAATTGCTGTTCCAGCACTATCCCCTGCTGTCTGCTATCAGGAATGCCACACATGTGGCTCCTTTGGGAGAACTAGACAGGAGTCCACTACTTCTTTAGCGAACTAGTCTCATGCTGGGGTGCCTGGTGTCATTCATCAAAAGAGAAATGAATTTCAGCCCCCACTTTTTCATTAGTCAGGTGTCCCTGCAATCTACAAATCACAAAACTATATATACTAGTCCAGTGGACTCTTCTTTCTCATCTTTTAGGCTGCAGTTCTCATGTCACCTCATAACAGAGGCATTCTCTCACCAATTTATTGAAAATAGTTTCTCCCCCCATTCATCACATCTCCTGATTTATGGCTTACACTGCACTTTCTGTACCTAAAAATCATCTGGTTCATTTGTTTGTTTTCTTAATTATGTTTTCCCACCTCCACAGAATAGCAGCTTCAAATACAAAATCTAATATACAGTAGGTAATCAATTACTATTTCTTCAACAAATGGGTGAACAGTTTCTTCAGATGAAAAATCACAGAGTGGTCCTCCACATACAGGGAAAAGAGCATATGAAGGCAAGAAAACAAAACCTTGCTCAAAACAGTACAAGGTAAGAGACAGAGCACACAGTAGAAGGTAAAAAATGTCAAGAGTTCCAAATCAAGTAGAAAGAGATCAGACCATCAAGTAGTTTGAATGTCATCCTCAGGGTTAAGACACAATCATGAGAGTTATACTGTTAAGAACAGTGATAATATCAAATTTGGATATTAGAATACAGTCTACAACAACGCAGTGCGTGGCTTATGAAGGGAGAAACTAGAGGTGGGAGAACAGTTATGAAAGTACTAAAATTTCCCAATGAAAAATATTAAAAGTTTAAACTAAGATCACAATTGTAATATAAGAAGATTATAGGAATAATTAGAATGTAGAACTGCCTGGTTTGATGACTAATTGAATGTGAAAGCTAAAGTAGAAAGAATTTTACAGGGTTATTCCTGCATTTTGACATGGTGATTATGTGAATGACAGTAGCACTCCTTGCCCATCCTGGTCCCATTAGAATCAAATTGTAGCCAAATGATCTAAGTGGTACCATATGGAATCTTAGGGAGGGTATGATGTACCAATTGCCCAATTTTCCATGTAGACTTTATTCACTTGAGCAAAGAGCAGCTTCAGAAAATGAGTTTTTAAAAAACTCAGCTGAATCAGCTTGGGAAAGATAGATGTTTAGGTCATCTCTAGCATTAGGACTTTTTAAAATGTTCTCTTTTAGATTTCCCTTTTCTTCATCTTTAAAGAAAAGTATACTTTTCTCTTATAAACTTGTGAGGGAAGCAAGTCAGCACTGTGAAACTCTTGATAGGAAGTATTGTTGATTAGGGACATCCACTCGCTTTCTAAGATCAATGTGATGTGCAGAAAAAAAAAGTGTTACTGAAGTTAATAAATTGCCAGCCTGTTAATTTATATATTGTATTACTTAACATAAAATTCCATACTTCTTACTACTACCCTTTGTATTGCATATTTTCCACTTCCCTTTCCAGTTCCACTCTTCACCATTCTTAATTCCTTTCTGAGCCCCAGGAAGCTGACCATAACAAAGTTCCTTCTAATTTGGTTTAGTTAATAGAAGGCACTGTCAGGAGATTGGAGATAGGGGCATTAATTCCCTTTTGAGTTTTGGACACTTGGCTTCATCATTCTGCTAAGGACCACAGTCCCCGTCCTACAGATACAATTACAATACAATTAAGTACTCCCTCCCTCCAAATTAATGGGTAGTAACAGGTACTCACTTCCCTACTCCAACCCTCTCTTTGCCCCAATTACTAGTCCTAGGGAACTGCAGTGTCCATTATGAGTCTCCCTATTTTCTATCCACACATTTATAGTGCAACCAAGTTACCTTATTTGAGCCATCTAGTTATTTTGAATGATCTATTTTAAACCTTGAATGATCTATTTTAAACAGATCCTACAATATATAAATTTCAAGGCTTAGGATCACTTCCATTCTCCATAACCAAAAAATAATATGAATACTGATTTCTCTGAAGATAGATCTGGAATTTTTGATAATAGGACACATCCATAAAGAAAAGATTCAGAGGGAGTCAGTGAGGAATGATGGGTATGTAGCAACAGATAAACATTGCTACGGTGTGGGAGCAGGAACGAGAACAAAACTAAAGCTGGTGAAGAAGTGAGATAGTGGTGTTCCTGCTCTTCCTCAGACCAGACACAAAGGGGTCTCAGCTGTCCCTGCTTTAATGCAAACTTTGAGGCAAGGACAACAATTCTACAGCTTAGCTCTTCACCATTTTCATTTTGTACTATAAATTCCTTAGAGCTAGAATACTTCTAGTTGATAAGGAAAAAGACAATAAATCCTGAAAGCCAAAAAAATGGATCAAATATGAAATCATATGCACAAATGTATGAGGAAAATAATTTCTTTGTAATTGAACCACAGCAGTAATTTCATTGACAGAAAATGCAAGTACTTTTTTTTTTGACATATCATTTCAAAACTATCCTTCAGTGCTAAGTGTGACAGCTCCCGATACATACTCTAGAGCCAGACTATTCAGGTTGCATCTAGCTCTGCCCTTATTACTGGGCAAGTTTCTTAATTTACTATTCCTCAGTTTTCTCTATAAGCATGAGATAAGACTATCAAAACAACAAATCACAGGATTGTTGTAAGAATCCCATGAATTATTATCTAAATGGTGGACAAGTACTTAATAAATGTTAGGTACTATTAGCAATAATGCTAGGTTGGAACTTACTGCCAATTTGTATCTTTCACCTCCAATGAGAAAGAATTCTTCAAAGATAATGGGGAGGGAGGTGCATCTACTAGTGCAATGTAAAAGATAATTTCATTCTTGAAACTTAAAAATGTTGTTGACCTTGTAGGTAGGAATGAGTAGTTTTTGCCCACAATAATACTTAACCCTATAAGTTGTATGTTTTCATATTTCCTAATTTTTCATAGTACTTTTCAAATACCCTCAGATTGGTCAGATGAAATATTTTTTAAAGAGAAAGAAGATATTGTTCTTTCCTTTTGATGTTGCTATAGTCAGGTAAATAAATTTACTTACTGCTTTACATAAGGAACAGAAAAAGCCATGAACCAGAGGAGTTTTTCACCTAAATGTGTGGCTTTGCCTCATGTAGCTTTCCTATCCCATTCTTAAAGATTGCATCACCGAGCTTCATCACACCTAATTACAGGACATGCCACATAGGTAACACTTGCACCTTATCACAGGAAACTCTCTCCCTTAGGAAATAAAATAAAAATGGGGTTTTTCCTAGGGCAATTGGAGTGTGGGGAGGCTATTTGATGCAGGTGATTTTTTTAGTCCCTGAGGCTAGTTTTAAAGGCATCTCTGTGGCTGCACTGTGTTCACAGAACTTGTCAGGAGGCATAGGGAGCATGAATCATACCTCCCAAGACTATTCAAACAAACTGAAGACAATCCACTAGGGTAAAATGTACCCCATTTTACTCCATACACAGGCTTGTAAAATGCTGAACAAGTCATGCTTGAAGCTTCCACATTATAGTTTAAAGCATATTCATTATACGAGTTCACACTATAAAAACACATCTTTTTGTAAAGATTTTTATTAAGATACTACTAACCTAATTTGTCTCTTGGTAAATCTATTTTCATTAGTAGGATTTGTTTAAAACAATATAAGTAATGAATTAAGTACATAAATCAGTGATAGCACATTGCCATGGATTTATTTACTCAGAAAATAAGCTTCTTCCTCTTTAAAATGGCAATAAAACTTATTGTCATTGTATCTAAAGGTCTTTTGTTTCATTCAACAAATATATATTTTTATCTAAAGATCTTTCTGAATGTTTTAAAATATAAGCTTACATGAAATTTCACTAAATGCTTTAAAATTTTTATCTTAATTACATATTATATTTACCTAACAATTTTTTTTATCCAATCTTGGAACAACTTTAAATAAAGCTAATGCGAAAACTAAACTGTCTAAACAATAAACAAAATTCCAAAATCCCAGACTTAATTTTTCCCCCATTCTATTGTTCATCTAGAAAAAAAGAAATGTGAATGCCCTTCTGTTGTGGAAAGGATATTTAGTTTTACAACTAAACAGAAGTTCCTCCAGTCACATGGAATTAAGAATCCAGGCAGATTTTCATCACAGTTGAGCTCAAGATTTTGTCACTTTAAACACAGAGATAAAACATTATTAACAATCAATGTTACCCAAAATTAAAATCTACACAAATGAAAACCATACCATCTGCCCTCATATTCAAATTTCTATAAAATGGGTCATGTGAATCTGAAATCACGCCATAAAAATTTGGTTTTGGCCAAGTGAAGTTCTTTTGTAAAAGACTCACACTACCTTCCAGCCCTATTGAGCACTAAGTACAAGCTATTTATTTTGATACACTCTGCTGAACTCAGACAATGTTTTTTGGCATTTTGATAAATTACTAAAGTTTAAACTTTTAACACAATTGTTTAACAGGGTCCAAACTTTAATCTCATTCCCACTTTGAGATCAAACTTATTTGCTTTATTCTTCTTGCTATCACTGCCACACAACTGTTTCAGCACAAACACAGCTTTCTTTGGATTGTTATGCATTCTCATTCATTGCCAATGCTACAAGACTTCTCCACATATGTACGCAAAGAGAGATCTTGAGAATATTCACAGAACAACAGCTTTGAAAGTAACACATTTTCCTCAAGTTAGCTCTTTGTTTATCAAGGAATCATAAGTTAGAAGATACTTTCACAGTAAGGGAAAAAAAGCTGTCTGCTAAAAGCCTTTAGGACACACTAGCAGGACTGATGGTAACAAGATAAGGATTTTTCCAGTCTCCTATAAACTTCCCCCCTTAGGATGAGATTACTTTTCTCCTTCACAGAAAGACAAGAGTATGCCTCATACCAAGACACGGTGCATCTTGGCCAGTTCCAATCAAGAATACTGAGGTATCAAGGAAAGTCATAATAAGCTGGTCATTTCACGGGTTGTCACGGTCCACACTCAGCAAAACCTGCAACCGAAAGCTAAGAGATTGTTGAGTTCTTACAGCCCTTGTCAGAGTAGTCAGGCGCTACAAATGCCCAAACCCAACTCCAGGATGCCCTGTACAGTAACACTTAGAAATGAGTTTACTGCCAAGTAAGCTTATTAACAAATGAAATACACATGGTCTAGAGTAGCCAATATTGCTTAAATCAAAACAGATCTTGACTTCCTTACCTTAGAATTAGGAAGCATAGTAGTTTTGGTTTTTGTTTTTGTTTTTTATAAGGGGATACTGAAGTTTGTTCAACAGCAGCAGGCCCTGCTCAGCCCCTACTCCACAGGGAATTAACCGTCACATTCCAGCCCTGTCATCAGAACAATGAAAGGTGAATGTTGTGCAAAACAGCTTGGGACCACTAGCTGGTGATGTCATTCCTCCCTTATATGGTTCATTATTGTGCAGATTTACTTTGGTCTGTGAAAAGGGGTGGAGCTGCCCAGGACTGGAAGGAAAGGCAGCTCTTAAGAAGCAAAGCAAGTGAACAAGAATTATGCTCTCCACTGGGGAAAAAAGCACTGGGGAGGGGAATGAAGTTGAGAGGAAGAATGAGATAAAGAAAAGATATGCATAAAATGTCAAATGGGCCTCACTTCTGATTTTTCAAACTAGCTAAGTTCTATACAGTTCCATTCAGCACATGCTGAAATTTAAATAGGGATCTCACTACACTTCATCTAGAATTCAGCCAACAGGAGGGGAATCACCTTTCAAAGTGCCAGTTAATTTACGTGTACCTAAATGGAAACACTGCAGTGTGCGCTACAGAATGCCAAGCACCCTTTAGTATAAGAATTATTGTGTCTTAAAATTTTTTTTTCACCTGACAATATTTCTTCCCGAAAAGTGTTTTGAAATAAGGCAGGGGAGAGGGGGAAGGCTGGCGGGGAGGGGTGATATCTATACAAAGTGGGTCAGTAAATTTCAAGGAATTTCAAGGAATGTCATACAAATGCTTCTGTCACCTTCAAACTGGTTTTGTATCTTTCTTTTTTTCCCCACTTCTTCTCTTTTCCCACTTTTTTTCCTTGTTGAAATCTTTCTTTCCTGAGTGAATTTCTAAGTGAGTGATAATTCGGTCAAAAAGCCATCAGATAACTTAGAAGTCCAAGAAAAAATTTTTTCTAACCCATATGCATAGAACATGTGCATCATTTATGTTAAGAATATTCCGTTTTAATTATAGAAAAAATATAGTATTAGGTAAATTTGTCAAATTAACTTTAAAGTTAACAGAATTAAGCATTTGCAGAGCTTTTTTAAGTCCTCAGATTATCTTTTTTTATTACATAAGTATAAGACATTATGCTATGACATAAAAAAAAAAGTATGAAGGAACAATAAGTTAAAGACAATTGTCTTGCTACCTCTCTAATGTTCAATCATACCTTTTATTTTAAGAATACGTCAATCTTTATAACATGAACTTAGTATCATGATTAGTGCATGTTTGAAGGTTGAAGTTCTGAATAAATATTTTGGTAAAAATTACATAAAGTAATATTCATGGTTAAGTTAAAATGACAGATAATGAATCAATTAGTTATTGGCTTTGTTTTTTGGGAGTTTTTTTTTCCAGCTACTTTAGTATGGATGGGGGAAAAATGAAATTCAGACAGGAAAGAAGAAACTGCTCTCCCTATCTCTTGTATGAAGGCTGCACAAGATTTGGAAAAGTGGAGTTCTTGGCAATTGAACAAGACTGAACCTTAGCTTGGCACCTACTTGGTAGATAACTGAGAATATGTTTTATAACTCCTCTAGTGTCTGTTTATCAACTGTATAGTACTGATGTAGATTTTAATTTGCAGCGCTGTTACAAGAATTGAATGAGATATTATGAGTCAGACTCTATGTCATAGACCCACAATAAATAATTAGTAATATATTTAATATATTATGTACAATTTATTCATTTTGATGATGGTAGGCAGCACTTTGCAAAAGTACAAATTTGTGGCCTAATTTTGACATGGACAATATAAACCCATGTTTTTAAAAAAAGGGAATCAAGGCATCACGATTGAAGTCAAGTGACAGCTTTTTTCAGTCTATTCCTGATTATTCATCCTTGAGTTGTAGCCTCAGGGAAGCATTGTTTAAGTTTAAAACTATATCAAATAAATATTTAGAAACAAATGATAATAACAAAAGGAAATGTTTTCTTACCTTTGAAAAAGCCTTAAAACAAAAACCATAAATGTCAATCAAAGATCTGTTTTTTTATTTCCTTGCTTAATACTATTAAATAGTATTCAAAATTAATTTAAAACCTAATTTTAAGACTCACTTAAAATAGCCGTGTTTACTATAATTAATGAAAATTTCCTGACTAGATGACATTACTTTTTAGGAGTCTCTTGGAAATTAAAAGACATGTGTAAATGGGTGATAGAACCCATCTTGAAATCATAGTAGCTAAAAAGGTCCCATTATTAGATCTTAGAGGACCTAGGCCACATCCTTCTGTGTCTTTCTGTCTCTTTAGAAAGTAGCTGGCATTCATTTGTTCCCTTTTTTGAAATTTCAGTTTTATTGAGGTATAGTTGACAATTAAAAGTATAAGATAGGTAAAGTGTGTATCTTACTGATTTGACATATATATATTATGTCTATATATACATATATATACACTATGCATATATTGTAAAAGGATTCCCCCCAACTCTTATCAATTTGCACATCTATTATCTCACATACTTATATTTCATGTTTATACCTTTACCAAAATTTCCCTATTTCCCGACCCCTTCTGCCCCCCAGTCCCTGACAGTCAGTTTTTTACTTTATGTTTCTATCAGTTTGAGGGTTTTTATTTAAGTCCACATATAAAAGATATCATGCAGCATATTTCTTTTCCTGTCTGGCTTGTCAAGCATAATACATACAAAGTCCATCCACGTTGTCTCAAATAACAGGAATAATATTCCTGTGTGTATGTGCGTGTGTGTGTGTGTGTGTGTGTGTGTGTGTGACCTCATATCCATTCATCTTTTGATGGACACTTAGGTTTTTTCCACCTCTTGGCTATTGTGAATAGTGCTGCAATGAGAGTGCAGTAAAGTATTTGATATCTTATTTTCATTTCATTTGTACACAAACCCAGAAGTAGGGTTGCTGAATAATGTGTCAGATCTATTTTAAATTTTTTGAGGATTTTCAAACTGTTTTCTATAGAGGCTGAACCAATTTATATCCCACAACAGTTCATAAGGATTTCCTTCTTCTCCACATCCTCATCAACAGGTGATAATATCATTGTGGTTTTGATTGTATTTCCCTGATGATCATTGCATTTGTTCAATATTAATTGACTGCTCACCAAGGACCTGGCATAGTATTAGGCACTGCGAGATATGGTATTAACAAGACAGGCAAGGTCCCTATCCTACTGGAGTTCACACTCTACTGAGAAATACCCAGAAGAAAAGGAGTAGGGGGCTTTCAGGGGAGGTGACTGGAGCAAGGGGCCCCCTCTGTAAGGAAATTCTCTAAGGCACTGACATGGAGGCTGAAAGATCAATGGAAGCAGTGATGCAAACAGCAGAGGCATAAGCCACAGTGCAGGGGCCCTGAAGGGGAAAGGAGTATGGAGGCTTGCAAGTACAGAAAGAAGACTTGGTGACCAGAACTTGGAGATCAAAGGAAGGTGATACAAGGCTCATCTGAACGATTAGTGTGGATAGTTATCATTTGAAGCATCCTTATTGGGTATATGTACTCCCTAGGTAGTTCTGACAAAACAAGAGATTCTTCATATGTACTACAGGGTCTTTAATTAACATGAGAAATATTAAAAATATTTTTATGTGAAATGAGTATTTTAAGACATGTAGCACCTCCATCCTTATATAAATGAGATATAAGAACTTGGTGAGTCCAACAGCCTTATGCCTTTGGAGTGTTGCTCTAGACACAGGACTCCATTGGATTTTTTTACCCCCATACTCCCAATTTATTAGAGGATTCCATCATCTAATTTAGCCAGAACATTAGCTGATCCTATAACTAGAATGCTGTTGCATCTGCCTAATTGAATCTTTCATGTGAAGAACTTGAAAACATTTCAGAACACAGAACTGAAATTTCTCCAATCCTAACAGGTACTGCTTACCAGTAATTGTATATTGGGCAACATTCAGTTGGAGACTTGCTTTCATCGTGACATATCACTTTTCATGAGTTACCAATATCTTCTAATAAGATCTGACAATTGGAATAAAGTAGATTGATTTGGTCCAATTTGCCATTCCACAATAAAGAGTTGGATTTTATTCTATCTGATTTATATGACTAATATGTAAATAATGTACTTGGGGGCAGGAGGCAAGAGTGGAAACAAGATGTCTAAAGGAGCAACGTGATGGTAGATTGGATAAGACTTTATCTTGGGGATAAAGTGGCAATGGTTTTGGAGAAAAATGGACAAATTCCAGGCATAATTTAGAAGCAGAGTCAATACAATTTACTGGTGGCTATATTTGGAAGGTTAAGAGAAAGAGAAGTTATTAAGGATGATCACTAGCATTTTAGTATGAGTTATTAGATCAGAAGCAAAATTAACTGAGATAGGCACAGGAAGATTTGCAGGAAGTAACCAAGAGTTCCATTTGGGACACATTAAGTCTGAGAAGTCTATTAAACATCCAAATGAGCTAGTCAAGTATGGACATTTACTCAATTATTGTGTACTCAATGAACTAAAGAAACATTTCTGTTTAAAGAGGATTAGTAATTTTCTTTCCTATGAATGCAATACAACGAAATAGAGACTTTCCCATACATTTTTCATCATGTACTAACTGAAATGTGTACTCCAATGTAAAATAATGCATGTGGAAAGTGTTATTGTGATTATGGGTCCTCAGGCCAACTCCTAAGTCCAATGTGGGTGGGATCATCAAAGACCATCTTTGATTTTTTAAAGCACTGGATCCTAGACATAGAGTATCCAGGCTTCCATCATCCTTTACGCATCTGGTTGCCATGGAACATCATGACCTGAACAAATGACTTAAAACCAAGTCTCCTCCTATAGATCTGAGGTATACAGTAGTGGGGGTGGGGGAAGAAGAGGAGTCAAAGCAGGGGAAGGAAGAGTACAGGGGACTGAGGTGATGGATCACAGGTGCTATGGTGGTGCGAGAACTATGGTGACTATACCTGAGGGAATAAATCAAATACAATGATGTAAAAAATTAATTAATTAATTAATTAAATAAGGGGGGGAAGGCTTCTCACAACCCCTCCTTATTCATATTGATCAGAAAAGAAAAAACAGAAAGACATGTTTCTTGCATATTTCTGAGAAAGATCTAGTTCAGCATACTGCAAGCGGGAAGTTTCTTGATGTTTGGTCAATCAAAAGGCTTTCCAATTCAATATGCTCTTATCTCAGGAGACTTGTTCTCTAGAAATGTGAGAAGTGGATGCATTAAGACAGGGGGAGAAGAACTCAAATGGGCAGGCAGGGAGAAGAAAGACATAGACCATGCTAGAAACACTGCACTTGCGTTCTTATTTGGGGCTGTTCAATGTTCTTCCAGAATCTCTTCCTGGAGGTTTGGCAACAGTGTGTTAAGTCAGGGCAGCAGTTATGCATAAATTATGCATCCTTTCTTATGAAAAATAAAATCCCAAATTTCTCAAATATTACATAGTCTAGAAGTCAAGCAAATCAATGAGCATGGGAAAGTTAGGCAAATCAGAAAGTATTGGAGGGAAGAATGATGTGTATAGAGAAGTAGGTAAAATAACAGTATTTCCATGATTAGACTCCAGGACTTGGTGACATTGTAATAAGTGAAAAGACTAGGTAAACCAAAGTAATCCTCCTAGAATACTACATACTGGATGTGGCGCAGTCATAGCCCATCATTTCGAGTTTCCCTCACGTTTCAGATCACACAAGTCAGAATAAAAGAAACAAAGTAATTCCCAGTGAACTCCTATAGCATATTAGAAGCTATACAGAAAGTATAAAGAAAATCCTTAAGGTAAGAATGAGTTAAGATTCAATAAAGTTGACCACTAGTTTGTTTGCAGTTGAAGCTCACATTCAGTCCCTGAATATTATTTGAATAGTTTCTTGGCGAAGAATTCACATCCAAGAGCTGAATATGTTATGCATTGAGCATGAAAGACCCAACCTTTGATTAATCTTTTCTGTTCAAACTTTTCACCACCATGAAGTACTTTCCAAACACAAGCATTCTTGGAAAAAAGAGTGCACACCCGTTAAGCAGCCAGAAAGAGCAACCTCCAAACACTAAAAACACCACCTTCCCAAGTTCCAACTACCTCTCTGGAGTCCAGGATTTGTAATGCTAATCTGAGAACCTTCTTCCATGCTGGAAAAAAAGGGGAAATATGAAAGTAATGGAGTTATTCACTGTGGTGCTAAGAGACAACACATTTTTCCAGTATTTTCCTTTCTTAACTCTTTCTTGGGTGTATGAATTTGTGCAAATAACTATATTTGCTTGGCATTTATTGTGATGACAAATGGCTGCCCATTTAGGGGCAGAATTCCTAACTTTTTTCATTCCAGAAGAATAATCCCACTTAATATTTTCAATACCTAAATTTGTCTGTGATGCTATTCAATTAAAAAGTCAATCCAACTAGGCTGGAACTTGGAGACCAAAACTCCCTATGGTTGGAAATTTTTACTTTTATCCAGTTGTTTTTGTAACCTGGATTCAGTTGTTTTCTCTGGAACTTATCTCACTAATGCTTCAAGTATTTTTTAAAATTTATGGAAGACTTTGGTCTTATATGTTCTAATATACAGAATGCCTGTCAGAATTGACTGATTGCCTGTTATTAAACTGTCTGGATTACAATCACTAGTATTAGAATATTGGCAGTTGACAAAGAAATTTTTTTACTTGTCACTATAAACCACTAGTTATTCACTGTATTTTTGCCACTTGGGTAGGCTTTGAAGTTGTAATTATTTACTGTTGAAAATTTGCCTGTTGAAGTAACATTCTAGCTGGCCTGTTTGGTTTTTTCCTAGATTTCCACTGTGTGTTTCCTAAAACTTGTCATCTGCTCTAGTTCCTGAGGCTCTCTGATTAACAGTGAAAATCAGCTCTTCATTTGCATGTATAATATAGTGTATCGATCACAATCAACCTTTTTATACAAAAAATATAGTCATGACTTTCTGGACTCCATTTAATAACTCACAATAACTTCTGTGAAAAGCATATGTGTTTAAATCCCTTAGGTTGTTATATGATTAGATTCAAATCTTTAGATACACTTTATTGTTTTCCATTTAACATAATCTGTTTTATGCAGCTGGTGGAAAAAGAAAATATTCCCTGGGTTATTCTAAGTCAGTCCAAGTTGAGTTTGAACTTTTATTTTCTTCAAGATATACAATGTGTTTTGTCATTTCTTTTTAATTTAATGATTTTTTGAATAAACAAAACTATTGATATACAGCAGTAAATTTATAACCTCAGCAAAGTTATTATAGCAGTTTTTCTTCCAAATGATGCTGATAGTTACCATATATTTTACTACTCATAAAATTTTATGTGGCTAAAAATCATAATACAGCTTTTAGGGAAAAAATCATCATTTTCCAGCTATGTATTTTCAGTTACATATTACTCTTCAAATATATAATATAGTGTATCAACCACATATATTTTTGAGGCTACTTGGGTAGCTACATATATATATATATATATATATATGATATATATATGATATATATCTTTATTACATAAGGTTTATCTGACCTTTGGGAACTTAAAAATGAAATACTAAATCTCCCCTTGACATAAGCCATATCCTTTACATTGATAATTCCCCTGAAGTGGTAGAAACCCGAAACCAGATCAGGGCAGGAGGAAATGACCTTGACTAAAATATGGTCATTTGTTTACAAATAAATTACCTGCACAACATGTGAAAATGACTGTACTGTCAACTAAGGGGCCCAAATTTTTCCAAATGATTTGGGATGTCATCTTTTAAATATATTGAATTTCTATACCAGCTATATTCTAGTTCCAGCTATTTTATTACCCCCATTGATCTGTCTATCCATGTACCAATACCACAACACCTTTGTACATATTGTAGCTTTAAAATGAATTTTTATTTCTGGAAGGAGACTTTTCTACTATTTTTTACACTCAAAATTTGATTTTTCTTGCATATATATATATAGTATGTGAACTTTGGAATTACTTCTTTAGTAGCCATCCTTTTAAAAAGTCCTGATGGAATTTTTATTAGGATCAAGTTAAGTTGGTGAATTAATATATAGGGAAAATATATCTTTATGATGTTGAGTTCTTAGGGCCTAAAATACTGATGACCCTTTCCACTGACTTCTGTCTCTTTCATATCTCTAAGTAGCATTTACAATTTTTCTTTATGTAGATCTTTTGCATTCTTGAGTTCATTCCTAGAGAATTTATGTTTAATATATAGTTTATATTATTTTGTTCTTTGGAAATAAAAAAATGATTGATTTTTGAAAATTGATTCCCTGTAGTTTAATTCCTCGCCACGTCACTTTACTGAATTCTTTAATTATCTGAGGTCACCTTTCATTTTTTCTGAGTCTATCAATAATATACATACAAAAACAACTACCCCCCAAAAAACACAACTTATTTTTCCAATACTTTTCATTGTTCTCAAAATGTTTTAAATTGATAAAATGTAAATGTGATTTAGTGAAATTTCCATAATTTTCCTTTTAATATTTAATACACAGGTGAGCAAAAGAAATAATCACTTTTAGGTGGTAAATGCTATGTCTTGTGGAATGGACTTTATATTTGTTGTATTATTAACATAAACAACTATAAGATGGGTACTCAGTTACCCTTAACCTATGGATGAAGAAACCAAGAATCAGAGAGATTAGAAAACCTGTCCAAGGTTACCCATTACTGGTCTGTGTCAATAAAATCCAGAGTAAGAATTGGAATTTAGAGCTATTTTGCTCCAAATAAAATGTAGGAGCCTAAGAAAACAATTATCTCTAGTTTACAGATTTTTGAGGGGGGACTGGCACCATGTAGCTAGATCAACCCAGACAAGAAATTAATTTCAGCTGAGAGGTTAAATTTAGCTCAGATGATCCTCTAAAGATCACAGAACATTTTAAGCACATCATCAGTACTCTGGAACTAGCCAAAATACCACATTGTTTTTCTTTAGCACACATATGACTTTTGCATTTTTATTTTAATTTTTTTATTTTATTTTAATATTTATCATTTTTTACATTTTTTAGACAATATTTGCTTCCCCCCATCCCCTCAGATTGAGTCCCCATAGAATTTCATTCCCCGGCGCCCATGCACTATCACCACAGTCCCCTGTGTTCCTCCTTCCCTCCCTCCCTCTGATCCCCTCCTTGTTCCTCCCCTGCAGTATGTCTCTGGTTTATAATTGTCTGTTTTTGCTTTGTTGTGTTTTTTACTGTTATTATTTTTTTTACACTGATGTCTTATTTGGTTCCCCTATATTCTTGTTATAGGTGAAGCCATCCGTTATTTTTCTTTTTCCTTCTGGCTTATTTCACTGAGCATAATTCCTTCTAGCTCCATCCATGTTGCTACAAATGGCATGAGTTTATCTTTTTTGATTGCTGAATAATATTCCATTGTGTGTATATGCCACATCTTCTTGATCCAGTCATCTATTTTTGGGCATTTGGGGTTGTTTCCAGGTTTTCCCTATTGTAAATAGTGCTGCAATAAACATAGATACAGGTGCTCTTTTGAATCACTGTTTTAGTGGCCTTTGGATAGATCCCTAGACTCATCACCCAAAGCAGTGGTAGTGAAGGCAAACATAAACACCTGGGATTACATCAAACTGAAAAGCTTCTGTACAGCCAAAGAGACATTAACCAAAACAGAGAGACACCCCACTGATTGGGAAAAAATTTTTGCACTCCATTTAACTGCTAAGGGACTGATCACAAAGATATACAAAGAACTCACACGGCTCAACAAAAACAAAACAAACAATCCAGTCAAGAAATGGACAGAAGAACTCAAGACATTTTTCCAAAGAGGAAATGCAAATGGCCAACAGGCATATGAAAAAATGTTCAACATCCCTTATAATCAAGGAAATGCAATCAAAACCACACTGAGATACCACCTTACACCAGTAAGAATGGCACATATCAAAAAAACAAGCAACAACAAATGTTGGCGAGGATGCGGTGAAAAAGGAACTCTCCTACATTGCTGGTGGGAGTGCAAACTGGTCCATCCACTGTGGAAAGCTGTCTGGAGATTCCTTAGTCTACTAAAAATGGAGCTACCATATGATCCAGCAGTTCTACTACTAGGGACTTTTGCATTTTTAAAAGTTTATTTCTAGAGAATTGAATGGAGTACTACCTTCAGGTCTTAAACTTATGTATCTGTGCAGTATAATTGTCTTCATTTTATGTATCTTATCATTTCTAGAAGGACTTCCATTTCACCTTACCTTAGTTTACATTGGGTAAGCTTGGTCAAATCAGGTTTCCCTTATAAATTTAAGTTTAAATGTATAAGTAAATTTAAGACTCCTCAACAAAGTCCAGGTATCCTGAGCTAATTCCAGGTCATTAGCACTCCCTTTCTGGAGCTGGGACTCAGTTCTGGGACCCTCAGGAGGGAGGGCAAGAGGTCACATAGCCATCATCCTTCAATACTACCAATCTCTGAGGTTTACACTGTGGTCTCTGGTCTCAGTTGTCAATTTTCTCAGGTTGCTAATCCAAATGGGTCACAGTTCTGTCCTTATGTCCAACCCTGTCTCAGCAATCCCTTGTCTTCTAAGGGTTAGGGGGGAAATCAAGACATTCTTATAGAATTGTAGATACTGAAGCGGTCTCATGTTCTCTCCAACTGGACTTAGTAATTTTTACTCTGTTTTTCCTGAATTATTGGAGGAAGAACCACAAGTTCTGCTGTGCTTGTTGCTGTAGACTGGATTGTGTCCCCCCACCCCAGCTATTCTCTATATTGGATACTTTGGAGGGGTTCCCATGCCAGGCCACTACATAGGTCCCAGCCTAATCTATCAAAGGTTGCAAACTAGACACATTAGAGACTAAATAGCCAAGAGATGGATTCTGTCTTTTATAAATTTGAATCAACATTGAAAAACTGGAAGATCTTACTAAAATTAGAGTTCTATCTTTTCTAGGAAATCAAAATTGGCAACATTGGTCCCAAAATCTAAAATAGAATCAATCACCCTGAACTGAATTGTGACTTTCTCTGATAGAGCATGCTCCCTCCAGCCCTGCTGTCCCTACCACTCATGGAATGTGTGCTAAAGAACTCAGTCTGCTTTATTCAGTTGTTGTCTGCTGCTACCCGGGCATTTGAGCTTGAGACCTTAGTGACCTTTGTCCAGGACAGCTGACTTCTGACCTAACTGGTTGTGACCAGAAGTTCACAGAGTCATAAAATAGAAAGAATGACAGTCATGTGAAATAAGTTGCCTCTATTTCTCTCAAACAGGCCTCTTCAGTGAATCAGATACTGGTTTCAGGAATTGTCTGGCTATTTCCTGAAGCCTTTCTGAAAGAGAACAACTTAATGATTGGTTCATACCTAAAGAGGTTTTGACCATCTGACCACTTACCACTACTGGTTTCTCACTCTTTTTTTAAAATTAATTTATTTATGCATAGAAGAACTGGGTGTAGGTCAGCAGTGCAGGGGTGGGTATGTGTGGAAGTATTCACCAGAGACAGATTGGGGAGCAGAACTGTGGAATCTACTGAAATAAACTGATGAGGGGAGCATCAGGGGAGACAGGAGAGCTCTACCTTGCCATGTAGGTTAGCTCCCTGGTCTGGGATTGAACTATCTCAGTAGCTGGTGATGGCTTGACAATGCTGAGACTTTAACCCCAGCACCACCTGGGAGGCCCTGGCTTCTCACTCTCAGCTCTCATATTTGAATTCCAAATATCAAACTCATTTTCCTCCTTTGACTTTTCCAGAATAAGGGGTATCAAATATCAGAATTGATGCCTTCCGATGTGTTACAAAAATCTTAAACAATAAAATATTCCTTGCTCATTACCTCTCAAACCCTCTTTTTAAATACTTCTTTCTTGTGACTAGTTTTTTTTTTAAGATTTTATTCATTTATTTTTGCATATATGAACTGGGGTATAGGCCAGAGGTGCGAGGGGGTGGGGAGACAGTGGCGAGAGGATTTACCAGAAATAGCTTGGGGAGCAGAACAGACAAATCTACTGAAATACACTGCTGAGGGGAGCAGCAGGTGAGACAGGAGAGGTCTGTTGCACCATATGTGGGTTAGCTCCCTGGCCAGGGATCAAACTCAGGCCATCATGGTGATAGTGCTGAGACTTAGCCCCTAGGCCACTAGGGAGGCCCTCTTGTGACTAGTTTTTTAATTTATTATTACTATCCCATCCTTTTTTTAAATTAATATTTTATTTCATATAATTCTTACATCATTTTTCATTTTTGCACAATGTATGCATTATCATTTTGGTTATATTCCCCATACAATTGCACCCTCCCTTATTTTGACCCTAGTCCTTCCTTTCCCGTTCCCTGCCCCCCCCCATAGTGTGTCTCTGGTTTATAGTTGCTTGTTGATTTTGATTTTTACTTTGTATTAATTAGTCTTTTTCCTGGTCCCTTATTTAGGAACCAACTAAATTCCTGCTATGAGTGAGGCCATCCAGCCATCCGGTATTTTTCTTTTTCTTTCTGACTTATTTCTCTGAGCATGATCCCTTCTAGCTCCATCCATGTTGCTGCAAACTGCATGTGTTTATCTTTTTTGATTGCTGAGTAATATTCCATTGTGTATATGTACCACATCTTCTTCGTCCAGTCATCTGTTTATGGGCATTTGGGTTGTTTCCATAGCTTAGCTATTGTAAATAGTACTTCTATAAACATAGGGACTATCCCATCCTTTTTAATAAAATCAGAGTCCTTCCTGGACTCTGCAAAACTCTAAATACATTGAATCTAATCAACTAAATTGCTCACTTAGCCAGGTTAAATCCTGAGGTCTGAAAACCATCTTTACCATCTTTACCTAGAATAAATTGCAACCATAATTGAAATTTAGATTTAAATATAATCCAGTAGGTTCTAAGGTTGTAATATATATTGTGACCAGGAAGTAACATTACAAGATCCTAAATCATCAAATATAACTTAACTGCATTTTGTGGCATATTAAAATTTTTAAAGTAAAGTAAATGCATATGAGAAATATTTTTCACAACTGTAAATTCCTATTATTACCTTTAATTAATCAAACTATTTGGTTGATCAGATAATCTATTTTCCTATCCATACCTATTAAAGTTATATTACTCAGACTCTGAAGAGTCTTAAATTAAAGGCTGCTAACTTAATAACCTTGAGCATAACAGTTCTATGAAGTTTGGGAAAAACGTCTTCATTTCAGTCTCCATTAGGTAGTGGCATTTGCAATATTGCAAGGACTGGAAGAATTTGAAAGTGGAACTTGGTCCTGGCTATTCTTTCAGAAAATCAGTTGTAAAACATAATCCTCTGTGACTGAATCTGAAATCTAATTTCTCTTTTTTGTTAGGAACTGTCTATTCCCAGCAATTTCCTTAGTCCTGAGGAAAGAAAAGATTTTTTTTTTTTACTCTAAGGAACTCAGTTTAAAAATTAATTCTTCCATGTGGTATATATACACAATGGAATATTACTCAGCAATCAAAAAAGATAAACTCATGCTATTCACAGCAACGTGGATGAAGCTAGAAGGAATTATGCTCAGTGAAATAAGTTAGAAGGAAAAAGAAAAATATTAGATGGTTTCACTTATAGGAGGAATATAGGGCAATCAAATAAGACATTCATGTAAAAAAAACAATAAAAATACAAACACAAAACACAACAAAACAAAAACAGACAATTATCAATCAGAGACATCCTGCAGGGGAGGAGGAGGGAGAGGGATCAGAAGGAGGGAGGAAGGAGCACAGATGCATTGGTGAAGGAAATTCTATGGGGACTACATGGGGGAGGTGATGGGGGAAGCAAATATTGTTAAAAAATGAAAAATGATGTAAAAAATAAAAACAAAAACAAAATAAATAAAAATTAATTCTTCCAATTAACAATTGGCAAGTTACCTTAGAAGAAGAAACATAGCTGTTTGCTTTCCCATCTACTAAATAGGGATAGGAATTACAATCATATAGTTTTGTAAGAATTAAACAGACATATATATATATATATATATATATATATATATATATACCTGGCATATTTGGGGGGAGAGGTGTCAATGAAAGCTAGCTGACTATTAAAAGGCATCTAGCAGAGTGTTAAGCACAGAGGAGAGGGCTCAGTTGTTTTCTGCTAAGCTACACCTATTGATTACTTTCTGTTTGATAAGCTTTGGTCATTAACATATCAGCAATTTTCTTCTACAAAGTTCTTTACTGTAATTCTTCAAGCTACCAGTGACATATTTTAGAGGTAAGACAGTTATAGCTAAGAAACTTAACTACAGTATGCCAGGGAACTATTGAGAATCTTGTTCTATAAAGTGGGCCAAGAATATTTCTCAGAATCCCAGGCTCTTGGAGCAATTTTTTAAAAAATGTACTCTGATTGGCCATTCCCCTACATAAGCAAGTATAATAGTACCACCTGTTCCATGAACCGCCAGGCAAATGCCCATTCCCCTTCCCTTTGACCTGAATAAATAATACCAAAATGGGGCTTGGAAGTTTTCTCTTCAAACCGCTGCTCCTGCATTCTCTGCTTCTCTATGAGTTAAGGTATGTCTCTTTGGGATGCTGATTTGCACTTAAAAAAAAAAAACAAAAACGAATTTATACTTGGAAGGTTTACTGCAATATTATATGGTGATGTAATTATTTATGTAGTCCCAGCAGAGCCTATACAATCCAAAAGCTTTAAAATCTATATCTACAGTTATAGATTTAGACAGTTCTCCCCAACATCATTTACACACCCCTCAAATATTTCTTTAAGTTCCAGACCATTTTTCAGCATAACTGTGTTCTCTCTATTTTGACAATCTTAAAACAGCCTTAGTGAAGTTTAAAATTAAAGTCACAAGTCTTGCCGTCCAGACAGGGAATAAAATATAAACTCTAAGGTGATCTCATGTGTTCAGAATTATGCCTTTAAAGTTCAATTGACTTAGAATATGGACCAAACAGAAAATAGTATTTAGACAAAAGCACTTTCTCTACCCAATTTTAGCTATTTTTATTTTTAACATTAACAAAGCTAGGTAAGTCAAAGCATTTTTCATGTGATTTCCTCTGTTTTAATTTGGAAATCTATGTATAAAAGTAAATATGCAGTAAGTATGGCAATAAATTATGACCACAATCTGTTTTAAAGGAAGCCCAAAATAATATATTGCCCATTTAGGTACTTCATTTGCAGAATTTTTATATGAAATGAATTTAACACCTCCTAGAAAGTGAAAAATAATTTCTGCTTCCATAGTTGTTAAACTTGTGGGGTCTATGTCAGTGACAATTAAAAGAAAGTAGCTTGAAGGGGGGTTTCATTTAGCTCTCCCATAACTAAATAAATAAAGTCGCCAATCCAAATAGAATGCAACAGTAATGTTATTCAAACTCAGCACCAAAATCAGTCCCCAAGCTGCTCCTTCTAACAGGTGCTGCCCCAAAACTTCTCCCATCCTGACACACTAGAGAATCCACTGGTTCAAATTTCTCTGAAATTTAAGTTTATATCATTATGACCATCATTCTGCCTATCAAAATGTTGTGTCGGGCCTCCCCTGGTAGCGCAGCGGTTGAGTGCTGGGCTGCGAAGCTGCCCACAGCCTCTGCAGCACGGGTTCGATCCCCGGCCTCTGGCGAGGGTCCCACATGGCACACAGACCTCTCCTGCCGTGCCCGCTGCTCCCCTCAGCAGTGTATTTCGTCAGTCTGCCTGTTCTGTTCCCTGCTCTGGCTCTGGTGAATCCTCTCACCCTCCCGTGCTTCTGACTAAACCCAGTGCTTGTATAAATAAATAAATAAATCTTAAAAAAAAAAAAAGATGTGTCATAGTTCGGGTATAAGAGTAAGGGGTGAGAAGCCCACCCCCCACCCCATACACACAAAAAGGAAACCTACTGTAAGCCACTTTGCATAAGAGACTCATTTGCATAAAGTTCTAGACCTTTGGGCAAAACTGTGATCTTACTTTAGCTACAGAGCTTTTCTGGGCCTCAATTTCTCTACCTGTAGAATGCAGACTAAGAAAGTGCTGATCTCAGAAATCTGTTGCAAGGCTGGGAGCCTCAGATTCCTGGTTTAGGTTACTGGCTGAACCTGGAATGCCACTACTAATCTTATACACCTGGGTCCCTTTTTATTATTTTTAACCAGCTTTCTGGAGGAAGTAACAAACCCTTGCAGAGCAGGACAAATGCAGAGAAATGGGGTCTAGATACTACTGGTGTGTCAATGGCCCCCTGGCCCTGTACCCTACCCAGTGGAAGAAGCTGAGTGATTACGAGGAGCAAACCTCTGAGGCCTATCTCAAGTCTCACTTTCTTCCTTCCTTTACTCATTCAGTACAAACAAAGGGAAATGTTTCCAAAAGAAAGTTCTTGGCTCTTTTTTTTTCTTCTTTTGCTCACAAAGAACTTTTCCAGAAAAGAGGAATGGAGTACAAAACAAAGAAGCAAACAAAGGACTTGGAACTTTGTTCTACAGTCTACAGAAAGTCTACAGAAAGACTTCCACTTGTGCTCAAAATCACTGACTCTTTATTAACTGTAGCTCAGCTTCCCTTGTAGGTGTGTGTCTGGGTGACACGCAAGTACCAGCCAGGGAGAGCTCCTAGGGCCCTGGTTGAGCCCGGAGGACGTGGCGCCAAGTCACGGTCTGAAGTCCTGGTGGGGGGAACTCCTGGAGACTTGGCCCACAGGGAAGAAAGCCTCCTCGGGTCAGCATCCTGCCAGGCCCCATAAGTAGATCTAACTATGATCGGTTACTTCAAAAAGAGGATTTAACCCAAAGCAGATTTAGTAGGGCAGTTTCCAAAGGGCAGCAGAAATCCCAGGCCTGACCTTTGAGAAAATCCTGAAGGCTTCACTGCCTTGGTAACACGGCTAGTTCAGATCACAGAGAACTTCAGAGACGCTAACTTAAGTTATCAGGGTCCTAGAGGGGGTGGTTAATTAAGCATAAGTGGCATCTGTCAGGGTCTGTCCAATCATGTACACTGGGAGTCGTCAGGGATTGATCTGGGAAAAGCAGCAGCAGCAGCAGCAAAGTACTAAAATATAAGCCCCGTGAGTCAAAAATTTAAAATTTAAAGTAGTTTGATTTTTAAGTATGAGTCAAAGTTCTTTTTATATTCCAGTGGTGCTGATCAAATTATCAAAACCATCTTAAGATAATTTTTTAGAATCTGACTTTGATTTTAAAAGCCTTCCACATAGAACTTTACTCAGGAGATGTGATAGCTGCAGTTGTTTTTGATAAAACTAAACTCAAAAATGGAGCAAGGGGTTGGAATCGTTCATCGAGAGTTGAGCAAGGTGAAGTTAGTAAACAAATGGAATAGGCTCATAGTATCATGTATAGAAAAGTACTGCATTAAATATAAAGTTTACCCTGTCATAGAAACTTCTTTGCAGTATTTTTGTGCTTGAGATAGGAAAGTTTATAAAGATCAAGGTGGTGGATTTTATTCTCACTGATGGGTTACTCTAAAATGTCAAACTAGACCATCTGTTTTTTCAAACATGAAACTGATAATTCTTAGTTTATAGGAGCAAAAGATAGGCTTTTTAAGGAAATCATGAATTACAAGTATTTCATGCAACACCTCCATTTCTCCTCCCCAAGGATGTGCCAAGTCCAATAATATTGGTAAATATTGCCAATATTTTTTTAAAAATCAGCACAAACCTGTTTTGTTGCATGCTTTTATTTACTCTGATTATGACAGATTTTTTTTTTCTTACATGTAAACTAATCTGGAAAAGTCATTATCTCCTTTTAAAAATTTAATCGATAATAAAGCTGGGATTGGTAAAAACTCTGAGTGACTCTTAATTTGCAAGATCTAAACACAGAAGCAGACACTTGGTAACTCAAAGCCTTAGTATTTGATGTCATTGGTTTCAAAAACTGGCATTCACAGACATATCCATTCAGCTAAGGGAAGGAAAGGAGAGAATATGCTAAAATTAAGATGCTGAAAAAACTGGATTGTATAGAAGAGTTAATTATAAAACATTTTAATTTGAAGTATGTGCTGCAAATATGGCAATCCCTTGTCTGAGAAAATGACCTACTAAGACAGACATCAAGGCTCAATGAAATGTTTTTTACTTTGAGTTTAGTTATTTATGTTGAGTTTTAAGAGTTTTGCAACCCTAAGGAAGTGAAGCAGATAGTTCTAGCCACTAAGTAATTTATACACAACCAAATATAATGAATAAGATTCATTTTAAATGGTTAAATTTAAGCATTTTCTTTCCTAAATAAATAGAAGGCAACTAGCAGAAAGGGTTTTCAAATATAGATGTTTCATTGATCAAGGTCAAATATTGAAACAAAACCAAGTTCTGTGGGTTTGTTTCCAGCTTCATGGCATTACAACATTCTTGTGCTACCCTACTTAGGTGCATCCCCAAACACACAAAAAAAACCACATTAATAATTGCAGGTAAAAGTATCTCACTTTCTATGGTCACAAACCATTCAGAAATTGGAATTAGACCCTGGGCACCTGTCTGTGGTGTCACCAGACCTAAGTCTGATCTCTGACAGGAAGGACAGAGATGACAGGCCTGCGAGAATCCAGTGTGGCTGGAGCCAGGTGTGCACATTACCTCTCCCGCTCCTGCTCCAGCAGGTTGGTGAAGTCGTCACTCTTGTTCATGTAGTCGGTGTGCTTATGCTTCTCATTCTCTAACTCATACACTGTGCGCCGGTGACACTTCTCTGCCAGCAGCAGCTGCTCTAGCATGCGCCGATAGGTTTCTTTCTGTTTTTCCTCAAGTCTGTCCAACTGAGTAAGCAAACATGGGAAAGAGCTTAACATTTTATTTCATTTGCATATGACTCTAAATAATTTGTTGACATTAGTCTAGGATTTATTACCTGAAGGGGAGAACATTGAGTCTGTTATTCTCTGCAATTTTCCCCATTCCATCATTTTCTCTGGCTAATTGGCTTTACAAACTAGCCATAATAAGGCTGCAGTAACTTCTCACCTGGCCCTTTTCTTCTATGAACCTCTGCATGGTTCCTATACTTTCAGAAGAGAACAAACTCTCACTGTTTTCATGAGATGGCGCAAAATGCTATACTCTCAAAGAAAGAAGATAACATCCTTCCTGATCTCAGAAAAATTAGGAGCTTAGTATGCACATATTGCAAATTGTTTCCCTGGGAAGATTTGAAGTTCTGTGCATTTCTAGGAAAAGTATATGAAAGAGACATAGGTGTGTTGTTTTTTTTTTTTTTTTCCCAAGAGAAGCTAAATCTGGGGATTTCAGAATGTATACAGACAGAGGACATGCCTCAGATAAAATAGGGCTTATCAGATATTATTATAGGGCCTTTGTACCTACTTCTCTGGCCAGGACATGAGCTCTTCAAGGGAGCATGCCTTACTGATCTTTTTAGTCCCTGGTGCCTACCACAGTGCCTGAACAAAATAAATGTTCAGTAAATATTTGTTAAACTGGACTGATTCTTTCAATATTGATAATTCTCTATCATATTCTTATCCACAGCTATCAACAGCAGCACTACTGACATTTTAGGCCAAATGTTTATTTTAGAAGGGCTGTCCTGTGCATTGGATGGCCTTTAGCAGCATTCTTGGCTTCTGCAGCTAAGAGGCCAGTAGTACCATCCCCAGATGTGACAAAACTATCCCCAGACAGTGCCAGATGTCCTCTGGAGGGAAAAATCTCTGACCCTGAGCCAACACTTTAGTTGAAACAGACATATTTAAAATCTATTCCACAGCCAACTTGCTCTGATCCCCTGGAGTAGCTTCAGACGATAGTCACATCAGAATTATTCCCCATTTCCATTTTTGTCCTTCCATCATATGGAGAATCCAGCATCCTCTATAATTGCACAATACCTTTATTGTGAATAGATCATCTCTGGAACCTAAAATAAAAGGGATCTTATTCCGATAATCCTCCATGTCTCCTAACTAGATCTTCATTAACTTTGCTTAAGAGTAAATGACAGAGCCTCCCCGGTGGCACAGCGGTTGAGCGCTGGGTTGCAAAGCTGCCTGCAGCCTCTGCAGCACCAGTTTGATCGCTGGCTGCTCCCTGGCCACTGGAGGAGGGTCCCACATGGCGCGCAGACCTCTCCTGCCGCCCGCTGCTCCCCTCAGCAGTGTACTTCGGTCCTTCTGCCTGCTCTGCTCCCTGCTCTGGCTCTGGTGAATTCTCTCACCCTCCTGTGCTTCTGACTGTACCCAGTGCTTGTATAAATAAAATAAATAAATAAATATATCTTAAAAAAAAAAAAAGTAAATGACAAACTGGTGGAGAAGCCCAGGCTAACTGGACACTGATGATATCTGAGATCATCAGGTATTGTCAAATTGTGCTTTTATGTCTCCTGGTAAATTTCTGTAGTCTCAAAGGAACAGTCTATACAAAAAATTTTCTCACTGGAATAACTGTTAAAAAAAACATTCTCCCATGTTTCTATAAATGTGATTTTTACCATGTTTTATAGAGTTTGTCAAGCATTGCCAAAATATCATAGATATGTGGAAGTAGCAATTCTCTCCCCCTTTTGGTCTTACCTAATGTATTATAAATAAGGACACTTTAAGATGGGTTCCTAGGTCTGGGAACAAGGGATAAGATAAAAAGATTAAAGAAGTTTTAAATATGTAGGTAGAAAAGCAGAGCACCTAAAATTAGATGTAGGGATAAAAATGTCACCATTACAAACTCCTAAACATTGCAAAAACATAGGTATGTTTCAAATGCCACTCACTGAGGCCAAGGATAGTGCATCCACACAGACACCTCTGCCCAACCTAGGGTTTGCCATTTCCCAGAATTATTCACCTTTGATGGTAACAGGATGTGTCTAATGTGGACAACTGTCCCAGACTTACTGGAATCCTGTAGTAGCTGAAGATTATCGTTATCTACCTTCTTTCCTTAACCATACCCTATCTCTGCTCTGACATTTGTAATAACATAAACCTGCATTGTGTTTAGTCCTGGGCTCAAGAAATATCATTCGACTTGAGATAAATTGACCTTGAAGAGAGAGATTTTCATATATCTATATATATATATATATATTTTTTTTTTTTACAGGAAACCATAGATGAGAGACATTCTGTAGGGAAGGAGGAGGGAGAAGGATCAGGACAGGGGAGGAAAGAGCACAAGAGACTATGGTGATGGCGCACAGGTGAATTGGTGGAAATTTCACGGGGAAATCATAATTGTACAAAAATGAAGGATGATGTAATAAATATATATGTTAAAAAAGATTTTCTTATATTTTTAAAACTTATGAATGAGAAAACAAAAGCAAGTTCTAGTTGGGTAACCAATTAAGATCCCTTTGGCTAAGTTGAAGCAGAACAAGAATTTGGGAAGGAAAGAAAATGAAACCTTAATTTCTTTGGAATTTTGGATAAGAGTTACAGACTTTGATATCATCGGCTTTAATTCACAAGGAAGTTTAAGGAAGTTAATATTTGTACCTTAATATTTGTACCCCCCCCAGGTATTTGGCAAGGGGCCTACAATATTGGGGTCACTGCTAATTATCTGGTGAGTTCTATTGAATAACTTAGCTGGGTTTAATTGGTATGGAAATTAGAATGAGCAGTGATAGTTCATAGATTAGAGGCAGTGATCCTGGTGTGTCTTTTGTGGAAGCTGAGTTCTCCAATCCAGGTTGTTATAACATAATGTTAAGTTGATGTTTTGACCCCTATATGTCTTTTACTTCTCAAATCCCTCTAACTTTGGAACTAATTAAGGATGTCAGCAATTATCACCTTTAGATCCCAGCAAATACTTATAGCTAATATTGTTGAGTACCATGTATGTACCAGAAACTATGTCAAAAGCTGTATAGGCATTGCTTCACTTAATCCTCCTACAATTCGATGAAATTTGTGTGGTTGTTACTCTCATCTGATAGTTAAGAAACCTGAGTCTTACCCAAGTAACATTGATTCTCAGACATGAAAGTAGTTCTAGCTGATGACTGCATGCTATCATATAACCATCTATTAGCATTCTATGAAAAAATTAGAGCTCCCATTTATGTTTGTGTGTAGAAATTAAAAAATCATGGGACCCTCAATCTGTTGTGTATACTGTGATCTTCTCTGGATCTGTCAAACTGAGCTATTGCAAAAGCTTGACTTAAGTTACAAGTTTAAATAATAAATTGCATCATATTTTCACTTTTGATACTGATTTTACAATTATGAATTTTTTACATGAATTCTAAAATATCCATATGGCTAGATTCATCAACAGTTTCTCTATTTGGCACAGAACTTTTATACAATATGAGAGTATTTTCAACATGTAATATGCATCATTAGTAACAATAATCAATGGTTCCTAACACCATATTGTATAAGCATGATTAAATATAGCTCTACTAGATTTTCTTTCACATTAAACGATAATCCTAAGCATTCCATTGAAATGTTCCTTCAGCCAGTGTATTTTAGCTACCCACATGAAAATATTTTAATTATAACAAAGAAACCAAAACACAGCAACTATGTAACTATAAATATCAACAATAAAATCAATTAAGTTTTATATTACCAATTTGATAATAATCCTGACAAACCAGTGCTAAAACTCAGTACTTCAAGCTTTCATACATATCATCTCTTAGAGAAACAAGAGTAATAGACTGCAAGAGCATGTCATTATCATAATCATATGAAGAAATATGTTTCATGCATTAAGTATATTTAACAAAAGCTTTTAAAATTCTTATCCACAGTCCTTGAATTGCTTAATTACACCTTAATTCTATGTTGGGTTGTCATAAAAGATTTTGCCTTTGAACGAAAATGTTACAGAATATGAAACAGAAGAATGTGAAGCTATAAGTCTGCTGTGCCCTTCTAGGAGCACTTGCTAATGTCATATTTTTACCTCTGAAATCGGTTTCTCATAGACATCTTCTCCTATAGATTTTTCCTGGGCTAGGATGGCATCTCGGTGCAGGACCCGCAGCACTTTCTCTGGCTCTGCAGACCCGTAATGAGCCTCCAGAACCTCAGGCTTGGTTTTCTCTGTCTTCAGCATGTGGATCACATCTTCTCTGGCCTGTGGTAGAAAGTGCAACAAGGTAAGACAGTTGACAACATAAATATCATGCCAGGCTCACAAAATCAACACAGCATATTGAGTACATCCCATCTCTTCTGGGCTATTGGCAAATTCACTGGGTCTTCTGTTCGTATTTTTCACCAAAAGCAGATTGGCACGCAGATACTGTGCTTCAGGTTGCTAGGAAGCAGGCAAGCAGGAAAAGGGTTTATGCTAATATTAACTACATAAAAATTGCTTTATCTAAGTAGTGATGATTCTGAAAGGGGGGCAGGAAAGTTCCTCAGATACTTACCCTGTGTTAGTATGCCTTTGGTCAATGACAATTTAAAGTTTTCTGAGTTTCTATTTATGATCTCTATGTAGTATTCAAACCTGGTGTAAAATAAAACCCTGCTCTCTCCATTCCAGTTATAATTCCATGTGCAACTAACAAAAAAAGTCTTTATTAGCAATTTCCTCTTTCCCATCAAGTGATTCATGTTACACAGTTAAAATACTTAGGAACTTACACAGTGCTGGGCTGGACTTTTCCATCTAACATATTCTCACTAAAGGTGAAATTTAACCCTTTTAATTTCCAGACTTACAATCAGATGAAGCAGGTTGGCAGGAACAGTTTTTCTTTTGGTCTCTTAACAAAATTATGATTGTTGAAGCTCATAAGATAAACATAATTATAGATTTTATATCATATTGATTATGGGTCCCCTTATATAATGCAAATAAATATATCTGGGTGTATTTTCTACTGGGTAGTAGTAATGATTGTTCTAATTATAATGGAGCTGACATTTGCTAAATGTACTCCCATCTGGTCATATACTTGTTTTTCCAGTTATGATGATGGATAGGAAGTATTCTAACTTTTTCCAACTTGTATTAAAGAACAAACTGCTTGACAACAAAATTCAGTTTGTGACTCCTGTGTTATGCTAACTATGGGTTTGAAATGAAAACCTGGCTCATTATCATGATATTTTAAATAAGGGTGCTAACTAGTTAGACCTGAAATAGGATCATCATAAAGTTTGCCTTTCTTTTTTGATTTTAAAAGATTTCTTTATTTATGCATATAAGAACTGAGGTATAGGCCAGGCCAGAGGTGGGGGGGGAGGGAGGGGAGAGGATTCACCAGAGATAGAGAACAGAACAGGTAGATTGACTGAAGTACACTGCACCCCTCAGGGAGCAGTGGGGCGAGACAGGAGAGGTCTGCTACACCATGTGGGTTAGCTCCCTGGCAGGGGTCCAACTCATGCTGCAGTGGCTGCCTGATAGCTTTATAGTTCTGAGAGTCAACCCCTTACACCATCGGGGAGGCCCTATAGTTTGCCTTTCTTGAGATTTCTCACTTTCGTGCTTTTTCATTGTCTCCTAGTTAATCTAATTCCAGATGGCTAACACTAATTTATTACATAAACGCCAATGCACTGGAATTTGCAAATTTTTCCCCTGTTGTTCCTGCCACATATACATGTCCTAATTTCAAGATAAAAATAAAATGGAAAATATTTATTTTGAAGAACCTAGTGTTTTAGAATTAGCAAGAAAGTTAAAGTCAGAAAACTGTTTAATGGGAAGGCAATGTGTCTCCATACAAGGTGAAAGGACACAAGCATTGCTCCCTTTGGCAGCACATATGCTAAAACTGGAACAATACAGAGAATAGCATGACCCCTGCACAAGGGTGACATGCCAATTTGTGAAACATTGCCTATTTTCTATACTGTCCAAAAACTAACAAGGATGTAAAACAATGGTGCTTAAATATATATATATAAATAAAATTGAAAGTTAAAGAATTTTATAAAAAGAAACAAAACTGTACTTTTATTAAAAAAGAAGAAATACATAATTCCTATTTAATATAAATGAAATAAAGACAAATAATGTAATAGAAAGTTCTCTTGTTCATGTACCAGTGCTGATAAACCACCTCCACTCTAATGATAGACAAGTCTATGCATAGTTTCTCTGAGGGTTAACACAAAGGAAACATAAAACCAAATCAGCCCAAATGATTATTCCACATTGTTTTTGACACTGTTTGATTCCTTTTAGAATTATTTCAAACACAGCAGCAGAGCTACAGATAGAACAGCTATTGAGCTAAGTGTACTGAAAACAGGATAGTACAAAGACTATAAATTTTCCCACCTAATATTTATCCTGATTAGTCACTTTCTGAGTAAACAGCTGAAGGAATCACAACAGAACTATTTCCAGGTGGCATTTCCACAAATGATATTTTGCAAAAAAAGGTCCCTAATTGTGGATAAAGATCATCATTTTTGTACAATGTATGATTTCACTGTTAGTATACATTAATAGATCTGAGCATAAAGGACATTAAATAAATCTTAAATCTATCAAATAAAAATTGGAATTCAAATACAAAAATAAAATTCACCAGATGGTATAGTAATCGAGCCCAGTTTGAAGAAGCTAAGAATTAACTTCCAATCCCAGTGTGATTTGTACAAGTTGTTAACAATACTTTGACCTAATTTTATTGTCCATGAAATAGGATCATGGTAACTTTCTCATATGATTATTGTTAGGATGAAATCAGTTATAAACAGATAACACCGAGCTTTGCACACAATAGGTGCTAGGTGATGTTAATAATTTACTGGCATTTCTCTTAGGTTTCCATCATTTGATGCTTTTTTGCTGCACAGGGAGACGAAAAGAAGTTTATAAAATATATTCTTCCCAAAAAGAAGTTTATAAAAGATATTCTTCCCAAAATAGCCAAATAAAAGATTTATGACTGATACCATTTAACTGTGCAGAAATTTCACAATTTGCTCTGAACATTGTTTCAAAAGGAGTCTTTTGTTGCATGACAATTTCACATAAAATAAAAAATTCTCTGCTAGAGTTCTATTTTAATAACTAAAATTCATTAAAATAAAAATAAGAGATTTTAAATAAGAGTCTCTTTCCAAAAGTTATTTAATCCCTCTGACTAAGTTCCCTTGGCTGTAAAATGAGGGCACTGGTCCCTCTATATAATAGGGAGGGATCATACAAGGTTCTAGCAAGATAAAGTAAATAAAGGGCTTTTGAAACTATAGATAGGTTGCTATTTCAGTTTAAAAGTTTAAACTATTCAGTTTAAAAATATGTAAGTATTGTTGGCTTTTATCTTCTTGACCAAATCTTCATCATTCTCTAAGAATTTTATTTCAACTTATGTGAAACAGCTATTTCTTCTCTCCCTAAAATCACTTATGCTTTAACTGAATTAATTTTAATATTCTGCACATGATACATGTTTAATTATTGGTTTAATTACTAGACACTAAATACTAAAGAAAAAGACTATGATGACCTAATACTGTGTGCTATATAGAACCAAACTATTATAAATTTACAAAATGCTTTTTCAGGGCCTCCCCTGGTAGCGCAGCGGTTGAGCGCTGGGTTGTGAAGCTGCCCGCAGTCTCTGCAGTGCCAGTTCGATCCCGGCTGCTCCCAGGCCACCGGAGGAGGGTCCCACATGGCGCGACAGACCTCTCCTGCTGCGCCCGCTGCTCCCCTCAGCAGTGTATTTCATCAGTCTGCCTGTTCTGTTCCCCACTCTGGCTCTGGTGAATTCTCTCACCCTCCCGTGCTTCTGACTGTACCCAGTGCTTGTATAAATAAATAAATAAATCTTTAAAAATAAATAAATAAATGTTTTTTCATTGCTATAGTAATAATAATCATGGAAGGAACATGAGTATTGCTTTTGAATTTTTGCTATTTAAAATAGTAAATCATTAATACTGTGGTTATCTGTTTAGTCAACATATTTAATGAAGATAATGATGTGATCACGGAAATATTTTCACTACTTTAATCACATGACTGAATTTATGTAAATATGACCCCACATTGTTGAATTAAACCCTTTTATATCTCCATTTTGAGAACTTTGTTAATTTTTCTATAAATGAATGAAATTCAAAATATAAGAAAGTTTCTGTTCTTGAACATGACCATTTTCTTAGAGTTTTATCAGGAGCAAGTGATAGCAAATCTTAGGATACTAGGAAGCTGCTAACAGGCCACTTATTTAAATGCATGTAAAAGAACCCAGAAGGAAGCATACTTTGATGAGTACTCTAGAAAAGAAAGAGAAAGGAGACCAGAGGAGGATGAGAAAATAAAAATGTTCAATTTATTTAGTTCTGATGATGACAGGGAATAAATATGAGATTAGGTTATAGAAAAACACAAAAAGGGTCATATCCTTTTTTCCCACTCTACATGGTCTCTCTTTCTGCCCTAGGAGGCATAAGAAGGCCAAGAAAGTGATGTTCCCCTCCCCAAGAACTGAAACTGTACCAGGTGCCACAAAGGGCTATCTCAATTGGCTGCATAAGAAATTGGCTCAAAACATGTGGGGGGCAGCAAAGAGCCACTTTGCAAAACCCAGGACCAACAGGTGAGTCTGTGATTCATCTTAAATAGCCAAGAAAGGGAGGTGGGCTTTGCTGGGAGCAGGAGAGATCAGATAAGACAAAGACAGGAATAGTCACCTAGATGGCATAATTGAAAAGAAGGATGAATGCAATCATTCATTCAATAAATATTTATGCATGTTTACTTTGTGCAATGTATTGCATTCAGTACTGGAGATATAATTGCATCCTCAGGGATTGAAGTCTAGAAGGATATAGACAAACAACTGAAAGGTATTCACAACATAATATGATAAGACTTTGGGTGCAGGAGCTATAGTAGGCTAAGAATTCCATTGAGAAGAATACTTAACTTGAATCTGAGCTATAAGAGGAAGCTTCCTAGAGGACATGACCCAAATCTCACAATGAATACTTAAGACAGAAAAAAAGGGACGAGTTAGGATGAGAATGTGTTAGGTCAAGGGAAGACTGTAGGCAAATGTCAAGTAGTTTTAGGTGTACGACTCAGTGCAATATAAGATTGGAGTGGCAAACAATAGGCAACTCATGAAAAGTCATAAAGTGAGTTTTCATTTTACTACTGAACAAAAGAAAGAAGGCTTGGAATATTTAAGCAGCAAAGCAGTAACATGGTCAGATTTGTGTGGTGGATAGATCACTCATCTACTGTGTTAAAGATACAGACTGAAATTCTGAATCATGAAGTCTTGGTGTAACCCAAAAATTGCAATTTAAAGTATCTCTGCAGATATTTCTAAAGTGCAGCTGTAATTAGAAACTGGTGCTCAAGTACAGGAGGATGAGTTAGTTCAGCATCAAAAACAATTAAAATGCCTGCTTTGTTGCTCAAGGTTCCCAACTGGGTTGTTTGTCTCAAGGGTTCTCAGTGTTCTACCTATATATCCATACTGCTAATGCTGATCCTTCACCAAGGAGCCATGCTACTTCAGGTCAGCAGGAGGGTACCTGGAAACAGTTGAGAAATGTTTGCCAGTTCTAGGCAAAGTAAGTGACCAACTGTCCCATTTTGCCTGGGACGAAGGGATCTCACAAAACTGGACTTTTGAAAACCAGGACAGACCCAGATAAACTTGGATGAGGTCATCACTGAAGGATAAAGACTGAATGAGTAAGATACTGGATATCCCAAAATGTTCCTATATCTAACTGGGCGGCTATGGGGAATTACTATACTCAGGAACTGGATTTCATTGACAATATTTCCAAATTGTAGTTTTCTTTAAAGGAAAAATGCCATTATTGATGATTATGCCTGGTGACAATTCTAACTAATTAAAATACTCTAACTAATTAAATAATCTTAACAATTAAATATGTGGGGGGTTTACCTGTAGGGGAAAACCCATAATAAGCATGAAGAATACTTAGTTCTTATGCCCAGTTGACATAGCTTTTTCCAACATTTCTAAAATGGGATGTGCATAACCCTGGGAGCATAGGATGGAATCACAGTGAACCTTGGAACATCCAGTTAAACCTGATGCATCCTCCTGAAACACTAAGATTATTACAAGTTTAATATTCACTTGAATATTTAGGAAATAACACAAGACTTAAAAGCATTTGCTTGAGGTACACAGCTTGGGACAGACTCTTAGATGATGCCACCAGACCCCAAGTTTGGTGGTCTACTTAGTTGGTTGAGAGGGAGAAGCCTGTCCCTACCTAATGACTGTGAGCACCTCAAACAAGATATTTCCTGCACATCTCAAAAAAAGATACATTTTGAGGAAATAAGTCTGTTTCTATGCATATGGAAGAATCAGAATGTCACAGATCCTAAACACTATCACATCTTTGTATTATTTAGTCAACTACCTAAATAAGGTCCAATTGCTGCAGTGAATCAGAGAATCTTGGAGAACATGGTCCTGGAAAGCTAATGCATGCCCATTATGTGAATGTTTCCAGCCATTCTGAGAACTCCATCTATTTAAATAAGGCAATTTATTAGTTTACTTGTCTGTTTCTTTCTTAGGCTAAGAGCTGCTTTGAGGACAGGGACTGTGCCTACAGCGTCTACTAAAAGACTGCTTACCCACATGATAGGTACTCAGTAAATATTTGTTGCAGTAAAGTAAAATTAAGTGCTGTGAAGTCAGAGAGGCATAAAATGGCACTGAAAATCTCAGGACAACCTTAACTACTTAGCCTTGTTTTTAAAGATATAAACAATTACATTTTGTCAACTTCTACTCTTTCATCTGACATTTTTGTCTACAATTTAGGAGTCACTTTGTTCTTCTTAAGTTTATTCCAAAAAGAAAATATGTAAACTGAATAAGGAAAAACAGTACATTCCACCAAAATGTTGCAACAGGAAATGGACTATCTTTAAACTCATACAAATTGAATTATAATATTTACCCTAGTTAGGTAAATATGAATATTGTAAATGGCCTGGGAGGAAAAAAAGCTATAAAATTTGTGATGTTATTAGCTATTACTACATAATCCATTTCATTTTTTTTCTCCTGAATTTTAGAAAGGAAATTTAACATGCTTAGTAACACAATAACTCAAGGAGAAGATACAGACCCAGTTTGTTTAAAAGGCCATTAGGACTAAACATGTCACTAGTTTATTTGGAGAATTTTATTTCCACAACTATATGAACTATAGCAGCTTCGATCTCTAGTTTGTTCACTAACGACCATTCTTTCTAGCAATTCAAACTGAGTATCATCCAAAAGAAATATTTTATTAAATGTCCGAAGCTTTTTTTCATATTAAAACTGGCTTTTATTATCACCATGATAGCTTGAATTTTTTTAAGTAAAATTCCTCAAAATCCCAATGATATTTTTGCATAAATAGAAAACTTTGTATGGCATTTCAAGAAACCCTAAATAGCCAAAACAATCTACAGAGTTGGAGATCTCACATTTTATGATTTCAAAATTTACTGCAAAGCTACGATAATCAAAACAATAAAGACATACATGTCGGCCAGTGGATTAAAATAGAGAACCCACAAATAACTCCTCATGTAAATGATCAAATGACTTTCAACAATGATTTCAAAACCAGTAGGTGGGAAAAGGACAGTCTTTTTGATAAATTATAATGGGAAAACTGTATAATCACAAGCAAAACAACGAAAATGGATCTTGTACCATATATAACAGTTAACTCAAAATAAATCAAATACCTAAATGTAAAAGCCAAAAGTCTCAGGAGAAAAAATTGAGGAAATAAACCTAATGACATTGGCCTTGGCAGTGATTCTTGGATATGACACCAAAAGTACAGGCAAAAATAAAAAAGAGATAAATTGAACTACATAAAAATAAAGAGCTTCTGTGTACCAAAGAACAAAGTTAACAGTATGAATAGCAATCCACAAGATGGGAGAAAATGTTTGCAAGTCTTATATTTGATAAGGGATTAATTTCCAGAATATGCAAAGAACTCCTACTCCTACAACTTATCAACAAAAACCAAAATAACCTAATTAAAAAAATGGCCAAAGCACTAAAATAGATGACTCTTAAAAAATATACTAATGGCCAACAAGCACATGAAACAACAAGCACAAATAATTAGGGAAATGAAATCAAACCATAGTAATACCACTTCACAGCCAAAAGGATAGCCATCATTAAAAAAAAAAAATCAAAGGATAAAAAGTATTGGCAAAATATGAAATTGGTATCCTTGTGCAGTGCTTGCGAAATGCAAAACAGTACAACCATTTATGGAAAATGGTATTTTCTTCAAAAACTCCCTCAAAAAAATAAAAAACAGATTATCTTTTACCTAGCAACTCCACTTGTGGAATATAGCCAAAAGATTAAAGCAGGGACACTCATGCTTTTAGTAATATGATTCCCAAGAGCCAAAAGGTGAAAACAACATGAATGTTCATTGACAGAAGAATAGATAAACAGAATATGGCATATACATATGTATATATTGCGATATTCAGTCTTAAAAAGGAAGGAAATTCTGATGTATGCTACAACATGGATGAAACTTGGAGACACAATACTAAGTGAAATAAGCCAGTCACAAAAGTACAAATACTGTCTAACTCCACTTATCTGAGTTACTTAGAATAGCCAAATTTATAGACAGAATAAAGAATAGTGGTTGTCGGGGGGGAATGGAGGATGAAGAATGATTCTTTAATGGGTACAGTACTTCAGGTTTGGTAGATTAAAAATGTTCTGGAGCCAAATGGTGCTTATGGTGCATAACAAGATGAATGTATTTGATCCCAGTGAGTTCCACACTTTTAACATTGTATAAAATGTTAAATTTTATGTTATGTATACATTAGTACAGTTCATCAAAAGTTAAAATTATCTTGTTAATCCCCCAAAAGTTAGCACTTTATAAAGTGCTATACAGATTAGCACTTTATAAAAAAGCAAAATTCTATGAAAATTCTATGTAATAAACTATAAAGTTTAGTTTTAATTTTCTTTGAGTTAGCCACTAAACATCAGTCATCTGTGGATTTAAATGTATTTTCACTACTTATGTGCTTTTCTTCTTTTCTCTTTTTTTACACACATTGGGATACTAATAGTATGTCAGCTGCTGTGTCCTGGATTAGTAATTAGATAAGGTCACAGGTTCCCCCATGCAGTTTTGTGATCCTACAGTGTATAATTTCTTAAATTCCAAAAGTCTACAAGCTTTTTATTCTGGCTAATAAAGACCTTGGCAGGGCTCTTAAACTATCCACCCCTATGCATAATCAGGGCCAGCAGATATGTAGGGCACAGTTTTCTGTGATCCAGTTGAGGAGATGAACTCTTTAGAATACGGGAGACGTCATCCCTAAGGCAAACCAGATGATTATTTTCTCACAGTGGTTGTTTATCTAGCATCATAAATTTAATCCCCTCCACATAAATCAGCTAGATGAGACTCAGAACAGATAAAGCCTCTGTGCCAGATCGGGTACCAGACGTATCTATTAGGTTAGGTTATTAGGTTATATTTTCTTTACCTCCTTATTATTTTCCTATGACTATCTCCTTTTCAGATGGTTTCTGGAATTTATTTTTCAGTCTTGAACTAATTCCTTCAGTGTAATCCCATCTAGAGAATTGACTAGCAGGGTGGCCTTGCCAAAGGACTATTTGCATGAGGGAACTGAGGCTCTTCCTGGGAAAGAACTCATCCCAGGAGAGGAAGGGCACCATTTTGGTTGAAGGACAATGGAGCAGGGTCAGAGGGGAAGGGTGAGTCTGAGTGCAGCACAGTGTCTGTCACTCAGACTCCCCCCCCCCCACACACACACCCCTCACCCATGCCAGAGTCACAGGGTGAGGAATTGCCATAAAAGACCCAAATAAAAACTAGAGGAATTGGTAAATTAGAATTCAAGGCATTGCAGATTCAGCAGTAAGGAGGGGAAGGAAGGAAGGGCAGTACTCTCTGTATCTTGCACCATGCTCTCAGCCTAGATTTTAGCCTGAGCAGCCTCCAAGTTGACATTAACTGACAAAAAAACAGAAGAGAAAGCCACCGGGACACACACAGAAGTAGTGGCTGTGCTTCCAACAGGCACTTAAAGCGGCAGCCACCATCACCACAGAGGGTCTGCGTAGGAAAAAGAGCAAAATGCCAAAGGCCCAATGGCAGCCCAGAGGAGTGTGTCTACACTGGGTCCTCATCCTCTGAGGACTTTTAACACATTGAAGGAGGAGTCTGAGGAACCAGGAGGAACCTGACATCCTCATGTATGGGCAGAGGCAGGTGGAGGTAGAGTCAGGAGAGGGAAAAAATAACTTTGGAAACTTTCTTTCATCTTACTTTTATCCTCTGACTAGTGAGGACTGGAAAATAAGGGTAATAGTTTTTCAAAAGATAAAATATTTTAATGAAAGAAGACTACATTGTCTAGATAAAATTTATATATATGGGAAATTTATTTGAAATATATAACACTGCATTGCTGTGCATTTATTGTGTTTTGTTGTTGTTACATTCACTTCAGCCTCTGTCCCAAGTGAATTCTATATAATACACTACCTTAGAACAGCTAGAAATTAATTTTTTAACAAAATAGAAAAAACATCTCAGTTACTATGCACCTATGGGGAATGTTACACAGGATATTTATTTTAATTAAAAAATCTAAGAGTACTTTCAACACTGGAGTTTTTCATTTTAAGGGTTTTGGAGTAGGAGCATCCTCAAATATATTATAAAGTCTCTTCCCTCCATAGAATGTAATGATATATGTTACATTTCAAGAACTAGGGGTGGTTGAAATATTAATTGTTCTACTCTACTACTATATTGTTATGTTTACTAAAACCACTTGCTTGTTGTCTTTCTTTTTAAACAAATCTCTTATGTAAACTTGAAGCTAGCTTTTGTTTATTTTTACTCCTACTCAAGAGAAGTATGGTAGAAAGAACATGCTTTTGGGAATCTTGAGTTAGATTGCATCAGCATTCTAGTAATGCATGAACATTACTGCTAGTGTGACCTTAAATGATTTAATTAGCATCTCAAATCAATTTCTTCATCTGCAAAATGGGTATTAACAGTAGGTAAAACCTGTGAGATAGGTTTTACCTATCCATAACACTACCTGGCAAATGTTAGTTACCCTTTCCTTGGGTGTAGAACACAAATTATGGCTCTGCCATTTACTAGAACCTTGGGTTAGTGAGCACTGAACTTAAAGTTTTCCCATCTGTGTGAAATGAAATATATATCAAGTGACTAATAAGTGCCTGTACTACAACAGATGCCCAATAAAAGGCAATTTCCTCTTTTCTCATAGGTGTGAACTGGTTGAAGTGGAGCAGCTGGAGCAGCTGGATCTAAAAGCCTTTCTACAAACGGACTCAATAAGTCAAAGGCTAAGACAGATTCTCTTATCCCTCTTGTTCTCAATAGCCTGTGATTGCCCAAACTACTCCTGGCAATGTTTGCAATTTCTTTTTTTTTTTAAGATTTACTTATTCATGCATACAAGAGCTGGGGTACAGGCCAGAGATGTGGGGGGTGAGAGGATTCACCAGAGACAGAGTGGGGAACACAACAGGCAGATTGACCGAAATACACTGCTGAGGGAGCAGCAGGTGAGTCAGGATAGGTCTGCTGCACCATGTGGGTTGCTCCCTGACTGACAGGGGATCAAACTTATGCTGCAGAGGCTTTGGATTGTTTCATAGTGCAGTGCTTAACACCCTGTGCCACCCGGGAGGCCCAATATTTGTGATTTCTATGCCACTGACCTACAAGACAACTGGCAACCCCAAAGCAGGGCAGATGACTCACCCTGCATTTCTGAGTCTTCTGCACTATTTGTTAATGTGATTCAAAGGAACAGTTCACTCTCTAATTCAAGAATTTGGACTACACTGTTTACTCTAGAGTCTGTATTCCTTCATCATCATGTCAAAAGATTATATTGCAGCCGAAATGACTTACACTTTTTCTAAACTTTTCTTAGTATTCTATTTATAATCTGGCATCAGTAAGAGGCAATGTGAAAGTGCACCTTGTGCTGGTTCTAGTGCTGTAAGCAGGCATTGGGCATTGCTTATAGATGAGAGCACAACCAGAGGCAAGTCCTCCAACTTAAGAAAGAAAATTACAAAATAGAAATATAAATTTTTAAAATTGCATCTTTGACATTTAATCAAATTCGTATGAGTTCCTATTTGGAATGTCCTTTTTTTTACAGAAAGGAGATCCCCAAAGAAGCTATAAACTTCTATATTATTTGTCATCTACTTCTCATTGGCAATATCTAGCCATCTAGTACCATATCTCAGGTTAAAATGTAGCCATTTTTACTTCTGCTCTTAAGATTGTCTTGCTTTCATGTGAATGGAGCTACAAGGAATTATGCTCAGTGAAAAAAGCCAGAAGGAAATAAAAAAATATCAGATGGTTTCTCTTAGAGCAGGAATATAGGGGAACCAAATAAGACATCAGTGTAAAAAATAATAACAGTACAGAACACAGCAAAGCAAAAATAGACAATTACAAATCTGAGACATACTGCAGGGGAGGAGGAGGGAGAGGGATCAGAGGGAGGGAGGGAGGAGCACAGGGGACTGAGGTGATGGTGCACGGGTACATTGGTGAAGGAAATTCTATGGGGATTACACCTAAGGAGGTGGAGGGAAGCAAATATTGTTTAAAAATGAATAATGATGTAAAAAATTTAAAAATATATAAAATAAAATAAAATTGAGTCTACAACAACATCAACAAAAAAGATTGTTTTGCTTTCTCACTCTATTAAACCAGAGATGGGAGACATGTAAACAAATTTAAATAAGAAAATCTCATGTGTATTGTTACTTTAGTGCTAGTGTTTAGGAGCCATGTGATGCTCTATGATTTGAGAATGGACATAAAATTGTAGAGCTGCCATTTCTGATGTCTGATACTTTCCTAATTACCATACATAACAGTTTTTAATCGTGATTGCTCATTTTCTGCCTCCCTACAAGACTAAGAACTCAGTGAGGGCAGAAGCCCCTTGTTCCCTTCTGTGTCTCTAGGCCCCAGCACAGTTTCCAATACAAACAGGTGTCTAATAAATTTTGTTAAATGTGTGGGCAAAATGTGTGTCTGGGGCTGCCTATTTTGTGTGTGTATTCAACTTGTCCGTCAGTGATTTCCTGTGTTTGCCTTTTTCAAAGTATATATATTTTCTACTTTGAGGACACAACAATTCTTTTGAACCCACTTTTTACCGTTCACTAGAGAAAGTTTAAATTCCAAATGATATTGCCTGTTACTTGCATTTATGTTCATGAAATTCCTGTTAAATATCCTTGTGATTCATTATCCTTATCGTATATGAGTTACAAGCAAAAATGAGATACAGTTAATTCTCATATTTTTTGCAGTAGCTATTTTCTGTAAAGTTACTGCCAAAACTAAATGAGAGAATACTGAGCCATTGTTTTTTAGGAAAATACAGAGTTAGGTTCCCATAAGCCTCTCATCATATTTCATCAACCAATCAATTCATAACCTTATTTTATGTGCGTACATGGGGGTTTTCTTTCATTTTTTTTATTTTTATTTTTTGCTTTTTTTTTGCTGTAAGATAAATGAATGAGTGAATGAATATATATAGGTAGTTATCTGACTTTTGCATGGGGGAAAAAAAAGTCAGAGAAAAGAATTAGGGATTCTACATGTAACATAAAGTCATAGCCAAATAAATGACAAAGAAAAGGAAATACTTGGAATAATTATGACAGATATTGGGTAACTCCTCAAACTATAAAGAGTTTACATAAATCAGAAGAAAGACACTGAAACTCATTAGAAATATGCATGGAACTTACAAACGTTATAATTAACTGATTATAAAGGATATTTAGGAAATAGTACAATTTAATAACTAAAAAAATACAAATTAGAACAATAATGAGACACCGTTGTTCTTAAACAAGGACAAAACTTAGAACTATAATAGTTTTTATATGTGAGAATTTGATTAGCGGGAAGTCTCATAATTTCGTTGTGAAGACATACAGATTCTGGAAAACAATTTGGCAACAATGCACATAAGAGACTTTTAAATTATTCACACTTTTATATTCAATATTCATGCCTTTAACAAAAAGAACAAAGACTAATGCACAAATATGCTTGTTGTAATGTTATTTATATTAGTAAAAAAATTGGAAAAATATAATTCAATATTCAAAAGTAAGGAAAAATTTGAGAAAAATATATCCATAGGAAAATAGATATGCAGACTTTTAAAATTATATTTCAAGGATGCTGAATGATGGGATGCTTATAACAGAGATTCAAAATTTGTATGTATACTGTGCATGCAACTATGTAAAAAACATGTGAAGAAAAACACCCATATAATTACAATTGTTCTTTCAGGTTGGTAGAATTTTGTGTGACTGATATTTTTCTTACAACTTTTTAATTTTTCAAACTCAGTGTTTCTCAAAAATGTTTCAGTTTTGTCTTCTTTAAGGAGATGTTTTAGTTTTTTTTTCCTAATCACCCCCCTATGAAATTTTAATGCCACAAATATCCTATATACTGTTTAAGTACTGTGGTCTTTTTGAGAGCTACAAAACATTGCAACCTTTAAAATTTCTTCACATACCCCCATACCCCCTTAAGAACAAATTTTCATCCTGTTGGGAACAATAATGCTCTCACTGAAAATGCATGCTCTAAATGTTCTATATTCATTGGTTTTACTTTGATAGTCAGATAAATTTTTTTTAATATTTATTTATTTATTTATACAAGAACCAGGGTACAGGCCAGATTCGCAGGAGGGTGAGAGGATTCAACAGAAACAGAACGGGGAGCAGAACAGGCAGACTGACAAAATACGCCCCTGAGGGGAGCAGTGGGCACGACAGGAGAGGTCTGCCGCGCCACATGTGGGACCCTCGCCAGGCAGCCGGGATTGAACCCGTGCTGCAGAGGCTGTGGACAGCTTCACAGTGCTGCGCTCATCCGCCTGCGCCAGCAGGGGAGGCACCAGATAAAATATTCTTAAGAGAAAGTTCTGGAGTTGGCAGTGTCAACTCAGAGGAATAAATCTCCAATAGCGGGTTTCTGGTCTTCTATCCTTGAAAACTTGAAACTATGATCTTTTTCTTTTTCAAAATTGTTATAAGTAAACATCTATTTCACCTACTATCTATATGTGTAATATGATATGTGCAATATGAAACAAATATATTTACAGGGAAGGAGAGAGTTGAATATAATAAAAGCTAATATTTATATCGTACCAGAGTATGAACAACACTCTTTTCAGGGGTGTTGTTGTTGTTGTTGTTGTTTATTATTATTATTATTACTTTATTTGTTTTAACTTTATTTCATAAATGAAAAAAATAAGGCTCACAGAAATTAAATAGCTTGCCTAAGGTCACAAGATTTTAAAGAAATTTACTGACTTCAAAATATTTATTCTTTCCATTACAAGTTGTTGAGGGGATCACCAACAGTAACCTGTGAAAATATGGTATAAGCACAAAGCAAAGGAAGCCTGTGCAATGAAACTCACTGGATAATGTTTCCGGTACTAACATTTCCATCCACACATGTTGCTACTGCCATCTGGTCCAATTTCCCCACACTACATAATTTGATTGGCTTGCCAGGATCTTGCCAACATTTTTTAAGCATTGTCATCTTTTTAGTAACTTTCCTAAAAATGCTGCACTTCTATGTCCGGAGAGAGCACATGAGGCAGTGACCCCAATCATGTAAACGTACTTCTCCCACTCTCCAAGACCCCTTGCCAAGCCACTGCTGCTGGGAGACAGCCCCAGTACATGACTTCTTGCAATGCACTTTGAAGTAGATAAAATATGCACTCATGGACATCTGTCTGTTATTTCCTGCACTCACAGCTTTGTTCTTCTTTATTGCCAGAGAATTCTATGGATGATGTCACTTTTCTCTGAAGAGAACAGGCCATCCAGAGCTTTTCACTGACATAATTAATTATCTGTAGCTTGATTCTGGGCCAGAAAATTCTCAAGGCACAGCCCCCAAAAGAATTAACTCTACAGTGCTTGCTATTCTTAAACTTTTAAAGAGACAGGACACCATATCTTTTTTTTTTTTTTCTCACACACTGATAATGGTATTTTTGTTCAGTGATATCAAGTAACAGAAAGTGAACTGGGGCACTATTCTATGATTTCACAAGGAAGACCTTCGGTTCAATGGACAGAAAACTCTAAAGGTCGCTGCAGATCAAGTACACAAAGCAAAGCTTTTAGGGCTTAGTTTTAAATTCTACAGGAATGCATCACAAATACTGAATAGACTCTTTGGGGGATCTTGTGAATCTATAGCCAGAAAAATGAGATCTCAGCCACAGTTAACTTATCCACAAGGTGAAAGGCATTCAGTTTACCAGCCACAAAAGCCGAAAACATCAATATTTTTAAACTTTACAAGAGATAAGAAACCTATGATGTAAACCATAGATTTTGAGAGTTTTCACTTATGTCTTTATAGATAGCTAAAGCAATTTGGCCAGTACATAAAAAAAAAAAAAGTGTCTCCACTCTGCTGTGTTTCAAGATTATGTAAATGAGTTATTATTTGTCTCTCTAAAATGGGTTTGATGGGCAAAGATAAAGACTATATGTCATAAAGTGGTAGCAGGATGCTGACAGAAACAGGGTCTTGAGGTCTGTCTCTGATCTTCATTGGGTAAGTGAGGAGATAGGACTCATGAAACGCTTAACTTTCTCAAATAGCAATATCCTCTTTAATTTGAAGGATTAACCAAGGCATTAATTAAATGTGCATATAACACCCTTCAAACAAAGAATTGCTATTTATGGTCTCTTCAGCTGATGATTCTGCATTAAGTGGTTTAAATTGTGCTCTCTCTCTCTCTCTCTGGATTCATTTAGCTAGATAAATTATGCCTTTTTACTATTTCAATTTACTATTGAAATTTTTAAAGATTTGAAATTATGATGCAATATATGTTGATTATAAGAAACATTGCAGAATCAATGTTAAGAAAATATGCATGTATATATTACATAACTCAAAAACTCCAATTCTATTAATAATTTGAAATAGATATTTTCAGAATTGTTTTTCTCTATAGATACATTAATATAGATGTCAACACATACACATTCTCTGTTTCTTTCTCTTTCTGTCTCTCTTCCTAATATCATTGAGTATTTACTATATGCCAGGGAATATTCAAAGTGCTTTGCAAATATTATCTCATTTCAACATCACAAAAACTGTATCAGATAGGAACTATTATTAATATCATTTTGTAAATGAGAGATCTGAGGCAAGTACAGACAAGTTCAGTGATTTGCCCAAAGTCACAATTGGTAGTGTCAGAATGCAAATCTAGGCATTCTAACTCCAGGTCTGGCAATCTTAATATTATACTTTATGAATTTTCCATATATATCAATATAGAGCCTCTCAAATATGTACCACTTTATTTTTTATTCAAGTAAAATGAAAAGCTCAAGGAGAACGCATTTAATCAACACTCATCTGATCTAAATACCTACTTCATCAGGATGTATAGTCATATCTTGCTTTTTAATAGCTTAATTAAGTAGCTATTTTCTATATTTTTCTATATTTTTTCTATATATTTCTACAGTACCATTTCTCAATTGAGTCTTTTTTAATTTTCTCAGTTTTTCTTACCTAAATCTCTAACTCACACTTTGGATCAAATTCTAATACTCTTCCAAATTTCAATGAGAAGATCAAATGACTGTGTTGGGCTAGAATTTCACTGTGTTGAATTTGTTTGAAATAAAACTCTCTACTGTGATCATGCCTGTAGTAACAAAATAAAACCTTTACAAACATCTCTTTGATTTGTCTTATGCCCTTCTTTAGAGGGAAATTTAATGCTTGCCTGGTGTTTCTCTTTCCATCAGCATCAGCACACAACATAGATAAAGCAGCTAGTTATCTTCTTCCTTCTCTCCCTCCCTCCTTCCTTCCTTCCTTCTCATTTACTAGTTTATTATTTAGCAATTATGTCTAAGGTTGCTACTCTGCTAGTTGTTGTGATAGATCTCACATGAATAGGATGTAATCTTATGTCTGCATGATTTTATAATCGAGTAAGAATGAAGTTTGGGATCATAAATCATATGTTCATCAAACCACCTTTTGGAAGGAAGGATGGAAGGAGCATTGTGGAGCATAGGATACCACAGGGAAGTAATGAAGAATTATTAACTTTGTTTTTTTAAAAAGATTTATTTATTTATTTATGCATGCATGCATGTAAGAACTGGGGTACAGGCCAGAGGTGTGAGGGTTGAGAGGATTCACCAGAGACAGAGTAAGGAGCAGAACAGACAGACTGACTGAAAACACTGCTGAGGGGAGCAGCAGTCGAGCCAGGAGAGGTCTGCTGTGCCATGCGGGTCATCTCCTTGGCCATCTGGGATCAAACTCATACTGCAGAGGCTGTGGCTAGCTTCACAGTGCTGTGCGTAACCCCTTGCACCACCAGGGAGACCCCAGAACTATTTTTTTTTTGTGGGTCCCTCACCGGTGGCTGGGGATCGAACTGGCGCTGCAGAGGCTGTGGGCAGCCTCGCAACCCAGTGCTCAACCGCTGCGCCACCAGGGGAGGCCCAGAGACCCCAGAATTATTAACTTTGATTCCAGCTTTCTGACCAACTAAATAGCTCCAGGCCTTAACGGGACACTTGATTCATGGAATCATAGGAATTTACAATAGAAAAGAACTTTTGCTGTTTAATTTGCAGCTAATGAAACAGGTTCAGAAAAACCAATGACATACTTATCATTGGTAGTTTATGAGTATAAAAACAATGCTCTAAAAAAGTAATTGACATCTCACTGAAATTTCATTGTATATTCTTAACACATTATTTGTCCATCTGCAATAGAAACTGGTTACTCAGCACAAACTATATGATTTAATACTTTTATTTTAATTTTCAGATCGGTGTATATGTATTTTTTAAAAGTATGTTTTCTTCCCATACGTAGTTCAAACTTTTTAGTCTTCTCAAAGTAAGACGTTGGAAAAACTTGATCTTGTTATAAGCTTGTCCACAACTAGTGCCAATAACAAATCATCATTCAGAGTAGGAAACAGTCTGATTACATATGTTCCATATCATGGTCTCATTACTTGCACCCCCTTAGGAATTTTTTTTCATGATAGCCTAAACCTGAGCATTATCTGTAGCATGATATCCATTCTGATCTCTAAAAATCTCTATTTAACTAACATATAATGTTCCCAGGGCATCAGCTTTTTTTCGAAGTAAATGACCAAGAACCTCTGGCTGAAATTGATATGAGTAACAGGAACTTTCTGGGAAAGAACATTCTTAATCATGGATATCAATAAAATAGCTCAAGATCCCCCTAGTTTATTTCAAACACTTATTTGTAGTTACCACGTTGCCAAATATTGTTGTCTCAGACAATTGATATGCATTGACCTCTACTGAGTTTTTGTAGTTAGGAATGTTATCTAAGCTGTCATCATTCTTCATCATCCACATGCCAAAGGTCAGATGAGAGCATAGTGAAGATGACTAAATAGAAGAGGCAGGTGGATGAGATCAGACATTCAGTGTTGCCAGATCTCTCAATGTTGACCTCACTATTTCATGTTCAACAGTGAGCATTCTCTAATAATATTGTGGAACTATCCTTAGATTTCCTTCCAATTTCTCCAAGACTTTCAAAGAGTCTTGAAAGTCTACAGACTACAAACATGTAGTGTGAATGCTCACTCTCTGCGGCCACTCTTTTTTTTTTTTTTTAATAAATTGAGAGTATCTTTTTTTTTTTTACAGATTTTATTTATTTATACAAGAACTGGGGTACAGGCCAGGTGTGCGGGAGGGTTAGAGGATTCACCAGAGACAGAGCGGGGAACAGAACAGGCAGACTGACGAAATACACTGCTGGGGAGAGCAGTGGGCAAGACAGGAGAGGACTGCGTGCCATGTGGGACCCTCACCAGCCAGCCAGGATCAAACTGGCACTGCAGAGGCTGCAGACAGCTTCACAGCGCTGCACTCAGCCACCTGCGCCACCAGGGGAGGACCTCTCTGCAGCCACCTTTTATGAGTGCTTAATCCCGAGTTAATTTAGTAAAGCATCATGGAGCTGTAGCAATATGGGCTCAAGCTTTCCAGCTGAAGTTCTAGGGATCATCTCACAGATGGTGTCACATTCATGGGAATCAATTTTGAAGACGTGCATACCAAGATGACTTAACTACAGCAAAACCATTTGAAGCATGTCCTTCTAACATGTCTAGCATTGTTTTTTCTAGCCATTACTCCTAAGGACTCAGCAAAGCCATAAATAAAATATTTGCTCCAGACTTTTGCCCTTCATCAATGTTGTCTGTGCTGTTCCACCTGTAGCCTTCTGCATCCTAGTAAATGACAACCTCTATTTTTCATATGCTGGGTCAGAAAAATCTTGAAGACAACCTTAGCTAATCTTTCTCATACATGCCACCTTCAACCCTCTATCAAGTTCCATCAGCATTCCTATGAAATTTGTACAGAATCTGAGCATTTTTGACCACCACTGCTGTTACCACCCTAATCCAAGTCACCATTTGCTCACATTTGGCTTGCTGAAAGTCTCATAGTTGGGTCTCTGTTTTGGGTGATTCACATCAACTCAGAAGCAGGGAAGAAAATAATTGCTGACAAAGGAAAAAAATCTCTGCACTAATACACTTAATCATTGTCACTACTAATTAAAGCTAAAACTGGTTTGGAGTACACAGGAAAGGAATAAAAAAAGACATAATGATATTTTAATTTTTTTGATAGTTTTTCTATAAATATTTGAAATTTGATATAAATATCTGGAAATTCTGATTACTATGAACAATGAAAAATATCCAAAAGAAAACATTTTCAAAGGGCTATGACTTTTAAATTCCTTTAAAGATTCTTTGGCTATAAAGTCCCTTCTTTTACAAGTAAATAAAAATATCTAGGAAAATTCAGAACATGTATAATAAGCACTGATTTTTCCACATATGAAAATACATTACAATACTACAATAATTAAATCAGTATGGCACTAAAGCATGAAGTAGAGAAACCTATGGACTAAGCTATAATTTAGAAATAAATATAATATTATAGAATAAAAGTAACAATTAAAATCATAGAAGGGAAATTGTTCAGTTAATAGTTATTTAGTTAAAATCTCTAAGTTATAAAACAGTTATCTTTATTTTACTCTGTGATCTTGAGTTTAGAGTTCTGCAAATTACATTTCCCATACCTTATAAACTCCTTTCTTAAGGATTGTATTTATTTATTTTTGCGTAGAGGAACTGGGGTGTAGGCCAGAGGTACAGGGGGTGAGAAGATTCATAGAGTCAGAGTGGGGAGCAGAGCAGGTGGATTTACTGAAATATACTGCTAAGGGGAGCAGCAGGTGAGACAGGAGAGGTCTGCTGCACCATATGTGAGTTAGCAACCTTGCTGGGGATTGAACTCAGGCCATCACAGTAATAGTGCTGAGACTTAGCCCCTATGCCTCCAGGATGAAATTTTTCATAGTCTAAGAGTAGGAAAGTCTTTCTAAATTGATGCAAATCAGAAGTCAGAAAATATTGATGTCTGAATAATGATAGTAACAATAAATTCTGCATGGCAAAAAATGCCAAAATAAAAATGAGATGGGCAAAATAATTTTATCTACAATTCCTATCACAAAGAACTACTTTCTTTTCTATATAAAAAGTCCTTATTAATCAATAAAAATTAAAAAAAAAACAGGCAAAGGATAAGAAGAGACTAGTCATGGAAAAGGAAATATAAATATCTCCAAAAACATTTGAAAACATGCTAATCTCACTCATAAAATAATGTAAATTAAACCTACAAGGAGATACATATTCCACCTATGTGATTGGCAAAGAAATTGAAACATCAGGATGGTAAAACAATTGATGATATATCGTGTTGAAAAGAGTGTGACAAGACAGACCTACAGCAAAATGTACTACATATTTCTACACCTTTTGACTCAGTCATTTCAATTCAGGAATATGACCAGGAGAAATACTCTTAGATGTGTGATAAGACAAATGTATGTCCATCAGCAGGGGACTGCTCTAAGGCACACCCAAATATCATACACTCTGTAGAAATATGTCTAATAGGGAAAGATTTCCAAGGCATATTTAACATCTGAAAAGGCCGATTGTAGAACAGTGTATATAGTATGTTCAATTTGTATTAAAAAAACAAGACTCTCTCTCTCTCTCTCTCTCTCTCTCTATATATATATATATATATATATATATTTGCATACACTATATCATTTCTTAGCTTTTCAACCATGTAAGTCAACCATTCAAAATTTTAAGAGTTTTACTTTTTAAAAGAGTTTTAGTTTTTTTTTTAACATAAATGTTTAACATAACAATTTCTTTCTTTTTTTTTTAAATAATAAATTTTATTTTTATATTCCCCATACAATTGCAAATGCCCCATTCTGACCCCAATCCTTCCCCTCCCGCCCCCCACCCCCCAAAAAGTGTCTCTGGTTCATAGTTGTTTGTTGATTTTGATTTTCATTTTCTTATATTCATTTTCCTGGTCCCTTATTTAAGTTTTCTAGATTCCTGCTATGAGTGAGACCATCCGGTATTTTTCTTTTTCTTTTTGGCTTATTTCGCTGAGCATGATCCCTTCCAGCGCCATCCATGTTGCTGCAAATTGCATGTGTTTATCTTTTTTGAATGCTGAGTAATATTCCATGGTATATATGTACCACATCTTCTTGATCCAGTCATCTATTTTTGGGCATTTGGGTTGTTTCCAAAGCTTAGCTATTGTAAACAGTGCTGCTATAAACATAGGGGTGCAGGTGCTCTTTGGAATTGATGTTTCTGTGTCCTTTGGGTAAATACCTAGGAGTGGAATTGCTGGATCATATGGAAGCTCTATAACATAACAATTTCTAACATAAATTTTTAAAATATATAAACTTTACTGCTAGAATTATATTTTCATGTTTGGCCTGATTTTTGATGTCAGCTTTACTAGTGAATTAGAGCATGGCTCCTTCTATACACTTACATAATTTTATAATTACAACATGATTCCTGAGCATGTAATTATAAGGCTCCATTAGAAAGTGATACAGGAATGACACTAAAAATATAAAAATCTCTGAAACCTGGACAGAAGTCCTCCTCTATCAATTCCTGAAACAATGTGTGAGCAAGTTATAACAAGTAATAAAATAAGCTTTTAAACACTAACCTAAGGTGTCTGTGTGGGGAATTGCTTTTCCTGGCCAATGACCTTTACTTGATGTGGAAAAAAACTTTAAAAATAAAATAGGATAAAAATCAATGGATAAAATCAATGCACTTCTTCCACCAGACAACCTTGAACATGTGCCTTTTCTTTCAAATCATTTGCATAATACATAATTAAAGAGATTAGTCCCCAATAAGAAGAGGTTCCCAACACCATTTAAGACTTGTATTCAGCAGACTGCAAACAAGTTAGTATGACAGGACCACAGAATGGTAGGAGAAAGGAGTGAAAGACAAGGCTGGCATGGTGTGCACAAGTCAGTCCATCAAAGCCTCTCAGAGCAAAACAGATCCCAGCAGTTTAAGCAGAGGAAAGAAATGATGAACTTTGTATTTTAAAAAGCTAAATCTTGCTGTAATATGGAGAATTATGGCTGACAAGACTGACTGCAAGAAGGGCATGTCAGTTAAGAGAATAATGTAATAAATGAGGTGAAAGTTGGTAAGGATGCTTAAAGTAAAGCAGGGGGATAACATAGATCATGTCTCTCTAGTTCAGGAACTCTGAGCTTATTCGTCCCAATTGCATTCCCTCCACTAGTTAGCCAGCATTCCATAATTGCTTTATCAGTTATGTCAGTTAGATAAACTGTTACATGGTGGCAGGTAATCAATAGGAATGACCAAGTTGGAAAAAAAAAAAAAAAAAAAAAAAGGAATGACCAAGTTGTTGATCCCCTCTCTCCAACAGATAGACAACAGTGTGGTATCTGTGAAGGATGACGCTAAAAATATGACTTGGAATCTTATAACTGAGTCTTTTCATAGGTGAAGAAACGGCAGGCATGTGTGGGGAGGGGGAGAGGAGTGGCTATCTCTCTTCCCACTCAAGCAATTAGAGCTCTGGAGAGAAAGAAAGGAAGTTCAATGTCCAGAACTTTCTGATTCCACCCATTCGGTCTGGATGCATGAGTTATTTTTTTGCAGTCAGCATATCTGGTACTGCAGGCTGATACATTACATCACAGCCACCAAAAACTAGTCATGTCAGATGTAACGAAGATAATAAACATATTCAGGGTTCATACCCTGTATGCAACAACAATTTTATGTGAAATCAAATGATTGTCTTTTGTTAACTCAAAGCCAGGAATTTACATTTCATTAAAGAAAAAAAGGTATGCACAATTTTATTGTTTCAGATCTTATATATTGTTTTTGGGTTAAAAAAGTTTCTTAATTAAAAAAACATATACAACATGGGTACACATTTTAGGTAGCATGCATACATATGACCTAACTAACTTTTTTCATTATTCCAAAATGTCAGGGATTGTAATATGACATCTCAGGGCAGAGCTATTTAAGATTTAAAATCAGTACTACTGTTCAAGGGACAATCATTCTCATTGGTGAAAATGTGGGTTTTAAGGAGACTATTTCCCACATCTGCTTAGGAACATACAAACCCTTGGTTTATCACCGATTTTCCTCATAAATTATCTATTTCTCACAGTTCTATGTTCTTATAAATGTGCTTTCATTGTTACTACAGCATATTCTTGCTTAACATAGGTAAAATGGGGCCTCCACGGTGGCGCAGCGGTTGAGCGCTGGGTTGCAAACCTGCCCGCAGCCTCGGTGGTGCCGGTTCGATCCCTGGCTGCTCCCCGGCCACCAGAGGAGGGTCCCACATGGCGTGCAGACCTCTCCTGCCGCCCGCTGCTCCCCTCAGCAGTATACTTCGGTCCTTCTGCCTGCTCTGCTCCCCGCTCTGGCTCTGGTGAATTCTCTCACCCTCCCGCGCTTCTGACTGTACCCAGTGCATATATAAACAAAACAAACAAACAAATAAATAAATAAATAAATAAATAAATAAATAAACATGCCTCTATAAAATTAAAAAAAAAAAAACATAGGTAAAGTGATAGGTTCTGGAAAATTACAACTTTAGGTGAAATGATGACATATAAAGAAACCAATCTTACCACGGCTAATTGATATAAGCAGAGTTAGGTTCTTATGGCATATTTTTGGTCACAAAAACGTCACCAATTTTAAAATAAAGACTCAAACACCTCTGATATTAAACAATTATTTGTATTCATTCATTCATTTTCCAAACCTCTTATTCAAGTTCAGGTTAGAGACTGGACAGAGCCTGTCCCAGTAGCTCAGGGTACAAGTGGGAACCAACTCTGGACAGCAAACCATTCATTGCAGAGTACACACACACACACACACACACACATTCAGACTAAGAAAATTCAGACATTCCAATGAATCTAACATGAACATCTTTTATTTTCCTACACTTATGCTATTCTGATAGTAGGTAACTTTAATATTCAACTTTGCCTATGGACTGTACTTCAGCCATTTACTACTTAGTTTTCTTCTTTTTGATTTGACTGAAATTAGAGGTATGGTCCATCTATTTTTTTTTTTAAGATTTATTTATTCATGCATACAAGAACCAGGCCGGGTTACAGGCCAGATGCGCGGAGGGTGAGAGGATTCACCAGAGACAGAGTGGGGAACAGAACAGGCAGAATGACTGAAATACACTGCTAAGGGGAGCAGCAGGCGAGACAGGAGAGGTCTGCAGCGCCATGTAGTATTCTAGCTGACTGGCCAGGATGGAGCTGGCGCTGCAGAGGCTGCGGACAGCTTCACAGTGCTGCCCTCAACCGCCTGCGCCACCAGGGGAGGCCCTAACATGCACATCTTTTGGATGACTGAGGAAAACTCTGAAGAAAACTCACACAGACAAAGGGACAACATAAAATCTCCACATAGACAGTGGCCTCTGCTGGGAATAATTCTGCATCAACTACATTAGGAAACCATTTTGAGCTCAACAAAATTATTTATGAGGGCTTGCTATAGTTTTTGTAGGCAGGGAGAGGACAGAGCAGCTAAAATTTGTGCACATTGTTTCTTGTTTCCTTTCAGGCCCTTGAAGAGGAAATGTGTAACATGGGAGTTAAGTATTGCTAGAGATTAATTGTTGCTGTTCGGAAAAGCCCAAAGAAGACTTCCCTGCCAATACAAACATATACATTGTTGAAGCACAAGACTATATCCACAGATAGAATAACATGTTAGCTGAAAAGACCCAAGAGACCATGCTCTGCTTGAATCGAAATTTCTATCCTTTCTTTCAATTTTGCTCTAGAATCACAATAAAATAACTTCAACAGATTTCATTAGTGCCTCCATTCTCTTTTTAATGTAGATAGTTTGGGTAAAACTATTTCTCTGTTGACAGATGTGTGACGTGAGTCTCTGAGACCTTCATGCATTTTTGAGGCTAACCTTTGACTGCTTTATACATTTTGAAGTCAGATTCTTAATTCTACCTGGGTCAGTGAATTTTTCAAAGAAAAATATTCCACACCTTGTCTGCCCTTGTAACCCCATCAGGCAAACCCAAGGGTGCCTCAGGTCACACAAAATTCAGAACAAACTTTATCAGCCCTGCACTGGGAAAGGTCTCTGAGGATCACCAGGGCTGAAATGAAGGAAGATCATGAGGAAGAAAATGCCTTAAAAGGACCATTTTTTATCTACTAAGTCTGTGACCAGTGACTTTCAGGAGTTTTCCTGGAACTGTTCAGAAGAAAGAAGGGAATAAAAAAAACCAAACAGGTTAAAAGCTGCTTCAGAAATTTGTAAAGAATGTCAAGTCGCTAGCAGGTGGTAAGAAGTGCCCATTCAATGACATCTCACTAATTTGGACACCACTGTTGATTTAAACTCCCCATGGTCTGGACACAAAACCCTGCACCTAATTCTTGAAAACATTCAATAATTATTTTAAAATGTTTTATATGGTTTAATATCATAAATGAGGAACAAGTCCCTAAGTTAAAGTGAAGATTTTACCTTTGTTTAAATGTTTTCAGTCACAAATTTCACTATAGAATTGGCATCAGTCACAACTGGATTCATTACAAGTGATTTCTATTGTTCAGTGTGTGAACATCCTACTGAAAACCATGTAAAATCTCACTGAGAAATATGAAAAGATGCAAATGAGGAGATGAGACAGATTCTTAAAGGGAAACTAGGCATCAATTCATGATTTAGAGACCAAAAAATTATCCTATATTTTATAAACTTCAAAATTTGCTTTGTTAGAAAAAGTTCTAGTTAGTAAAATGTTTCAGATCTGTGGCATAGGTTTTTCTTTTCCAGTGATTTTGCCCTTCCATTTGGACTCTAAAAATAATAGTGGTGTATTACTTTCTGACATACAATAGGCACTGGCTTTAAGGTCTGAAAGGCATGATAAACCACTAGGGTATCCTTGGGGAATTTAATTAAACCATCAAAACTTCTCTTTTGTTCTCTTCTTACTTTTTAGGGTTATTATAATTATTAAATAAAATAATGAAGATCCTAGCACATAGTAGGCAGTACAGGAAGGAGAGGTGGGTGATATAGATATTGTTATTTTTCTTTTGCCATTTCATTGTCATTTATTTGTTATTTTAATTTAATATTGCATTTTGAAAAAGTTTTAGACATACCCCAGTGAGCAGACTAGTATAGTGAACCATCCACCTACCATCTTACATTCTTATTTTTGTGTGTTGAGGCTGGAACATTTTTTGTTTGTTTGTTTTTTAAGATTTATTTATTTATGCATAAAAGAACTGGGGTACAGGCCAGAGGTGTGGGGGGTGAGAGGATTCACCAGAGACAGAGTGGGGAGCAGAACAGGTGGATCTATTGAAATACATTGCTGAGGGGAGCAGCAGGCTACTCAGGAGAGGTCTGCTGCGCCATGTGCTGCAGACGCTGCGGATAGCTTCATAGCGCTATGTCTTAACCCCTTGCATCCCTTTTGTTTGTTTTTAATATTTTTTTATTTTGCCAAACACTATTTATTCTAAACATTTGCATATGTTTTCTTTTTTATATAATTAAATTTATTTATTTTCTTACATCATTGTTATTTTGGACAATATTTGATTCTCCCCTCAGGTCTAGTCCCCATAGTTCTTGAAGCACCATAGCAGCCTTGATCCATCACCACAGTCCCTGTGCTTTTCCCTCCCTGTTTGGGCCCTTTCCCTCTGACTCCCCTACTTTATGCCTCATATCTATGGTCCAAAACGGGAGCATTTTAAAGGAGATTCTAGACATTCTATCACTTCACCTAGCAATACCAAGAATATGATGAGTGTCTTCAGGGAAGAGTATCACCTTGTCCTTAGTTGACAGATAGTTCTGCCACTATAACAATTCCAATGGGAAAATACATAAAGTGATGATGTAGAAGGTTAGTAAAAAGTGAAGCCAGAATGCTCACCACTGCTTGGTGTTTCCTTGGAACATCCTCATTCCTGGCCACTATTCTGAAAGTTCTGCCAAAGTCTACCTTCATATGTTACATACAATACTTTTAGAAAAAATAAAAATGGCAATCTACTTAAAAAATTTTTTTATACTAACCAATGGGAATTACATAGTATTTTCCAAAGCATCCATCACTGGTTTCATACATAGTTTGTCTCCTATGAGTTTATCATTTAACATAGTTTTAAAAAGAAAGACCAAGGCAAGTAGAAGTTTAAAATAGTCAAGAAATGTAGAAAATAATGGAAATGGATTTTCAGTAAGTATGTAATCAGGAAAATATTAGAATAAAAAGATTCCTAAATAGTCCATATTTAGATTCCTTAGGGGATGGAGACCTTGCTGACAGCAATTCCATGAGTAAGAACACCAGGAACTTTAATCAATCTAGATGTTCTGTGGAAAGTTTCCAGTCCCCTCCACAAGTTGGTGATAACAACCATAGGAGAGCTGGGAGGAAAAGAGAGAGGAAGGTTCTGGTATGGAGAGGGAAAGTTAAAAGTGTGCAAGTTAGTCTGTGCAGGCAGTAGGATCAAGTCAACAGAACTAAACTTGATCAGAAGGGATACTTCCCTCTTAATGAAGGAGGAAAGGAAAAGTGAAGGCAAGGAACAGTGGTTTTTGGGATGAAGAAAAGTTGAGAAGACCTCAATTTCCCAAGTAACAGAGGATCAAAGCATCTGTGGGAATAAAGGGAGCAATGATTTTAGGAACAGGGATTATGAGTAGAGAAGAAGTTAGTGTCTAAAATCTACAAAACAGGGGCCTCCCTGGTGGCACAGGGGTTAAATACCTCACTATGACGCAATCCGCAGCCTCTGCAGCACGAGTTCGATCTCCGGCCAGCCGGGGAGCTACCCACATGGCACAGCAGACCTCTCCTGTCTCACCCACTGCTCCCCTCAGCAGTGTACTTTGGCCAATCTGCCTGTTCTGTTTCCCACTCTGTCTCTGGTGAATCCTCTCACCCCCCGCATCTCTGGCCTGTACCCCAGCTCTTGTATGCATAAATAAATAAATCTTTTAAAAAAAGAAATAAAATCTACAAAAAGGTTTAAGAGTTCCCTTTCCAAGACAAAAACAAAAAGACATTCACCTGCTTTCACTGTTCCCTCACACCCTGCCCTCTTTCTCTATCCATAAACTTCTCAAAAGTGAAGTTTGCTAAAACATTCTAGACACCAAAAATCTGATTATCAGTACTCACCATTCCTTTGAAACTTCACCTTTTAAATGCCAGTTCCATAAATGACCTGTTCTCACTTTTCATCCTTTAATTTTGAAGCAGCATTAAGAACCATAAATGTCTTCTTTTTGAAGTTCTTTCCTCCTTTCCATGAGCGATACATCACAGTTCTGATCTAACTTCCTTTCTGTTTAACCATGTCTGCCTTTTCTCTTTAACTATATCCTGTCTTCTTCTTTAGCAGTTCTTTTCTCTCTCCCCAGTCTGAATTGTAGGTACTCTCTAAGGGTCTTGCCCTTAGACTTTACCTTTGATTTTCTCCAATCCCTTGGCTTCAACTCTGGTCTCCTCAGATGAGTACCATGTTTATTTCTCTATATTCCTGCTATTGATACAGTAGCCACTAGCCAAATTTGGTTACTTAAGTTTAAATTAATTCACTAATAAAATTTATTTATTTATTTTTAAACATTATTTTTCAAAGACTTACTTTTTATTTATACAATAGCTGGGGTACAGGCCAGAGGCACGGGAGGGTGAGAGGATTTACCTGAGACAGAGTGGGCAGCAGAACAGGCAGGCAGACCAAAAGTACTGCTGAGGGAAGCAGCGGGTGCGACAGGAAAGGTCTGCTGCACCATGTGGGAATCTCCTTGGCCAGCCGGGAATTAAATCCACGCTGCAGAGGCTGCGGACAGCCCCACAGCGCTGTGCTCAACCCACTGCACCACCAGGAGGCCCAGTTATCACTAATAAAATCTAAAATTCATTTCCTCAGTCATATTGGGCATATTTCAAATACTCACAAGTTATATGTGATTCATGGCTCTATGTAGGATAGCACAGATAGAAGACATTTCCTTCTACATAGAAAATACTTTTGACTATCATGCGTCTAGATCTTAGCTCTCCTCTGAACTTCAGATCTGTCAGTGTTCTTCCTGACATATCTCCTAGAAGTCATCCTGGACTTACAAATTCATCATGCTCCAAATTCCTGTAAATTATCTATATAAATTCTTTTACTTAAAAATGATTGTACAAGAGCCCAGGAGTCAAATAATTAGGGAATATTTACACAGGTAAGTTAGATGAATATAGCTTTGTTTATTCAAGTAACAGAAACTATTTTCAATGAGGAAAATACAGGCTACAGTAATGTAAGGGTAGAAATTTCCATTTTTTACATAATACCCCTATTTATCAATAGCATTTTTCCATGTTCAGTTTCATAAAAATAATAAAAAAGATTTATTTTATGAATATAATTTTTACATTTCTGAGTAAAACCAAATTTCTCCACTATAGTGCAAAGTAATTTTCATTGAAGAAGCCAAATATCCGTCTCTATATTAGAAGTATTAAAAATATTCTACCTGGGCCTCACTGGTGGTAAGAGGAGTTAAGTGTCAGCACTATGAACAACCACAGCTATACACAACCACTGCAGCCAAGTTTGATCCCCCTCGCACCCTGGCCAGGTTGCTAACCCACATGGCACAGCATACCTCTCCTGTCTTGTAGTGTACTTCAGAAAATCTGCGTGTTCTGCTCCCCACTCTATGTCTGGTGGATCCTCTCACCCTAGGCACCTCTGGCCTGTACCCCAGTTCTTGTATGTATAAATAAATAAACATTTTTAATAAATAAATAAAAATATTCTACCTGAACAATGAAAATCAAACGCAAAAGCTCTTTGCCAAAATACTGACATTACTACTAGACACATGAGATGCTGAAACACTGTATTCCACAAAGAATCAAATCTGGTCCTGATTTTAATAAAAAAGCAAACTGTCTCTTTGCTGTCTCCTAAACTTAGCAAAGACATACCATTCTCAGCATGGTGGTGTGAGATTTCACTGGGAAGTTTCACTCAGGGTGACCTCAGCCTGAGATTCTAAAGATGGAGCATATTAAGTGCAGGTGAGTCATCAATTTAAAAAGCCACGCAGAGTAACTAAAAGCCTCTTTCTTTAGAAGCAAAGAAATTCTACAGAAGGCCTTACCATGTGACAAATGGAACTCACTTAGGAAAAGAAAAGCCATCCCTGAAATAAAAAGTGATAAATGGTACCCATGTAGGATAAGCCTATTTTTTAAAAAAGATTTATTTATTTATTTATACAAGCACTGGGTACAGTCAGAAGCACGGAAGGGTGACAGAATTCACCAGAGCCTGAGCAGGGAGCAGAACAGGCAGAAGGACTGAAGTACACTGCTGAGGGGAGCAGCGGGCACGGCAGGAGAAGTCTGCACGCCATGTGGGACCTTCACCAATGGCCGGGGATCAAACTGGCGCTGCATAGGCTGCGGGCAGCTTCGCAACCCAGAGCTCAACGGCTGGGCCACCGGGGAGGTCCGGATAAGCCTATTGTGAGTGGTTACTCTGGGTAATTCCATCTGAACTAATGATCACCATGCTCAATGGAGTTTTGACACCTCTGGTTAAAGATGACAGAAAAGTAGAATCACTATTGTAATAAGATTTTCATTGTAAATATTTAAGAACATTACTTTTAATTCAATAACATTACCTGTATTATTATATTTATGTTCTCTCTATATAGTTCACAATTTTTTCAGGCATTAAAATTATAACAGTCTCATAAAATGTATAAATATTAGGACATTCCAATATTAGTTATCAGTTACCAATAGATTAACAATGATGTGCTTAGACAAAACTCCTTCTCTCAAGAAGTTCTTTCACACAACAGATAAAAATAAAATATAAAACCCTTAGCATGGGCCTCCCCGGTGGCGCAGCGGTTCAGCGCTGGGTTACGAAGCTGCCCGCAGCCTCTGCAGCGCCAGTTCGATCCCCGGCTGCTCCCTGGCCACTGGAGGAGGGTCCCACATGGCGCGCAGCTCCCCGCAGCCACCCGCAGCTCCCCTCAGCAGTGTACTTTGGTCCTTCTGCCTGCTCTGCTCTGCGCTCTGTCTCTGGTGAATTCTCTCACCCTCCCACACTTCTGACTGTACCCAGTGCTTGTATAAATAAATAAATCTTAAAAAAAAAAAAAAGGGTCACAGCTGATTTAAAAAAAAAAAAAAACCCTTAGCAAATGTGTATGTATAGAATTCTCTGATTTATACTAAGTCAAATAGGTTTACCAAAATAATGTAGGATTTCAGGGTGGGAGAAACACAAGTTCTGGGGAGTAAGTAACTAGAAAAGACTTCATAGGGGAGGTAATCCTTTAGTGGTCTCTAATAGAAATATTGGGAATGGGGATGAGGGAAAAATGAATTGGTAGATCACAGAGGATTTGGGGGGCAGTGAAAATACTCTGTATAATACTACAGTATGAATATATGTTATCAAACATTGTCTAAACCCATAAAATGCACAACACCAAGAGGGAACCCGCATGTAAACTATGAACCTTCGTGATGATGTTATGTCAGTGCAGGGTGATCAATTGCAGCAAATGTACCAAGCTGATGGGGGATGCTGTATTGGGGAGGCTATGCATGTGTGGGGACAGGGAGTATATGGGAAAACTCTGTTTTGTCCTATCAATTTTGCTGTGAACCTAAAACTTCCCTATAAAAATTAAGTCTTTAATGAAAAAAAGAAAAGAAATGTCAATCAGTACATGAGGGAAATACAGGATAAAACAAGGACAAAAATATGACCTGAGCTTTCCTAAAGAACCCAAATTTCTGTTTTATAAGTTTTATAAGTACTCTCAAGGTAGAAGAAATATAAAAAAAAAGGGGGGAGGCGGGGAACACTGGGATAGTGGTAGTATTTGAGATAGCATATGTGACTGTATGTGTCAGTACTGGGGGAGAATACAGAGGTTGCCTGATTGGAAAGGAATGGCCATGTTAAGTATCACTAATGACAAGTTTTAATAGCTAAGGAGGAGTCAGTTAATAAATAACTTTTGCAGACCAGTCTGAGCAATTTAGGTTTCAATCTGATAGGGTCTAGAGACCTCTTACAAATTTCTGAGTAACAAAAAGACATGCTCATGTCAGAAAATAAAAAGAGAAACACTTTAGAAAAAGTAGTCTGGCAGCAGTTATGACTGACCTCCTGGTCCCAAACCCTCATATTTATTACATGATACAGACTTACTCTCCATTACAAATCCTACCATCATCCTAGGAGCTTTCAACATTCATGTGGGAGATTTAGCCAATATCCAACTTTACCATTCCTTGACCTCATTAAATCTAATTGCCTTCACTTCCACTCTCCGAACCACACCCCAGACCTCACATTAGTTAAACTGCATCACACAGAAATCCCAAGTGCAACTAGCTCAACTTCAAGTCTATCCAGTCCTCTCGTACCCATCCTCCCACTGACCTGCTCATTCCTCCCAATACCTATCCCTTGCTGAAGGTTAACTCATCAACATTCTCCACCATCTCTTCTATCCTTCTATTGTAGCCACTTTAGATGATCAGTGCTAAAATATATTTCCCCCCTATATACTCAGGCTTCTAAACAGCCTGGTGTTTCTCTGTGGACTGAATCCTAAATTGCACTAATCACTGTCCTATTTGTCTATAATCACCTTCTCTAACGTCCCCCTAGCCATGATACAGCATGTATTGATACATAATTATTCTTAAGATCACTATTTGATCTAGGTGTCCTCATTTTCAGCAGAACATTAGTTTGTCTTTTTCTTCCTGTTAAAGTTGAGGCTTTAGGAAGATCTCTTTCAGCTGCCCCTTCCTCTGCTACAGACATTGTCTTCATCCTTACCCATTTTTTTCTCCTTCCATCTGTGATAGAACATGCAGGGTCACCCTTCTTTTCAAGGTCAAAACCAAGGTCAGCCTTCAAACCACACCTTTGATTCTCTGTCCTACCCCTTTCAAGACTCCTCTGATCAACCCAAATTCTTGCTCTTTCCTTATAACCCCTTACCCATAAACACAGTCAAGTCTCTTTCATCATTAAATCTCTCCCTTGATCTGAGTTTCTTTCTGGCTACTATCTTTCTCTAGCTGTTATCCTTTTTTACTGTTACCCTTTCTTATCCCAAACCCTCCAAATAACATTTATATTTGGTTAAGTGTATCAATTACAATAACCCCAGAAGGAAGGAAATATACCCATTGTACAGATAGGGAGTAAACTGAGGTCCAAAGTCAACAGTAATAAAATCAACTACAAAATCTTTTGGAATGTACAACAGTTTCCCCATAGGACATGCATTCAAGTTACATTGTTTTAGCCTTTTACTTTCTCGTAATCCCATGTTTCACTTAAAACCCAAAAGGAGAGAAAAACAATATGGTGATTTCAAATCAGAAGGTCAACAAATGTGTACTAAGTGTGTCCTCTGTGCCAGAAAAAAACAGCAAATTTCATTAATTTTAACCTCCCTAAAATGATTTTCTCAATTGCATCACATGTTGAAAATCTATTTCTTTTGCTTCCCTTCATTTCTCAACCCACTAAAAATAGGCTTAAATTCACCAAAACTTCAGCTCCAAGTGTCCACAGTGATATTCAGATTCACAAATGCAAAGAACACCCTTCAATACACCTAATTAAAACTTTCTGCTGATTTTATATCCTCTTTCTTGACTGCCTTCGCTTGTGCATCTCTCCACTCTTGACTGTTATTTTTCGGATATCTTATTTGTAGTCTCCAAATGGAGGTATCATTTTACCTCCACCAAGTACTTCTCTACCAAGATAGCTCACTGATGAATGTGATCCACACTGTCCCATCGACTCTGTGTTTGACTCTGCTCATGTGGTCCCTCAGCTTACTTCAACTTTCCCAAACTTGCCAATCCTTCAAGGTCCATTTTTTTAATTGAAGCTTTCATTTATCTCCTGAGATTTACAAAATCCTTTGTACTCCCATAATTTGTATTACAGTTATCCTAAAAAATACTAATTCCTATACATTATCATCTATTCTATCAGAACATTAGCTCTTTTTTTTCCTGACTGCTGTAAACTCCGTGCCTAAAAACATCCTTGCACTGAGTAAGAGCTCATTAAATTTTGGTTACAAGTAGTTGTGGTATTCATTTTTGCATTCCTCAGGTTCCTAACACTGCAATAGTTCTTAAATATTGTGAGATCAATCAATTTAGAATTAATTAATAAATGTCCTAAGAATAAATGGACTTTCCTGGTAATACAGAAGAACAGATAAAGGGCTCACCTACAGTAAGTGGTGAGCAGGTGATGAGAAACTAGTAAACAATATTAAAGAAAATGACTTGAAACCCTAAAAGGAAAGAATATAGGAAACATTTAACAATTCACAAGCATTTTTATAAATTTTTTAAATCATCTTTGAAATACACCTTCTTTTAACATTCACTCAGGATGAAATTAGATTTCTTAATGTGTCAAAGATTTTGACAGCTTAACAAACACCAAAGCCAAATGGTATGGTGGAATATTATCTATTAAATTATCTGGCTTTCTCTAAGCTGCCTATACATTGGTGGAAAATAATTGACTAGAATAACTATGGCAAAAATTATAAAACCCAATTTGAGTTTGGTTTTTCTAAAGTGTATTTAAAGAGCTATATCAAGAGAATTTACTACATAAAATAGCTAAGTTCCTTTTTGCATCAAGAAAAACAATTAATTTATATCCTGTTTTTGAATCATTGTATAAGGATATCTTTCTGCCAAGTTTTCTTTATTATGGCTTTTTTGTGTGAATACCATTTCGTTTGAACTTTTGTTGATTTTAGTACGGCCAAGTTGACTGGCTTCTTTAAAGTGCTATTTTTGGACAAATACAAGGGGAAATTAATCATGGTGCCCAAGCAATGGTTTGGTTGTACTATTTCATTATTTCAGTTTAGTCTGGGAAATATGTAACCAGTTTTTCACCCAGAGAGTAAAAATGTTCCAATTTATTAGAAAGTGCTTGTTACTGGAAGCAGTCAATGACAGAAGTGTCATAATGGAAACCATCCCAGATATTTCTATGCAGGCAATGCTGGCCAGTCATTGTGGTGAAACAATGGTCATGCATCTGCCGAGGTGTGACTTGAAAAGTTTGGGAGATGCCCCTCTCCAAGAACAAGGGTCATCGCATCATCCACTCTAAACAAGACTCCTCAAAATGTAGAAGTTTCTTCCAAAAGGCAACTCCATTTTAAATACATATTCCATTAAAGGTATTTTTTCCTTCATCTCCAGAATTTCCTTCAGGAGATCAGTGGATACTCAAACCAGCCAACAAAACAACAAATTTTCAAATTATGCAAAAAGTCAGAGCTCAGAATAAATACGATATGTTTAAAACATTGCCTCAACAAATTCCCATAGATCACACAACAGATTGCAAAGGTAGCAGACCACTGGTACCAGAAAACACACAGTATTTTCCATAATGTCCAAAACAATGGATATGGAGTTGGAGAGAATGAGAGACCAAAAAGAAGTCTGGAGAGAGAAAACTGGTATGAGAAGCCTGAGTGAGCCTCCACCCACTCCTTTTCCCTCTCCAGGGAACCTCTCTTACAGGCATGGTCTTATCTCCCCAATATTATAATTCCTTTTCTCTATGAATCTCCCTACTTCTTACACAACTCCAGAACACACTACTCATAGAGTAGTGAATATGAAACTCACCAGGATAGTACAGTCCAGTTGTTGCGATTTGGCACCCCCATTTTTCCCTTCTTTTCTCACTCCAGATATCACTAAACTTCAAGGCTTAGATCAAATTCTACTTACTGATGCAAAAGAAACCTACCTCAATTTCTTTTATTTAAAAAGGGTCTCATTGACATCATGCAGGAGAGGGGGTGGGAGAGGGATCGGAGGGAGGGAAGGAGGGAGGATCATAGCGGACTGTGGTGATGGTGCATGGGTGAATTGGTGGAGGAAATTCTATGTGGACTATACCTGAGGGGGGGGGGAAGCAAACATTGTTTAAAAATGAACAATGATGTAAAATATATATTATTTAATTAATTAAAAAAATAAAAAAGGTTTCATCTTTTCACAAAATGGCTTTGACCTCAGAATTGGAATTCTGGAGATGAAGGAAAAAATAGAATGGTCCTCAAACCCACCCTTGAACATCTCCAGAGTGTAAATGGAATGGTGGGGGTGGATATTAGACTAGTTGACAGGGAATTTGGATTTAGAGCAAATGTTACTAAATTGCTGTGTAACTTTGGGGTCACATAAATTGAGTGTCAGGGCCTCCCTGGTGGCACAAGGAGTTAAGAACAGCACTGTGAACAGCACTGTCTGCAGTTTGATCCTTGGCAAGCCAGGGAGCTGCCCACATGGCACAGCAGGCCTCTTCTGTCTCATCTTTTGCTCCCCTCAGCAGTGTATTTCAGTCGATCTGCCTGTTCTGTTCTCTGGTGAATCCTCTCAGCCCCCTGCACCTCTGGCCTGTACCGCAGTTCTTGTATGCATAAATAAACCTTTTTAAAAAATTGAGTGTCAGTTTCATATTCATAGTATAAACAAGGTAGATAAGACATCTCAAAGATGTCAATCCCAGTATTTTATAGAACCTTAGAATATCACCTCCAGAGTAAGAGTATTTGAGTCACATACAGCCCTTATGGAGTCAGAAGGGAGAATAATAGGTGGCCCTTGAAGGTCTAAGAGACAACTCATTAAATGCTTATACCTTTCCAGCCCAATGGCATAAAGGCCTGAGATGAGGGTAATTTACTTCATGTGTCATATCCCTGACATTCCTCTCTGAACCAGGTCTTTAGTTAGATCTTCCCCCCTTATGAAAAACCTGGCACATAGCTGCCACATATTCACCAGCCCACTCACATTTTCTAATGCTAACTGCCTCCCACTCTTAGTTCTAGCACACATACTCCCTCATGTGACAATGCTAATAAAGGACAGGTGTCTGCTACAAGAACACATAATTGCAGCTCTAAATATAGGAATGCTCTGATTTTTAACAAATCTAACAATGCAAAATTTGCATTGACAAGTACATAGATTTACATATATATGTGTTTGCACATATGGGTGGCTGGATGGATTATTTGCTTTTCAAATGAAATTCCTTAAAATACCAGGTCTTTCAAAAATATCGGATGATTTCAATTATAGCAGGAATATAGGGGAACCAAATAAGACATCAGTGTAAAAAAAAATATGAGTACAAAACACAACAAAGCAAAAATAGACAATTATAAACCAGAGACATCCTGCAGGGGAGGAGAAGGAAGAGGGGTGAGAGGGAGGGAGGGAGGAGCACAGGGGACTGTGGTGATGGTGCACAGGTGCCTTGGGGAAGGAAATTCTATGGGGACTCAATCTCAGGGGGTGGGGGGAAGCAAATATTGTTTAAAAAAATTTTAAAAAAGGATAAATGTTAAAAAATAAATAAATAATAACAAAAAAACAGGTCTTTCATTTCTCTTTTCCCTCACTGCTTTATACAGATATCTTATAATCTTTATTTATTACATCTCAGGAATATATCCACTATTTAAGATAAGATATTCTGTATTCATAAGGACTTATAGAAAGTAAATGCATTTCTCTGGAGTTTTGTAGCCAATTTCTTCAATGTCCAGGGTATGTGGGAGTTTATATTTTCCATGCCAAGACTCTGGAACCTTATCTGGCAACCCTATGAACATAGAAGTGATATGAATCTTTAAAATCTTCAAGAACCCACCATGATATAACAGCTTTATATAGAAATTAGAAAATGGAAAACCCAGACCTGGGTTTCACATGAATCACTATCACTGGGGAAAAGTGAGCTAATGGCATTGTTCTGTGAAGCTTTCCAAAGGTAACCTTTCTACCTTTCACTCAGATCAATAGCTGTCAGCTGGAAGCAGCTTACAAAGTTGGAGTAATATATTCTGCTTCTTTACACCATAAATGTTAATAGACAAAACATTAACCACATTTCTGGGAGAGGCGAAGCTATTTTTGGTAATGGTGCTCTGGAAATTTTCATCTTTTGCTGTGAAATGCAAATGCAATTTTTCTCAGCCGTACATGGTAAGCTCAATCATGTTTGTTTTTTTAAACTGAAGTTTTACATGTTTTCTATTTCTCTTTTCCCCAGGGGTTTTCTTATCTGTATGCACACACAAATGAGAACAGGAACAGATCAACTAGCCCACTCAAGCTTAGGCTAGGTTGCAAATGATCTCTATTCTAACAGTACCAGTGAGCTAACAAAGGATTCATCACATGCAATTGTTAGTATTCCCCTAGAGGCTCATTCTAGCTAAGAACCTAACAAAAACAAAAGGAAAACAGCAACTCCACTGTTAAGTCAGTCTCTCACAAAAAAAAAAAAAAAAAAAAAATTTGTTTCCCCACTTCCATGAATACAATTGTACAGGACTCAGAAACTCAGAAAAATTCCAATTCTCTCTCACATCCCTAAAAATCCTACACTTAATGGGGCCCTAGTTCAAGCAGCTCAACAACTTGGAGATGATGGGCAGTGAAGTGAGAAGAGCAAGAACCAGGAGGCCTCAAATCACAAATCACATCTGGACAAACCCTAATCCTCTGGGGCTCAGTTTCCTCATTATAAATATAGACAATAATACCTACATTTTTATTGAAATCAAAAGAAATAATAGACTTAAATGTTTTGTAAAAGTATTAGTTCTTCACAGTACAATGCTCTGTTTATCTCAACTCTTACGAGGTTACAAAATATTAAAGTTGAAAGTTATGACAAAATGAGAAAAGAACAAGCTGGTTTAAATATAGCTAGTTTTAAGCAAAGCTCTCCTTCACTTCCTTCATTTCTCCCTTTCTTCCTCCCTTTTTCTTCCCTCTCTCCTTTACCCTGTCTTTCCCCCTATCTATCTCTCTGGTACTCGCTGGAAAAAAGTAAAAGTAATAAATGATCTTAACTCTCCCTTCTAATAATCATGAATTTTCTACAGTATTTAACCGTAGACTAAATGACTAAATTCAATGACTAAATTAGAAAACTTTATTGCTTACCTGCCACTAAGTACAGGGGCCTGTGTTAAATTATTACTAAAATCATACTATGAAGAAATTTTCTGCTTCTAGAGAAGTTCAAAGTTAGAATCAGCATCTATTGATTTATTCATTCATTCAACAAGTATTCATGCAGTGCAAACTTGTGCCAAGCACAAGGGATTTAGAAATAAATTTTTAAAAATATAGTCCTTTCCCACATGAAGCTCACAATCCAGTGAGACAGGTTCATAGTTTATTCTATAGTTTAGCAACAGAACCACAGTAGTTGAGAAAATTTGACTCTACCTGCAACTCCCCTTCCATTATACTGAGTAGCTGGATGAGGTCTTCTTTGGATAACTCCAAGGATTTCTTATTCTTTCGTTCACTTTCTCCAGATGGTTTTAGATGTCGTTTGACAGTTCCTGAGGCCATGACAGTATCCTCTTTTCTATTTGATTTGTTCTTCTTTTTTGTATCTTCTGAGAGACTTTTATCATCAGCATTACTGATGATGGAGGACTTGGGGCAGGAGATATGCCCATTGGATGAACTTTCACTACCCTGGTTTCGGGATCTCATTCCCACCTATGACACATGAAAAAAGATAAAACTTTTTACCACCACTGAAATTATTCTTGTCTCATTACTAAGAAAATTATAGCTGCTTTACAATGCTATTAATAAAGAAAAACAGAGGATCAGTCCCTGATACCTTCTTTATATATTTAAATGCATGCATCATCAAAATCTTTAGGAAAAAATTTGTTTTCAGGTAAAAATGAAAATGTAATTCTATCTGACAAACAGGTCCTCTGATCAAGGAGAACATCAGCAGTGCTAAGGCATGTTGATGGGATGTATCTTTGATATGATGTGGTAAGAATGTCACTTTACCATTGTGGTCTTTCTCCCCCAAAACACTACCCAAGTCTAATAATGAGAAGTACATCAGACATCCCAACTGAGAGTCCACAAAATTCTTGACTAGTAATCTTTTAAGCTATCAACATCAAAAACAATGAAAATCTGAAAAACTGTTATGCAAGAGGAGCATAAAGATGTAGGACTGCTAAAAGTGATATAGCATCCCGGCTAGAACCCTGGAACAGAAAAAGGATGTTAGGATGAAACTGAGGAAATATGAATAAAGCATGAACTTTAGTAAATAATAATGCAGTAATATTGGTTTATTAACTATAATTAAAATTCATATGTATAATAGCCAGTTATAAATAGATTTATATTACCTAAATTTTATTTTTATATAAATATATGTATAGAGCCTCCCTGGTGGCACAGGCGGTTGAGAGCAGCACGGTGAAGCTGTCTGCAGCCTCAGCAGTGCGGGTTTGATCCCGGCCAGCCACGGAGATACACACATGGAATGGCAGACCTCTCCTGTCTGGCCCGCTGCTCCTGTCAGCAGTGTATTTCAGTCAGTCTGCCTGTTCTGTTCTCCGCTATGTCTCTGGTGAATACTCTTACCCTTCCGCATGCACATCTGGCCTGTAACCCAGTTCTTGTATAAATGAATAAATAAATCTTTAAAAATATATATGTATAATAAATTTATTATAACAAATATACAATACTAATATAAGATGCTAATTATAAAGGAAGCTTTGGCTTCCTTCCCAGTATTTGCCAAAAAATCTATAAATCTAAAATTGTTATAAAATTAAAAGTGATTCTAAATTAAGTCCATCAGAAAACCCAAACTTCAAACCCTGCCAGGAACCACTGAAATGGTTCCAATGTGCAGAAAAATTCACTTGGGGCGGGAGGGCGAAATGGACAGAGGAAAAGCACAGGGAGGAGGGTGGTATAGTTTTTAGTGATAAGAAATATTATTTTTCCATTGCCTCTTTTTTTCAAAAAACAGGTCTTTTCATTTCCATAATTTATGGTAATAACAAAAAGAGTACAAAGAATTGGGAGAAAACAGGTTAATCTCAAAATCAAGACAAAACAAAAGCTAGTTTGTCCTATGGGCAACACATTCGAGTTTTTTCTGGACGAATGCTTTACAAATTCTTTGAGCAAAAGAACTTGACCAACAGGTACATTACAAGCAAATATATTAAACTCAAAGACTAGGACTCAAAATGCTATGAGGAGAGTTCTACTACCCTGGGGGGGACAGTGGGTGCAGGGGATTGTACTTTAAAATTTGCCTAAACCCTTAAATATAGTAGCTTAACACATGGGCCTTTTTTAAAACTTAGAGTATAAATTTAGTCCTTTCTCTGAGCAGCTAAGTGGCAAGATTTCATTACTCATTCCAGATAAAATACAGAGACTTTGCTTTTTGAAAGTAAATTTCCTCTCTGAACCCAACCATACTTAAGAAACTAAGGATAGCTTTGCAAAACACTAGGTTTATAATAGAAAAATAAATACAGTGTGATGTTTCCTTTTAGATAATGAATATTCAATTCTTCCAACAAATCTTGGAATCTACATTCATGTTCTGTTTTTGAACTGAACTTATAATCAAATGAACCCTTTTGTTTGCGTGTGAACTTTATACAACACCCTAACTTTGAATAATGTAAACCGGAGAAGTGGTCTTTAACACTGGATCCCTGTTTTCTGGTTCGTTCAATGATTAGTTCTTGGAATGTAAGAGCATCTTTTGTGCTTCCTGGTGAACAAAGAATAGATGCTTCTTTGTAATGGAAGCCAGAGCACTTCAGAGCAGACCTACTGTATTTCATCACAGCTTGTTTGCGGGCAGAGTGGGCTGACTTCAGCCCCACATCAAAAAAAAAAAAAAAAGAAGAAGAAGAAGGTGATGAATAGAAAGTTTCAAATTTAGCTCTTGACCTGTTAGACATCACAACTGAGACACATGGGCTTCCCAAATTGAACTGTGATTCCCTAGGATACCACACCACATGTGAATTCCTTTTATCTGAAATAATTTTCTCTGTACGATCTGAAATCTCTTTTGGATGGTACATCAGTTATTGATCTGACAACTTTAATTTAGATCACAAATTAATAGAAATTCCAGACAAATTCCAAAGCACAGGAAGTGAGGTGGTGATATTTTAAACTTAATCATACTTAATCATATGTGGCATTTGTATCTGAAAGTATCATGAGTTTGTGTCTTATTTCCTTGGATTTTCTATATTTTTTATAGCATTTACAGCATTAAGATATTCCTAGGATAGAACAAATACATAACTACATGTTACAGGAATTTACTCAATCATATTTGCGGGGTCCACTTAGTACCTACTCTGTATTTAGATCTTTCTAAAAAATTTCAATCTAATATTATACTTTAAAATAAATTTATTATAGGGCCTCCCCGGTGGCGCAGCGGTTGAGCGCTGGGTTGCGAAGCTGCCCGCAGCCTCTGCAGTGCCGGTTCGATCCCCGGCTGCTCCCCGGCCACTGGAGGAGGGTCCCACATGGCGCGCAGACCTCCCCTGCCGCCCGCTGCTCCCCTCAGCAGTGTACTTCGGTCCTTCTGCCTGCTCTGCTCCCCGCTCTGGCTCTGGTGAATTCTCTCACCCTCCCGTGCTTCTGACTGTACCCAGTGCTTGTATAAATAAATAAAAATAAATCTTTAAAATAAATAAATAAATAAATAAATAAATTTATTATAGTATTTTTTAAATTTATTATAGTATTAATAGCTTTTACTGGAGCAACAGAATTATGATAAGTAACACTAACTATAGTATTAATTACAGATTTGATGACTTCAATTAATTACAGGAAAAACTTCACACATTTTAAAAAATATTTATTTTTATTTATTTATGTATACAAGAACTGGGGTGTAGGACAGAGATGAGGGTGAAAGGATTCACCAGAGACAGAGTGGGAAGCAGAACAGGCAGATCTGCTGAAATACACTGCTGAGGGGAGCAGTGGGTGAGACAGGAGAGGTTTGCTGAGCCATGTATGTTACTTCCCCAGACGTGAAGATGGCGATAGCTTGATAGCTCTGAGACTTTGATAGCTCTAAACTCCTGCGTCACCAAGGAGGCCCTTCACACATTTTTGAATGTCCTAATTATTTTATGTGACTAGTCAGGTCAAAAACTTCATTTCCTTATTCTCTTCCACATTAATTCATTTTGGCTAATGGAAAAATTTCATGTTTTATATCCTTGATGTTAATTCTCTCATAACATATATTTTTTGTTTATGACACTTAAATTTTGCATTAATTGTTTTTCTTTTGACATGTTTAAATGGATTTTAGTCCTTTCTTGGTAAGTCAAATAAGGTCTACTATCTTTATCTTCACAATAAAGTCTGCAATCAGCACTTGTTCTATCTCAGGAATGCAAAAGTACCCAGAGATAACAAAATCATCAAGAAATGTTTTAGAACAAAATTAGATAACATGAAGAGGGAGAAAAACACAATTTCTCAATAGTGTAACCAAGACTGCCATGAATAATGTTTACTTCACACCACTTTAATTCTATTTTGGAGGGAGGAAAATCCAGACAATAATAGACTTCCATGTATCACATTTAATGACATTCATACTGTTCCTCATTCTAATATTCTCACTTACTCTTTTTTTTTTAAGATTTATGAACTGGTGTACAGGCCAGAGGTGCAGGAGGGTGAGAGAATTCACCAGAGACAGAGTGGGGAGCAGAACAGGCAAACAACCAAAAATACTGCTGAGGGGAGCAGCAGGCAAGACAGGAGAGGTCTGCCACTCCATGTGGGCTGAGCGCAGCGCTGTGAGGCAAACTGTTTCTTAAGCATTGCACAGTGTAACTAACCTACAGCATTTTATTTAAATTAATATTCACATCAACACAAGTAGGTACCATTATTCTCAGTGTTACAAATAAGTCCAATTAGTTTTAAAGAAATTAAATATCTTTTTCTGGATCACATGGCTACATCTAGTGAATAGAAGAGCTAGGCTTTGATCCCAGGCCTGACCTCAAATACCTACTCACTATAGTTTTCCTCTAAGTTCTTTAACACATGCAAATTGAAGGGGAGACTAAATAAACAAATAAAAATTAAAATGGCTTACTAAGAAATTGTTTTTGTACTTTATACTACAGGGAGAAATCTATTCACATATCTTCTTCCATTGATACTCTTGAAAAACTCATATTGTCATTGAAATTAGTTGCTAAACAAAAGTATTTTTTCTAAAATCATTAACTTACTGAAGAATTTGTAAAATGATGAATCATTTTAAATCTTTCTGATATGTAACCTGGTCAATTATTAAGGATACAGCTTATGAAAACAGGATGTAAAGTGTACAGGAGCCATCACACACTTATTGCGCTGAAACCCCATTGCTGAATAATAGTAAGTATTTTATCAGATTTGGCCAAATCCTGCCCATTGGGCTCACAGCAGTAGCAGGTGGGTAACAGAAAATGTATTTGACACTGTAGGTTTCTTAACAGTTGATCACATGGCAGCAAGTTTGGGACACGTAGATGACAAACTTTCTGAAAGAAGTCAAGAAGGTCTTTGTACTGTCCTTAAGAAAGAGATAAAAATAAACTGAAGATTCACATCAGATTTGTACCTTATTTTAGAGTCAATATTATTAATAGTTGGAGCAGAGTCTTCTCTTTAATGAGCAAGTTGACCTAACATGGTTCATGAAATACACTTGCTTTATCTTTCATAGTAATTATTCAGCGACACTTTATGGAATTTGCTGACTAGGGTACAGAGAAAAGAAAGAGCAAATGTTACTTCAAAAGCACCCTTTTTATCTGTGGTTTTCTTTCCTCTTCATTTTTTTTGGGGGGGGGGAGGAGAAGGGTCCCATCTGTTGGGCTATAACCAGAGCAAACTGTTACATGAATAGTTTCCTAGGAATCAGAAAGTTTATAAAGACGGTGAGTCATTTATGCTAAACTAACAAGTATTTCTAGAGGCTTTGAATAGTAAAAAGAAAAGAAAAAGATAAAGAAAAAAGTCCACAGCAATTAAATACCCCCTCTATTTCCCCACTTCGTTAGCTGCTACAAAGACCTTGAATTTTCCCCTAGCACTCTCACTCCGGCTTCAAATTTGTCTTTTCATGTTATGATTTAACTTTGGTCATCTCTACCACTAACAAAAATTTCTGCATAAATTAGTTTTTGGCATTTTTCATATGCTTTTCAAAAGCCAGCCCCTGTCTACTCCTGATTTATATATCCATTTCCAAGAACTTACCTAGTGCACAGGGTGGCATGTCACAATATTATTTACATAATTTCTATTTTTATTTACTTTAAAGAATTATAAGAAAACAATTATAGTAAATAGTAAAAAGGAATGTACATAATTACAGAAAAGTTTATTTTTTACACTTTGGCCTGGCAAAAGGCCTACCATGAGTGGAGCTTCCAGAACATTACCACAACAGTCTTGATTCTTTTTTTTAGACATAAATGACAATACCCAAAGCACACAAAACTAACAGTAAAAGAAAACATCTGTTCTCATTTTATGTGAATTCTAAGATGCAAAAGCCCAATAAAATCAACTAGCTTATTCTCTATTGATGCCAGATTATTCCTTCAGCATATCTTATTTACTTAGTTAAGTCTAGTTATAAATATCCCAACTCATCAAATGTTCAAATATTTCTCATGAGATTGTCATACATTCCAACAGCACATACTGTTCAAAAATATTCCCAGTTGTCCTTAAATTTGTTTTTAATAATTTTCATTTATTTTCTTCATTCTATTTATAAACAACAATGATTTTTCACAACTCATATCTAAACCTGTGAAATCCTTAATATAAGCCATGTTTTTGTTTATCTAAGGCATTTTCATTGTAGTAAAGCAGATTGACCCATATTGAAAATTCTTCTCAATCATTTCATGATATGTTAGAATTCAGGAAAGGGAATTCTCTTGGAGTCACTGTATTGATGCTGTAATCAAATGTTCAAGAAAAATATAACTGTGGCAAAATAGAAATATTATTCTATCTTAACCTAAAACTCTGAGGAAATATTTTATGAAGTTCTGCTTAATAGCCTTCCAGGAAGTAGCAATAGGTCTGGAAGAGGCTCCCAGAATAAAAGACTAAAATATGGGGTCTCCCTGGTGTCACAAGGGTTAAGACGCAACCTATGAAGCTATCCACAGCCACTGCAGCACGAGTTCGATTCCCAGCCAGCCAGGGAGCAACCCACATGGCGCAGCAGATCTCTCCTGTCTCACCTGCTGCTGCCCTCAGCAGTGTACTTTGGTCAATCTGCCTGCTCTGTTCCCCACTCTGTCTCTGGTGAATCCTCTCATGCTCCCCCACCTCTGGCCTGTACCCCAGCTCTTGTATGCATAAATAAATCTTTTAAAAAAATATATGACTAAAATATGACAAGCAAATAGATCAGGGACCTTCCATGAAGTAATAAATCTTTTAAAATTGGGCTCCAAGTCTAGATGAATATGCAATTTGAGGGTTTTAATTTTTTTCCCAGAACCTGGGAAGTGTTTCATTTATTTAAAAAATAATTGCTTCCAAGTCCATTGAGTTGTTGGTCTGCACAGAAAGATGCTAATGCTTCTGCAGTGGTCTCCCAGAATGCCAACCCCAACGTTAGATGAAGAAATTATTTCTGTTGCTAGGGTTGCCTCTGCATTCTGATTTGTGGTGGGGTTCCCTTCATCTCTTAACCCTCACCTACCTCCAGGACAAATATGAAGGTCTCCAAATAGATATTTTTTAAAAGTGTCTGAACCACCCTGAAGTTGTCAAATCACTGCCTCACTACTCCTTGTATACAATGTTATTTCTAGCACCTGAGAAAGTCTAGGGGAGCCCAAGCTTGATAACGATTACAGAATTATACTACAGAAGTATGAAAAAAATAACTAAAGAGGGTTTTAAAATTTTGAATGTAAGATAAGTTGACCTCTTTACCAACAGTTTGATTTAAATGATTATTACTTTACCTCTTTATACTCATTGTTAGCATATATGAGTTTTTTTAATTGTATTATTTTTTATTAAAGTAATAATGTTGGTTTATAACACTGTGTATGATTCAGAGGTGTAGTTTCATATCTCTTCAGATGTGAGTTACACACTACACCCACCACCAAGGCACCACAGTCCTCCACCATTTTCCATTTGGGCCTGTCCCCCTTACATCTCCATCCTTATTTTCCCCTTCCCCTTTGTAGCCTCAATTCATAAGAGGGTTTTAGTTTTTTTTCACTTTTTTACTTCTTTCACAGAAATAAGGTTACTGTGAATTATATAAAAGAAAAAATTATTTAACTATCTGGAGATAAAACTATAATACAAACATAACATTTCTCTAGTGTTTTCAATATCAATGATTCATTCTTGAACCTCAAGCGCATTTTAAATACTTTTATATTTATAATGCTGTTTTGGTAGTTATGCTATCACCATTCTACTAGGCATAGTAGCATCACTTACTTAAAAAGAATAAGTAATTTAAATGATTAAGATGACACTTTAGTCTTCTGATATTACCTATATTTTTTCTATTTAATTAATAAAATTTTTTCAGACATTTTAATATTACCTCTGGCCTCTGAAGAATGTCACTATTTAGTTAAATTAAGTGACTAAATATTTGTTTTATCATCTAACAAAAAGAATTTCTCTGGAAAATTGCCAGACTCCTGATTAGCCAGAACTGGAATTCCTTCCTGTATTTTATCAACCCTTATGAAGGCTCATGACCAGAATTGTATAAGAATCAGTCATTTCCCTTCCACCAACAAAAGAAAACTAGCTGTAGCCAGGAAGACAAGACCTTAGACTTTATCTCAACTCTCTATATTTGATGAATTATTCTTAAATGTTATCTCTTATTACAATAATAACTAACATTTATAAAGTAGCTTATATTCTGATCATTGGATTACCTGACATATATAGTGTCATCTCATGAAATTCAGATAACAATGCATTAAAAGGTAGTATAATTATTTTTTTCATGAAGATAATAAAGTAAGACTTAGCGAGATTTAGACATTTTCCCAAAATAATATGACGAGTACCTGGGAAAGCCTTAATTAGAACCTAGTCCTCTCTGGATTCTCCATGTAAATGGAGAAATCTGAATAGAAACTTGCCATCATATCAGAATTGCTGCAATGCAAATGAATTCCTAGCCACCCTTTCATGGGTTTCATGGAGCTGAAATTCCTTATTATTTTAAGACCACAATTTCTTCTCCCACTGCTCCTCTCACACTGCTTTTCCATTTTTCAGAATTGGAGGTTTTCAAAGGAACTAGAGAGTAATTTTGCCTTTGCAGCTTCAACTTTTGACTTTCTGAATTAAAAAAGACACTAAGACTTCAGATATATAACAATTGTCATACATCTGGGTATGAGTTGAACTGATTTTTTGAACTGGCAAATTAAGAAAAATTCTAGTTGGGGAAGTAAGCTGATTATTCTAATAAGACAACAGTACAAAATTTCCTGTTAGAAAAAATGTTTGTCTTTCTGTAGCAAATTTTCTCAAATAATTTTGCTGCATTTTTAAGAAATATGAGGCAAAATCACAACTGCTGTTCAATGTTAACAAGACGGGTTAATCTCCATGAAGAGAAAGACATGTAGTGGTTGGATGATATCACTGCTTCATGCTGACAGGGGAGAAAATGAAATACTGCACAGATCGTTCCATCTGTGTGCTGACGATGACTTCATGTGTTCTAATTGCCTGCACATATGTCAACTATATTCAGGTGTCCTTTAAATGCCTTTTCTTTTAAATCTCTAGACAATATCTTATCATGAAAGAACAACTTTAAACCAGTCATAACGTATGGAGTCATGGATTGTGTCTGTTCTGAACTCCTCCTGATTTTTGTCTCTTCTAATTGTGCCTGAGAATTCCTTGTCTTGGATTAGATCAGTGCATAGGGAGCCAAAATTGAAAACAGAGCAGAGCTACTTTATAAACCAAAGAGAAAAGTAAAGTCATTTCCATTGAAACACAGTCTATGCATGCAACTAAAGCCACGTAATTGTCAAAGATGTTTTATCTCACAATTTTATTTGGATACTGTGTGAAGAGGATGTGACAAGTCAACAAGTCTTCATAAACTCGAAATGCAACAACTGGCAAGAACAGTAAATTGAACTTTGTGATTAGCTAATCAAGGTATATTAGGAATTTAATTTCTCTAAAGTGCCATGTTTCCACAAAGCAGAAATTTCAGACTCTGTGTAGGGGTGGGAAATAAGAAATAAAGTGAGTCAAACACATAATGAAGTAATTTTTTCAAATACATAATGACCCCTAGCCACCTCTCCACTCCACCTGCCAGCCACCCTACCTAACCACCTAACCTAACCCCACCTAACCCCACTGAGGACCTTAAGGTGACCTGCAACCTCATACGTCAACATCTTTAGCATTTGCTTTTCTAACATGTGAATCATCCTAGAAATGTTTGCAGTTAAGTCCAAGGTATCAAAAGAGTTGCATCTCCTGGCCCCCAAATCCATATTCACTTATTCTGTAATCCTGGACAAGTTATTTAAATTTTAGGGGTTTTATGTGTAAAATGAAGAAAGACAGCATTGCCTGTTTCACCCACCAAAAGTATGTGAAACCATAATGCCTGTTCTACATTCCCTATGTATGTGAATGTATTTACTAGCAGTATTAAGGCAAGAAGCATTAATTTGTGGTAGAGTAACAGTGGGATGATCAAACACCTCTCAACACTCCCACAAAGGCACCACCAGAGACAAAGACATTTGACTTTCAACTGCGATGACATTGGAGTCAAAATTTTTTTTCTGTAAAGGGATAGATAGTAAATGTTTTGGAATTTTCAGGCCATGTGGTCTCTGATGTATCAACTCTATTCTGCTTTTGTAACAAGAAGGCAGTCACAGATAATACATAAAGGAATGGGCATGGCCAGATTTGACCTTTAGCCCTTTATTTGCCCACTATGATTTAGACTACGTGACAAACATGACTGATGGGTGGATTTAAAATGGAAGAAGTGGAAACAGTTTTCACCACTCCCTACTCCCAGTTTACAGTATTAGAAGTATGGCTGAAAAATAAGAGAAAAAAATATAACGAGGGACAAGATTATGTAGTCATTATGCCATCTACCTGTCTTTCTCTTGTCTTCTAGGTAATATGAAGGAGGACATGAATGTGAAAGGATTCCTTCACAAAGTTTGAGGATTTATTCAAGGTGCATTCGTAACTTGCTAAAATTTGATTAAGAGTCCCACTGGCATTAGTCATGGGGTTGCAGAAAGCTACAAGACATTTACCAGTGTGTGTCTCACAAAGTGAGTGATGGAGACTAATGCCCAGTAATATATAGAAGAAATAGAGAAGTAGCCAAGAAGTAGCCTGGCAAGTGGAAGGTAACTAAGCAAGATGGCTGTCATCCTAACAGAAGAGTCACCAAGGCAGAGGGCTTCAAAGCCGACCACCCGACTGGAGGTGAAATGAAAGGTAGGAATACTCTTAAGGAAACCCAAGCACCTGCAGAATTATGGTGGGTTCCAAGACAACAGGAGAGACAGGCCACCTCCTGAGAAAGACCTATGGTTACTCCTTTCACAGTTGAACCAGTTTCACGGGCAGTTGCACAGGGTGCCACACTGAGTTAAATGCTCTGCTGTCACTATTGAAATTCTTAAATTATTTTTGAACTAGAGTTCCACATTTCCATTATGCACTGAACCTGCCAAATTATTCAGCAGGGTCTAACAGTAGAAGACAGTCAATCTGAACTTGGTGCTGGTTGTAGCGCACCCTGCTACATCCACCAGGCTAACCATGTTATCAGACTTCTCCACCCACCCCCAGTAGCTGAAGCACTATGTTTGTGTGATACTCCCAAAATATGGAAGATGGGAGTTTGAAAAGAGGGGAAAAAAACTGATGTGGAATTTTGATTTGGTCTAGGGTTGAGCATATTGAATTTAACTCAAAAAGGAAATCACCAGATAAAATAAAATTTACCAGGAAATATTCAGGTTAAGTTTTTTACCTCAGGGAAGTAAAAAAGGAAGGAATATAGGAGAGATAACTAAGGCGCAAAGTTGACCTCAGTCAAAAAGAAATAAAAGACTAGAATTACGTCCTTGAATTTTATGGATGTCTTAAGTGTGAAAAATAATACTGGCTACAGTTTTATAAAGTATGACAGAACTTTTGGGCAATATATGAAAAGGAGTTTTCCTTTAAATCATATCACTATTGCTCCTGCTTCACCTTTGAAATAGAAAAGCAAGAAATAAGATTCCTACATGGTACCTAGAGGCAGCTACAGCTCAGGGACTGTGCAACAGTGAAATTTCTGCCTAGCACATCTGAGAGGAGGTTAGTGAGGAACTTTTAGAGGAATGATATCCCAAGGCTATCTATCACCTCCTTACTTGGCTTTTACAGGCACATTTCCTGCTTTTCTGTCTGTGTTCCTCACCTGTGCTTTCACTGAAAATATAAAAATGTGATCTTAGTGATCTTCTCCACAGGGGCGCTTCTCTGCCTGGACTTGCCTAAAGTGTTAACCAAGCCCAAATGTGACTACCTCACCCATCTATCAAAATCACTTCTCCAGAACTCAGGGTGGTGTCCAGAAATCTAGCTGACCGATTTAAATCCCTATAGCGTAGATGATTTTCAGGCTTTTCTGCCCTCCCACCATTACCATTGCATGCCTGATGGTGGGTACCTGCAGTTGTTACATTGTTGTAAGCTGTGTTGTTTACAGCTGTGGGCCTTGGCTCAGAATTGAGATAGTCACCAGGAGAAGCAGAGGCAGGAGGACAGGTGGCAGAGAGAGAAGGGGAGAAAGAAGCCCAGGGTGAAGACTTGCTGGGGGCTTGGAGGCCTTCTGGCCTCCTGGCCCGCCAGCACCCCTGCCTGCTGTGTACCTGGTTGCTGCTCTACATGTAAAAGCTCAATAAAAGCCTGAAAAAGCCACCGAGGGCTCCAGGACTCTCCTTTATCCGTGTCTCCTCTGCTCGGATCAGAGAAAACCTGCTCTGTGCCTATCCTGCCTCTACAATCCCATAATAACATCACTACCCTAACTCTCCATTCCTCAGTCTTGATGAACATTTGTGAATTTTGGAATTGAAACAGTAGCTATTTTTAAGAGGCTGGGTTGAAGGGAGGGTGAGGACCATATTTAAATCATACTGCTAGGCTAGTCTATATAAAATAAGCAATGACAGAGTAAGGGCAAGAAATCTTAGGACAAATGTTTTTTTCCTCTTTCCTACGAATTTGTTTAATTTCCAAATCCCCTTTATCCACTACTAAATGCTAATGGCCTCTTTTATGTCTTGGTCATATATTCCTTTTTTTGTAGAGTCAAGTTGAGCCTCAGTATTGTATAGGGTGGTCCCCAGGAAAGGGGGAGGTTCCAGGTTTCCTGCCCCACCCAAAAGGAGGGTGGAGCTGAGCAGAGAGAGAGAAGAAGCTGCAGAAGAGACTGAGGAAGGAAGGAAGCAGGATAGAGAGCCAGAAGGGGACCTGGAGGAGGCACATGGAGCCGAGATACATGTGAAGAAACTGTGACCTTTTGGTCATGCACTGGGTGACACAGATGTAGGTGAGAGACCTGTGGGGAGGTGACAATGGCAGTTTTTGTCTTGATTTTGATTTTGCTCTTTCCTTCCATACTTGTCTGGTGGTTTCTGATCCTTTTCTGTGGGTCCCCACAGGAAGGTGCTTTAGACTTGTGGCAGGCTTTGGGGCCTTGCTCTGGGCCAGTCCTGCTTGGATGGACTTTTACCCATGAAGGGAAGGGTAACTTTGGGTGCTTGATTTAGAAACTATATTCTTTGTCTTTCCTGTATTGTTTACTAATTTATTAAAGTTCCTTTTCATTAAAGTCTTATATCTTTTATGTTGATGTGGCAGGTGGCAGAACCTATTTAGGGCAGGCAAGTTTGGGGGTTCTGGGGTGCCCCTCTCCTTGCCCTGTAACAGTTTCATGTAGCAGACATTACGACTCCTGAAGCCTTGGGCTCCCTTCCTGGGAAACAGACCAGGGTTATACCAGCCTTCCAGAATCTTGGAGCATATTGCAGATAAAGAAGCTCCCTTTGGAAGTCTGGGCCAGTGGTCCTCAAACTTGAGAGAGCATCACAGTCATCTGGAGGACTTATTAACACAGCAATTGTTGGTCTGACATCCAGAATTTGTGACTCTGTAGGTGTGAGATGAGGCCTAAGAGTTTGCATTTCCAACACATTCCCAGGTGATGCTAATGTTGTTATACAGGTTTGAGAAGTATTGCTTGAGAAGCAATACTCTGTGGTAAAGTAGGACTAAGTTAGGTCTAGGAAATCACCAAGTGGTCTCAGAAAATTTCTCAATGAGAAACTCTCTGCCCTTCCAACAACTAAACTAGAAATACTGGACTTGGCTGGAAAAAGTAATATTAACTATAACCGTTTACATGACTGATGACATGCTTAATTATCCTTCATCTTCTAGCAGTGTCCTTATTTGAAGATTTAAACTTTTGGATTACAAAATGATTCCTCATACACCAAATCCTCCCTGCAGATATGGTGTGTGTGGTGTGGTGTGTGTATGCGTGCATGTGCATGCGTGTGAGCACTTACGTCCACTTATCAAAACACATATCTGAAGATTTCACAAAATAATCTAGATTACCAGATTATATTGGAAAAAAGCAGACTATATGGAACTACTGAGACCATCTTCCCATGTATTTACATTTTGCAGACATTCATGACTGACCAACATAGATGAAACTGCTTACCGCTGTGCTTACCACTCGCTACTGTTATATTTTGAGTGCTGAAACCTATAACTCAATTACCATTTATTTACTTTTATATTTGCAGTTTTTCTTCTATTAAAAAATTATTTTCTGTACATAAAAGGAAGAACAAAAAGCTAGAAGAATGTTTTATATTTCAAGGGAAAAAATGGAGAAAATATGTAGTTATTTGACAATAACTACCCCTACAGGTTTAAGATGCAAACATTTGCCAGCTTCATCTGATTATTACCTACTTGTCTTTTGTAACCATGAGTTTAGGACCAGTCTTGATACTGGCCACAGCACAACAATGTTGTACTATAGTATAGTTGAAGGGTATTTCAACACCCCACTTAATCAATGAACAGATAAACCAGATAGAAAAACAAGAAAGCAATAGCTTTAAATGAGGAATTAGATCAGACTGGCTTATTAGACATTTATAGGGTACTATACCCCCCAAAAAAAACCCTGTATAAATAAACATTCTTTTCGAATACACATGGAAGAATTAAAAAAAATATGCCCTAAAGACAAATAAAAATGAAGACACAACCTGCTAGTTCCTGTGTGATGTAGCAAAAACAGTACTAAGTGGGAAATATATAGCAACACTGGCCCACATAAAGAAACGAGAAAGGACTCAAATAAATAATCCAATATTAAACCTTCAGGAACTAGAAAGAGAAAAAAAATGAAACCAAAAGCCACTAAAAGGAAGGAAATAATAAAAATCAGAGTGGAAATAAATGAAATAGAAGTTAAAAAGACAGTTCAGAAGATTCATGAAACCAAAATCCAGTTATTTGAAAAATCAACAACATAAAAAAACCTCTAGCTAGAGTCACTAATAAAAAAGGGAGAAAATGCTAATAAATAGAATCAGAAACTAAAAAGGAAAAGGTGGTACAGACACCTCAGAAATGCAGAGGATCATAAAACCTATTATGAGTGTCTTTTGCCAAAAAATTGGAAAATCCAGGAGGAAATGGACAAATTCTTAGACACATACCTCATTCCAAGACTGAATCAGGAAGTAGATAACCTAAAAAGACCAATTACAAGTAACGAAATTGATACAGTAATTAAAATTCTTCCAAAAGCCCAGAACCAGATGGTTTTACTCGTGAGTTCTAACAAATCTTCAAAAAAGAACTAATACCTATTCTTCTCAAACTCTTCCAAAAATTTGAGGAATAGGGAATGCTCCCAAACACATTTTATGAGGTCAACATTTCTTGGGTACCAAAAGCAAAGAAGGACATCACAACAAAAGAAAGCCTCATACCAATTTTCCTGATGAACACAGATGTAAAAATCCTCAACAAAATATTACCAAATGAATTTAACAATGCATTAAAGGAATCATACATAATGACCAAGTCTAATTTATTCCAGTGATGCAAGGGTTGTTCAACAGACAAATCAATGTACCAATAAAAGGAATCAATGTGGGGCCTCCCCGGTGGCGCAGTGGTCAAGCGCTGAGCTGCGAAGCTGCCTGAAGCTTCTGCAGCGCCGGTTCGATCCCTGGCCAGCAGCGAGGGTCCCACATGGCACGCAGACCTCTCCTGCCGTGCCCGCTGCTCCCCTCAGCAGTGTCCTCCATCTGTCTGGCTGTTCTCCTTCCCGCTCTGGCTCTGGTGAATTCTCTCACCCTCCCGCGCTTCTGACTGTACCCAGTAAAAAAGGGATCAATGTCACCATACCAATAAAAGGAAAGATAAAAATCATATGATCATATCAATAGAGAAAAAGAAGGCATTTGACAAGATTTAACATCCATTTATGACACAAAAATCCCTCCTGGTAAAATGGGATAGAAGGGACATACTTCAACATAATTAGGGCCATACATGACAATCCCACAGCGAGCAGTGTACTCAATGGTGACAAAGTGTTGGTGAGAAGCTCTTCCTCTAAGATCAGGTATATGACAAGGATGTCATCTCTCACAACTACTGTTCAAAGTAATATTGGAAGTTCTGGCCAGAACAATTACATAAAAGAAAGATATGAAAGGAATCCAAATTGGAAAAGAAGTGAAACATCACTATTTGAAGATGACATGATATATACATAGAAAACCCTAAAGACTCCACTTAAAGACTATTACAAACAATAAGTCAGTAAAGTGGCAGGCTAAAAAATCAACATACATGATCTTTTGCATTCCTATATGCAAAAAATGAATTAGATGAGAAAGAAATCAATCCCATTTACAGTTGCATCAAAACATATTAAATATATATGAATAAACCTAACACAGGAAATGAAAGACCTATTTAATGAAAACCAATATGACATTGTTAAAAGAAATAGAAAAAGACACAAAAAAATTGGATTGTGAGAAGTAGATTGTTTTAATGTCTATCTTACCCAAAGCATAATATAGATTCAATACAATCCTTGTCAAATTTTTAAAGAATTTTTCAAAGAAATAGAGCAAGCATTGTTGAAATTTACATGAAACCACAAAAGGCCAGAAATAACCAAAGCAATTCTGACAACAAAGAAGAGGAATGAAGATATCACAGTCCTAAACTTCAAACCATACTACAAGGTTATAGTAAAAAGAAAAAAAAAGTCATTATACTAGGGAAAAAATAGACATACAAACCAATGGACTAGAATTGAGAATTCAGAAATAAATCATATTTATATTGACAGTTAATCTACAACAAAGGAACCAAGAGTTTTCAGTGGAGAAAGAAACATCTTTCAACAAATGGCACTGGGAAAACTGGACAGCTATATACAGAAAAACTATACCACTCTCTCACACCATACACAAAAATGAACTCAAAATGAATTAAAAATTTGTAAGACTAAGAAACCATAACATACACAGAAGAAAACATAGGCATAACACCCTACAACATTGCCTTCAGAAATTTCTATGGGGACTCAACCCCAACAGCAAGGAAAACAAAAGCAAAAATAAACAAATGACACTATGACAACCTAAAAAATTGTGCAGTGAAAGAAACTATTGGAGTCTACTGGTGGTGCAAGGAGTTAAGACACAGCACTATGAAGCAATCTGCAGCCACTGCAGCACGAATTCAATTCCCGGCCAGGGCACTAACCCACATGGTGCAGCAGACCTCTCCTGCCATGCCCGCTGCTCCCCTCAGCAGTGTATTTCAATACATCTGAATGTTCTGCGCCCCTCTCTGTCTCTAGTGAATCCTCTCACTCCCTGCATCTCTGGCCTGCACCCCAGCTCTTGTATGCATAAATAAACCTTTAAAAGATGGTCAACATGCACATGAAAAAATGTTCAGCTGCACTTATCATAAGGAAAATGCAAATCAAAACCATATTGAGATACCACCTCACACTGACACTCACGAGAATTACACACACATATATATACATATATATACACATATATGTGTGTGTGTGTATATATATATACACACACACACAGAAACAAATGTTCTAGAAGGCATAGAGTAAAAGGAAATTTCATACACTGTTGGTGGGAATGTTGACTGGTCCAGCTCAATGGAAGACAGTAAGGAGTTCCCTCAAAATATTAAAAATAGATATACCATATGATCCACCAATTCCACTCCTAGGTGTCTTTCCAAAGAACAAAAAACCACTAATTCAAAGAGATAAATGCACTCCTCTGTTCATAGTAGCACCATTTATAGTAGCCAAGTTATGGAAACAATCTTAAATGCCCATCAACAAAGCAGTGCATAAAGATGTGGTATATATACTCACAATGGAATACTACTCAACTGGGGAAAAAAAGATGAACTATTGCCATTTGGGGCAACATAGATAGAACTAGAGGGGATTATGCTAAGTTAAATAAGTCAGCAGGAGATAAATACTGAACGGGAAACACACAAAGAAAAACACTGTAGATTAAGACAGAGGGGCAAGCATTGAGATCTGAGTATTTTTCAGATCATGGCACTCCAGCTCAACCCTGGGGGATACCTAAGCTCCAGACAGAAGGAAAAGAATTTTTAAAAGTATATAGCTATTCAGTGGCCTAATGTGGATTTAGGAGAAGTTCAAAATGGAGGACAGGGACCGCAAATAATAATTATATGTGAAACAAAACAATTTAATTAACTAAGATAAATTGCATCTTATAATAAAACCACAATGTATTTGCATGTTCAGCCTTAAGTTTGTCTCTCATATACCACTATGCTCCTTTAACACCAGAAAAAAAAGTGAACCTTGGTGGTAGCCATGGTAACCAAATAGTCCAAGTGAGGGCAGAGGAAGGTCAAGGAATGTTCTATAGTTACACATCAAGAAAGTACAAATCACAGGTTATTTTTAATTTTGGCTATGTTCCTATAATTTCTAAAAATTAAGATGTACATAAATAGTAAAGTCTGTTTCTCATGTAGCCATGAGAAAGAATACTTTCCCAGACATTCAATACTACCTTCTTATTTTGTTGATGTTTCATTTTCATCAGCTGCCATTCAAGCCAACAAAAATGCCCAAAGTGAGTATTTTCCAAATTTGTAATCAGGGAGGGTGTCCTTTACCCTTCTTCCCCTTGTTTTCTGTTCTTCTCTGTCTTAGCACTCTAGCATGACTCACCATCCACAGAACACAAATTGAGAAGTGCTTTTCTAGGTGTGGTGACATGTTTGCTTTCAGTCATTCGTATTCACTCATCTATTGACACTTGTGGCCGAGAACAAAGATTTGCCAGGCAGCTGAGTGGGGAGGTGGTGTAGCTTGTGAAGAAAGAGTTTTCCCTCAGACCAGGCTCAGTCAGCTGTCCTAGGCAGAGAATGAGCCTGCATTATTGCCCTCCTGGGCTAAATGAGGTAATGTCCTAAACAGTCCTTGGTCCTCTCTATACCTCTGCTCTACAGAAATGTGTCCAGTGACTAATAGGAAGGGAAGAAGAAATATAAATTTAAAAAGCTCCAAAATCAAAACCTCTGAAGAGAGCTACTTTTGAGAAGTATCTCAGAATATCCTATACAAAGAGAAATAGATACATGTGAATTATGTGAAAATAGAGTTTTTCTAGGGATTATAAACAGCTGGATTTTGCTTGAATGAAAGTCCTAACCAGGGCCACAGACTTAGAGGCTTTCTATTTATCTATAGATTGCACTTAGATTATAAAACAGTCATACTGTACTTTTGTTACACTGTTCAAATTTTACCAAAACAATCTCACTGGTCTCTTTAAATAATTTTGTCACATATATTTATAAATGCCATATCCTATTTATAAATCCCATAACCTACATATGCATGTTTGAAAGGCATATAATAAACCTTTGTCACTTTAAATTTTATTGCTCAAAATTAAATTTAAAGATAGAATTTGTGTCACTATAATCAGTGAAATTACTTTCAAGACCCACTTCATTATTTTAATTCAAAATATACTTATTAAGGGAATGCAAAATTCTAAGCATTGGGTAAGGAATAGAAATTCTAGGTATTTTGTGTTATAACAGATTTCATAGTCTAGTAATATTGACCCATTTACATAGGTAAGTCATGGTGGGAGTTAGAAAACATAATTAGGTCATTTGCCTATATTAGATGACTAGCTGAATGAGTCATTTCCAGATCATTTTGTTTATTTTTATGAAAAATAAGTTGATATTCCTATTTCAAAGACAATTCCACAAAAATGTAACTCAGTACCTTTCCTATACAAGGTGGTATGGGTCTCATCCACAATGACTCAAAGACAGAGAATATTTATTTATTTATTTGTTTGATAGATATTTTACATCATTCTTCCTTTTTGTACAACACATGCTTTCTCCTCTCAAGTGTAGTCCCCATATAAAGATGTGGTGTATGAGGTTTCCTTTTACTCTTTCCTCAAAACAGAGGAGGAAAGAGCACAAGAGCATGAATATTTAATGTGATCTTTTCAAAAACTGAAAAAGTACGCCATTCTAGCAGTAGGTTTTTTCAAAACACAAAATTTTATCACGTACAATGGCAACTCAAAGGCCCTACACCTTTGCTTACTTTTCCTCCAGGAATATTTTTTGAGAATTTCTTCACATTTTTTAAAATCCTAGATGAGTGATTGTTAAGGGTTTATTCAATAGTTACATCACTCAGATTCCACACTTTTATGCTGTGCTATTGCAGAGATTGAACTATAGGTTTTCCTCAAAGACCCTCCCTCAGCTATTTGTAGAAGTTCGGGGGGCGGGGGGTGAGGTGAATAACTGTGCCTTATATGCTGTCTTGACAACTGTCAAGAGACTTTCTGACACTTTCTCCTCTCTTTTTCTTGCTGCCAGTGGCCTCTCCTGACATCCTTGGAGCTGTCGAGATGTTATCAAAAGCATCAGGGACAGAGATGAAGGGACAAGGAAGAGATCTCAGGGAGGGGTAGAAACCAACCAAACTTCCCACACATTAAAGATAATGGCAGGACCAGAATCCCTGATGCCTTTAATGTCTTTAAGATCACAGAAGCAACAAGAGTCACAGACATGTCTGCTGCAACAAGCCTCTTCCTGGAATTGTGGATGTACTGATATTGGGAACAGGGGTGGCTACTGGGTTTCTTTTGGGACAGGAGTCCCGAAAGGACAAGAAATGGTTGAAAATGGGAACAAGGTGTCATAAATGATCTTGAAGTTGCATTTGCTTAAAAAGAACACTCGTGGCATCTGCTGATACTTATTTGGTAGAGCTTTGAAGTATTGCTCATGAAGATTATAGAATAGGTAAGCCTTACTCCCAAGCTATCTTTTGAAAATGGCACAGGTGGAAAATCCATCTTGTCCTAATTCATTTTAGATTGTCATCTTATGGGGACAATATGTCAAAGGTTTGGTCATGTTTAAAGGACACTGACAAAAATTCTTTGGGTGCAGGTTAAAAAAGACCAAAAGTCAGTGATATGCTGTTAAACCAGCACTCCTGAAAAAGAAAAAATCCCTAATTGGTAAAATTTTCAGATTTCCCTGTTGTAAACATCCCCAATGTAGCCAATTTCAAGATACCAACATGGCATCACTGAAATCAGTTAAGAAGAGATGAGCACTAGCAGTTCCTGCAAGGCAGTGCCAATTAATTCCAACACACCACTGAGAAAGAGCCACGTAACTGCTGCAACCTCAACCCTCTGCTCTTACTTTTCCACCAGAATCAGACTGAAGAAACTCCAAGCATTCTACATAAGATGCTATGAAGGTGAAAGTAGGAAAGATAAACCCGGCATTACTTGTATTGCTTCATTTAACCATCTCTCTGCCTGACAGAGTACATTCTAACCAGTCCAGCTTCGGTCCATGGCACCGTGGTGTTTCAAAGCAAAACTGGAAAGCAGTTAGGAGGGAAAACTCAGAAGGAAAGAATTTATCTTCCTAAAGCGTGTGACAATGAGTTCGGGAGAAAATATTTAAGTTCATATGGATGAACTTAAAACAATGGCCTCTGAAAAGAAAACAAGCTGGATTTTTTAACCAAAGTCAATGTTTTGTTCTTGTTTTCTTTTATTAGAAATAAAGCTCAGTTCATAAGGATATTGGCTTTCTCATCTTCCTCACACTCCTCATTTCAGCAACCTCTTGGCCAGAGATACCTCGTGGGAGAGCCTGGGTCTGTGATATTTCAGTAACAGTTACTGATGTGTTGATACAGTCAGGGCTTGCTCTCTGCTCACTATGAGGTAACTACCTCAAATACAGTCCAAAAAAATGATGTCAACGCTATATACAAACAAACGGTGACCTTGTAGACTTCTAATGCATTGCAAATGATATAAGCAGAGGGATGCTCATTGGTCAGGGTCCTTCATGATTTTCTGAGAACATATTAGAACTGGGAAAGAACTATTGTGAAAAACCAAGAATTAGTCATCAGTTATGTTGGCTAAGAGGTTAAATGGACATTCCAAGAAAATGAACTGCTCACTGGACATTTCCAAGAAATTGACTGTTGGCTTTGTGCCTCAGTTTCTCCATCTAAGGCAGGAAACCACCAATTGTTATATTTTTTATTGGGGTAAACTATGAGGTTTCACGATTTTTTTAAGTGGAAAGAAAGATTTTAGAGACAAGGTCCTACATACCATGGCTGCCTTAGTAATGTTGCATTGTAACAATTCCTGCATTATCTCTGTTACATTCTATTACCATGGCACAGTGACAGTCCAAAGACAACTAGTTTTACTCTCATGAACTCAAGAATATGCTTCTTCCAGCTGTGCTTAGTTGTAAGTCTGCCAGTGGGTCCTTTTGGGCAGGAAATATTTGTCAAAGAGGGTTCATGCTTCATCATAGATTATGTATAAATAGTGATGATATAAAAGACAGAATATTATGATTTTTGTCATTCACTAAGCTATGGGATAAACTCAACATCTGGACTTCATACTTTGAAAAAGACTATTCCCAGCACATGATGAGTATATTCAGCTCAGGAACTCTGCTTTTTATCTTCTCTATTCAACAGGGTTTTGATTAGTCAAAAGTTAATCCAAGTAAGGAATAAGATAAATTTAATTCAAGTAAGAAATAAAAACAGAAACAGAAATTATACTTATTTTTGTTTGCATATTACAGCTTTGGTATACTTACCATTTCCTTCATCCCACAAGATTAGAAACCACTTGAAGGCAAAAACTGTCTCATTCAATGTTGTAGCCCTTTCAGCAATTAGCACAGGGCTTATACGTAATGCACAAACAATACATCTTTGTGTAACTGGATTAGGCTGTGGGGGAGGGGGACTGGAAAGACAGGGAATGAGAAAATGCAATGGACATCAGCATATTCTACTTGATCTCTTAGAAAAGGTGGCTCCATCTGGCTCAAATAAACTGAAAAATGTAAAAAATGTAAACTAATCTCTAAAAAATTCTCGGAAATCATAAGGATGCTCTAGAATGTTGCTTCTACTCATGGCCTCTTCATTAAAAAGATGGAGAATTTACATAAATTCCCAAATAGTGGAGAGAAATCAGAAAAGCCAAAAAGTGACTAAAAAGTTCAGAAACTACATAAATTTTGAATGACTCCAACAAAAAAGCTCTGCCAGAGGCAGGGGTTACAAACAAGCTGCTGACCAACTTGATAGGCCAATATTACATTCTCCCCAAATGACCTCTAGTGAAATGTCTCCAGACCTTTGAATTCTTACCACAAAATGTTAACACAAAGATCCTTTAATATAGCAGTTACACTTGTTTGTTGAAGGAGAAAATCTAATCTACTAAAAGCTTTAAGGAAAGGTTAAATGGGTAGTAAGCAAATAAAAGCAAATGATCATGATTGGATGTTGGTTCACAGATTTGGAAGTTTTCCAAGTGAAATCTTTATTTTTTTATTTTTTTATTTTTATATTCCCCATACAATTGCAACCCCGATTTTGACCCCAATCTCTCCCCTCCCCCTCAAAGAGTGTCTCTGGTTCATAGTTGTTTGTTGATTTTGATTTTTTCCTTTCTTATAGTTATTCTTTTTCCTGGTCCATATTTAGGTTTTCTAGATTCCTGTTATGAGTGAGACCATCCATTATTTTTCTTTTTCTTTCTGGCTTATTTCGCTGAGCATGATCCCTTCCAGCTCCATCCATGTTGCTGCAAATTGCATGTGCTTACCTTTTTTGAATGCCAAGAAATATTCCATTGTGTATATGTACCACATCTTCTTGATCCCATCTATTTTTGGACATTTGGGTTGTTTCCAAAGCTTAGCTATTGTAAATTGTGCTGCTATAAACCTAGGGGTGCAAATGCTCTTTGGAATTAATGTTTCTGTGTCCTTTGGGTAAATACCTAGGAGTGGAATTTCTGGATCATATGGAAGCCTAATAATGAAAACTGCATGGTACTGGAACCAGAACAGACACATGGACCAATGGAACTGAATAGAAAACCCAGAAATAAACCCACAGATCTATGGTCAACTAATCTTTGACAAAGGAGCAAAGAACATGCACTGGAGCAAAGAAAGTTTGTTCAATAAATGGTACTGGGAAAACTAGGTCGCTACATGCAAAAGAATGAAACTTGACTACTACCTCACACCATGCACAACACCAACTCAAAATGGATTAAAGAACTAGACATAAGACCTGAAACCATAAAATATATAGAAGGCAATACAGGCGAAACACTACATGACATGCACCTTGAAGACATCTTTACAGACGCATCACCCAAAGCAGTGATAGTGAAAGCAGAGATCAACAGCTGGGACTACATCAAATTAAGGAGCTTCTGCACAGCAAAAGAGACAATAACCAAAACAAAGAGACACCCCACCGAATGGGAGAAAATTTTTGCACCCAACACTAATGATAAAGGACTGATCACAAAAATCTACAAAGAGCTGACTCAACAAAAACAAAGAAAATAATCCAGTCAAAAAATGGGCAGAAGAACTGTTGGTGGGAGTGCAAACTGGTCCAACCACTATGGAGAGCTGTGTGGAGATTTCTGGACCTACTAAACATAGAGCTTCCATATGATCCAGCAATTCCACACCTAGGTATTTACCCAAAGGACACAGAAACATCAATTCCAAAGAACACCTGCACCCCTATGTTTATAGCAGCACTATTTACAATAGCTAAGCTTTGGAAACAGCCCAAATGCCCAAAAATAGATGACTGGATCAAGAAGATGTGGTACATATATACCATGGAATATTACTCAGCATTCAAAAAAGATAAACACATGCAATTTGCAGCAACATGGATGGCGCTGGAAGGGATCATGCTCAGCAAAATAAGCCAGAAAGAAAAAGAAAAATACCGGATGGTCTCACTCATAGCAGGAATCTAGAAAACTTAAATAAGGGACCAGGAAAATGAATAACTATAAGAAAGTGAAAATCAAAATCAATAAACAACTATGAACCAGAGACACTTTTTGGGGGGTGGGGGGTGGGAGGGGAGGGATTGGGGTCAGAATGGGGGGGTTGCAATTGTATGGGGAATATAAAAATAAAATTTATTATTAAAAAAAGAATAAAAATATTTGCAACATGCAAAAAAAATGATTGATAGAGCAAAGAGTGCTATTTAGCTTTCTTGAAAATTAAGTCAACAATGGAATATAGTCTAGAGATGAGTAGATTTAAATAAAAAAAACAAATGCCTTGTAAAAAAAAAAATGGGCAGAAGAGCTAAAAAGAAACTTCTCCAAGGAGGAAATACAAATGGCCAACAGGCATATGAAAAAATGTTCAACGTCAGCTTGCAATCAGGGAAATGCAAATCAAAACTACAATGAGATACCACCTCACACCAGTGAGAATGGCACATATTAAAAAAACTAGCAGGAACAAATGTTGGCGAGGATTTGGAGATAAAGGATTTGTCCTGCATTGCTGGTGGGAGTGCAAGCTGGTCCAACCACTATGGAGAGCTGTGTGGAGATTCTTCAACCTATCCAAGTGAAATCTTTAACTGATCCCCTCTTCCAACACTCTCTCTCTCTCTCTCTCTCTCTCTCTCTCTCTCTCTCTCTCTCACACACACACACACACACACACACACACACACAAGGAAGGCAGGAAGAGACCTAAGAAAAAGGCAAGGCACTGATCATTGGTAGATGGAAAGCTTTGTAAATAATATAAGTGCCCAAAGACAGATTTATAGATTAGGAAAATATGGTATATATACATGATGGAATACTATTCAGCTATCTGAAAAAAAAGATAAACTCATGTCATTTGGGACAACATGGATGAAACTGGAGGGGACTATGCTAAGTGAAATAAGCCAAAAGGAGAAAGACAAATACTGCATGATGTCACTAATATGTGGAATATAGAGAAAAGAAACAAAGGATCAGATAGAGCCAAACCAATAACGAACCCTAGAAAACTGCCTGTAGAACTACCAGAGGGGAAAGGTGGAAGGAAAGGGTGAGAGTAAAGTGGTCAGGAGGCACACAGTGGACTATGGTAGAACACTATGGTGTTTTAGTGGTGAGTGTGGTGTGGTAATAGCTGTATAAATCTTATACAGTGGTATAGATAAATGTTGCCTCAATTTTACAAAAAGTGAATATTTGTCAATATTTATGCCAAAAGCATTAGCATTACAAGTATCAGTCAATTTTTAACAAAATATATCTTGGAAGTACAGTTTTTAAATTCATTTCAAAATTGATAGTCATCTGTCTCTAGGCTGAAGTGGAGACCGATAGGAGTGGAACCAACAGAGGGAAACTATAGTAGTCAGTATAATTTGACTTCTACTGCCTCTTGGATCCCCTCTCCTCCCACCTCTGCAATAACCACTCTCCAGAAGTGTCAGCCTCTAACTCATACTCTGCAGAACTTTCAGAAAATGTATTTAACATAATCCTCTGCTCAAAATTAAATCATTTGCTTTTCCCCTAAAGTAATCTCTACAATCCTCCATGTCCTAGACCTGGTCAAGCTCTCTATATTCTCTCTACACCCTTTCCCTCAAAGAATCAAGACGAATAGCTATTCCCTAAACATATCATTCTTTCTCAGGCCTCTGGACCCTCTCCTCCTTCCCACCTTTAGTTCTTCTCTTACTTCAAGTGTCAATTGAAGCACTACTTTTTCTTCCTTGATTCCCTTAGGAAAACTTAGCTGCTTCTTCCTTTATGTTCCTGAATGTTATCCACATATAACGATGGTAACTTCCATGTTTATTTGCTTATGTGTAAGCTTCTTGAAACAAGAACCTAATTTTTTAAAAAATTTTCTCCTATCACCTAATACAGTGCCTGGCCTATTATAGGCAACTGGATATTTACTAAATGTTGAGTAAATGGATCTGCTGAGTTCCCATAGTCATTTGCAGATTTCATTCCATTAAGTTGTAAGACTGTTCTTTTTACAACTAATTTACAGTATATTTTTATGTATCTTTCTTTTCAACATATTTCGCTTTCTTCATTTAGTCCTTAGGACAGTCCATCTGTTTGTGCTTAATACCTACTAAGAACAATAAACTATCTAATCCCATCGATGTGCTAAGACCATTATTTTGCTGAATCTTACAAATTTGAAACTTTCCCAAGTATCCATGGTATATTTATTGTGAAATTTAGAGGATGACCATACCACAAACTACTTTGGGAATTAATTCCAAAATACACAATCAGACTGATTCAATTATAAAGATTTTTACTTAAAATCAACCAGTTTTCAAAAATCATAAAATTTTCATTTTCTGAAGCTACCAATGTAGATTCCTTTGAGAATAAATTCCCAGACCTTGTTCCATTCATCATTTAAGTCTTGCCTTTTATAGTTAAAGGCATGTACTCTGCTATGCAGAAGTAGTATTTGCCGCTGCAATCACTATAAAATATAACAAACTCTTATACTTAATGAGCCAAAGCCCAGATTCTCTACAGTGACATAACTGTGCTTCTTATTAACTGAATGCTTTGGATGTAGCCAATAGCTACCTTGGTAAAAAAAAAAAAATGTTTAGCCCAAAATTTGAATAATCTAACCTACGCTTTATAGTCATTCACAGAGAAGATTGTGGCTACAGAGAATGGCATGCTCTTTGTGAATGAGACTATGCACCTTAGTGGTTTCAAGTCCATGGTGGCTTCTTCAGTGGTAAACATTTAGTTTACCCGGGTTCACACCCATTGACTTTCATTTGGACAAGCCTGAAAGCTCCAAGCAGCAAGAACTGCCAACTTCTGCATAGTTTCTACCCACAACCATCAATCTCTCCCTGGCAATAAAAGCAGACGGAACCTTGGTTTGCCCCAGTGTCACCTGGAAAGATGATGAATCTTTCAACGAATCTGAGCCAAGAATGATGTTCTCCAGCCGATATAAATTCTGTGTGCAACATATTCTACCAGCTGTATAATTTGGGGTGGCAGATTCTCTTCCACAATGTGGCACATTGCCAGGGATGGCTAATTAAGCCAGCTGCTTTTAAAAAAGTAAGACACTGGCACCAAGTGTCTTACCAATGATTTAAAACACCTTCTCCTTTGTTTTTTTATTTGTTTTTTTACTTTGTTGGTTAACATTGGTGTCATATAAATGAAGTCATCAACACAGGGAGGAGACAACTTACCTCCTCCCAAATAACATTATTTTGAGGAGATATTTCATCAAAAACAAAAAAGAAATTATTTAAGCACAAAGTTGATGTGAACATAGATGACATACAAATTTGTGTGGCTTAAGAAACCCGATATATTTTTAGCTAAAATAAGGTTTAAATGAAGGTAGAAAGAAAAGACAAAGTGGCCATAAACATACAGCTTTAAATTTTCAAAGAATTATTTTTCCCGTAAGAAACACTAGTAATATAATTTGAAACTCAAGTCTCCAAAAATCACTTGCAATTTACATTTGTCTTCTTCCTTTGTTTGCTGTTTAATTGGCAAGAAGCATTTTCAGTGAAAAATGCAGCTCACTATGCACATTACTTTGAATTAAGAATGGATTTTTCAAATCTCAGAAGAACTTTGGATAAGATAAAATGTCATTTAATAGAAACTTTATAGCTGACCACGTAAAGAGGATGACCTTGATTTTCATTGCTGGGTTTGTAGATATGATTTTATTTATCAAGCTGAGATTAATTTATGTCATAGGACAAGTGAAAGACAGAAACTAATTATTTAAGAAGTAGTGAAGAGTAAATTTTGAAGGTTAACAATGAAGACTAAAAGTTCAAGTTAATTTTGATTTGTAGGTGTATGAGTTTTTGATGAAGGAATCTTTTGAAAGATCTTTTAATTTCTTCATTCTAATTTAATTTTTATTATGTTATTGAGGTAATGGTTTACACACTGTATGTTTTAGGAGCATAGGTTCACACCTCTACCACATATGTTATTATACCATGCCTACCAACAAAACACCATAATTCTCCACCATAGTCGAGTAAGCTCCCTCCCTCCCTTTGACTCCCCTTTCATTCCTCATCCAGGCCTTCTGGTAGCCTCAGTTCTTCAGTCATATTTCAAGGGTTTTTTTTTTTTAAATTTTGTTCTTTTGCTTTAGGTCTTACATTCTAGTCTATAATCCATTTTGGGTTAATTTGTGTGTATTGTATAAGACAGTGGTCTAGTTTCATCTTTTGCATGTGGCTGTCCAATACCATTTGTTGAATAGGCTTCCTTTCTCCATCATATACTATTGGATTCTTTGTCATAAATTTACTGTCCATTTAAGTGTGGGCTTATTTCTGGTATTTTTAATTCTATTCCATTGAGCTCTGTGTCTATTTTATTCTACCACCCTATTGTTTTGATCATTATTGCTTTGTAGTATAATTTGAAGTCTGAGAAATATAATACCTCCATTTTTCTGAAATCTTCTTGTAGTTTTGATAATTTTGTCATATTAAGGATTTTTCCTAGGGTTTTTGTATAGAGCCATCAATTGGGGTGAATTCCTCTGCCTCCTCATTCTGTCTGATGTTCTGTGATTATTTTTATGGATTAAGCTATATTGCTTTACTTCTTAGTTTTGTGATAATCTTGCGTTAGAATTGCAGGTCACAGGGTATTGGCTTAGGATGTTGATCTTGGATGCTATGTTTTCTATTGCTGTGCTGGTTAAAACCTTATTAGCCATCAGGATGACTGGGATTAAAGAGTGAGCATAGGATGGTAGTGTAAGAACCCAGTCTACAGGTTGATGGCTAGAAATGCAGGGTGTGGGGGGGTTGCTCTCATTAATTGCCACAGGTATAAGCCTGTCTTGGTGCTGTAGTCATCTGAGCCAATGGAAGGATCTGTTATCACTAGCTGGTCAAGTCATGCCCACCAGTGGCAGTCTCCCAGAAGCCCCAAATTGCATCCTAGTTCTGATCTCAGCAGGTTTTTCCTACAGTGACTTTTTCCTGTTCAGGCATGAGTGAGATAGATAGTCAGTGGGCTGTTGACTGAGACTCAGGCAGACACCACAGGAAGTTTAAGATTGTGTAATGGTTAAGCTGTCCAGATGTCTGCCAAGGCCAGATAGGGCACAGGACTACCAAACTAGCTGCCAGCAGCCCTATGCATGTCAGCTCAATTTCCCCCTCCCCCAACAGTTAATGTTCTTTCTGGGAAGCAGCACTCACCTACCTTCAGTGCTCTTAGAGCAATGGGGAGCCTCTGGAGTCCAGATAGGGGAACAACAGTTGACTTTTAGAGCTCCATATTAGACACCTGTAGCCCCAGTTTGTTAACCCAACTCCTGCCCAGCAGTTTGTGTTCTCTATGATTTTCACCAGTGACCTAATTGCTATAGGCTAGGAGGCAAAGGAAAGTCCCAGAAGTCCAGGCAGGGGAGGGGTGGGATACTCTCCTAGTATCCCAGCATCATTCCAGGTGTGATCATTTTCATATTTTCTTATTCTTTCCAGTTGGTCTCTGTCTCCCCTCTTTGTGGAGACAGCAATTGTCAAGTCCTCAGTTCTCTTCCAGTGCAGCTGCTCTCTCACTGATAAAGGCCCACGGCATCCATGAAGGAAGAGAGAACTCCAAACTGCTGTTAATCTACCATCTTAGATCCCTGGTCTAAAGATCTTTATTTTCAACTGTGGCTAAAGATCATTCTATAGTGCTATCAGCCAAACATTCAGTTCAGATTACACATAGTAAATCTTCATCGTGAAAGCAAACTGTATTTTTAAAAAAGATAAAATATTTTCATTTGTGACAATGTGGGTGGAAATGGAAGGGGTTATGCTAAGCAAAACATGTCAGAAGGGAAAAAACAATGCTGGATGATGTTGCTTACATGTGGAATATAGAGAAATTAAACAAAGAAACAGAAAATCAAAACCAAAACAAATCCTAGAAATCTGACTGTAAAATTGAATCTATCAGAAGGGGAAGGTAGAGAGGAGATAACGAAGAAGGGAGGGTACCCAATGGACTATGGTGGAGGATTATGTGTACTTTGGTGGTGGATATGGTGTAATGATATATGAGCCCATACCCCTAAATCACACACAATGCTGTAAACCGTTGTTACATTAATAAAAGTAATACAATGTTTTTTAAAACACACTATACTTTGAAATCTATACAAATGCAAACCATGCCACTCTTTTTAGTCTTTTTAGTCAAACTTAATTGGGCCTGAAAGGAAATCAAAGTGGGTGTAAACATAGAAGAGAATTTCCTAAATATTATTTACTGGCATTTTTCAAATTGAATATAATGAAAATAATTTAAATATCAAAGTATTTCTATAGAGAACTGTCCTCTACAAATAGAATAACACCACCCAAAATAACTGAAGAAAAATGTCTTTGTCATTTTACTTCAAAGACAGCACATCAGACACTGAATAAATTTGAAAAATCCATTTGTATTTGAACTTTTAATTAATTAAATTTACTTTAATCAGGCTGGTAAGTACAAAGCATGAATTTTTGCCATGCCTTCCTCTTAACTCGCTAATTGACTGTGACATCTTTTGACTGCTGAGCCTGAATACAGTCCCAGAAACTTCAACATATCACTCAAACCATCTCTACTGATAGTTTAGAGTTCCTATTCACAAAAATAAGTTTGGCATTTCTGCTCTCAATTCCTTTAAAATAAAATGTGATTAATTTTTATGCACTCCTTACTGTATAAATAAGATAATAAATAATTCTTTTTTAAAACAGATGGTTAATTAAGAAGCTCCACTAACCAGAAAGTTGATCAAACCTTAACAAGACTGGAACAGTGAAGTATTGGAAACAACTTAAGTGACCAACAATAGTGGAATTGTTAGACAAATTACAGTTTATTCATTTGATGGGAAATTACACAGAAAATAAGAAGTAGATATAAAACTGCATCTTCAGTACAATGCTAATTTTGTAACAAATGTATATCTCAAACTCTTCAGCAATTTTTTGTTTAGTGAAATTGTGTATGATATTTTTCTTTAAATGTATTTTTCCCAAGTAGCTTAAAGGAAACATGTATTATTGTTGCATTAAAATTTATTTTCTTAAAATAAAACTATTTGACATAAAGATACCATATTATAAGAGAAGGGACACACACAAGAATGAAAGGACTGACAAAGAACATTAATAACTGAAACTTGATCCCCAATGGTAGGTGTTATGTACTAAAAAATGTGCACAGTAATTCCCAGCAATGCAAAGGCTACAAGTGACACAGCAGCATTCCCACCACACTCAAACCAAGACTAGTACAAACACCAGCTGGTCATCTTGGATTACTCTGTGTAAGGTTTTAGATTCTCTCTTTTTCTCCTATCCTTCCCCTTCTGCTTTTTTCTTCTTTCCTGAAAATCTATCTCCTCCATGAAATCTCTCTTCATTTCCACATATCACAACCTCTACCTCCCTACAAACCTAGCATATGCAATGTCTATACCACTCATTTTGCATTCAGAGTTTATACCCCAACTGAATCTTTACATTTATACCAAACTGGATTTTCTACCAGGAAAGGGATAATATTGAAAATTATTTTGTAGCCTTATTCAGTCATTCAAGAACTAGCTTTTGTACACATGTGTGCTAGACACTGTTTAAGATAATGAGAATATACAGGTGAAATTAAACAGAGAGAGAAAAAGATCCCTGCCATAAAGAGCTTATATTCAGTGCTGGACCTAGGTGGTACCATGTCAAATGAAATGCAAATGCTCCATAAATTATTACAATGGTGGTGACAGATATGAAGACAGAAACAATGGTAAAGAGCAATATATTAGTTTTCTATTATTCCCATGACTATCATATATATAATTAGCTTTAAACAACATTCACTCATTACCTCACAATTTTCTGTGAGTCAGAAGCCGGAGTATTGTGTAGCTCAGTTGAGTTTTCTGCTTAGAGGTTCATAAGGATAAAATCAAAGTGTCAGTAGGTTTGTGTTCCTTACTAGAAGCTATGGGAAAGAATCTGCTTCCACATTTATTCAGGTTGTTGGCAGAATTTAGTTCCTTGTGGTTATAGGACTGGAGTCCCTGTTGCTTGCTCTTGTCAGCTGGGAGGTCTTTACCTACTAGAGCCATCTCTTTGATTCTCATCATGGCTCTCTACATCTCAGCACTAACAACAGCACGTTTCATTTCTTACACTTAGAATCTCTCTGACTCTTTTGCTGTGTCTGTATTGACTCCAGGTGGGAAAAAAAAATCTCTATTTTGAGAATAAATGGGGTCAGATTGGGTTCTCCTAAATGATCCTAGTTTAAGGTCCATAACTTAGCTAAATCTTCAGTCTCTTTTGTCATATAACAAGACATACTCACTGGTGCTAGGGATTAGGTTGTAGACAGCTTTGGGAGGTTATTCTGCTACCACAAATAGTAATAACAAAGAATAACTGTATGTAATACTCCAAGTGAAGTTATGTTATTCAACTAAATAAATTTAACTGGATTCCATGAATTTCAATGTTTTTTCATCTTGTGAGAAATAGTTCTACTTTTGGCCTAATTTCCTGATAACCAGATCTTGAACACATTGACAATCTTCTGATTATTACTATTTTTTAAATACAAACCATTGTCAGCCATAATTTTCTCCTCCTTACTCAAGTTCCATTTCTGTTGGTTCAATTAAATTATTCTCATCTTTGTCCTAACATCAGTAGATGTTGAGAAACCCAAAGAACAAGAGAAGTTTGTTTTTTAGCAGTGGAAGGGGAGAGAAAGACAAACTATGAATTACCTCATAACACCCTTACTTACACAACTTCTCCACAGAACAAGATCAGATCCTGCAGTAAATAGAAAGAACACCTGGGAGGTGGGAACATTAGAAAGAAAGCTGTCTGGCCTCTTTTGAAATGGAAAGAACAGAGTGGTCAAGGACTAATACTGTGGCACCACAAACAGACTTTCAAGAGATTGTGGAGGGGACAATGCCAAATTCATATGACAGACAGCTCTTTTAGGTTGTACAGTGCCACTTATTCATATGCGGAGGCAAAAGGAAATGCTTTCAACCCGGATCCCAGACACAGAAAGAAGTCCAGGTTTACACCCCACCCTGCAAGGACAGAGTGCCACTCACACTTCATCTTTGCCCATGAGGTGAACCAGCTGCCTTTTTAAAGTGACATCACATCTTATTGCACAGAAAATTAAACTGTGTGAGCTTTTTCTTAGCATGAAATGTATTCAAATTCCATTTCCACTGCAACGTCCAAGCTTTGGTGTCATTTGGGGAAAAAAAAAAAAACTTGATAAAATAATTTATGTAGTTAATATTGGATTTGGGAGCGATGCAATCAAATTGGAAAATGCAAACAAAGGTGCTTTGTAAATTGAGAAGCAAAAAGATTTTTTGAAACTGGTGGCAATTACCGGTCTTAATTTCAACTTCTTTTATCTCACCAATGAGAAAAGTGACTGCAGATAGCTTAACTTTCTCAATATCATGTCATTCTCTTGCTCCAAGAACTTTCAAGGGCTGTCCATGCCCACCAGAAAAAGTTTAAATCTCTTAGACTTTCATTCAAGACCTTACTCATCCTGATACATATTATCCTTCAAATCAACACCAATTAATTACTGAATAATTACTAAAGTCAACACAGTTTTAGACACCAGCTATAGGCAGATTTGTCTTAAAAGATTTTATAATCTTTTCATTTCCCACATGAATAATAACTATAATTAAAATCATCTGTCTATTACAGAGTCTACATTGTATTCTATTCTGCCTATTCAAACTCACCCATGATTTTTTACCATGATTTTCTATTAGTGGAGTGAGAGTGTTGCTAAAAATTCTACAATGCACAGCACAGTTCCCTACAAGACTTCTCCAGCCTAAAATGTCAATAATATGGAGGTCAAGGTACCCTGCAGACTGGAAGAATACTCTTCCTTTGAACACCTGTGACACTGAACATGTAAATGATCTTTGACATTCACCATATATTCAGTATATATTTTTCTTTGACTCTGTCTTCATGTATTATTTTCCCAAATGATTTGGAAATTTGTAAAAGAGAGGGACAATTTTATACTGCTCAGTATCTCCTTCAATGATTGATTCCACACCTATAGTAAGCGGTGAAAAAAATCTCTAGCAATAACAGTAACAAAATGTTTTTATTATTCAGAACAAGTGAGTGTTCCAGGTTTTCATTTATCACTGTCATAGTCCACCAGTTTCAGTATCATCAAAGCTCCCTCATTTCTATATTGTATCTTCAAACCCCTCACTTTCATGAAAATAGAAAGTTCCAAATTAAAAAAAAAAAAAACCCCAAATCCCAAATTGGTCAATGGGTCTGCCTCAAGTTGGAAAAGAAGTGTGTCAAGTTCAGCACAAAGACATTGTAACTAAATCTGTTTCATTTGACCATTTCCCCATATGTACACGATATACAGCACTCTGCTTTCTATGTATAACTTCACAAGAGCTTAGAATAGAAAAGGGGTTAGTCAGGTAGCTGTGGTCCTGACTGTTGCTTATGTCCTTCCACTGTTGCTTATGGATGACATAGGATAAAATATCCTAAAATCAGGGCCGCTCTGATGGCGCAGGGATTAAAGTCTCAGCATTATCAAGCTATCCCCAACCACTGTGGAATGAGCTCAATTCCTGGCCAGGGAGCTAACCCACATATGGTGCAGCAGACCTCACCTGTCTTGCCTGCTGTTCCCCTCAGCAATGTATTTCAGTAGATCCACTGTAGTGCCAGGATAGGCCACTAAGCAAGTTTTCTATGATTCCAGCAGACCAGGTAAAGGAGAGTCATGGAGCCCTGGGTGGCTTTCTCAGGCTTTTATTGAGCTTTTACATGTAGTGCAGCAACCAGGTACATGGCAGGCAGGAGTGCTTTGGGGCCAGGAGGCCGATAGGCCTCCAAGTCCCTGGCAATTCTTTACTCTGGGCTTCTCCAGAGTTCCTTCTTCCCTTTTCTCTCCTGCTTCTTTCTTGCTTCTTCCTTCTGCTTCTCCTGACCATTATCTCAATACTGAGCCATGCCTCACAGAAGTATATAAGATAGCTTACAACAATGTAACAACTGTACTCACCCCATCAGGCAGGGCAATCCTAATGGTGGAAGGGCAGAAAAGCCTGAAAATCATTTACCCTACAGCTCCCTGTTCTGCTCCCCACACTGTCTCTGGTGAATCCTCTCACTGTAATCACCTCTGGCCTACACCCTGGCTCTTATATGCATAAATAAGTAAAAATAAATATTTAAAAAATATATACTAAAAACAAGGCAGGATTAAAAATTTTAAATGGCCTGAGCACTAAAACGATTATATTTTATCTCACTCCAGCATGGAATTCAAAATAAGTTCAACAAAGTTGTAACTTCCCACATAGTGTCTACTACTACACTGGTGCTTTTTAAAAATATCTAATTCTTTCAAATAAAACCTCTCCCCTCCTCTCTCTCTGAACCATTTTGTTTAATCAATGCCCTCAACACATTAGTCTTTCCATAGGAAATCAGCAGTGGCCTAAAAATTGGTTATCATGCAACAACTTATTCTAACAATGTTGAAAAATACTCTTTTTTTAAGGAACAGATATTTCTGTGAATGCAAAATTAACCAAACAGAAATAGTTCCAGAACTCTCATCTAATGAAAGTCTAACCTATCCCTGTAATGAACCCAGAAAACTCCAGGGAGAATAGAATACATCTTCATTATAATCTTTACATAGAACAGTGGTTTTCTTTTTTTTTTTTTTTTTTTTTTATTTATTTATTCATACAAACACTGGGTACAGTCAGAAGCACGGAAGGGTGAGAGAATTCACCAGAGCCAGAGCAGGGAGCAGAGCAGGCAGAAGCACCAAAGTACACTGCTGAGGGGAGCAGCGGGCGGCAGGAGAGGTCTGCGCGCCATGCGGGTCCCTCCTCTGGTGGCCGGGGAGCAGCCGGGGATCGAACCGGCGCCACGGAGGCTACGGGCAGCTTCACAACCCAGCGCTCAACCGCAGCGCTACCGGGGAGGCCCTAGAACAGTGGTTTTCAATGGGGTAGAGGAGAAAGTAATTTTGTTCCTAAGATTAGGTTGTAAGATTTAGCCAATACAAATACAGGAGGCTCAGTTAAATCTGAATTTTTAATAAAGAACAAATGATTTTTAATATAAATATGACCCATTCAAAATTTCAGACATAGTTATATATTTAAAAAAACCTGTTTATTCTTTACCTAATATTTAAATTTTACCAAGACTGCTATATTTTATTCAGCAACCTATTCCTCAGGGACATTTTCATAATGTCTAGAAACATGTTTGGGGGCCAGGAGGTCTAAATTAAGGATGCGGCCAGGAATGTAGCTAAATATCTTATAGTGCATAGGACAACCCAACACAACAAAGAATTATTGAACCCCAAATGTCAATAATGTTGAAGGTGAAAATTTCTAATCTAGGATGATCTTTGAGAACATCTAATCAATCCTCTTCTTTTAATCAGAGAGGAGCAGAAAGTCTGGAGGAGTTAAGGTGGCTTGTTTTAAGCCTCACAGCTAATTACTTTCAAAGTTGGTCCAGCTTGGAGGCAAATCTAGAAAACATTTCTGTGCTGCTAGGAAATGTTACCTATTAAAGCAGATACACTTAAACTATCCAAGTGTCTTCCCTCAGTCTTCTCCAATAGAGAACATCAATCAACCCCCTGGGTGGTCTCTAGCTGGGAGACAGAAAGGGGTATAGGGTTTGGAACAAAGTTTTTGTTCAAATATTTTTCCAAATCTTTTCCCCCAACCTTAATTTTATTTATGGGAAAGGAAGGCAAGAGTGAAAAGCTGGCTTGGAATGAGATCTGATTATGTCTACTCTTCCCTAGTCCCACTTTTTCTTTGACCTACAAAGATACATTGTTTGAATGTTTGAGAGAGTTTACTTGCCTTATTTAAGAATCTCCCTGCTCCTGGATGTGGGAAAATTGTTTAAATAGAAACCAACCCCAAAAAAATTACTAAGTATTACAAAAGGAAAATGAAGGCATTGATGAAACCTTCTAGAGATTATTTGGGGGATGGCCAAATGTCAGAGGCCTGTGAAATAACACGGAGAGCGGTGTACTGAAAATGTATTCATACGTCAATTCTTGCCACATACGGTTTGCTTGGAGGCCCCAAAGCAAGCAACATGGCTCATCTGAGTAAAGAGCTAGCCAAGATAATCTAATGACCTAAGAATCCAATGACACTATACACTGTCTCTGATCCTGTTTGGTTTTATTTTAACAGTCCAATTTTTATTGCTTCTCTTTTGTGAGTGTCTAAAATGACTCCCTGTTGCTGCTTACTGAAAATTTCTCTTAAATTATGAGTTGAGGTTTTATAAATGTAGTTTTTAAAATATTCATTCAGCATGCTATTAATTATTAGTATGAATTTTTGGCAGCACCAGACTAAAGAAGAATAATTGCTTCAACCACATTATCTAACTGAGGAAATACCCATGGTACTAAGATAATTTTTGTATGAAACAAAAAATGAATTTAAAAAGTGCATATCTTATTGGAGATATTGGTACGATTTTCTCACATCTTTCCCAGTCCCTTCAGCCCCATTATTCACTCATTCTTTTCACTTTGAAAAGAATTACAACTTTGTCATTAATGTTGCCCAAATCAGGCCTGGTACACCTAAACTCTGAACCAATTGCTTTTTTAAATTCTCTTAGAAAAGCCATCCTCTCATTGTTATTCCTTATGGACACATGATTTGCAATTATTTTTTTGTTGATTCATTGATTTAACAGGAAAGCATTTCTACTGCAGGATCTCAATAGCTTCTCAATAGACAGTAGTACCTGTCTCAATATAAAGGCTTCCCATACACTTTGCATTCTCAAGAGAATTAGGAGATAATTTTCAAAATTCTCAAAGCACTTACGTATTTCCTAGAAGCCAACTATCCCAAATATTTACATTCATCACTTCACGTAAGTTATTATAAACTATTCCAATCACATACTATTTTGAGAAAGCAAATGCAACTTACTCCTGGTTCTAATTTTTATCTCATTTGGGAAAACATTTGGTTATCACACAACCAATAGAGATGGCAGTGTCCTGTAACTGAGTCTCCACAGTTTCTTCTGCCACTGCTCTTGACCTAAAAGTCATAGAAAATCTCCCCAGTCAAGTAAGTTAAGAACATGTCTAAATGTTCTTTGGTTGGAACCACAAGTATTTACTGCAGTCTCCACAACTACAAACTTCCTCAGGAAGTTTAAGGAACCATCAAGTTAATTAGAATTATTGAGATGTCTTTGTTAAATCTCAGCAATGATTTATCTGAGATGAATGATTTAAAGGGATGGAGACAGTCTCCCCAGAATTTAACACCCTTTGGATAAAATCATCTTTCCACCATTTTAAAGACATTTAGCTCATATACACCTTTTTGATGTATAAGATCATTTAATGTACATTTATGTACTTAAATATTAATATTTGATATTAATATCAAATAAATTTAATATTGTTCTGAGGAAAATCTATCATGTCCTAAAGCAAACAGTTGAATTTTATCAAGGAATAATATTAGATATTAAGTAATTTCTGTAGTTGAGAATTCATTATCAATAAATTATTTTACAAAATAAATAGCTTAGAATTTCAGTTATTTTAGGGGGAAATAATTATCAGAATTATTGATTATGGCTTTAATTCTCCCCTGAGGCTTAATTTAACACCCACATGAAAAATGCCCCTTTTGGAAGTGGGAATTCATCCTCTAATTCTGAAATTCTATTGCAAATCTCATTTAAAAATAATGTGTTTTTATACATCTCATCTCAGAAGATAAACAAGGCAATATGGACAAAAGACACTATAAAAGGATTCAATAAAAACTTGAGCTTTTCTGGGTGCTACAAAAAAAAAAGCTGTTGAATAGAATGCTAGTTAGGTTTTATTCCAGCTTTGGTGGTCATGATTTGTTTATAAAAGAAATAAATCATGTTGATAAAAATAGAACTGGCCCGAGCAAGCTGATTTATGAAGAAATATTTAGTACTTTCAAATTTTTATGTGGTCAAGATGTTGTACATGACTCAAGTAAGGTTTACTAGAATGACTCCCATGCACTATCTTTCCTATCTGATCTTTCAGTTTGTTACAGATATCTCATCAAATCTAATTCCATGAAATCAAGTTTCTCCAACTCTTTAAATCTGGACTGTAGAGAACCTTAGCCCACAAAACAATGCCTATGTGTTAGGCATTGCTCTAAACAAAATGAACTTATATCACTATCAGAACTACCTTACAAAGTAGTATCATTGTCATTGTCATTATCAAGATCTGAGGCACAGAGAAGTTAAGAAATATAGGTAACATTTCTCTGCTAAAATTTGAGCCAGGGCCTCCCCTGGTGGCGCAGCAGTTGAGCATTGGGCTGCGAAGCTGCCCGCAGCCTCTGCAGCTCCAGTTCGATCCCCAGCCACCAGTGAGAGTCCCACATGGCGTTGCAGACCTCTCCTACCGCACCCACTGCTCTCTTCAGCAGTGTATTTAGTCACTCTGCCTGTTCTGTTCCCCGCTCTGGCTCTGGTGAGTTCTCTCACTCTTCCGAGCTTTTGACTGTACCCAGTGCTTGTATAAATTAATTAATTAATTAATTAATTAAAATAAAATTTGAGTCCAGATAGCTGGACTCAAGAGTCCATTCTTTTACTGCCTCTCTTGATAGAAAAACATTTATTTTTCCTTTGCTCAAAATTATGTTTACACATATATTTTTAAATGGGATCATAGGTATTTTTACTCAACATAGCATTATGAGTATTTTTCAAAGCCATCATAGAGCAAAAAGAAAAACTAAGCCTATAGTTCTCAAAGTACAGAAACAACGGAGATGTTTCCTGATTGCGACAATTTTCCCTAGGAAGCTTGCAATTTGAGACACACACACTGTAGGAGAATCAACCCTGCACTAAAATTTCAACCTTAGGTCCTAGGGACATAAAGCAATTATTTAATTTTTCTGGGCCCCTTTTCTACACTGATTTCTTAAATGAGCATGTTCAATTAGGCAATCTCCAGATTCCATGCCCTAAAGTGCTTGTGTACACATTCAGAACAACAAACATTCAAAGATTCTTACTGAATGCCACTTTCACAAGAGTACATACATGCATGTGAGATACATGCTCAGTGGCAGAGAACACAGGGTATGAGAGATGAGGTGTGGTAACAGAAGTATTTTCTCAAAGGCACCTACAAGACTTTCAAGTGAATATCACAGCACATACAAAGGCATAGCAGTCCCTGAGATAGTCAGATGTAGGTGTGTTACTCTAAGTGCCCTTTCTAGCAGTGCATCTTTACCTCAACTGACTGCCTTCAGTCACCTGGTTAATATCCACATCTGGGAAAACCTCTCTTACTGCTTCTCTTTCTCCCCTTAACAACTATGAAACCCACATGAATCTGCCTATTCTGAACATCTCATGTCTTTAAGGCCTAGCTCCAAATATGTTCCAATGGAAGGTGATATTTAAAATTTTTAAAGACCAACCACAATTGATGCCAGTTGTAGCATTGACATTCAACCCCTTCTAGCATTAATGTATGAACCTTTAGTTTTTGAACTGTGGGGGAGGCATATAGAATCCCAGGGAGGACCTCACTGCAGCAATGGCAGGGTCACACTGGTCCAACAAAAAGCATACTGGCTCAACAAGAACGGGTAACGGGCATAATCATATTGTCCATCCTGACATGTACCAACTTAACATCAACAAAAATATTATAACTGAAAATAAGATAAAATGTTTACTGATAAATCACACATACATGTATGTATGTATATGTACATACACATATCAATAGAGAACCTTTGCTTAAAAACACCCTTTCCTCCCTCACTCTAATAAATTCTCTCAAACTAGAGGCAGAACTACTGCAAAGACTGTTTTTATTCTCCTGTCACTTATGGCTTCCTGGAGTGCAGAGATGGCTCAGTTCATAAAGTTGCCTCCATCCCTTCACTCATTCCACCTTGATAGGCACCATTTCAGCAGCTCCTTAGCTCCAGTACATCCACTGGGTTCACAGCATCTCAAGAACAGTTTAGATGGACGTGGGGATTAAAGACAATGGCTACTCAGACAAGTGTTTATTTCTCATTGCCACTACTTCCTCTATATGTGAGAATTTTCCAGCAGCAAAAAAATTTTTAAATGTTCACTTTATAGGTGAGAAATGCCAAGTTGAAATATTTGGTTCTTGGTAGGGAGCAAGCAAATGAGATCCATGAGAGAAGAACATGCCTGAGAGCAAAAGGTCTTAAGGCCAGTGTCTGTCTGCATTTAGTGCCAAGTACTGGAGCATGGACTGCTGCTCTCAGTGCACAATTCAAGCTCGCTATTGCGCTCTTTGTATGTCTCACAGTTCCTTCCTCTAAATTATAATGCTATGGAAAAAGATATTTAATTTATGCATTTCAACCATTTCCTAGCACTTGCCATTCAGTATACAAAATCAGCATTAAATGACTGAATTATCTTGTTCTGTTATAACCTAATTTGTGGGAGGAGGTGGGAGAGGGGTGACACTAAAGAGAAAGAAAAATAATAAGCTAATTACATTCAAGTGTAAACATACCTAATCTTTTTTTTAACAAGACAGCAAATTGCAAATAGACTGGATGAGAATTTTTCCTGTTAACTCACATGATTCACTGAAACTTCTAAAGCTTAAATAGCTTTCAGGGTAGCAAAACAAGGGGCCACTATAATATATTTGACCTGGAAAACAACCAAAGATAAGAGTCTTAACTAAAGAAAAATATTAGTAAAGCATTATGCAAACAATATACTTCAACCCAGAATAAGCTATCTAATGTTTTTTATCTTAGTTTATTCAGATTAGTTTCTTTATATTCATAACCCTAACTTAGATTTGGTCAACTTTTCTGCATCACTTTATTTTCTTATCCAGGGATGTCTGCAAATGGTCAAGTATCTGAAAGAAAGTGTTAACTGAGTTATTCACATTAGGACTGTGCTTACTTCACACAGGTTAAAAACAAGGAGAGAAAAGAGGGCACAGCTGAAAATATTGCTATGTTTCTGAGGCTTTTTGTAAATCCACATTTTATGAAATAAAACCATGGAACTGTATCATGATGCCTAAATATTAAAAGGAAATATAATGCTTCACAGAAGTCATTCTGGCACAGATTTGGTCTGCCCTTAAGAATACAAGACATCAGATCCTTGATGTCATTTTTTAAGATTATAAAGCTCTATGATTTTGATTAACTTGATTTTTAGAACTTAGGCCTAATGCTCAAATAATTATATTTAATTATTACATAAGATTTTTTAAATGAACAGTAAGATTTTCTTTCACATGACTTAAAAAAGGAAATTATACATAAATAATTAAAATATATTTAAAGTACAGATGTTTGAGTTTAACCATCAAAGGATGTTACGGGAGTTGGAGGGGAAAAATACCAACATATGTCCCAACATGGCATTGATATTAACAAATAACCCTAAAGTGCTTTCTGCAAAAATAACAGAAAAACTCTACACACTAAATAAATATCCATACCTGCCAGGAAACATTTTCTTTTTTCTTTTTTTAAATTTTTTTAAAGATTTATTTATTTATGCATACAAGAATGGGGGTACAGGCCAGAGGTGTGGGGGGTAAGAGGTTTCACCAGAGACAGAGGGGAACAGGCAGATTGACTGAAATACACTGTTGAGGAGAGCAGCGGGAGAGTCAGGAGAGGTCTGCTGTGGCCATGTGGGTTGCTCCCTAGCAGGGGATCGAACTCATGCTGCAGTGGCTGCGGTTAGGTTCATAGGTTGTGTCTTAACCCCTTGCGCTACCAGGGAGGCCCATACATTTTTTTTTAAAGAAAAAATTAATGCCTGGACATTTTTTGAATTTTGCAAAGCAAAATTTATAGACAGATTTTTCTCCTAGCTTATGTTAATGAACAAAATAATGACATTTTTATGCTACCTCGCAGCCAGCCAATTCACACCTTCTTATGTACAAAAACTTACAGTTCATTAACAGTGAATACATTTACTTACCTATAAAAACACTATTTCCATCCCAGATTGTTCTTTCAAATCTGTACTGCTAACCTCTAACAGACACACCAAACCTCTTAAACGCAATTCCTGCTTTTCCCTTTGAACTGCTCCTCCTCAGACCTTCCTATCTGGTAGGTAACTCCATCTATGTACTTGCTAGACTCAAGAGTTTGAAATCACACCTGACCACTCCTTTTGTCCAATGTTCCCATTCAGTTCACCCAGATATCTTACAGCAGTAATTACAAAGTGTATAGGATCTGATTAGTTCTGATCACTACCATTGCTAAGACCCTAGACTTAGTCACCATCATCTTCCACCTCAATGTTGCAACAACCTCCAGCTAGTCTTCTTACTTCTGTCCTTGTCCCACTACAATGTCTTCTTAACACAGAAGTTTGACTGGTCTTTTTTTTTTAAAGATTTATTTATTTATGCATACAAGAATGGGGGGACAGGCCAGATGCGCGGGAGGGTGAGAATTCACCAGAGACACAGCGGGGAACAGAATAGGCAGACGACGAAATGCGCTGCTGAGGGGAGCAGTGGACAAGACAGGAGAGGTCTGCTGTGCCATGTGGGACCCTCGCCGGTCAGCCAGGATAGAACCGGTGCTGCAGAGGCTGCGGACATCTTTACAGCACATTCTCTCTCAGAATAAGAGTCAAAATTCTTACAATTGCTTACATGACCCTACTTGATTTGTGTGTTACCTCTCAAACCTCTTCTCCAACTACCCTCTTGATCACTCTGCTCCAATCCACATCTTGCTATTACTTGAACATGACACACATGACTTAGGCCTGTGTCCTAGCTGTTTTCTCTGACTGGAATGTTCTTAGCCCAGATGGCTTACTGTCCACCCTTCTAAAGTCTTAATTCAAACGTCACCTTCTCAGAATAGGGTACATGTGTCCTGAGTACCCTATTTGAAATCATAATTCTCATTTCTCTAACCACACCCAGCACTTTTAATTCCTCTAGCCCTGTTTTATTTTTTATAACATTTATCACTTTAAAACTTGTGATATTATTTTCTTATGAATTGTGTTAATTATTTACAATATCCCCCAATTCTTGGCATGTACGTTCCACAAGAGAATTTATCTTTGTCTTTTTTTGTTCATTCACATATCCCAAGAACCTGAAACAGTATCTGGCACATGGGACACTGGATAAATACTTGTTGAAATAATTAATAGATGCATGGATTCATTACTTTATCAAACAGCAGAAATTCACTGCTAGTCTTCATTTATGTATCAATTCATACATCCATTCATCAACAATTTTATAACTTACTAAGTACCTATTCTGTATTCCATATGTATTCCATACTCAATTTTCCCATTAGACAATCTGATAATTAAAACTGGGATCACATTTCATGTACTAACATACAAAGATAAAGTTGGGATGGAAAAGATCTAAAATTAAGATTTTATCTAGTTACCACTATCAAATAGAGTTTTCCATAATGATAGAAATGGTCTGTGCTGTCCAGTACAGTAACCACCAGCCACATGAAAATTTTAACACTTTAAGCGCAACCAGTATGATTGTAGAACTGATGTTCATGTTAACTGATTTAAATTTTTTTAAAGATTTATTTATTTATTCATACAAGAACTGGGGTATAAGCCGAAAGTGCAGGGGGGTGAGAGGATACACCAGAGAGAGGAGGGAGCAGAACAGGCAGATCTACTGAAATACACTGTCAAGGGGAGCAGCAGGTGAGGCAAGAGAGATCTGCTGCACCATGTGGGTTGCTCCCTGGCCTGCCGGGGATCGAACTTGTGCTGCAATGGCTGGTGATAGCTTGATAGCGCTGTCTATAACCCCTGCACCACCAGGGAGGCCCCTGTGGCTATCACAGGTGACTCTAGTTCATCCCTCTGCCTACACCTAGGGCTATAGGACACCTACTCTATCTCTAAGATACCCAAGGTATGTTGTTAACTATACATTTTTCCTCAGAAAAGATGGTTAACAGGGGCCTCCCCTGGTGGTGCAGCTGTTGAGCGCTGGGCTGCGAAGCTGCCCGCAGCCTCTGCAGCGCCAGTTCGATCCCCGGCCACCGGCAAGGGTCCCACATGGCAGGACAGGCCTCTCCTGCCAGGCCCAATGCTCCCCTCAACAGTGTATTTCGTCACTCTGCCTGCTCTGTTCCCCGCTCTGGCTCTGGTGAACTCTCTCACCCTCCCGCGCTTCTCACTGTACCCAGTGCTTGTATGAATAAATAAATAAATCTTTTAAAAAAAAGATGATTAACAGCTAGCTACCATCCCTTGTTAACTATCCTTTCTGAGAATCATGAGTATGTCTTCTTTCACAATTAGTATTTTTGCCAGCCTAAGATAAAATTTTTATATCACATTTACTGATTTATAAAATATGAAATCTTTTAAAATTTATTCTCTGCAAATATCCCATACTTCACAACTTGCATAACATAATTTCCTTTACTTTAAATTTTTATTTTATAGCTTTATTGAGACACTATAATTGATATATAATAAGCTATCCCTATTCCAAGTGAATAATTTGATGAGTTTTAACATAAGCATATACCATGCAACCATCACCATTCATGATGCAATTTAATACTAAGAAGATCAGAACCACTACTCACCCAGAGGACAGCATTGTGTAAGTTAAAGATAAAGGGGGCTTTCATCCAACAAAAGCTTTCCTATGCCAGGATACACAGTATAGTGAAAAATAGTGACTTCTACTTCGGCTCTCATCTACTCCACAGCTAGTTCTTTCACACAGTGAATGACATACACAACCATAAAAGGCAGTCCAGAAAACTGGTCTGATAAACTCACTTTAAAAATTTCCTTCTCAGGTTTTCAAGATCATACCCTGGCTTCCATTTTAAGGTAGTGAGTGGGAATAGACTTTAGTCTTCTCTTCCCACAGCAAATCCTTAATATTTTAGAAAGAATTTTTTTAATCCATATCACTGGAACATATTATTGACCTTGGAGAAAACACTGGAAGACAGAAAGGAGATGGAACTTAAAAATTATTTCAAACCACAACCCAAAACAGGAATAGAAGAGTGCTGCCCAAAATGTAGGGAATGGCTATCAAGGAGCAGAGGGAGTTCAGGGCCAACTATGTGATAGCTAGAGATCTAGTATGATAAGTTAAGAAGATTGCACTACACACATTCCCTTCCAACTGAGGCCACCTTTTGAGTCAAAGAGCAGAAATAATGTTAGTTGCCTCCATGGAAGCAATGAATGTAGGAACTAAGATCAAAGAAATAAAGCATCATCCTGAATGCCCTGGTGCCGGAGCTACCCAAAGCAATGAGACACTAGACACTAGATTCTAGACTCTGAGCCATTCTGCCCAGTGTCATCCCTATTTTTTCCACACGTTCTTAAAAATAGGATGAACTACAAGTTCTAGCAGCATTCTGTCCATCTATAAGCTGCTGCAAGAACACATACAACAGACACACTCATAAGGAATTTCCACAACAATACAAATACTGGTAAGAATCATTAAGCATCAATAGAAGACCACTACCACTAAAGTCAAATAAAATAGAGTTCTTGGTTTTAAAACCAAGTAAAGAAATTGTACCAGAACTAACAAAGAAGTCAGAATTTTAGAATAAGTATAATTCATATCCACAGATATTTCAGACAATATTAAATCTACAGCAAATGATCAATTGAAAAGCACAGCTATTAAAATTGTGATCATTGAAACAGAATACTTAATGAATAGGTCAAATAACAGAATGGATACAAAGAACAAATTGCAAAACTAGAATGTTAAGCCAAAAAATTCTTCTAGAATGCAATAAAAAATGATGAAAGACAATAAAGTATAAAATAAAAGTTAGGAATCATATAAAATAGAGCCAAATATTCAATCACTCATCTAATGAAGTTACTAAAAGAGGTATTAAGAGTAATGAAGGAAGGCAATACATACCCAAGTCACAATTTAAGGACTAACCATGAGCCAAGTAATATGAAGATTTTCAACACACCTATTCATTATATCACCATTTAAAAAGACCAAGAATAAAGGAAACAAATACTAAAATCTTTGGGAAAGGAAAAACAACGGTCTACAGAGAGTCTTCTACATCATGAATAAAAAAAAAAAGGAGCAAAGGGAAAATGTTCAACTCATAATTTTATACACAACTAAGCCATCATTTAAGAATGAAGAAGAAACAAGAAGGAACCAGTAGGTTCACCATCTACAACATCTCTTTGAGATAATTATGCTACCCCAAATAAAAATACAGTAATTAGGAAACTTTGATAGTAGTGGTGAACAGATAAATCCATTAAGTAACATTGTTTTTTTTTTTTTTTTTTTTTTTTTTTTTTTTTTTAAATATTAAATTTTATTTTTATATTCCCCCATACAATTGCAAACGCCCCATTCTGACCCCAATCCTTCCCCTCCCGCCCCCCACCCCCAAAAAGTGTCTCTGGTTCATAGTTTTTTGTTGATTTTGATTTTCACTTTCTTATATTCATTTTCCTGGTCCCTTATTTAAGTTTTCTAGATTCCTGCTATGAGTGAGACCATCCGGTATTTTTCTTTTTCTTTTTGGCTTATTTCGCTGAGCATGATCCCTTCCAGTGCCATCCATGTTGCTGCAAATTGCATGTGTTTATCTTTTTTGAATGCTGAGTAATATTCCATGGTATATATGTACCACATCTTCTTGATCCAGTCATCTATTTTTGGGCATTTGGGTTGTTTCCAAAGCTTAGCTATTGTAAACAGTGCTGCTATAAACATAGGAGTGCAGGTGCTCTTTGGAATTGATGTTTCTGTGTCCTTTGGGTAAATACCTAGGAGTGGAATTGCTGGATCATATGGAAGCTCTATGTTTAGTAGGTCCAGAAATCTCCACACAGCTCTCCATAGTGGTTGGACCAGTTTGCACTCCCACCAACAGTGCACAAGAGTTCCTTTTTCTCCACATCCTCGCCAACATTTGTTGTTGCTAGTTTTTTTAATATGTGCCATTCTCACTGGTGTGAGATGGTATCTCATGGTAGTTTTGATTTGCATTTCCCTGATTACAAGTGATGTTGAACATTTTTTCATATGTCTGTTGGCCATTTTCATTTCCTCTTCAGAGAAGTTTCTTTTTAGCTCTTCTGCCCATTTTTTGACTGGATTATTTTCTTTGTTGTTGCTGAGTCTCATCAGCTCTTTGCAGATTTTTGTGATCAGTCCTTTATCATTAGTGTTGGGTGCAAAAATGTTCTCCCAGTTGGTGGGGTTTCTCTTTGTTTTTGTTATTGTCTCTTTTGCTGTGCAGAAGCTCTTTAATTTGATGTAGTCCCAGCTGTTTATCTTTCTCTTCACTATCACTGCTTTGGGTGATGTGTCTGTAAAGATGTCTTTGATGTGCAAATCCCGTAGTGTTTCGCCTATATTTCCTTCTATGTATTTTATGGTTTCAGGTCTTATGTCTAGTTCTTTAATCCATTTTGAGTTGATTTTTGTGTATGGTGTGAGGTAGTGGTCAAGCTTCATTCTTTTGCATGTAGCGACCCAGTTTTCCCAGCACCATTTATTGAACAAACTTTCTTTGCTCCAATGCATAGTCTTTGCTCCTTTGTCAAAGATTAGTTGACCATAAATCTGTGGGTTTATTTCTGGATTTTCTATTCGATTCCATTGGTCTGTATGTCTGTTCTTGTTCCAATACCATGCAGTTTTGATGATTATGGCTTTGTAGTATAGTTTGAAGTCTGGGAGTGTGATGCCTCCATTTCCTTCTTTTTTTTTCAGTAGAGCTTTGGCTATTCGGGGTTTTTGGTGATTCCATATGAATTTCATCAATAATTGTTCTATTTCTTTGAAGAATGCCATTGAGATTTTGATTGGAATAGCATTGAATCTGTATATTGCTTTTGGTAGGATGGCCATTTTAATAATGTTTATTCTTCCAATCCATGAGCAGGGGATGTCTTTCCATTTCTTTGTGTCTTCTTCTATTTCTTTTAACAGTGTTTTATAGTTTTCTTTGTATAGGTCCTTTACCTCTTTTGTTAGATTTATTCCCAAATATTTGATTTTTTTTGTTTCGATAATAAAAGGGGTGGTTTTTTTGATTTCTTCTTCTTCAGATTTATTGTTTGTGTATAGGAAGGCTACTGACTTTTGCGTGTTGATTTTGTATCCTGCCACTTTACTGAATTGATTGATGAGTTGAATTAGTTTTTCTGTGGAGATTTTGGGGTTCTCTATGTATATTATCATATCATCTGCAAATAGTGATAGTTTGACTTCTTCTTTTCCTATTTGGATTCCTTGGATGTCTTTCTCTTGTCTTATTGCTCTGGCTAGGACTTCCAGTATTATATTGAAAAGCAGTGGTGAGAGTGGACATCCTTGTCTTGTTCCAGATCTTAATGGAATTGCTTTCAGCTTTTCACCATTGAGAATGATACTGGCTGTTGGCTTGTCATAGATGGCCTTTATGATGTTGAGGTATGTTCCTTGTATCCCAAGAATTTCAAGGGCTTTTATCATGAATGGGTGTTGCACTTTGTCGAAAGCTTTCTCAGCATCTATTGATATTATCATATGGTTTTTATATTTCTTTTTGTTGATGTGTTGGATAACGTTGATTGATTTTCGGATGTTAAACCATCCTTGTGCCCCTGGAATGAATCCAACTTGGTCGTGGTGAATTATCTTATGGATACATTGTTGGATTCTGATAGCTAAAATTTTATTGAGGATTTTTGCATCAGTGTTCATTAGGGAGATTGGCCTATAGTTTTCCTTTTTTGTGTTGTCCTTATTCGGTTTTGGTATTAGTGTAATATTGGCTTCATAGAACGTGTTTGGTATTGTCCCTTCCTTCTCAATTTTTTGGAAGAGTTTGTGAAGGATAGGCACTAATTCGTCTCTGAATGTTTGGTAGAATTCATTTGTAAATCCATCAGGTCCTGGGCTTTTGTTTTTGGGAGGTTTTTAATTACCATTTCAATTTCGCTGCTTGTAATTGGTCTGTTTAGGTGTTCTATTTCTTCTTTATCTAGCTTTGGGTGATTGTAGAGTTGTAGGAATTTGTCCATCTCCTCTAGATTGTTGAACTTGTTTCCATATAACTGTTCATAGTAGTTACTGATTATTCTTTTGATTTCTGCTGTGTCCGTTGTGATTTCTCCTCTTTCATTTATGATTCTGTGTATTTGTGCTTTCTCCCTTTTTTCCTTTGTGAGCCTGGCTAGGGGTTTGTCTATTTTATTGATTTTTTCAAAGAACCAGCTCTTGGTTTCATTGATCTTTTGGATTGTTTTTTTAGTTTCAATTTCATTTATTTCTGCTTTGGTTTTTATTATTTCTTTTCTTCTACTGGTTCTGGGGTTTTTTTGTTGTTCTTTTTCTAGATCTTTGAGCTTCGAGATTAGGTTGTTTCTTTGAGTTCTTTCTTGTTTTTTGATGTGAGCTTCTATTGCTATATATTTTCCTCTTATTACTGCTTTTGCTGCATCCCATACATTTAGGATATTGGTGTCCTCCTTGTCATTCAATTCAAAGAATTTTTTAATTTCTTCTTTGATCTCCTCGTTAGTCCAGTGGTCTTCCAGTAGTGTGGCTTTTAATCTCCATGAGGTAGGATAGTTCCTTGCCTTCTTTTTATGATTTATTTCTAGTTTGATGCCTTCGTGGTCAGAAAAGATGGTTGGTATGATTTCAATCTTGGTGTATCTGTTGATGTTTGTCTTGTGCCCCAGTATGTGATCGATCCTGGAGAATGATCCGTGTGCGCTTGAGAAAAATGTGTACTCCGTTTTTTTTGGGTTTAGTGTTCTATAGATGTCTGTTAAGCCCAAATGCTCTAGGTCCTTATTTAGAGCTTTAGTTTCTTTACTTATTTTTTGTCTTGTTGATCTATCCATTGTTGATAGTGGTGTGTTGAAGTCTCCCACTACATATGTGTTTTCTCTGATGTCTGTTTTCAGAGAGGACAACAGTTGTCTGATATATTTTGGTGCTCTTTCGTTTGGTGAGTATATGTTAATGAGTGTTATTTCTTCTTGAAGTATTGTCCCCTTAATCATAATGTAGTGACCATTGGGGTCTCTTTTTATTTTTTTGAGTTTGAAGTCTGTTTTATCTGATATAAGTATAGCTGTTCCTGCTTTCTTTTTTGGCCCATTTGCTTGTAGGATTGTTTTCCATCCTTTGACTTTGAGCCTATTTTTATCTTTTGTAGCTAAATGTGTTTCCTGGAGACAGCAAAAGGTTGGGTTTTGTTTCTTAATCCAGGCTGCAACTCTGTGTCTTTTTATTGAAGAGTTTAGTCCATTTACATTTAGAGTTAATATTGATATGTTAGCATCTGTATTTGCCATTATGTTTGTCTTTCCTTTGATTTTATTTATTTATTCTTTTAATAACTTTTTTTTTTTTTTTTGGTCTTCTTTCGTTGTTATTCGTCCCTCTGAGGTTCTGGCTTTAGGATTCCTTGTAGTATTTTTTGGAGTGGGGGTTTAGTCGCAATGAAATTCCGGAGTTTCTCTTTGTCTGGGAAGGTCCATATTCTTTCTTCATGGAGGAAAGAGAGCTTTGCGGGATAGAGTATTCTTGGTTGGCATCTGTTTTCTTGGAGTCTGTTGACTATGTCCCTCCACTCTCTCCTTGCCCGTAGTGTTTCTTCAGAGAAGTCTGATGTCAGCCTGATTGGTTTTCCTTTGAATGTTATCTGTTTCTTCCCTCTTGTCAGCTTCATTATTTTTTCCTTGTCCTGGATTCTTGGGAGCTTTACTATTATGTGTCTTGCTGTGTTTTTCCTTTCGTCGTGGAAGTTTGGTGTTCTTCTTGCTTCTTGTATATCAATTTTCAGCTCCTTCTTCTCATTTGGGAAGTTCTCTTCAATTATATCCATGAATATTTTCTCTGTTCCTACATCTCTCTCCTCTCCTTCTGGAATTCCTATAACTCTTATATTTCCTTTCCTCATGGAGTCAGATAGTTCCCGAAGTCTTTCTTCATTCTTTTTCCTTCGTACTTCTCTTTCCTTTTCTGTTTTGGTTCTTTTTATTTCTGTGTCTTCAAGATTACTTATTCGTTCTTCCATTTCATCTATTCTGCTTTCATTGCTTTTCCCAGAGTTCTTTAGTTCCTCCATTAATTCTTTGATCTCCTGCATTTCTCTTACTTCCCTCTTTAGGGACTCAATTTCCTTCTTCTGATCTATCACTTTTTTAATCATGGCAATTTTAAATTCTCTTTCTGGAAGGCTCAGAAGTTCTTCCAAGTCGCTGTCGTTGCAATCTGGGGAGTGGTTTTCTTTTTGTGGTGTGCTTCTTTCCTGAGGAGTTTTTAGGTTGCGTGTGGTTCTTCTACTCCCTACTGTCTGTTTTCTAATTTGTCGTATGCGTTGGGACACTGTGTTGCTCGGACTGACTGACATCTTGGGTGAACTTCTTCGCTCCCCTCTGGCTCTTCCAGGAGCCATCTCTGTCTTCTGGGGGAGCTTTCTGCTGGTTTTAGGCAGTTTTTACTGAAGAAATGTCCCTGTTCTCAAATGGCGAAGCGGGATGCAGTCCCTGCGCCTCCGGTTTCAGGCACACTCTTCTGCGCACCCGGTCTGCCCCGGACGTGGGTGCCTGCTCCCTCTGTGGGCTCAGACTGCTGGTCGGAAGGGGCCTGGCGTGGAATAACTTCCCGGCTGGCCACTGGGTCCTCCAGAAACCTTCTGCCCTTTTCAAGCAGACTTAAGAAATGTCCTGTTTTATAGGGTGTTAGTGACTTTTTTTTCCCTGGTCGCTAGGTGGCGCCAGAGATCTCTCCTATTGTCCTTGGGGGGCTGTTTTTCGCCTCCCCCCACCCCGTGGGACAGAGAACAGAGCGGGAATGGTAGGGTACACCTCAACAGCTTTGGGGTGCTGTGTCTGCCTTGTGCCCCACCGTCGTGGAGAAACCACGCCCCGAATTTTCGTGCCCCGGGTCTCAGTTCAAAGCCCTCAGGTCCAGGACGCGGGCTGTAGCCCAGTTCAGTGGCGCGGGAATGGCGCCTTTTGCACCGCTCCCGTGCCTGGGCGCCTGGTTCCTGCTTACTCAGGGAGGGACCTTCACCTCAGTGAGGACCTCCGTGCGTCTCCCCGCAAGCCTAGGTCGTCTCCCCGCAAGCCTAGGTCGCAGGCGCGGGGACCTGGGCAGCCGCGATCCGGTCTGCACTTGCTTTTCAAGCGCGCCAGGCGCGCCGCGTTTCCCGCGCAGGCTTACCGGCAGCCCGGGCTGTGTGCGCGTCTCCCGGGGTCTTTGTTCTTCTCTAATGGCGCCCGGAGCCGTTCGCTCACCGCCGCGGCGGATCCTGCAGGGTTCGCCTCAGCTCCCGTTCACGGGGTGTGGTGGCTGCAATAGTTCCTTTCCGCTCACAGTCCCGCTTGCTGCGTCGTTTGTTCTTGTTGGTTGTTTTGGTTTGTTGTTTCCTCCTCTCTGCCGGTCGGAGAGTGCCGCCTCTGTGGGCGGGGGAGGGGAGCAGGGTTCTGCGCTTCCCTCCCTTCTAGTCCTCTTTTATGGCCACTTTCTTCTTCGGGCAGTTCGCTGGCGTCACCCGTTTATCTTCTGTGTCCCAGTTCTCACTGGGACCTGCCGCTTTTCCTCCCTATTCACTTTTTTTAATGGGAGATCTTACTCGCAGCGTCTCCTCGCCGCCATGTTGCTCCAAGTAACATTGTTAATCCTTGTTGATTAAATTGATTTTTAAAGCAATGGTAATTTTAAAATAGCAATGCAGCTATTTTATGGACTATGGTAGAGGATTATTGGGGCTTTGGTTATGGGCAACACACATTTGCTTTGGTGTGATAACATGTATTTATAGAGGTGTGGATGATGAACCATTAAAACATATACAGTGTTGTAAACCAATGCTATTTCAATAACATAAAAGAAAAACATAGAACTAAAAGTCCAAAGAATGTCAGCATAGGAACAAATGGTAATAAATGGTAATGGTAATGAAAGGAAAAGGGAATTAAAGTGAATATTCCAAGTAAAATTAAATCATACAGAGATGGTGTTATTATTCAATGAATGTAGGGAGAAACTGATTAACGTTGACAATTAGTGGAAATATATTTAGTAATGTGTTAAAAATTGAACAATAATTACTATAAAAACACAAATATGATTTATAATTTTATAACATCAGAAAAAAATAGTAGAAGAAAATTAAACCAGTCCAAGAACGGCAGAAAAAACTTGAAACAGAATTCAGATATATAACCTCTGCCTCAACTTACCAACTCACAAAGTTTTGTAGGTAACTCATATCAAACCTTTAAGAAGATAGAAATATTTTAAACAAGCATTCATGGAAAAATATGAAAAACTAACAAGACTTTTAAATACTTTCATAAGTTTTCTAAAAATTCAAAATGAAACTGTATGAGGAAAGAAAACTATATGCCAATCTCATAAACATGGCTGTAAAATTGCTAGATGAAATATTAGAAATGTAAATTCAGCTATTAAAAGAATAATGCATTATAGCCAGACAAGGTTTATCCCAGGAATTCCAAGATGATTTTTCTAATAATGAACAACCAATGTAATTCACTAATTAACATAGTTATATGATTTAGGAGAAAATTAATTTTAATGATGCCTCAAAGATTCAGTTGTGAAGATATATATGTTGTGTGTGTGTGCTTGTATGTATGTATCAAAGCTAAAAACAAAGAGAAACTCTTAATTTGATAAAAGATATCTAACTTCAAATATAGCAAACATGATACTTATTAGAAATACTGTTTAGGGCCTCCCTGGTGGCGCAAGGGGTTAAGACGCAATCTATGATGCTCTCTGCAGCCACTGCAGCACGAGTTCGATCCCCAGCCAGGGAGGTACCCACATGGAGCCGCAGACCTCTCCTGCCTTGCCCACTGCTCCCCTCAGCAGTGTATTTCAGTCAATCTGTGCTGGAGTCCAGCTCCGACCGGGGCAGGGTCCTGGCAAGGAGGAGACAGCGTCGCGAAGTGGAGGGATGAGGGGAAGGGGGAGATGAGATAGATGAGGTAGTGAGGAGACACTGACACTTGATCAGGGTGCAGACATCTCCCGCTGAGGGTCTCAGCGGGTCTTTATTTATACATCAGAAATTGTTATTTGATCATTACATCATGCAATCATGTGATTTTACTTTTACATTGTTTTAGAAATTATTAATGATCATTAACAGTGCACAGTCCTTTTTTTTAATTTTCCCAATCTATGATTAGCTTGGTAACTTGGTTACATTATTTCCCTAGGTGATATATGTTATTCAGAAAATAGAAACAGGTGCTATATACAGTGTGACTTATGCTGTCAAGCTAAAAGATTAAACAGGCACTGTAAGATCGAGGACAGCTTCCTGTTTTCTATATAGAACCAAGGGGTCCCAGTACCATGGGAACAGTGTGTTTCTCTGGGACCATTTCACCTCCCGGGGCGCCTCAGGGCCTTCTCTAGTGGGGACTTTTACCGGGCTCAGTTCCATCAGTTCTACCAAGCGTGGTTTGTTAAAGAACTCAATGTTACTCATGGTAACTGAATTACAAATTGGAGGATGTGGAGAATTATTGGGAATTGTTTCATTATCAATAATGTTGGCAGGTACTTTTCTCAAACTACTGAGGTGTGCATTACTGAAACTGGCATTGATGCCAACACTCATTGTGTTATTCTAAAGCTTATAGAAAATTTCCATGGTTTCAATAACTGCCACAAATAAATGAAAGGAAGTAGCAGGAGCCAGCTGTGGAGTTTTCTGACTTTTCAGAAATTTCCCCCATGCCCGGATCTTGTCAGACAGCATGAGTAGCATGGCCCGCACCAAATCTAGGCTGTTCTGTGCCCTACTCTGTCTCTGGTGAATCCTCTCACCTGCCACAACTCTGGTCTGTACCCCAGTTCTTATATGTATAAATAAATAAATCTTTAAAAAAAAGAAAAGAAAAGAAATACTGTTTAAAAGCCAAGGGCAAGGGCCTCCCCGGTGGCGCAGTGGTTGAGCGCTGGGTTGCGAAGCTGCCCGCGGCCTCTGCAGCGCCGGTTCGATCCCCTGTTGCTCCCCGGCCACCAGAGGAGGGTCCCGCATGGCGCGCAGACCTCTCCTGCCGCCCGCTGCTCCCCTCAGCAGTGTACTTCGGTCCTTCTGCCTGCTCTGCTCCCCGCTCTGGCTCTGGTGAATTCTCTCACCCTCCTGCGCTTCTGACTGTACCCAGTGCTTGTATAAATAAATAAATAAATCTTTAAAAAAATAAAAATAAAAAAAAAATAAAAGTCAAGGGGCAAAACAAGAAAGTCACTGCTGCTATTCAATATCAGATTGGACATCCTAGGAATGGAATCAAATAAGTAAAACCATATCAAGTGGTATAAGTATTGGGAAGAGACTACTAGTGATTATAGAGAACATAATTATCTATCTAGAAAACTAAAGATAATCAAATGAAAAACATTGAAACTAAAAATAGAGTTCAGTAAGATGCCAAGATGAAAAATCAACATAAAAAATCAACAATTTTTTTAATACATTGGTATCACTGGTTTTTAAATGTAAATGGGGAGGGAGTTGGAGATCACATTCCCAATAGCAACAAAATTCTGAAGTCCTCAGGAATAAATTTTTTTTTAAAGATTTATTTATTTATTTATTTGTACAAGCACTGGGTACAGTCAGAAGCACGGGAGGGTGAGAGAATTCACCAGAGCCAGAGCGGGGAGCAGAGCAGGCAGAAGGACCGAAGTACACTGCTGAGGCAGGAGAGGTCTGCGCGCCATGCAGGACCCTCCTCTGGTGGCCGGGGAGCAGCCGGGAATTGAACCAGCGCTGCAGAAGCTGTAGGCAGCTTCGCAACCCAGCGCTCAATCGCTGCGCCACCGGGGAGGCCCCGGGAATAAAATTAAATAAAGCCTCTATGGAAAAAACTACAACTTAACTGAAAAAAAAAAGATAAGGTGGCCTAAATAAAGAAATTACCTGCATTCATTGATGAAAACTAAATCTTTTTAAAATGAAAATTCTTTTTCAAATTATTATACTGCCATTTCAATGCAATCTATTGAAAACACAAACACAAGCAACTTTTTTTAGAAATGTCATGAAACAGCTTTTTAAAAATTTATTAGATATATATTTTACATCATTCTTCCTTTTTGTACAATAAATGCTTTCTCCTCTCAGGTGTAGTCCCCGTAAATTCCCACCACTAATTCACCCATGCACCATCACCATAGTCCCTAACATAAGCAACTTTTTAAAGAAATTCTAAAATGTATAGAGATGATTGAAGGAACAATAGTAACTAAAGTCATTTTTTTTTAAAGAAAGAAAAGTAACTTGTCCTAATAGTTATCAAACATTATAAATCTATGATAATTAGAGCTATAAGATATAAATGTTATGAAGAAACAGAATAGAGTCCTGAAACAGATCCACATTAAAATAGGAATTTATGATAGAATGTAGGCATTAAGGTCACAGTCTCTAAATCCAGACACCTGGGTTTGATTTCTTGTTCCAGTGACTATGTGTCAATGGGAAAGTTATATGATTATTTCTTAGCCACAGTTTTCTTGTATGTAAAATAGGGAATAAGCATAGACTTAAATACTCTTATTAAAAGGACAAATACACATATATATATGTATTTTGTGTGCAATACATATACATAAAATAAGAAAAAAGTTTTTCAATCATTGAAAAAAAAGGTATAGTATTTTAAATCAATGAGAAGAACTAAATCTTTGAAAAAATTAAGTTAGCTCTTTATCTTATACCACTCACAAAAGTACAATGAAGGAAAATATTTTAAATAAGAAATTATTAGTAAAAATGTAGATAGTACATTTAAAATAATGCATGAAAGGGCAAAAGTCATAAAAGAAAATATAATTAATTTGATGATATCAAAATTTAAAACACCTGAATGACCAAAGCACTTCAAAAGTTAGAAGACCTCTGGTTCTGTCAGCAACAGACAATGCATTAAACTTCTAAAAGCTAAAAGACATGCAACATAAACAACAAAGGATTAGAATTAACAAATCATTAATGAAAAAAAAAAGCTGATCTAAATGAAAAATGGGCAAAGGACATAAACCAGTAATTCACAGAAGAAATATAAAAATAGTCAAGATTTATATAAATTGGTACTCGACCTCACTTTAATGGAGTCAATACAAATTCAATGAGTATATCCACACACAGCTGGAGGGAATATTAAACCAGTACACTCACTTGTGAGGTTTGCATAATCCATCACACCAAAATTCTATTAACATCTACTACAGAAAGATACTAAACTATGTGCACAAGGAGGCAAGTTCAAGGATCTTCATTGCAATGTTATTTGGGACACAAAAAAAAATTCAGAAGAACCTAAATATTCATAAACAGGAATGGTAAACTAAATAATTGTGCACCTTTTTTATGGAATGACATGCTGCACTTTTCTAAAATGATGTGGACCTATACATCCTGACACAAAAACCTATCTAAGCTATATTGTTACATGGAATAATGCATATATTATTTATGTTAATATACATACATAGATGGAGAAAAGACTCAAATCATATACATTGCGCAGTGAATATTGACTATTTTCAGTGAGAGGACTAAGGTTAGGGGGCATTGCAAAGGGAATAAAGAATGGGTGCTTCAGTTTAATTGGTTAAGTTCTAATTTTTTAATAGGAGCATCTATTCCTAGAAAAATTTAAGTTAACTTTAGTGTATAAATTATTTTTAATATATGTCCCAAATGTGGAAGATAAGCCATGAAGTTATAAGAAAGTATTCTAAGCAAAGTTGCTTTGAACGAATGAAGTCAGTGAAATGACAGATCTTATAAAATCCAGGCTATTTCTCCCTTTATATTTCTTCCTTTCATTGATAGTACTAGAGAATTCAAACAAACTGCATGTCACACCATTATACTTTATCCTCTGATCTTAAAAAATGAAAGGTCATCTTGAATAGCTTTATTTTTTGTGGCTATGTTTTAGATCCTGTAACACAAGCATTCTTTAATTTCTAATATGACTACTCTGGGAACAAGAGTTATTTTCTCTCTTTTTTTGAGATTTATTTTTATTTACTTATGCATATAAGAACTGGGGTGTAGGCCAGAGGTACAGGGGGGTGGTGAGAGGGTTCACCAGAAGACAGATTGGGGAGCAGAAGAGGCAGATCTACTGAAATATACTGCTGAGGGGAGCAGCCGGCAAGACAGGAGAAGTCAGCTGCACCATATGGGTTAGCTTCCTGGCTAGGAATCAAACTCACGCTACAGTGACTGGTGATAGCTTGATAGCGCTGAGACTTTCACCCCTGCACCACCAGGGAGGCCCAAGAGTCACTTTCTTAAAACAATTATAACACTTAAATGTGAATTAGCATAACAGTCTTTCTCAAGACGAAGTTCAATATTCAGTGGGAGAAGATGTTAAAGCATTGTAAGGACAGGAGGGACAACAGTGCAGGTTTTCTGATCCAGCAGACGGGGTTAAGGAGGAGTCCTAGAGAGTCCTCGGTGGCTTTTGCAGGTCTTTTATTTAGATTCACCAGGCATATGGCGGGCAGGGGTGCTGGGGGGCCGGGAGGCTGGCAGTCCTCCCAGCCCCCAGCAAATCCTCACTCTATCTAGGCTCTCTGGCGTTCTCTCCGCTTCTCTCGGCTTCACTGCTCCTTTCTCGGCTTCTACTGGCATCCTCGTGATGCTGACCTTAAAGGCCCAGTCTTAGCCCAGGTGAATCCCATCTTCCTAGGCCCAAACCCTACTCCAGGTGCCCGCCATCAGACATGCATTCAGGACCGCAGGGTTCTGTCATCCATCCTATTGGTGGGAAGGCAGAAAAGCCTGATAGTTTTTCCTTACCCTACAAGCATTACTCTTACATTGACTGTTTTATGATAGAACATTATTAAAAGAGAAACTGGATTTGGCTTTCAGAGTGAAATTAAAACTTTGAAGGCCAAATATACAAACATTTATTTCTTGATAATCACAAATGAACTATAATTAAAAACAGAACCTGACAATTTAGGGAAAATTAACTTCATGAAAATGAGGAAAGAGAATGATTCATGAATGTACTAACTTTTCTTTCTCTTTCCCTACTAGACTGCACTGATCTTTAGCTATGACATGTACAAACAAGTGGGAAAACATTAACTATGGTTAATGCAATGAATGGATTTATTTAAGAAGAAATATATAAAGAACTAAAAGCATCAAATTATCTCCATGACACATATATTGGTTCACAGAGATATAACATAAAGTACATCATAAATTTTACTTCTTCCAAACCCTGTCCCAAGCCACACAGAGATGGAAAAACACAGCACATTTCCAAAGTCATATTTTTACCTTTCTTTTCTTTTCTTTTCTTTTCTTTTCTTTTCTCTTTTCTTTTCTTTTCTTTTCTTTTCTTTTCTTTTCTTTTCTTTTCTTTTCTTTTCTTTTCTTTTCTTTTCTTTTCTTTTCTTTTCTTTTCTTTTCTTTTCTTGTTATTTCAATCTTTCTAATTAAGGTCTATACTTTAGGGGGAAGTCATGGGCACAGCAGACCACAGGCCTCTTCAGTCAGTAGAGGCTAGGTATCAAATCAGGGCTGGCAACTTTCAAACTGACTAAACTTGAGATCATCTGTTGTTTGGGTTTTTTGGTTTTTTTCCACCTTATAGGAGATCCCTGAGGAAGGATTATATCTGAATTTGCTTTGCCTTCCCCAAAGTGCCCATTTATTATATAACATTTAGGTTATTAAAAATATGTGTCAAGTAACTGAATAATAGAAACAAAATCCAATCAAAATGACTAATCAGTGGACTATCAAGAAAAGAAACTTTTTTATCAGTAATGGAAAAATAATAAGTAGAAAATTGATTTTTATAATTAAAATGGGTGCACTGAATTTCATTATATTACACTTAAAGGAAAATAATGGAGCCTACTCTGAAAGTGAAATACAAATTTGATATTAGTAGAAATTGTATCTGAAATGCTTTCCCTGATTTCATACAAGTTTCTCAGAGAAATTTCTTTATATATTTTTTACATCATTTTTCATTTTTGTACAATGTATGCATTTTTGTCATGGTTATAGTCCCCATACAATTCCCAGCCCCCCTTGTTTTCATCCTACTCCCTCCTTCCCCCCACTCTCCTATATTGTGTCTCTGGTTTATAAGGGGCCAGGAAAATAACTATAATAAAGTAAAAATTCTCAGAGAAATTTTAATGACAAAGGACTCCAAATGTGACGATGACTTAATTTTGGAAAAATCTCAATAAGGACAATGCAAAAGATTCATGGCCTTTTAACTTTCTGTACAGAAGTTGAGCATATAGGAATTGAAGAGCTGGACAACTGCTGGGCATCTAAAAGCTCTCCTGGTTAGGGCACCATGTTTTCTGCCCTTACAAAGTTACTCAGCATTATGGGGTCACTAAACACTTCCATTTGCTATTTCTGAAGGTGTTTTATACCCGCTTGCCTTCACGCCTTTCCTTCAGGATAATGAACTCTAATTAGAAAGGTAGAAAATGCTGGAATAGTTATAGAGAAAAGTAAAAATACAGCCTAAAAACTGAATTTGGCAATGTGCTGTTTCTCACAGTCTTTATGCTTTTATGTCTTACATTATGTGCCCGTGTGATGTTGACAATCCAGGCATAGTTTTCTGAATTTACTGTAAGATGAGGTGACTGAAAGGTCATTTTGTAACAGGGTGGTCCCCAGGAAAGGGGGAGGTTCCAGGTTCCCTGCCCCATACAAATGGAGGGTGGAGCTGAGCAGAAGAGAAGAAGCTGCAGAGGAGACTGAGGAAGGAAGGAAGCAGATGGAGATTCAGAAGGAGACCTGGAGGAGGCACATGGGGCCAAGACATGTGAAGAAACTACACTTGCCTTTTGGTCGTGGACTGGGTGACACAGATGTGGGTGAGAGACCCGAGGGGAGGTGACAATGGCATCTTTCATCTTGATTTTGATTTTGCTCTTTTCCTTCTGGGCTTGTCTGATTGTTTCTGACCCTTTTCTGTGGGTCCCCACTCAAAGATGCTTTAGACTTGTGGCAGGCTTTGGGGCCTTGCTCTGGGCCAGTCCCATTTGGATGGAGTTTTACCGAAGAGGGGATGGGTAACTTTGGGTGCTTGATTTAGAAACTAAATTCTTTGTCTTTCCTGTATTGTTTCCTAATTGTATTAAAGTTCCTTCCCATTAAAGTCTCATGTTTTGTGTTGATGTGGCGGATGGCAGAACCCATTTAGAATAGGCAGTTTTGCAGGGTTTAGGCTGCCCCTCTCCCTGCCCTGTAACAATTCTTCCATGTATAGCATTGGCCAGAGGCCCAAAGGCTCAAGGCCTAGCCCAAGCCTGCTTGAGATATATTTCTGCAATCACTGTAATTCTATCAACATTGGTTTACATTTAAGATGGCATAATGTGGCCTCTGCTGCCAACCAAGGCAAGATGGATGCCAGTGTGAGGGTCAGGAGGCTGCTGGGGCAGGGAACCGAATCAGTGGGAGCTGCCACTGTGCAAGTCACACCTCTCCTCCACTTCCCTCATCCCCCAACCCCTTTATTACCTCCTACCAGGAAGGCGAGATGGCTGAGGCTGGAGAAGGGGTGGCATTCCCAACAGGTTTCTAATCTACACTCACCCACCTCTGTCCTGCATAGGGACAGAGCAGAGTGGGCTAATACAGATTTAGTGCTGCAGAATGACAGCCCAGATGTAGTGGTCCAAATCATTTACAGTGAAAAATTTAGAGATGTTTATTATTAACTCTGGAATGTTCTACAGTGTGATGAAAGAAATGAAGGCACTTTTAAACTAACCAGAGGAGCTATCAGGTTAAATACAGCCAATTACATAGTGAGGCATTTTTGGAGTTTTCTTAAAGTCACTTCAAAAGGATCTATATGAACAAACGAACTACACCACCACAATTACTGAGGAAAAGCACCAAAACTATCGAGTTTGGCATCATAGATGAGTATTACTGGAATGGCTAAATGATCCATCTCAGGAGCTTGAATTTATTGCTGGTATTCTTAATCAGGGGGCAAAGAATTATCATAAATGACAACATCAACAATGGGTTATTCGGTAATTTAAACTTTGGGATAATGACCTGAAATATGCAGGCCAACTTCTCAAAGAGAGTGTGAGAAATAACTGTGTAAAACTAAAGATAGTCCATAATTTCTAACTAGCACTAGCAACAATGATATTGCTGTTTTGAAAAGAGAAATCCAGTACATTCTGGAAAGGATCAAACCAGTACCACACAAAGTGTATGGAAATATTTGAGAGAGGTTTTGCAAGATCTTGGTTTTTCCAAATATCCCAATCTGTTAAATCAATTCTTGATTTACAACCAAGTCAGAGTTCTCCCTATATAATTGCCTTTCTTTGATATCAAGACATGCTAGAAAACCAATGTGACAAGAAGGATGTTCTTAATAAAGCATTAAAGATATGTGAAATCTTAGCTAAGGAAAGGGGCACCATAAGAAAGGAATGTTTGAGATATATTAGAAGATCCCTTCAAAGCAAACTCAGCACAGCAAGTGGCCCAACAACAAATGTACAGCAGTAACAGCATCTAGAAGAACTTGTGGAATGCTTTTTTTTAAAGATACTCTAATGCAAGAGTTGAAACCAAGATTAACCATTTCCTCTGCCTGTGGTGTAGAAAATGCATTACACAGGGTAATTCTTTTTAACAAAAGCTAAATGTGACGCTTCCTTGAGATGTAAATCTCCCAGTGTGTGCCAGTGACAGGGCCACACCTCCTGAGGGAGGAGACATGGAGCTGGGCCTCCCAGGCTGGGCTGCCCTGCTGCCTCCCACTCCAGCCTTCTGCTGCCCCATGCGCTGAAGGAAGGGAAGACCAGGTGACTTTGAAAGTCCTGTGTGCCATGGTCCTTTTGTTTCAGACAACAGCAGATAACTGAAAGAGCGCCAATTCCCTTTGCTTGGCAGCTCCAACAGAAAATAACACTCTCAAAAATTTTACCACAAAAGAGTACTAGGATTCCTATTATGACTCCCACAATCTCTGGAAATTTTCCACTTCTGAACTTTCTGCTTTTGTTCACTTTCCTGGAGAATCCTGCCCTGGGGGCATCCTCCACATCCTCCACCTGCCCTCGTACACATGTACACATGCAGAACCAGCCCGCAGTCCTGACCCTCAGCTGTGGTCTAGGGTGTGCCTTCCTCACAGAGGCTGTGCCCTGTCTCTGCTCAAACCACTCTATAATTACAGAGTGCCCAGCTGACTGGTGAACTGCTTCTTCCTTGCACTTCACTGTTTATTATATAAGTTGTATTTTGATATGATCCTATAAAATTTCATCCCACTATCAGTTTGGACCAACATACATACAGTTTTGGCATTATGTCCTCCAGAAAATAGCTTATTAAAGGCTGAGTTTAAATGGAATATTGCTCATATATCTGACCATGCAAACTAATCCACAGTAACTTAAAAACAATTTCAACTTTTTTTCTTATTCAACGATATTTATTGTTGAAATTTAAAATCACACATTTATCTTCCCAAAGAGAAGAGGCCATGATTAATGTCTAGAATATAGTCTTGGGGCCTCCCCGGTGGCGTAGCGGTTGAGCGCTGGGTTGCGAAGCTGCCCGCGGCCTCTGCAGTGCCAGTTCGATCCCTGGCTGTTCCCCGGCCACTGGAGGAGGGTCCCACATGGCGCGCAGACCTCTCCTGCCGCCCGCTGCTCCCCTCAGCAGTGTACTTCGGTCCTTCTGCCTGCTCTGCTCCCCACTCTGGCTCTGGTGAATTCTCTCACCCTCCCGCGCTTCTGACTGTACCCAGTGCTTGCATAAATAAATAAATAAATCTTAGAATATAGTCTTGTAATTTTTGCAACAGAATCTTAACATAGATCTTTTTGTAATAAATTTGACCTACTCTAGTATATCATTTTGTTCAATAGTTATTTGCTTTCTCAGAGTTTATATCTGTAAAGACTATCACTGTGTAGATATACTGAGAGCAATTCCAGTTCCCCTTTTTCTCAATTAATAATGCCATATGATTGAAAATGTTTATTTCCAATTTCTTACTGTAACAAAAATGTTGTGCTCATATAGCTGTGATTCATTAAATGTCTTCATTTAAACACCCACACTATAGTTATTATCACCTCAGTACTCCAGAACTAGAAGTGAGTGGGAGGTAACTACCAAACATTAGGACCAACAATTTCATGCCTTCAAGAATAATCAATGTGTGCAAACAGAGAGAAAGAAAGTAGGCTCTGTCCTCTGCAACTTTCTTTCTCGGTGAGTCCCACTAACTTGTTAGATCTTTTTCTTCCAGTCACTGTTTGCACAAGAGAGCTGCAGTTGAGTGGTGGCAGTGGGTGAGCTATTCATAAGGTTCCCCAGAAGAGGCACAAAGACTTCCTCTTTCCTTGAGGCTATTACACTCATTAGCTGTTTAAAGAGGATACTATCAGACAAAAGTTTAACTGATGTCTATTTTAAAGTCAGTATAATATAAAATTTCCATAAGATGTATCTTAAATATAAATCAATGTTATCTAAGTTGTTAATCACATATAGTCTGGCTGGCTGGTCAATGCAAGTAGTTCTAGAGGACCCGGAGAAGATTTAATCTCACTATGAATGGTTAGTTTCCATGAAAAAAAATCTTATTTTATAACCTGAACTAATCACAGGGGAGTTTGGCATAAAACAGTGGATGGCTCAGTGCTAACTCAATTTCTCTCCTGCAATCAACTCTCATTATATTTATGTCATTATATTTATGTTCTAGCATCATCCATCATCCCTCTATGCCCTATCATGGACAACACAGCATATGTTAATAACAGAATGTATTATTAGATATTATGTCACATATTTATATATATATATATTATTAACATATTATTAAAATAATAAAAAATCTTCTATGAGAAGTCTTTGCATATGGTTTGGTTTTTGACTAATATCTTTGTGGGTATAGTATTCAAGGAAGAATTCAAAATATCATGTTATGATATTATCTATTAAGTTAAATAATAATAGTTACCATTATCACAGGCACATAAAGCATTCAGCATAAACTCCTGGTATGTCAAGCACTCAAAAGTAACTATGATTATCATTGTCATTTATTTTCTTTTTATAGCCAACAACTATAATAGTTATGTTAACATTATTATTAATGCATGAATGATTGTCATCTTCACGTGACAGTTCATAAATCAGGTCTTGTTGGTGTTATTATTCCTAATGTGTCATTCAGTTTAATTAAGCTGTAAGTAATATTGGAAAACAGGTACAATTGCTTCTAGATCTGGATCCAGATCCACGTAACATAGGAGATCCATATAACATATATAACCTGCAGTTTGGTGTGAACCAAGTTAAACAAATAAATCAACCACTATTAGTGAAGAAACTAACATTAAGTAAAAGAAAGTAGTTTTAACCCAATGTTATATAGAAACTTTCAAGAATATTTTTTAAAACAGTCTCCAATCCACTCCATATACACATTTTAAATCTACACTGCATAACTCTCCTTAAAAAAAAAAAAAACTTGAAAAAATTCTGGAATTTAGATGAGGATTTTATGTAACCAAGATTGTGATCTTTTCTTAGTATATTAAATACCCTTTACAATCTGGTATTCACACCATGTTTTCTCAACCCCTTGGTGCAATTGACACTATTCCCTCTTAAGACACCAAAATCTATAACAGAAAAACAAATATTAAAAACTTAGTCAAGTCAGACTATTTTCCTGTTCCCAAGCATCTTTTTTGGATTCTATATTGGGAGGTAATATATACCTCAATCTCTGCTCCATTGAATAGTTACATGAACCACAATGTTTATTGCAGCACTGTTTACAATAGCTAAAATAGCTAAGATATGGAAAACAACAAAGTGCCTACTGATAAGTGATTGGATAAAGAAGACTTGAGAGAGAGAGGGAGCAGATAGATAGATAGATAGATAGATAGATAGATAGATAGATAGATAGATATCATACATATAGGCCATATACATACATACATACACACACAACGAATACTATCCATCTATAAGGAAAGATGAAATACTGCCATTTTCAATCAAATGGAAAGAACTTGGGCCTCCCGGGTGGCACAGTGGGTTGAGCACAGCGCTATGAGGCTATCCACAACCTCTGCAGCACAGGTTCAATTCCCAGCCGGCCAGGGAGATACCCACATGGTGCGGCAGACCTCTCCTGCCTCGTCCACTGCTACCATCAGCAAGGACTTCAGTCCGTCTGCCTGTTCTGCTCCCCACACTCTCTCTGGTGAATCCTCTCACCCTCCCATGCCTCTGGCCTGTACACCAGTTCTTGTATAAATAAAAAATAAATAAATCTTCAAATGGAAAGCACTTAAGGGGATTATGCAAAACAAAGTAAGTCCAAAGGAGAAAGGCAAATAATGAATGATTTCACCTGATTGAACTTTAAAGTAAACAAAGTAAATGAATGAACAGAAAAAACAACATGAAAATAAACTAGAGGACACTGATAACTGAACTGAGGTTACCAGAGGTGAAAAGGGTAAAGATGAGAGTAAGAGTGGAGGTAGCATAATGGATAGTGGAAGATGTTTTGTTTTGGCTTTTCTTTCAAAGATTTTTATATTTAAAAAAAGTCTACTATGATGTTTGACGATATAGAAAAAATAATAGGTCCCACCACTAATGTGGCTATTTCTTGGAGAATGATTAGGGTTAACAGTTTTGATTGAAAATTGATAATAAACCTTGAGATGGATTTTGGTAATAAATGACGCTTTGTGAGTAATAACATTCTCCATATTACTAACAGAAGTATCTTGATTGTGTAGCTTTGATGTATATTAATATTGAAGGATTGTCTAAAACTGCAGTAAAACAGAAATAACAAGAAGAGGATTCTGAAAAGAAAACATAGAGGAGAAAATCAAGAATAGACTCAGGAAGGCATGGAAAGTTTGAAAGAGGAGGCCCATAAGTGAGGGAGGGGACTAAACTCACAAATGTTAAGGCTTGAGCCCAGAGGGAGAAGGAAAAAAGGGAAGCAGAATTCTTAAAAATCACAATGTGATTATGTTATGGAGATTACAAAAGATAATATGATACCAATGGCATTCTTCAAAGAAATAGAACAAAGATCACTGAAATTCATAAAGAACCACACACACACGCACACACGCACACATACACACACACAAACCTGAATCATAGCAAAAGCTCACCTGACTATAAAGGAGGGAAAAGACTTCTGAACTTCAATGTATACTATAAAGCCATTAAAATTACAACAGATGGTACCATAACAAAAACAGACACACAGACCAATGGAAATAGAATTGAGAGACCAGAAAGAAAATCACACATTAATGGACAACTAATCTATGACAAAGGGGTAAAGTAGAACACCCGAACAAAAAAAAAGAAAGCTTCTTCAATATGTGGTGCTGGGGAAACTGAACTGCCACAGGCAAAAGAATGAAACTAGGCCATTATCTTACACCATACATGAAAACCAACTCAAAATGGATAAAAGACTTGGATGTAAGACCTGAAACTATAAGATACACAGAAGAAAACAAAAACAAAACACTCAATGATATAAACTTCAGAAACACATTTGTGGACACATGTCCAACAGCAAGGAAAACAAGAAAATAAACAAATGGGATTACATCATACTAAAAAGCTTCAGAGATAGTAACCAAAACAAAAAGACACCCTCCTGATTGGGAGAAAATATTTGCACACCATATATCAGACAAGGGACTAAAATGGAAGATCTACAAAGAGCTCATACAACTCAACAAAAAGAAAACAAACAACCCCGTCAAAAAAATGGGCTGAAGAATTGAATAGGCACTTCTCCAAAGAAGACACGCAGATGGCCAACAGGCATAAGAAAAAAACTTCATTATCATTTATCATCATGGAAATGCAAATCAAAACCACAATGAAATACAACCTCACGCCTGTGAGACTGGCCCATATATTAAAAAAACAAAAACAAAAACAGAAACAAGGGCTGGCGAAGATATGGAGAAAAAGGAACCCTCCTACACTATTGGTGGGGATGTAGACTTGTTCAGTCCCTACGAAAAAAGTGCAGAGGTTCCTCAAAGACTGAAAATGGATCTATCATATGATCCAGCAATTCTATTCCTAGGTATCTGCCCAAAGAACACAAACACACTAATTCAAAAGGAAATTTGCACTCTCATGTTTATAGCAGCACTATTTACATTAACCAAGATATGGGGAAAAATCACAAATAGTCCAGAAAAAATGAGTGAATCAAGAAAATGTGGCATCTGTATACAATGGAATACTATATAGCAATCAAAAACGATAAACGCATGTCAGTTGCAGCAACATGGATGGGACTAGAAAGGATTATCCTAAGTGAAGTGAATCATAAGGAGAAGGATAAATACTGGATCTTTTCACATATAGGTGGAATATAGAGAAAACAAACAAAGGATCAGAGAAAACAAACTTTAAAACTGACCCTTGAAAACTGACCATATATCTGAGGCATCCAAGAGGCAAGAGGAAAGAGGAGGAGAGAGAGCAAGAGGGGAGAAAACAGTGTGAGTGGTGAGGGGAAGGGTCCTTTGGTGATGGGAAAACTATGGTGACTACACCTGAGGGGAGAAATCCTATATTGTGAAAAAACAAACAAGTATGTAAAGTAATGATACGCCATTAATTTTTTTAAAAGATAAAATGACACAAGGACATGAGAATGTCATGGCTTAGCTGTTTAAAGAAAGAGGACTACAAATGGATAATGTCACAAGCTCCTTGAATAATGCATTATTAATGAAATTACTTGCTCTAGCAGTAGGTAAACAGAAGTTGGAAATAAAGTACAATTTTAGCTATTATTCATTCTAATAGAATTATATATGTTTGGACTCATTCCTCTTAATCTAAGGGGTATAAGAGAAGTAAAGGAAGTTCTTTTACTTGTGCACAGTGTACAAAAAAGAACATTGGAAGGACAGAGTAATAAAGCACTACTATTCATCTCAGTACATTCTTTGCAAGCAAAAACAGCAAGAGTTGATGTAGATGGCCAGCTTGGATTAAAATACATAGTGCCTTCCTTCACTCTGAGTAATCTTTCAGGAATGAATTCTGCCAAAAATGGCTTTGCCAGAAGAAAGCACAAGAATATTAGCACACAAGGTCTGGGATGAGGTTCTTTCACACTACTGCTCTTTACCCATTGACACAATCTCCCTACTCTCAGACTAATGAGAAGTAGCTGGCATCTACACACCACGTACCACCCTCACCAGAGCCCTCACAGGACATATACACACCACACACCACTGTATAACTAGCCTCCTTCACTTCCCAGGGCAATATCTGGAGGTAACAGAGTCACGATGAGAAAGAGAAATCATGAGCTCTTATATAACAGACACCTTGGGAAATAACCCAAGACAGTGTCATGGTCTGGATTCCAGAAAGATATGCAGCACAATGCTGTGACTTGTCCAGGAATTCACATATCTGAATTAATAAGCTATATGACCTTGAGAGAGTCAAATTTTCTGGGCCTCAGCCTCCTAGCTCTCATAAGAAGGAATTAAAGTCAATCACCTCTTAGCATCTATCAGTATCTTATAATGTGAAAAGCAACTTTTTCCCAAGTAATTCATAAGCATAGCAGATTACCCAAAACTTGAATCTTAGTAATCCTTTACTGGATCAGTTTCACGCTATACCTTTAAAAAGTGTAAGCAGGGCCTCCCTGATGGCGCAAGGGGTTAAGCACCGCACTATGAAGCAATCCACAGCCTCTGCAATACAAGTTTGATCCCTGGCCTGCCAGGGAGCAACCCACATGGCTCAGAGGGCCTCTCCTGTCTCTCCCGCTGCTCCCCTCAGCAGTGTATTTCTGTCAGTCTGCCTGTTCTGTTCCCTACTATGTCTCTGGTGAGTCCTCTCACCCACTGCATCTCTGGCCTGTACCCAGCTCTTATATGCATAAATAAATAAATCTTTAAAAATAAAAAGTGTAAGCAATTTTGAGCTAAGTAAAAATCCAAGTTAAAGAATTCTTTGCTTCAGTGCCCATTTTATCCAGCTGACCCTTGGTCACTCACCCTCTTGATCTAATCACAGAATGGCCATTTTGGCCACTCATTTATGTTTTAATAATAACGTTACTCAAGAAATACATTGCCACCAAGATATATTTGGCAACTCAACAATTCAGTAGAGTGGGCTGTGCAGTCTTCTTTCAACAACTCTATCTCAGCAAGGTCCCTCCAAGGAAATCCTACCAACATGCTAAGGAAGAAGTAGTTTTTTTTTTTTTTTTTTAAATAATAAATTTTATTTTTATATTCCCCCATACAATTGCAAACGCCCCATTCTGACCCCAATCCTTCCCCTCCCGCCCCCCACCCCCCAAAAAGTGTCTCTGGTTCATAGTTTTTTGTTGATTTTGATTTTCACTTTCTTATATTCATTTTCCTGGTCCCTTATTTAAGTTTTCTAGATTCCTGCTATGAGTGAGACCATCCGGTATTTTTCTTTTTCTTTTTGGCTTATTTCGCTGAGCATGATCCCTTCCAGCGCCATCCATGTTGCTGCAAATTGCATGTGTTTATCTTTTTTGAATGCTGAGTAATATTCCATGGTATATATGTACCACATCTTCTTGATCCAGTCATCTATTTTGGGGCATTTGGGTTGTTTCCAAAGCTTAGCTATTGTAAACAGTGCTGCTATAAACATAGGGGTGCAGGTGCTCTTTGGAATGGATGTTTCTGTGTCCTTTGGGTAAATACCTAGGTGTGGAATTGCTGGATCATATGGAAGCTCTATGTTTAGTAGGTCCAGAAATCTCCACACAGCTCTCCACAGTGGTTGGACCAGTTTGCACTCCCACCAACAGTGCAGAAGAGTTCCTTTTTCTCCACACCCTTGCCAACATTTGTTGTTGCTAGTTTTTTTAATATGTGCCATTCTCACTGGTGTGAGATGGTATCTCATGGTAGTTTTGATTTGCATTTCCCTGATTACAAGTGATGTTGAACATTTTTTCATATGTCTGTTGGCCATTTGCATTTCCTCTTCAGAGAAGTTTCTTTTTAGCTCTTCTGCCCATTTTTTGACTGGATTGTTTTCTTTGTTGTTGTTGAGTCTCATCAGCTCTTTGCAGATTTTTGTGATCAGTCCTTTATCATTAGTGTTGGGTGCAAAAATGTTCTCCCAGTTGGTGGGGTTTCTCAAGAAGTAGTTTTTTTTTTTAAATAAGAGCCTCTACATCTGCCAAATTTTTAGAAGTCAATAAGCAATACTTGAAAACAATAGAAGGAAGAGAAAACAATGCATTCTCAAAAATATCACGTGTGTTTTGACTTCTATTTTTCCAAATGAACATGGCTTTATTTTTCTTCTGATTCTAAAAATTTTTGCCACACATTGTTTTTTTTTTTTTAAGACTTTATTTATTTTTTTTTTATAGAGGCATGTTTTATTTATTTATTTGTTTGTTTTGTTTATACATGCACTGGGTACAGTCAGAAGCACGGGAGGGTGAGAGAATTCACCAGAGCCAGAGCGGGGAGCAGAGCAGGCAGAAGGAGCGAAGTACACTGCTGAGGGGAGCAGCGGGCGGCAGGAGAGGTCTGCGCGCCATGTGGGACCCTCCTCCAGTGGCCGGGGAGCAGCCGGGGATCGAACCGGCGCCGCAGAGGCCGCCGGCAGCTTCGCAACCCAGCGCTCAACCACTGTGCCACCGGGCAGGCCACACATTGTTGAATTGCTTTTCAGTAAGCTTGCCCTAGTTGATTTTCCTACCAGCTGTCTGTAAGTGTCCATTTTCTCTGAAGTGTCCTTTCTGTGAAGTGTCCTTCACACACTGAATATTAGAATCTTTTGAGTCTTTGTCAATATAATTTTGATAGATAGATATCTATCATGAGAATGATAGATAAAATATGTTTTTAAATTTGAATTTTTAATTATCAATGATGTGAATCAGTTTTTCACATGCTTATTATAAATTATTTATGTCATTTGTCCAATTTTTATTGTTGTGTTTCTCTTTCTTTATTCATTGAAAAGAGCTCTTTATATTAAGGATATTTAACCTTGAATATTTTTGTCACAAATATTTTTGTCAGGTTGCTATTTGCTTTTTAAACATGTTCATCAGGTATTTATTTTTCTGTGTAACGGTTTTCATCCAACTTTTATGGAGTCAAATATTTAAGTCCTTTGTTTTGCTGTGTGTTTTTTTCCACATATCTTGCTTATGAAAAATCTCATATGTATTACACTTTCATTTTTCACACTTAAGTTTCTGGTAAATCCAAAATGTATGTTGGTAGAAAGTGTAAAATGGAGACTTAACTTCATTTTTTTCCACTTTATTTCAACCCCACTGATTGTAAAATCTACATTTTCTCTTCTGATTTGAAATGTCTCTCCTTCCTAACTCTAAAATCTTATGTATAAGAAACTATTCTGGACTTTCTATTTTTCCTTGGTCCCTTCATCCAATGTGAACTGTTTCTGACATTACTACCAAAGTGTTTTAATGAGTGTGGTTTCAAAATCCATTTTAATATGTGGTAAGGCAATGCTCCCACTTTGAACTTCAAACATTTCCTGGCTATTCACACAGGTTTCTTACTCTAACAGCCATTAGACTCTGAAATGCAGTGCTGAATATATATATAGTATTTTTTAAGTACACAAACTTGTAAAAGTTCTAAAGCAAATAATTTTATAGGAAGTACTCACTGTCCCATTTTAGGTACATTAAAAGTGGTCACTGTTTTGAAAGAATACTCAGAGTGTAGAGGGGAGTGAGGGCCAGGAATTTCCTTACCCAATGAAGTATATTTCCTGGCTCTTTGTGGCCACTACAGATTTAAGTATAATAAAAAATAAAAACATACAGATAGTGGATTCTTTTCATCATGATTTTCTTTTTTAAAATCATATTATTCTTACAAAGATTAAAATTACCAAGAGAGTGGAAAGAATGCAACCTACAAGTTCCCCCCATTTATAAGGTTATGTGGACTTGTTGCAACAAATCAGATATGCAAGCCTCTCAATGACATTTTGTTTTGGGTTGTTTTTTTTTTTTTACCCCTGCATTCTTTCAGACCTAATTTGTCAGGTGCTATCTCATTTTGAGCTTCCACAGTACCCCTTTCCCACAGTGACAGTTACATTCTCCCAGCTATAATTTCTGGACAGATCAGTGACTACCCAAAACCAGGTGAGTAGTCACATCGTGCCATTTACCCACTAGTCACATGGCATTGAAATTGCATTGTCTTTACCTATAATCCTTATTAGAGAGTAGATATTATTCACCACTGTCTCCCAATCCCTAGCTTAGTGCCTGACACATATGAATCTGAACAAATATTTAGTAAATGGGTGAACACTGCATACTAAACATGACGCAAAAGGAACGCAAAGAGCTCTAGCTCAGTACTCTGGGATTTAACATCATCTTAGTTGTTTTGAAATTGCATTACAATTTTGGCATCTCATTCACAGTCTCTGGGCCTGCTCCTTCTCCAGAGCTATCCTGTCCCTGAATCCCATTTCGCTCTCTCCTTCCCTCTGCTGACAGGTTTGCCCAAGTGCTGACTTCCTGTCTGTGCCAGGTCATAATCAGGCTTCACCTGTCTTTCAGGATACCCCATAACCTCATAACAGCTCCTCTGATTCCAGATGTTAACTTGGACCAATCTTTGCTACCTACAGTCACACCATTTGGAAACTGTGTTCTAACTATTCCCTATTTAGTACTAGCCCAGTCCCTCTTCTAGCCACATTATTAAAGCTTGCCTAATTGAGCCCAGGACATGTTCCAGAACATAAGCCCAGTATATTCATATGTTCTTAAAGATAAGCAAACTGAGTGCATCTTACTCTGTAACCAGTTTTCACACAGCCTAAATCCTTCTATACAATAGCAGAGATAAAGTACCATCGAAGTCCAACTCCTATGAAAATGTCTGGGAACAGACATTGAAGTAAATCATATACTCTAAATATAAATTATATTGTGGGAATTTAATCATACATCAATATTACGTGGGAAAACAAGAGCTTTTTTTCCCCCTCTAATCTCTCAAAAGGACAAAATTCTTCACTTTCTGAAAAACCACAAGTCACTTTCATCTAGTTTCCCCTTGTCTTCTCCTCTGGTTGAGCTCAGCATTTCATGTGTTCATTTTGGTGAGATTCCATAGCAATACATCACCAAGAACACATGTGTTCCACTGGGACTTTATTCCCTGGAAGATGTGAATGGTGATGTAAATAACAGCATCATTGGAATTTGGAGGAAGTGATGCAGGAAAGAAAGCATCATGTTGGTGAAATAAGGCAAAATCAAGCAACTACAATCAATATTTCCTTTTGAAGATAACGTGGGTAGTATTGATGCTCATAGGGTACTTCAATAGTATTCATCAGCAGGAGCTGTCAGCAGAAACATTAATTAAATGACAGCTGTTTCTTTACCACTTGTAGGGGAGTGGAGCAATCCGAATTCTAAAATAGATTTCTGAGGATGAGCGCATTTCCAGTTAATAAACCACAATAAGTGCCTATTTGTGTGTAGTTTTTTTAGCGAGTTGTGTCATGCAAGACATGAGGGGCAAATACTTATGATTAGACTTTTGTCAATAGTTATGTCTTATACCACTTATAGTAAGAGTTCTAATCTGTTATTGGAAACATACATGCTAATCATAGATACAGAGCCCAGCCTCCACTTAATTACACATCGATTCTCTGATACTCTAATGAACATTTAAAATGTTTGTTGATTTTTAATTTGTAATACATATATATATGTTCATGTGAATCACTGGAAACTGGTTAGTAATTATTTTCTCAATTCCATGACATTTAATGGATTCAGTTACCAAACACTGAATACTTGTTTTATGCAATGTGATTCTGAAAACAGTCCCAAGTCATACATTAATCTATTGTCATGTTAACTTTATGAATTTACATATAAATACTTATCATGGAAGTATAATAATCTCTCACTGTCTATTTAGTTGTTATTGCTTAGAAAATTTGTATTACAGTATTTTGTCATGGGTGACTTCCATCTGTGTAAATTTTTTTTAAGCAGACAGTGCATGTAGACATTGCATATAGATTTTCCCCTAGGGGTGAAAAAAAACTTGCTTTGTAGAATTTCCAGCTTATAGAATTAATCAGAAAATTAATTCCAAACATGCTACCCCAAAATGTAGACTTTTAAAGGTCTTTGTAGTATACATCAACAAATTGGTCAGTCAGTTCATTCAAACAGACCAGCTTGTTTACCAGTACCTGCTGCTATAGTGAAGTGAAGAGATTAATTCCTTCCTGCCACTGCTAGAAGTTAGGGATTGTATAAGAGTCCAGGCAGGGGGATTCTGGGGAAAATAATGAACCAGGTAAACTTTCAGGACTAGGGGGAAAGTCAAAGGTTTGAACAAAAGAGTAGAGTTTGTAGTTTAAGTTTCTATTGAAAAGTAAAAAGAATAAGTGATCAAAAGTAAGGCAGAAAATACAAGGCCACAAAGAAAAGACAGGACAGAAGAAACAAAGTCATTAGAGAAAATAGAGCACCTCAAACAGTCTCTAGGGAGATGGGTTGTCTCTAGTTGGATCACATATTGGGAATTAGAGAAGGCAAAGATCCAATCCAGTCAAGCAGAAAACCCAGTAAGTGGGAATTCAGAGCAACAAAGTCTGTTGCCACAAGATTGCTGATGCTGAAATAGGGAAGCAGCTGCTATTCCACACTCTACATTCTCAGAGTTGGTTCCAGAACAGCAAAGTGATTATGATTAAGAGCACAAGCTGAAGGAATCCAATTACCTGGATTCAAATCTCAGATCTACCACCTGCTTATTGTGGGCCTTGGGCAATTTCCTCTGCCTCCTTATCTGTAAACTGTAGGGTGTATAACTATCTGCCTCATGGGGTGATAAGTGCCTGATACAGAAAAAGCACTTGTTAAATAAAAGCTATTTTGTAGCTTATTATGAACATGTATAGAAAGAGTAATAGACTAGAATTCAGAGGACTTTGTAACTTCTGCCAAGTGGCTTCTCTCCCCTCATCCTACTATTCTTTGAAAATGATAAAGGTATGCTAGGAAACTGGTTCTTAACTCTTGATGCACATTAAAATCACACAAATATTTCCAAAATAGGCCAATACTTGGGCACTCACTCAGTTCCACTTGAATCAGAACCTCTGGGGAGTCTTGGCATCTGCATTTTTAAAGAATCCCCAAGCAATTCTGATGCACAAGGAACGTTAAGAACCACGAGACTATATGATTTCATAGTTCCAAGTGAGCTCAGAATCTAAAGGTTTCCACCCTCTTTAGTTCCTGATGACTACGTGTGGCTCCAAGATGATAGTGGAATAATCATCAACAGTATGTTACTCAGTGCTCCCATTCCTGTTAGAAATCAGACCAGGTGCAGAAGTACCAGACAACTAGGAGTGCCTATAGAATGTCTTAGATTAACTCTTGAAATTGTATGATAAATTGTTCATATCTTCCATTTAAGAGGCATTAGCTAACAAAGACTTATGTGGAAATTATTCCATAATGTTGTCGCCAAGATAAATTTAGAAATTTAGAATTGAATGAGGAAAAAATATCTATTTCTAGAAGCCAGTCAAGCTCTTTGTCAAGGATATAATACTAATCCCTTTTCTCCTTTTACACTGTGCACCAAATTTTACATAAAAACAGGAGATGATAAAGAGACAATTATGAATTTATCATGAGGAAATCAGGAGAGGTCATATCAGTGAAACACAAGGCCTTGGTAAATGTAATACATCTCTACCTTTATATTGAACTAAATAGGTCCATGTTGTAGAGCAAAAAATGTATTTGCTGCCTTAGCCTATCAGCTCAGTAGTAATACAAATACTGTGCATTAACCAGTTATGAGTGTGTATATATGTTGTGAGGGTAGGAGGTGGGTATGCTAGTATTGCTGTGACAAAGACACTGCTTTCAATGCACAGAATAGAATTTCTCAGAGAGCAGAGATTCATTCTATGTTCACTTCACATGAAACAGTCACCTTCCTGGAATACTTCATCCCACTACTTGGTATATTTGATCCAATGGATAAGTAGAATATTTATGGCCATTGACATAAGGAAAAGAAAAGCATTATCTATTCCATCAAAAAGTATTCCATCAAAATCTATTCCATCCAAAAGTAAAATGCTTTTCATGTAAATAGAAACTGGAATATTCTAATTACTTCCAAATTGTCAGATATTTAGCATCAATAAAGATCGCTCTTACTTAATAAAGATAAAAGAAATAAGTAAAACATCTCATAAAATATATCATTGCTCCAAATTGGTGAAACCACTGGCTGAAAAGTATCAGGACTTAATTTATAACAAGCTCCTGTTTGTTTCTGTTTCTTTGTTGTTTAGAAGGAAAACATAATACCAGATTAACAACTCACTGCCTAACAGTCATTGGTAACCAATAATCCCTGCAGTGTCGCTTTCTACACCCTTCACTAAAATGTCTCACAGTCATCTAGATGGAAACTTTTCTTGAGCAACCACCTACATGACAAGACCATGGTTGAAAACATGGGCTAAATAAGGTCAAAATTGTCTGGATTAGAATCTCAAATCTATCACTGGGCAAGTTACTTAATGTCTATAAATCTCATTTTCCTAATCTATAAAATAAAGATAAAAATATTGCTACATTGTTGTTGAGAAATAAATAAAATTATCCTCGTAAAGTTCTTGAAACAATGCCTGGCTCAGAACAATCTCCAGTTTGTGATAGCTATTATTACCATCATTTATATAATTTACAGTGAATAATTATATATAGCTACATGTAACATATATAGATAATATGTTACCTATATATCTGATATATAGGTAATATTATCATTACATTATACATTATATACTAATTCGGGTTCAAATGTCCCAGTCATTGTTAGCATACTAAGCATTGATCTATGGAATGAAGAGAATACAGAAGGGGCAGAACGTTTCCTAAAGTTGAGAGGCCCCCTGAGGGGTGAACCCCATGTAGCTGGCTTTTTTATTTTTTTTATTTATTTATTTATTTATTTATTTATTTATTTTTTTTTTAGAGGCATGTTTTATTTATTTATTTATTTGTTTGTTTTGTTTATCCATGCACTGGGTACAGTCAGAAGCGCGGGAGGGTGAGAGAATTCACCAGAGCCAGAGCGGGGAGCAGAGCAGGCAGAAGGACCGAAGGACACTGCTGAGGGGAGCAGCGGGCGGCAGGAGAGAGGTCTGCGCGCCATGCGGGACCCTCCTCCGGTGGCCGGGGAGCAGCCGGGGATCGAACCGGCGCTGCAGAGGCTGCGGGCAGCTTCGCAACCCCGCGCTCAACCGCTGCGCCACCGGGGAGGCCCATAGCTGGCTTTTTTAAGGATCAGAAGAAACAACAGGCTGTGACCAAAGCAGTTGGTTTGGTGATGTCCAACCCAGAAGATGATATCTATCACATCAGCATATAAAAGTTAAGTTTGTATGTAAGGCTCCTCCCTCATCCAAAAACTAGGCTGCTCTTCAAGCATGTGACACTAAGCAGTTAATGAAACACAAAGAGGCTTGAATACTTGCAGCATCATATTTCAATACTTATAGAATAATTAGGAAAAATCTGAGCTGGCAAAACTTTTCCTGGCTCGCCCCGGTGAGCAGAACTTCTTTGTTTTCCATTAGTGTATGTTGTCGTCACAGTAACTGCAAGAGTACAAATACAAGCTCAGAGTGTCATTTCCTCATGTACTCAGGCTGCCACACTGAAATAGCATTATGACCTCAGCAATGCCTCTTCCTTTCCTGTTATGCTGTGGTACCTCAAAGAAGCAGGCCCCAAAATGAGTTACTAAAGACATAAGCATATTAAAGAGATATGAAGAAAAATAAAGTCCATCTATCCCTATTACTGTATTACTTATGACTCATATGTGTGTGGGGGAAAACCTTATTTTTGCAAAGATCTTTAGATAAACAAGGTAAGTTGGCAGTAACTTGATTGTCTTGGTGATGTCAGCAGTCTACTGTTTTCAATCGAATTGTCTTTTGGCTTTAAATCTTCAGCAAATTATTTTTTAAAGAATGCCAACCATGACAGTTTCATTTCATGGTTTTCTTACACATTTTACTTACAAAGATAAGCAGCAGAAGATTCATTTCTTCAAAGTAACTTATAGTTTAAATTATTGCAAAAGCAAAAAAAAAAAAAAAGGTTATTTTCAAGTGTAGACATGTAAGGGTCTGGGCCAATGAAGTAACAATTGTCATTTTCATCTATGTTATGGTTATTTTATGTTCTGGTTAAGGAAGTAGGTGACAGCATTTAAGCAAGAAAGCAAAAATAGAGGAATCCCTGAACCTTAAGGGCTCAGTTAAGAGCCTAATTATCACTTGAGATAAATTCTGCATTTGCTTTAAAATTTCTTCTTAGTTTGTCTTTCGCAGGCCTCAGGAACACATAAATCACCCAATATTGCCCACAATGACAACATTTCCCAAAAAGGAAAAGCAAATACCAACCTTTTTTTTTTTTTTTTTTTTTTTTTTTTTTGACTTTTCAATTCTGCTGTGGCTTAAAAGTGCTCAGGAACTGGGGTGCTGGTTAACATTGTGTTTCTTCATCTATCTGCTGGGAGTTTCTCAAGTTCTGCAATCAGCTGGTTAACAGCCAACCAGAGCTACTCAATTCATGTTTGACTTTCCTTACTCTAAGTTCTTTCACAACTCACTGCCTGGCCCTTGAAATCAAACTGCCTTAGCTACTGCCACAAGGAAAGTTGTATTCTGCCTTCAGCCTTTACCCTTTTGTGATTAACTAAAGAATAGTACTGACCATAAAAAGGAAGAACATAAGCAGTATTTTCTTGAGGTTTCTATATTTTTATCCTAAAGCCTTTAAAATGTACTCTATAAAGCCAAGAAAAATTCTTTCCTTATTTTCTTTCTTTTCCCCTTCTTTCTTCTTTACTTTTTTCTACAACAAGATTTTTATTACAGGTGACAATTCTAAAATTCAGTTTGTCTTTTCATTTAAAAACTCATTCTTTCAGTTGAGAATGAGAAAAATAAAGTTGAGAAAAATAAAGCGAAATAGGTCTAAGCCATAATTACTCTGTATAAGGTTTATGCGCACTAAAACTATCAAGAAACTTCCCTGCTTACAAAAATGTTTCATGTATTTTTGTCAAACTAAATACACAGAACAGTAGGCATCCTATACTATATATATACATATATTTATGATATAACACTTTTTAAAATGACTTTCAATTAAGATAACTGATTTACAAGCCTGCATATGATTCAGAAAAATAGGATCCCCACCACTTCAGGTATATGCTATCATACCATGCCCACCACAAAGGCATCCATAAAATATAACACTTTATTTGTCTTGGCATATATTTTCTTGTCATATTTAAGAAGAATGAATAGGATTAAAAGTAATGAATAGCAAGAATCCATTGCCACTTGGTAAGGTTGAAGCTAGCATAAGAGGACCTTTTTTGCTCTTTCCATTTTTTTATCTGTTACCAGGTTAGTAAAACAAAACAAAATATCTAAGAAAAGAAATAAAGAATGATAAGATTAACAACATATCCCTCCATGGAGAAGGAAGTCTCTGTCTCCATATATTACCCACTGTTGTCGACTATAGAGAAACACCCAAGCACTATGCATAAACACACTTTATCTCCAAGTGCAAATATAGAAATCATAGAACAGTGTATGGTGGGTGATTTCTTAGCCTTTTTAGTAATGGTTCTATAAGACAGAAGACTGGTGAGTGATAAGGGAGGGTTTGAAACATAAATTCCATGCTAAATTATTGGCTGGCGTTCAAACTCTGTCTGCTTAAAGTACCCAGCAGCAAAGTATGTCCCAAACAGGATTCCAATTTTAAACAATTCATTCTTCTGCTTTTTCCTATGATCTATGAACTTGAGTTCACAGACTGTGTCCAAGAATTTTGTATGCAACAAAGGATAAAATAAAGAGATAATTACATTTAAGGTGTAATTACTTTTTTTTTTTTAAATATTAAATTTTATTTTTATATTCCCCCATACAATTGCAAACGCCCCATTCTGACCCCAATCCTTCCCCTCCCGCCCCCCACCATCTGATCCAGCAATTCCACTCCTAGGTATTTACCCAAAGGACACAGAAACATCAATTCCAAAGAGCACCTGCACTCCTATGTTTATAGCAGCACTGTTTACAATAGCTAAGCTTTGGAAACAACCCAAATGCCCAAAAATAGATGACTGGATCAAGAAGATGTGGTACATATATACCATGGAATATTACTCAGCATTCAAATAAGGTGTAATTACTTTTAAGGTGTGGTAACAAAGTAGGAATAGCTTTTTATTGACTTTTAAAAATTTATTGATTCATTAACTTATTTAATCTTTAAAACAATTCTTTCAGGGATATGGAATTATTATCTCCATTTTACAGATAAGGAAATTGAAGCACTGAGAATACTTTGCCAATGGTCACAGTGAACTGAAATCTGAATCCAGCCTTCTAGCTCATTAATGCTACTAATCTTTCTTGCCATCTTCTTCATACCTTGAACATATCCTTGCTGCTTTATCTTCAACTCATATTTAAAGGAAAAAAATGTATTTTTACTAGCTTACCTCTTATTTCATTGCTATTAAAATAATGTATAAACAAATTTATGTTAGACTCTTTTAGAAAAGTGTCACTTTTCTCATAGTTGTTACCAACTTTTTCTTTCTTAAACCTTTCTGATGAACTATCTCCTAACCTAAACCCATTTCCTCAAGATGCTGCTTTTCTAAAACCCACATTTTTACAGAAATCAGATGAGCAAAAAAGAGAAAAATGAGGATATACTAGCTTTATAAAATACTATTTGCTAAGGCATCTGTTTTATGAAGTATTCATCTTCCAAAAAAGAAAAACATAATTAATATTACTTTAGAATGTGTATTTTACTATAGTTTCACTTCTAAAGAATACATAAAAATTACAACCACAGCAAAACCATTGCTAGATAAATATAGTAAATATTTCACAAATTTCCTTGGGGAAAACCCAGAGCAATTTCTGTTGAGTACCCATTTATGAGAGTAATTTTAAGTTGCTTAGCCTTCTTAAAACATAAGGAGAAAGTTTTTCTTTTGGTGTACACAGGGGAAAAAAACTCCTTCAAAATCATGACTCATGCTTGGTCTCACACAGTCAGGATACAGGTTTCATGAGTGATTAAAAGTAATAAGAAAGATCTGGATTTTGTTTTTCAGATGAGTGGACCAAAAAGATGTGGCATATATACACAATGAAATACTACTCAGTGATCAAAAAAGATAAACTCATGCCACTGCAGCAACATGGATGGAGCAGGAAGGGAGTATGCTAAATGACAGGTCAGGAGAAACACAAATACTGGATGGTTTCACTTATATGACCAAGGGTAAAAAAAAAGCTAAACTCAAAAACTAGCCCTTGAAGATGACTACGTAACTGAGGCATTCAGACAGAGGGGGTGCGGAAGAGGGCAGAGAAAGCAAAAGTAGGGAGGCAGCATGATGGATTATGATGGAGGACTGTGGGTGTTTTGGTGCTAGGAGCACCATGGTAACATCATTGGGAGGTGGAGGATCCTATACTTCCCAAAATACAAATGATGTAAACTAAAGTTACTTTTAAAAAGTTTTTTTTGAAATAAAGTTCTGTTTTTTATATATCTGGGGGGAGGGTTATAATATGATTTTAAACATTTTAACATTCAAGGCCATATTTTAATCCATGACTAACAAATAAAATCAACCATGATTTAAATGATTAATACCAAAAGTAACTAAGTATAAATAGAATCTGGTACTAAAACGTGATAAAAGTTTATGAGTTACAATATTTAGAGGTCTAAGTGCCTATACAGGACATGTGTGTACATATATGATAGATATATAGTCAAATAGATATGTAGGTAGGTAGGTAGGTAGATAGGTAGGTAGGTAGATAGATAGATAGATAGATAGATAGATAGATAGATAGATAGATAGATAGATCTCATTGTGGAGATGATGTAGCACTCCAAAATGAGATAAAAAGATATATAGATATATAGATGCTATCATATCTTGATATCTATATGTCACCTTTCCATTTCATTCTGGAGTGCTACATCATCTCTGCAATGAGATACAGGAGCATAGTTACAATTACCTGTGATGTGTGTGTGTGTGTGTGTGTGTGTGTGTGTGTGTGTGTATACGCATGCATCAGTAAAACTATGGAGACTTTCCTTAAGAATTATTTGAAATAAAAAGCTATCAATCACAGTTACAGCTGCTTTTCTTGATTTTATACCTAGCTATACTTTTTCCCATATTCATTATGAGAGATGTAAGCCCAAAAATGTTAATAGAACATCTACAATGTACATGAGAACAAAAAGCTCCAAAATTAAGTTTTGCCTTTAATCACTTTCATAAAATTTTTGTGAGTTTAAAGGAGCAACCTCTGCTCCAAAGTACCCTAATTCTAACAGAGCACCAAACTGTCTAAACTGAGAAGGAATCACTTCTAATACGTATGGGTCTGGAAATCATTGTGAAATTAAAAGATATTTGTCTGTGTTTTAAAGATTGGACAAGTTCTCTAGAGGAGTGGAGAGATGGAAAATAAAATGGGAAGAGGTGGAGTATTAAAATGTGCCCTTTGTATATGTATATGTTTATAGAAAATCTGAAGCAAAAGGACACTTCTTGTTGACTAGTGGAAACTAAGACTGGAAAAGTTCAGTATGTGCCAGATGATGGAAGGTTTTCCAAATACCCAGCCTAGGTGTTTGGCAGCAACTAGGAGTCCCAGAAGATAACTGAAGAGTAGAGAGACAAGTATAGCAATGCTCTAGAAAAATTACCATGGTCATGGGCAAGAAGGTTTGGACAGTAATGAGGAATGAGAGGGGAACAGCACTGTTCAAGCTAGAGGATGAAGAGAACATACCTTATTGTGGTAGGAGACATGGCAATGGAATCTAGCAACTCTTATAGTGAAGGAGAAAGAAAGGATTCCAAAATAAAATAGAAATGCGAACTAGGGTGAATGCAGAACATAACCTTCCAGGAAAAGTTTGATGGTCACATACTTGAAGAAAGCATATGGTCTAACCTGAGCTGCTTTTGATTTTCAAGGATAAATCTGCAGTCATGAAAACAATACTCAAAAATTCAATTCATCAAGAAACACAGCTTTCAATCAGGGAGAAATGCTAGGCTCATTTATCTACCTCTGTCCCACTGACTCCAAAAGAAATTACAAGCCCAGAACTCATGGTAGATTTTGGCCTGCCACATACATTTGTAAGCCAACAATGTGACCCTTCCTAAGATAAAAACAAGAAAAATGTAAAGCATTTAGTCCTGACTTTCCAAAACTCTTTCAAGACAAAGAGACTTCATCTCCACTAAAGTTCCATTCTCTGATACTAAGTTTACCAATGTCATTCTGCACTATTGTTTATATACATCAATTATATGTGATTATCTTCATTTCCTTTGTAAACTAGTCATGTAATCAGAATTCTGGAACATATGCATACTAAAATGTGTATACTAATTAATTTTCCAGAACATTTGCTGTATGAGCTTTAGTTTTTCTTAAAACAGGAACATTTACTGGAAGGGTTGATATAATTTTACTTGTCAGCAAACAATTTGTTCAAAACTTATCTTGGGTAAATTCTCTAACTTGATTTAACTTGACAAATAATTCCTTTTAAAATGTACATCTCCATCATCTTCGATATTATCCTTAAATTAGAATATTCATTCAAATTTTCATGTTCATTTATGGTAACAATCATCTTATGGAAATCCAACCCAACTACAGACCACTAGGTGTCAATACCAACCACATCACCGATATAAAGCCATAACTTGTCAGATTCGATGTGAAATGGATCACTCTAAGCAATTCTGATAAAACTGTATCACAATTCACGGAAGTGGAGACAATATACTAAGACATGAAAGGAGGATTTCCTTCACACTAGAGTAAACACACTGGCACATGCAGCTAAGAAAGGATATTTTTTCTAATAAATTCCAATTTAAATTTAAAGTCAGAATCTGTTTATATACACACGTAATGACTCGATTTATTTTTAAAGGACATACAAAATAATATTCTCCTGAAAGATTTACATTCAATTGTAAAACAGTGATTTAACGCCAAGCATATTTTGCACCTAGTCAGAAGCCCTTGGGGTGACTGTAATGTGATGAGGTCAGAACCAGCACAAGGTGTTCCAGTGTAATCAGAGAATCAGACAAAAGGAGAAGGGAAAAGCAGCAAGTCAAAAGTACAGCAATACAAACACCATGAGGGACTTTCCTCTCACCACACAAGCTGTTCAGCTAGTTTCAATACATGAAAGTTATTTTGCTTCTAAGGAAAATATCCCTTTTATTGGTCAGTCATCCTAATTGCAAAAGGAGCTGTGAAATTGTACTGGGTCACATATCTGTTACCTGCCAGAAAATGGTAACTTGGCAGAAATATTTTGGTGGCTATTAGGACATCTGCGTTTAAAAAAATCTTTGTGTGCAGTATAATTTCAAGAATAGATGACATTTCTGATATTTGTTAAATAATTCACAATGAATATCATAATTCCTGAATGTGTTATCACAGATAGAAGCAATAAGAATCAAAGGAAACAACACAGAATCAGAGAAAACTCTTTTTGTGGAAGCGAAATTTTCTTAAATGAATAAATAGCTATTTTAGTCTTACCTGCAGGCTGCTCGTTTATCCAAGGGTATATCCTTTTGAAAGCCACACAGTCCAAGAGAGACTAGAGTCCTGGAAAACTATCCAGCCCAAAAGAATACAGAAAAAAGCTTTTCCCACTTTCTTTCCTAGGAATAGCCAATAGCTGAAGTCATGCAGGAAACTGAGTAGAGAGAAGGGGAAAGCAGCTTCTTCTCCCTGAAATCCCGATCAGCAGAAATTGGAGGCTGTTGTATATCTCCCACCCAGACTTTTGTTTAAAAGTTTTTTCAACTGTTGCTAGGTGTTGTTGAGTTCTGAGATTAGGTTTCTGTCTTCTGCTCTCTTCACAACACTGTCAGAGCAATGACTTTGTTGAGGAGCTGAGCTCGCGCGTGCTATATTTAACCAGTGTTCTCAGCAAGTCAAGCCTGTCAACAGCTGAGAAGTTTGGAGTCGGCTTTACTCAGTTCCTCGGCAGCTGGGTTATCAGTGGATATAGCTCTGCTCACCCTGTAAAAGACTGTGGGGAAATCTGCAGGCCATTTTAAGGACTTCTGCCTATTACACAGAGGTAATTAATATTTGAAGCTCTTAACTCCAGGTTGTGATTTGGGGCTTAGGTTTTAAACTCTGAAAAGAAACTGCAGCAGTTGTCTAGGGCGGAGCAATTTGCCAATGTAATATTATTCTCAATGACGCTTTCTCAGATAAATGCTCTGAATTTTTAAAAAAGACTTTAAAAGTGCAGCACAACTGTTGGGGAAATGTACAGTAAAAGATCATTTCCCAACAGTTTTCACATTGGTGTTGTTATAGTCATAGCCTCATGGTTTACCCAGTCATATCAGATTTGTCCAGTTTATATACCTGAATGTTATTCAAATAAGATTACCATAAATGAATATCTGTAATATTATATTTTGAAAGGAATAAGGGTAAGAGGGAAAATCTTAGCATTCTCACTCAGGCCATTCATTCAAAGAAAGAAATGAGAACACTCCAGGAAAAACAGGACTTGAAACACTTCTGATTGTTGACAGTCTTGCCTCATCATTAACCCTCCAGTCTCCAAAACCAGAGAAGGTTTACTTCTACCCTGAACTCCAACATGAAGAATATCTCAAGATGTTTTAATTGCTTTAGTCAATGTCATAAAATAGTATGAAATTTTCAAAACTAACACCCACGGAGGGGTGGGGGTGGATATGGGCTTAACTAGTTCTTGGGACTGTCTTATTAATTACTGATGTAAAGTTAACTGTAAGAGAAAATGAGAGAGATCCTTTTTGACACAGGTTAAAGAGGAAGGGACACACACACACACATACACCATTATTAACACCCTAGAATATTGTCCTAACAAAAATCTCACCAACACTATTTTAAAGGTTGAACCTTCTCTTGAGATCCATTTATCAGTTTAAAATTAACCCTTTTTTGACATGCAAACAGAAGTTGAACCAAAGAGAAACAGAAAGGCATGGATTTAATATTTTAAATACCACACACTTTCAATATATAGTTTATGTGCTGGAAAATTTTAATGTCTCTCTGCGAAAGGCTGTTACTTTTCACAAGAGGGATGTGTGTGTATATGTGTGTGTGCATGCGTGTAACTGTTTGAATAAATGCCTCTAATCTCCTAAGTAAACTGATGCCTATATCTCAACCCATTAGAAAACATCTCAGTTCTTCCTATTTTAACCACAGCAACAATATGCATAATGCACCCCTTTAATTTACTTACTACTGTACAAATACAAAATTGCATTTGGTCACATTTAGTCTTTTTTTGGGTCTGAGCCAAGCTTAATTAAGATGAAAGCATTCTTATGTGAAAGTAACTGACTCTTCTAGAACACTAATGGATCTTTTAGAAATAATCTATTCAGTTATTCAGACCCTTAAAAATGTATTCTGATTGGAGGTAGAATTCTGTGACTGGTCTAGGAGATGATTCAGGATCCCAGGAGAACTTTTGTTTTTCTTACATCGTTGTTACTTTTGGGCAGTATTTGATTTCTCCCCTCAGGTGTAGTCCCCATAGTTCTGCCACCACAATAGCACCTGTGATCCATCTCCACAGACTTATGCTCTTCCCCTGTTTTGATCCCTCTCCCTCTCCCTCCTCTATTGTATGCTTCAGATATGTAGTGAGCTTGCAGGTTCTGTCTGTTTCACTAGAAGAACTTTTTAAAAATTACAAAAGGATAGTTGTAGGGAAACTATTGTTTTAAAATTGTGCACACCCCATGTACATATCCCACAAGCAACAGTCCAGGTTGAAAACCACTTCACTAAAGGGGACTCTAAGAATGTATCATTTCATCCTGACTGAGAGTTCATTTAATACATGTCTCCAATCTAAAATGAAGCAAAGAAATTTGTAGTCAAAGCCAAGATATCTGAGCAGAGATGACCCACTTTGCCTTTATGTATCTAAATAATTTCATCAAGAAAGTGATAGTTATTTCTTCCTAACTATCTAGGGTTCTCAGTGATATTTTTTCTTTAATGAAAACCTAGTCCCCCACAATTGTTTTCTTTAACCCTTGGATTAGTGTCCATTGTTTTATTAGTTTATTTTTAAAGAATATGGAATATAGTAAGTGTTGATAAACTTCAGTATACAGCATATTTTATATAATTAGATACTGTTACTACCTTGAATCATGCTGTTTAATTATACTAGGCATATGTGATAGTCCCTGCTCAGCATTCCACAAATCTCTCTCTCTCTCTCTCTCTCTCTCTCTCTCTCTCTCTCTCTCTCTCTCTCTCTCTCGATGAAGTAAACTTATCTTGAAGGCTTTCCTCCTGGGAATGATTATTCAGACAAAAGTATTTCCTACATAATCCATAGAGGAAATAGTGCCCCTAAGAACTATCAGAAATGTGTGCTTTGTATACAGTCAACAAGGAACTGATTTTTCAACACATATTGTTAATGGCTGTTCAGCTGCCTCCTTTTCCCACAGTCTAAACTGTGAGGATTATGAGATCCTCTGATAGAGAACTAAAGTTGACTGACTAGACAACTTCAGGAATGAGTCATGATAAAACTTTTTAATAAGATAGATTAATAGGGGAAGCAAGTAAATAAGAGAGTTGGTACATTATCTCTAAATCCATTTCTAAAACCAAATTTTACCACATTGTTCAATTAAAAAGATGTACTGCTTATAGTCCCCATACAGCAAAAACTTAAAAAGTTATTTAATATGTCAGTGAACAGTGAAAAATAGATAGTCATTTCAAAATGATGTTGTGGGAAAGGGGTGGCCATGAAGGCAATTTCCAAATAACACGCTCTGTTCTTTTCTGGTTTATGGACCAACTCTGAGACTTGAATATAAGTAGAGATTGCAGGGAATGCTTCCAGTTTGTTCCCTATTAAATACTAGAGTGCTATGATAAGTTTTTAATAAGTAGGAGTGATTCAATGAACAAATTAATATATAAAACATTAAAGAAAAGATGAAGGAAACATTAGAACATATTATCCATAAATTTATAGAAAATGCTTTCAGGGTCTCTGAACAGAGTTGGGTAACTACTAACTGCATATTAAAAGTTTTAGAAAGAAATGCTTAGATCGTGAATTAATCACTTTGACGTTTATTAATATTTCAAAGAAAAGTAATAGATTTCAGGATAATAATAAAAATAGCTAACCAATAATTACTATGTGCCAAACAGAGTTCTAAGGTCTTGACATACATTAATCCTTATAATTTTCATAATAACCCAATGAGGTATTATTATTAATATTATCATCCATTTTACAGGCAAGTTCACATGCTAGTAAGCAGTATAAAGCAGAATTTGAACTAGAGAGTTTGCTTTCCAAAATTTGCATTCTTAACCCCTTAACTGCCTCTTACATTCAATAGTCAGGGTAACCTGTTCTTACCATTGCTGAGTCAAAACTATAAACTTTGCTATCCCTGAATCTATAGGCTTCTGACAAAAAAAAAAAAAGACGAAGAAAAGATGCATTTTAAATTCCATGGTTTTAACATAGGAAAAAACAAATGTGGCACAATTTTATGAGAAGCATGGTAAAATTTAAGCTCATTGGAACTGAAGTACTGTTGAATACCACAGATGAGAAAATTGAACTGAAAAGAAGATAATTGCTTTAAGGGGAACAAAGTCTATTTTAAGCAAAGGATATGAGCTGTTCTGCATTCTCTCAAAAACAAACAATGCATGATGTTATATGATAAATGAACTCACTGCTTAATGAAACTCTAAATTGCATTCTAAAAATATAATTTCAGTCTATGATTTGATAAGCAATTTAAAAATGTTTATGAATTATGCATTCACAACCAAACTTCTCAAAGATGTAACCAACAAGATGAAAAAAAACAAAAAACAATGGGTGGGGGAAGGCAGAATCATTACAAATTAGCCAAAATTATGGTATCAAAATTATATCAAAATTATATCAAAATTATAATATGTATCAAAATTATATTGTTACACTTACTATAGTGAAGTTATATAATTTGAAAAAACTTGCATTTTCTACTAACTTGAGCTATTTAGATTTTACTAATAATCTATTTAGAATTACAAAACTTTAAAAGAAATAGTGCTAGTACTTTCAGTAATATCTAAAAATTATACAAAGTTCATAGGGTTATATATACATACTACAATAGATAATTTTAGTTAATTCTGAAAAAAAATGTTTTCTTGAAAGCACAATGTGGTCAAAGTCTCTAATTCTTGAGTCAGGCAAAGCTAGTTTGAATTCAGACTCCATTACATATTACCTATGGGAACTTAGGAAATCATTTAATTTCACTTAAACCTCCTTTACCTCTTTTATAAGATAATAAAATAATTTGACTATTCATAATAATTAAACATTCTCTATAGCTTCTTATAAATAAAATGTGGCAAAATGTGGTCAAATGTAGTATAGTCAGAGGATGGAATGCTATACAACAACGCAAATAAACAATCTGAAACTATACATAACAATGTGGATAAATCTCTCAGACAAAATGTTAAGTGAAAGAAGTCAGACCCCAAATAGTACACTGTATGATTCCATACATACCTAGTTCAAAAGCATACTAAAATCATCTATGGTGTTGGGAGTCAGGATAGCAATTACACATGGTGGGTAGGGACACAAGTGGAAATGAGCGTGAGTAAGGCTGTGGTGGTATTAAATGTTATTTCTTGCTGGTTATACCAATATGTTCAATTTGCAAAAAGTAACCAAGTTGTACACTTACGTTTATGCATTTTTCTCTGTGTATAATTTAATAAAAGTTTCAAAAATTAAAATACATAATGCTTAAGAACACTCACCTTTTGAAATATTTATAGATTAAATAATGTGAAGCAAATAATAATTTACTTCAAAGCAATCCAGTGCAGAAAAAGGAAGAGAAATGAGTGGAAATGTAATGAAACAAGATTGGCCATCAGCTGACAGCTGTTGAAGCTGGGTAATGAATAACCACTGGACTAAATTCTCTCTACTTTTATACAGACTTTACATTTTCTATAACAAAATGTTCTCAAAATGGTGCCTACTATCTGGCATGTGAGTAGACAATAATTGCTAATACTTTAATTATTAATATTAATACCCATCATCTCAAAATAACCTCACAAACTGAACTCTTTGGATTCTACTTAGTCAACAAACAAAATTCACATGGAATTCCATTTGGTGTCATGAGATAATTAAGAAGACAATTGGAATTATAATAGCAATATATACTATTAGCAACCGAGGTAAAAAATTGAAGAGCAAAAAGTAAGGAAACTATAAAAGCCCGTCTGAGGTTTGTTGGTCCTAAACCTACATAGGAAACAGGCTTTATTTTTGCTGTCATCTACAAAACTCATTTTTAATATATTATTCCATTTATCTTATAAAAAAAGGGGAAAATATCAACAAAGTAAGATGTTTAAGCAGCAAAAGCTATAGGGTAATGTAGATAATTAGGAACAGGAAATTTCATCCTAAGAGTTTAACACTCATGAGGTCTCCCCGGTGGCACAGCAGTTGAGCGCTGGGTTGCAAAGCTGCCTGCAGCCTCTGCAGCTCCAGTTCGATCCCTGGCCACTGGGTGAGGGTCCCACATGGCACGCAGACCTCTCCTGCCGCCCCCTGCTCCCCTCAGTAGTGTATTTCGTCGGTCTGCCTGTTCTGCTCCCTGCTCTGGCTCTGGTGAATTCTCTCACCTTCCCGTGCTTCTGACAGTACCCAGTGTTTGTATAAACAAACAAACAAACAAATAAATAAATATATATATATATATATATCTTAAAAAAAAAAAAGGAGTTTAACACTCAGGATGAGAAATGCTCAGAAATATTTGAATTTGGTATCCATTTACAGGAGAGCAAGCCCTCATAAATGTGATATTTGTGTGCTTTACTTTTTTATATGAAAATAGAATAAAAATTCACCTCCAGGGAGAGACAGAAAAAGTAATCAGGGACAGAGAAGTGTTTTGAAATGATGAAACATCTGAAAATTTGTACTTGTAAGCTATGGAAACAACCCAAATGCCCAAAAAATGATGGATCAAGAAGATGTGGTACCTATACACAATGGAATATTATTCAGCAATCAAAAAAAAAATATTAACCTCCATCTGATAATTACATGTTTTTTGTTGTGTGTATTCATGATTCTTCAAAATTCTTTCATCATTATAAATAACAGGATAAATAAAGAATATTAAATTATTTAATTAATTGAAAAGAAATTCACTGAAAATTAAGTGAAAACAGCCAGTAATAAAACAGCATTAAATTAATCATATTATTACTTTGGAAGATAGAGATTTTATATAAAGATATTTTTCCCATGCCATGCATATATATTTCTATAGAAATGTGTAAATATATATATGTATATGGATATATGTTTAATACATAGATCAATAATTATAATAGTTATCTCTTGTGTTTTCTAATTTTTTTAATTGATGCATTATTTTTCAAAGTAGGAACATAAAATTATTTAAAATCATTTTTCCTTGGAGTGTTTTTTCAATATTTTGCTGAAGACTTGAAGACATGTGTTTGACATGACTTGCCTTTTTGTTACTATTCAGGATTCCAATGAGTTTCCTTCAAGATAATTTAATAATTACATGAACACACCTGAATTTTGTCTGCTGGAATCTAACATTCAGTTAAGAGAAACCGTATTTCACTCATATTTGATCATCAGATAAAGGCTGTGTTTTCAATGGAATATTACTCAGCAATCAAAAAAGATAAACTCATGCAGTTTGCAGCAACATGGATGGCGCTGGAAGGGATCATGCTCAGCGAAATAAGTCAGAAAGAAAAAGAAAAATACCGGATGGTCTCACTCATAGCAGGAATCTAGAAAGCCTAAATAAGAGACCAGGAAAAAGACTAATCAATACAAAGTAAAAATCAAAATCAACAAGCAACTATAAACCAGAGACACACTACGGGGGGGAAGGATGGGGAAAGGAAGGACTAGAGTAAAAATAAGGGGGGAGGTGCAATTGTATGGGGAATATAATCAAAATGAAAATGCATACATTGTGCAAAGATGAAAAAAGATGTAAGAATTATATAAAATAAAATATTTAAATAAAAAAAGAGAAAGGGGCCTCCCCGATGGCACAGCGGTTGCGCGCTGGGTTGCAAAGCTGCCCGCAGCCTCTGCAGCGCCAGTTCGATCCCCGGCTGCTCCCTGGCCACCAGAGGAGGGTCCCACGTGGCGCGCAGACCTCTCCTGCCGCCCACTGCTCCCCTCAGCAGTGTACTTCGGTCCTTCTGCCTGCTCTGCTCCCTGCTCTGGCTCTGGTGAATTCTTTCACCCTCCCGTGCTTCTGACTGTACCCAGTGCTTGTATAAATAAATAAACAAACAAACAAACAAACAAACAAATAAATAAATAAATAAATAAATGGTTAAATAAATAAATGGTTAAATAAATAGTTAAAGAAAGAAAGAAAGAAAGCGTGATTTGCACATCAAAGACATCTTTACAGACACATCACCCAAAGCAGTGATAGTGAAGGCAAAGATAAACAGCTGGGACTACATCAAATTAAAGAGCTTCTGCACAGCAAAAGAGACAATAACAAAAACAAAGAGAAACCCCACCAACTGGGAGAACATTTTTGCACCCAACACTAATGATAAAGGACTGATCACAAAAATCTGCAAAGAGCTGATGAGACTCAACAACAACAAAGAAAATAATCCCGTCAAAAAATGGGCAGAAGAGCTAAAAAGAAACTTCTCTGAAGAGGAAATGCAAATGGCCAACAGACATATGAAAAAATGTTCAACATCACTTGTAATCAGGGAAATGCAAATCAAAACTACCATGAGATACCATCTCACACCAGTGAGAATGGCACATATTAAAAAAACTAGCAACAACAAATGTTGGCAAGGGTGTGGAGAAAAAGGAACTCTTCTGCACTGTTGGTGGGAGTGCAAACTGGTCCAACCACTGTGGAGAGCTGTGTGGAGATTTCTGGACCTACTAAACATAGAGCTTCCATATGATCCAGCAATTCCACACCTAGGTATTTACCCAAAGGACACAGAAACATCCATTCCAAAGAGCACCTGCACCCCTATGTTTATAGCAGCACTGTTTACAATAGCTAAGCTTTGGAAACAACCCAAATGCCCCAAAATAGATGACTGGATCAAGAAGATGTGGTACATATATACCATGGAATATTACTCAGCATTCAAAAAAGATAAACACATGCAATTTGCAGCAACATGGATGGCGCTGGAAGGGATCATGCTCAGCGAAATAAGCCAAAAAGAAAAAGAAAAATACCGGATGGTCTCACTCATAGCAGGAATCTAGAAAACTTAAATAAGGGACCAGGAAAACGAATAACTATAAGAAAGTGAAAATCAAAATCAACAAAAAACTACGAACCAGAGACACTTTTAAGGGGGCGGGGGTGAGAGGGGAGAGATTGGGGTCAGAATGGGGGGGCTCCAATTGTATGGGGAATAAAAAAATAAAATTTATTATTAAAAAAAAAAGAAAGAAAGAAAGAAAAAGGCTGTGTTTTCATGATTCTTCAAAATGAACTAAGATTACTTTGCTTCCATTATTTTTCTATACTTTTACCCTTACAAATGTCTTAATTTTGCTTAACTTTAGTTCATTGTATTTATTTCTGTAGCTTTCTCCTGTGATATTTTCCCTCAGAACCACGGGTTATGTTTGGGTTCTACCTGGAAATTTTGCATGGTGTGGGGAGAAAATATTTTTACCCTTACAGCTTACCTGAGGAAAGCTTCCAGTCCTTGTGCTGCTATTGACTTTAAGTGATAGGGGACAGAGAAACATTTTTTTGCACTTCCTTTGGAATATCTGGAATATGACATCACTATCTGAATATGTTTTATGGTAAGAAAGAAGCCTGGGAAAAATGAGACTGCTCGACCTCAACTGGGAAGAAAATTTTTAAAAAATTATTTATCCCCTCTCGGTCTATTTCCTCAGTCATAAGAGGAGATAATGGAATTTAAACTACACATCCCACCACCACTCTGTACCCTCCACAGCTATCACCTTTTCTGTCAGTCACAGAACAGCGGATGACAGGGAGCCAGTGCCTTAGGATGGAAAGGAGTATGGCGGCGGAGGCTGTGACAGAGTTGTTGGAATTCACCACATCCATTATCATTACCTAAAATTATTTTCATCAACTAAAATGTAATGCTTGTTGGGCCTCCCCGGTGGCGCAGTGGTTGAGCGCTGGATTGCGAAGCTGCCCGCGGCCTCTGCGGCGCCGGTTCGATCCCCGGTTGCTCCCCGGCCACCGGAGGAGGGTCCCGCATGGCGCGCAGACCTCTCCTGCCGCCCGCTGCTCCCCTCAGCAGTGTGCTTCGGTCCTTCTGCCTGCTCTGCTCCCCGCTCTGGCTCTGGTGAATTCTCTCACCCTCCTGCGCTTCTGACTGTACCCAGTGCTTGTATAAATAAATAAATAAATCTTTAAAAAAAAAAAAAAATAAAATAAAATGTAATGCTTGTTTTAAGCTTTGTTTCCAAACAACCATCTTTAAAAGTAATAATAAGGTATTGTTTGGATTTTAACACATATTTCTAAACAACTGAAAAAACTGTACACATAGAAAAGCAAGAATGTTTCTTTTAAGAATTTGTTGATTTGATTAGTTGTAGCCTTGCTGAAGGAAAAATAATTACAATTCCAGGGCCAAATTTTGCTCATTTATGTCAACAAACAGTAGTTTCACATTCTGTGTCTGTCTACACTTAGAAATTCTGTCATCTGTAAAGCAAGTAGATTGGAAAGTAAATTTGACCAATAGCACTTGTCAGAATATGAATATATGCCATACAAACAATAAGCTGCACATCAAAACTCTTATCTCCAGATATTTGCAGATTATAAATAAGTCAATGAGAATGAGAGCACAGGTTTTGATGGGAGAGTTGACAATGAGTTGACAGGAGCATAGCTCATCCTATTGCCAGTTCAGACCTTTAAACAAGAGGGCTGGCCCAACACTAGATAAGTTTCCTCAAGAAAACATGAATCCTTTGTTTGCCTTTATGGAGTCAATCAAAATTTGCCAATAGAATTTGTGTGATGAACAAATGGGGAGCATTTACTCTGTGTAAGAAACTCTCAAGAGCATTTTTGTCCCCCACAGTTCATATGGCAATGTCCAAAGATATTTTTGGTTATCACAACTGAGTATTGCTACTGGTATACAGTGGGAAGAAGACAAGGGTGCTGCTAACTATCCCTTAAAGCACAGAAAAGCTGCCCTAAACAAAGATTTTAAATGACCAAAGTTTCAGTGGTGCAAAGGCTGAGAAACCTATGCACATTCAAAGATTTTTTAAAATGACAGATGAGAGCCATTCTCAAGAGCTTAGAGTCTGGCAATGAAGATGAAGCAGAGAAACAACAAAATGGGCAAACCAGAAGAGCTCTAAGAAATAAACAGAGGGTGAATTATAGCATCAGTGATCAGGGAAAACAAGAAATAATAATACTGAAAATATCCATCTTAACATTCCTAAAATAACCAAATTTAAAGGTGCTACTTACTTTAGTAATTTTTTTATAGAAACAAAGATAACCACCAAAAACTTTTTTAAAACACATTTTTTTTTCATGCAACTGTGTTAAATTCCCTGGAAAGACAATGATGACTAAAACAGAATCACTAGTCTCTGGAACTCAGAAGAAAACTCCACTTTCCACATTCCTTCAAGTATGTCAAGAGTGCCCACGATGTACCAAGCACTTCATGGAACACAGAGCTGAAACAGGCAAGCTTCCTGCAGTTGTAAGCACACTGTCCTTTAGGGATGAGAGACAAAAATCAATTTGGTAATCCCCACAAAACATCTAACAGAAGCAAATATTTATGCCTATAGCCCATCCTGTGTAATCAGCTCCTCATGGTTTTTCAAGAAGCGGTAGCTGGTGTTCTAACTTTTCACCTTGCATTGCTTCCTATCCTTCCTCCTCTCTATTTTCTCTTAGTCTCACTGCTTGGCATTGTACCCAACAAATAAAGGTTAGTACATAATCCTTGTTCTGCTTTTTAGATAAATTGAGCTTTATTTGGGATTCGTACAAGAGATTACCTATTTGAGGTGCTGGATTCTAGATCTACCCGAAGAATAAGAAGGCTATGCAAACTGTAGCAGGAAGAGAAATTCAGGCAGAAGGAACTGCATGTTCAAAAGCCCTGATGAGCACAGATATTTCTTTAAATATTCAAGAAATATAAAGAAGATAATGGCAGGGTTTGGGAATGGAAAATTTGGAAAGCTACATAAGAGCCCAGTCAGGCAGAAAAGAAATTTCAGGCCTATATCAGGTCAAAAAATCATGTATTTTCTTAAATTAGTTGTCAAAAATTGGAAATAAAGAGATCCACATAAAAACTTCTGGATTTTCAAAAAATTTAAGGGATCTATTTGCAGTGGGCTTGTATTATTATATGGCAACAATCAGCTGAGACAAGGCCTGTGACCTCATATTCACCTCTGTCCTAGTCCAGCCTTTTTCATTCATTTATATTGTCAATTTGGCCTCTGTGAGCGCTTGAATTTATAATGCCTAATTTAGGGCTTTATAGATTGTGATGTTTAAAAAATAGTTGGATTTATTTTAAGACAAAGATAGTTCTGAAATTATTTTAAGCAAGGGAATGATGTGATCAGATTTATATATACTCTATTCACTGTAAAGAGAGAGGGAGGGAGACAGAAGACCGAGAATAGAAAAGAGGATGCAATGAGGAGACTAATACAGGACTCTGGGTGAAAGATTAAGTGACTTGGAATAGAGTGCTATCTCTGGAAATGAGAGAAGTAAATGGATTTAAAGTGTGTTTTTGAAATAGGAAGATACCATGTTTGTTTATAGATTGTATATTAAAGGTTTAAGAAAGAATCAAAAATGACTTATACAGAACTACTATGCAGAACTTGAATCTTCTGTGGTCAATAGCTAAAAGACAAAATTTATCAATAATACTTAACATACGTATGGGGGTACAAATAAAAGAATCTCTAATACCCTTGAGGAGCTTAATCCTATCTAAAGAGGTAGGATTGATGAAAACATATGTACTTACATGCATACACACACACATATATATATATATATATATATATATATATAGAGAGAGAGAGAGAGAGAGAGACTTACTATAGATAGATAGATAGATAGATAGATAGATAGATAGATAGATAGATAGATAGATAGAAAGATAGATAGATAGATAGATAGATAGATAGATAGATAGATAGATAGATAGATAGATAGATAGATATAGATATAGACAACCATAATTGTTGAGAAGAATAATAACAGCCAACAATTACTGAGGGCATATGATGTACCAAGTACATATATTTCATTTAATTCTCACAACCATCTAGAATTAGGAATTATTATCATCCCCTTTTTATACATGGATACATAAAAAAATTATAGAAGTTAGTGTACAAGATCAGGCAACTTATATTTAACAGAACTGGACTTCGGGCCCATGTAGACTGACCACACAGATCATTTCTTTAATCACACACTAAACTGCTTTTACATACATTTAGTGAGATCACAAATTTACTTACACACTTCAACTTAGATATGCAAAGAAACTGCTTAGATCTTCTACACCAGCCTCCATTACCTGGTTTGTGGAGAGGAATTAAACTTTTTGTGAGACTATTTAAAACATAGACCCACTCAGTAATTGAAACAGTCCCTTTAGGTGATGCTCTGACCTATCTAGAAAAGAAATGCAGATTTCTCAGGCTTCTACTATACCCATATGTATAGATCACTTATCTGCTCTCCAAGATGGTGTCTGGAAAAATGGAAGAAAGCTGTGGTTTATGTGTGGACAGAGAAACACTGAGGTTCCCCCATCTTAGACAATATCCAGGTCTATGTGACTGCTGCTTGCTCCATACCACATAGCATTCCCTGGTTGACAGAGCTCCAGTTCAACTCTTAGCAGAGCTGTAGGGCTCCCCATACTTGTGACACTTTTTATAGCCAACCAATTCACCCAACAATCCACTTCCTGTCTCAGCTTCAGGACACCCCCTCCTCAACAGAATCTGGATAGACTGAAAATATAATTTACCATCTAAGTCAAGATACTTATGAGAATACAACTATTTAACTATTTAAGATATGGCTGTTTAACACACCTCCTTTTCTTTGGGGAAAGCCCAAAGAGGGAAATGCTTCATATGCCATAGGGGAAGACATACATTCTCTTCACCGTGGGAAAATTTTGTAACCCAAATTTTCTACACATTCCCTTCATAAACTCAATCAAAACTAAAGGAGAGAAGAAAATAATCTCCTCAACTCCAGAAAGCCTTTTTCCAACCCTATTATCTTATTAAAGAGATCCAGGATCCTACCAGCCTTATCCTGGACCTCTAAGTCTCAGAAATCAACTTTCAAAAACTGTGAATGAAAAATTATTTGATGGAGATGGTAGAAATAAAATGCTTTCTCAGTCATGTTGTGCAGGGAAGTACAGATGCCCTTTTTAAGACACTGTCAGAATCATTAGCTCTTCAGAGGTCAAGGTTTAGCCGAGTTTCAATCCAAGAATTTGTTCTGAATATTCTATGGTTCTGTTATTTTTATCTTTAAAGGCCAAAATGTTTTATATATCAGGTTTCCACTTAGGGCTTTGCTTACTCATTTGTGGGTCTCAAGTCTAAACTGCAAATTTTAATGTTTTTAGAGTGGCATTAAATGGTTTTCCAATATTGAGCAGGTACTATTGATAGGTCCCCAAAGCTTATGAAGTTTCACCAGGGCATTTTAAAGTGTTCAATGATTCATTTATTCTAGTTGCTACCAGGCAGTGGCAACAATTGCATCTCATGTACATTATTTCTGTAGTTGATTGTGGATCATCCTAACTAAAAAATGTTCTCTCTAAAAATGTGCAAGTTTCCAAACATAAACAAAAAAGTACACAAATGCTGAATAATCAGGATTAGGAGGGACCAAGTAAGAAGAGGCCAATTGGAGTTTGTCTAGAAAGGTTTTATAATGCCTTTATGATTAATAAGCCTAAAGAAAACATCTAAAGCTTCTTTGAAATGCTAAGAATGAACGATTGGAGAACAACTGTGCTTCAAAGAGTACCAAAATATGTGAGGCAGTACCTCACTGGGGGCAAAAGGAATCTTACACTCTCAATAAATTATTAAGAAAGGAGTTCAGCAAGTTTAGAAGAGTTTCTATTAACTCATCAAGTCAAGCTTACTCCCTCAAAACCCTAAATCCCTGGATTTCCAAAGTAACTTCTTAGGAATTTATGTTGTACAACTGAATATTACCAGAAATGCAATTCCACACTGCATATCCAGATTAGGTGAGAGTTAACAAAAGAAAGCTACATATAAGTCTGGAAGTTCTGAAAAATATCCTTAGACCCTTCACATAAATGAAAAGGGGTTTAAGACACCAAATAAAGATGAGACATTCTGCTTTATAAATTATGTCCTTATTTATACACTCTTCATTAACTATCTGCACTAGACAAGACTTATTCCTAGGAATAAAAAGTTATAAATCTTCCTTCTCGTCAACAAATTTTGAGTTGATTATGTATATATATAATATATCTTATATGTGTATATACATGTGTGTATATATGTATATGCGTTTATATATAATTATCATTAGAAAAACACAAAATAGGGTTAGGAAAAAGTCATAAATATTCTCTTTAAAGTAGGAGCTTGTGAGGAAAAGAAACTCTTTTTGGAAGTGTCTAGGTAAATCAGAGATGCAAATAGATGGAAATTAGATAAACAGTACACTGCAAACAGAAAATGGGGATTAGCCAAATCTCAAATGTTTATCAGGACAGAAGTTGCTTAGGTGATTGAAATACATTTATGAGATCCTCAATTTTTATATATTCAAATTTCAAAAATCCCACACTTCCATACATCATGTACTAGTTCCCATCAACTACAGAACCTACATCAGAGTTTTATTAATCACTTGACTGTCACAATGTGGTAACATGTGCAAGCTGCTGCTGTTGAGGAAAAGGACCTGATGACCATCAGAAAGGCAAGTAGGCCACGTCTGTGGGACCCAACCTATGATTTTAGAAGCACCTCCCAGCAGTCTCTCACATTTCATCCTGATTTTTTTTTAAAAGTCACATATATCCCACTTTTACTCTCCTCTTGAACTTCCAATATCCCCATCCAGAGGTCAAGGGTCAACAACCTGCTTTTTTTTCCACAGTGCCCCTAAAGCAACCTTCCATTTCACCTACACAGCCTACCTTCATCTCCTTTCTCCATCTCCAAACAAGCACCAAGCAAAGAGTAGACAGAGAGCCCTAACACATATGCAGCAAATAGTGGTATGACGGTTGGATAACATAAGACCTCTTCCCCCACCCTGCTCTAAGAACTTCGAGACCTGACACTGGGATTTTAAGTAATACTGACTGTTCACCATCTGCTTAGGTCACTAGAGAAGAGCAGCAGATCCATGGGAAAGGGATTCCTTGTGTTCTCTAACACAAGGAACAGGCTGCGTCGGCCCAGCCCTAGGCTCCAGCACCTCTGAAGATCCTCCTCTACCATCTGGAGTGCTTAGAATAAGAAAAACAGCATTTTTAATTAGTGACTATATACTATTTTTTACATCTCTGAGACAGTTCCCAGGGATCTAGCCTTCAGGAATATATCAGCATATGTGGGTCTTTCAGACATTTTACTTTTAAAATTGTGTTTTTGAAGTTACTATGTATGGAAGTATGAGATATCCTGAAGTGACTGATTCATTTCCCGTTTCACTTTTCTTTTTTAATCAATGGAAAAGTTATTCAGTAAGAGGTAGAAGAGAAAGGAGGGGATAAAATATTAGATAACCTTTAATTTAAACATATATAACTGAAAAAATCAAGATACCAAAATATACAAGTACACAAAATTATGAAGGAGAGCAGAATAGTTCTAGGTTAATATTCTATTGTAAAGAAAAGAGGTGAAATCCAAGTCCTGTGCTAAGTATGTAAATAGGTATGGAAAGATATCAGGTAGTTGACAGGTTCATATCCTGTCCTCTTTCTGTGATTATTGAGACATACAAGGAGCTGAATGAAGACTCAAATAGATCCTACACTACACAAAGAAGTAACAGAGGGTACTGGCTATCCACAAAATACACTTTTTTTCCCCCATAGTAATTAAGTTACAGCTATTCATTACCTAGCTAACTGGTATTTCCCCAATACCCTTACATTTCGATATGGTCTTCTGACTCAGACCTCACCACGTGGAGTGGACTATTGTGTGCCACTTAAGTGTGGATCTAAAACTATTGGCATATATTCCTCCCACCCTTTTTTCATTCCCACTGGTTTGAACCTAGACACAACACATTCTAGTTTCACCATGTAAACAAAGGCATTATCCTCGTGGATCACAGAATAAGATAGAAAGAATCCCCTACATATGAATCCTACAGATCTGTCCCACGGAACCGTAGACTATCATGTAAAAAATGTTTTTTCTTTGAACTACTATCTTTGGGGGTTTTGTTTTACAACAGTTTAACCTTACACTGACTAATTCAGAAGAAAAAGTATACTATATATGCCTTAATATCTTATTAGAGGTCAACTTATTTTTTTATATTAATAGGTATCTTTTTATTGAAATGAGTGAACACTGTGCTAATATTAAAGACATATTAGTGCCCATACCATTTTCCTTGGACTTTTCCGTATGCTCTGGTGAAACTAACAGTTTCTATATTTCTGTGCCTTACAGTTCTACTTTCAGCTTTGTGTAGGATATCAACTAAAGTCAAAGAGTTAATATCCCCAGGAGTAGCCCTCAACCAATGACCTAGGAGTTGTTGTATGTCCAAACTTCCTCAACGCTCATGAGGAATAATTCTAAAATGTGTGCTTTGTGCATATTTTTTTGCTCCTTTTGTTTTTGGTTTGTTTCCCTAACAAAATTAAGCTCCAAGTGCCTTTGTGGTAACTGGCTTACCTGTGTACCCTTTAATGATTTCCTTCATGTCTTTCCATCACTTCCTCCATTTTTCTACCATATTCTCTAAACTTCCCAAATAAACTAATTTCTTGAATCCTTGCTTTATGGTCAGCTTCTGAGAGAATGTAAATAAAGACAGTTACTTTTTATCCACCAAATCTAAAACAATTCTCTAACATAGCCATTATTATTAGAAAGTATTATGGTATTGTGCCATCTTTGTGGACAAAGAAATAAAATCTGTGAGAAGGTATAACCTGACAAAGTTATTGTCAGAACTAGAATTTGAACCCATGACCATCTCATCCAGAAGTTTATGTACCTTCCAATATACTAGACTATCCCAGAAGTGAAAGTTTTCCAATTATCTATTAATACAACTTTTAGCAGTTTTATGATTGGAGGATATATATATATATATTATATATATATAATATATATATTAGGGAAATCAGACAAAATAGATTCTACATTAGCCTATAATATTTTGTGTTAAAAATGTTTCTGATAGGGCCTCCCCGGTGGCGCAGTGGTTGAGCACTGGGTTGTGAAGCTGCCCACAGCCTCTGCAGCACCGGTTCGATGCCCGGCTGCTCCCCGGCCACCAGAGGAGGGTCCCACATGGCGTGCAGACCTCTCCTGCCGCCCGCTGCTCCCCTCAGCAGTGTACTTCGGTCCTTCTGTCTGCTCTGCTCCCCGCTCTGGCTGTGGTGAATTCTCTCACCCTCCCGCGCTTCTGACTGTACCCAGTGCTTGTATAAATGAATAAATAAATAAATAAATAAATAAATAAATAAATAAATAAATAAATAATAAATAAATAAATAAATAAATAAATCTTAAAAAAATGTTTCTGATAACATAATTTGTTAAACAGATATTTTTCAGCCTGAACAGGAAAAAAAATTGCAATTTTATGCTACATACTGACACAAATTTATTTAGCACTTTTTAAATTAGCCAAATACTAACTAAAGCTAATTCATTTGAATAAGTCTGCTTCTTATTTTTTAGTGAAGTACCACTGTTTTATATCTTGTTAATGTTTTTAGAGTATAACATTTCTTCTCTCAGGTGTAGTCACTATAACTCTCCCATCAACCAAATCTGATTCTTAAGATGATACCACACACTTTCTAATAGCAGCCTACCTCTATTCACTTCCCTGTCAAGACTTGCATAAAGAAAAGGATTGCAGCTGAATGCACATCAAACTATAAATAATTCATAAGGCCTAATGGGCTCAGACATTTTTGTATTTGAACAAAGAATTCAATCTATCTACCTGTGAAATTAATAGAATTTTGGCTTCAGAATTTCAGAAGCTAGTAAACAAACAAAATTTAGAGATATCTGATGAGACAACTACCTTTCCTATGTTTTTCCTAATGCAAGTATTCGTAGGACTAATTCTATAAAAAGAAATAGAGAGAGAACAGTCTAAACCTGAGCAGCAGGTTTCTTTATCCTTGTAATACCAATTAATTCTGTGCATTCTTTTAGATTTTAAGTTACTAATCTGCCAGGAAAAACTTTATAAAGTTGTCACACAGGCAATATATGGTTAAGATAATGTAAATAGCGTGGAAGTATTACAAGATCCTAGAGAAAAAAAGCTGCTGTCTGTTTACTCTTCACCGCCACCAGATATAATCTAAACATTACATTCCTAAAAGGATATGCAATATCACTTACATTTAGCTTAGGCAATTGCATTCCTCTCCTGGTCTTAGCTGAACTCTGTGGCTTGATCTTAAGCTTTGGTTATTTGAGGTAAACTAACCCTGTGGTCACGCTTGCCTCAACTGAAGCTAATGTCAATATAGACAGGCATTAAAGGAGAATACTAAAAGCTTAGAAATACTGATTATCTTCAGAAAATGCAATGAGTCAGTTCCTACTCTTATTGATGTCAGATTTTTATAGGGAACATTACATCACACAAAGTTTAAAAAAGAATGGAAGCCAGAATAAACAGAGCTATACATCACAAGTCTTAAGTATCACAGCAGACACAATTTAGCTAATGTAATCATATTCATACCGTTTTTGTCCAGAGAGACCATGGTAATAAAGCAGAAATATGGACATTGGAACATACTTATCTGCCTATAAATATGTAGTTTTACATATAAATAAAAAGGTCTTTGCTTGTTTCCAGAAATGTACATGCTTATACTTATCCAATGACTAAGATGAGATTTTATAGTTTAATTAAATAATAAAATATATTTCAACTTAAAAATATTTCTACCTATTTCAAAAAACATAATATTGCTCAATAATACAGTATATCATCATTTTATCTCTCAAAACTTAAAAAATTTTATTTCATTGAAGATGTTGTCCTGCCTGATTGAGCTTTAAAACAAAGTTATACATAAAGAGTTCAAGTAATGGGATAGTTGTATTGTGCTATGCGGTTTTTTTTCTTTCCCAGTTCTCATTTACTGATAATACAAACAAGTGCTTACAGGTCAAATGAGATGATCTCTTGGGTTTGCTTTAAAAATTACTTCAGATATTTTGGAAAAATAAAAGTTAAGAGGTGTAAATGAAACAGTGAAGAATGTTGATAATTATTGAAACTGGATAATATGTATAAGAGGGCACGTTATATTATCTCTCTTTTGTATATGTTTTAAATTCTATAATAAGAGCATAAAACAAAAAATATACTAACTGAATAAAAATCATGTAGTTTCCATTCAAAAGAAAAAAAAAGCAGTAAGAATGAGATACATCAATACATATTAATAAGGATAATTATAATTTTGATTTTATGCTTTAAAATGAACATGTTAGGTACTTTCTATCTTAATATTAATACAATATGGATCTAAATGTTTTTTTGGTTTTTTTTTAAAGATTTGTTTATTTATTTATTTATACAAGCACTGGGTACAGTCAGAAGCACGGGGAGCAGAGCAGGCAGAAGGACCAAAGTACACTGCTGAGGGGAGCAGCGGGTGGCAGGACAGGTCTGCACGCCATGTGGGACCCTCCTCCAGGGGCCAGGGAGCAGCCAGGGATCGGATCCCCTCCAGGGGCCCGGGAGCAGCCAGGGATCGAACCCGGCGCTGCAGAGGCTGCGGGCAGCTTCGCAACCCAGCGCTCAACCGCTGCGCCACCAGGGAGGCCCGGATCTAAAAGGTTTTAATAGCAAGTGTTAGGATTAGGCATGATGTGGGAATAGGAAGCTCTTATATACTGTTGACAATGTAAATTAGTACAGCCATAATGAAAACCAGTAAGAAAATTCCCCAAAAAATTGAAAATAGAAATTCCATGCTATACAGTTATCCCACTTCTGGGCATTTACTTGAAGAATACAAAAGCACTCACTTAGAGAGATACATGGTCATCACAGTATTATATACAATAGCCAAGAGTTGGAAACAACCTAAATAAGTGTCCATGGACAGATGAGCGGATAAAGAAGATGTAATATTAATGTGTGTGTGTGTATATATATATATATATACACATATATATGTGGTATTCCAGTCCCATATTTTAGTATCATTCCATTGTGTGTGTGCATATATGTGTGTGTATATAGATAGATACATACATACATACATACATACATACATACATACATATATGTATGAATACTACTAAATTATTCCTGCCATTTGCTACATGGACAGATCCAGAGGGTATTATGCTTAAGATCTAGAGGGTATTATCTTACTAAAATAAGTCAGTTAGAGAATATGTGGATGTCATGCATATGTGGTACATAAAGAAATAAACAAATGAACCAGATAAAGCAAAAAAATTTTAGGGTATATCTTTTATAGGGTATGTCCAGTTATACTAGAACATAGCTTTTAGTGTATTTGGACTTAAATGGATATTTAATAATGGGGTTTGTGATTCTATATTAGAGTTCAATCACATATGAGGGGAAAGTTTTTTAAAATTTAAGTACATTTGTTATTCCACAAAATCAGTTCCTTCGTCATCATACCCTAACTTAAAATAGACACTAGTTCTTACTCTGATGAACAGTGCTTGAGTGCCATCTGGTGACTTTCCTCCACACAGCATGATTTTCCTCTGATCCTCTGGCACGAGAAAACCCTCACACCAGCTTGGTACTACAAACATCAAATTAAAATAAGACCTTATTTGCCAGACAGAAAGATCATCTCTTTAAAGGTGGTAACCCAGAACCTCATAATACAGTAAAATTCATATTTTGAATTGTATAAATGACTTTCCTATTATGGTCAAAAACTATTAATATATGAAGCAAAAGGGGAAAAAAGATACAATTCATTACTTTTAAATAGTTTGTCAAGTTTTAATATCTTGATTTAGTAGCATGAGTCACTAAGTGATCGTGAAACTTGAAATCAGAAAAGCAGGTATCATGTGTTTAGTATGAACTTAGTATAAGTGACGAAAACTGTTCTATTTTGAAGATAAAATTTGAAATATTCACTTTTTTTCCATACTTTCCCTTAGTCAGAAAGTGAAGTCAAGAGAACAAGAAACAGTCATCATTCATTACAACTTTGTTTTGTTTAATAACTTACAAAAAACACTATTTTCAGTAGTCATATTTTAAACAGCAGTGTTATTCTGAGATTGTGATGCATGTAACTCAGGATAAAGCAAATAAGTTATTATGTAATATACTATTTCTTTCATCCCTAGTGTCACTCAGAACCTTGAAATAAAAATGTAAAACAAAGGCAGTTAGTAAAACCCCCATAGTCTTAAATTTGAAGTGGATGTATTAGTCTAATCGAGGATATAATTAACTCTTAAAAAATTCCTGGCTCTCTTTATTGAAAAGGCCTAGAAACAATGATATATCATAGTATGACTTAATGAGTGATAATATGTCCATTTAGTAATAGTTATTAAATGCTTAAAGAGCATAAATCTTTACAAATTGTATATGATTGAAGACAGAAATTAAAAGAGAACAAGGATAGATTGATACCAGATGATTTATTACAGCATTGGTTATTGTCAAAGATTGTATTATTATAATAATAGAGTTATTTTCACAATAAAAAGAGATTTTTAAAACCAAATTGTAAATTTAATTCCCTGGTTTATAGTGCTATTTGTCAGCGAAAATAGACATTCTAGGTTCTGTGTGGAATCCAGGTTGATCAAGACAGGATTGGAAATAAGAGAATGGAGCACCGTGGAGACATTATGTAGCAGAAAGGAAATGAACTTTAGAGACAAACCTATGTAACAGGTTGAGTATCAGCTTTATTTGCTACTGTGAGGTCTTGGCAGCTTTCTTTACCTTACAGAACCTCAGCTTCCTCATTTGTGGAATGGTGGTAACAACTACTCTATAGTTACTGCAATAAGTGATAAGACAATAAGTGATTAAAGTTGTTAATGCAATAGCTAGCACTGAAGAAAAGCTAAATAAATGTTCTCTCTCTCTCTCTCTCTCTCTCTCTCTCTCTCTCTCTCCCCCCACCGCCATTTTTAAATGTATTTCACCCTGTTACACCTAACTTCAATATCATTAATTATGAAGTTATACAGTCTCAAGGTATAACTATGATGGCCTGACAAATCTGAAAAGAAACCTTAATTTTTAGGTGATTGATTTAAGTTTTGATAAATACATTTGGATTTTTTCACTTAGCGAAATCGTAAATCTAAATTTGAAAATCAAATTATCTCATTCAAAACACTGCTACTAACTTACAAACCAAAATAGAGTAGAATTAACATAACAAATATTTATTAGAGGTTATTAATAAGCCAAAAACAAGAAGTCAGGAAAGGGAATAAAATAATGGATATAAAGTCTTACCACAGCCACTGTCACTGCTTTCCAAAAGTTTCTGGGCATTGTAGTTTGCTAAGAAATTCAAATATGGAAAATTTTAGAAAATGATTTCTCTGTTTTTAAGAGCCCAACCAAAATTGTTTTCAAAGAGTCCTTCCTTGGTTAGCTCAAAAGCAAAATAAAATGATAGTGCACAGATATTTTCATCTAGTTTGCAATGTTTCATTGTATATCCCAGTCTATCCAATATGTTACTTTAATTGCGTTTTTGTGTGGGAAGTATTGTCTCCTACCAAAGCAAGTTCTTTATTTGGTCAGAGAGGAGATTCAGAGAAAAACAAGTAAGACAATTTTCGTTTACATACTAGTGGGAGTCAAGTCTGCATTGAGGAAATATTTGTCATGCTCACCACATTTTTGTAATATGCTTGTCTCACAGAGCCAGTATATAACTTTGAAGAAAGAAGAATGGCTGTTTTACATAATGCTGGAGAAAAAACTTTCTGCCACCTAGCTTCCCTCCTACAAGATAGCCAGATAATTATGAGATTAAATTATTTTTTCTAAAATATAACTTCAATTCTGAATCTTGCTTAGAATTTCCTAAGGTCCTTTTCCTAACCCTTTGTTCAATTTCTCTCTATTCCACATGTAAGTTGAACCACCCAATATTTATCTTTTTCCTTCTGTTTTATTTTGCTTACCATAATCCCTTCCAGCTTCATCCATGTTGCCTCAAGTGGCATGAGTTTATTCTTTTTTTCATCACTGAGTAGTATTCCATTGTGCATAGATAGAAAGATATGGGGAGAGAGAAGAGACAAAACAGGGGAGGGAAGAGCACAAGGCATGGTGGAGATGGGTCACAGGTGCTGAGGTGGTGGGAAAACTACAAGATTAGCCTAAGGGGAGAAATCAAATACTGTCCAAAAATTAATGATGATGTAAGAAAAAAAATTTAATTAAAAAAAATTCCTAAGGTCTACTTTTTGTCGCCTGTTGTACCCAGTAGCAGGATCCAAATTAGTCGCCTCCATACTACTGTTCACCCTACTACAACTGCTTAAAATGAATTTTATCCAAATCCTAATAATCTCTCAAATCCCAGCTCAACTCCTCTCTTATTTATCAGAGGTTTCTAAGTCTTTATAGTTCACACAAATATTCCTTTTGTATGACCATAGCATCTCCTCTCTAAATTTTTTATTAGCATTCAGTAAAATACTCCTTTGTACCCTAGCCATTTTGAGCAGCCAATTTTCATAGTCTTAATGATTATTCATGTTGTTTTGCTAGTTTTTCTTTGGTTATTTATATTGTGCAAATTAGCAAAATCATCTGATAGTTTCTGACTTATTTCACTTAGTATAAGCACCTTAAGATCCATCCATTTTGTCCCAAAAGACACTATTTCATCTTTTTTAGTAATTAAGTAGTATTTCATCAGTACATATTCCAAAATTTATCTAGTCATCTGATGATGGGCATATAAGTTGCTTCCATAACTTGGCTATTGTGGATAATGCTGCTATGAACAGAGGAGTGCATAAAAATTTTCTTATCTTTGGACAAATAACTAGAAGTGGTGTTGCTAGATCATATGCTATCTCCATTTTTTTTTTTTTTTTGAGGCATCTCCATACTGTTTTCCATAGAAACTGTACCAAATTACATTCCCACCAAGAGTTAATGAGGGAGCCTTTATCTCCACATCCATAATATCTGTTGTTTCCAATCATCTTGACACAGGTTCTCACAGGGGGAAGGCAATCACTCATAGTGGTATTGACTTGCATATTCTTCATAATAAAGGATTATGAACATTTTTTTCATGAGCCTGTAGTCCATGGCTATGTTCTTTGGAGAAGTGTCAACTCGATTCTGATTCAATCTATCCGAAGATAGTGTCAGTTATTACAAGTGCTCAGTCTCTCAAGACTGCCTACAACTTGTGAAACCAGTCACGAATCCAACTTGCTAACTGCGCTCAATTAATTTGCTAGAACAGCTCATGAATTCTGGAAACCCACTTATTCACTAGAGCACCAATTCATTACAAAAGATAGAGCTTACAAATAGATATTTGGGAAACATGCATAGGATAAGGTATGGGGAAAGTCACTGATCTTCTCTGCCCTCTGCGGGTGTGCTTCTCCCACAAAATATCCACATGTTTATAGTTCTCCAATATCTACCTTTGAGCTTTTTTTTTTTTTTAAAGATTTATTTATTTATTTATACAAGCACTGGGTACAGTCAGAGGCGCAGTAGGGTGAGAGAATTCACCAGAGCCAGAGCGGAGAGTAGAACAGGCAGAGTGACGAAGTACACTGCCGAGGGGAGCAGCGGACAGCAAGAGAGGTCTGCGCGTCATGTGGGACCCTCGCCCAGAGGCTGGGGATTGAACGGGCGCTGCACAGGTTGCGGTCAGCTTTGCAACCCAGCACGCAACCGCTGCGCCACCGGGGAGGCCCTACTTTTGAGCTTTTATGGAAGTTTCATTATATATTCATGACTGATTAAATTATTGGTCATTGTCAACTGAATTAAAATCTCTAGTCCCTCTACCCTCCCCAGAGATCTGGAAGTTGGGAGTGGAAGTTCAACTCTCTAATAACTTGCTTGTTTCCACTGGTGACCAAGCCCCATCTTTAAGTACTACAAGAAAAAGTTAACCCATTAACAAACAAGACACCTTTATTACTCTCAACACTTTGGAAATTCAAAGGTTTGGGTATCTGTGTACATAAAGAACAAAAGAAATATATTTGGTTATTTGAATGAACAAATTATATATTGTTGATTGATCACAATATCACAGATACCAATGAAGCAAAAATAATTACTATATTTGTGGGAGTTGTATTAATGTTTTCAATAATTCATTCCCTCCTTTACTGTAAATAAAGTATGTTTCCCTGCCCACTATGGGCTTGGATATCTCACTTGATTTGGTCAGTGGAATATTCACTATACAACACTTCCAAACAGAAACTTTTAGGGTAATTGTAAGATTCTGAAAATTTCTTAACTCTTGTGCCCTCTTCCATAAGAACAGCAAGTTGTATGTAAGGTTTTCTAGTGCAGGTCCCAAAATATATTGAGATTATAGAAAGACACACCCTGCACTCTAGGGTAGAATCATAGCTTCCAATAGCTGACAATATAAAGCCGAACAAGAAATAAATATTTGTTATTGTAAACTGCTGAGAATTTGAGATTGCCATATAGTAAAAGCTGACTAATATAAGACCTAATATGCTGCAACTAGTATGTCCTGTATCTAGAACATCTCATTTAACTAACACATTAGTCCTAAACTTTATATTTTTTATTATCCTCATTTTACATAAAAACAGGTATGAGAAGTGACTAATCCAAATGTCACAGCGCTAGGAGATTTCAGAATCAGACACATGTGGAATTGAAATTAAATTCTGCCCCTTATTAAATGTAGCATCATAGGCATAATATGATCTCATTAAAGTTCAGTCATATGTAAAATAGAGTTAATACTTAAGTTCTTCTCAAATGTACTTACAAGGGTTGTTAGGAGAATTATATTAAATAATGTGTGTGAAAGACCAAATGATTTAATGAGTGCCTTGACTTATATCACCCCTAAATCAAGCTGTGAGACAAAGACTTGGCATGATAGTTTCAGAATTGTGTATAAGTCAGGAAAGTAAGATAGCAAAAGAGAAAGAAACATCAATAAAATGTTAGGTTATGATATCTGCATTGTAGCATAAACTGAATTTCACTTTTGTGCATGTGGCTAAATAATACACCATTGTGTAAATACATCACATGTTATTTATTCATTCATCAGTTGATGGACATTTGGATTGTTTTCATTTTTAGCTAATATGAATAACATTGCTATGAACATTTATGCCCCGGATTCTCTGTGTAAATTTGTCTTAATTTTCTCGTAGGAAATATACCTATCTAGGGGTGGTATTGCTGGCTCACATGCTTAGCCTATGCTTAAATTTTTGAGGAGCTTACAAACTGTCTTCCAATGATACACCATTTTACATTTCTACCAGTAATTTGTGATGATTCTAATTCCTCCACATCCCAACCTATACCTTTCATTACCTCTCTTTTTATTATACCTAGAGGGTGTTAAGTGGTATTTCATTGAGAGTTTGATTTGTAGTTCCCTAATAATTTGTGATGTTGAGCATTTTTTCATGTTTATTGGTTATCTGTATATCATCATTGAAGAAACATCTATGCATTTGCTCATTTTTATTTTTTCCTGTTTCTATTGAACCATTGTCTGGCTACTAATTTATTTTTTTTCTTTACCACCACCATCCATTCTATCCCCTATGTCCCCTTATCAGTCCCCTCCCTCTTAATCTCAGAGTGCGCATGATGATTACTGGCTTTCACTGTTTTGTTTTTTTATTTTTAATTTTTTAAAGATTTATTTATTTATGCATACAAGAACTGGGGTACAGGCCAGAGGTACAAGGACTGGGGGGGAGGGGTTGGTTAGAGGAGTGGGGAGCAAAACAAGCAGACTAACTGAAATACACTGCTGAGGGGAGCAGCAGGAGAGACAGGAGAGGTCTGCTACGCCAGGTGGGCAGCTTCCTGGCCACTGAGGATCAAACCGGTGCTGCAGAGGCTGCAGATAGCTTCACAGTGCTGCACTTAACCCTTGCGCCACCAGGTAAGCCCTTCACTGGTTTTTGAAAGTGTTTGACATTATTGAATTTTCTGCTATGTAAATTCCATTATTTGTTTTTATTTTTTTATTTTTTTTTGGTTTGGTTTGGTTTATTTTATTATTTTTTTTTTAAATATTAAATTTTATTTTTATATTCCCCCATACAATTGCAAACGCCCCATTCTGACCCAATCCTTCCCTCCCGCCCCCACCCCCCAAAAAGTGTCTCTGGTTCATAGTTTTTTGTTGATTTTGATTTTATAATTCTAACTTGCTTTACTACACATAATTCTCTCAAATTCCCTCCATTTTGTTGAAAATGACTGCATTTCATCATTTCTTATGGTTGAATAGTACTCCATAGTGTGGGTATACCACAACTTCTTGATTCAATCATCCATATTTGGGCTACTTCCATGATGCTACTATGAACATTGCAGAACATATGGTTTTTGTGTTGAGGGTTTCAATTTGGCTTTATTCCCAATAGTTGGATTCCTGGGTCATATGGTATTTGGATTTTTTAAGGTAAATCCAGATTGCTTTCCACATAGTTGTACCAGTTTACATTCCCACAAAGAGTGTAATACGGGTCCTCCATCACTTGCTATTGGAGGTCTTTTTAATATGTGTCATTCACACGGATGCAAAATGGTAGCTCACTGTGGTTTTAAACTACTGGAAGTGATAAACATTCTTTCATGTCTATTAACCACCTGGAAAACTCTTTGGTGCATTCTTAGCTGGTATCTGCTGCCATTTATTTATTGGGTCATTTGGTTTTTGAATTGTTGAATTTTGTGAGTTTTTCTATATATCTTGGATATTAATCCCCTATCAGTTTTATATTGTATGAATATTTTCTCCATTCAGTATGGTGTCTTTTTAATCATCTTATATTTTCCTTTGTTGCATAAAAGCTTTTAAATCACATTTGATATAATTTAATGTATTTTGTTTTTAATTTACCTTGCCATGCAGGACAAGTCACTAAGAGCATCTTTTGACATTGATGTCATGAAACGCATTTCCAGTGTTTTTCATCTGTGTATTTTATTGCTGTAGATCTCCAATCTGTAATCCAATTGGAGTTTATTTTTGTGTATTTTTACACAGCACCATTTATTAAAGAAACTGTCCTTTCACCCATTATATGGTCATAGCCGCTTAATCATAGATTAGATACTGATATGTCATGGATTTATTTCTGGGCTTTCAGCTATATTCCATTGATCCATATACCCATTTTTTGTGCCAATACTATATTGTTTTTAGGACTGTTGCTTTATAGTAAAGTTGAAATCAGCAAACATTATATCTGTTTTTCTCCTTTTTCCTCAGTATTGCTTTTGCAATTCAAAGCCTTTTGTGGTGACATAATTTCAATATTTTTTATAAAACTTCTTTGAAAAATATTGCTTGTATTTTTGATGGGAGATTGTGTTGAATCTATCCGTCATTCCATAGCAGTTACTTTCCCCCCTATGTTTATCAAACCCCAGATGAGTGAGAAATTCTGGCATAGATAGAGCAGGAAAGAGAAACAAGCTGATCCTAAGGGTATGGTCCCCAAACCAGGACCTAGCTCATTGTAGCAGATTAATAAATCTCGGTTGAAAGAATTAATGACTTAATCCTGAAAATTACTTAGCAGTGTTTTCAAATTTGCAATTCTGATTTCATTCAATAATTATACTGTTTCTCTCACCTGTCAATCAGAGATCAATCTGTCATAAGGCTTGAAAAGAAAATTCTACAAAACATTTGAAGGGAGAACTAGTCTACAAGCTCTTATATGGGAGATTAATCTGAGATGCTGACTTACTCCCATATCCTGCAAAAATTAGAAAAATTTGTTTGAACCTAAAGAAATTCTCCCATATATTCTGTGTGCCCTTCTCATGACAGTAATGTTCCCTCCCAATCTGGCAGAAAATGTAGTTTAAGCTAAAAATAGCAGAGATAGAAAAAAGGAACATTTTCACTCCTTGGTGACTCTGCAAAGAACACTATCATTTTCTATGAAATTACTCAAACAAAACAAAAAATGTGAAACACATTTATAAAAAAAAACCAAAAAATTTTCCAGATGCATTAGTATATTCAAATAGAACAACTCTGACACAAAGTGGTTAAAAAAAAAGTTATTGTCCAAGATTCACTGTCAATAGCATCTTTCATGTAATCACTTTTTTTTTGGGGGGTCTGCAAAGTTTATTTCAGAGATAACATGCTTATATGGAGCTTTAACAGAGAGTTTCAACATGACATTTGTACAAAAAAATCAGGAACTCATCTGTGAGGACAATTGTCTCTGCCTTGTGAATAAAAGAGCTAATGTCAAAAAATATTTTTTAAAATCCAAGGCACCAAGCTATAATCTGTAACACAAGTGCAGTCCTCTGAATAGTAAAAAACTAAACAGTCAGAAAGAACAATGATTTCCTTTTCTTAATGCAAGATTGATGCCTAAAAAGGGACAAGGAACTATTTCAAACTATTTGTAAGTTAACAGAACACTCATTATTAGCATTAGGACAATTAAGATTGTCAATGTTAAACTTTAAGCAGGTGTTGAAGTTATTTCAGGAAACATATTGCGTCGGTGCAAGCACCTGTGCGCTGGGGCAGCACAGCAACACAGGTCTGCTCCTGTACATAGTTGCAGCCAAAGAGTAGATAAATCAAGCACATTTTGTGTCCATATTCCCAGACTGAGTGTGTCCTAAAAACAGAATTGCAGAGTACAGAAAAAAATATACAGTTAATATTTATAGGAACTAAACACATCCCACCAGATCAACAGTCAAAAACTGCTCCAAGTACCAATATGCACTTCAAAATGCAAGACTGACAAGCACTGAAGATGCAACTGTTTCCAAGTTTTTCATACTCCCTGCTTTGGGGGTCTAAGTGCAGCACTCAGCTGGCATGCTAAGACTGAGTTCTAAATGTTATTTATTTAGAAACATAGCTCAGAGTTAGTACCCATGGTGAGGTGATTTTTTTAAAAAACATTACATCTTTCAAGCTTCAGTGTTTGTATATTAGAAACAATCCAACAAAGTCATTGTGAGCCATTAACCCAATCATGTTCTTCACAGGATCAGATGTGGGTTTTTAATTGCTAACTTAATGATATTGTGAAACAGAATAAACACTTTAAGATTTCAAATATGTACTGAGAGAAAAAACCTTCTTTTGTAGAGATCCTTTTAGAAAATCAAGAGTGACCATTTTACAAAGATACCCTTGATGCATACTCATACCTGAATTGCAAGGAAAAACCAAGAATGAGAGACCAAGGAGATTTTTACAGAAACAAAAACAAAAGCAACTTCTTTACTCAGAACCTTTGTTTATGAACCAGGGACAAGATAATATAAGCACCTTCTGAGATATGGGTTGTTTTTTTTTTTTCTTACATAGGACTGGGGTGTAGGCCAGAGGTGCCGGAGGTGAGAGGATTCACCAGAGACAGTGGAGAGCAGAAAGGGCAGATTTACTGAAATAGGCTGCTGAGGGGATCAGCAGGCAAGACAGGAGAGATCTGCTGCACCATATGTGGGTTAGCTCCATGGCCAGGGGTCCAGCTCAGGCTGTAGAGGTGCTAGTGCTGAAACTTAACCCCCAGGCCACCAGGGAAGCCCCTTTTGAGATATGGTAAGGTGACTTCTTTGTTTTCCTTTTTCCTTGGATGGTCATTTTCTTTGCCATATTCAAGTTAGAGGTGGGGAAATTTTGGGAAATGGTCCTCGAAGTTGAAATCCAGGGTGAAGGATGAATTCTCTTTCTAGGCATACAAGGTTTAGTTTACATAGCCCGTTGAGCAGAAACAGATTTATTTTTCTTGTCATCTAAACTCATCTGGGGCTTTGGTGTGATACAGCATAAAATCTTACAGATAATGTTTTTGGCTTGATATCAGGAGGGATACTGGACACTTGATTTAGTCTCACAGTGTCGATAAACTTGTCATTTATCCACTCCTGTGCCCTTGGTCCCACTGTATTGCTGCTTTTGTTTGCCTTTCTGATTTTTGCTGCTGTTATTCATTATTTTGGTGTACAGTCTACTGCCCTTTAATTGCATCAAATAATCTTTCATAGTTTTTGTTGGAAAGTTTTTACATCACCATTAAAAAAGTTTTTGTGTTTATTGATTTGGCTAGGAGTCACATCTAAAAAGGCAGTTTGAGGGCCTTCTCATTTTTAAAACATGTTTTGGGTTTTGTGGATGAATTCATGCCATTTATAGAGGCTGATGAAGTCACTTGCAGACTGCAAGCTGCTTCATAATGTCAATCCTCTTTTTTCTTTCTAATCTTTCCCTCAAACTCTGTTAACACAATTCTGTTGTTTTCCCTCTGTGTTTGTTAGACTTATCTTGAGTTTTTATTTTGATGTCCCCTTTCCAAAGCAGTACTCTCTGATTTTCTTGATCTTGACTGCTTTGCTTCTTTTTAATCTTTTTTGGTTGTTGCCCATCATCAGATTGTAAGAATTCTTCTTCTTGCCCCTAAGCTTCTTGCTTTGCCATCTTTTTTTTTTCCTTCATTGATTTCTTTTTATAGTTTTTCATCTTCTTTTTCTTTATTCATGAGCAAGTTATCATTTTTTGTTGTTGTTATGCCAAAATTTCCTTTGCATCTTGGGCACTAAGTTCCTAGTGTGCATTTATTGCAAGACTCTTTAGTCTTGTAACCTCACATCTTTTAGTGGTTTTAGAAAGTGTTTTTCTTTTATTCTTAGTCACACCTAATGTATTTTGTGCAACTAGATATGCTGAACAGGAATTACTTTATAGGAAAAAAGAAAACGGTGGTGCTCATTTTTTTTTTTAAAGTACTCCTGACTAACTAAAGAACTCTGGGAAAAGCAATGAAAGCAGAATAGATGAAATGGAAGAACGAATAAGTAATCTTGAAGACACAGAAATAAAAAGAACCAAAACAGAAAAGGAAAGAGAAGTACGAAGGAAAAAGAATGAAGAAAGACTTCGGGAACTATCTGACTCCATGAGGAAAGGAAATGTAAGAGTTATAGGAATTCCAGAAGGAGAGGAGAGAGATGTAGGAACAGAGAAAATATTCATGGATATAATTGAAGAGAACTTCCCAAATGAGAAGAAGGAGCTGAAAATTGATATACAAGAAGCAAGAAGAACACCAAACTTCCACGACGAAAGGAAAAACACAGCAAGACACATAATAGTAAAGCTCCCAAGAATCCAGGACAAGGAAAAAATAATGAAGCTGACAAGAGGGAAGAAACAGATAACATTCAAAGGAAAACCAATCAGGCTGACATCAGACTTCTCTGAAGAAACACTACGGGCAAGGAGAGAGTGGAGGGACATAGTCAACAGACTCCAAGAAAACAGATGCCAACCAAGAATACTCTATCCCGCAAAGCTCTCTTTCCTCCATGAAGAAAGAATATGGACCTTCCCAGACAAAGAGAAACTCCGGAATTTCATTGCGACTAAACCCCCACTCCAAAAAATACTACAAGGAATCCTAAAGCCAGAACCTCAGAGGGACGAATAACAACGAAGAAGACCAAAAAAAAAAAAAAGTTATTAAAAGAATAAATAAATAAAATCAAAGGAAAGACAAACATAATGGCAAATACAGATGCTAACATATCAATATTAACTCTAAATGTAAATGGACTAAACTCTTCAATAAAAAGACACAGAGTTGCAGCCTGGATTAAGAAACAAAGCCCAACCTTTTGCTGTCTCCAGGAAACACATTTAGCTACAAAAGATAAAAATAGGCTCAAAGTCAAAGGATGGAAAACAATCCTACAAGCAAATGGGCCAAAAAAGAAAGCAGGAACAGCTATACTTATATCAGATAAAACAGACTTCAAACTCAAAAAAATAAAAAGAGACCCCAATGGTCACTACATTATGATTAAGGGGACAATACTTCAAGAAGAAATAACACTCATTAACATATACTCACCAAACGAAAGAGCACCAAAATATATCAGACAACTGTTGTCCTCTCTGAAAACAGACATCAGAGAAAACACATATGTAGTGGGAGACTTCAACACACCACTATCAACAATGGATAGATCAACAAGACAAAAAATAAGTAAAGAAACTAAAGCTCTAAATAAGGACCTAGAGCATTTGGGCTTAACAGACATCTATAGAACACTAAACCCAAAAAAAACGGAGTACACATTTTTCTCAAGCGCACACGGATCATTCTCCAGGATCGATCACATACTGGGGCACAAGACAAACATCAACAGATACACCAAGATTGAAATCATACCAACCATCTTTTCTGACCACGAAGGCATCAAACTAGAAATAAATCATAAAAAGAAGGCAAGGAACTATCCTACCTCATGGAGATTAAAAGCCACACTACTGGAAGACCACTGGACTAACGAGGAGATCAAAGAAGAAATTAAAAAATTCTTTGAATTGAATGACAAGGAGGACACCAATATCCTAAAGGTATGGGATGCAGCAAAAGCAGTAATAAGAGGAAAATATATAGCAATAGAAGCTCACATCAAAAAACAAGAAAGAACTCAAAGAAACAACCTAATCTCGAAGCTCAAAGATCTAGAAAAAGAACAACAAAAAAACCCCAGAACCAGTAGAAGAAAAGAAATAATAAAAACCAAAGCAGAAATAAATGAAATTGAAACTAAAAAAACAATCCAAAAGATCAATGAAACCAAGAGCTGGTTCTTTGAAAAAATAAATAAAATAGACAAACCCCTAGCCAGGCTCACAAAGGAAAAAAGGGAGAAAGCACAAATAAACAGAATCATAAATGAAAGAGGAGAAATCACAACGGACACAGCAGAAATCAAAAGAATAATCAGTAACTACTATGAACAGTTATATGGAAACAAGTTCAACAATCTAGAGGAGATGGACAAATTCCTACAACTCTACAATCACCCAAAGCTAGATAAAGAAGAAATAGAACACCTAAACAGACCAATTACAAGCAGCGAAATTGAAATGGTAATTAAAAACCTCCCCAAAAACAAAAGCCCAGGACCTGACGGATTTACAAATGAATTCTACCAAACATTCAGAGACGAATTAGTGCCTATCCTTCACAAACTCTTCCAAAAAATTGAGAAGGAAGGGACAATACCAAACACGTTCTATGAAGCCAATATTACACTAATACCAAAACCGAATAAGGACAACACAAAAAAGGAAAACTATAGGCCAATCTCCCTAATGAACACTGATGCAAAAATCCTCAATAAAATTTTAGCTATCAGAATCCAACAATGTATCCATAAGATAATTCACCACGACCAAGTTGGATTCATTCCAGGGGCACAAGGATGGTTTAACATCCGAAAATCAATCAACGTTATCCAACACATCAACAAAAAGAAATATAAAAACCATATGATAATATCAATAGATGCTGAGAAAGCTTTCGACAAAGTGCAACACCCATTCATGATAAAAGCCCTTGAAATTCTTGGGATACAAGGAACATACCTCAACATCATAAAGGCCATCTATGACAAGCCAACAGCCAGTATCATTCTCAATGGTGAAAAGCTGAAAGCAATTCCATTAAGATCTGGAACAAGACAAGGATGTCCACTCTCACCACTGCTTTTCAATATAATACTGGAAGTCCTAGCCAGAGCAATAAGACAAGAGAAAGACATCCAAGGAATCCAAATAGGAAAAGAAGAAGTCAAACTATCACTATTTGCAGATGATATGATAATATACATAGAGAACCCCAAAATCTCCACAGAAAAACTAATTCAACTCATCAATCAATTCAGTAAAGTGGCAGGATACAAAATCAACACGCAAAAGTCAGTAGCCTTCCTATACACAAACAATAAATCTGAAGAAGAAGAAATCAAAAAAACCACCCTTTTATTATCGAAACAAAAAAAATCAAATATTTGGGAATAAATCTAACAAAAGAGGTAAAGGACCTATACAAAGAAAACTATAAAACACTGTTAAAAGAAATAGAAGAAGACACAAAGAAATGGAAAGACATCCCCTGCTCATGGATTGGAAGAATAAACATTATTAAAATGGCCATCCTACCAAAAGCAATATACAGATTCAATGCTATTCCAATCAAAATCTCAATGGCATTCTTCAAAGAAATAGAACAATTATTGATGAAATTCATATGGAATCACCAAAAACCCCGAATAGCCAAAGCTCTCCTGAAAAAAAAAGAAAAATGGAGGCATCACACTCCCAGACTTCAAACTATACTACAAAGCCATAATCATCAAAACTGCATGGTATTGGAACAAGAACAGACATACAGACCAATGGAATCGAATAGAAAATCCAGAAATAAACCCACAGATTTATGGTCAACTAATCTTTGACAAAGGAGCGAAGACTATGCATTGGAGCAAAGAAAGTTTGTTCAATAAATGGTGCTGGGAAAACTGGGTCGCTACATGCAAAAGAATGAATCTTGACCATTACCTCACACCATACACAAAAATCAACTCAAAATGGATTAAAGAACTAGACATAAGACCTGAAACCATAAAATACATAGAAGGAAATATAGGCGAAACACTACGGGATTTGCACATCAAAGACATCTTTACAGACACATCACCCAAAGCAGTGATAGTGAAGAGAAAGATAAACAGCTGGGACTACATCAAATTAAAGAGCTTCTGCACAGCAAAAGAGACAATAACAAAAACAAAGAGAAACCCCACCAACTGGGAGAACATTTTTGCACCCAACACTAATGATAAAGGACTGATCACAAAAATCTGCAAAGAGCTGATGAGACTCAGCAACAACAAAGAAAATAATCCAGTCAAAAAATGGGCAGAAGAGTTAAAAAGAAACTTCTCTGAAGAGGAAATGCAAATGGCCAACAGACATAAAAAAAAATGTTCAACATCACTTGTAATCAGGGAAATGCAAATCAAAACTACCATGAGATACCATCTCACACCAGTGAGAATGGCACATATTAAAAAAACTAGCAACAACAAATGTTGGCGAGGATGTGGAGAAAAAGGAACTCTTGTGCACTGTTGGTGGGAGTGCAAACTGGTCCAACCACTATGGAGAGCTGTGTGGAGATTTCTGGACCTACTAAACATAGAGCTTCCATATGATCCAGCAATTCCACTCCTAGGTATTTACCCAAAGGACACAGAAACATCAATTCCAAAGAGCACCTGCACTCCTATGTTTATAGCAGCACTATTTACAATAGCTAAGCTTTGGAAACAACCCAAATGCCCAAAAATAGATGACTGGATCAAGAAGATGTGGTACATATATACCATGGAATATTACTCAGCATTCAAAAAAGATAAACACATGCAATTTGCAGCAACATGGATGGCACTGGAAGGGATCATGCTCAGCGAAATAAGCCAAAAAGAAAAAGAAAAATACCGGATGGTCTCACTCATAGCAGGAATCTAGAAAACTTAAATAAGGGACCAGGAAAATGAATATAAGAAAGTGAAAATCAAAATCAACAAAAAACTATGAACCAGAGACACTTTTTGGGGTGGGGGGCGGGAGGGGAAGGATTGGGGTCAGAATGGGGCGTTTGCAATTGTATGGGGGAATATAAAAATAAAATTTAATATTTAAAAAAAAAAAAAATAAAAATAAAGTACTCCTGACTTTGTGCTTTTTTTTTTTTAAGATTTATTTACTTATTTATTTATTTATACAAGCACTGGGTACAGTCAGAAGCGTGGGAGGGTGAGAGAATTCACCAGAGCCAGAGCAGGGAGCAGAGCAGGCAGAAGGACCGAAGTACACTGCTGAGGGGAGCAGTGGGCGGCAGGAGAGGTCTGCGCGTCATGTGGGACCCTCCCCCGGTGGCCGGGGAGCAGCCGGGAATCGAACCAGCGCTGTAGAGGCTGCGGGCAGCTTCGCAACCCAGCGCTCTACCGCTGTGCCACCGGGGAGGCCCGGTGGTGCTCATTTTTGATATGATGGGTGAAAGAGAGGGGGGTTGATTCTTTTGGATTTGCCTATTTGTATTAATAGAAAGTGGATGCCAACTGATTGTAGAAGATTACCGTTATAAACACAGGATGTTTCACCATGGGTGCCTCTTAGTAAGGGGGGTTGGCATCTGTCTACTCATTTCTGACATCTGGGGACATCTCCACACAACTCCCCAAGGAGAGCTTCAATGCTAATGCTTGCCTTGATGGATGACTGCACATTTGCCTCAGATGATGCTTCCATGCTCACAGGATGAATCCATGCTCATGTCGGTGAGCTTTCTACACCCTCAGGGAGCCCCTCCATACTCATCCCAGGAAACCTTTCCATGCTAACCTGGGGGTTGAGTCAATGCGCACCTTGGAGAATTCTTCCAAATTTGCCTTAGGAGGTGCTTCACTGCTCACCTTGGGGTTGGGAGGTGATTCCTTGCAGTTCTCGAGGGATGTTTCCACTTTTACCTCAGAGGGTGACTCAACACTCCCCTCAGGGGATCTGCACATCTGCCTTGAGGGGCACATCAACATTTGGGAGCTCCCAGGTTTACCTCAGGGAATGTGTTCCTACTTTCTCTAAGGGAGGCATAGACACTGCTGACTTGCAAAGCACAAAGGCAGCCTTTATTTATTTATTTATTTGTTTTTTAAATGTATTGATTTTTTGTCTTTCTTTTTTTTTTTAGATTTATTTATTTATTTATACAAGCACTGGGTACAGTCAGAAGTGCGGGAGGGTGGGAGATTTCACCAGAGCCAGAGGGGAGAGCAGAGGAGGCAGACTGATGAAGTACACTGCTGAGGGTGGCAGCGGGCGGCAGGAGAGGTCTGCACGCCATGTGGGACCCTCACCCAGCGGCCGGGGATCAAACCGGTGCTGCAGAGGCTGCACGCAGCTTCACAACCCAGCGCTCAACCGTTGCGCCACCGGGGAGGAAAGGCAGCCTTTAGATCATCACTGCTGTGGCTATGCAGAGGCATATTAAAATACTGGCTTAAAGTAGTCTGGGTGCTTGGAGCATCTTTTCCAGGAATTGATAATGAAGCAGCAATTTTGCTTTTCACTATTAATGTTTTTGTTGGGACTAGCAGGTGAGAGATCAAATTATTCTCCTAAATAATTTATTCATTATTACCAATTATTTATTATCAATGATTATAATTATTATCACTTATTAATTGATAATCAGGTGCTTCTTCCACTTGTTCTATTTCTATAGATGGATGTCATTTGCTGAGTCTTCTATTCCAAGATAAGTTTCTTGCTTTATTTTTATTTTCTTGGCAGAACAATTTTGAAGACCTGCAGATAATGTAGACATGTGTTTCTGTAAACCATAAGTCTCCTGCTCGAGTTTTCCTATAGATATTAAATGGTTATCACCAGCTTTGCTCTCAGGGTTCATTGCCATAGAGCGTTTCCATGACCATCTTTTTTGACAATAATCAAAACCATTGCTCTGGTCCAGTGTAAGATAAATAACAGATTTGAATATCTTCCTCTATATTTCCCTTTTTTTGCCCCCTGCTGGTAGTTTTCTCTGTTCATATTTTCTTTCTGCACCCTTAGTTTCTATTTTTCTTCCATCTGTTTTTCATATTGGATCTTTTTCAAGCAGCTGTGTTTCCTTATAAGCATATTGTTTTCTTTTTCTCCTCCCTGTGCTCCTTTACCAATTTTTGTTTTTATCAGTACATCACTTTTCAGCACAGGTCCATCTATTATTGATTTACATGTTGATCCTGTGTCTGAGTATTTAGATGGAAAAGAGTTAAGGCCACTTTGATTCTTTCTTCAACACAAGTGTGAGTAGTAGCTATGACCCACTCCCTCATCTCCCTTAGGGACATGTGCTGTGGCAAGGGAGTAATCTGTTGTGCTCTGAAAACCTGAAGTGCCAGCTGTGCCTTGATAATTTTAAAGAAAGAATACAGTATTGCTACCTACTTAAGTCTTCTGTGAGAATTAAGTTTAAAAATTAATAACCCCACTTTGTGGTATATATGCAGAGAATATGAAATTATCAACTCAAAAAATTATATGCACAACATTTTTATTGCACATAGCTCGGATATTGAAGCAACCTGTGTGCTCACTGATAGAGGTTTAGATTAAGAAAACATGCTGTATCCACGTAATGAAAGAAAAGACTAAATGTCACCATTTATAAGGAACCAGAAGGAACTCAAGAGAATTGTGTGAAGTAAAGCAAAGCAAAAAAAGACAAATATTGGATATTTTCATATATGTGAGTAAAACAAGGACACTCCTATATATATATACATTGAGATGTCTGAGATTAAGAGGAGTAGGGAGGGAGAAAGGGTTAAAGAGTTATAAGGGATGGTAATTGATTACTTAAAAAGAAAGAAAATAAATATTAATCTCGTCCAAAAGAAATACTCTAAACAATGCTTCACCAAATATATGGCCACTTCAAGTCCCAGTAAAATTGACATATAAAATTAACCATGACATAGACACTCTGGGATGTCAAACTGAAAGTACTAGTAAAAAACAGGAAACAGAGCATGCACAGACTGATAATAAGATCATTGGTTTTGTTCCAAAAAGCAGAAAAGAAAGAGTTAAACAATGAATCACACAAACAAACCAAATTTGCAAGCAGCTGCATGCCCAGTGCTAGTGAGACTGAGAAAAGGTAAAGAGAGAAGAGAAGAGGAAGAAAGAATAAAAAAGGAGGGAGAAAGGGAGGGAGGGAAGGAGAGAAACAAGAAAGGGGAAAATAAAAGAAGGGAAGAAAAACTTCTAAAACAAATTTCAAACCTGGAATATGGCCCTAATTTCTTTTCTACAAAGACCTACAGAAAAATCTGGACCTAGAAAACTCATTTGCTTCACAAATGGAAAATCAAAAAGGAATCAGAAAAGAATTCACTCACACGATACTATATCACAAAACAGGATGATGAAGAAATGAAAAATAAAAATAGTGCAGATAAGGAGCATTCACCAGAAGCCATTATTATGGGGTTTATGAAAATTTTGATCTAAAATTTTGCCACAAATTTTAAAACATAATGAAATAATTACTTCTATTAAGCAAGACCCCAAAACAAAAATAAGAGTTCTCTGAAAAGAGAAATGAGCCATCAATAAACCATCAACTATTGACTAGTAAATTATTAGCCAATTTAACCAGAAAAAAATAAATATACAATAAGAGGAAAATAATCATATATTTAAAAAGAAATTAAAATAATCTTGATATAATTTGTTCACAACAAATATATTTTTAAAACTGGAGAGAATACATTATTTCTAAGATAGGAAAATTTACCAAAAAAGACTTCAAAAAAGAGAGAATGTACACAATGATTGTAAATTTTTATAAATTATTAACAATGATTATTTAAAAAACTGTTAAATAGAACACTCCAAATAAGACCAAAATCCCCAAGCTCTGATGAAGTCACAAAGAAATGTTACCAAAATTTTAAAGAATGATTTATTCCAATACCATTAGATTGCTCTAGAACATAAAGAAGGAAATTTTCACATTGTTCTCTGGTGAAACAAATATGACATTGATACTAAAACTTAAATGTATTAATGCAGACATTACAAAAATATAACATGTTGGTTAATTTTTAGGAGGGTAAGAATCTGGTCTATTCTTGATTCTTGGTGAAAACTCACTTTTTTCTGGGTCACCATTAGTTTATAAACCTCTAACAAAACTGAAGCAAAGTAACAACTTCCCCCACCTTTTCAACTGCACCGATTAATGAAGGTATGTGTATTTTAGTGAGTGATCCAATTCCTCAGTTCTGGCTCCTGAACAGGAACCACACATTGACGTAATTCTATACACTTGCATATAAATGAGACTATTTTGCATAAAGGTATTTTTAAACTGTTAAGAAACACATATAAGGTATCGACCCTGTCATCATTCTTATTATCTATCATTGTCACAACTATGAACTTCCCAGTGACCTACACTTTGACTTCTGCATAGTAAGTCCTAAAGTTAATAACATATAATGCAAGGAATTCAGAAATCTATATTTCCTCTACTAAAATGTTTCATATCTTAAAGTGTTTGCTCGGTGATAGCAAAGAGTGTCTCGGTATATACAAATTGTATACAAATGTTTAGCATCTTGGGTTCTGTGGACAGATTTCAAGGGGACCTATAAGCCTTCCTTGTCTTTTTTAGTATAAGAATATTTTCTTTATTTTTAAAATATTAAGTCATATTTAAGAAATAAACATTATGTTTGTTGAAAATTCACAAATTCAGGACCTCCCTGGTGGTGCAAGGGGTTAAGCACCGCACTATGAAGCAATCTGCAGCCTCTGCAGCACAAGTTTGATACCTGGCTGGCCAGGGAGCAACCCACATGGTGCAGCAAACCTCTCCTGACGCGCCCGCTTCTCCCCTCAGCAGTGTACTTCAGTCTGTCTGCCTGTTCTGTTCCCCCGCTCTGTCTCTGATTAATCCTCTCACACACACACCCACCCCGCATCTCTAGCCTGTGCCCCAGCTCCTGTATGCATACATATAAATAAATCTTTAAAAAAAAAAGAAAGAAAGAAAGAAAGAAAATTCACAAATTCATTGCTGTATGGTAAGGCTTAAGAGGAAAAAAAGGAGACTTTACCATAATGCAGGTAAATTAAGAAGTAAGTTAAAGATGCAACAGAAATAATTCTAATTGTGTGACAATTATATGCTTAAAATCTTGAAAACAGGCATTCAGTTAAACACAGCAGATTGAAAATATATAATGAAGGCCCACTAAAATGACAGTAAGCAGATTTTTTTGAAACCACAAGGAGAAGGGGGATGTGTAAAAATATCATAGCAACATTTTGGAGGCTGGAAAGCAGATGGATGAGTGGTAATTGATTTAACAAACCAGAGAATACTAAAACCTAAACCAGCAGAAGATAAACACAGAAACAGATTGCAAGACTCCAGCTATGTTCAGAAAACTGAGGCAGCAAATACCTTTGAAACCAAAAGTGGTACAGGTGGATCTTAAAATAAAAGATTGATGGAAACATTGTATACTCAGACACTTCTCCCCACCTCTAGTCCCCCAGATATCTCTTCTACTAACTAGGGACTATCCTAGGAGATTTTCTCTGGAGAGGACTTGAACCATAGAGAATTTGAACTCAAGTTCAAAATACTGAAACATGATGATCAAGTGAAATTTTACTTAGTGAGTAATGATAGTTGTGATCCTTATTCCTAGGCAAATAGATATTTCCCTTAGCCCAAGAGAAAGATTAATAAAGATCCTGATAATCAGGCCCTAACAAGATGATCTTACAATAAAGTTTACTTGTTAACTAGTTTTTCAGACACATTCAGAATTTCAAATATGCTGTCATTGCCTTACCATTTAAAATGAGTGGATTGTCAAAGATTTCAGGTAGTAGAGAAAAATCCCTAACATGAAGACAGTTATGAAAATTTAAATCTATAGAAAGAACTTGGGATAACAACACATGCAGAAAGAAGAATAAGACATTCAAGATTTTTTTTAATAGTTAGAAAATAAATATATAAAAGCTACTTCCTCTACTAACCGTGATAGCATAACTGGTTCAAGACTAGCCATCTTGGCATTATTAAAAAAAATCATAAAAATACATGAATTAGTTGTTCTCTGATGTTAGACAACTAGAGTACAGAATAGTGATCCCTAAGGAAAGGGAAATATAAAGGGAGCAAACCACACTACTGACTGAAATTTCCCTTGGAAGCGTGTCCCAGACCATGGCATAGAGTGGTAGAGTCTTAAATACAGAGGTCTCATTTCCTCTGTGGAGGCAGAGATCGGAGTTCTGTTGAGGCTGGAACTTGTGGAAAATACATTCAAAATTAAAGAAGCAAAAACTTTTTAATTCCAAGGAAAACACATAATTTATCAAAGAAAAAATGTAATCCTGGTATACTGCATGAATAAAGTTACAGTAATTTGAACTAGAAATATTAATAAAAAGCTTAAATAGGATATTTAGATTTATAGAGGCAGATATCAGGGAAAAAATTTAGAAGATTTGAAAACACATGTGGGGAAGGGAATCCTGAGTAAAACTCATAAAACAGTGGATCACTGTTTTTCCCTTCAATTTAGAGAATTATTTAATTTTTTTTAAGAACTACTGCAAACTTGGATTTTAAAAAGTCTTAGTAGTATTTACTAATTATAATTCTGAATTCAATTCAACTTTAAATTCAATGCTAAGCTAGGGAGACATTAATTTTTTTCTTTTTACCCAAAGTAAAACAATTTTATTTGACAATGTAGAGAAATATTCTGAAAACAAAATTATATACATTATAATTATATACATTATAAAATATAGCAACAATGGAAAATTATCTTTAGAAACTGAACCATATTGGTGGTATGTGGAAGTATCTAAAATGTAAGATTATTATATAGTATATACTATCATTCAAACTGATTTTTTGAAATACCACTACAAAATAGGCATAAATGGGTGTTATCATATTAGTTGTTGATACAAAAATGTAGGCAATGGACATTTAGTTGACCCAATAGAGGAATTACTCAAAATAGTAATGTACACTTCAAGCTTTATTTTTTAACACCATCTCAAATGACAATTTGCTGGGGTGGGGGTGGGAAGGCAACTATTTCTTCTCTTTTTGGAACAGGTAAAAATTATATTGATTCTTATACTTCGCCAAAGACACGTTTTGCTCAACTTCTTGGATATAACAATCTTTTATTCATTCTGATATATTAAAAAAATTTTCATCAAGTAATGTCTTTGTACCCAAATGATGGGAGGAAAAAGGGGAAAAGAAAAAGGAAGTGGGGAGGGAAAGAAAAGAAAATGTTTCAGGGAGTATAAATTCTTAGTGTGGCTTAGTTCATTCCAAAGCAGATTAGAGAAGAAAGGCTCTCTGCCATTCAGTCCAGCCTATTGTTCTCTTTGCTACCTCAACAATCAAGCCTCAGTAAATCAGAACTCAAGCAGAAACCAAGAACAATGAAAAGTGTCTTCCTTTTCCAAATGCTACACTCAAAATATAATAAAGTGTGTTAGTCACAAAATTTTATACAGGGTTAACTACAAATACTGTAGTTTCACTTACTGGCAGAACCACTGGAGTGAGTCATCAGGAATTTTGTCTATTCATAAATCTAATGACTCCATTATTTTAAAAATCAAATGAAGATCTTATACTCTTTTCCTTCTGCCTTTTCCTTTTCCTTCCCTTCTTATTAACTTCCTGTTTCTTCCTGTCCAGTCCTCATTTTCCCCTTCCATTCTCAGGAGAGGGTGATGCAGAGATGTGCTGGTGTGCATAGCTGCCTGTACCCAAGGAGACAAAGAAGGGAGGAGGTGTTGAGACAGGAACTTTGTTGCTGCCTTGCTATGGGAAAGCAATGAGGGACACAATAGTCATGCAGCAGGCAAGAGGAAGCCTTGAGGAGGTTCATCAATGGTGTGCTCATCAGCACGAAAAGATGCAGGACAAGGCAAGGCAGGGGTTTGCATGGAGATAGTGAGTAAAGAAGACAATGAGATTGGGAGATTGACAGAATGAGAAAAAAAAATCAACTGAGACAATATGCAATCATACTGAAAATAATGAGAGCCAGATTTCTTACATGCATAGATTAGAAGGGAGAAGGCCAAAAAGAATCTTGACATATTAAATTGGAACTGGAGGTATAACGATAAAGGCATGATCTTAAGATTTTCTTCAATGGAGATATGTCCCGACTATTCTTTCTTCAGTGAGCAATGAACCATTTGGCACTGATGATATTGCCTATAGTGATCTTACAGTAAAAAAGGAGCTAAGAAATAGTTTTCTTCTTGTTTTCTCTTAAAGATCACTGACAAAAATCAAAAGCAATTTAATTGCAAAGGAAAAATGAAAATAAAATGATAGAAGATGTTTATTTATATACTAAGTTATCCAGAGAATATAAAAACTAATGCAATTTTTAAAAATTAAAATACAATTTCCTTCAGTATATATAATTCAGTATATATGATATAAAATACCCTTCAATGTGTATGCCATACTGTGGCAAATACAATAGGAAAAAGGTCTGCAGATTGAGTACAAGAAAAAGCTCCATGGAGGCTGAAAACAGCATTCTGGCTGGCAGTAAAATTGCACAGCTGGTGCCATTTGGGAAATAAAAAGGGAAAATATTTTAAAACCTAGCAATTTCTTATAAGGCTCTCAAAAAACTCCCAGTTTCCTAAAAATATTTTTTGTTAACTTGAAACATCATGTTCTCCATTTTCCCTACAGGTTTAATAATGCCAGTCAAAATTCAAATAGGATGTTTACTTTAGAACTTGAGAAAATATGACACTGAAAATCATATAGTATGATTAATAGAATAAAAAACAAGGGGAAAAAAACAACAAGAGGGAATAATCTCACCAATAACTCAAATATAGAGTAATAACAATCTTTAAAAATACAGTAGCAAAATTGGAGTAAAAGACCATTAATGCAATAAAATGTAGAACACAAAAAAATAGACCTTGTTATAGGCTTTAATATGAGATGAATGAGGAACTGCACATCTATGAAGACAAAATATTTTTAAATTATGGCTATTGTGAATTTTGAAAAAAGATCAGTTTAAATACTCATCCTCTATTCCCTACTAAAATTCAAATAGGTTGAGTAATAGAATCAAAGCCAAAGGGAAAAAAAAGACTAAAAAGTGAGTATCAAACATATGATGAAATTTGTTAAATACACGTGATCTAATATTGACAATATAAAAATATAACATATTTATACTTAGAAAATTTAACTGAAATACAAAAGAAAATAAAGAGGAAAAAGAATTTTAGTAAGAAAAATGACAATAAAGGGGTTACTTCTTTACAACAAGTTCATACAAATCAATAAGAAAATTACAAATATCAGTCAGTAATTCTCAAATAAAGAAATAAAAATATCCTGAAAAATTAGAAAAATACCCTTACAACTCATCAAAGAAAGCTGTAATTTAAAAAGCAATGTTCCTACATCAAAACCCAAAATACAACTTGTGGTAGACTCTTACCTTGGAAACCTCCAGTGAACATCATTAATCGGTATTCATGTCCTTGTGTAGTACTCTCCTATATTCTCTCTGGCCTCAGTCATTTAACTTTCTTTGGCAAGTGAGACATTAGCAAGAGTGATGGAAGCAGAAGATTGATAAGGACTTACACATTGGAGTGATCGTTTGGAACACTCTTCTTGGAAATCATCTGCCATCCTGAAAAGAAGATTGAGCTGGACCATTAAATGATTAGAGGCTATATTGAGAGAGTACCTGGAGGATGGTAAGTCATCTTGGATATTCTATCTCTTGCTAATGCTCCGGTGAAATGAAGCCAATAAGGGACCTCAGTTATTCCATATGGAAATGAATCTCCCAGATAGCCCACAGAATTATAAGAAGTAAGAAATCATCGTTATTTTGAGGCACTATGTTTTGGGGTAGTTTGTTACAAAGCAGTAAATAACTAATATAATATTTTCTCCATAACACCAAAACAAAAATAAACAAAAAGATAGCATGCATTACACTAAAAAGCTGCTCATAGCAAAGGAACCCATTAACAAAATGAAAAGGCAACCCATAGAATGGGAGAAAATATATGCAAATCATGTATTTAACAAGGGATTAATAGCGTAAATATATAAAAGTACTCATATAATTCCATAGCAAGAAAAAATTTCATTAAAAATCTAAAAACTGAGATGGTGATAGATGATGGGTGCTATGGTGGTGGGAGAACTACAAGGACTACACCTGAGGGGAGAAATCAAATACTGTCCAAAAATTAACAACGATGATGTAAGAAAATAAATAAATTTAACAAATGAAAAAATGGAAATGGGTAGAGATTTCCAAATATTTTTCAAAGAAGACATACACATGGCTAAGAGGTACATGAAAAGGTGTTCAACATCACTAATTATCAGGAAATTACATATCAATGTAATCAATGTGGTACAGTATAACACTGTTAGTAGGTTAGCAATAGGTTTCAATGATCTTTAAAATATTCATTAAACCCACTGAACTTGAGTCATTTCACTTCTGGAATCTATTCAGAGTAAAAAACACTTAAATACAAAACAAGATACATTTATAAATATGTTCACTGCATTCTTAGATATTGAGACAAAAGCATCTACACCTACATCCCTGTTCTATTCAGTTGCCTTTACTAGCATGACTTTATTATTTCATTGTCTTCATCAACATAACCTTACTATTCTAAAAAATTCTTGAGATATAAATATTGGCATTATCTTTATTGTTCATGTCTGGAACACCTAGCCAATACATTAAAAAAAATCTTTAAAGATGTTTCGACTTTTCAATGGATAATACTAAATAACTCTTCTCTTTCAGTCTCTCTTCAAAATCTTAGCTTCGAATCTTTTGCCTTGCCTGTCTTTCAGTAAATCCTGAGCTATTGTGGAAAGATTCTTAATTATCCTTAGTCCAGCCCTCTTATGGAAAAACCTGGTTTAAACCATACCCCCCAAAAGTCTTCCAAATATCTCAACTTTGCCCTCATCCTTTTGACATACAGCTACAATTTTGTCAAAATAGTGGTCTTCTTACAGTAATTCCAAAGGACACCTAAATGCCTATGTTTATAGCAGCACTATTTACAATAGCTAAGATATGGAAACAACCCAAATGCCCAAAAACAGATGACTGGATCAAGAAGATGTGGTACATATACACAATGGAATATTACTCAGCAATCAAAAAAGATAAACACATGCAGTGTGCAGCAACATGGATGGAGCTAGAAGGGATCATGCTCAGTGAAATAAGTCAGAAAGAAAACAAAAAATACTGGATGGTCTCACTCATAGCAGGAATTTAGAAAACCTAAATAAGAGACCAGGAAAAAGATTAATCAATACAAAGTAATAATCAAAATCAATGAGCAACTATAAACCAGAGACACACTCGGAGTGGGGGGAGGAAGAATTAGAGTCAAAATAAGGGGGGGTGCAATTGTATGGAGAATATAACCAAAATGAAAATGTGCATACATTGTGCAAAGATGAAAAAATGATGTAAGGATTATATAAAATAAAAAAAAAGAAAAAAATAGTGGTCTTCTTTACAAGGTAAGCAATAAGTTCAGGTTTGCCTTATCACCAGATTTTTCACCAGATTTTGTTAGTGGTATTTTAGGGGAGCTAGCATTTGATAAAATGAAGTACAAGACTGGAAATAATATTTATATTAAATGTCTAATTAAGGAAATTAGTTATGTAAAATATAGCACATTATTTTAAAAAATGGAGAAATATCAATAAGTGGAAAATGCTTATGCTTTAAGTTAAGTTAAATATAACAAAATTATAATATGATTCCAACTATGGGCTCTGTAAAGCATGTTAAGAAAGAAAGAAAGGGCAAGATAGGAAGAAAGAAAGGAGAGGAGCGTAAAGGAACCAGAGAGCAAGAGAACAATTAAATGTTTGCCTCTAAGTGTTGAAATAGAAATGATATCCTTCCACTTATACAAATATTCTTTAATAAGAAATATTTAAAAGATTTTTTAAAATTATTTTTAAATAATTTTTGAACAATATTAGCTAAAAATATAAATAATATGTAATGATCTTTCCTGTCTTTGTAAGCAAGGTATACAATGGCTATAAAGTCATGTGAATGGAAGGGATATAATTCAAGCAACACTGTCTCTTCAGGCTACTGAAGCATGTCAAAACCTTCAACAATCAAATTAAAAGATAGCAGTCAGAAGACTACTGGTGAAGAGAGACCCTAACTGGTAATTGAAGAAAATGACAGACTATTTAAATCAGGCAGAAACACTTCTTTGAATATAAGTAATCATTATACTACTTATTCTAAATTCAGTGTGGTTTCTATAATCCCTATAATGTCTTGTATATGTGACAAGATTTAAATTATTTTTTAAAGATTTATTTATTTATGCATGCAAGAACTGGGGTACAGGCCAGAGATGTGGGGGGTTGAGAGGATTCACCAGAGACAGAGTGGGGAGCAGAACAGGCAGACTGACTGAAATATACTGCTGAGGGGAGCAGCAGGCACAGCAGGAGAAGTCTGCTGTGCTGTGTGGGTAGCTCCCTGACTGGGGATCGAACTTGTATTGCAGTGGCTGTGATAGCTTCACAGGTTACATCTTAACCCCTTGCGCCACCAGGGAGTCCCAAGATTTAAATTATTTACATGTGTACATGCATAGCTTCTTTCCTTCTCTTCTCCCTCAACTGCTCAACTTCTCCCTCAACTCTCAGAAAGCTTTTAGGTAGTGATTACTTAAGCTTCCTCTTTTCTCCCTTACGAGCAGAGAGAAAGGCATAAAAAAAGAACCACAGTTCTCATAGGACTACAGGTTTCTGGGAGCAAGCATATGGCTTGGTGACCCAGAAGCTGAAAGGAAAGTGGCAATTAAGAAACTAAAAATGTTCTTTTAAAGTAAGAAGGGAGACAGTCCTGGAAATTTCAAAGTATTAGAGATCTGAGTGGATAGAGGATTTTAATAAGAGTTTTCATGAGCTAAGTAATTAGACCTCCTTAAACTTCTGCAAGAGACATGAATCAAGAATGAATATCTTTTGGACTATGCTTGAAGTAAATCACCACTCCTACACAAAATCACATGGGCATCCTTTTGCTCCATTATTGTGATAAACATAAGTTAAACTCTGGGTTATAAAGGAGTGTCTATATATATTTTTAAATACTATGCACAATGAAAGTAGAAAACAAATGAAAAGCAAGTCTGGATTTTTATCTAAAATTTACACAAAGGAAACAGAAACTGTGTATGGTAGTTAAGTGCACAGTAACTACAAAAATATGTTTGATTGTAAAGAACTCCTTTATCTGGATCTATCAAGGTTTGGGTGAAAAACCTCTCCAATCATCAAATGCCTTTTACTCTGTTTTCTATACTCAAACAAACATTATTGGATTTCTTGGTTACTTAATACCAAGCAAACAGATGTACCAGCAAATGGGTGCTAGATAACAGACACAAGTAATATAACAAATGGAAACATGATATTTTCAAAATCAATAGTGATCTTTCTGTGTGAGCATACCCTTGCTTGCACACACACAAACCTATTATGTGCTTGGCTAGAGTAAACTAGTTAATCTGAGAGCTGTGATTTATTAAAGTTCCAGAACTCTAAAGAAGAGGAACCAAGTAATTTACCAGAGTTTAGTGCTGGTCTATGTGGACCAGATATTATTTCAGATATATTAAAACAAAGTATACTAAGGGAAAAAAAGCCTCTGATGTTTTTATGATTAAGAAATTACTGAGTATTAATTTAAAATTTGCAGAAATGCTGTGAAATGTTAGTCAATGGTAATAATATGAATCCCATTAACATGCTAGAAAATAGCATTTCTTTGAATGTAGGGTGAGGTAATCTTGGTGTCTGCCAACCGGAACACAGTCTCATACACTGAAAACTAATCACCTGTTGGTCTCCTCAGCCATAAATACTTGTAAGAATAACCATATTAATATTAATCACATCAGTATTAGCAATAATAGTCCCAACAGCCTTGAGTCTCAAGAATATTTGGTGGGTTTTTCTATACATATATATATGTATTCAAAATCACCCTCATCCATGCAACGCTACAGAATGGAGTCAACCTTACAAAAGCTCTTACTTCAAGCCATCAAAATTGATTTGTTTTTCAAAAACACCAAAAGACCTTGTTATACTACTATATCACCTCTAATACTCTGGCATGGATATAGAAAAGTTTATAGGGGATTCCAGCATTTTTGTGTATTTAAAGCTCATCGATAATACACATTAAGTAATAAGTATGACTGAATTTTTAAAAATATTGAGTTATAATAAATATAAGAACAGAAGTACAAATAAATACAAGAAGGCAGGTAGGCAGGATTTAAGATTCTCCTGAGTTTGTTTCATGGACACACCACATATTTAAAATAATTTTATGGCAAGGAGTTTGATTTTGGTGGCTAACGTTTAAATTCACATTAAAAATGTTAGAAATATCTGAAAAATCTAAGAACACTTATTGATTTGTTATGGTTAAGCTCAGTAACACACGTGAAAAGTGACATCACCAGTGCCATATTAAAATAGGGCCAGAGAAAGCCAGACCCTTGGCCTGGCCCTAACCATCAACATTTAAAGAATCCAGTAAGAGTGAGAATATCCTATTTTAAAGGACAGATAAACAGAACTCTTACCTACATTTATTTTTGACCCATCTACCTGATCATTTTAACTTATGATCCTTCACTGAAGCATTTTTACCTTTAGACACCTTCATCCGACCACTACCTCATCCTTCACCATCTCATCTCTCTTTTCCCAACTCTGAAAGAACCCATTTATACACCTCGGTCCACACACATCTTGGGTTTCTAACTTTAGCCTGTGTTCCCTGAATTACAATTCTCTGCTATTCCCAAATTAAGGCGTTTTGGTTTACTGCTAACTTTACTGTTCTTTTATTAAAAATTAACATAGGAAACCGGATCTCATTAACTCCATATGAAATGTTCAAACCTCATCTTTATTAACAGCAAAATTCCCTAAAAATAAATAAAGCGTATATTTCCATTCCTCTAATGTTTTGATGCTAGAATTACTGGTTCAGTAAATCAGGTGAACAACTATTTACTAAATATCTCTTATATTTATGACACTTTACTGTGAGAGATATAAAGAAATCTTTAAAAATAGTACCTGTCATTAAGGGATTTACAATTTAATAAGTTATTGTATTTTGAACTTTTTAAAATTGTAGTTATTTTATGTCAGTTGGTCATATCTCCTTTGTTTTTCATTATCCTTTAAGAATAAAAGTTGGGGGCCTCCCCAGTGGCGCAGCGGTTGAGCGCTGGATTGCAAAGCTGCCTGCAGCCTCTGCAGCGCCGGTTTGATCTGGGCTGCCAGTCGAGGGTCCCACACGGCGCCCAGACCTCTCCTGCCGCGCCCACTGCTCCCCTCAGCAGTGTAATTCGGTCCTTCTGCCTGTTCTGCTCCCCGCTGTGGCTCTGGTGAATTTTCTCACCTTCCTGAGCTTCTGACTGTACCCAGTGCTTGTATAAATAAATAAATCTTTTAAAAAAAAGAATAAAAGTTGGGGGGCCTCCCAGGTGGCACAAAGGGTTAAATGTCAGCACTATGAAGCTATCTGCAGCCACTACAGCACAAGTTCAATCCCTGGCTAGAGAGGTGATCCACGTGGCGCAGCAGACCTCTCCTGTCTCTCCTGCTGTTCCCCTCAGCAGTGTATTTCAGTAGACCTGCCTGTTCTGCTCCCCACTCTGTCTCTGGTGAATCCTCTCACCCCCATGCCACAGCTCTGGCCTGCACCCCAGCTCTTGTATGCATAAATAAATGTTTAAAAAGAGGAAAAAAGTTGGATGTTTTTAATAAAATGTAATGTCATGCTTTTAGCATAAGCTGTACTTTTTATCAATATTTGAAACTGACATTCAAAAAATGTTAAAGATAAGTATTCTTGGAAAGCTTAAGATGTGAGTTTTTTTTTAAAAAGAAGAATGAATATAATTTTGCCTGTAGGAATTGATGATGATTGTACTTTTTGTTATTTACAAGAAAAAAATGACAAAATGCACAAATTATTACTATAGACTGACAACTGAAATAAATATAACAAGGGCCAATTGCTCAGTAATATTGTTATCAAGTATGCAATGTGTAAACCTAAAAATTTAGGAGGCATTTAAAAAGGCAAGCTGTTTTAATTTGAGGTCAAAGAATTGCAAGTCAGGCTGTAAAGACTCAGGTAGAAAACCTAAAATAATTCCCCAGAAGGAACATAATCAGGGTTTTTTATGGAAGGAAAAAAGGAAGATGAGGTAAGTAGTTAAAGAGAACATTAGAATTAACAAACTATTTTTGGATATACATTATTGGTTACTGGTTCTCTAGAAAGGATGAAAAGGGAACGTAATTAATTATATACTGTTGCTAAAAGTCTGTAATAATTAGTTCTTGTGATCCAGCTGATTTTTCAAACAATTGTTTGCTTGATGATTTCTTAAAACAATTGTACTTGACCCATTTTAAGGAGATAGGTGACGAAATAAGTGTCCAGAGAACTTTTCAGATGAGTGTAACACCAATACAAAATTACTTTTTAAACTATTATCTTTATACAAATGCAGGCTAAGCCTCCCCAAAATGTTCAGAGAGACTTCTACAAGATGCCTTGCCAAGGTGTGCCAGTTTGGCATGTGGATTATTTTGCGCTAAGGCCAACCAAGACCCTGTGGGCACACAAGAAACTTTACCACTCCTTTATTTACCTAGAAATATAAAAATAGGGGTGTCAGAAGCAGTTTATTTCAAGGAATATTCTATCAGAGAAAACTATATAGGTCTTTCTCATGAATCATGCTCTCCTCATATGAGTACCCTTCCTCTTCTTTGAAGCGCCAGGCTCTTATCCTATTCTTTATCCTAGGATCTTTATCCTATCCCATTCTTTATCCTTTATTCTTGGAAATCCTTATTTCTATTAGGTTCCCCATATATATGTAATAAAGTTTGGTTTTATCATCCTACTACTCTGTCTGATGTTAATTTGATTACGCAACAGCCCAAAAAGAATCTGAAAGGGTAGTGGAGTATTTTCCCTCCTCCCCAACAAAAGATACCGAAATCAAAAAATAGAATATGAGCATATAGTAAAAAGCAAATCTCCCTTCCACTTTAGTTCTTGTCTCAGAAGAAAAAAACTGCTACCAGATTTTTTTAAAAAGATTTATTTATTTATGCATGCAAAAGCTGGGTGTAGGCCAGAGGTGTGTGTGTGTGAGTGTGTGTGTGTTTGTGTGTGTGTGAGAGAGAGAGAGAGGATCCACCAGAGATAGAGTGGGGAGCAGAACAGATAAATCTACTGAAATATACTGCTAAGGGGAGCAGTGGGCAAGACAGGAGAGGTCTGCTGCACCATGTGGGTCATCTCCCTGGCCAACTGGGGAATCAAACTCATGCTGCAGTGCTGGAACTAGTGCTGCAGTCGCTGGCGATAGCTTGATAGCGCTGTCTTTAACCCCTGAGGCACCAGGGAGATCCTACTACCAGATTCTTATGGATAAAATTATCTTCTTTATAATACTTTTCTTCTCTAAAACTTTTTAACCCACCTATACTTCCATTTCAGTTGTTTCCAACCTTAATCCTTATACTCACTCTACATGCTATAGTCATAAAGACTACCCTATAAAGTTCACACTCTGAAACAGATTAATATAATAAATATGAAAACATCAAAGTTAGCCAGCTTATCAAGATGATGGTAATGAGCTTTGTATACTTTTCTTCAATATGAAAGAGAATGTCTTATTTTTATCATGTATTTCCAGAACTAAATTGGTTTATCTGAAGCAATCACTATGCCAGAATGAGTGGGCTAGACTTACGATATGAATCAGCCACACCGTGGAGCTAGGTACAATTCCAAAGACATAGTGGCTAAATTGGAACAAGATGCAAATAGACTTTGTTGAGTCACTTTCAGGGTCTAGAGCACCTAAAAGCTATTTGTGATACTGACACAAATTTGAGAAGACACAGCTTATATGATCCTTAATTTAGAAAACCAAAACAGAATACACGACTTACACAAGATTGTGAAAATAAAATATTTGCCTAGGTTTGCTAGGTTTAAGGAAAAGTTCTAATAACTTAATAGAAACGTATCCACTTATTACAAATTATTCCATACTACAACTATAAATTATTCCATACTACAACTATAAATTATAAATTATTCCATACTACAACTGTTTTAAAATATATTATTAAGACAGAGAAACTTCTTCATGAATTAATACATATTCAGATGAATGCTAGATTTTGTGTAGGGCCGACCACAAAGCCACTTAGGCTAGAAGTCTGTCAAGACTGATGATTTAGATTTGACTAAAGTTGATTTCACTCTATTTTACTACTAAATCAGTAAAGAGAATGCAAATATTAAACAAGATATAATGGTATTTTCAGGGCACAGAGGAAATCATCCCATGCAGGCAATCAAATAAGCACCAGACAGAGAAAAAGCCAAAAACAAGTTTAATAATAATAATAATATATATATATAGCTCTTGTATATATGGGAGAGACACAGCATGACTGAATTACTCAACTACATGGCTTCAGCATCATATTAAATGGCTTGGTGAAGACAGAAGAATGTTGGGGGGAAAGAAGGAAAAGCCATTTAGGGTGAAGGCACAACAGGCAAAGATATACAAAAGTTCTGCCTCCTAGCCATTGAAAAGGAATAATTAGATCTTCCATGCAGAACTTCCATGAGAAGTTTACATGTATATTTATCAAAAGCAACCTCTACCCAGCCTTTAGATCTTCTCCTATGAAATCAATATTTCATCAAAAAGACATATTTTGGTGTCAAGATTTTTGCTTCCCTACAGCACAAGTGAGTGGAAGGGGTTTCCAGATGCATCCATTTTACCTCATACAGGTCTGTACTATGATCTGCCACTGGGAAGGGGTCAAATCTGCATTCGAGGATTGATCCTAATTTTTTTGTATGACAGCGTACTATTGGGTCTTACTGAAATTTCAATCAAGTAAACTTGGCTACAATCTACATAGTATGTCCAGACTCCAAAATATGAACATACTTAAATTGTAAGATAATTCAGGAAATATTTATTGAATACCTATGAAATATTGAGCACTAAACCAGACACTGGAAAACAACCAATTAACTTTTTGTATCTGATTTTCAAATTTGGTTTGAATTCTCTGCCAAAGATAGCTAGCCATTTTGAGGGAAATTAGAGTTCTATGGTTTTTTTGGTGATCTTTTAGCTATCTTGATAATATTAGAGTGCTTGTTTTATCAAATAGCAAATTGTTGAAAATATGCTGGTTACTAGAGGGAAGGGTGTGCAATGGGAGGAGGGCATAGCAGAGGAAAGATGATTGGGTTATGGCACTGGAGATTTGGTAGACAGTAAGTGAGGCATGTACACATATGGATATGTGAAGTTGAATTCCCAAAATTATATAGTTATGTAAATAAGTAGTAAACCAATAAAGAAAAGTAGCAGATTGAACAGCAGATCAAAATTCTTTTTCTCTCGGGCCTCCCTGGTGGCACAAGGGGTTAAGATGCAACCTATGAAGCTGTCCGCAGCCTCTGCAGCGCGAGTTCGATCTCTGGCCTGCCAGGGAGCAACCCACATGGCACAGCAGACCTCTCCTGTCCCACCCACTACTCCCCTCAGCAGTGTATTTCAGTCAATCTGCCTGTTCTGCTCCCTGCTCTGTCTGGTGAATCCTCTCACCCCCCACCCCCACACACACCTCTGGCCTGTACCCCAGCTCTTGTATGCATAAATAAATAAATCCTTAAAAAAAATAAATTCTTTTTCTCTCATTATGCAAAAGATTTTATATTATTATCCTGACTTCAAAAGAAATATTCTGAGGACTATGAAGTCATATATTCCAGACAGCCACTAAATCCATTAAAGACACCAAAAGCAACCTAACTTGCCCCTGATTATAAGAAATAGATCAGGTACTTAGACATTTTTTTCAAGTAGGTCAATTGGGTGGTAACAGCAGGCAAGAAGAAAATAACACCAACTTCTTGTTGCCCTATTCTTTCCTCCTGGCTTCTGGATAAATGCTCTACTAGTTCGGTTTGCTCTTCACGATAGATAAGACTGGCTACTGACAAAGTGTTAATGGCTCCTCCAGGACAAGTTCATAGGTCATCCTCAAACCCGTTTTGGGGAAAGGGGATATAGAGAGGCACCGCAGGATCTCTGTGCTAGTGTTGTAGTTAGAGTTCAGATTTTACTTGCTTCCTACTCTGTTCCTATCAGAAGCAGGCATTTGTACTATTCTGCCAAGTTCTTACATAAGAGGCAAGGGCCTTTACATAATAAAGACCCATTCACAGAACCAAGTATCTAAACCTGTTATCTTGCTTAGGATGACAAAGTTGAGTAATATGCAGAAAATAAAATATTTTCATGGGCTAGAGGACAAGTACAAAATGTCCTCTAATTCACTAAATGAGACATTACAATTCAAAACATTCCAAACTAAATCATGACTTTTGCTTCTCTTGTTTCCAAAAGAGAAGATAATCATAAACATTCTTTAAGGAATATCCTATTAGAGGTCTGACACATCCTTCTTTTCATCTCCCCAGATGAGACAATTTCATAAGAATCTAAATCTCTGGGCTTCCCCTGGTGGCGCAGGGGTTGAGTGCTGGGCTGCCAGCTGCCTGCAGCCTCTGCAGTGCCGGTTTGATCCCCGGCCACCACATGAGGGTGGGTCCCACATGGCGCGACAGACCTCTCCTGCCAGGCCCACTGCTCTCCTCAGCAGTGTGTTTTGTCACTCTGCCTGTTCTGTTCCCCACTCTGGCTCTGGTGAATTCTCTCACCCTCCCGCGCTTCTGACTGTACCTAGTGCTTGAATAAATAAATAAATAAATCTTTGAAAAAAAAAAAATCTAAATCTCTAGTTTGCTACATTCTGGATAATTGCTTATATCTATTCTAAAATACTACATCATTTGCTTTTCTAGTGTATTGAAACCAAGGTTGTAGTACAGGCTTGTATTATAAATTTAACAGTGGCCATGTAAATGCTATACATTTAGAAAAGCAAGCTTTCAGTATTATGTTTTCATGTATATACAACAGTAAGACAAATATACATTTTCTATAATTATTTACTAGATACACATCTTAATTCAAAAAGCCATTGATGATTATGCAAGTACTAACATCTGACCAGTTTTGACCTGTATAAACAGTGATATCATTTGAGTACACTTAATTCCATAGTGGTTTCAAGAAGAAAGTATATAATGTAATAATAACAAATAGAAAAATGGAAGAAATAATTGGAATTAACTAAAATTCAATTCCGACTGTTAATATACCAAGACTATATAACTTACATGGTTTTCATACCTAAATTTTAAACTCTTTTGCCTACATTTGTATTAAACTATATACTAAGGTATAACAGGAAAAAGGGAAAGTGATCTATGCAAGATCTGAAAGATAAGGAAAGACATACAAACTGAGAATGTCAACAGTGACCATATTTTTGTTTCAAGAAAAGGTGTATTTTTTAAATGGTAAAATAATACTGTTAAACCTTGTATTTTCAAGGAAAATATCTAAAAACATAGATTTATTTGCTAGCTTAAGGTTATTTGAAAATACTGAAATGATTGGTAGCAAGTCACCTATAATCCGAGAACTATTAAAAATTCAATTAAAAGATGACAAAGTACTCCACATCAACCCTCTAATCCCCTTCCTCTTAAATAGCCCTTGCCACGCATATTAACTTCATCAAGTTTTTACTTAGCCTTATTGATAGGTTATTGTAAAATGTGACTTTAAGCAAAATGTTAGCTGAGATTGTTTTTTCTCAACGACATTATAATGAAACAATGAACTGCTGGACTTATAAATTTATTTTTATGAAATGAACTGGTCTATAACTCACTTTTTCTTTTTAATTAATCTTGCATGTTTTCCCAATCAGTACAAATAGGTCTACCTCACTGGTCTTAAAAAGCTGCAAAGCATTTCACTACATAGATGCTTTATAACGTATTTGATCATCTCTTTATCTTTGCAATATGCCTATTGGTTTTTATTTTATTATGCCTGTATTATTGGTGAAAAATTCCGGCCCCTTCTCCCCTGGTGCGCAGGAGGTTGAGCACAGTGCTGTGAAGCTGTCCTCAGCCTCTGCAGCGCGGGTTCTATCCTAGCCGTCCAGAGAGATTCCAAAATGGTGCGGTAGACCTCTCCTGTCTCGCCAGTTGGTCCCCTCAGCATTGTGTTTCAGTCAGTCTGCCTGTTCTGTTCCCTGCTCTGTCTCTGGTGAATCCTCTCACCCTTCTGCACATCTGGCCTGTACCCCGGTTCTTGTACACATGAATAAATAAATCTTTAAAAAAAAAATTCCTCCTTTACTGGGGATGTGGCCAAAAGTTTGCTAAAAATTGAGGTTATCAAAGATTCATGTTGAAACACATAACTTTAGAAAATAGGTTACATTTGTATTAGACTATATACTAAGGTATAAAAGAATCAAAGAAAAAAAAACAGTAAAATACACACACATATACACACAGAGAGAGAAATAGAAAGGAATATTCTGTTTTTATTTTTAAGACAATATTAAGAATGGATGAGGAAGTTATAAAATGAGACTTTAACCTGGTAAGGCAAAGGTGTTTTAAGTCCAAAATTGAGGGCTTTTGAAGATTTAAGTTTGTTGTTTTGAAGATTTAAATGTGTTGACCTGTGGAAGAGATGAAGCAGGCCAAGTTGCAAAGCAAAGTTAATGAAACATGCAAAATCCTAATCAGCTTAGTTGGGAGTCAGCATTACAGAACAGCACTTTCGGAAAAGTATGTTGCAAGCCATTGCTACATTTCTCTTGTTATTAACTGGAGACAAGAACTGAGAACTAAGTAGCCACAAAGAAAGCCACTGGCTAACTCCAGAAAAACAAGGCAGATACAAAAATGATGATTGAGGAAAGTACATTTCTTTACTACTTTCATGCATTATTTCATCTTTTAAGCACTGCTCCCAGGCCTACTGATTGTAATCTACTGTTGGGATCACATGATAATGTTATTAAGAGAGAATGGACTTTGGTGTCTAGATGGACCTCGGCTCAAATCTCAACTCTACCACTTTTTTAGCTGAGTCACCTTAGTAAAGTTATTTAACATTTAGAGTTTCAATTTCTACTTATAAAATAAAAATAATAGTATTTGTTCAGTAAATGTTGGGTAGGAGATCTTGATAACATACCTAGCAAATTGTATTAGAAGCACTTGTCTTTGCAATTGCAATTACATTACTCCAAGCACTGGTTTTCAAATTGTGGTTCTCAGATGGGCAACTTCAACATCAAATTTGAGTTCATTAGAAAAGCAAATTCAGATGGTTTGGGTTGTGGCCCAGGGTACATTTTAATTCTTATACATGTTGAAGTCTGAGAACCACTGCCTCCAGAGCCTGGCTAGACATGTTCACATGATCATTTCCATTAATGAGAATAAAAGGATCCAGCAGTCATGTGCAGAGCCAATTTATCCATTAAGTATAGGACCCATAGTGCTGGCGGTTCAAGATATTTTTAAAGGCTCATGAAAAATACTTTAAATATTATTTCTTTTAAAATCAGAAGAAAATTAAGATCACATAATAAATACGGAATAATGACTTTAACCTGGATTTTATCTTTATACCAAAGCACTTGTAAAATTAACTAGCTTACAAACTAAAAATATAATTCCATATCCAGCAATCTGAATTTGGCTTTTAAAAATGCTTAATATGGATCCTCCCTGGTGGTGCAAGGGGTTAAGACACAACCTATGAAACTATCAGCAACCACTGCAGCACCAGTTTGATCCCCAGCCAGGGAAAAGACCCACATGGCGCAGCAGACCTCTCCCGACTTGTTCGCTGCTCCCCTCAGCAGTGTATTTCAGTCAATCTGCCTGTTCTGTTCCCCACTCTTTCTCTGGTGAATCCTCTCATCCTCCACAGCGCTGACCTGTACCCTAGTTTTTGCATGCATAAATAAATAAATCTTAAAAAAATGCTCAGTATATTTCTTGTGGAAGAAGCAGGCATAGAGCCTAGGAAAGTCTTAATTCTGTCTGGTCATACAAAAATTTAACTTTTAATTTATAAATATTATTAATGAAGGAACTGGCCATTATAAAGAATGTGTGTTATTCTGAGGATATATTCACTTTCAAATTTAAAATGTTCATTTGAACTTAATCAAAAGTTTAAAAAAAGTAAGCATCAATGTTTTAGGTACTAAACAGTCTGCTAAAATAGGAGGGAAATCTGTGATACTGAAAAGGGAAAGTATTCAATAAAAGAACTGGAAAGAAAAAAGCAACAGGAAACATGACAGGATTAAACAAGAGCAAAAATAAGATAACCAACAAGTTGAAAGTGAAGTAGAATATTATGATGTAGATATTATATTAAAACAGAAACATATATATTAACAAGAAACAGTCTCCTATAATACTCATTGTTCATCTCATCTGACACCAATTATTTAGGCCTTCAAAAACCATCAACCAGACATAATTTGCAGAACCTTCTTATGTCTTTGGAATTTGCCATTAATAATGGACTAACTAATGCTGCCTTCTAAGTGTAGTGTTTAAAAGACCAAGATTGATAATTGTGCTTTCAAGAAACAAGAATTAAAATTACTTAAATTTAATATTTTAATATTAATAACATTAACATTATTTTATTAATAACGATTACATTCTACCAGCAAAGAACATGAGTCGGTCTAATATAAGTCATTTTAAAGTTGGCTAAAATAAACAACAGTTCTGATACAAAATAAGAATTTATAGTACCCTACAGTGAGAAAGCTTGTTATTGTCTGTTATGAACCCAAATCTTTCTTTCAGGCCTTTCTTTCTTCCAGGCCTCCTTAAATAACTAACGTTTCCAGATTGCAATATTCACCAAAATCAAACCTTAGGTTCACACTTGGATTACTAATTCATTTTAGGATTTCTGCCATATTATGGAAAACATATTTTCTTGACCTCTGAGAAGACTGTATGAGATGGTTTCTAAGGAGTTTAGGTTCTTGAATTCTATGATTCTGACTTTTCCTTGGAAAATGTTATTTCAGATATGTTGTTGTCATTTCTTTATTCATGAAACAAATATTTGAACGTGTTTTACTCTTCATCTGAGGGGCATTTTTTTTGTGTAAATAGCCTTGCACCAGCAGGTTAATACATATTTGTTTCTGCTCCCTGCTCTGGCTCCGGTGAATTCTCTCACCCTCCCGCGCTTCTGACTGTACCCAGTGCTTGTATAAATAAATAAATATATCTTAAAAAAAAAAAAACTACTTCTTCCATATCTCTTGATTCTATTTCACATGAAATAGTTGGAGTTTAATGAAGGTAAAAATGCTGCAAGAGGCTATGAAGTAGGTAGGTAGGGCCCAGCAGCAATTCAGTACTTAAGGTTTTATCTTAAGAGCAATGGCAAACCTTTGAATGGTTTTAAACAAGGTTTAAAATCTACTCTGATTTGTATTTTAAAAAAAAAGATTGTGGCTTTTGTGTGAGAAATGGATTAGAAGATGGGTAAACAGAACAAGGAATCACTTGTTTGATGCTATTATTACAGCAGTTGGCTGCAAGGTAGAATGGCTAAGGCAGAGTGAGGGGAGTTGGAATTGGAAAAAATATGGATAGAATCAAGAGATATGGAAGAAGTAGTTTTTTTTTTTTTTTAAGATATATTTATTTATTTATACAAGCACTGGGTACAGTCAGAAGCGCGGGAGGGTGAGAGAATTCACCGGAGCCAGAGCAGGGAGCAGAACAGGCAGACGGACCGAAGTACACTGCTGAGGGGAGCAGTGGGCAGCAGGAGAGGTCTGCGCTCCATGTGGGACCCTCACCAGTGGCCGGGGATCGAACCGGCGCTACAGAGGCTGCGGGCAGCTTCGCAACCCAGCGCTCAACCGCTGCGCCCCCGGGGAGGCCCAAGAAGTAGTTTTTTTTTAAAGATTTAGTTTATGCATACAAGAACTAGGGTGTAGGTCAGGGGTACAGGGGGTGAGATGATCTACCAGAGAAAGAGTGGGGAGTAAAACAGGGAGATTCACTGAAATACACTGCTGAGGGGAGCAGCAGGTGAGACAGGAGAGGTCTGCTGAGCCATGTGGGTTAGCTCCTTGGCTGGGGATCCAACTCCTGCTGCAGAGGCTGGCGACAGCCTCATAGCACTGAGACTCTAATTCCTGCACCACCAGGCAGGCCCAAGAAGTAGATCTTATGTAAGAATAAAGTCAAGAATGATTTCCAGGTTTCTGGCTTGTGAAGCTGGTGGGTGACAGCTGGGTGGATGACACTGTTTACTAAGTGAAGAGAGAAGTAATTTTGGGGAGGGTCTCATGCTCTTGGATGCTTCCAAAGGATCCTGCAGATTATTTTAGTCCTGCTTTCCTCTGAATTCTGATTTAGTGGGCTGATTGTGTAGTCTTGAGGACACTGGTCCTTTGATTGTCACCAGTGATTATTAGGTCTTATAGGATTCAGAATAAAGAAAACTGAGGGAATGCTTAATAATATGGGGACTCCTGAAAAAGTGTCTTTGAACCAATTTAAAGAGGCTACAAGTTAAATGGTAAATTGCCTGCAAAGCTCTCAAATGCAGGGTGTGGTGAAAACATACTAAGGGTTTTTAACAGAAGGATCAGTGCTTTCTGCTGCAAAAAAAACAAAGTCTACTCGTTTGAGGAGAACAGGGATCTAGAGAAGGCATTAGCATATAGAACTTATAGGGTGTGAGGGGACAGAGTTAAAGAGGAGGGACCTCTGCCTCTATTTTAACAGTAGGAAATAAAAAACAGTGTGTAAGTACAGATGCAGGTTGTTTTGATAAACGAAGGAATGTTCTTATGGTTTACATTTCTCTTTGAGGTAGAAAATAAGGAATTGTGATGGGAAAGAATTGGAGATGTTTGATACCGTTGTGGACATTTGGGAGAGCAGGTTGTTCTGAAAATCTGCTAAGACTGGTAATACTTTCCTGTGAGGTGGCAGTTAAGATACTGATATTTAGTGGAACTAATGTCTGTTGGGTGACTTTCTTCAGTAATGCTCACGCTTTTATGTTCCTAAAGAGAAGGTGGGCATTAGAGTTTACTCAGGGTGAGGGTTTAGGAGAGGAAAGCAGGGGAATGGCAGAGAGGTAAAGGAATTGAGCGTATAATTTAAAAAAGAATAAATAATGTATCATGAAATACAAAGTAGGTAGAAAGAAAATAAAGATAAGAGAGAAAATGGAAGACACAAAGGATTTAGGGATCATAATGAGATTGAAAATAGCCATAGTAGTTGTGATAGGAGATAGGATGTTGCAGTAACTGAGTATGGAATAGAAGTAAGTAGGTCCAGGGTTAGATGGGAATGGATGGCCAGAGAAAGTGAGTAAAAAGATAATGGAAAAAAATGGCTAGGTTTAGAATTTTGGGTGGCAGGAACCTATTTTTTTCTTTGTTCCTACTTTTCTTTAATGGAATAATTAGAAAAAATAAAGTAGCTTATTATACTGGCTGTAATTAGCTATTTATTCAAACTTAAAGTAGTCCAAATTTTTCTTCATTTATTTAATGCCAGAATTATATTTTGTGTAAAATGACAATAAGTCAGCTGACATCTGACTAGCATTTGCTTAAGCTGATAACAATAAAAACATGCCGGGCCTTCCTGGTGCCACAGGAGTTAAAGACAGTGCTATCAAGCTATCACCAGCCACTGCAGCATGAGTTTGATCTCCTGCCAGGGAGCTAACGCACATGGCAGAGACCTCTTCTGTCTCACCCACTGCTCCCCTCAGCCTTGTATTTCGGTAGATTTGCTTGTTCTGCTCCCCACTCTCTCTGGTGAACCCTCTCCCCTGCCCCCCACTCATGCCACCTCTGGCGTGCACCCCAGGATCTTGTACGCATAAATAAATAAATATTTTTAAATGCTATATTTTTAATAAAAACTGAATATATAACTCAGAGAACTGGTTTTGTAATTAGTCCTATTGCTAATATTCAAAGGTATTCTCTGTAACATTCCTCAGCTTCAAAAATATTTGTACAAAGAAGAAAGGTTACCAATTGAACATATGTACTAAGGACAGCTAAATTTCAGGGCTATTTCCTAAGCCTGAGATTTTCTATGCCCTGAATCCTGAATAAAGGGACACATGATACTACCAATTCTTAGGTGATAATATTCATAAGGAAGAACAGTGATTTCTGAAAATATCTTAAATCTTATACTTGAATAGGGAAAATGACCATTTCACTAGTAATTGCAGACTCATATGGTAAGAGTAATTGAACTGGAAAGGAATTGACTGCTTTATCCGAGAGGTTTCCTTAGTGTAGTCCGCTGATCAGTAGCAACTGCATGAACTGGGAATTTGTTAAAAATACAAATTCTTAAGTCCACTTCAGACCCACTGAATGGGAAACTCTCCCCTGGTGTGAGAACAATCCATTTTAATAAGCCTTTCCTGGGTATTCTGATGAACACTTAAGTTTGAGAACCATTGGTTTAATTTATACTTTTTAAGTTGGGATCCCAAGAGATTAGCTGAAATTAATAAGATTTAAAATAAAACAATGGAGGGCCTCCCTGATGGTGCAGTGGTTGAGGGCTGGGCTGAGAAGCTGCCCGCAGCCTCTGCAGCGCTGGTTCAATCCCCGGCTGCTGGGCGAGGATCCCACATGGCGCACAGACCTCTCCTGCCACCAGTTGCTCCCCTCAGCAGTGTACTTCATCAGTCTGCCTGCTCTGCTCTCCCCTCTGGCTCTGGTGAATTCTCTCACCCTCCCGTGCTTGTGCTTCTGACTGTACCCAGCGCTTGTATAAATAAATAAATAAATAAATAAATAAATAAATAAATCTTTAAATAAATAAATAAAACAATGGATTTTGTGTGAAAGAGGGTAATTCAAATTGCATAAAAGTTATTTTTTATACAACTCCACCTTGTTTCCCATTCCATGTGTATTAGCTTCCCATGGTTGCTATAACAAATAACTATTAACTTAACAATTTAACAAAAATGTGTATCTTACAGTTCTGTAAGGTCAGAGGTCCAACATCTATCTCATTGGGCTAAAATCAAGGAGTCATAGATGTCCCCTTTGGAGGTTCTAGCGGAGAATCAGTTTTGTTCATATTCTTTGCCTTCTGGCATCTTCTTCTACTTTCAAAGTCAGCATGTACGTACTTTAAAATTAGAGAATTATTTTTTAAAATTACATTTTGGAGTCATTACAAATGTGCCCAGTTGCCCACATCTGCCTATCATCTACACACTTCAATATTATACTGTCATTGGCACAGACTCTATGTCATAGAGCATCACAACTGGATCATGCAATATCCTCAAGCAACAACAACAAAAAATTATATTCATTACATTAGTCACTAAATCAGGAAAGAATATCCGTTCATTTTAGGTAAAGATTTTAAATGCAGTTTAACAAAAAGCTTTTCTGCTTATGTCTTGGTTAAACAGAACAGTTCATTACCCGGATTGCACTTAGTCAGCTTTTCTGCATTTTAATTCTTGTTAAATTTTCATTGCTCTATGTTCCTAGATTTTTCTTTCTTAAAGACAACACAGCTAAAGAGCAGAGTTTCCCTTATACATGACAGGGCTATGTGTAACTCCTTTCCTTTTCCGTATTTTCCAGATTTTCATCACTGAACATGTCTTACTTTTATAATTTAAAAAGTGAAAGAAAATAGGAAAAGAAAAACAGCCATGCTATCATGACAAACAACAGTAAGACCTGACCTAAACGGTAGGGTGTGGTTTGGGACGTCTTCGGTACAGAAATAACAGGACCTTTTTTTTTGATTGTCATCCAAAGTGTACTGCAGAAGCTTCCCTGATAAATTATTTCGAAAACTTTAAATGAAAATGAATGAACGCCACGAGCCCCTGCTCCAACATGATTGCACTACCTCACGCTACCTTGTCTCGTCAGCTGGCTAGGGTCTAAACTCCGGGCCTTCGCAAAGAGATCCACTTTGTACATTTCTCGGGCAACTGTGGGGCCGCACAACCCCAATTCATCACCGGTCAGCTTAGAGGCCACCGCACGCCGGGTCCTCCATGGGGCCGTCGGTGGTCGGGATTTTGGACGAAACGTGTCCAGGCCGAGCTGGCGCCACAAAGGGCCGGGGCTACCGACAGCCGGGGCGGCCGGCGCCACAAGGCGGTGTTCCGTGCGGGGCGTCAGCCCCCTCGGCTCGCGAGCCGGCCGGGCCCCTGAGGGGGAGCTGCGCTGGGGGCGGCGGCGGCGGCGGCGGGGCGGGGGCGGGAGTCGGGCGGCAGCTCCAGCGCCCGTGGGGGAGGAGCGGCGGCGGCGGCGGCTGGAGCTGCTGTGGCGACGGACGCGAGGCGGTGGCAGCCGAGACCCACCCCTGTCCACATGGACAGTCGCAAAGGCCTTCTCTGATGCATTCACGCCTGGGCGGGGTGGGCGGACGGCCGTAGCGGCGGCGGCGGCGGCGGCTGCAGAAGGAGCGAAGGGCTTGAGGCGCCTGACGGTCGCGGAGACCTCGCCGCCCCGGCGCGGCCATTTTACGGCCTGGGACGAGGGGAGGCGTGTTAGTGTGCTCGCCCTTCAGCCTCTCCGCCTGGGGCTCGCGGCTGGGGGAAGCTTTTCAGGCGGCCTGGGTGGGCGGTGGATGGGGAGTCGTGGGCCAAGAGGCACCGGGCCCGGGAAGCGCCGTCGCCGTCGTCGCCGCTCGCGTTCCCCCGGAGGGGCCTGAGGAGAAGCCCAGGCCGCGGGCCTCGCCGCCCGCCCGCCCGCTCCCCCGCCCGCCGGCTGCCGAGAGGCCCCGGAGCGCCCGGCCTGCTTTTGTGGAGGCCTGTCTGGACGTGGGGACGCCGCCTGCCTGACGGCTGAGCCCTCGGCCCGCAACCCTGAGGCGGCTACCCTCCTGCGGTGCGGCCCCTCTTCCCGGCGAGCGCGGCGGCGGTGTGGGCCATGGATTAAGAAGGAGGCGGCGTGGGAGGAGGAAGATGGCGGCCGGCAAGAGCGGCGGCAGCGCAGGGGAGATTACTTTCCTGGAAGGTATATCTGTATTGCCCTTGCGCGGGGTGGGGAGACACAGGAAAACGTGGCCCGCCGATCCCCGGATATTCAGTTATTCCCCCTGGGTGGGTTTGGGGGGCGGCTGAGGAACGGGGGGCGGGGGCTGCCGGGCCTTGGCGGGGAGGGAATGCGCTGCGAGCGCTCTGGGTTCGAGTCCGCCGGGGTGAGGGCCTGGGCGGGGAGCTGGGCCCGCCGCGAGGGCGCGGGTGGGCCGGGCTGCGAGCCGGAGTTGGTGGGTGTCCCTTGAGTACACGCACAGATCTGACATTTAAACGTGTTTTTGGTGGCGGCCTGAGGATGAGAGAAAATTGCATCCAGGTCTTGTTTAGTGTTCACGGAAAGTTTGAAATTGCTACGGTTGGGTGAAATGGGGGGCCAGTCCAAGCAGGGAGGGAAGAGGTAGGTTTACCGAGTACGTCTAATACCGCCCCGGTCTTTCTGTTTTTCGCTGAGCTTCAGGCTTCCTTTACAGCCTTCATTCAGATTAGGCCTGACCTTTCCTGATATTCTTACGGAATGTGTTTTGCTGAAGGTACTTTATAAAATTGTTTGTTTGAAAAAAGAGGACGAGATTCACAGTATCAATTTTGGGACAGTCACGAAGTTCGGGTGGTTCCATTTAAAAATGGAACCCTTCTGTGAGGGAAAGTTAATTTGCTGTAGGTGAACTAAGCCAGTCTTAAGAAAGGCTGTTATTGTTTGTGATGGGTGCAATGGATCAAAATATTGGCTCTTTGCCCCTATGTATAAGGACCCAAAAAGCATAGCTAAAGTCATTGTTGAATGAATTTTAACTCAGGAACTTTTAATTTTCACATTGCTTAATTTGAATGTGAACTCAGTATTTACACTGGTAATTGAGTTTACAGACTTGTCTAGGAAAAGGAATCGCCACTGTGCAGGGATCCTTAAAAAGGATTAACTAACTACTCTGGGTAATTTTGCAAAGGCAATTTTCATATTCAGTATAAGCGATACTTTGAAAAAAACTAGAAACATCTCAATTAAGAAAGCACAATGCAAGTTTGTCTGTTCCAAAAGAGGGACTGTCATAATTGGTTTACTTTTAATATTGACATTTCCTGGAACTTAGTAGGTGTTCAATATTAGCCTCATGAACCAATAGGTGAGAAAAAGATATCTTAATTTTTTAAATTCTCACTTGAATATAGCAAAGCAAAATATAAAACTATCCTGCTATTCAAACCAATCATTACCTAAAAGTGTTGAGAGTTTTATATGTGATTTCTGATAAGATGATGTGGAAAGCCTGTAAGTTCTTCAAGTTTCCTTTCTACCTCAAACTGTTGAGAGCTGTCTCTAAAATTCCTAGTAAGAAGATGTGGAAAGCCTGTAAGTTCTGGATTCATTTCATAGTATTTTCATTCTAATTGGAGCAGAATAGGTACCTGTCAGAAGCTGAGAGTGGTTGTAGCTTGTGTCACAGTTGTTGCTTTGTGTGTGATTTTGTGTTATGAATTGGAACGTCAAGAATGCTTACTGATGCTTATTTGATTCAGTGTGGTGCAGTTGATTGTACTTTTGTGCTACTGTGGGCTTCTGATTCAGTTTAAGTCCTGACTAGATGAACATAAGGAGAATAAAAAAGTAAAGCAAAGGAGATGCAGGGCTGATGTAAATTTCAGACTGTTGCTTTAGCTTGTGCAAACTGGCTTAAGCATCATTGAATGAACAGGTGTGATAAATCTGAGTTTCACCATGTCTCCAGCATTCTTATAAATCAAATGGTGATTTGTTTATAATAGCATAAGGGACAGAAAGGATTTGTTTCTCATATCTGATTTTCATATAGTTTTTAAATAAATGGATTGATATTTACTACTACTTGTATTTCTTATTTAATTTTTCATGATTTGATTTCATACACTTTTAATAATAAAATAAAGTTCTCCACCATAACTTGACAGGTTTTGTATTACTGTGCTTACATGTTTTCAAAATGTTTCCCCATAGGCTTTTATAATTTAATATTTAAATATCTACTCAGTATATTTTTTTTATTCCCCAGTAGACTTCTTGAAAAACTGAGGTAGGTGTTTACTCAATCATCAAATATTTGTAGCAGCCTACTCTGTTTGAGGCACTGTGCGTGCCTAGGTGAATACAGTAGTACATAAGGTAGTTAAGGTCCCTGCTTTCACTTATAGTAGGAAGGACTTTTAATAAATAAGTAAAAATTTAGAACAATCTTAATCCATATTTTCAGTTTCCTGTGAAATGTCATACTGCCCCCACTCCCACTATGTACAGACACTCTGTGTTCCCTTTCACTGTTTTATTTTTCATAATAGCAGTTATCATATAATGTTTTTTTCATGTTTTTAAATCCTACTAAAATATCTGCTCCATGAAACCAATGATTTTATCTTTTCAACATCTTATTTCTTGCACTTGGAGCATATTTGCTATTAATTTAAAAAGATGGCAACTGGGGCCTCCCTGGTGGTGCAGGGGTTAAGCGTCAGCACGCTCAAGCTATAGCCAGCTACTGCAGCATGAGTTCAATCCCCTGCCAGGGAGGTGACCCACATGGTGCAGCAGAGCTCTCCTGATTTGCACGCTGTTCCCCTCAACAGTGTATTTCAGTAGATCTGCCTGTTCTGTTCCCTGCTCTGTCTCTGGTGAATCCTCTCACCAACCCCCCCACCTCTGCCTTGTATCCCAGTTCTTATATGCATAAATAAATAAATCTTAAAAAAAAAAGATAGTAACAGTATGATAAAAAGTGTGGAAGAAATACATGGAGCAATGAAAAGAAACAGTGCCATTTTAAACAGTGTTAGAAAGGCCACCCTGAGGAGGTGACACCTTAACTAGGAGACATTAGAGTATGGCAGTAAAGATTCAGAGGTGTATATAGCTTCTTTTTTAAACAAAAAGAAGGTTGTTAGGGCTGAAACAAAGCAAGCAAAGATGATATGAAAGAGATAACGAGATAACTCTATCTCTATCATGGATAAATCATCCATCATGAAAGATCACAAACTTTCTGAGACAAAGAAGTTCATTGAAGAGTTTGGGGCAAAGAGGGGGGTGTCAGGATATGATTTATCTTCTTTTAAAAATCACTTTACTTTATGTAAGCGAATTAGAGAAGAACAATAGTAAAGGCAGAGACACAAGTTAGAATATTGTAGTCTAAAATGTAGAGGAACTTGGATTAGAATGGTGGTGGTGGAAGACTAGGAAAGAAAAATGGATAGATGGGAGATATTTTTAGATACAGAGCTTACAGGGTCTCTTGATTGCATACTCAGAATCAGTAGGGGAGGAATCAAAGATGACTCATAGGGCTTTGGTTTATGGTGTTAGGGGTTAATTCCATTTACTGAGATGGAGTAGACCAGTAGAGGAATGAGAAGTAATAACTGCTTTGGTCAAATTAAATTTAAGATGACTGTTTGTCATCCATGTTCTAAATTATGTTTTACATCCTCATTATTACTAAGTAAAATGCTAATTCCATTTCCTTTTCTGGCTTCATTAGTCCAAAAACCTATACTACTCTCGTACTTAATTTTTTTTATATACTGTCACACTAAAATTGTGTGAATTTATAATCAGGCTGCTTATATTGAATTCTTTTCTTTCCACTCTTTGACTTATTTATTCTCTTTTATTGACTTAAGGTTGTCTCAAGTGACCCCTTTTCCTCTTGTGATAGATGGTTTTGGCAGTGTTCTCTCTCACTCACTAGATAATTTTTGAGCATCGGTAATGTTGTAGGTACCTTGCTGAGAAGCACAGCGATAAGGAGAGGAAAAGATTTCCCCATGGAGTTTCCAGTCCAGTGACAGGAGTCAATAATAAAATAACCACACTTGCAAATGTTAAATTATAACTGATAAGTACAACAACAAAATGAACATTTGGTCTAATCAAGTCAGGGTGAAGGTGAATAGAGAAGGAAAGGGGAGGCAGAACTTTCCAGGCAGAGGGAATAAGCGAGAGTATAACATGTTTAGGGAACTAAAAGGATTGAGTGGTGCTAGCAGGGAGGGATGGTACAAGGTAAGCCCAGAGGTAACATCATTTGATTTGTTTCAAAAATGGTCATTGACTACCTCATGAGGAACACTGCAGGTAGAGATTATCACTTAGGAGACTTGCAGTATGGAGCAAAGGTGATGGTAACTACTTAGTGCTTATAACCTTTCTTTTTGAATTCTCTCCATTTCTTTGTGGAACTTTTGATAAGTACTTCCTCTCATTTGATTCTTTTTGATATTGTACTTGTTCATATCTAGCTTTCTTTTCTTTTGCCTTTTTTCTTTCAATTAATTTTCCTACCAGTATTTTCTCCCCCTCCCCCCCCTTTTTTTTTCCTTAAAGTGACTTCTTTTTTCATATATGTGTATGTGTATTTTGTTTTCCTTTCCATTCTGGTTCATCTCCTCACTCTTTGTGGACCTTGTCTGCTACTTGAAAAGACTGATGTTAAACTATTGCCATGTAGTTTTCATACCAGCAAAATTGCTTATGTCTCCATATTTTTATTTTACATATAAATGCAGTTTGGAACCCAGTTAGTCTGCCATTTTTACTGGGAATATTACACTATCTCTCGAACCAAAATAAAATTTCTCCTTAATGTGCAATCCATGACTGTGAGCAAGGTCATTAATTTCTGTCTGTTCAGGGGAACATACCACGAAGTTCTCCATTGAACCCTGCTCCTTTTTCTTTTGATTATACAATTTTTAGAAACTGTATCATGGTGTCATCCCTATTAACTCCACAGTTAAGTGTGTTTATTTTCTGGTTTCATTCCTGGAAATAATTAGATAAATTCTAGCTGTCTTTTGATTTCATGTACTCACGTGTAACAGTAAAGTAGACCTTGGCTTGTAATGTGATTTTCACTAGAGATGCTTTGATGATAGGAACTCAAAAGTCAGAATGCTATGATTCAACATAGAGCTATACTACTTACTAAACTATGTGATCTTGGCTAGATTACTTCAGTTTTTTTTTGTTTTTTATATTTGTAAAATAGGAACAGTACTTGTAGTTACCTCGTAAGGTGGCCATGAAGATTAAATGTGTTAAGATACAATAAATTCTTAGACCAATTGCAGGCATAAGTGCTATGTGTTAGTTGGTATTGTATTTCTTAGCAGGTAGAGAAGAGATAAAGAACTCCCTTTCTTGCTTTTCTTCTCTTTGATTTTACCTTTTATTGAATTCTAGTTTTTTTTCCCCCCACTTACTACTTCTCTTTTTCCGTGTATTAGCTACTTGTTCTTGATATTCTATGTTGTCTAGAGAGAGAAGAGAAATTACGTATTCCATGTCTAGATTCCATTAAGTTGATTGTTCCTGTTGCCATTATAAAAATATGTTGAATATTTGAGGAAATCAAGAGATAGAGGGTTATGTGATCCCTTAGAATAAATTAGTGGTGAACTCAGAACTGGAGATTGGAATTTGATAAAGCCTTTGACCTACCTTCCTTCCTCCCCTCCCTCTCCTCCTCCCCTCTCTCGCCCTCCTTATTCCTTTGCTTCCTCATTCCTTCCTTTAATCTGCTTTGCCTTTGGGAGGGGGTTTGGATCAGAGAAGGAAAAGTGATAGGAAATTATGGGGAATTAATCATTTATTGATGAAGAAGCTAAGGGCAAAAGCAGAATCCACAGATCTCTCTGGCCCAACTTCAGAAAAACTGTCACTTCTGCCATGTTCTTTTGTCATAGGGTCATTATGCCAGCCTAAGCTTAAGGAGAGAGAAAGTAGACCTCACTATTCAATAGGTCTAGTGGCAAAAAGTTTGCAGACACAGCAACTTTTTCCCACACATAATTAGTATTTTATTTTTCTTTCAATGAAGTCATAGTATTTCTCAAATTTCAAAATGACGTGTTTTAATAAGAACCAAAATCTTCTAATTTCCGGGCAGATTAGGAAGCTAAGAGAGAGAGAACAAGTTAGTTTGTAATTTATTTCAGGTGTATAAATAACATTATAAACCGATTGGAACCGATTGGTGTGACGTTTCTTTGATCTGATTCAAAGGACTGATTGGATTGATTTAAGAATTTCTGAAACTGGGCCTCCCCGGTGGCGCAGCAGTTGAGCGTTGGGTTGCGAAGCTGCCCACAGCTTCTGCAGCACTGGTTCGATCCCTGGCTGCTCCAGTACCACCGGAGGAGGGTCCCACATGGCGCGCAGACCTCTCCTGCCGCCCGCTGCTCCCCTCAGCAGTGTACTTCCACAGTCTGCCTGTTCTGCTGCCTGTTCTGGCTCTGGTGAATTCTCTCACCCTCCCGTGCTTCTGACTGTACCCAGTGCTTGTATAAATAAATAAATAAATATCTTTTAAAAAAAAAAAGAATTTCTGAAACCAGGAAAGCATAAGAAAGAAAAAAAATGTTTGAAACTTACTTCCTTTCCTATTTTCCCGCGCAGATGACAGGAAGCTGACATTCTTCGCCCTTCTTTCATTTAGTGATGTCTGTTGTTATTATGAGTCTCATTTGTATTATCTAAACTCTTCAAAAATAAAATCACACCACTTACAGTATTAAAATTAAATTGTCTTGACACAAAATTGACATTTAATCCACAAAATCAAAGATAGTTAATGATTGTAACTCCAGTTCACTTAAGTCTTATTTACATCACAGTTCGTGACATGATGCAACAGGTATATTCATCCATTATTGTGATGGGTCCAAACAGCTGAAAAATAAAGACAGCTAGTACAGAGGTGGATAATCTGTGTGCTATCCATTTGACACTAAAAATATAGTTGCTTTCAGCCTGAGATTTTTGGTTTCCCCCCCCTCCTTGGTTTACTTAGAATTTTGTGCTTCCTAGAACCACCTACATTCATCACCAAAAATTAGGACCGATTGTTTCCTGAGGATATGGACTTTCAGTGCTAAAATTGGGACAGTTGTAGCAAACTGAGATGTTTAGACAGTGCTTTGTCGCAGGTTAACAATTACCTTGAGGCTGCCTGAAAGAAAGTACAGGCTTGAATAGTAAAACACCAAACCATATTTTGATTTTTGCCTTCAGAGGTTTTATTGTCATTATTTCAAATACATTATATGCTCGGCTTGAATATGGGCTCTCCCCCAACCCCTGCACACACACACACACACACACACACACACATTAATTGTATTACCATCTTTGAAATAGAGCAGGGGGAAAAAACAGTGCTAGTAACAGTGCTAGAAAAAACAGTGTATAGTAAATTCACTTTTTCATTTTTGACAAAACTGAAGCCATTTTTCAAGATGAGGAAGCTAGAAATTCCCTTAGACTTATTTGTAGACTATGTACTAACTTTGTTGTCTTTCCTGTATTCAAAAATCTGCAAACTTTTTGCTCGGACAGCCTCCTGTGTATGAATCTGAATGGGGACATGGTGAAGATATTACCTCTTTACCCTCTTAACCTTTGTTGACTCTGCCTCTGTGAAAACCAGTCTCTTCTCTGTCAACTCCTGTAGCCACCATTTGGATGACTTGAGATTCCAAATGTTTTGTCATTTAATCTTTTTTTATTCAGTTCGGGTTGGTCTCCATTCTCTTTTATCAAAGGATAATTTAGCTTTGTCATAATAGAAATTAAGTTTGAGGATTTTCATCAGCATTTGCTTTATGAGTTTGCGTTTCACCTCCTGAGTTTCCATTGTCTATCATATACAGGCATTGCCTGTTTCTCAAGTTTGTCTTTTTAAAATTTATTTTATTATGAACTATCAATTTTCATATTTTTTTAATTATTGCATTTACACATTCAGAATTGAAGTATTTCATTATTGCATCTCACTGAATACTGAATTTCCCTGCTATCTTGATCTCTCCTTTTTTCTTGAAGCAAATGGAACATTTAGAGTCACTTATTTCTTGTAATCATTTTTGGTTTTAGAACTTTGTGTGCATTAACTTGTTTTTAGAGGTTGTTTTCTGTGTACAGTTAGAACCAATTTAATTACTCTGGAATAAGATTCCATTACTTGATATTTCTGTTTCACGAAAGGTCAAAAGCAGCAAGCTACTGCCTCACTAATGGCCTTGGACAGAATTAACTATGCGATGGCATCCTGCCAAAAGGTCCATACCCACTGAATGGAATGAACTAGTAGATAAACTGAGAGAACTCTGAACTATAGCTGAATCCTGAGGCAGAGAAATATAAGGTGTTCAGACTTCATCTTAAGGTAGTACTGGGTGAGCTATTGATTGGTCTGTCTTCTGTAACAAAGGATAAAGGTTTTATAGACTAGGTATTTGAGACAGTCACCTTAGGTAAATGATTTTCTGCTTTACATAGCACCTGTGGGAATTATTCAGTGGTGGCTGATCTGTTCTAGCGGTTCAGAGATAGCTTTTATTCAAAAATGTCTGACTTAGGCAGGTATGGAAAGTTGGGCCTTCCCATCCCGGTGTATTCTAAACACCTCTATAGCATGTTCTCTGCAGCAGGGTATTCAGATTGCATAATGGTAGCTCCAGGAGACAGGGCACAAGGAGACAACCTTTGGAGAGTCTTGAGAATAACTGGGGCTATAGCCCTATAGAGTCACCTGAAATTGCTTTATTGAGAGATTTTTTGACGTTTGCATTTAATAGTCTCTTCATAATTTCTTTCGCAGCTTTTAGTTAAAAGTTAACTCTAACAGTTAACTTTTGTGTCAGTGATTCTTTTCTTAAAATTTTATCCTGTTGTAAAATCTAACCAGTGATAGTTTAATGAAATTTATGCATATGAAAAAAAACAATGTAGCAAACACAAATGTACTTTTAAATCCAAAGATACTACTAATACTGTTGAAATGGGTAAAACCTTACCTTTTGGTATCCTCTTTTTCTACAGGGATAACCACCATTCTTAATTTCATAGTTATCATTCCCATACATTTCTTTATACTTTATTCTTTGTGTTTGTGTCTCTGAACTCTGTGTAATTTTTGCATGTTTTAAACTTACACATCATGTCATACAGTATTTGTTCTTCTGGAACTTAATTTTCATTCTTACAGCATTGTTTGATAGACTCAATAATGTTGATAAAAATAGCTTTAGTGCTTTTATTTTTCATTCTCATTTAATATATTCAATAGTAATACACTACCGTTTACTAGTACATTCCCTTTGTGAAAATTTAGCTTAGGTTATATTTACGTTGTTTGGTGAATTGGTTTTTTTTTTTTTTTTTTTTTTTAATAATTGAAACGAAACATCTAAAATCGCAGCTTCTGCAGGAATAATTTATTCTTGCCAGTCTTGTACCTCTTCTTGAATTTGAGTTTGGCCTCTTGTCACGCCTTGCGTTTAAGAGCAGGATCTCTGAAGACATCCTTGTTGACAACAGTTTAGTCCAAGCGAATGGGCATGAGGTGATTGTAGCTTACAGACTTTTCACAGAAGGCTTGCTCTTTGACCTTTTGGCCATTTTCTTCTTGCCCATCGCAGCTGTCACTTTGCAAGAATAGTGATCCGGCCTCCCTGGTGGCGCAGCAGTTGAGCGCTGGGTTGTGAAGCTGCCCGCAGCTTCTGCAGCGCAGGTTCAATCCCTGGCTGTCCGGTGAGGGTCCCACATAGACCTCTCCTGCCGCCCGCTGCTTCCCTCAGCAGTGTACTTCGTCAGCCTGCCTGTTCTGCTCTCCGCTCTGGCTCTGGTGAATTCTCTCACCCTCCTGCACTTCTGACTGTACCCAGTGCTTGTATAAATAAATAAATAAAATCTTTAAAAAAAAAAATATTGCTCAATTCCACCCACCAGAGCATAAGGTGATCTGAGGTCCCCTCATCATTGTTTTTCACAAGGACCCCTTTGTCCAGAGTAGTATCTGGCCAAGACTAGTACCACCTGCCCAGGTTTCATGAACTTGCCTGTTTTCACAGCAACCATTTGGGCCTACAATAAAAATACACACACACACACACACACACACACACACACACTTTTTTTTCCAACTTTTAATATTACTACTCAAATATTTTAGTATGTCTAGTATTGCTACTATGAACTTCTTTTCAAAAGTACATTGCCTGTGTATATATGAGGGTTTCTGTAGGGCAGAGGTCAGCAAACTTTTTCTGTAAAGGACCAAAGAGTGAGGAGTATCTTGAACTTTGCAGTCCAGATTGTCTCTTTCACAGATATTCAATGCTGACATTTAACAAGAATGCAGTCATAGATAATTCATAAGCAAAGGATACTGAAATTTGATTTTCATATAATATGCATGTTATGAAATCTTCTTTAGAATTTTCCCCCACCATTTAAGAGCCATTCATGGGCCTTATAAAAAAGAGGCAGCAGGACAGATTTGGTTGACTTATATGTTCTTGATACCTGATCTCATGTATCTTTTAATAATGGAATTGTTGGATTATAGGGCATGTGCAAATTCAACTTTCCACAGGTATTGCCAAATTTATCTCCAAAGTGGTTCCACTAGCAGTTTTCAAGTTTTCCTGATTATGCCATTCCCTTCTTGATAATGTCCCTACAGGTTTTAGTTTTTGTCATTCTCATGGATTTATCAGATGGTGGTTTGAATTAATAATACTCTTGTTTACAGTGAGGTTGCATGTCATCATTGCTTCATTATAAAAAAATTGTTCCTTCATTGACATTCAAAAAATATTGAGCACCAACCTAGACTTAATTCTTATTCTTTGTGCTTGGAATGCATGAGTAAACTAAACAAAATACCCTACAAGTTTCTTTTTGTGTGTCTTCTCTATTCTTAATAGCTTGTTTTATACCTTTAGTTAGTCCATTTTGTTTTTCAATTGGAATGTTGGGTTTTTTAATATATTCTGGAAAGTAGACTTTGGTTGTTAAATTATATGAATTGAACATATAGTCTGTGAAATTTTAACATTATTGTTTAAATGGATGAAATTATTTTATGAACAGAATTTTTTAATGTTTAATCACTTGTCCTTTTTTAAATGTTCTTGTATTTTTTGTGATATGACAACTCCTTTGGTCTTACTAGTCTTTTGCATTACCACTTTTTTTTTTTCCTTTCATTAATTTCTGTTTATTTCCTTAGTTTTTATGATAGCAGAAAAGTAGCAGTTATAGGGTGGGGTAACAATTTATAGTATATAGTATATTTTCTTTACACTTTTAAAAAGTTTAAAGGTGTTATTAAATACTTGAAAACCATGTATTTTATATGAGATTAGTATCTAAAATATACAAAAATTCATACAACTCAATAACAACACAGCTATCCCCCCGCTCCCAATAATACAAGTAAAAAAATGGGCAGAAGAACTGAAATATTTTCCCCACGATGTATGAATAACCAATAGGTACATGAAAAAGATGCTCAACATCACTAGTCCTTAGAGAAATCAAAACTGCAAGGAGATAATTACCTCACTCCTGACAGAATGGCTGTCTTCAAAAAGACCAGAAATAACAAATGCTGTAGGGATGTAGAAGAAAGGGAACCCCTGTGCACTGTTGCTGGGATTATAAATTGGTACCGCCACTGTGGAAAACAGTATGGAGGTTTATCAAAAAAATAAAAATGAATTACCGTATGATCCAGCAATTCCACTTACAGGAATATTTCCAAAGTAATTGACAACAACGGTTTGTTAAAGAGATATATTTGCATGTCCATGGTCATTGCAGCATTATTTACAGTAGCTAAAACAACTGTGAACAGATGAACAGTTAAGGATATTGTGGTTTATGTATACATAATGGAATATTTATTCAACCATTAGAAAAAAGAAATCCTGCCATTTGCAGTACCAACATGGAAGGACCTTCAAGTGCCAAATGAAGTAAGTCAGAGAAAGACAAATCCTTTGTGATCTAACTTATATGTAGAATCTTCAACAACAAAATCCAAATTCACAGAAAAAGAGATCAGATTTGTGGTTACCAGAGGTGAGGTATGGGAGTGGGGAATCGAATGAAGATGCCAATCATCCACTTATAAGTACTGGGGATGTAATGTGGTAAATATAGTTAACACTACTGTATGGTGTTTGAAAGTTGCTGAGTTGTTCAATTCTGAGAGTTCTCATCACACGTGAAATAAACCATTTTTTTTCTTTATGAGATGATGGTGGTTAACTTACTGTGGTAATATTGTCACAACATATGTAAGTCAAGTACTATGCTTTAAATCTTAAACTTACACACTGTTACATGTCAGTTGTATTTCAGTAAAACTGAGGGGAAAAGCCTTTTTTCCTTAACTATGCAGTTCCTTTTTAAAACTTATTTTTAAGAGCAGTTTTAGGTTGACAGCAAAATTGAAATAAAGGTACGGAGATTTCCAGTATACCTACTACTGCCTCACATTTGCATAAACTACACCATTAACAGCATCTCTCACCAGTGATACATTTGTCACAAATTTTAAACCTATTTTGACACATCATAATCACTCAAAGTCATGTTTTGGTCATGGTTCACTTTTAATGTTGTATAGTCTGGGTTTGGATGAATTTATAATGAATGGCATGTATTCATCATTATAGTATACAGAATATTCTTATTGCCATGAAAGTCTTCTACGCTCTGCCTATTCATCCCTCAACCTCCCATGCCCAACCCACTCCAGGTTGCTATTTTTTTTTTTTTTTTTACTGTTTCCATAGTTTTCTTATGCTCCACTTTTGTTTTACAGATTTCTTTGTTATAATTTATCTTTACTCATTAGCAGTTATCACTTTCATAAGATTATTTTTCTTTTACTTACAGGTAAATAAATCTTGATTAGGAAATCATGATTAGATTTACTAGAATTGTCTATAAAGAATTTTCGTTTCTTTAGTGTGCAAATAATATAACATCTCTTGACTTTTCACTGCCTATTGGTGTTTTTGTTAACTTGCCTGACTCAGTTGATAGATACTAGTTGCTGGATTAGGAGTCTTTAGGTTAGTAATAATTATGGGTTATAACCTTTTTTACTTTTGATAAGTTTTGAATTATGAAAGCTATTTCACTTAACCCTGTGTTTTTAAAAAACTTGCAGTTTCACCTTACATTCAATTTTTAAAAGAACATTTGGGGCAGTAATTTCATATTTATACAGAAATTTCAAAGATATTATAGAGTTTCTGTATACCATATACCCATTTTCCCCTGATGTTGCCACCTTTAAATTATAGTATATTTTTGAAAACTAGGAAACTGATATGGACCTAATACCTTTAGCTAAACTGCAGGCTAGTCTTGACTTGAATTTTGCTAGTTATTCCACTAAAGTCCTTTTTCTATTCCAGTTTCTAATCCAAGAATAGCACATTACATCCAGTTGTCATGTCTCTTTGGTCTCCTCTGGTACTTGACAATTTCTTGATCTTTTCTTTCTCTCTTTTTCATAACTGACGATTTTAAAGCTTACTGGTCAGGTATTTTGTAGACTTTTCCACATTTTGGGTTTGTCTGATGTTTTCTTATGGTTAAACTGCATATTACGGACTTTTGGGAAGAAGACCACAGAACTGAAGTGGCATTTTCATTGCATTGTAGTAAATGATACATCACTTTTGATGTCTTATTCATCGAACATAATTGTTTGATTGTGGTAGTGATTGTTAGGTTTCTTACTGTCAATTTACCTTTTCCCCTTTTTGTAATCTACTTTTTGAAAATGAGTTTAGTTCCATTGATTATTCAGAGACTTTATGCATCTACCATTGTGAATCCTGTAAGAAAGATGTTAACTTGTCTGACCCTCAGTTGATAGATACTAGTTGCTGGATTAGGAGTCTTTAGGTTATTAATAATTGTAGGTTATAACCTTTTTTTCTTTTGATGTTTTGAATTATGAAAGCTATTTCACTTAACCCTGTGTTTTTAAAAAAAATTTGTAAAACCTTGTGTTTTTAAAAAAACTCGCTTTCCTTCATTTATTTATTTGTTTATACCAATATGGACTCATGAATATTAATTTTATTTGAGGGATTGTAATCTAATACTGTTGTATTATGGGGGTTTTTGTTTGTTTTGCTAACGTTGTTCCACCTTTGTTTGGCTCTTGGGAGGTTCTTTCAGGTTAGTGCCTGTACCTTTTGATATGTTACTATTTTAAAAAAACAACAACCTTGCTGTCTGGTATTATAGAATACTTGAGTCTCATCTTGTTTTCCCTGATGCATACCTAGAATCAGTCATTTCTTTTTGGAACCCTGGTTCCTTTTACTAGAGAAGGGTATTTAGAAGTCAAGATGCTTGACACTTAATAAGTGTGTTTTTTGCTACTGAAGTGTTGCTGTGTTTAGACTTTCTCAGTATAGTAGAGTCTTGCTCCTATGCTAACCCACAATACCACACATCTGTATTTTTTTCTGTGTCAATTTATATATGTTATATAAAATCTAACATCATTAGCAATCTCATGAACAACTCACCTTCATCTCTCGCTTACTTAAGTTCTTTGGCAGGGAGAAACCTCACTTACATTATCTACTATTTACCTATTCATTCAACCCCAGTAAAGACATTTCATGTTTGCTCATGATTTCTTCTTCTATGATAGTTTTGGTTGTGAACTCAAGTTCTTTGGAACTTTAAAGATTTGCATTGAAATTTTAATTTTTCTTAGAGAAGATTTATGTTTGAGCTTTTAGTCATTTTGAAACCTTTTTTATTTATTTTTTTTTTTAGATAATAAATTTTATTGTTATATTCCCCATACAATTGCAGCGCTCCCATTCTGACCCCAATCCCTCCCCTCCCACCCCTGCCCCCCTAAAAGTGTCTCTGGTTCATAGTTTTTTGTTGATTTTGATTTTCACTTTCTTATAGTTATTCATTTTCCTGGTCCCTTATTTAAGTTTTCTAGATTCCTGCTATGAGTGAGACCATCCGGTATTTTTCTTTTTCTTTTTGGCTTATTTCGCTGAGCATGATCCCTTCCAGCGCCATCCATGTTGCTGCAAATTGCATGTGTTTATCTTTTTTGAATGCTGAGTAATATTCCATGGTATATATGTACCACATCTTCTTGATCCAGTCATCTATTTTTGGGCATTTGGGTTGTTTCCAAAGCTTAGCAATTGTAAACAGTGCTGCTATAAACATAGGAGTGCAGGTGCTCTTTGGAATTGATGTTTTTGGGCATTTGGGTTGTTGAAACCTTTTTTAAAAGACGGTTTTGTTACAATAAAATATACATAACGTAAAATTTGCCATTTTAACTTTTTAGGTGTAAAATTATGAATTGGCATTAATATGTTCAAGTGTTGTACGATAATTACCATTGTTCATTCCTAGAATTTGTTTATCATTCCAAAATAAATTCTGTACCTATTAAAAAAATAACTCCACATTCTCTTCTCTCTACAGCTCCTGTTTCTGAATTCATCTGTTCTGTGTATTTCATCCAATCATTTATATATCTGGCCTATTTCATACATTGTAATATTTTCAAGGATTATCCATGTTGTAGCATGTATCAGGATTTCATTCCTTCGAGGCTAAATAATATTCCTCTGCACATTTTATTCATATCACTATTATTGTTGTTGTTATTCACATAATAGTCACAGCACATTTTGTTTATTCACCTGTTGGTTGACCTTTGGGTTTTTTCTACCTTTGGATTATTGTGAATAATGCTATGTGAATACTGGCATACAGAATCTGAGTCTATGCTTTGATTATTTGGGTATATACCTGGAAGTGGAATTGCTGTATTTTTAAAAATTATTTATTTATTTATTTATACAAGCACTGGGTACAGTCAGAAGTGCGGGAGGGTGAGAGAATTCACCAGAGCGGGGAGCAGAGCAGACAGAAGGACCGAAGTACACTGCTGAGGGGAGCAGTGGACGGCAGGAGAGGTCTGCGCGCCATGTGGGACCCTCACCCAGTGGCCAGGGATCGAACTGGTGCTGCAAAGGCTGCAGGCAGCTTCGCAACCCAGCGCTCAACCGCTGCACCACCGGGGAGGCCCTGGAATTGCTGTATTATGTGGTGACTCTGTGTTTAACTTTTTGAAGAATTGCCAAACTTTTCCCATACCAGCTATACCATTTTACATTCCCATCAACATTGTATAAGAGCGCCAGTTTCTCCACATCCTTATCAATACTTACCATTTTCCATTAAAAAAAATAGCCATCCTAGTAAGTGTGAAGCAGTATCTTCTTGTAGTTTTGTACTTCTGTCATGTCTGGTAATGTTGAGCATCTTTTCTTGTATTCATAATTTTTCATACTGGCTTTTCTGGGCCACATGAAAATTCTGGTCCCAAACCTGAGTAATTGCAAGGCTTTGGGTAGGAATTTTTTAGCCATGAGTTAGATACACTTTGTCATCATTTCAATCTAAGAGTCCAGCATAAGACAGCACAGTTATTCCCACTGTTTCAGCAGGGAGTTCCTTTTATTCTCCTTGTTTACCCCACCAGGAGTGTTGCCCCTTCAGGTGTTCTAGTCTTCAATCTGACCTCTTTTTTTTTTCAGGTCAGGGTAATTTTTTATTGCAGGTCTCCTTTAGTATTGGCTAACAGAAAAACCTATCCCCAACCTAACAGATTACATAAATCCACACAGCTGTTCCCACACTTCCTCACAGTGAAAAGCTCTCTGACAAGATATCAGAAGGTCTGACCTCTCATTTTGGACCATTAAGTTTTTGTCACTTGGCTCCAGGGTAATACCAACTTAAGGACTTCATTTATCTCTCCAGGTTCCCACTTTCTAGTTGTTTATAGGTTTAGGAGGTTTTATCCATGCATGCAGTTATAAAATTTTTTGAACTCCAGTGTTTGGTGTTCTTATCTAGAGAATTTTTTTGGACATTGAGTACACCATATTGCCAGTGCAGGAAACTTTAATTTTTGTTTCTCTTCTTTTAAAAGGCAGAGATATTTGAGGCAAAGAAAAGGATAGTGGTCTGGATGTAGTCCTTATAAATAAGCAAGCAAACTACAAGGGCTGACTTACAGAACCAGTGACCAAGTGTGGAGATACAGGGTTGATTTTTATATATTTCATACATATTCCTGTGTCTACCCCAATTTTATTATAGTTTAATATGAGTATTTTTTTCTGTCACAAACTCACACATGAATGACTGTAACTCGCAAAACCAGATTTTAATATGTTCTTTTTCTTTTTAGAGAAAACAAGAATAAACAACTAATACAGTCAAAAGGCAAGCACATCAAAATCTAGAATAAGCAAAGAGCTTGGGAAATCTCAATTTTATTTTATGTTGAATAGCTCTATTAAAGTACTTATCTCAGTTTGTTTTTATTTCAGCTTTGTCTAGATCAGAGTCTAAGAGAGATGGAGGTTTTAAAAATAATTGGAGCTTTGATCATGGAGAAGAAAGTGAAGGAGATACAGATAAAGAGTAAGAACTTTTTTTCCCTCAGATATAAGAATGAAACTTTTCATTAGAAGAACAATTTATATTCCATTGGAAATATATTTTAAAGTGTGGTATTCTTAAAATATTGAACTCTTTTACAATAGCATTAAGGAAAGAAAAAAAGGAATTCTTTATTGGTAAATAATTTTGCTGTCCTATTTCTCCATCTTTTGAAATGTATAAATTTGTATAAAAGTTGTTCTTTTTTAAAAATACGGCATTCAGTTCAGATAGTGATTTGACAAGTCACCATTTATCAGTAGTAAGTGAACCAGGTTAAGACCCTTGAATTTTGTGAAAGGTTAAATCCCAAAGTATCTTCTCCATTGTGACCCTCTCCAGCACCATCACCACCACATCAATCTTAGATCAGTTTCCCACAGAGAAAGGCAGAAACTATAAATGATAAACACAGTTGTTCACCCAGACAGAAGATAAGCAAAATTTTAATTATATTTTGTTAATGTTCTTGGAATGGCTACTGTGTAAAAATTTTAAGTCATAGTTTTAATAGAACCTTTTGCATGTCATGAGATTTGTATTATCAATTCAGCATTGCTTTTATTAGTTTCTTGATATTGATTTGGTTTTCCACTGGCCAGAACAAACAGCAAATTCAGAGACACACCAATATACACACTAAGTTCTATCTAAACTAATAAATATTTTTTAGAAATTTTACACAAGAAGTCATTCAGAATATATTGGCTAAATATTGTAGGTGCTTCACTTCTGTCTGGGCAACAGCTCCGTTCATCATTACTACTTTATGTGCCTTCACCTATGAGATGTTGAACTGAAGTGAAGTTTTATTTGAAGGAGAGCTTTGAACTGGTAAGTTTCTCACACAAAATCACTACTTTATGGTCTTCATTTTATTTCCTTTTTTAAATTTCTGATTATTTTTCCATTAAAAAATTTTTTCATTGCAGACATTTAGTTGTGCAGGTTTTAAAAATTGTAATTAAATTTGGAATTCAGTTGAATAGACTGTATACCACTTAGACATTTTTGTTAAATATATGGAAAGAGAATTTTTAGCATTGAAGTTGAGTATAAATAGTAATAAAAGAAATGTTTGAACTGGTAAAATCAAGTGGATATTACAAAAATAGCAGATTTGTTTTCAGAAGGGTGTATTTTTGACTGTTTTTGTTAGAACATTTGTCATGGCCATGTTTAAAAAAATTGTCTAAGATACTCTGTCCTTTATGTTTTATTTATGAATTACACTTTTTCGTTCATCACTGTAAGTGGGTCCTTAGGGGCTTCATCTTTTTAAACATGTAGAGATTAACATGAACTGTTGAGAGATCTATTAGTCAGATCTTTTAGAATCTCAGGCCAGTGATTCTCTGAGTAGTGTTGATATTTCCAGGCATAGAAGAAGTATAACTATTTTACTATGGTAATATCACTGGAATTACTTCCTTTTCTTTAATTAAGGTTTTCTTACCAGTTTGTTCCTTCAATGTTTTGTTTCTCTGCCCTTTTTTCCTTAATTTTAAATGCACGAGTGAAAGAAAAATTGAGTAGCCATATATGAAATATCCTTAGTTTAAAGAAATTTATGTGTTCATTTATGGCAGGGATCAACAAACTATGACCCACAGGCTCAATCTGACTTACCACTTTATTTTATTAATGGTTTTATTAGAACATAGTCACATTTGTCATGGCTGATTACATACTACAGTGGCAAAGATTAGTAGTTGCAACAAAGGTTGTATGGCCTGCAAAGCTTAAATAAAGTATTTACTCTCTGGCCCTTTACAGAAAGAGTTTGCTGATCCCTGAATTGGGTGAACAAAGAAGATAAAACATGAATTTAATGTATGGGTTATAATTGTCACTTAAGGTTTTTTCCCCCCTTATTTTTCATATAGTGAGGCAAATCTACTCAGTGTAGATGAAGATGAGGATTCTGAAACCTCAAAAGGAAAAAAGGCAAGTGTTGCTTTACAATTATTTATTTTTAGGTTATAAAACTAAAAACTAATACCTCAGAAGAAGATTTGTGTATTTAATTGTTCAAGTCCTACTCCCTGTATTTCCCTACCCTAGAGGCAAAAGTATATTCCCATATCTTGTTTGTCTTTCCAGGGGTATTTTACATTTACTCTCAGTATTACTCACAGTGTTATCAACGTTTTGTGTATTACAAAGAAAATATTTTCACCTATTCTCACACTTATACAACATACTTCACACACCATAAATTCTTTTTATCTTTATATATCTTAGAGACCATCCATAAGAGTTAACTAAAAGCACCCACATTTTTTTTCACCAGATGGACAGTGTTCCACTATATTTTATGTGCTATTATTAACCACTACCACTACATTGAAGGACATTTATGGTGTTACTAACCATTTTCAGCCTAACTTAAATACTGAATGTTAGCTGTATAGGTTATTTTGCACACTTACAAGCATATCTGTTGAATGAATTCCTAGAAGTAGAGCTGCTGTATCAGGACAGGTGCATTTCTAATTTTGTTATACCTGATTGCACTTTTACCAGTGATATCTGAGAATGCCCATTTACCCACACTTTTGTCACAGTGTTACCACCCATTTGACTTGCAAATAAAATCATAGTATCTTATTGTAGACTTAATTTGCATTGCATTTTTTTATGAGTGAGATTGAACACCTTTTCATGTATGCTCATTTATTTCCTTTTTTGATAATTGTAAGGTAATATCTTTTGCCCATTTTTCTGTTTGGTCTTTGGAATAATTACCGATTTGTGGGAAATATTTTTATACTGAAATGAAAAACTTTTTTTTTTTTCATTTTCACATCTCTGAATTCTAGTTTTAACCTATAATGATGGCATGATATGGCTTAATTAAAAGAGAAAAAAATTGCACACTACTACATTTAATGAAGCTTCTTCTAGTGATTTCCTGAATTGGATAAAATTTGGTATTTGAAGAAACTGGCCTATTACTATAATGTAGGTAGCCCCTACATTATACATTCCTATTTTATGTGAATTGGTAGGTTATTTGGGGAGGGAAAGGGAGAGCTGGCAATGTTGTTACTATTACTTTATATGAAAAAAAATTTGAGCATTTCCAGATCCCAAAAATAACTCATTAAAATTAAACCAAATAGGTACTTCCTACTTCTGGAAAACCAGGGTAACTTGTACTAGTTGCTAATGTTTGAAACCATTTCTTCACTAATCTTTTGTCTTTACCTTTGGTGTTTATTCCTGTTATTTTTTTTAGGTTCTCTTTTTTTTTTTTCCTTTTATGTCTTTTGGGTTCAGTGTCTTAGTTTTTAACTATGTTAACTTAATTGCTCTATACTGATAGATAAATTATTTCACAATAATATACAAAATAATTACGTGATAGCCTTTCATTGTTTGTCATAATACAAGGATATACTACCCTTCTTGGAGAAGCTAGCCACGCTAGTTTGTTACCTTGAATATTTTACTTAATAATACAGTGTGTAGATAATACTACAGAGCAAAGTATTTAAAGATCCTCATCTCTTTTACTGCCACATAATACCCCAATAAATGGATAAATTGTAGAAATTCATTTGGTCTCCTGTTGATGAACAGGCTTTTCCAGTCTTTTGTTATTATAAACAGTGCTTTAATAAAACCTTGTGCCTATGTCTTCCTGTATCTTTACAGTATATTTGTGGGCTAGATTCCTAGAGCTGTAGTTGCTGTTTCAGAAGGTAAATTCATATGTAATTTTGCTAGAAATTGACAAATGCCTCTTTCATAGGAGTTGGCATTTGCCATCCCTGGTTGTAATATATGAGAGTTCCTATTTTCCTGTAATCTCTGGGGAGTGTGTGGTCAGACTTCAATTTTTGCCAGTCTGTCATAGCACCCTTTTCACATATTTCCTATACTTTGAGTAGTTTTTTAGGGACTTTTAAATTTACTCCCCTACTGCCATCTTTGTGGGTTTCTTTCTATCTCTATTTTTTCATAAAAAATTTATAGAATTTGAAGTTTTTCTTGCTATATGGTTTTTCACATCGCAGTTTTCTCTAGATTTTATTTTAACATCTTGATTCCGTGATGTGCTGCCATTCAGATGTATCTTTGGTGGACAGAAAAATAGTGAATTTAGTAGGGAAAAATAAGTCTTTCATCATTAAATTATATGATAGTGGCCTTTTTGTTTGTTTGTTCTAGATGCCCTATATTTTTTTCAAACAGTATATGCCTAATTACACACTTTCAAGGATGTGAATGTTGATGTGTTAAAATAAAACTTATTCAGTGATCTCTAAAGATAATTCTGATTTGATACTTAGCAACATTTATTTTAAAAGTACATGTATCATCTTTTTTTTAACAGTTCAAAATTTTATGTTGTGCCCTTGAGTCCTTAAATTCCTAAGTCTAAATTCCTGCAGAATTTTGACTTCATTTTTCCCCATATATGTAAGCATCATATTAATGTATTTTTATGCAAATGAACCTCCTAATTATCCTATCATACTTCAATAAAATGGTATGCAGTAGCTGAAATTTAACATTAAGTAACATTCTTACCCAAACATTCCAAGTACTTGTTTTCTTGTATAGTTCTTGTATATATATCTACAACTATATTGTATATATATCTACAACTATATATATCTACAATATATTGTAGGTATTTATAGTTATTAAACTGGTTGTGTACAATTACATTGGAAATATATCTCCTAAGGTGGATGACACTGGTATTTTCCCTTTATATTTATTTAGTCTGTGTATCCATGAATAAATAGTATTTATTAGTAGAATGAAACTTTTATCAGCAAAGTTCTTTTCAAATATTCTGTGTTAACTTACATCTTCATGACAACCATTTTACAGAATTCTTAGAAGAACATGTATGGCCTTGTTTTAACTTGAGTTTGTTGAATGGTTATAATAAGACACAGCAGATTTCAGACTTCTTTCAAAATAAACTATGATTTCTTTGAGTTGTTCTTACTTGACTTTCTTCTTGGGGCAATGTTTTTCTTGATAATAATTGGAGTAGGAGCTGGAAAGTCAGTATATGCAAATTTTGATACTTTGCTTTTCCATTTTATAATGTTAAATTAAGAAGTGAATTAAGAAAATACTATTTTGGTCTAGAATACCCAACTTCTAACCCAACCCATGTTTCACATTTAACATAAATATATATTAAAGCAGAGAAAGATATGAAGCCCTGCCATTCTTTTATGTGCCTGCAGAGATTCAGATTGTTCTTGGGGGAGAGGGGTTGATGTGAGGGGCTAGACTGTAATTCAGTAGATGAAAATTATGTCCTTTTTTTGGTAATGTAGAAAAAATCATATTGTGAAAGAGGAGACAGGAAATTTTGCATGATGCCTCTTCTAGGGATGGGTTTTTTAAGGAAGTAATTTTAATAAAATGGAAATCTAGGGTTTTGATTTTCCTTACAACTATCCGTGCCTGCGTGTTCTTTAGAAAGTCTTTATCCCAGGAGTTTACATATCCCTGCCTGGATTTTGAATGGCTAGTGGGTAATTTATCAATTCATATGGATCATTTATTTAAACTAATATAGCTGCTTTTTTTCACTTGAAAATGAGCATGAAATTAGAAGAAAGCTTGTGTTTGGTTCAGAGTATCATAGTATTTTTCAAAGACGCCTTTGGACTCCTGCAGTTTCCTTGTGACTTTTTAGGTAAGGGATGCATGTCTTTCAATAATTCTGGAAAATTTTAGCCACTATCTCTCACTGTGGATATTACATTCCTGTGTTGTTTTTTTCTGGAGTCTCCAATAGACATATGTGTTGAATACAGTGTTCTCCATGCTAGGGAATAAAACAGACACATATTTTTTTGTTCCTATGTAGTTTACATTCTAACAACCGACTGTGCTCAGTAGTTATTAAATGATTAATGTATAAGATAGGACTGGCAAACCAGGGCAGAATTCATGGATCAGATCAAGTCTCCAACCAAAGGTTCATGAACAATAATGGTTTTTCATATTTTTGAATGGGTAAGAAAAATCAGAAGAATACTAATTCATGATGTGAAAGTTACATGAGATTCAAATTTGTGGCCATAAATAAAGTATAATTGGAAAACAGGCATGCTTATTTATGTTTTTTCTGTGGCTGTTTTTATGCTGCAGCACTGAACAGTTTCAACAGAGATTGTGACTCAAAAAACCTAAAATGTTTGCTATCTGGTTCTTTACAGACAGGCTTGCTGATTCCTATACCATTTGTTTATACTGTGTAAATGTGTTCTATAAAGACTGATAATACTGGGCCTCCCTGGAGGTGCAAGGGGTTAAGATACAACCTACGAAGCTATCCACAGCCACTGCAGCACGTGTTCAGTCCCTGGCCAGGGAGCTACCCACATGGCTCAGCAGACCTCTCCTGACTCGCTCACTGCTCCTCTCAGCAGTGTATTTCAGTCAGTCTGTCTGTTCTGTTCCCCGCTCTGTCTCTGGTGAATCCTCTCATCCCCTACACCTCTGGCCTGTATCCCATTTCTTACGTGCATAAATAATCTTTGGGAAAAAAAAGATTGATAATACAGTTGAGAGAAACAGAGCTCTTTTGGATGGGTGGTATGGTAATCATTCAGACTCTCATATTCTATGCTAATAACTTTCCAATTTATGGAATGGTTGATAATTATGAGAGTATAATTCACATAGTGAATGATAAATATGAGTATAATTCACATAGTGCGTGATACTAGCAAGCCATCCATTAAAAAAGCTACCATATCATTAAATGCAGTGTTAAATTTCATCTTTATGTAAACTGGTTTTCCCCTGTAAATAATGATGTATTTATAGTTCTTTATCTGACGTCAGTAAGACCATATTTGTACTTGGTTTTGTAGTCATGTGATTGTTTTGTGCTGATCCAATCTGTTGTTAGTAGTCCTCCTAATATGTTTGCATTACCAAGATAACTGTCTTGACTAATTAAGAGTTGGACACTTGAAGGAGAATTAAAGGTTTTCAGGAACTTCTATACTAAATATATCGTTTTAACATTGGTAATATAATCTTTGAGATGGTCAGCCATAAATGACTCAGTTTTTTCTTATACCTTAACATCCCTCAATAATTTTATGTAAGCTTATCATGTTAAGAACACAAATAAAATGATGGAGAAATAAAAATTATTAGGCAGAGAAAAGTAAATGTGTGCCAGCCATCTAAAATAATTTATATGTTGTATTTTAATTCAGCGTTTTTCTCTAAATTTTTTGGTAGTTGGAATGTGTCAGGATTTAATTGCATGAAAAGAGAATTTTTTTTTATAAATTTACATCCTGTGATTCTCCTGTGATTCCTCCCCTCCCCCAGTGTGTTACCTTCAAAATATAAGAATAGTAAGGAATCTGCTAAGGCAATTTGACTTGATGATATATCTATTTTAATTGATATATTTATTTTTCTTGATACGATTATGTATCAGTCACCTAGGACATTGACTTTCCAAGTTAGTATACATCATGATCAACTGGCACATTGGTCAGTTTGTGGAAGCTGAGATGATTGAAAGCTGGATTCAGTCTTTTTAGAGGGCTATTATAGTTTTGAGGTCTTTATGCGGTCCTATGTTCTTGGTAGATTGGATGCCACTTCTTGTCTCCCTTGTTCTCTGGTTATTTTGGAAGTACAGCTTAGTTTCTCAACCTCTCAGCTACGTCTGGAATTAGTAGATGTCTGAGGGAAAAATAAGGGCTCAGATCTCTCTGCCTTTCTTGTCCAGGGAGATCTTAAACTTCCCTGCTTTGGTAATCCTCAAATGCCTCCAACAGATATTTTGTTTTTAATCTGCGCTTTGCTGTTCAGCTTTTCTTGTTGTTTTCAGAGAATAGAGGGAAGGAAAATTGATCTACCAGAAGCAGGGGAATCTAAATATGTGGCTGTAAAAGACTAAGAAGTAATGTCTTAAGGAGAAGGAAGCGATAAGCTGTGTGTCAAAATAAATCTTTTGGAGCTATGTAATGTAGATATGTATGCCTGAAAACAAGATTGGTGCTGGCAGAGTATAGTGAGAGAGATTTTTTTTAGGAAATAGGTAGGTTTTTATAAAGATAATTGGGGGAAAGCTAAATTGCTGTCTTCTTTTGACTGTATTTTATTGTAAAATAGGACAAAAGAAAATAAAATATTAGACTATTCTTTCAGAAATAAAATTAAAATAGACAAGAATGATTTTAAATGTTCTGGGGAAATTTTCACTAAGAACTGAGGACATTTGTCTTAGTAAGTCTGAATGCAGTGTTTAAATGTCTTGTGCAGTGAATATAATAAAAGTAGGTTTCTTTGTTGAAAAGAAACAGACCCATCCTGTTGTCCAGCTATGATTTCCCCAAAGTGATTAGTATTGATACAATTATATTATCATTTGCAACTATAAAGGTATGAAGGTTTGGTGTTTTCCCTTCTTTTAAAGGGACACTGATGCTAAGGCCAAAGACCTTGTACAAATTGAAATAACAACTGATAGCCACATTTGGATGTATTTGAAGTATAGGTATCAAGAAGCTGTTAAGGAGAGGAAATTGTTTTTAATTTTTTTCTTTTCAGATATTGCATGAAAAGAAAATAACAAATACCCATGTTCTTACATATTTGTGTTATCCTTAGAAAATACTAAATTATTTTTAGCTACATGTTACTGCCATCTCCCTTTCCCCTCCCTAAAATGGTACATTTTCACTACTGTTACTTATTAGGTAAATGATTTTTAAATAGTTGTTGATAAATTACCACATTGGTGCTTATTGACGCTAATATATATGGATTTTTTTACAGTTAAATCGTCAATCTGAAACTGTTGCTACTAGTTCTGGTGATCCCTGGAAAACATGCACAAGACGAAACAAAGCCGACAGTTCAAAATCTTTGAAAGGCAACTCAATTGGACTTAACATGTTGAGCAACAATAAGAAATTGAGGTATAGGTGTTTTACCATGCATTTCTGCCCAAAAAAAAATAAATAAATAAAGGGTTTGACATCAAAAGCTAATGACCTTTAGGGCCAGTAGCTCAAACCTGTCTTTTCAATGTGTCAATAGGGTCAAGAGGTAGGATGGTCCTATAGTGTGCATATGGATTCTTTGCTTTGAATCTTGCATAGATTTGATTGTAGTAATATCTTGGTTCTGAATGAAAATGTTTTAAGAAAAATCTAAGTAGACCGGAATTTCTTAAGACAAACTTATACAGTCAGTAAAATCTCAGAGACAAGTCTAAAAGTAGAAGGCACCATAAAGTGGAGTGGTCATGTCTTCTTTAGGAATTTTATCAGGGACGTTCAAGGAACTTCTTATTCCTGATCTTTCTATATATAATCACTGTTCATAGAAGTTGTTATGGTAAGCCATTGTTAAGATTGGGCTGTATCTCCCTGAAATAAGGTTGGAAATCACTATTCAGTTTCTTTTTTGCCAATTTGTAGGTAGATAGCTGAGGTACATAAAAACTAAGTAACTGTCTAGTCAGTAACAGAATTACAAGTAGAATTTAGGACTCATGGTAGTTTTTTTTAAATACTGTTTTACCTTTATTTTGGCATATAAGAAAACATTGTAACATTCAAGGTTTAAAAGCCTTTTTTTTGTGTGGCTAATCCCTATGAGGAAAGAAAGTATATTTGAGTTAATTTATAGGAAATCTTACATAGTACAGTACATTCATTTAGGATTCCTGGCTTCTGTTCTACTTTTATCTTCTTTCATGAACTGGTTTAGAAACATTTCAGAAACAAGTTCAGGAAGTGGGAAGTCATAATAGAGAATTTAACATGGGCAGTTGGATTTTTTCATAAGTAAATCCATATTTTCCTAATGGAAAAGGTTTTGTGTGTTTCTGCTCAGATTTTATGTACATGCATGTGTAATTTTCGCATGTTCACATTGATCTTTGTGTCTTAAATCTGCAGTGAAAATACACAAACTGTATCATTATGTTCTGGAGCTGTGGTTCTTGGTAGACGTTTCCAGCATGCTCTTCTACCAACAATAAAAACAGCAGCCCAAAGGTAAGGAAAGATTCTACTTGCCTTTGTTTAATATCTAAATACTACATATTTAATATATACATTTTCCTCTTTAATAGGTTTTTTTTTTTTTTTCCACTTTAACCAGTTTTTTTCTTTTGTGGTTCTTTGCTGTGTTTCCATTATATAGAGATTATCACATGTCTCCAAAATAATTCATGTCCTAAAATTTTATTATTTTATATCTGCTTTTGAATAAATGACATTATGTAAATAGACTTTTAAAAATAAAGTCTTCCTGTTGTATTTTATTTTAGTTAAACTGATTGTACAACACTGATCTTAAAGCAATATTTGACAAGAAATCTTCACCTGATAATTTAGTTCTGATGAATAAAACTAGTTACTACATATTTTTTAATAAGCATATAGGAATTCATAGTATCAAAATAAACTACATGACTAGTTTTAAATGTTTGAGATAATTTTATGTTTGAGATTTGGATATTTTCATTGATTGTGAAGGTACTGTATGAACTTTGAAGTAAGGGAAATAATAGTTGGGGAAAACTTGATCTTTTAAATGCTTTTGAGGTTTTCCATAATTGGTTTGGGGTAGTTATGCAGTTTTAGTTGAATTTTTACATCTAAGTCAATTTCAGTTAAATCAGAAATTCTCAGGCTCCAATAACAGTTATCTTTTTATTTCTTACATTATGAATAGCATAAAATTTTTTATAACATTTAAAAATTTGGCTTATGTGTAAAGATGTAGTTCTTCAGTTTTAAAACATGGCAATCTAGACTGCTCCTTATTCAGAAAATGTGTCCTGACTTCTTGCTAAATTTGATATTTAGGTAGATCTGCTGTTACATAGATTTTCTACTCAAAAACCCTTAATCTGTCTCATACTTTAGGATAAGAAAACCTTTTCTTTTGCTTAAGTATATTATCATAGTTACACAAGATATTTATACAAAAATTGATTTATCCTACTGTAAAGTACACAAATCATGTGCTCTGGTATATTTGAGGCACAAACATGAAGCATAAATAATAAAAATAAGAGTAATTGGGGAAGGAAAGAAGAAGAAACAACTCACACATTGTTTCTCACACAGACTGCATTGACAGATCAATTGCTGATAAAGATTTGTCTTATATTTTCTGAAAATATGGTCTAAGTCGAAATGCTAACTTATAATTTACAATGAAGTTAAGGGATATATTCTACACTTAAAATTATTAATTACTTTGGAAATTTCCTATTAATTTGGAAATATTTGCACTGTGACCTATTCACCCATCCTTTCCTCATTGGTAAGCCAGTTCCAGTCTAGAAACTGGTTTGTGTTTTACTTTATTTTAGATTTTGACACTTACTGTACTTTGCTTCTGTATCATTGCTCATTTGCATACAAAATTATATTCTGTTAGTAGGAAGTGGTATTTACTAGTAAAATATTGTTGTTGGTTTTATTTTCTAAAAAATACCCTGAATTGTACTTAAAAAAAACAATCCTGAGTGAAAAATACTTGACAAGGTTAGCAAGGAAAATGGTGATGTCAAGTCACCAGGGTAGATAATTTAATGCTTGTTTCTTAATTAGAATAAACTTTCTTATTCCTAGAGCAATATGATTTTCGTTTAAAAATTTTGAAGTTTAAAGACAAGAAATTGAGTTTTTCTACTTTTCTTTCTTTAAAAATACTGAGTGATTTTGTGCTATGTATGGGTGAGATACAAAGTAGTCAAAGATGAATATGACAAAATCCTGCTTTGAAGCTCTGGTTTGGTTAAGGTAGATATTAAAGATAATTAAGAAGGGTAGTAAACAATTGATTACATGGTAAGTATTGTAGTAGAGATGTACAAAGTATGTGTAGTACTGTTTATAGAATAGGGAGTAAGGGAAGAATTCACAGAGAAAGTATTAACAGAAATTTTGAGTATACTATCTGGAAGAGGGTACTCCATGCAGTAGGAACTACATCTTTAAAGATTTAAAAAAAAAAAACAAAAAAAAAACTTAAGGTGATTGCTAACCAAACCTTTGGTTTTAATTAGTGTAGTGTTGGCACAATTTCAAACCTCTAAGTTTTCTTATTTTCTGAATTCTTAATTTGAACTTAAAGGAAACATCCTCAGCTGGTAATTCACACAACGTGGTTTGTCATTTTTGGGAGTATGTGAAATAAACTGTGTTTTAAATAAATCAGACCCGAATTTTGAATAACTTGTATTTCTTCTATAAGCTGTAGAAACAAGTACTTCATACCTTTTTAATCTAAAAGGAATGAATGAACATTATTAAAGAATCTTACCTGATTAGCCACTGTTTGGGAGCTAATTAAGATTCCAGGGTTTCTGTTTTTGTTTTTTCACTGCTATTCCCAATGATCATTCATTTTAAAAGAAAGATTGTTTATATCCCATTAGTGATGGAGGAGGATAGTATTAGTATGGGAAAAATAAAATGCAGAAATTTAACAATCTATGTAAAACTATACCATGTCCATCCCTAACTTTAATCAGACTTTTGCAAAAAGTGTGCATTTTAGTGGTTTATGGTTTATTTACATTTTCATTTTTTGTTTTTGTTTTTTTCTATTAAGGATAAGTGAAAAGACTTGTAAGGACCATAGGGGAATTGAATATCAGCAAAAGCACATATAATCCATAAGTGGGAAAATGGGCTCCTGGAATAATAAGCAAGACTTAATTATTAATGAAAAGCACCACTTTGAAATAGTTTTTGAAGTCATAAATCAGGTTATGGACACCAGAATCAGTCTATCTTTTTTCCTTATTAAAAAATTTTAAGAGTACTAGTACAGCACTAGTTCAAGAATGAAATAGTCCAACAAGAATGTAAGCTGACAATTTTACAAAGTCCTACATTACTAATATGGCTTTTCTTCCCATCTTTAAAAAAATATATAAATCCTTTAGGGCAGGACTTGTTAATAAGCACATACTGAAAAATCTAGTAAAGGTGCAATGACTTTTATAAATTAGGTAACATAATTACATTTTTCTCAAGGATAAGAAAAATAAGCATGGGTATGTGTATATGTATGAACACATACATACATACATACGTATATTTGTCTTTTGTTTTTCTCCTAACTCCCTTGGTTTGTCGGAGAGAACCAAACCTGTTTCTTCTACTGTTACTCTCTCTCTCTTCCTCTTTCCTTTACCCTATACAGGTGAGTTTATAAGACAAGAGAATCCTAAAGTTTTTTCACTTTTTAGGCACAACATGTGGATCAAGTTAGAAATAGCTATTTTAGTTAGTAGTGTCTTACTTTTAGTTTTCATTTTACTTTTCCTAAAGATGTTAACTCCATAAGAAATTAATAAAAGACAACCTATATTTAAAGTTTTATGTTTATATATTTTTTCACTTTAAAAAATGGAGTGTGATGATCCCTCATTTTCCTGTCATTTATCCAGTATAAATTTATTTTATAGACTATTCCTTTTTTTATAGTAGGTATAATTTCAAATATAGTATTTATGTAAATTTATATTTTGAGATGTTTTAAATAATAAGTAGTTCTTTTCAGAATTGTTTATATAAAACCAAGTTGCTATATTTCTTTTTTCTTTTTGTGATTTAAAAAACTGTTCAGCTTTTTGCTTGGTACCTCTGTTTTCTTAATTTGCTAGGATTAAATTGATATTTTTACATAAATAGTCTACACAATAGGAATGCAAGCATTAATATGGAGACTTGGGGATTTTGTAAGCTATGTTTTGTTTACAGTTCTGAATATTTAATTTCTACTAAAGAGGAATAATTCTGGAATTTGTTCTAAGTTGAGGCTTTTTGTAATTTTACTCTTTAGTAATTTATGTTGCTAGCTTTTTAGATTTTCCATGGTCACTGGAGAAGGGTGATCTTTTATGTATTGAACTTTTAGTTAGAGACCATGGTTTTAAGTCACAGACCTTTCCTTATTTCACAGTCCAGTATAATGTATTTAATCAAAAACTTATACAACAGTTTCCACTAAAAAAAAAAGAATTTTTTTCTTACTAATAAGTAATCACTCAGTGACAGGATTGGGACTACTAAGAAATGCTATAATTTCTGGAAATTGTATTACTGTTTAAAGACTATATTCTAAAGTAACATAAATCCTTGAATTTTGATGGTTAAGTAAAGCTTTCAAGAATTGTTTAATCTATGTGTTGACAAAAATTGAAAAGCAATTTTATATATATCTGACAAGAGTAAAAGCATAGTATATAGCATATAATGTGTGTAAAAAAATTAATCACAGTTTTGCCTTATTACCTACAGTTACTAAAGCTACAATGATTATCAAAAATGGGGTCTTGCCTCTTACATTTTTTTTCTTTTTCATGTTTTAAGCAGTGTGGACCAAAAGGAAAGGTAAGCTTAATATGATATAGCAGTAAAATAACAGATTATATGCTTGGAAAAATAGCCATGGAATTTAGAGTTCATCATTAATACTTACTATTTTAATAAAAACAAACTTACTAGTAGCATTACATGGTATTTGATTTATGTGGGTGGTGTTTCAGTATAATTTTTAATACAAATTTTTCCATTAGTGGTTACATTAAATGTAACATGAATTATATATAAGTATAAAATGGCTATTATATATTTATACTGATATGTACCTATTTTCCTTTTAAAGATAAAAATATTTCATTGCCTTTCTAGTGAAATTGCTCTCAATCACATCAAAATCTTGTTATTTTTCAGTGATAATACTTTTGTTTTCAAACTTCAGTAGAGTGAGGAGAAAAATGGAATTTCTAAAAATTAGAATACCTTAAAGTTGGAGTTAAAACCGTAAATATCCAATGTATTTCTATTCTGACCAAAAAATGTCCCAGAATTTTATGATCACCCTTTGTTCCCTTTATATAACACTGACAGACACATAGTCCTTTAACAGAAATGTTGAATAATGTAAATATCATAGAAACAGGTTTTAAGATTACACACTTCTTTGAGTAGTGAAATGGTTGTAATTGTTCTGTAGCAAATGTCCACAAGAAAACCTTTCTTCTCAGTATATGTGTATAGAATTGTTTATGCTTGAGCTTATCTTTTTTGTTGTTTTTGTGAGATTCTCAAAAAGCCTTTTATGAAACATTTCCTGTCCCACCCCTCCAATAGGTTAGCAGTGCTTGGCATCAACTCTGTAATTTTCTTCAAAGGTATAGAGGAGGGCAAAGAAGACAACTTGCAATGTTTTTTTGAATGCATATATATAGATATATTCCATCTTCATGAACACCAACTTTCTGAAATACAAAGATGATTCTGTTAGCAAAGATTTTCATATTTTGTAATTCTTTTATACTTCACAGATCTACATGTTTTAAATGAATGGGTTGTACAGATATTTGACTACCTATCTCCTGGGAAAAAGGAAGTATTTTCCCATTGTGTCAGTTTTTTCTTGAAGTAAATCTTTAATTCTTTTTAGATATAGAACAATCATATCATTAAAATTTTTAACTTGTAAGTGACCTGTTTTTTTGAAAGCCCATTGGATAAGATGTTTTAAGTAAAATTGGTATATGTAAAATTACTTTTAATACAGTCACATTTGAAACTCTTTTGTCCAAATCAGTCATAGGCTATGGAAGATAAAATGTAAGCAGGTTGTATTGCCAGATTTATATAAAGATGATTCTTTTATTCTCTTTCAAAGGTTTATGACACTACTTTGGCTTCTTCTACATGTTTCTTGAGTGGAAATTTATTCACTGATAAATTTAGCTAAAACTTCAACAACTCTGTGCCAGGCACTCTTCTAGGAGCAGACAGAAATCCCTGTCCTCTTAGACTTTACATTCTTGTTGGATAATACTGGAATAGGAACCAGAAGATTTAGACTTATGTAACCAGCATTTCCAGTAGGCACATAATGTACTCTAAAATGGGAATGTATTAATTTGCCCAGTTTTAAAGGTTTGAGAAGAATAGTTGCAATTAATTATTTAAAACTAATTTATACAGTGTAAAAACTGAACTTTACATAATAGTGATAATGAAACTCTGTCTTTTTAGTAAGAGTATCACCAGGGACTGGATAATTAAGCAGCAGCTATTTATGAAAGACCTTGTAATAAATATATTTGAGTGCTTTATTCAGCACCTGTGTCACTATTAGTTTGAATTTAATCCATTAATCCTTTAGATTCTTACCTAAATTTAGTTTATGTTTATCTGAGATAAACTGGGAAGAACCTTACATCAATAAATTTAGCTTTGTAAATTTTTTCCATATAAGGCGCTTCCTCACCTCTAGAGAGCATTTAGACACATTTTTTTTTTCTTTTAAGGAGTGATAAGAGAGCCTCCATATTTATCCTTTCATACATGAGGGACTGTAATTCTCTGGACTAAAACACTTAAAAGAGAATGTTTTATTTAATAAACAAAATTTAGGTAGTTGTGAAAAGTTAATCTTTTCTAGGGTTTTTTCTATTTATACTATATATACTGAGCACAATGAGGTATATTTTAAGTTTAAAACCACACTGGAATAAATAAATAACAGTATTAAGATCCAGAGCCTGCAAACTTAAAATGTTTGCCACCATTTCTCTGTGTTGTAAGTGACTTTGACAACTTGAATGAATGTTTCTTGATTCCTTTCTGACTCATGAACAGAGGTTGTGAATGAAGTGTACATAGGTGGTAGTACTAGCAACATAGAGTATTTAAGCTGGTATTAGAACTGTATATATTTTTTCTTCCTAAGTAAGAATTGGTTAACTAATTATGAATCTGAAAGGCAAAAAATATTTTCAAATGAAATTTTTAGTATTTTTTGTGTAAAAATTAAGTGCGCATTATAGTGACTTGAAACAATAAAAGGTACAAAGGTTAAAAAAAGGTAAAAAGAGTATTTAGAACAACATATATGAAATACTAAAACTTTACTTAATGGGTGTGTTTGAAAGGGCAAATATTATAATTGAAGATTTTTAAAATTTTTTTAAGAGTTCAAAATAAAACATTACATTATTAGGTTCATGGTGATTTCTTACCAATCCCCCCCCCAATGTACTTTTTTAATATATCTAATGACATGTGTTATCATAATATACACAGCTGCATATTTTGAATTTTTGTCTAACAGTATGGTATGAGCATTTTTCCAAATTGACTTTTAAAACTTATTTTTAGTGATTGCATAATAATTTGTCCTGCAGATATACATAATTATTTACCTTTCATTATCCCATTTCTGGTTGTTATTCACTATTGTACTTAGGTACAACACTAGTGAACAACTTGGTACATAGATCTCTAAATTCATCTCAAGATAAATCTCTGGGAAAGGATTCTTTGGGCTTGATTACAAATGCTGTTAATGCTCTTGATAAGTACTGCAAAATTGTTTTACAGAGAGATAATACTATTTTATAATAGTATCATAAGGTATCTGAAAATAAAATTATATTCAGATGATACTATCTTCTTTGGAATTATGAGTTATCTGAAACCTTAGAATAAGACTTGAGCAAGAGGATCAGCTACCAAACTAGTTAAGTAGTATGAATGAAGTTTCCATCATTCATCTATAATCAGGTGAGTAGAAGATCAAAATTTCACAGTTCAAACTAAAATTAAATACCAAGTAATAAAGTTAGTAATGTGGAAATCCTTTGTAAATATATCACAAAAACCTAATCTGAAGTTTATTGTGAGATTATGATACTATTTGGTTGTTCGATCCCATTGTTCCTTAATGTAAGTTTATGCAATTCTACTCCAAATCTCAGTGACTTCATTGTTATTTTAAGAAATTTGACAAATTGATTCTAAGTTCATTTAGAATAGTAAATTTTGAGAAGAGCAAGATACTTTTGCTCTTAAAGAAGGATAAGCTTAGAAGAGAGTAATGACTTGTGTTGCCACCAAAAAAGAACACATTATGAAGAAAAAGTTAGATATGGAAATACTATTAAAAGACTAGGAGAATGGCTAACAGACTGAAGTGTCCAAGTATATTTAATTTCCAACCAGCCTGTGCAGTCAGTAAATATAAACAAGCTTACAGTGACTTTCAAATGCCCAAATTATGTTTGTACGTAGGCCGACAAATTAATATTTTGGATTACTGTGTAATGGCTTTGCATGTGATCAGTAGTTCAGTTTTGACATCTTTCTTGTGTATGAATATTTATAATTAATTTGACCTGATACATATATATCAATCTACATTTACATACTGCCTTTTAGATACATGTCTATTCATTCCAAGTATTTTTCAAGTGCCTGCTATGTTCTAGACATAAGGATACAATAATAAAATAGACAAGATTCCACTATTCCTTCAGTATACATTTTGTTGGGCATGCTGATAATAACACGTGAAATAATAAACTGTGAATAATTGGATGATGTGATAGACAATATGGTTTCTTTAGATTGCATATTCAGAGAAACTCTTTACTATGAAGCTAACATTTAATCAAAGATTAAATGAAGTATCAGCCATGCTATGGTCCTAATAGAGAGGGCTTTTCCAGATAAGGAAGAGGTGGTTCTGAGATTTAATGCAGAACTGAGTTTGGCAAGTTCAAAGAATGGAAAAATTCAAGCCATGACCTACAGTGAGCTTGACTGAGGAGCAAAAGGGAAAATGTTACCAGGTTACCAGGTGGGTTTGCTGAAGTCAGCTAGGACCTTAGTTTATTAGGTAGGGAAGTATTATTAACTGGTAAATCTTTGAGATTTGTAAAAATAGTAATCTTTTGCATGTGATTTATAATTTGGCATAATTAAAAATTTAATTGAGTGACAATCAATTAAGGCTAATAAGCATGCTCCACTTTCCACATAGAAGGGAAATCACTTATAGTTTGTGAATGCGTATTCAAAAACTAGGCAAATATAAGAGTTGGAAAGGTAGAAAGACAGAAGTAAAAGGAATCTTAAGACCTTACATGGAGTAAAAGTGTTGGGATGGGTATAGCAGGAAAGTAAATGGATTTTAAAGATCTTTCCATTAGGGCTACGATAGACTTGATGAGGGAATAGCTGGAATTTAGATAACCTGTGAATGAGCAGAAATATGCTGGTAGAATAAGGGTTGATGAGGGATGGTAACCTCATTTATTTAAATCTAGCAGGAAAACAAATAGTGATTATTTAAACTAGTGAAATGGGGGAAAGAGGAAACAAAGTGAAATAATAATGAATATAAGATTTTAAAAAGCAACTAATAAATTAAGGGGGAAGGAAAACATGAACTCTGTCAATATCATAATTGTGATCAGATTGAGTATATTTAATAAAAGACAAGCTGGTTGTTAAACCTAGCTATACTATACTGTTTATAAGACTCAGATTTAAAAAAGCAATTTGTCAATAAAGAGGTGTTTAGAATCACCAGAGACAAACAAAAGCATGCATAGAATTTGAATAACAAACAATATGAAATTAAGGACTAGAAACCTAAATAGTGTAAAGGAGCGCATTCTGTAATGGGTTTAGTCTTAGAGTAACAACTGAATGATTAAAGCTCTTGCAGGAAGTTCTTGGCTAGAGGACAACTGTGAGAGATCATTTAAAACTGAAATGATTCATGAGTTTGGAATATTGAATTTTTACTGTAAAATGACTACATTTGATTTAGTAGAAATTTGCTTCTTTTGAGATCAGATAGAACAATAGAAATAGTAATAAAAACAAGCTGTCATTAAAATGAAAACAAACCAGAGCCCAGGTCCTGGTTTTCAAGACTACTTAAAAAAGGTATGTGGAAAAAAGGCTGATTCTAGGGATGGGTTAGGTCAGATTCAGAATAGAACATATTGTAGTGCCTGAAACCAGGCAGGTACTCAAAAACACAAAGGGGTACTTGCTTCAACAGCACAATAAACTAAAACTGAAACCATATAGAGAAATTTCCATCCCCCCATATGGCATACAGATTAGCAGGTGATATGCAGATTAGTGAATGTATATTTTCATAAATGTTACGTTTAGCCACAATAAAAAGTGACATCAGAGAATGCAGTCTTGTCATAGGAACCGACTAAATGAGCTCCCAAGGGCCAGAACTCAAAAACAATTGGATTATAACCTAAAGTATAAAATACATTTTAATGCATCAGTGTAGTAGAGAAATGATTTAATAAGTACATCACTTGTTAAATAGTCTAGCATTCTTGAATTGAACAGCACTTTTGATATAAAGCTAAATTTTGTAATAAGAAGTGAAACTTAAAAAAGTGGAACTTAACTCTTAGTGACTGGACTTACTGACTTGATTGCAAATAGAGTACAGAAATGGAAAAGGGGTTAAGTCTCAGCACTGTGAAGCTATCAACAGCCACTGCAGCATGAATTTGATCCCCAGCCAGGGAGCTAACCCATATGGCCCTGCAGACCTCTCCTGTCTTGCCTGCTGCTCCTCTCAGCAGTGCATTTCAGTCAGTCAACCTGTTCTGCTCCCCACTCTGTCTCTGGTGAATCCTCCCAAACCCTTCCACCCTCCACACACACACCTCTACCCTATACCACAGCTCTTGTATGCATAAATAAAATAAATCTTTAAAAAAAAAAAAAGGAAAATAGTTACTTTAGAATGAAGAAAACTGGCAATGCTCTAGTCATATGCTTAAGGTTAACATCACCAGTGATCAATCAGATTGACATGTCTTTCCTGTTATATGACATGATGAGATGGGCACTTTATCTCTTAAGATTCTACCTTTATACCCACAACTTCATCCTAACCATGAAGAAAACATTGGACCCAGATTGAGGGGTTTTCTGCAAAATAATGGACCAATACTTCCAGCATGAACAACCATGCAAGACTAAAAACAAATAGACTAAGGAGATAAGACAACCAAATGGTAAAATTTGAATAAAGTCTTAGTGTTTAACTACATTATACCACCATTAGCTCCTTTTTTACATTTATACGGTTAGTAATAAAGGTTAACATTAGGAGAAACTGGGGAAGAGATCAGCAAATTCTGAATTGTCTCTTAAACTTGTGCAAATCTGAAATTATTCCAAAATTGTTTATTTTTTTAAAAAGGACTTTATAGTTGAAGCTCTCTAATCTTTAAATAGTAGAACATTCCAGATTATTTACTTTATATAGAAAAAGCTGATTTGTTGCAAAGCACAATTATATACTGATTTTAAGGAAAGTCAAATGATTTGTCAAAATCAAAATTTTATAATACAGGGCGAAAGCTCAGGTTTCAGAGCTCTTAGTGGTGGAAGAATGCTTTTCTCTTTTTTTCTGCCTTATTCTGATGTTTCCACTATTTTGACTCAATCTTTTTTTCTGATATTTTAAATTTATTTTGAAGTGCCTTTAGTGGAACTGCATAAGATCTTTTCCCATTTTAAAAATTTGATTTTTTCTTTGCTTTTTCTTTTTTCTTGTAATGCCTGAAATTTGTTTAGTTCTTCAGTTTTTTCCATCACTTTCTTCACTGCTTATGCTGCAACATCCACAACTGTCCCTTTTGGGGTCTACTCACAGTTCTTAACATTTAAAAAGTCAAATGATCAGGGTAGCCACATTTTTTACAATGCACTTGAACATTGCCCTTGTTGCAACATTTATTTTTCACAATTCTGGAGGCTGTAACACATTCGGTTTCTAGTGAGGACCAACCTCCTGGTTTATAGTTTGTCATTTTCCTGTGTCCTCGTGGCAGAAGCCCATTCTGCACATAATAAAAAGCTCTCTAGTTCAGTTTTGCAACTTGTAAATGCTGGGTCCATGAAGTGAGGTTTCCTCTACAACTTACATACATCACAAACCTTCAAAAGCAATAGAAAAAAATAGATTTATCTTGCAGATGATGCTTTTCTACTACTGCTTGGTTTGGAGTAGGAAAGAGTCAGTGAAATTTAAGTCGTAGGCTTGAGCTTTGTACCAGTTTAGTTTGAAATTTTAGTGTTTGTAGAGTGATAGAATCCTCAAACTAAGAAATTAACATAAAATTACACTTTTGGTCTCCTAACAAAATTTTCAGAAAACTAAACTAAGTTTTAAGTTTAAAGAACACAAGATAGTATATGGCTACAATGTTAATTTAATTCTTATAGCAAACCTAGTGCTATTTTTATCCTGAAATTCTTATATTGTATTAAATTTAAGGTATGCTTCTATTGCTGTAATTTATTAGTCGTAATAAAATTTTAAAACAAGACTTAACGTTGCCTTAATTTATGTAAGGATATTTAACAAATGGCAGAGTTAATACTAAGTGGTCATGAAGTCTGGAGATGTTGGCAGATATGCGTAATGGTTTTTTAACACTATCACAATACATGAAAAGGTAATAGATATTACATGATTTATTTAATATATTTGTTCCTCATTGGCAATGCATAGTTCATTGCATTGTCAAATTGCAAAGAATATAGTGCATTAGTGCAGCATTTTCATCATTCTGCACATATACTTTTCATTTGTAGTCTCATGACTTATATCCACTATTAACTGAACTAACTGCTCACTGCATACCACAGAATAAGTAATCAAGCAAGTTCAATAAGTAATCAAGCAAGTTCAAACTGACAGAAATCAAGAAATAATTAACTTCCACATTTGTGGCTACTCTTGACTAATAATTATTTTCCTTTTTGTCCACTATTTAAAATACAATAGGGCCTCCCCTGGTGGCGCAGCGGTTGAGCGCTGGGCTGCGAAGCTGCCTGCAGCCTCTGCAGCACTGGTTCATTCCCCGGCTGCTGGTGAGGGTCCCACATGGCGCGCAGACCTCCTGCCGCGCCTGCTGCTCCCCTCAGCAGTGTATTTCGTCAATCTGCCTGTTCTGTTTGTTTCCCTGCTCCGGCTCTGGTGAATTCTCTCACCCTCCCGCGCTTCTGACTGTACCCAGTGCTTGTATAAATAAATAAATCTTTAAAAAAAAATACAATATACAAAGTTCATGGAATACACCATAATAGTATCATAGTTTGATTCAGATTCTTTATCTCTGTTGTGGTGTTGGTATCCTTTATTTTTTTGGAAGGGTAGAGTTAAAAAATTAGACATTAAAAAATTAGTTATTTGATTTTAAGATAAAGCTTAAGTATGCATATATTTTCCCCTTAATGTGAAAGTGTATGGAGTATAAAAACATGCATTTTATTTTAAGCTGAATATTGTGTAGTTAAAAACTAAATACCTTCTGTTTCATAGCATTAGTAGTACTGCTATCTCTGAGGCAGATTCTTATCTTCCCAACTTAAGAATCTTAAAATTTGACAGTGAAAATTGTGCACATTCACCAAATTGGGCTTAGTAATGTTGAAAATATCATTACTTCTCAATAGTAATGCAGTTTGCCAAGGTTCAGCTTCTGGTGTTGCTGTTTAATAGTTGTGTGGCCATCAACAAGTTAATAAACCTCATTGTGCCTCAGTTTTCTCATCTATAAAGTAGTAATAATAAGGTTATCCTGCAGATCAAAGGAATTAATAGATACAAAGCACTTAGAACAGTACCTGGCACATGATGCTCACTATTTGTTCATTGTTACTGCAAATACACTACTATCGCTATATTTTTCTTGTGTCATTACATATTTTTCCTGTTTAGGTACTTTGACTTTCATAAGAATATGAAATGCTGACAGGAAAATTCTTTCAGGATATCTGTTTAATTTGATAAATTACATTTCTTTGTGATAGGTATTAACCACTAGTGTGAATGGATTCTTAACAAATTATTTTTTAATTCCTTGGTTAAATAAAATGGGTATATTTCTAGAAACTTTTCTGTAGTGTGGGAAAGTATTTGACTATTTGAGCTCCTTGGTGTATTGCACTTGTTGCAAATCTGCTTATTTACTATTTTATTCCACCACTAGCGATATGTTTTTTGCTTTTCTCAAAATTAATGTTTGTACTTGCATAGTATTTTAGTATCAATATTTACTATTTATGTTCAAAATCCTAAAAATATATTATCAATTATATATTGTCTAACAATGTGATACGATAAATTAAGTGTAGTCATAAGACTAACACTTGTTCCCTGATGGCTGGTTTTGTGCTGATTTTGGAATTGTCCTTACAGCCAATATCTTACTCCATATTTACATTTTTCTACATTGATTTGTTTGTTACTAAACAGCTGAAAATATTTACAGCAGAATTGGGCAAATTGTATATTAAACTAAGTGATTTTTTTAATTAAAAAATCTGTGTGACAACGAAGTTTTCTTTTAATGTGCTTTTACAAACTGTTTATGAAGGCAGTTCCAAGAGAAAAATTCTGAAGTTTTGTTCATTGGAGAATAAATATGAACCTTTCCAAAGTGATTACTTTGTTGTTTTTTTGTTTTGTTTTGTTTTTTGTTTTTTGTTTTTTTGTGGGACCCTCGCCTGGCAGCCGGGGAACAAGCAGGCGCTGCAGAGGCTGTGGGCAGCCTGGCAGCCCAGCGCTCAACCTCTGCGCCACCAGGGGAGGCCCCCAAAGTGATTACTTTGAAAGGACATTCATTTGGATTCATTTACTAAATACTGATTCAAAGTCTGCTTGCTGTGGACTCTGATACTCTAGTTAAAATACATTCACTGCCCTTAAGGATCTTTTAATGTATTAATCTTTGCAATATTTGTGTAATACACTTTTATTATTCTGTGGTATTAATAAAGACATTGTAAGTATTCCCTCAACTTTTTCATTTTGAAAGATCTCTTTTCTGTTAGAATAAAATTGAATAAATTTCCTTTTCTAGGAAAGAATACCCACCTCATGTCCAAAAATTTGAAAATAATCCTATAAGGTTAAGTCGACCCCAAGTTGTTGGTAAGTGTGAAGTTTTTATGTTTTGCATTTGTGTAGGATTTTGAGTAGTTGTATTAAAGAAATAGATATATGACACCAGCCTAAGAATATACCCAGATGTAATAGGCTGAAAACCACTTTTAAATGTTGAGAGAAAATGATTAGAGAGAAATGATTAGAGAGAAAAAAGGAATGATTAGAGAATGATTAGAGAGGATTTTCTCTCTAAAAAGGATTAGAGAAAATCCTCTCTAATCCAGTGTATCTTCTATTAGCATCTTAGTGTATAATTTCAGACTTTTTCTATTCATATATACCCATTTTTAAAATGCATTTATATTATGCATACTGTTAAAAACTTTATTATCTTATTATCTGGTTCCTATATGTGCATTAAAAAATATTGGAATATTAATGGAAAGCCAGCATGGAAAACACAAAGGAAGTTTAAGAATCAAATGGATGAACTTATCTCTGCAAGCTAATATATCCAGGTCTCTAATCTTTTTTTTAATGAGTACATGGTGACCCACTATTATGTACCATAGGTTTAGGTTGTTTTCAACATTTTGATATTATATAGTATGATTAATAATCTAACACATACATACTGTATATTTGGTCTATTGTTTCCTTAAATCAAAACCCTAGAAATAAAATAATAAGGACAAAGATTACAGACATTTTAAGGACTGCATTCTATAAAGGGTGTCAGCTCCCAACAAATTGTATTTCAGTATATCTATTTCTCATGCTCTTCAGCAACATTACATATTCTTTTAGGCTTTGCTAATCTGATAGGGAAATAGTGCGGGTGCTAATACAAATATCAATAAAGTACTGTGGAAATGCAGAGGACTGTAGAATTGTGCTTCGTGTGGAACAGAGGAAGCTTCTTAACAAAGAATGGTTTGAAGTTACTAGATAAATAGGGAGGGCTTTGTTTGTGATGAGAACAGCTTATATAAGAAGGTGAAAGAGAAAACACCATGGAGAAATGTACCTCTTTGAGGTAAACTTTGAAAGTGAGACTAGAATATCATTGCAACCTTTTCCTTGCCAAGAGACAGAGTTTAGAGTTTGTTCCTTAGCTACTAGGATGATTGAAAGATGTTAAGCATTTGTATGATAGAGTCATGTTTTTGTGTTAGGATGATTACCTTTTCAGTGGTGGGGAAGAATCTGAAGCAATCAAAACTGGAATGAGAGAGGAGAGGTTAGGCAAAACATTAAACACGTCAAATGAAGTGGAAATGGAATTGGAGAAGAAAGTGAACTTAAGAGTTAATAAGGGAACAGAATTCTCTTCAGTGTGTGAGGAAGGGACTACAAGGATAAAACAGTGATTAGCTAACTTTCTAGCTTTGATACCCAGCAAAATAAAGTTGTTTGAACTTGTGCAAAGACTGAGAAATTAGAAATCACTTAGTAAAACTTGATGTCATTATACTAAACTAGAATGTATAGGTTTCTTAAAATAGTGTCATAGGGCCTCCCCTGGTGGCGCAGCGGTTGAGTGCTGGGCTGCAAAGCTGCCGGCAGCCTCTGCAGCACTGGTTCAATCCCCAAACGCTGGCACGCAGACCTCTCCTGCCGCACCCGCTGCTCCTCTCAGCTGTGTATGTCATCATTCTGTCTGTTCTGTTTGTTACCCCGCTCTGGCTCTGGTGAATTCTCTTACCCTCCCGCGCTTCTGACTGTACCCAGTGCTTATATAAATAAATAAATCTTAAAAAAAAAATAGTATTATAGTAAACTTGGAAATATTTTTATGTGTAATTTCTTTTTAAAATAATCAAAAGAGGGCCTCCCCGGTGGCGCAGCGGTTGAGCGCTGGGTTGCAAAGCTGCCCGCGGCCTCTGCGGCGCCGGTTCGATCCCCGGCTGCTCCCCGGCCACCGGAGGAGGGTCCCACATGGCGAGCAGACCTCTCCTGCCGCCCGCTGCTCCCCTCAGCAGTGTACTTCGGTCCTTCTGCCTGCTGTGCTCCCCGCTCTGGCTCTGGTGAATTCTCTCACCCTCCCGTGCTTCTGACTGTGCCCAGTGCATGTATAAACAAAAACAAACAAACAAATAAATAATAAATAAATAAAAACATGCCTCTATAAAAAAAAAAAAAAATAAAATAAAACATTTAAAAAAAAATAATCAAAAGAAAAGGGTATTATTAAAAATAGGAAAATGGAAGTATGAAAACTTGGTATTATATAGGTAGAGTAGTTTGGTTTCAAGTTGTAACCAATTTTAAACTGTCCTGTTTCAGAGTTCATTAAATAATTTAATATTTATATTTTTAATGAGAATTATCAAATCAATATTGAAAAATAAGATTCTGGTTTGTTTTTCTTAAAGTCAGAAAACCATTCTGTTGAGGACTCGTTTAGCTTCCTTTATCTAAACAATTGTACCTAATGTTTAAATTCAAATTTTTCTCATTACCAATCTAAAAAGAGTAACTTCAAAAAAAAAAATAAAAAGAGTAACTTCAACAATAAAAATGTGTGTGTGAATCAGTGGCAGAAAGTGCTGATGTTGCCTTCATAGCACATAATAAACTAAGAAAATACTGATATACTTGATGTAAGTGGCCCACAGCATTAGAGATCCTAGTAAGGGATGAAAAGTAGTAAGAGCAGCTGAGACATGACTGCTGGGTCTTATAGTTCTGGTTATTTATTATACATATTGAAATGTTATGTTAAACAATACAATTACTTGCTAATATAAATTAGTATTTTTTCATAGCATTAATGAGGAATTTATAAAATTTAGTTTCTGTACATTTTTTTTCTTCATTTAGATCGTATGATGAAGAAAGCGGAAGAGCCTGAATCACATCTGGAGTCTGAAATTAAAAGGAAAGTACCACAGAAACGTCACAGTAGTATCTATCAGTCTACTCCTTCTCCTCTGTCTCCTGCTTCAAAAAAATGTCCAGCCGATTTAGAGGTGGGTACAGACATTACTCTTCTTTGTTAATCACAACTTTCTTTAAACCAGGCTAGAGGTGGAAATCCATACTTTACTCATCATGAAATAGTGGAGTTTAGTAGTGGAGTATAAGCTGTTTCTTAGGAGATTAGATGTTTCATCATATCGTAGTATTTTGGTCGAGATTGCTCTTTTGTTTCTTATAGTTTTTCCTTTTCAGGTGCAGTGGAACATGACCAACCATTTGCATTGTTTGTATTTCATTCAAATATGTTATTCTTTCCCTTACTGACAACAGGCTAAATATAATAGTAGGTTGAATGTAACAGTCAGATAATCTTTTCCATTATTGTGTCTAGCCAGTTTGTATAATTTACCTGTTAGCATATGTATTATAGGCTACAATATGCAGGACTCTATTGAAAGTGTTAATGTGAAAAATAATTTCCTTATACCTGTACTCCACATACAGCATAACTGATTTCTCCTGTGTACTGACAGAAAGAAAAGAGACATTTCTTTTTTACTAATCTACATATATTGAGATGGCAAGCACATGCGCTAATAAGTTCAGTTTTGCCCTCTCTAAGCTTGATTTTCATCCATTTTTATCATCTGGAATAAATCCTTGAATAAGTATCATAGTTTAGTAGAAAGGCATTGTTATTGGTCATGTTTGTCTTTTTTTTCATCTTTGAAACAAAAGCTCAGATATTTAGAGAATAAAATGTATGGAAAGTAAGCACTTGGTTCAGTGTCTTGAAATTTATGCATTATATTAATATCACTTAATACCTTTAACTCCTCCCAAGTTATATGCTAAAAAATCACGATACTCTACTGTGAAAAAATTTCAGTGATCTCACAGTTTTATTAGGCATTCCTTCAAATATTTTTGAAGCACTGTCTTAAAAATCTGTTGTCTTGCAAAATTTTTGTTGACCAGTACTTAAATATGATTCATTTTTCTAGTATTTAAATTATCCTTTTCTTTGGTTTAATGATTTTTGTATCTCAGGACAGTGCACCATTGTGGTATTTCCAGTGCAAGACCTTGTTAGCATTTTTTTTTTTTAAGTTGGAGAAGAACAATTGTGACACGCGTCTTACAATCAAATCAGTTTTTGGAAAGGTTATATGTAGAAATTTGGGATCTAGCTATTGATTCCCATAAGATTTTTTATACTCTATATAACTTAGAAAATATTTATGTAACTTGAGAATACATAGTCCAATTTGAAGACTACTGGACTAGGTGGTCTCCAAAATTCCTTCTAGCATCTGATGCTGAATCTCAAATAGCGTATTCCAGTTCTGTGGTAGCCATGGTAATAATGATGGGGAATGAGAGACTTAATTTTGAGACTTTTTGTTCCTGTGAAGTTGAAATAAAATGCCAAAGTCTTTTGTTTCTTTTATTCTTTTGGAACTTAAGGTTTGTCAACAGTGTGAATATTGTGCAAAATGTGGAAAAGAAATATCAGACCTTATGCCAAAGTTGTGATATTCTTTTTTCTAAGGATTTGCAAAGAAATTGCAGACAAGCTGTAACTTTGAATGAATCCTCTGGACCATTATTAAGAACATCAATTCATCAGAATTCTGGAGGACAGAAGTCACAAAACACAGGATTGGCACCCAAGAAATTTTATGGCAACAGTGTGGGAAAGGTTCCAATTGATATTATTGTAAATTGTGATGCTAATAGACAGAAATATTTACAGCCTAATGGGAAAGTCATTTTACCTAGGGCAAAAATAGCCAAAATCACAAACCCTAAGGAAAGGAAAACAAGCCTGTCAGACCTAAATGATCCAAGTAAGTATTTAATTTTTTTTAGTATTCCTTATCTCAGTCCAGTATTTTTCACATAGATTTTTAATGTGAGCATGAGCATATTTGAGAAGCATTGTCTTACCAGTTATATTCTTGTGTCATTTATTCAGTAGATGAATAACTTTGTCCAGGTAGTTGGAAAGTGATAACTGGTTTGTTATCCTGTCTATCATAAATATTTTAAAATAGATAAATCACAAACCTTGACCCTAGTCTTAAGTCAAGTGCCAGTTATACTCAACTTTCTAACTTTGATCTGGTTAATTGAATCTCTCTGATCTATAAATGACTATCTCTCCTACCAGATAAGTGTTTTCAAGAGAATAAATAAAATGACATAAAGTGCTTACCATAACCCATTAAAGTATTTGACACATAGAAAAGACTCAGTGAAAATAAGTTATTTTTGTTCCTTTCCTAATCTGTCTTAAACACTTGTACATATATTTGTGCATATGGAATGCAGTCCTGTTTGTAATAAATAACAGAAAATTGAGAACAATGAGGCACGAGCTAAAGTGTGTTTAGTAGTAAGAGGGGTGAAAAGATCTGATTTGACTTTGTGTAGAGTGGCAAAATCTTTAAGTGATAATACACAAATTAAATGCAAATCAGAGTATATAGTATGTTGCCCTTGATTTATGAAAGATAGGAGAATAAATACAAGTTTTTTTTTTCTTTTAAATGGGAAAAAAATCCACCAAAAACTAATTTTAATGAGTAGTTGGTTGGAAGGAGAGGAAACAAGATAGAAGTTAGAGATAGATGCTAGATTTTTGCAAATAAACCTTGTTTTATAGATTTGACATTGGACTATACATATGTTTAAAATGATAACAAAACAAAATTAAATAAAAACTGTCAAGCAGTTAAACGAACCTATTTATATATCTAGTTGGTAACTTAAACATATAGGAGAATTATAGCAAATGAATTTGAATTAAAATAATATTGTGACTGTATTTCCCTATGTGATATATTTTAAGGTCAGAATCATAAAGAAATCCTAAATGTATTCAGTAATATTTTAATAATATTGATATTAAAAATAATAACATTGGGCCTCCCTGGTGGTGCAGGCGGTTGAGCACCGCACTGTGATGAAGCTGTCTGCAGCCTCTGCGGCGCGGGTTCTATCCCAGCCAGCCAGGGAGAAACCCACATGGTGCAGCAGACCTCGCCTGTCTCGCCCGCTGCTCCCTTCAGCAGTGTATTTCGTCAGTCTGCCGGTTCTGTTCCCTGCTCTGTCTCTGGTGAATCCTCTCATCCTCCTGCACATCTGGCCTGTACCCCATTTCTTGTGTAAATAAATAAATCTTCAAAAGAAAATTAAAAAAAATAACATTGCTATTTTTCTCTTTAAACATCTATATTGATGAAGCAAATAGGTTATTGAAATCTGTAATGTTACTTTTGAAGTGGCGTAATAGTGTTAATACATATTTTCTCTTAAACAAAAAATAGCTTTTCCCATAGAAAATGACTAGGAACCATAATATAGATGTGAACAACCGTATTTCCCATACGTGTGTTTTTAAGTACCATTTCCCACTCAAAAATAGCCCGGGAGACATAACCATCCGAAAAATGGTTGACTGCTGGTCTGGAGCACAAATACAGATCATATAACTATCAGAAAGCATTCAAAAATTATAGATATATCAAAAGTACACAGAGGTAACGTGAAGGAGATCCCACTGACTGATAATGTGTCTTGGGTCACAAAAGCAGTAACTGCTAATTATTGAAACATGCCAAATATATTAAAATAATTAAATTTATAATGATATACCCTTACTTTTGTCAAAAAAAACAAAAACAAAAACAAAATGCTGTCCAGTGGTTATCTTTGGAGATTGCTTAAATAAGGGACCAGGAAAAAGAATAACCATAAGAAAGAAAATATCAAAATCAACAAACAACTATGAACGAACAAGACACACTCTATGAGGGGTGGGGTGTGGGGAGGGGAGGGATTGGGGTCAAAATAAGGGCATTGCAATTGTATGGGGAATATAAAAATAAAATTTATTTTAAAAAAATTTAAAAAAAGATTCCAAATTATTATTCTAAAAACTGGTAAATCAGGGGTATGAAAGTTAAGAAAAAAATTTTTTACCTCAGAAATAATGTCATGTTCTATTTTAATTCAATTCAGTATAAAAACTTAATTCCATTAATACATTAACCTATATTTCAAAAAGGACTTGGTTATAAACAACTCATTCTGTGATAGCTATTCAACCACCACTGTTATAATGTTGATACTTTATAAAATAATTATATATTTTAATGCAATTATACTGGTGCAATGTCAAATATTGTTAGTATCATTTGAATATTTCCTAATGGTGAGGACATTATATTTTAATGGTAAGATATAAAGAAAACTCACTAGGCAGTTACGAGTTATTCCTAAGCCAAACTTTATATAGGAAACGTAACATCCTGACATGATTCCCAGGATGAAAGGAACTGGAAGTCAATGAGGCTAATTTTAACAAGTAAAAAAAATGCCTAAGAAAATAGCATGTTTATATTCATCATGTAATTTGATAAGGAAATAAATTAATTCATGTGGTTGTGATGTGAATTAAGTAATTTGCTATTCAGAAAAAAAAAACCTAGAACCATATTAACTATTAAAATCATAAAACATAAATTTACTCCCCTTCCTAGATCAAAAAAGAAAACCTAAATATTTTCCAGTAATTGAGGTACTAAAGCAGCCTTGGCTTAAGGAGATTGAATAACTTCTCTCTCTCACTCCCTCTCTCCCTCTCTCTCTCCCCCCTCCCTCCCTCCCTCTTTCCCTATCCCTCTCCCTCTCTCTCTCCCTCCCTTCCCTCCCTCCCTCCCCCCTCCCCCCTCCCCCTCTCCTTCCCTCATCCTTCCTCTCCCTCTCTCTCCCTCCCTCTCTCCCTTTCCCCTTCTCCCCCAACCTCCCCACCCACCCCATTGTATGTGTGTACATACTATACGAGTTGAGTTTAGATTTTTCTGGTTTTAGAATCTGTTTATATGTTTAATCATTCTTAAATTTGTATTCCTATTTAAATAGTTTATTATCATACAGCTTTTATTCTATTACAGCTGACCAAATAATAAATGCATTGTACAGCATTTCAAGTACTGAGTAATTCTGTGTAGAAATGTCAAGTGGGTCCAGGTAGTAGTTTTGTTGTGTGTTAAGATAAGGAGTAGTTTTGTTGTGTGTTAAGGTAAGGAAGGATGCTAGTTTAGATAAGTGGTGAAATAGGTAAGTTTGATAAAGTGACTTTTGAATAGAGCCTAGGACAAAAGTGAAGGGGAAGATACACTGATATCAAGGGGAACAAGTTTAAATCCTAAAAACAAAAATCCTGCATTATTCTGTTCAGGTTGTCTTAACAGATTATCAAAACTGGTTTAAACGAGAGCCCACAGTTCAGGGGGCTGAGGTCCCAAATTAAGGTGCTATCAATGTTGTTGTCTGATGAAGCTTCTCTTCCTGGCTTGCAGACAGCCACTATGTCCTCACATGGCCTTTATCTCTTTTTCATTTGGGTGGGGAGGTGGCACCTCCACTCCTTACAACGACACCTTTATGACCTCATTTAACCTTTATTACCTCCTTATAGCCATCCTAAGTAGGGCTTAAGACATGCAGAGTCATGCTGGAGTTGATGCCTCTTTGGAACAAAAATTTTGCTAAAAAAATAATAATAAGCATTTATGTGAGGGATACTAAAAGAAAGTTGCTCACATAAGTTTATACATTCTTTAGTGCATGATTTTGAATGCTCTTCTGTGTCAAATACTTTTTAGCCTCTTGGTGATACAGCAGTGATTAAGGCAAGAGACCTGTTCTCTTATAGTTTCTATTTAGTGGGGGAAAGGAAAATGGGGGAAACAGGTAACAAGTCAGCATCCATCACAAAAAAAGAAAATTTTAAGTCAGTGGCTATAAATAAGTAAGTACCTCTGTGCTTACTTTAAGTAGTTAATCAAAAAGTGCTATCTAATCCAGTATTTGATGACAAAAATGCAAGTTGCTAGGTAAATTGCAATCCAGGTAAGGACAAGTTTGTAGTATTTGAAGAACAGAAAAGATGGTTGGTGTGTTTGGAGCATAAAGAAGGAAATGGAGTTATATGAGAAAATTTTGGAAAAGTAGACAAGGGCCAGATTATGTACATTTATAAATCAGAGTAAGGAGTTAGGATTGGACTCAAGTGCAGTGTGGGCGATTCTCAGGGATTATGATACAGAGATGGGTTTGAAAAGATTCAACAAAGAGTATAATACATAAAACCAAATTATCTGCATAGTCTTTCCTTGCCACATTCATTTATTCAAGATTTATTGAGCATTAAGCATTGATCCAAATTTCCCCAAAGACCAGTTATGATTTTAATGAATTCCTGTATGAGATAAAATTATTTGACCATATGAAATTTCACAAATATTTAAGTGCATGTTATTTTGTGAATAATTTGTATGCCTATTATCGTCATACTGTTAGCCTTTTTTGAAACTTTGAACTAGACTACCCATATTTAATTATTATTGTAACTTGTGTCTATTTTTGTGTAGATGAGTGGTGGTAGACTATAGAATCAATTTCATGTTTCTATGTTGTAAAAAAAAAGAAAAGATGCCAATTATGCTTTCTTCATAATTTAAAATCAGATAGAATGAATTGTATGTTCATTCATTTTTAATCTCAAATCTGGAGAAAATGCAAAGCAATTTTGGTGTATTTCCCCACTTTAGTAATATATTTATATTTTTGACTGATAGAAATGAAAAATCTGAAGCATTTAACGTTTTCTTCATAGTCATTTTATCCAGTGATGATGAAGATGACAATGACAGGACTAACAGAAGAGAGAGCATATCTCCTCAACCTGCTGATTCAGCATGTTCTTCCCCAGCACCATCCACTGGAAAAGTAGAAGCTGCACTGAATGAAAATACCAGTAGAGTAGAGAATGACTTAAGAAGCATTCCAGCAGATTCAGAGTTAAATACAGTTACATTACCAAGAAAAGCAAGAATGAAAGACCAGGTACTTTTAACATCTATTGACATTTATCATATTGTCTCTCCCTTGGGATAAAAGGATAAAGTACTGTGCTAAACTGTTTATATACATTTATCTCATTTCAGTAGATAATTTCCCTATTTTACAGTTTAGGAGACCAAAACTTGTAAGGAGTTGTTTTATAAGGTCAAATCATTAAATGGTGATATTATTGTGATTTGAACCCAGTCTGCTTCCCAGTATACCGTTCCTATGTTGTTACTTGAATCTTAGGTAATGACTTCATACAAGGAATTTGTTTTATATAAACTCAGTATATTTTTACTTCAGTCAATTGGAATATCAGTCTTATGTTTTGATTGCATTTCCTTTCTTGGGTCTTCTTTGTATGTGGGTACTTTCAGTTTGTAGTCTTCTTTTAGTAACTTATTTGATAAAAATTTTCCTTTTCAGTTTGGTAATTCTGTTATCAACACACCTCTGAAAAGGCGTAAAGTGGTTGCTCAAGAAACTGTAGTTGATCCTGTGTCATTAAGCTGCCAAAGTTCCTTTGAGAGTGTCATTTTAAACTGTCGAAGTATACGAGTAGGAACACTTTTCCGGCTATTAATAGAGCCTGTAATTGTAAGTACATTCTTAATCATTTTCCTGTACCAATTGTAAGATTCAGAATTCCATGCTCAGGCCAATACATAATATTTTAGATTTATACATTTAAGCTATTTAATTTAATAGAATTTTAGTTATTTCAGGATTTCAAATTACTTTTGAGTATATAAAAAATTATGAATACATCCTTGCCATAAAAATTCATTTGTGTAAAAAATTTATTATAATGTAATGCTCAGAGAGTGACATTTATCATAGGAAGATAATTATTTTTACTGACTTTAGAAAACTCTAATATGTTGTTGTTTTATTCTATGCCAGTTGAATGCATGAGAAGTGTATCTTAAAAAAGTATGAGACAGAAGTATCCAAAGGTTTTAGAGTCTGCAGAAAATTGTCTTGCATCCTTAAGACTACTAGAAATAGATTACAGAGTACAATGGCCACTCAAGTACCACTGTACTCGGAAGACCTCATTGTCCACAAAGAGTAAAGGACTTTCTGCAATTCCTTTAGCTTACCTCTCTGACCTACTTATTGTACTGCCACTAACCCAGTATGTGTATTTTCTATTTTAATATCTCCTTAATCACCTTTTTAAGTTGTCACTTTTTGTAAGTGTTTCATTTAATTATATCTTAATTTGATGTCCCTGTGTGTTTACAACTACTATTTCAAACTCAGTCTTTAAGTATTGCCCTTTCTACCATACTGATACTGTATTTTTAAGAAAACACATCATATAAGGAAAGTTAAAATTATCAGAATTTAATTTTGGCGTAATAGCTGTTTATTTTCTAGCATGGATGTCTCTGGAATACAATATGATCAAAAGGAAAAAAATTTTTTTTTTTTTTTTTTTCATAAATTTTATTGTTATATTCCCCATACAATTGCCGCCCCCCATTCTGACCCCAATCCCTCCCCTCCCGCCCCCGCCCCCCTAAAAGTGTCTCTGATTCATAGTTTTTTGTTGATTTTGATTTTCACTTTCTTATAGTTTTTCATTTTCCTGGTCCATTATTTAAGTTTTCTAGATTCCTGCTATGAGTGAGACCATCCGGTATTTTTCTTTTTCTTTTTGGCTTATTTCGCTGAGCATGATCCCTTCCAGCGCCATCCATGTTGCAGCAAATTGCATGTGTTTATCTTTTTTGAATGCTGAGTAATATTCCATGGTATATATGTACCACATCTTCTTGATCCAGTCATCTATTTTTGGGCATTTGGGTTGTTTCCAAAGCTTAGCTATTGTAAACAGTGCTGCTATAAACATAGGGGTGCAGGTGTTCTTTGGAATTGATGTTTCTGTGTCCTTTGGGTAAATACCTAGGAGTGGAATTGCTGGGTCATATGGAAGCTCTATGTTTAGTAGGTCCAGAAATCTCCACACAGCTTTCCACAGAGGTTGGACCAGTTTGCACTCCCACCAACAGTGCAGAAGAGTTCCTTTTTCTCCACACCCTCGCCAACATTTGTTGTTGCTAGTTTTTTTAATATGTGCCATTCTCACTGGTGTAAGATGGTATCTCATGGTAGTTTTGATTTGCATTTCCCTGATGACAAGTGATGTTGAACATTTTTTCATATGCCTGTTGGCCATTTGCATTTCCTCTTCAGAGAAGTTTCTTTTAAGCTCTTCTGCCCATTTTTTGACTGGATTATTTTCTTTGTTGTTGTTGAGTCTCATCAGCTCTTTGCAGATTTTTGTGATCAGTCCTTTATCATTAGTGTTGGGTGCAAAAATGTTCTCCCAGTTGGTGGGGTTTCTCTTTGTTTTTGTTATTGTCTCTTTTGCTGTGCAAAAGCTCTTTAATTGATATAGTCCCAGCTGTTTATCTTTGCCTTCACTATCACTGCTTTGGGTGATGTGTCTGTAAAGATGTCTTTGATGTGCAAATCACGTAGTGTTTCGCCTATATTTCCTTCTATATATTTTATGGTTTCAGGTCTTATGTCTAGTTCTTTAATCCATTTTGAGTTGATTTTTGTGTATGGTGTGAGGTGGTGGTCAAGCTTCATTCTTTTGCATGTAGCGACCCAGTTTTCCCAGCACCATTTATTGAACAAACTTTCTTTGCTCCAATGCATAGTCTTTGCTCCTTTGTCAAAGATTAGTTGACCATAAATCTGTGGGTTTATTTCTGGATTTTCTATTCGATTCCATTGGTCTGTATGTCTGTTCTTGTTCCAATACCATGCAGTTTTGATGATTATGGCTTTGTAGTATAGTTTGAAGTCTGGGAGTCTGATGCCTCCATTCCCTTCTTTTTTTTTCAGGAGAGCTTTGGCTATTCGGGGTTTTTTGTGATTCCATATGAATTTCATCAATAATTTTTCTATTTCTTTGAAGAATGACATTGAAATTTTGATTGGAATAGCATTGAATCTGTATATTGCTTTTGGAAGGATGGCCATTTTAATAATGTTTATTCTTCCAATCCATGAGCAGGGGATGTCTCTCCATTTCTTTGTGTCTTCTTCTATTTCTTTTAACAGTGTTTTATAGTTTTCTTTGTATAGGTCCTTTACCTCTTTTGTTAGATTTATTCCCAAATATTTGATTTTTTTTGTTTCAATAACAAAAGGGATGGTCTTTCGATTTCTTCTTCTTCAGATTTATTGTTTGTGTATAGGAAGGCTACTGACTTTTGCGTGTTGATTTTGTATCCTGCCACTTTACTGAACTGATTGATGAGTTGAATTAGCTTTTCTGTGGAGTTTTTGGGGTTCTCTATGTATAATATCATATCGTCTGCAAATAGTGATAGTTTGACTTCTTCTTTTCCTATTTGGATTCCTTGGATGTCTTTCTCTTGTCTTATTGCCCTGGCTAGGACTTCCAGTATTATATTGAAAAGCAATGGTGAGAGTGGACATCCTTGTCTTGTTCCAGATCTTAATGGAATTGCTTTCAGCTTTTCACCATTGAGAATGATACTGGCTGTTGGCTTGTCATAGATGGCCTTTATGATGTTGAGGTATGTTCCTTGTATCCCAAGAATTTCAAGGGCTTTTATCATGAATGGGTGTTGCACTTTGTCGAAAGCTTTCTCAGCATCTATTGATATTATCATATGGTTTTATATTTCTTTTTGTTGATGTGTTGGATAACGTTGATTGATTTCGGATGTTAAACCATCCTTGTGCCCCTGGAATGAATCCAACTTGGTCGTGGTGAATTATCTTATGGATACATTGTTGGATTCTGATAGCTAAAATTTTATTGAGGATTTTTGCATCAGTGTTCATTAGGGAGATTGGCCTGTAGTTTTCCTTTTTTGTGTTGTCCTTGTTCGGTTTTGTATTAGTGTAATGTTGGCTTCATAGAACGTGTTTGGTATTGTCCCTTCCTTCTCAATTTTTTGGAAGAGTTTGTGAAGGATAGGCACTAATTCGTCTCTGAATGTTTGGTAGAATTCATTTGTAAATCCATCAGGTCCTGGGCTTTTGTTTTTGGGGAGGTTTTTGATTACCATTTCAATTTCGCTAATTGTAATTGGTCTGTTTAGGTGTTCTATTTCTTCTTTATCTAGCTTTGGGTGATTGTAGAGTTGTAGGAATTTGTCCATCTCCTCTAGATTGTTAAACTTGTTTCCATATAACTGTTCATAGTAGTTACTGATTATTCTTTTGATTTCTTTTTTTTTTTTTTTATGAGTTTATATAGATTTATTTATTTATTTATTTTTTTTTTAAAATATTAAATTTTATTTTTATATTCCCCCATACAATTGCAAACGCCCCATTCTGACCCCAATCCTTCCCCTCCCGCCCCCACCACCCCCCAAAAGTGTCTCTGGTTCATAGTTTTTTGTTGATTTTGATTTTTACTTTCTTATATTCATTTCCTGGTCCCTTATTTAAGTTTTCTAGATTCCTGCTATGAGTGAGACCATCCGGTATTTTTCTTTTTCTTTTTGGCTTATTTCGCTGAGCATGATCCCTTCCAGTGCCATCCATGTTGCTGCAAATTGCATGTGTTTATCTTTTTTGAATGCTGAGTAATATTCCATGGTATATATGTACCACATCTTCTTGATCCAGTCATCTATTTTTGGGCATTTGGGTTGTTTCCAAAGCTTAGCTATTGTAAACAGTGCTGCTATAAACATAGGAGTGCAGGTGCTCTTTGGAATTGATGTTTCTGTGTCCTTTGGGTAGATACCTAGGAGTGGAATTGCTGGATCATATGGAAGCTCTATGTTTAGTAGGTCCAGAAATCTCCACACAGCTCTCCATAGTGGTTGGACCAGTTTGCACTCCCACCAACAGTGCACAAGAGTTCCTTTTTCTCCACATCCTCGCCAACATTTGTTGTTGCTAGTTTTTTTAATATGTGCCATTCTCACTGGTGTGAGATGGTATCTCATGGTAGTTTTGATTTGCATTTCCCTGATTACAAGTGATGTTGAACATTTTTTCATATGTCTGTTGGCCATTTGCATTTCCTCTTCAGAGAAGTTTCTTTTTAGCTCTTCTGCCCATTTTTTGACTGGATTATTTTCTTTGTTGTTGCTGAGTCTCATCAGCTCTTTGCAGATTTTTGTGATCAGTCCTTTATCATTAGTGTTGGGTGCAAAAATGTTCTCCCAGTTGGTGGGGTTTCTCTTTGTTTTTGTTATTGTCTCTTTTGCTGTGCAGAAGCTCTTTAATTTGATGTAGTCCCAGCTGTTTATCTTTCTCTTCACTATCACTGCTTTGGGTGATGTGTCTTTAAAGATGTCTTTGATGTGCAAATCCCGTAGTGTTTCGCCTATATTTCCTTCTATGTATTTTATGGTTTCAGGTCTTATGTCTAGTTCTTTAATCCATTTTGAGTTGATTTTTGTGTATGGTGTGAGGTAGTGGTCAAGCTTCATTCTTTTGCATGTAGCGACCCAGTTTTCCCAGCACCATTTATTGAACAAACTTTCTTTGCTCCAATGCATAGTCTTTGCTCCTTTGTCAAAGATTAGTTGACCATAAATCTGTGGGTTTATTTCTGGATTTTCTATTCGATTCCATTGGTCTGTATGTCTGTTCTTGTTCCAATACCATGCAGTTTTGATGATTATGGCTTTGTAGTATAGCTTGAAGTCTGGGAGTGTGATGCCTCCATTTCCTTCTTTTTTTTTCAGTAGAACTTTGGCTATTCGGGTTTTGGTGATTCATATGAATTTCATCAATAATTGTTCTATTTCTTTGAAGAATGCCATTGAGATTTTGATTGGAATAGCATTGAATCTGTATATTGCTTTTGGTAGGATGGCCATTTTAATAATGTTTATTCTTCCAATCCATGAGCAGGGGATGTCTCTCCATTTCTTTGTGTCTTCTTCTATTTCTTTTAACAGTGTTTTATAGTTTTCTTTGTATAGGTCCTTTACCTCTTTTGTTAGATTTATTCCCAAATATTTGATTTTTTTTGTTTCGATAATAAAAGGGGTGGTTTTTGTGATTTCTTCTTCTTCAGATTTATTGTTTGTGTATAGGAAGGCCACTGACTTTTGCGTGTTGATTTTGTATCCTGCCACTTTACTGAATTGATTGATGAGTTGAATTAGTTTTTCTGTGGAGATTTTGGGGTTCTCTATGTATATTATCATATCATCTGCAAATAGTGATAGTTTGACTTCTTCTTTTCCTATTTGGATTCCTTGGATGTCTTTCTCTTGTCTTATTGCTCTGGCTAGGACTTCCAGTATTATATTGAAAAGCAGTGGTGAGAGTGGACATCCTTGTCTTGTTCCAGATCTTAATGGAATTGCTTTCAGCTTTTCACCATTGAGAATGATACTGGCTGTTGGCTTGTCATAGATGGCCTTTATGATGTTGAGGTATGTTCCTTGTATCCCAAGAATTTCAAGGGCTTTTATCATGAATGGGTGTTGCACTTTGTCGAAAGCTTTCTCAGCATCTATTGATATTATCATATGGTTTTTATATTTCTTTTTGTTGATGTGTTGGATAACGTTGATTGATTTTCGGATGTTAAACCATCCTTGTGCCCCTGGAATGAATCCAACTTGGTCGTGGTGAATTATCTTATGGATACATTGTTGGATTCTGATAGCTAAAATTTTATTGAGGATTTTTGCATCAGTGTTCATTAGGGAGATTGGCCTATAGTTTTCCTTTTTTGTGTTGTCCTTATTCGGTTTTGGTATTAGTGTAATATTGGCTTCATAGAACGTGTTTGGTATTGTCCCTTCCTTCTCAATTTTTTGGAAGAGTTTGTGAAGGATAGGCACTAATTCGTCTCTGAATGTTTGGTAGAATTCATTTGTAAATCCATCAGGTCCTGGGCTTTTGTTTTTGGGGAGGTTTTTGATTACCATTTCAATTTCGCTAATTGTAATTGGTCTGTTTAGGTGTTCTATTTCTTCTTTATCTAGCTTTGGGTGATTGTAGAGTTGTAGGAATTTGTCCATCTCCTCTAGATTGTTAAACTTGTTTCCATATAACTGTTCATATTAGTTACTGATTATTCTTTTGATTTCTGCTGTGTCCGTTGTGATTTCTCCTCTTTCATTGATGATCCTGTTTATTTGTGCTTTCTCCCTTTTTAAAAGGAAAAAAATTTTACAGGCTAGTCTTTAGGGCAAATGAATGTAAACCTGATTTACCATCAGAGCAATGCTACATGGGAAGCCAGCGTTTTCCTCTTTTATCAAAAAATGCATCTCCTCATGATTTAAAAACTAGAAGTTCCAAAAGTATTCCAGAAATTTAAAGCAAATATACATAAACTATCCATTTTGTCCAGTAATATTGTAAACACTTTTCAGAGTTTTTAAGGATTTATGAAACTGTTTTGATACTAGTGTTCATACTACATAGTGTAGATATCTTTCCTGGTTTCTGTCAGCTAACAAAAATGTCACTATACCTCAGAATTCCCAGGAGAACCCTCTTATGTTTTATCATGGCTTCCCTGACATTTAGTATGATCATTAAAGTTTTGCTCATGATTTGATACATTTAATTATAAGTTGTATGTTTTCTCTCAGGCTACCTATTAAAAACTATATTAAGATACTGAAGGAAATTTTTTTACAGTCATAAGAAAAGTTATCAGTTAGGGTTATGCATGATACAATGAAGAGAAACTTAACTTTGTAAGTTTGTTTTAAGAAATAAAAGGTAATGTGTGTAATGTAAAATATATAGATACAGATTTTTTTATTTAAAATGCTAAATGAAGTATGTTAACCAAAAAGCAGTTGTGCTTATAATGTGGAAATATGCAAGATTTAATATTCACCTTAATTGTATCATAGAATTTTCCTGGAGACCATTCTTTTATGAAGTATAGTAAATTTGTATATTCTTCAGATAATCTATTGAAAAAAGATGATTTGGCATTTTCTTTTTAAAGATAACGTGCTTGTATTTTGTATTTTGTAGTGATTGATTTATCTCCCTTGTCATGGTTAAGCTGAGGAATAGCTTTTAAATATTTCAATGTTCAGATGTTTTATCAAATTTTGTAATCATTTATTATTAGGTAATTTCTTTATATTCACTCAGAATTTGCATGATCTAGATGTGCCAATTTTATTTTAAAATAAATACTTTCATGCAGCAGAAAAATGGCTTATATTATTAGGAATACCATATATGAGCAAATTTTCTGATGAGAAAATTGAAAGCATAAACAAGATTTTTCAGTCACCAAAATTTCAAAACTCTTGGCGGGATGTAGGTGAAATAACTCAGTGTTACTGATAATTTACGTGTGCACAAATCTTTAAGTGGCAAATGTTTAGACTTGTTTCTTTGCATATATATCTGGTAACAATTTTATTTAAATGCTTCTATATAAAGCAAAGCATATATTGGAATGTGTCCCAACATAGAACTAACCATTCCTGATGTGCCCAATTAAATTGTTACTTTCCAGTGAAACCAGTCTTCAGAATGTATGATTAGTGACATTGTAGACTTTGCATTTACTGTAATAATGCTAAATTTATTTTTCCTTGCTTTTTTTACATTGTGAAAACCTTTAGGCAGAAGAGTTGTAAGAATTTTATAATGAACACTCTTAAAAACCCCAGCTAGATAATGCCATTGGCATTTTATTGCTAAACTTGTTTTTCTTATGTTCACCCCCTATATAGCAAACCAAATTTTTAAAATTATTTTTAAGTTTGATTTTCTTAGCTTGTGTAAATACACAAAAATTACTATTAATTCAAGGACCTCCCTGGTGGTGCACGAGGTTAAGTCTCAGCACTATGAAGCTATCAGCAGCCACTACGGCATGAGTTCCATCCTGACCAGCCAGGGAGCTATCCCAAATGGCACCACAGACCTCTCCTGTCTCGCCCACTGCTCCCCTCAGCAGTGTATTTCAGTCAATTAGCCTGTTCTGTTCCCCTCTCTGTCTCTGGTGAATCCTCTCACCCCCCGCAACTCTGTACCCCAGTTCTTGTATACAGAAATAAATAAATCTTTAAAAAAGAAACAGAAAGAAATATAGTACTTTATGAAATTTAAAAAAAGGGTAAAAAAATTACTATTCATTCTTGTGTATCAGCCTTAATGCGTTTTTCCACATTAATTTGTTAGAAAATCATCTTTTAAAACCAGTAACAACAGAATCAGGATCTTCAAAACATGCAAAAATAATTGGGTGAAAGTTTATTAGGGAACAGGATATTCACAGGCTTTCAAGTATTTCCACACAGACTTAATTTAAAAGGGGAAAAAATATTTCTCTATAGTAGAAAGACCAGGTACACTGCTTTCTCCAAGTAATTAAGCTTGAATCATAGTGGAATAGCCTAGCATCATGTGTCTTTGGATATTATGTAAGTCGGAGGTATAAAACATCAAATATGTGCTGTATTTGCTGGAAATGTATGGCCTATATTTAAAAATGACAAAACACAAGTCTAGGATGTTGTATATTTTACAGAACCTATTTTGGGCTTTTCAAATGCTGGTCATGAAGAACAGAGAAGCAGGTTTCTGGTATAGATTGGAGTGAACAGAAATAACAAATGTGTAACCTGGCTTAGCAAAAGGGAAGTGTGTATATATATACACAGAGTGATAGAATAGGTATGGCAGTATATTAACAATGAATCTAAGTAAGGATTGTTCGGTTGTTCATTTTAATATTCTGTCAGCTTCTCATTGAATTTTTTTTTTTGATCACTTTTTTTTTTTTTTGATTAATTTATTTATATAAGCACTGGGTATAGTCAGAAGTGCGGGAGGGTGAGAGAATTCACCAGAGCTAGAGCTGCTAGAGCAGAACAGGCAGACCGATGAAGTATACTGCTGAGGGGAGCAGCGGGCGGCAGGAGAGGTCTGTGTGCCATGCTGGACCCTCGCCTGGCAGCCTGTTATCGAACTGGCGCTGCAGAAGCTGTGGGCAGCTTCGCAACCCAGCGCTCAACCGCTGCGCCACTGGGGGAGGCCCTTCTCATTGAAGTTTTAAGAAGTAAAACAAAGAAATGTTTTAGGTACTTGAACAAAAATGGTAAACCACATGCCTTTCTGAGAGGAAATTTGGGTGGGGGAAGGACATCTTTTTTTTTTTTAAGATTTATTTTTATTTATTTATTTATACAATCACTGGGTACAGTCAGAAAGCACGGGAGGGTGAGAGAATTCACCAGAGCCAGAGCGGGGAGCAGAGCAGGCAGAAGGATTGAAGCACACTGCTGAGGGGAGCAGTGGGCAGCAGGAGAGGTCTGTGTGCCATGTGGAACCCTCCTCCGGTGGCTGGGGAGCAGCTGGGGATCAAACTGGCGCTGCAGAGGCTGTGGGCAGCTTCTCAACCCGGCACTTAACCACTGCGCCACCAAGGAGGCCCGGACATCTTATATTTAAACACGTGGTAGATGGCTCAGTTTTTCTGCTGTCTTTAGTAAGTTCCAAATAACATGTCATTTTAGGCTGCTAGAAGCAAAATCTTCATATATCTGTGACTGGTATTAATGTATATCTGTTTTTGTTTTAGTTTTGTTTAGATTTTATCAAGATACAGCTAGAAGGTAAGCTATTTTATATCTTTTTACTCATTAATAGTTTTTTTATACAGTAAAGCACTATACAGGAATAAAAGATTAAATGATATTCATAGAATTCATAATGATTATTGCATATATCATAACAAAGAACATAAATATATCTTTTTGTAAATATATAGAATTTTATTCTGTAACTTCAGAAAACCTATCTGATTTTATGAGTACACTTCATGAGAACCCTCTTCTCATTTGGAAAAATACGTATCCTCAGTAAGAGAGTCCTAGAGATTTTTCTTCATTTCTCACTGAAATTATTATATAGTATAAATTTGTGCTTAGCTTTAAAACTTAGTATTTACTCAGTTTCCCCCACTCAGTTTCTGCCCTCCTAAGACCTAATTCCTTTTCCATTTGTTTTTCTCCAGAACCAGAAAATGATCCTGTAGGGATTACTTTAAATACCTCTGATCTAACTAAATGTGAATGGTGTAATGTACGAAAATTACCAGTAGTGTTTCTTCAGACAATACCAGCAGTTTATCAAAAGCTGAGCATGCAACTGCAAATGAATATGGAAGATAAAGTTTGGAATGATTGTAAAGGAATAAATAAGTTAACAAGTAAGTTATGTAGAACAGATGTAATAATACATACAATTTATGTACTAGTAGAATATAAGTGCACCTTGATAGATATCTTACGTGTATATTATCAACAATCCTTGCAGTAACCTTGTAAGATAGACATTATTTCCCCTATTTTACAGATGAGGAGAAGCTCACTAAAAGCAGGAGATCTGAAGTTAAAACTCAGGTTTACCCATTTAAAATTTTCGAAATTGATTATAATTCAAAAGATCTCTACTTTTTATTACAACATTTTATATGCTAGTAAAGGAATTTCTTTAACACTAGAAGAAATTATAAAATGTAAATCTACCATATAAATCAGGAATCCTTGATATAACCTGAATAGGAATTTTGCAAATTCATAAAATGAATTTCATCTTCTATAATTAATAGATGTGGTTGTCTAGTTTGTTTTCCTTTATCTCTAACATTTATGGCATAGCATGACTGGTTGTAAAATACTTTGCAGCAATGCTATTCACCATTAGTGAATAGCAGTTTTTGCAGTTGAATTTTCTAGAAATATCATCAGTTCCTTGGCAGTTTACTACTTATGTTTAACAAAGTTAATTGATGTATATTTAAAACCATAAATATTTTTGGATTCTCTTAGATGAAGTGTATTACTTACATTCATGTATAGATTTGTTCTGTAACTGCTGCTGCTCCTAACATGTTCTGGTTCCTTTCTCTTAATAACTTAGGTTTCATTTTTGGGTAGCTTTGTCACTGGCTTTTATTCCAGTGTTTATCTTATGTGTACTGTGTATCAAACATTGTTTTGAAAATTTATACCAGGATTTCTGGTATACTTGAAATAACAAGTTGTTATGCTTTCTAACATCTATACAATTAGTTTGTTTTTTTTTTTCCATTTAGACTTAATGGTTATATTATTTCTTTTCAGATTTGGAAGAACAGTATATAATTTTAATTTTTCAAAATGGCCTTGATCCTCAGGCAAATATGGTATTTGAAAATATCATTACTGACATTGGTATAAAGAATAATGTGTCCAATTTTTTTATGAAAATTCCCTTTGAAGAAGCCAATAGCAGACTTGTTGCCTGTACAAGAACCTATGAAGAAAGCATCAAAGGAAGTTGTGTACAAAAAGAAAACAAAATAAAAAATGTAATTACATTTTTAAAATTTTTCAAATATAATTTTAAATAACATAATTTTAAAGGGAAATAAGTTTCATGTTTCACTGTTCATATCAAAGTTAGATTTTTTAATTTTATTTTAAAATTATTTGCTTTTTATGTGATTTGTAAACAATTTTATGTTGAAGCATGGTAAATAGATGGCTTTTGACATTAATAGTACTTGGTACAGGTCTCAAGCATTTTTAGTTCCTTTTCATGTTCTATTCTTGCCTTTACTTTTTGTCTCCTTTTCTTTTTCCTTAGTACTTAACCTTTTGACATATATATATACACATATACGCTACATTCAAATCTATACTTACCAAATTTCTTAAATTTGTTAGTGGTTCTCATTGGTGCCAAAGAAAGTGGTGCCATTTGACTTCAGTACAAATAAAAGAATTTTGGTTCCTGATGCATTATTGTAAATTTACATGTAACATGTAGGAACAAGATTAAAAACTTGAAAAGTAAAGAATACTTATCAGGGCCTCCCCTGGTGATGCAGGGCTTAAAGACAGTGCTTAAAGATAGCTTGACAATGCTGTCAAGCTATCACCAGCCACTGCAGTATGAGTTGGATCCCCAGCAGGGAGATAACCCATTTGGCAAAACTGATCTCTCCTATCTCGCCTGCTGCTCTCCTCAGCAGTACATTTCAGTTCATATGCCTGTTCTGCTCCCCACTCTATGTCTGTGATGAATCCTCTAACCCCCCCTCCCCCCGCCTCCAACACTGGCCTATATCCCAGTTATTGTATGCATAAATAAACAAATCTTTCCCCCAAAAAAAGAATACTTACCATTTGATTTTGACTGTTAATATGTATCCATTTCTAGAATAACTGATATATATATAAGCGGTAATTCTAAAACTGCCTGAACCAAAGGTCAAAGTTACAACTATAACACATAGTATAATGTTAAATAATACAAATATAACTTTCTCAAGCACCTGAATTTTGTTGGCTTAATTTATTGGGAATACTTAAAATATGTCTACCTGTCTACAAACTTAGAATAGTACACTATATAAGGCACAGTCTTGGTGAAATTGAACAAGATCTCACCATTAAAGGTACCGGCACAGTTAGTGGGTTATAGAAAAGAATAGAACAAGGAAGGGGACAGTGCCCCATCCTTTGCAGAATAGATTACAGGAGGTAATTCCAGAGGAAGAATAGAGCAGCTAGAGCCATAAAGTACCTGGGATGGACTCAAAATTTCAATGGATGGCCCTTCCTTTAAAAGATTCCTTGATTTTGGAGGACTGAAGTGCATTGGACTGTGCTCCCTGAGCCTCTGCTCCCATATGCCATGGAATGCTTAGCTACTGAACTGAGGTATGCTTCCACCAGTAGAAGAAAACCACTGTATATGTTCTTTGGATTTTATTAACATAATCTAATTTAATATGAATAGTAAAGATCTTAAGACACAATAATGAGAAACAATTTTAAATAAATTGGAAGTGTATCACTGTTCTAGAAGCTATGGCTAAAAAGAAAGTGACTCCTAGTTTTGCCTATTACATCTTTTTAATCCTCCTAATTGAAAAGTGCTCTTGTTTTCTGCTTGTTCTTTTTGTTGAAAAATTTCTCTATTGATTTTGTGAATTCATATTTTAATTTCATTTACCAGGCGTCCCTTGAATCTAAAATGCAGCTTAAAAACAAACAAGAATTCCAGTTTTTTGATGAAGAGGAAGAAACTGGAGAGGGTCATACCATCTTCATTGGCCCTGTAGAAAAGTGAGAAAATTCCTTTATATTTGCAACACTTTTAAATCTCTCCTCTGTTTTATTACATTTCAACTATATACATTAATATGTTTATTTGCTTGAATTTTTTTTTTTTTTTTTTTTTGGTTACAGATTGATCGTATATCCACCACCTCCAGCTAAGGGAGGCATCTCTGTTACTAATGAGGACCTACACTGTCTCAATGAAGGAGAATTTTTAAATGATGTTATTATAGACTTTTATTTGAAGTAAGTTCATTTTCTACTAATCTTTTAACAAGTTTTTAATATCCTATAATTTATATTTTATTTTCTAGAGTCAAAACTTCTTGGGTTTTGAATTCCATCACTGCCACTTATTATGTGACAATTGGGGGACTTATTTAATATCTCTACCTATGTTTCCTCATTTGAAAATGATAATATCTAAAAGGATTGTGAGAATTAAATAATGTATATATACGCCAAGCACTAGGAAAAATATCTGGCCACACGCAAAGTGTTCCGAAAGAATAGCTTGTTTAGTTGTTACAACATGTTTTAAGCCTTTAAAAATTTGTTACTGTCCTAGGCTAGTTAATAGTTTGTTGAACAAGCAAAGAATACTTTTACTCTTTTAAGTAAATTCTGACTAAGTACCAACTGTGTCAAGTGCTATGTTAGAAGTTTATCATCTTGTAGGAAATGCAAATATGGGACTAAAACACTGACAGATGCATTAGCATGAGACAGACACAGAAGGAAAAAATTGCTTCATTCTCTTTGGGCATGGGTTATATGAGGGACTAAGAAGATGTCCTGGAAGAGCTTACATTATGACCCAATGTACATTATTAATACCTGTATAAATTGTGTGTTTACTGTGTTATGATGTAGGTATGTAATGGAACAAAACAGCTTAACAGTGTATCTAGTGGTCTCCAATATTTTTTGATTTATGCAAGTGTATTTCACAAAATGAAACAGTTTTCTAAAACTGGTATTGAAAGCTACTTAATTGATTTTATAACCTGCTAATAGTGGTGACCCACACTTTAGGAAAAGAAAACTTTGTTAAAAGAAGCAAAGGGTTTTGATCAGAGTGATGTCATCATTGGGTTTCCTTAAGATATTTGGACAAGCATGTCACTGGATATCTAGATGAGAAATCATTTAAGGAAATTTATTAAATTGATTTAAGAAGCACAATTTAGATGTTTTAGTTGGAGTGAAGAGGGAGTAATGTTTTGAGAGATAATAAAATGTTTTAAGATGTAAAGTTGTTTAGCAGGATTGTAAGACTGACTGAATGCATGTTAAGGAGGAGAAAAATGGGTCCTAAGTAACTCTTATTTTTCTGACTAATGAGACCTGTTTTGTGATTTGGCCACTAACTGAAAGCAATGAAGAAGAGGCAGAACAGTTTTGGGTAGGAGACGGGACAAGTTCCTTTTCCCCTTGTGGTACAACAAAAAGAACAGTAATAGAGAACATTGAATATGTGGTCCTGACCTGTAGTGTTAGAAGACTACTTGACAAATGATACTTTAATTAATTGAAAATGGATGAAATTGTGTATAGGTAGGGATATTAAAATGAGGACAAGAACTATAAGGACAGGACCTGGAGAGTAGTTTTTTTTTTTTTTTTTTTTTTAATTTTTTACATCATTGTTCATTTTTACACAATATTTGCTTCCCCCATCCCTCTGGTATAGTCCCCATAGAGTGGAGAGTAGATTTTAAAAGATAAACAGGAGAGAAAGACCTTCCCGTGAATAAATTCTAAAGATATTTGAGAGGTAAAAAACCCAGAGTCTGTGGTAAAATTAAAGGGAGTAAAAACTTTAAAGAAAAGCCTCCCTGGTGGCACAAGGGGTTAAGAGGGCAACTTATGAGGCTGTCCGCAGCCTCTGCAGCAGGAGTTCGATCTCCAGCCCGCCAGGGAGCAGCGCACATGGCAGCAGACCTCTCCTGACTTGTTTACTGCTCCCCTCAGTGGTGTACTTCAGTCAATCTGCCTGTTCTGCTCCCCACTCTGTCTCTGGTGAATCCTCTCCCCTCCCCCCCCCCCGACACACACACACACACACACACACACACACACACTCACACACACGCACCTTAAACAAATCCTTTAAAAAAAAAAAACTGTAAAGATAATACATTCAGTGGTGTCAGTATAACAGAGGTTAAAGCAGATACAGACTAACTTGAAGTTCACAAATCTCTATTTTTACCTTATGTATTTTAAAGCTCTTTTGTTGGGTACATACATGTTTGTATCTTCTTGGAGAATTGACCCTTTTATTACTATGCAATACCCTTTATCCTTGGTAATCTCCCTTATCTTTAAGCTTACTTTGTTCAAAATGAATATATCTACTCCAGTTTTCTTTTGGTTTGTGTTTGTATACCGAAATTTTATTCATTCCTTTTAACCTGTTTAAGTCTTCATATATAATTTTTTTTTGTTTTGAAAACATATAGTTGGATTTAGAAAATAAGTTGAACTCCTGCATTGTGTTTACATTTTGTTCATTCTATTTCATACTTAAGCAGTCTCCACATTTTACATTATTGTAGAGATTTTATAGTCATTTATACTCTTGAAATTCATTATATTTTCATGAGGCCCTTTGACACTTTATAGTTTACACTTTAAAATAAATTTCACACAGTAATCTTACATTGTCTACAATTCTATCTTTTAGAATGCAAAACAACATTCCACATTGTTAAAAAGGATCCTAACAAAACCCATGATAATTTATATCCATGATTTTAAAAATCTTTATATATTTTATAACATTCTTAGAAGTGAATTAAAATGAGGAAATTTTTTTTAACCTCACCATTAAAATGAGTGATTCTGCTGCTATCAGAGCTACATATTGCTTTCCATTTCTAACTCAAGTTAGAAACAAACTTTTAAAGTTTACTGATATTATAAGTAGTAGAAAGGCAGTACATCTCAAGAATATTGATAGCATGCAGAAAATAATTATTTTAATAAAATTTACTTTCAGAGGCCACATAGAATTGCAGACTGACCTTGAAATCATCTTTTAGTTTTATCCTACAATTAAAGAAGGCATGATTTGATCATTGGATTCTCTATGTTGTAGCAAGTGAACAGCCTCACTGTGATATTCAATAAGTCATTTATGCTTTGAAAGGAAAAAAAGTGCAACCAAATGTAAGAAATTCCTACAAGTTTTAGTATTAAACTTGGATTTGGATTTCCCCATTAACTCTAAAAATAGAGAAACTGCTGTCCTAATTAATCATTAAATACATGAACATTAAAAACCCCAGAATGACATAGTCACAGGAATACTAGTGAATGTATATCAGCAAAAAGACAAAACTAATTACTTTAAATGGCATGTGTCTATTTAAATTTGAAGCAGAGGGTCTATTTGTTTAAATCACAAATAATTTTCCTTTTTAAACTTGAATTATCCCTTTGTTTATCAGTTCAGCTTTACAAAGTAGCCATTGTAGTTTGGGCCAGTAAAAGCTGTATGATTTACCCATTTTGGCATAAACTAAAGCTAATTCATTATGTGCTCTGTTTTGAATATAGTATTAATAGAATTTAGCAATTGATTTAAACTGTCATGAGCTAGATTAGTTGTCTTGTCTTTTGTGGGGACACACTGAGTTGCCCTAAAGTGAAAGAATCCCTTAGTTATGTTCTTTCATCAGAACCTGAGCTTAGGAATTTTCAAACAAAATAGTGACTTTTTCTTAATTATAGTACATATAACATGTAGCTCACCCATTTAAAATGTAAAATTCAGTGGTTTTTAGTATGTTCAGATGGTTATACAACCATTAACAGTCAATTTAACATTTTTATCCCCAAAAAGAACCCGAGTACCATAAGCAGTGGATTTTCCATTTCTTTCCAACACTATCCCCAGTTCTGGGTAACTACCAATCTCTTCTTGGCCTCTAGATTTACATATTCTGAACATTTCATATACATGGAATCATACAATACATGGTCCTTTGTAACTAGCTTCTTTCATTTAGCATAATGTTTTCATAGTTATTCTATGTTATAGTTTGTTGCAGTACTTTATTTTTATGCTGAATAATATTCTACTGTATGACTATATCACATTTTCCCATTCATTAGTTTTTAAACATTTCTGTCTTTTCCTGTTTTTGGCTATTATAAATGTTGCTATGAATATTTGTGAATGTATTCTTATAAAAGATTAGCTCTTTCATAGTTTTACTTTCAGATACCAGTTCTCATTACTTCAGTGATCTGGTAGTATCACTGTCTAAAGATATGAGGTAAACTTTACTGATATATTTTTTTCAGTTTTTAGAAATAGAGATTGATGCTGACTAGACATTTGATCACTGCTTGACTTTTTGTTGTATGCTGTTAAATTTGTTATATTGGAATTATTTTTCATAAAATAGATATTTGGTGCTTGAGAAACTGAAGAAAGAAGAAGCTGACCGAATTCATATATTCAGTTCTTTTTTCTATAAACGCCTTAATCAGAGAGAGAGGAGAAATCTTCATGAAACAACTAATCTATCGTAAGTCAAGCTCTTTGAAAATATTAAGCAGATATAGTAATTTGCTTAACTTAGTAAAAAGTCTCTTACTTGTATTGAGACAATAACATAATAAAAGTGACAGTTATCAGAGATGAGAGAATTTAGTTATATTATCAGTTTGCAAAATTAATATAATAAAATATTCTGAAGCTTCAGGAGTACCTAGTCTAAAGTCTTGATCAATATTTCCCAAATATGCTTAATAGTTAAAAGAAAAAAAATACTTACTAAATACAGATTGCTCTGTTTTACCTAGATGTCCCATTCATGTTTTAGAGAGTAATCTGTGAATCTGTTTACTGAGTTCTGTGGATGATTCTTCTCAGACATGTTAAGGAAATTAACATACTAGGAAATTAAGGTGTTACGGACATTCATATTAAGCCTGAGTTATTTTGTTTATAATTCCTCTCCATATAGTGATGGCATTCAAATCTATTACTTGTTGATAATTACTCAGAAGATACAAAAGGTTGGTAAATTTTGTCAGTTGTTGTGCACAACATAAATTTTCTGCTATTTTAGTGATTCCTAATTTCATATTTTAAAATTGATAATAGTGATTGGTTTTACAAATGGTCAGTCTATCCTGCTTTATCTACTGTAAGATAATGCTCACATTTTTCCTACTTTCAGCTCTTTAGTTCTCTCAGGTCTGCTATGTTTCTCAAAATGATTGCTAGTACCAATTCTGTATTAATAGAAATAGTAGCTCTGGTCTACCCTACTATATAGTGGTAGAAATTCAGTATCTGTCCTCCAAATTCAGGTTTGGACAGTTTCACATCTTCTATCTATAGATAGTGTCTTTTTCTCCCCCCAACTTGTTAAATCATCAAGTAAACTATTTGATCTGTTAACATATTAGCCCTCATAATTTGTAAATTGCTGCATATAAGTGAAGCACTGGAAGCATTTCAAAAACTTGATAGTTTATCTCTTGTTTTTCAGAATACAGCAAAAACGGCATGGGAGAGTAAAAACATGGACCCGACATGTGGATATTTTTGAGAAGGATTTTATTTTTGTACCCCTTAATGAAGCGTGAGTAAGAATTTCCTTTATGTAAATATGATAACAGTTTTTAGAAAATATATTAATGAAGTAAAGAATTTACCCCTTTTTAAGGTTCTTTCTGAAATGTGTTATATATCTATACTTACACTGCTTATTTTATGAAAATTAATGCATTTCTTCAGTGACTCAGGTAAGATACTAAATTTTATATAGTAGACAATAGGTTTTTCTGATTTTAATTTATTTTTATTGATCATTGTGGAATAATGTCTTTTTTAAATGGGTTCTAGTGGTCTAGCAAACATCCTATAGGGAGGGATACATTATACAGAAAAATGATTAGGTCACTTGGAAGATTTTGAATCTTTAAAACATACTTTGCCTCGTAACCAAAAAGAGGAAAAGCTGCTTGAAGAAAATATGCCATTTGCCCATATTGAAAACCATGCTGACTACTTGAAGCAATTTTCTAAGTAAATAGGGGTGGATAAGCATTTTGTGTTATCCTCTTCCAGTGCCTGGAGAGACATTGAGAGTTTCTTTCTTTTTGTTTGTTTTCTCTTTGTTTTGTTTTGTTTTCCTATGCTCTGTACTCAGAGACACCCCCCCCCCCCAAAGAATAAGCACCTGTAATTGGACAACTTGAATTTATTACTTGCATTTATTACTTTCAAGGGAGTACATACAGCCATGGGCAGCCAAGGAACCTTAGTAAAAGTGTGTTTTAACTTTATAACAGAATTTGGCTTTAGTGATTCAGGGAAGGCCCTAAGGAAGTAGGCATTTGCGTGGGTAGAAGAGTAGAATTCACCCATGTGATAAAAAGGGGGGCTTTTTGGTATTTTGTAGGTTGTAGTGTGACCTTGTGTTTATCTGTGCTTAGATAATCTACTGACCTTGCTTTATCTCATTTTATCATAATTGCAGAATAACTTTGTCTGAAGTTCCTATTCTGTGAAATTCTTTGTATCTCATAAACTTAGCCATGCCAGACTAGCTTTTAAATATAATTTTTTTCTTTTTTTACTGTGAAAAGCAAATTTATAGTGTAATCAAACTCCTTAGTTAAAATTCTGTTTTAACCATTAGACCTGTGCTCTCTTGTTTTTTTAACCCAGTCAAAGATAGAATAGATATAAAAACATTGATTATGCTATAAAGCTCATCTTTTTCAGAACTATATAATTTTTAGTCAAATATAATTATCTTAAATTCCTTCATTCTCCTCAAATAAGATTTTTGACACAAATTTGTCATATAAAGTAACACGGGAGCTGCATACAAGATGAAAAGGAAGAAAGGAAGGCTATAGATAGAAAAACTATTTGTCAGAAATGTGTTATAAAAAATTTAAATAGAAATATAACTTGAGGTACACATAATTTATCCATCTTTGTCACTAGCTGATGAAAGATAAAAAATGAAAGAATGAACAAAGTTGTAGAGTCAAGAAAGAGTCTGCAAGAGAGCTATGCCATATGTAGGTGGGAGAATAGCCTCCAAATTATAAAAAAATTATGAGGGCTCTTTTTTTTCTTTAAGAGGAAAGGCCACAGATATTTATTTTCAGTAATTATATTAGATGCCATATATTGTCACCTATTTCATTCTTAAATTTCCTGGTGGTTATTAAATTTAAAAGTTTATAAGCTATTTGTTAAAAATTGTCAATCTTTGGGCCCCCCCCGGTAGCCTTAGGGTTTAAGTGTCAGTGCCACCACCAAGAATGCCCACCCTGATGGCCTGAGTTCAATCCCCATACAGAGACCTCTCCCCCATGGCACAGCAGACTTCTCCTGTCTTGCCCATTTGCTTCCCTTAACAGTGTATTTCAATAGATCTGCCTGTTCTGCTCCCCGCTTTTTCTGGTGAATCCTCTCACTCCTTGCAGTCTGGCCTGCATCTCAGTTTTTCTATGCAAAAATAAAGTCTTTTTAAAAAAGAATTTTCAGTGATTGACAAGGAACAGAAATGGCATTTGATCTAATCCATTTTAAGATAATTGAAATTACCTTTTTTTAGCCCATTCTCCCCCTGATGACTTGGAATCAATAGAGGTACAAATAGAAGGGACTTTAAGAACAGAATTGTGGCTGTGAGAAGTTGAAAGTTCCCTCAGGTATATCTCATTTAGCTTTCTCCTTTCTGCTATGTAGAACTTTTCCTGGTTTTTAGGTAAAGCAACAGAAAATTTATGGCCTATCCATGTTGCCATAGCTAGGAAATATCTAAAACTGAGAGACTTTGTTAGGATACAGCTTTAGGTTGAGAATCACTTATCACTTATATTTAATGAATCTTTTAAACATTTTTTCACATTTTAACTTTTTTAAAATTGTGATGTCAACTATAGTTGGCTGTCAGAATTGATAAAGGGAGGACATTGTTATGTTGCTCATTCTACTACCTTAGCCTGACATGAAGTATTCTTAAGGTACTAAGGATTAATAATTAAGAACAGGAGAGAAGCATGCTTCCATCTGGCCTTTACCAACCTCTGTGACCTTTGTACTTAACATTGTGCCAATAGAGAGAGAGATAATGCTGTGTCTTAGTACTACTTTGGGATTATTTTAACATTTTGCAGAAATAAGAATGTGTAGTAACTTTTATCCATGTCAAGATACTCATTTTTTCATTCAGCCAATATCTATTGAAATACCCTATACTATAGGACAAATTATGTTCAGCCAATAAATTCTCTAACATTTATTGCCCTTTCATTGTATCCCAGCACATAGAACTGTGCCTAACAAATCATAAGCCCTTAATAAAACTGTTTGTTAGATTAATGAATATTAGCCAATATGAGCAATAGCACTTACTCATGGCATGTAGCCTACTGTTACAGACTAATACCCAAATTCAGCTATATCTTGAGTACTACTTGATAGCAGGAATACTGCTACTCGATAGCAGTAATAACTTTAAGTTTTGTGATAATGATTAGATCAGATGTGTTATTTCCTTGTAGGTATTTACATTTTAAAGAAGTATTTAATATTTTCAATATTAATCAATTTCTGCCTTAATTAAAAAAAACAGACATGGTAAAAAGTGTTAAGCTACATATTTGCAGTATTTAGAAAATGCCCAAAATTATACAATCTAATTAAGCTTCTGAAAACATTTTAATCTTGGGGCTAGTTTCCTATTTTCTGACATAAATAGGACAAAGAAAAAGAAATGGGAATGATGAATTACAGTGATGTAATTTACATTTTATTAAATTGCCTGAAGAAACAATTTTTCATTCCAAAGGCAAGAAAAACTACAAAGGATTGTTTGCAAAAGTGAATGTAGGCTACATAATACCAATAAAACTGTTTTTTTGAGTAGATACTGTATTCTGTTAATAAATCTAAATGGTCATATAAATGAGTGGATTAGTTTGAAAATTGAAAAATTTGGGCATTCTTAATAAATTGTTCACAGAATCTTTAGAAATAAATTTCAAGTGATATTTATTGCCAAATATAATAAACTTTTCTAATAATTTATTCAGTAGTTTCATTTGTTTTTTACAGTGCACACTGGTTTTTGGCTGTTGTTTGTTTCCCTGGTTTGGAAAAACCAAAGTATGAACCTAATCCTCATTACCATGAAAATACAGTCATGCAAAAATGTTCAACTGTAGAGGACAGTTGTATTTCTTCTCCTTCAGCCAGTGAAATGGACAGTTGTTCACAAAACTCTTCTGCCAAGCCTGTAATTAAGAAGATACTAAACAGAAAGCATTGCATAGCTGTAATTGATTCAAGTGCTGAACAGGAAGAAAGTGACCCTCGTTATCGGAGAAACGTATGCAGTGTGAAATGTAGTCCGAAAAAAATTAATCATACTGCAAGTGAAAATGAAGAATCGAATAAAGGAGAATCTGCATGCCAGAAAGTTGTTGATAGGACTAAAAGTGAGAATGGCCTACAGAATGAATATTTAAGTTCTGTGCACCATACAGGTATGTTTCTAAATATTTTGAAAGAAGGAATTCAGAATAAATTGGATTTTTTATAAATAGGGTTAAGATTTCAGGGCTTACTTTTTTTTAAAGTCAGGTTTATTCAGGTATAATTTACATAAAATAGCATTCACTCAAATAAAGCTCAGTGAGCTTTGATAAGTACATATAGCCCCATGTAATCACTACAACAATCAAAATTTAGAACCTTTCAATCACTCCAAAAAAATCGCTATAGCGCTCTTGCCAGTCAGTCTCTTCTGCTCAACCCCTCAAAGAGCGCAGTTGTTAAAAATAGTTCAATTTGTAGTTACTCAAATTGTAGAATAAATATTTTCTATTTATAGAAACTTGGATTTGTTTTTATTTCATAGGACATTTTCTGTATTCGGTGTAAACAGTAATTGCACAGTCTTAGATCTGTAAGGTAAATTAATTAGTTCAATCCATTTATAGATGGGCGAATTAAGTTCAAGTGGCCAGAAGCGGAAATTAGAGCTTTCTCCTTCTAAATGGTTGTTGACATTCAAATTAAAACTTAATTCTTTATTCCTTACTCTATCTCCCTCATTGTTTTCAGGGGGCACAGTCTAATCTCTGCTTTTGTTGCCCCTCAGTTTTAGAAAATTCTTTTTTGCCCTAGAATCAATTCCATATTTCTAGCAATTGTTAGAGAAATCTAAGGTTTCAGTTCAAATACTTAAATTTCTTATCACTCAGTTGTATAATTGCCCCTCTAACACAAACGGAAGATGATCTACATAGTAAACTCGTAGTTTGTACCTTGCAAACATATCAAAACTTTCATAGATCTAATACATTTCTTTGAAGGGAAAAATCTCAGTATGGGACAGAAAAAAATGTGAATTCAGAAAGAAATATGAAATATGAAAAATTGTGAATGCTGAACATATTGGTACTTGTACCAGCTTGTGTTATTTTAGTGAGAAAAGTATTGTTGAACTCTAGTAAAAATACTTAATTTGTTCATACCAAACTACATAAAGCTGACATTGGTCCCATTGTATTGATCTTCTTGCCCTTTGGGAAATATGAGGCAAAAGCGGAAAATTTAGTGGATATAGCAAAAGGGCACATAAAAAGTCAAAATGATGGATAAACACTTCCTTCTCTGGTTTACTTTCTAGTCTGTTTCATCAGGCAAACAATGAAAAGAAGATAGGCAAAGTAGGTAACGAGGAAGTCCTGCCTATACTTTTTTTTTTAATTTTAGTATTTTAATACTTGAGTAGAAAAAAAATAACAGGTAGTTAACAGCCACATTAGAGGCTAATTACCATTTTAGGCTCTATAGAATCTCAGCCTTCAAGGCAGTGTGCATTGTTTCTCATTCCCTTTAAAACAAAATCCCACCAATAAACATGTGAGATGTTGGACATCATTAGTTATGAAGAAAGTGTAAATCAAAACCACAATTAGATACTACTTCACACCACACTAGATTGACTTCATTAAAAAGTCACATAGTAACAATGTTGGTGAAGATGTGGTGAAATTGGAATCCTCATAATTAGTGGGAATTAAAATGACACAGCTGCTTTGAAAGACAATTTGATAGCTCATCAAAAAGTTAAACAGTTACCACATAACCCAACAGTTCCACTCCTAGATATATTTATTTCTCCGAGAGAAATAAAAATATCCACACAGAAACTTAGGCATGAATATTTATGGCAGCATTATTGATATTAATAAGTTTGGGGAGGGAAACCCAAATATTCATCAGTTTGACAAATAATGTTCATTCAATGGAATATCATTAGGCCATTGAAGTACTGATACATGTCACATGTGTGAACCTTGAAAACATGCTAAGTGAAAGTAGTCACAAAAGACCACATACTATGATTCCATTTGTATAAAATCTCTCAAAAGAGGGCCTCCCCGGTGGCGCAGCGGTTGAGCACTGGGTTGCAAAGCTGCCAGCAGCTTCTGTAGTGCCGGTTTGATCCCCGGCTGCTCCCCGGCCACCGGAGGAGGGTCCCACATGACGCGCAGACCCTTCCTGCCGCCCGCTGCTCCCCTCAGCAGTGTACCTCGTTCCTTCTGCCTGCTCTGCTTCCCTCTCTGGCTCTGGTGAATTCTCTCACCCTCCCGCGCCTCTGACTGTAACCAGTGCTTGTATAAATAAATAAATAAATCTTAAAAAAAAAAAAAAAACAACTTTTTTAAAATCTCTCAAAAGGGAAAATCTAGAGATTAGTGCCTGATTAGGTCTGGTGGAGAGAGGGATAGGAAAGCTAAAAATAATAAAGGGTTTCTTTTTGAGGTTTGAGATTTAAAAAATATTTTGAAAATGTTTTCAAATTCATTCTGGTGATCACAGCACATGTGTAAATATACTGAAAACCACTGAATTAAACACTGCTATATGAGTAGTAAATTGCATGGTATGTGAATTTGTTTTATTAGTATATTGTATAACTATTCAACTATATCTTCCTTAAAGGAAATTAATTTGTAGGCATACCTCATTTTATTGCATTTCTCAAATATTGTACCTTTTACAAATTGAAGGCTTATAGAAACCTTGTGCTGAGCAAATTTATTTGGCACCATTTTTCTAATAGTTCTGTGATATTTAACTTTTTTTTAAGCAGTAAAGTATTTCTTCATTAAGTTTTGTACATTGTTGATTGGTAGGGTGTTGTGTTTTTTTTGTTTTGTTTTGTTTGGTAAACCATAATACTTTTGTACACTTAAGATTACAGTATAGTGTAAATGTAAATTTTATGTGTACTGAGAAACAACAAATTTATATGACTTGCATTATTGCTATATTCACTTTATTGCAGTAGTCTGGAACTGAACCTACAGTGTCTTCTAGGTATGCCTATACCTTCATTGTGTGTGATACACTGATACTTTCTTTTTAATGCTTGTCTTAATCTATTGATGATAGTGTCCCACAATTTGAAAAATGGTGCTCTTGAGTCTATACATTTCCCAGCAATAAGGTCCCAGAGCTTTTGTCAGAAACTTCCAAGGTATCACTCACCCAAAAGTACATTAAATAAGAGTATTATCTAGAGGTACTTTTACTATCTCAGGATGGTTTAGCAGTTCACCCTATATAAAGTTTAATGTATTATTTTATGATATATTAAATTAGGATACAAAGAGCTTGTAAAAATTTTTGTGATCTGATTCATCTTGATCTGGGAGTATAGTTAGATTAATAGTAATTGTGAATTTCAGAAAGTTTTAACAGTTTTAACCATCAAACACATACATTCACAAGTATTGGTTTCTGGTGTCAGATAATATGCTATAATAAATAAATGGTATTGTATTTTACTTATCACAGGGATTAGGTTCTTTAGGTCAACTGTAGAAAATAATATGTGGTATCACTACTTTAATTTTTTTGTTTACATTTAGGCATCTTATGAAATAGTTGTCTTGCTATGGTACATGGAAAATGTATGTTTAAACTCTGAAAGTCACACTTAGCATCTTCAGATGATCTCACTGTATTGCAATAATTGGGACTCATTGAGAGAACAGATGATTAAGTTATTGTTTCTGTTTATACCAGGACATTTGTTTACCAAATGAAATAAGTGGAGGACTTGAATATACTATTTCAATTATTTTTTTCCATTTTTTGAAAGTACATATAGTTTAATTTGTATCAGGTTCTCATTTGCATGACAGTTCCTGTAGATAGAAATAATTTACTGCTAGAATAACTGGGCTGTAATTGACTAATTCTGTATTGCCTGGGGATGTGGACTAATTTTACTCAAATAGAGATATTTTAGCCTCACACACAGATAAAAATTCTGGGTTTTGAAACAGATTAATTGAAAACATTCTTTGCAAAACAAAAGGACTATCAAAGTACTTTATTATTTTAAATAGTATTATTTTAAATAGTACTGGTAAATAGTACCAGTTAGATTATATACAATTTATTCAGGAGCATATTTTTCTGTCTTCCCATTCCATCTTGCTAATATTAATATTCTTAATTTCTTTTAGTAACATGCCAAAATTTATCCTGTCTAAAGTCTTACTTTTTAAAACTTAGAAATGGTATGCTCTATAGTAAACAATATTAGTGTCACTGGCATTAAATTCCCTGCTCAGATTTCATTATTTTCATGTAAATCTTTTGTTTCATTGAAATGTTTTGTGTGATTAACTTCTTTCAGCAAAATAATTGATTTTTAAGTATTTAGAGTCTTGAAGCAGATCTCTACAAGCATCACTTTCAACTTATCCTTATGATTCATTTATTTTCATAGTACTAGCACTTACATATTGGACTTGTATTGTTTTATTTTATTGAAAAGTCTATGAATGTAATCAAACATGAAGGTATTATATAGAGTTGGAGAGCTCATCCATAACTACTAGTCTACCATGATTATTTTCATTTTTGTATTTTTATTTTCATTTTTTTCAAAGACAAGCCTATTTTACTTCATTTTAATCATGTTTATTTCTGATATTACATGCTAGGGCATTATTTTGTAGTCTTAATTACTGTATCATTAATTACATAGTATTTCTTATTGCTACAGATGGCTTAAGCAAAATCAGACTAAACTATAGTGATGAATCAACTGAAGGTAGTAAAATGCTTGAAGATGAACTCATCGACTTCTCAGAAGATCATGATAACCAGGTGAAATCTTACAAATAGTCTATAATATTTTATCGAATTTAAAAGATTTTCTTTGGATTCCTATAGGCAATTTCTTCAGTAACTTATCACATGCCCTCAGGATTTGAGTCTTAAAACTCTAATTCCAGAGTTGCCGGGATAAATATGTTAGTTTTTCGGGGTTTTGTAGTTTGGTTATTTTTTTCTTTTGCTATGCAGGCTAAACTAATATTAATAAACTAGTAAATTAATACCCATCTTAGAGAATATTAATGTAAAATTAAATCTCCTATCTCAACCACAGTGATAACCCTTTACCATCCTCTTTTTTTCCTCTCTTAAAGCATTAATGGTCCATACTTAATCTTTGGTCTAAATTAACATTCAATTTTTAAGTATGCGGTGTATGGGCACAGCAAAATTACATTTTTTTCCCACTTTTTCAGTAATTCCATTTTTTCTGTCATGTAATTATATATATATATTTATACACATTTGAACATATGTCATGGCAAAACAGACAATACTTAGTCAAAACTAAAAATGGTTAGTTCTAATTTTCCTTAGTGTCTATTTGCTCTAATAAAATTTCACTAAGAATAAATTACATTTTTGAAAAACTTTATGACCAGTTAAAGAGGACTTTATATTATATTGAGAGAAAAACTTGTAAAAATCCTACAGCATACCATTTCTTTAATTCTCTGATCTTTCTTTAGTTAGGACAAACTGGGTTTATTGAGTAGTAAAGATAACTTTGTACTATACCATTGTTACAGTTTGGTTAATGTGATGAATGTGAAGGATGTGATGTCCCTTGATCTATAGTATGTGGCTATGACTTCTCTTCTACATATATAGACACATAGATGTATTAATATTCAAGGTTTGTAATGAGCACGTGTTTTATGCTCCATTGATCGTAGCAGCTATGCGAACTAATTAGTTGCAGTATTATTATTACTATTCCTACTGTTTATTTTTTTGGTAATAAGGTTGCCCTTTCTCAAAGAACAACAAAAAAATCTGTTTTATATTCAAGATATCTACAGAATAAGACACAATGCCATTATCTTTTAGGTGAAGTGAATATAGGATTTATTCAAGGAAACAGTTTCCAAATCTCTAAATATTTCTGATTTGGAAAAAAAATTCTGTAAAAGAATAGTAAATACAAGTCATTTATGTCCTTTTGTGAAGCAGTTATCCTAGCCAACAAACTTTTTTTAAATATACACTAATATCAAAGCAGTAGCATTTGATCGGAAAAGAATAATATATTTAGTTTTTAAACATTTATTTTAGGTTGAGTAGCTGTAACAATTTTTCATAAATCTGACAGGCAAGTTTTTTTAATTAAATGCTAAATGTGGCGTTAGATAATTATTACCAAATTACATGCCATATTTTCTAGTGTCTGATTATCTAAATAGAAAAATTTTTTGCAATATACTTATTAAAAGATTTTTATCTTCAATAGTGCTAATTTTTTTGATGATTATTTAAATTGTACATTTTAAATACTAACAGTAGATTCTCTTATAGGATGATAGCAGTGATGATGGTTTCCTTGCCGATGACAACTGCAATTCAGAAATAGGACAGTGGCATTTAAAGCCTAATATCTGTAAACAGTAAGCATTAATTGTGTATTTTGCAAACAACATAATTTTTATTTAAGTACTCATAGAATAAAATAACAACTGGAGATAGTTTTTAGTACTTAAGTCAGAGACACACAGGCTGTCAGGGTCAGTGAGGAAAGTTGGGTCTTTCCTAATACCCAGAGATCTAGAGAGAATGGGTAATCATTTTAAGTCATTCATCTACTCACTTTTTCATGCGTTTGTGTATATATACACACTTGTGTGCTTACAACCATAGAGAACCATTATTCCTTTTGGATGTGTAGTGATTTGAAACAGAAAATAACAAAGAACTGGGAATTGCAGTTTATACTAGTTCCACAGCTACTACATAAAAGCTGCCCGATGACTGAAGGCAGCCTTAAGATTCATGTGCCAAATGGGAATCCCAAATGACAGTGAATCTGTTTTGGTTCTCAAAAGTACATATTCTGAGGTTTTTCCCAGAGCTCCAAACAGGTGAAGTTGTATTACCTTATATCTAGAGTTCATCTCTTCACATTTTCATATAAAAAGTTGACTGAAACTCCATTAATAGCTTTTGAAGAGCAAATTTCATTTATAAAGTAAAATTTGAGACAGAGTAGTAAGAGATCTGCTCCAATTTCCATAAAATTTTAGCTAGGAAGAACCTAGATCTTAAATATTCCAGGACTTTCTCTTCTGTAGTAGACTTGCTCTTAGGTTTACAACAAAATTTTGAAAGTTCAGTGTTATTTATAGCGAGTATTCTAAAGTAGAATAGCATAAAAATCACTGGATCCTAAAATAATTATTTTATGTGATAATCACCTGTTTTGTTACCTTTAATAGGTTTTCATTAATACAGGATTATTTTTCTTCTACTTTTACATAGTCCCAATTTTGGTAGTTTGAAATATTGGGATTTAAATTGTCAGAATTACTTAAACTTTCTAACTAAACTTTGAAGTATTTGTAGAAACCAACTAAGGAACATCTTTGAAGTATATTCATAACTAAGGTTCAGTTAAACTAATATTTTATAATTTGGCATTTAATATAATCATGGATTTAAGTATTAGGGTGTATGTGACTATAAGTTTTATTTTTTTTCTAAGTTTCAGTAAGACATAAAGGGGGAAATTTAAAGATTTCAAATTTTATTGTTATGTACCTCTTTTATGCCTTTTTAACATTATAATATATTAACAGTTGATTATTTTTACTGTACAGACCTTGTATACTACTGATGGATTCACTCAGAGGCCCTTCTCGGTCAAATGTTGTAAAAATTCTAAGAGAGTAAGTACATAATTGCTCCTTGTACTTTGTATTCTGGTAGGGAGTGAAGGACTATGTATATATTCTTACTATATATGCATTATTGCAGGTATTTAGAAGTGGAATGGGAAGTAAAAAAAGGAAGCAAAAGAAGTTTTTCCAAAGATGTTATGAAAGGTTCTAATCCAAAAGTACCCCAGCAAAACAACTTCAGTGATTGTGGTGTATACGTATTGCAGTATGTAGAGAGCTTTTTTGAGGTGGGTTTCAGTTTGTTGGATCTCATATAATAAATTATAAAGTAGTATATTTGACCTCATATTAATTAATGTAAAAAAATATAATTTAAGACTATAATATATTTTAAGACTAACATTTCAAAAACTATTACAGGAAGCAAAAATTCCCAGATCAGAAAAGTTTTAAGGCATGGAAGACTTTATTAAATGCAAGGCTTATTGACATCATTTTTCATCACTAATCAACTCTTTATGTCCACTGACTCTTCCCATGATTTAGATTACCATTTTCACCCTCTTTTTTCCCCTCACAGAATTATTACTGACATACTTATATTCACTATCTTCATTCCTACAAATCCTACTTGCTTCTCAAATCTCTATTATCTGCATTCATCTCATCTTTCTTTTTTTTTAATTAGCTTTATTTTATAAGCATTCATTAATCAGGGCAGCATCCCATCTAGATATTGCAAGGGATTACACAAAATGGATGCTAATTATAGACAGGATGGGGTAAGGCATCTAGCAAAAAAAAAAAAAAATATTTCAGGTATAATCTTCCCTCGGGGGCAGGCAGGGGTCTTATGTTGATCTGGAAACTCTTTATTGATAGGTTTAGAATTACACTTTGGGAGGGGCTAAAACTGCAGTGAGATTAGGTATTAAGTCTGTATTGCCCCCACACCCCTTGAAGGATTCCATCTTGCACCTGTTTTGTTATTTTTATCAGTCCCCCCAACTCTTTTATCTCAGTATTTAAAAAAAAAAAGATTTATTTATGTATGCATATAAGAACTGGGGCATAAGCCAGAGGTGCAGGGGGTGAGAGGAATTCACCAGAGAGAGTGGGGAGCAGAACAGGCAGATCTACTGAAATACACTGCTGAGGGGAGCAGTGGGTGAGGCAGGAGAGGTCTGCTGTGCTGTGGAGCTCCCTGCTGGCCGGGGATCAAACTCATGCTGCAGTGGCTGGCGGTAGCTTGATAGCACTGTCTTTTACCCCTTCTTCCCCCTCCCCCCAACACACACACACACACACACACACACACACACTCACTCTCTCTCTCTCTCTCTCTCTCTTTCTCTGTCTCTCTCTCTCTTTCTTCTTGATCATACTCTCAGCCTGAGAGTTTTGATCAAAATTTAAGGTGTCAGCTACCTCGTCTCAGTTTTTGCTGATCTACTGTGCGGTGTTCATGGGTCATTTCGATCACAACTTCAGTTTTACATTCTTTAAGTCCATCTTTCTCACACTTTCTCTGATTAGGGAGATCCATCCTCATCGTTATATTGAAATTGTTCCTGGCCTTCCAACAACATGATTCTGTTGACCATTCCTTCCTTTTTTAAAAAAAAGATTTTATTTATTTATACAAGAGCTAGGGTACAGGCCAGAGGCGCAGGAGGGTGAGAGGATTCACCAGAGACAGAGCAGGGAGCAGAACAGGCAGAAAGACCAAAAGCACCGCTGAGGGGAGCAGTATGCCATGTAGGTATGTCCCTGGCTGGCCGGGAATCGAACCAGCGCTGCAGAGGCTGTGGACAGCTTCACAGTGCTGCACTCAACCTGCTGCACCACCGGGGAGGCCCTACCATTTCTTCCTTTTAATCCTCTTTTCCTTTGACTTCAAAGTTACAGTATCACATATACCTCTCAATATTCATTATAGTTGTTTTGACTCCCTCTTCATCCCACCATCCATTGTACCAATAAGTCCTGTGAAATATTTTACTTAATATCAGGTATATTCAGTTCTTGATCCTGCCATCACTTTTTAAGTCAAGTATACTAGTAGCATCATTGTTTCAAGCTATTGCCTTCTATTTTTCACAGTTGTTTTCCCAAAACCCCAATATAATCATGTTATTTGTTTTAAATCTTTTTAGTGGCTTCCTCTTGCTCATGGGTTAAAGACCAAAATTCTTTGATCACGTTTCTAGCACAATCTTACTTTTGTCCAAGCTTCTCATTTCCTACAATTCTTACTCTGGTATTCTATAGGTATATAGCTATATATAGGTATATATATAGGCACATATATGGGGGGGGTGTGTGTGTGTGTAGGTCACTCAATTTCTCCAATTGCTCTTTCTAGACCCGCTACATATTTTTTTTACCTGGATTTCTTCACTGTTACTTCTGTCATTCCTTGTTTGACTAAATTCTACTCACTCTTCAGTTCTTCACTTAAACATTAGTTCTTTGCTTAAATCCTCAGATATATATTCTCATAGGACTTTTTGTGTATCCTAATACTTATCATGTTTGTTGTTTTAACTCAGTTATCTAACTAAAACCAGGGTCAGCAAATCTCTTTTTAAAAAAAAAAAAAGATTATTTATGCATAGAAGAACTGAGTGTAGGCCCGAGGTGCGAGGAAAGTAAGAAGATTCGCCAGAGACAGAGCTAGGGAACAGAACAGTCAGATCTGCTGAAATACACTGCTGAGGTGGGCAGCAGGTGAGACAGGAGAGGTCTGCTGTGCCGTGTGGGTTAGCTCCCTCTGTGCTGCTGTGACTGGTGATAGATAGCTTGCTAGCACTGTCACTAACCCCTGAGCCACCAGAAAGGCCCCCTTAGCAAATCTTTTTTAATAAAGGACTAGAGAGTAAATATTTTAGTTTTTTACAGCCATATGATCTTGATTCCTACTCTTAGTTTACTGTTGTGGTATGAAAGCATCCACAGAAAACAGGTAATAAATAGAATTTGACAGACTGTCCGTAGTTTGTTGATCTCTGGAATAGACTGTGAAATGTGCAGGAAGAAAACTATCTTAAATCTCCATTGCCTAATACCATGTGTGGTATGTGATGAGTAAATACATACTAAATGAGTTATTGATTTTTCATTTTTAACTCTGGAATGCCTTTCTGATTGAAAGTAAAGTATTTATTATAATTTTCTAATTCCATTCTTTTTTATTTTCAGAATCCAATTCTCAATTTTGAACTACCTATGAATTTGGCAAATTGGTTTCCTCCCCCAAGAATGAGAACAAAAAGAGAAGAAATCCGAAACATAATTCTTAAGCTGCAGGAAGAACAGAGCAAAGAGAAAAAAAAGAATAAGGACACTTACTCAACAGAAACATCTTTAGGTGAAGGAGCAGAACAATATGTCAACAATATCTCAGATTGACCATTTCTGATGCTTGTCAGTATTGCTTTCAGAAACTGAGTAACTTTCAACTTTGGATATAGACAGTAAAGAACTGAAGTGCTCACTACTCAGAGTGATTTGGAAATGTTAATGCTTGTATAAATGTCATATAATTAATTTTCAATGGAGTATGTATTAAGTAAAAGTGTAAATATGTTAATGAGGCCAATTTTTCCAACATTTATAATTATTTTTTTCACTTGTTAGGAAGCTTTTGTTATGTATTTTCTGTTAATAGTACCTAAAATTGAAACTTCAAAACACAAAATAAATAAAAAGAAAATATTTATAGGAGGAAATGATTAATTTGATATTCTTTAGTGAACTTATATTAAATTCCATTTGGGTGTGTTGTGTTTCATGGGAGCATTTGAATATGATCATTTTTTAATCTTTTGCATTTGTTCTAAAATCTGAAAATGAAAATAAGATTAAATCTAAGACATTTTGAACAAGAAAGATATCTTCATGTGCTTACACAACAAGAAAAAAATAGCTTAATTTATACATTCCTTTGTGTTCAGAAACCCCCAACACAATAAATATTTATAATTTACGCAAATATTTAAGAAGCAGTAATAAGAGCAACTCAAAGAAAAATAACCTTGAATTACATTACTAAATAATTATTCATACATTATTGGCCAGTACCTTTCTGGAGACATCACTCAGATTTGCACTTTGATAAGTGCAGCTTGAATTTCAAATAGCCCATGTCACCTTTCTATATTGTTGCTTAAAGTATGTTACAATCTGTTTGATACAGTTAATTGCTAAACATTCATACATAGTCTGTATGAATGCAGAATTTTAAATAGGAAATTTGTTATTTTATTTTCTCATTGCTTTTTATACTTGTTGTCTTGATAGTTTTAGAATATTTGTGCTTGATTTTTCAATGTAAATTATTTTTTACATGTGAAAGTACCATCTGAAATCAGTTGCATAAAGCAGAAAAAATCATTTAATTCCCTTTAAAAATACAAAAATGTGATGATTTTGATATCAGATGTACAACTTACGTAGGTAAGAACTACTCACTATTTTCCAAATGAAATATTATATGCATTTCTTTCAAATTAACTTTGAGGCTTGAAATATATATTTTAAAAGTAATTTTTTGTTCAATAATGGATTTTCAAATGCACATATAGCAAAGGTCACTGAGAATAAAAGGAAAAACATTTTTATCATTAGCAGTTACCTTTAAACTGTCCATTTCTGGCACTGTAACCAAAGTTAGGTGACTTTCTTCAGTTAATAATAAAGTTTGTTAGCATGTTTGGAGTAGACCAGTGATATGGTTAACAACAGTCAAAATCTGTTGACACACACTTACTAAGGGAAATATAAAATGTAAACTTAGCAACATCACTATTAGTATTAATTATAGATCTGTTACTTTGAATTATCTTAACATTTTTATTTCAAGTTACATAATCTTTTATAAAGAATATTTTAGTGCTGTTAGCCCATATGAAAAACAGGGATTTTGTTATTTACTGAACATGGAAAAGTGGTTTTGGGTCTTTTAATTAAATTAGGACAATAAATAGAAATGTTTTCTTTAAAAAAAAAAAAAAAAAAAAACCCTGATAGCAATAAGCAAAACTGACATACTGAATTTTTTTTAATGTACCGTATTTTGTCAGAGTGAAAATGAAAATACTGAAAAAAAACTACTCTAAAATGCTTATCTGTTTTTGTTTTAATTTCTAATGGTTATATTTTGTGCTTTTAATTGTTGGTAAGTTAAAAATGTAACTTGTTCTTTGAGCTAACTCAAGTCAATCATTTTAACATTTAAAGTATAGATAGGTATCTGTCAGCTTACTAGAGGTGTCCAGCTACTTGACACTATTTCACCCATCCCATGTAAAATTCTGTTTTTCAAAGTTACTCTAATAACTTGAAATATATATTGAAATCTTTGGAGACTGCCAGGTTGATCTCCAAAATTAGACTTCAAAATGCAACTTCTTGATAACTGCATACTCTGATATGTCTGTATGTAAAGTGAGCATTAACCTTTTAAAATGTGCTGTTAGTATTTAGAAGTTTTGAAACAGAATTTTAAAATTTAGAGGTTTGTTACTAGACACTGAAACTGCATAACAAGTATCTGGTGTCTTAACTAATTAGATAGATCTGTTGTATTTGTTTTCTTGTTGGATAGAATGACAGTTAATCATTTTTAGAAGAGTTTTAGATTACTAGCCATAAAATTTGTATGTGTCTAAGCTCCTGATAGTTTAGGAGAAAGGTGGCATTTAGTATTTCCTCTTTGATGTTGTGAAGACAGCAGAAAAATTAACAGCTTTAAGTTCAGATAAATTTAGATTACTTGAAAGGATAAAATAATTATCTAAATTCTCGTTTTAAGTCACCAAAATGAATTCAATATTTTTTCTTTTAAAAACTAATCTCTGACAACTGTAAGATGTAATATAAAAAGAAATAACATTTAATTTCCCCAGAACTTAATTATATTTAAAGTGTTGTGACAATTCACTGAACAAGAATGATAAAACATTTTAATATATATGACCAAGAGTTGGTGGGATAAAGCTATTGGAATATAAGGATAGAAAGAATAACAGAACCTCTAAGAGATGAGCTGGTAATGTAGTGCTGTAGGTCTAGAAAATATAACAAGGTTGCTTATTAGATCACTGAGGATAAAAGGAAAGAGCAGGTGATTGTAGGGGCATACTACAGATTTTCTAGCCAAATGAGTATAAATGGGTAGTTTATTAGTAAGACAACAAAACTCATAGAGGCAAGAATAGACTGAATACAAAAATGTAATTAAATTATACTGAAATACTCCAGGATTTTCTGTTCTTTTACCATTTTCCTACTCACAGGGATGAAAGGAGTTAGCAAAACTCTTTGAAACTTAGTAACACAGGAAGAGCTGGCTGATCAAGGGAAAGAAATGTGTTCATTGGGGAAAAGCAGTCCTATCGTTTTCATTCTGATAACCAGATCAAGGAGTAATGGTTGAATACCCAAATTATTCAGGAAACCATAGTACAGGGTACTCAGAAAAAAAAAATAGCATAAACCTATGGTCTGAAACACTCAAAAAGAAAATTAAAATCAAAAGCTTTTGCTGTCTTTATAGCAAATAAATTATCCTGCTTGCAAATGATTATGTTAAGTAATATATTATCCAAAGGAGGACTTTTCTCTAGAAATGTGCTTCACAATTACCTTGGAAGGTTTTCAGAATATATTTACCTAGGCTTTCAACCCCGTTGGTGCCATGTATATTCAGATTATTTTTTAAGTAATACGGAAAAACCACCCACTCAAAGATCTCAATGTATCTCTTATCACAGTTTTCAAAGTTGCTGGCCGTAAAGGTAATAAGGCTTGCATCTTATCTCAAATGCTGTAAAATACCAATTTCCCACCCCCAAATTCTCATTAAGAGCATAATAGTTTATGAAATTGCTATTATTAAGCCTTGAGGAATTATAGAACATCATTAAGGTGCTGAGAAACCAGAGATGGCAAATGTCTTATTTTTCAAAAAGAACAAAGTAGATTTCTGTAAAATATAAAGCATGAACTCAATTAGGATTCTAACGTAGTAAATAGATGGTTTATGAACTCATAAAACAATGGTTACCAGGAGTTATGGGGACCAGTACAATCAAGGTGGTTAGGTATTTTTCCTTATTGATTAGTCAATCATTTACATCACTATATAATTTGGGGACTGTGTCTTCACCCCACCTTATGTGCATATGCTTCACTCATCCTCCATCAGAGCTCCTGAGCTAATTCCTTATCCTCTTCCTCTAGCCCATCCCCTACCTGCCACTGTCTCTGGTAACTAGTATACTTTTTCAGAGTCTAAGAATTATTTTTGCTGTGCTTTGCTAGGTTATTTTTTTGTTTTTTAGGTTTTATAGGATTAAAATGGGCTAGTCAATCTATAGAATGCAGCCAGACTAGCAATTCTCAGTATGTTACATAGTTAATTTTGAGGAATATTCATAAGTTACATGGTCAAATAAGTTTGGAAGACAAACCAAGTTAAGCAGATTTCTTGGATATTTTAATATTTAATATTCAGTGTCCAGGATGATAAAACAAGGAGAAAATACAGACACTAGCAAGAACAGCCTATTAGATACAAAATTTGGCCACATCCTTCCCTTTTTGTCCTTGACTGATTCTAAACTTACAAATACTACTGATCAGAAGACAAGAGTAAACTACTAGAGGTATTTGTGAACTGAACCTCAAGAGAGAATGCTTTTGAAAATTCTGAGGGTTTTTTTTTTACATTTAATTTTACTAAGAGATGGATATGTAACTTGAAGTGACAAATGTCTTAGGGAAATGAAGTTTCACAAGTATTTTCCTATAGCCACTCCAATGAAAAAGTTACAAATCTAATTCTTGTACACTAGTAGATTATTCTAGAAAATAAAAGATTTGGTGATACTAACTTTTGCAAGGTCATCAAATCCCTCTAAACTCATACACAAATAGAAAATGTGTAAAAATATGAAAGTAATTTGAAAGATGATCTGAAGACTTTTACTTCAGTTTATATCTGAATCACTTCACTGCTAGCTTACACGTGCAACTTCTCCCATCATCTACCTTAGAATTAAGCTGCAATAGACAAACTATATTTAGAAATATTTTTTATCCTATGAAGGAATTGTGTAAAATTGCATTCATAAAGTATCAAGTATTTTAATATTTTCAATTTTTTTAATATCTCAACTAAAAAGTTGCTTAAACCTGTTATAAGCATAATCATCTTTAGCTTTATATATGTTGACAGCACAGGCTTTGACCCCAAACAAATAAGATGAAAACAAATTGATCCTTAAATATTGAATAAATATTATGTGTACCTACTTTGTACTAGGTGTTGGAGATTTAAAACAGGGAGCCAAAAAGATACCATGCTCTTTGATAGGATTTCCTTATTGTGTAATGAGAATGACATCTATTAATCAGCTTCACAAATTAATAATTTCAAATAAGTGTTAAGTCATGCTATGGCATAAGCAGATGATCTGAACAAGAAAACTGCACAATTTCATGATGGCCAAAGCTTAAGACCTGCAGGAATGGAAAGACACATAATCATGTACTTAGTTGGGACAGCATAAGACTAAAAACATTAATTCTGAATATTATAGAATTATAATCCAATTTTATACTAATACTAGTAGTGCTTATAGTGTTGTTTTAGATTAAATTTTCTCAAAGCTTACATATAAAAAGGAAAAATGTCTGAAAGGAGCCAGGAAATGAGGTATGTATGATGTATCTCTTTTATGAAAAGTATGTATAGATAATATATATGTGTGACAAAGCCACTGTAAACCAATCAATATGGAATTTGGGGAGGAATACAGAAAGAAAATGGAGTTAAAGGAAAACAGGCTGTGGGCCTCCCTCATGGTGCAGAGGTTAAAGTCTCAGTGCTATCAAGCTATTGCCAGCCACTGCAGCATGAGTTCGATCCCTGGCCAGCGAGCTAACCCACATGACGCAGCAGTCCTCTCCTGTCTTACCCGCTGCTCCCCTCAGCAGTATAGTTCAGTAGATCTGCCTGTTCTGCTCCCTACTCTGTCTCTGGTGAATCCTCTCACGGCCCCCACACCTCTGGCCTACACCCCAGTTCTTGTATGCATAAATAAGTTTTTTTAAAAATTAAAAAACCAGACTGTGACAAGACTGAAGATACCACATGTGAAAGAGACACCAACAATACACAAAGTTTAGTATAAATTGCTGCTTGTTATGAACATATTATAGTAACAGTTCTTCAGTTGTTTTTATGCTTAAATCATTACAGACTTGCTATAAATAGAATAATCACAGGACTCCTAGGGAGAAATTATTTTCCAGACACAGGATTGGTCATGATTTCCTCAAGTTGTTGAGTAACCTAAAAAGCCCAGGGCAAGACTAGCTTCATGCACAGGAGATCCATCCTTTCAGTAATAGGCAATGGCTAACAGACTTTAAATTTCTTTCCAAACTTTTTTTTTTTAGATTATTTATGCATACAAGAACTGGGGGTATAGGCCAGAGATGCGGGAGGTGAGAGGACTCACCAGAAGCAAAGTGGGATGCAGAACAGACAGATCTACTGAAATACACTGCTGAGGGGAGTAGTGGGCAAGACAGGAGAGGTCTGCTGAGCCATGTGTGTAGTGTTAGCTTCCTGGTCTGGGATCAAACTCATGCTTCAGTGACTGGTAACAGCCTGGCAATACTGAGACTTAAACACTTGGCACCACCAAGGAGGCCCCCCAATTCCTATACTTTCTATAGAGATACATTGCAATAATTTCTGCTCTTTTTTTTCTTAAAAAATACTTCTTAAAACTCACTACATGGATATTCATCATTTGAAAAATGCTAAGGTAAAAGATTTGAAATACATGAGTAAAATTTTATCTAAAGACAACTTGGATATATTCATATAGCCCTATTGCATATATTATAAAAACGTTAAAAAAATTGATAGTAGGGTTAAACTGTATCATACTGCTTTGAAGATAATTTTGAACATTGGAAATTTGGGGGCTATATCTAGTGAGGCAGACTATATTCAAACTGTCTTATAAGGGGCCTCCCTGGTGGCACAAGAGATTAAATCTTAGTACTATGAAGCTATCACCAGCCACTGCAGCATGAGTTCGATTCCCTGCCAGGGAGCTGACCTACGTGGCACAGCAGACCTCTCCTGTCTTGCCTGCTGCTCCCCTCAGCAATGTACTTCAGTAGATCTGCCTGTTCTGCTCCCCACTCTGTCTCTGGTGAATCCTCTCACCCCCTGCACCTCTGGCCTGCACCCCGGCTCTTGTATGTATAAACAAATAAATCTTTAAAAAAAAAAAAGACAAGAACTGCCCTTTTGGGGAAAAAAACTGTCTTATAAATAGCACTATCAAATTGGCATTATCAATGCATTAATTTACAAATATTTGCTTTAAAATACTGAAAAGCGGGCCTCCCCCCGTGGCGCAGCGGTTGAGCGCTGGGTTGCGAAGCTGCCTGCAGCCTCCTCGGTGCAGGTTCGATCCCCAGCTGCTCCCCGGCCACTGGAGGAGGGTCCCACATGGCGCGCAGACCTCTCCTGCCGCCCGCTGCTCCCCTCAGCAGTGTACTTCGGTCCTTCTGGCTGCTCTGCTCCCCGCTCTGGCTCTGGTGAATTCTCTCACCCTCCTGTGCTTCTGACTGTACCCAGTTCATGTATAAACAAAAAAACAAACAAACAAAAACAAATAAAATAAAATAAAATAGAAATGCCTCTATAAAAAAATACTGAAAAGCAAAATTATTTTTTTATTGTATCCAGAAATGACTTAAGATATTTTTATGAAATTGCTTGAGTTAACTAACTTAGATTGGTTATCTTTGAATTATTAATAAATACACAAATATAGGGCCTCCCCGGTGGCACAGCGGTTGAGCACTGGGTTGCGAGGCTGCCCGCGGCCTTTGCAGCGCCAGTTCGATCCCCGTCTACTCCCTGGCCACCGGAGGAGGGTCCCACATGGCGCGCAGACCTCCTCTGCCGCCCGCTGCTCCCCTCAGCAGTGTATTTTGTCAGTCTGCCTGTTCTGCTCCCTGCTCTGGCTCTGGTGAATTTTCTCACCCTCCTGTGCTTCTGACTGTGCCCAGTGCTTGTATAAATAAATAAAAATAAATCTTTAAAAGAAATATATATATATGCACAAATATAATATTTAATTTCAGGAACAAACATTTCTTTGAAAAGACAATTTTCTCAGAGCATTAAAAGATTTTTCTTTTTAAAAAAATGATTTTTCTATTCAAGAATAAGTCATTTATCTTCATCTGACTCTTATAAAGATGACTAAAACTTTAGTGAAAATGTCTCAACTAGTTATTTTTCCTTTTGTAATATAAACTTCTATTTGAAGCACCACTTACTTATAAAAAAAGTGCATAAATCATTATTGAATGTATGAACTAAATGAACCCACTCATGTTACCATCACTTAGATAAAAATTAGATTACCAGCACTTCATAAGCCCTCTATGTGCCTCTTCATAAGATACCAATCCTGTTTAGCAAGTCATTTTTTTTTTTTTTAAAGATTTATTTATTTATCTGTACAAGCACTGGGTACAGTCAGAAGCTCGGGAGGTTGAGAGAATTCACCAGAGCCAGAGCGGGGAACAGAACAGGCAGACTGACGAAACACACTGCTAAGGGGAGCAGTGGGCGGCAGGAGAGGTCTGCGCGCCATGTGGAACCCTCAACGGCGTCCGGGGATCGAACCAGCGCTGCAGAGGCCGCAGGCAGCCTGGCAGCCCAGTGCTCAACCGCTGCGCCAACAGGGGAGGCCCTAGCAAGTCATTTTTAATAATGAATAAATGTGATAAGATTTAAATTATTTTTCAGCAAACATTCATTACCTATAATACTGTTCTTCCTGCTCCATTGATGCTGGATTTGGTACCTGACTTTCTTTGACCAACAGAATGTGGGGAGAAGTTAGTTTGTCAATGCTAAGCCAGGACAATTTTAAAAGACAAGGCATGTTTCTGACCTCTGACATGAGAACAAATCCCAGGTAGCCACTGGGCCTTTTTCCTGAATACAGAATGAGACGCGTAGAACAGCCCTGAAATTACCAGCAGCCTGAACTTGAGTTGCCTCAGGTGACCTATATATATACTTGCCAGGGGGAAAAAAATGAATGCTTTTTGTTATGTGCTATTAAAATTTTGTTGGCTACACAGCAAAGGCTAACTAATACAATAATCATTCAGTAAATCTCATCAAAGCCTAAGTGAATGAACTCAGGATATTACTCTGTGAATGCATTTATTTAATGCTTTGTTCACTTCAAACTTATGTTTATCATTAACTATAAGATAATATTTAACTCTGACATGTTTAAATAGACACTTCCTGGTCAGTGATTACTTGATACTTCCTTGATATATTTCAAGACACTACTATTTTTAAGGCAAGGAAACCACCCTATCTTTTAATTTACTTAACAAATACTTTTTTCACAAGTGTGTTGTGTATCAATGATTTGTTTAAATAATATGCCTGACACCAGGTCTTTTCCTGTTTTTATAATAAATACATAGTATTTTTTGGCATTACATAGTGTCAACTTTGAAATTTTCACTCATAACCTTGAAAGAAGTTACAATTTACTTTCATTTTTATATCTTTTTGTAACATGGCAACACCACAGAAAGTTTAACAAACTGTCTTATAAGGGGCCTCCCTGGTGGCACAAGGGGTTAAATATCAGCACTATGAAACTGAATGGTGACTGTTGAAAATAAAAATTCTTGTGAAAATTCATTTTTGAGAAAAATGAGGTAAAATATATAAATAAATCTTTATAAATATTGACTCACCTATAGAACAGCAATTTAAATCTAAATTACAAGTTCTATGGACATAGCCTCTTCTCTTCTATACAAAATTCTGAAATGCTCTAAATATATAAACTTTTTTAAAAAAGATTTATTAATTTATGCAAACAAGAACTGGGGTGTAGGCCAGAGGTGCAGGGGGTTAGGGGACTCACCAGAGAGAGAGGAGAGCAGAACAGGCAGATCTACTGAAACACACTGCTGAGGGGAGCAGCAGGCAAAGCAGGAGAGGTCTGCTATCATGTGGGTTGCTGCCTGGCAGGCCTGGGATCGAACTGGTGAACTGGTGCTGCAGTGGCTGGCAACAGCTTGATAGCGCTGTCTTTAACCTCTGCGCCACCAAGGAAGCCCCTAAAGTTCATTTAGTTCAATTTCATTCCACAAATGTTTACTAAGTTCATTCCTTTTATGACCCAGCAGGTTCTCGAGTCCAAAGACAAGTAATGTTTTAGTGAGCTCACAGGCATATACTTAAAAAGTTCAATATAATAGGAAGTATGCTAGCATGGAGATCTGCATAGGATATTTCTTACACATTAAATTTAATATGGAAGTTGAATCACATTTACATTAATGCCTAAATAAAGATCAAGCAGTCACTGAAAATGATTAGTTTTAACTTGTAACCAGTTTTGAATTAATTTATAAAAACATAACTTTGCAGATTTTAAACAATTAAATTTTTGGTGCATTTTCTGGACTATTTATGTAGGCTCTAGAGACCTTTTTTGAATTGTGTCACTGAATTCTTTTTTTTTTTTTTAAGATTTATTTATTTATTTATACAAGCACTGGGTAGTCAGAAGCGTGGGAGGGTGAGAGAATTCACCAGAGACAGAGTGGGGAACAGAACAGGAAGACTGACGAAATACACTGCTGAGGGGAGCAGTGGGTGAGACAGGAGAGGTCTGCCATGACATATGGGACCCTCGCCGGCCGGCCGGGATCAAACCAGCACGGCAGAGGCTGCGGACAGCCTCACAGCGCACCGCTAAACCACCTGCGCCACCAGAGGAGGCCTTCCTTTCTCAAAATTTAATTTAAGCCTGCTTTTCTATTTTCTCAGAGTTCCTTTAAGCTTTACTTTTGATTTTTAAAGTTAAGCAATATCTACAAATTCAATTGTAATCATTTATTCATAGTCTGCAACAAAAATATTCAACTGCTTATCTCAATGTATTCCTGGAAGTAGTAGAGTAGTAACAAGAATACTGCTTTAAGACAAGAGATATCTTTTTACAAGTTACATGTTTTGTATAAATTCTTTTTTTTTTTAAGATTTATTTTATTTTATTTTATTTTTTTTTTTTTAAAGATTTATTTATTTGTTTGTTTGTTTGTTTATACAAGCACTGGGTACAGTCAGAAGCACAGGAGGGTGAGAGAATTCACCAGAGCCAGAGCAGGGAGCAGAGCAGGCAGACTGACCAAGTACACTGCTGAGGGGAGCAGCGGGCGGCAGGAGAGGTCTGCGCACCATGTGGGACCCTCCTCCAGTGGCCGGGGAGCAGCCAGGGATCGAACCGGCGCTGCAGAGGCTGCAGGCAGCTTTGCAACCCAGCGCTCAATCGCTGCGCCACCGGGGAGGCCCTAAGATTTATTTTATCTATACAAGAACTGGGGTACAGGTCAGAGGTGCAGGAGGGTGAGAGGACTCACACGACTCACCACAGACAGAGCAGGGAACAGAACAGGTAGACAGACAGAAAGCACTGCTGAGGGGAATAGCAGGCACAAAAGGAGAGGTCTGCTGCACCATGTGGGAATCTCCCTGGCTGGCCGGGAATCAAACCCGTGTTGCAAAGGCTGCAGACAGCTTCACAGCGCTGTGCTCAACCCTCTGTGCCACGGGGGAGGTCCCATAAGTCTGTCATTTTAGAAACCTGTTTACTTCCTTTAACTTATATGCCCATAAATTCCTGATGTTTAACATTTCTGCAAACTTGCTAATAATTGAGTCAATCAAAACTTTTAGAAGTTATATATAATGTTGTAAAGATTTTATTTATTTATTAAATAAACTAATTCCTCACTTTTGTGATGTGATGACAGATCTTCTTTTATTGATTAGGGTTCTTAGTTGAAGGAAACAGAAGCAAACTGGTTAATTTATCTAGAAAAAGAATATACTGGAAGAATATCACGTAGTTTTCAGAATCACTAGGGATGGTGGAAAGGTAGGTGCCTAAAAATGTGCAGGGCCATCCATTTAGGATGTCTCACTGGCTGTCTCATGACCAGACCCTGGTTGCCATAACTATCCACATGACTATGAATTCTCTGTCTCTCTCTCTTCCTCTCCCCATACCTCCTTCCCTCTCTTACTCTCTGCATCTTTGCAACACTTTGCCCAGATTCCAAATTTCTGGTGACAAAATCCAACATAACTTATCTGAGAAGAACTTTTGCCAAACTCAGTTTCCAAAGTGTGAGGTAGCCTTGCTCCCATCAAAACTCAAAATTAAAGGCTCTCTGAAAATAGGAAAATATAATACCTCATAGAGCTATAAAGATTTAATGGGATAATATATGCAAAGTGTTTATATATTAGCAAAGTGCTAACATATAATAAGCATTCAATAAATATCTGCAATTTTTTTTATTTAGAAGGCAGGCAATAAGCTAATCCCTGGATTTTAAAAAGGGGAAACTTGCTTGTTAAAAGGCTCAATATTTTTAAGAACTCTTACAAGATAAACAAATTTTAAAGCATAATTATAGTCACTTAATCAGTGCTACAATAATACTATGAAATGGGAGCTCTGGAAAGTAGGGAAAAGAAAAAACTAACTCTGCTAGAGTCAGAATAGAGAAAATAATCATCAGACTGAGTTGAAATTGAGAGGAGCAAGGTCTTCCTGGTGATGCAAGAGGTTAAGTCTCAGCACTATGAAGCTACCAGCAGCCATTGCAGCACTAGTTCAATCCCCAGTCGGGGAGCTAACCCACAAGGTGCAGCAGATCTCTTCTGTCTTGCCTGCTGCTCCCCTCAGCAGTGTATTTCAGTAGATTTGCCTGTTCTGCTCCCCACTCTCTGGTGAATCCTCTCACTGCACCTCCCCCTCCACCTCTGGCCTATACCCCACTTCTTGTATGCATAAATAAAATAAATCTTTAAAAAAATAGAAAGAAATTGAGAGGACCACTAGCAAATGGGCTGGTATGTTTGTATTTCTTTGTTTTGGGTAAGTTCAAGGTTGTGAAGGCTGTGTTCCATACAAATGAGTTTTAATTGACCTGAAAGTGTGCAGGATTTAGTAAAGGGGGTGATAACAGTCAGATTTGGGAGGAGACGTAACTTTTCTAGGAGCGGTCAGGAAATGGACTAGAATGAGTTTAGCCATGTTAGAGTTCAGATAAAGGGGAGTATTAAGTATTAAGGGAAGATGGAGAGTAAGACATTAACTTAGAAATAATTTGTCATAGAATGAACTGAATTCAGTCACTCCAAAATAAGGGTAAGGATGGGAAGGCATACTGGGTGACTTAAAAATCACAACTTTATGAGACCTGGGTATATAGTCAAGGGAATCATTTCAGGCAGTTGGCAGGGGAAAGAGAATGAGTTTCTATGCAGTGTTCAACCACCCTACATTAGGATTTTGCAACACTGATGCAGTTGAAGCTGCTAAAAGTGGATAGAGAGAGAGAGAAAGGGGGAGAGAGAGAGAGACTCTGTGTGTGTGTGTGTGTGTGTGTGTGTGTGTGTGTGTGTGAGAGAGAGAGAGAGAGAGAGAGAGAGAGAGTCAGTGGGTTAACAATGGGGGACAAAGGAGAGAGAAAAAAAATTACAAGTCATGAATTAAACTGTATTGCGTTGTGTTGGTCTGTCAAATCTTTTCATCTTAAATCCAAAATGAAGTCGTAACTGAATTTCAGAAATCATCCTCTCCTCCTTTTTCTTTTCAAACTTATCTTGAAATCTTGTTTTACATATTTAAGATTTGCTTCCTGACAATCTGCAATTAAATTTCTGAGATTGCTGTAAATTATTTCTCCCTCTTTCTTTGTACTGCACTCTTCATGCTAAAATATTTTATGTGAAACATCTGAATATCTGAAACTTGTCTCATCAGAATCTTGTAAATTACTTGTTTCCTAATTTCTAGCTGAACAATGTTGCGGGAAAGAGTAATAGTCTTCTGTAAGTATTCTAATCTTTTTTTCAACTAAGTTGACATTTACTTTACAGTCAACTGCCATTTCACTTTCTTAAGAAAGTTTCCTTTCGTCGTAAAGGCAATGTACACTGTCCTCATGTAATTCCATTTTCGCATAGCTACTTCATATTTATTTTTCATCTATGACTCAGAAATACGGAGCTTATAAAAACAGTAAAATTTAAAAGACAGAGAAGACCAGGGCTCTAATAAGTAAATGGGGCGACGGCAGTGGCAGTGTGGATGCTGGGGCCAAAGCAAAGCAAAATTTCCATCTCAGACCCTCCGCTCGCAAAAGCAGAGGAGCCAGTTTGTTGCGCAGAAAGGTTACCCCTCCAGGCCAGCCCAGCCCGAGCCCCCGGGCCTGCAGCCTCGCTCCCGCGCGCCCCCCTGAGCGCCCCCGGGTCTGCGCTTCAAGCGTCCGGGAAAAACTCGCTCCTTGGCCTGATTCTCGCTGCTGCCCGACGACTGAGCCCGGCGAGGACCGGCGTCGCCAGCGCTGGAACAATACCCTCTGCGGGGAGAACGTCCCGCAGGGGAGGAGCAGGGACCGTCCCAGGCCGGCGGCGGCCCCTCCCCGCACCCCGACGCGCCCCCCGCAGCCGGAGACGGGGCGCCACCCGCCGGGCACCCGGAGGGGCGGGGCGGCCCCGGACGCAGAGGGCCCCCTCCCGAAGCGCGCCCCCGCGCGCCCGCGCGCCCGGCCGACCCGCCCCGGCCCGCGGCGCCCCCGCCCCCTCGGGCGCTCCGTAGCCGTGACGTGCGCGGCGGGGCCGCGGACTCGGCGGGGCGCGGGCCGGCGGGCGGAGACCGACCCGGGATCTGTCCGAGCAGGAAGCGAGTGGAGCCCGGTCGCCGCCACCGCCCCGTCTCTGCGCGCCGCCGCGTCACCGCCCGCCCCCCCCCGACGCTCACCCCTCCCTCCAGCCTCACCTGCGACAGGTAGCCTCGCCGCCGCGCACCTGCCTTCGCCTCGCCCCGGTGAGTGTCCCGGAGCCCCCTCTGCGGGGCGTCAGCGCCCGGCCCTCGCTTCCCCCGGCCGGGCTCTGCTTCGGGGCCTCCCCCCGCGCCGTCCCGGGGCCGCAGGCTGGTTTCACCTTCCGAGGACGCGGGTGGATGCGGCAGGTGATGGGTGGGCCCGGGCGGCCGCGGCTCTCGGTAGCGCCAGGGCTAGTTCTCATTTCCACCGGACAATGAGTGTCTCTTTTCATCGGTTTATCATCACCAAGGTACCTTTGTGCGTCTTTCCTGGCTGCCAGGTAGAAGCAGAGCACGCAGGTATTCAACCCTGATTTGGACGCTCCGCGATAGTTTTATTTTTCTCGTTCGTAAACAGGTTTAAACTCATTGCTGGGATAGTGCAGTTTGTTCTGGGATCTGTGGATCAGCTGCTACCACTAATAGTTGAACCATGATTGGGCGATCTAAAGCTGTCGTGGTTTTTTGGTGATCCTGTACTTTGGGTATGTTAACTTTTGTGTCTGTTACTGAACAAAACCCTTTTTACATTTGTGAATTTTCAGAAATTCTTTAAAACGGCTAAAATGCTCAAACTTTCGGATTTCAAGTAGGAAATAATTTGATAGGGCTATTTACATACATTTTCAGGAAATATGTTACATTTTATCAGGCATAAAGTATGCAGAGGTGTGTTTCAATTTAAACTACATTTATTAGTGGGGAACTAGAAACAGTGACCTAACTTAATAGAGTGTTGTACATGCTAAATAAGTTTCAGTTGCTGTTATGCTCTGATGATGCAGATGCAGTATATCTAAATATAGTTAGAGGTTTAGAGTTTTGAAAATTAGATTTAGCTGAAACTTTTAATACATAAAATGTGAACTTGATCTTGGGTTGGTAGTGGTCATGGTACAAAGGTTGGCAACAAAATGGCATTTCTGTACAAATTAACTAAACTTGATAGATGTCTTGGGTTGTGGTTATCCAATTGGAAATTGTTTAAAGAAAAAATTACCTCGGTGTCTTTTATCATTAATCTTAGAAACACCACAAATTGGGCTATAGCTAGACCTTGAAACTATGAAACCATTTAAAGTAACTTACTGACTTTTAAACATCCACCTCATTTTGAGTATTTTCCGTTGGGAAGGAGTTACATGCACAGTGATAAACAAGTCCTTTTAGTCTTTTGCAAATTTGCTCGTTACTTTTGTGAATTGTGACACATGCTAATTATTGTTCTTCCAGCTTTGTTTTCAAAATCTGATTTTTAAAAGGCAGTAAGTGATGAATGACTTAAAGAAAAAATGATCATGATTAAAAATTCTCAATATGTACTAAATAAAACTACACAATATACATATTTTTCATTAGTATGTAGAAACATGAACAACAGATGCATAATGAGCGATTGTAACATTTAATGTATATTAATGCTGGGTATTACGAGATCATAAATCCTAATCGTTGGTGGAAATGGAATTTTTCCTTTGTTTATATTTATGTGATCAAGTTTTAAAATAACATTGGCCAGGAAATCTGAGAGAGGCTGAAGGCTCTTTTCTCATCCTGTTGTGACTTTGCCTGGAGACTGTGGTGTATCATGTAACCATTGTTTAGATAACTGGTCTGTCTCTGGGTTCTAACATACAGCTTTGTTCAGAAAAGTTTAAAAATTTTGGCTATGTGAAGTTTGAATCTATATAAGCATCCCAAGCATTGAAAAAATTAGCCATATTTCACTGTTGATAATTGAAACTCTATTTTTTGATATGTAAAATGTCAGGTTTAAAAAGATTTGTAAGCCTTGTGACTTTTTCATTTCTTTATATTAAAACATTTTAAGTAAAAAAGAAACTACTACAACTTTAATAAATCTCATGCAGTTTAACTGTGATCCCCATAATCGGCTATAGCATGTCTTTTCCTATTTATGATGCATCTGCCATAATCAGAACACTAACTAAGGAACTTGGGCAGAAAAATAATTTTCAAAGTTGATGGTCTTTTCCTTTTACATATGGGGAAATTTTGGCTCAGAGAGCTAAATACTGCTCAAAGTCATGTAAGCCCACAGGGATGAAGTCTTGATTCACACCCTTGTTTTCTGAGCTTAAAATCCCTATCCTTCCCATCAGACCAAGTTGCCTTGATCTCAGTTCATTTGGTATACTATTCAAAAACTGCAGAAGGTGGTAGAGTGTTAAAGAATGTAACTCGAGGTTTGAAGAAGGCACAAAGTAGTAAGGTTGAGATAGGTCACGGTTGTGGTTCTGGAATTATTTTTTAATTCAATGTGGCTTTTTCATTCCTAAGTGTATCTAACCTTTAAGAGTCATATGATTTGCCTTATTATTTTTGGTGTCAATTCCAGAGGCTATACATATTATACACTTTTTATTTTGATGGATTTATAGGAACTGGAATTAGGTTAAAATGTAACACTGTTTTTCATGGTGGCTAAAATGAATAGTCTAATGTTCCAGGTTAGAAACTATAAAGTTTTCGCCAAATGATAGGGGCCTGAGATCCACTGTTGCTCCTAAATTCAGTGGCTGTCCTTTGAATATTACATTGTTAACTTTGTAATCTTGGGGGGAGGGGAAGACTATTCAGATTATGATGAATTGTCATCTGTACTTTTAGAACAATTTTTGTCTTAATGATCTGTATTTATTTAGGAATATCCCTTCAGCAATAATAAAGGGCAAAAATGAGCATGCAAAGGCAATCTTTTGTAACAATGTAGGAGTTGTTTGAGGAGTACAATGTTGGGACAATAAAGAGAAAAATGGTAGGATAACTGACTTGGGTGGCTACTGTTACAAGGTGTTTTATTATTTAGTTTGAAGTATTAGGAATTTTGCATTCCAAGGATATCTATATTCAACTGTAAATACAAAGCCGTCATCCAAGGGCTTAATATAAATTATTAAGGGATGATCTGTAACACATCTGCTTGTGTGTAGATAATGAAACTAAGTAAAGTTAAATAAGTAAAGTTAAATAAGCTTAATTCTGTTTTTGAGGTATTATGTAATGTTCAGAGGAGCCAGAATGTTTTGAATTTAAAACAATTATGCTTTTACTTGCCAAATTTCAGTGGATCATTAATAATTTTAAAAGGAAACTTTTAGATTATTTATGGCTTTCAAAAATAAACCTTATTTTCTTACTGAGTAGCGTAAGGATCACATAAATGGTTTGAGAAATGATCAAAGCCCCCCAGAAGTTCTCCCTGTGTGTACTAAAGCATAGGAAGTAAAACTAGAAGAGCAAATCTGGCATCATTAGAAATCTTGCAAGGTTTAAAGAGAAGGGAAGCCCTTTTCATGCAGAAGTCATTGCTCCAGTGAAACCAGCAGACGGAAGCACATTCCTTTGGTGATACTCATGTAGGTGAATATTCATGGCCGTGCTGAATAATGTGTACAAAGGAAGGTGGTGCTCCTGGCAAAACTACAGACATTTTTTGTGTATGTCACTTAACTTGTTATTTTATTTGAACTTGTTATTTTTATTTGCTCAGCCTTTACAGGGTGAAGTATTGCAGTGGCACAATTTTAAAACTTCTGTGATATGTGGTTATTTTTAATTTACTGAGGGCCTACTGTGTCTGAAATATGACTGTGTATGGGAACTAGTTCTTCTTCCCTGTTCTGATAGAACTTTGGATTTAGGAAATAGAAACAGTGGTAGAGACATAAAAATGAAGATAAATCGAAACAGCCATTTAAAATCTGAAGATGTTTATGTCAAAAGTTGACACCTTATGTTTGTAAGACATATTATTGTTTTAGAAATCATTTTATGTACATTTGGTTCTTAACTTGATGAAACAGATGTAGTAAATTTATTCCTATTCTGCAGGTGAGAAAATGGAGACCAAAAAAAAAAGAAACTTACTCAAAGTTACCTGTGTGACTGTTTAGTTGCATAGGTGAGAATCTATTTCCATAGTACATTCTCTCCACCTTTCTGTCTCCTAGATGTTAGTTAAGGTTAGCCTCTTAGCAGTGTCTTATTTCATTTTATGACTAATTTCTGGTACAGGAAAATTCTGAAAAGTCAGGGCCACTAACTGTGATGATTGTTAAATAGGTACATGTTTTTGTAGAAGATAAGAAATGATGTCTTATCATGGAACTGTGTTAATCTTTTCAGTAGATTAATGAAGCTGAGTTTTGTCATTAACTTTTCTAGTTAGAGTGTTTTTAAAAAATACTTATTTTTACTTATTTATGCATACAAGAACTGGGCTGCAGGCTAGAGGTGCAGGGGGTGAGAGGATTCACCGAAGACAGAGTGGGGAGCAGAAGAGGCAGATCTTCTGAAATATGAAACAGGAGAGGTCTGTTGCACCATGTGGATTAGTTCCCTGACCAGGGGTTGAACTCAGGCCGCATTGGTGATAACATGATAGTGCTGAGACTTAACCTCTGTGCCACCAGGGAAGTATTAATTACTGTGTTTTTATTTATTCATTTAAAAGTTTTTTTTAAAAAAGATTTATTTATGCATACAAGAGCTGGGGTATAGGCCAGAGATGGAGGCGGGGGGAGTGATAGTATTCACCAGAGACAGAGTGGGGAGCAGAACAGGCAGACTGACCAAAGTACACTGCTAAGGGGAGCAGCGGGTGAGTCAGGAGAGGTCTGCTGCACCATGTGGGTTGCTCCCTGGCTGGCCAGGGATTGAACTCCTGTTGCAGAGGCCCCAGATTGCTTCAAAGTGTGGTGCTTAACCCCTTGCACCACCAGGGAGGGCCCCATTACTGTGTTTTTAAAGCAAAGTCAATACAATTAGTTAAAAGAAAAATCTGCTGAGGTATTTTGAAAATAACTTTTATTATTATTACATTGATATTGATCTAATGATTGTGTCCATTTTTTACACTCTAATGAGCTGAGGTGTGTCTGCAGTGGTACCCTTATGCCTTCCTTTATAGTCATCTAACAAATATTTGAGTGTCTGTCTTGTACCTGGCACTTTTCTAAGTGCCAACAATGCAGTGATAAATTAAGTCCTGAACTGAGTGACATTTTATTGTTGTTTTGCATTAGGTTAATTATAGACTCATCATACTAGGATGTAATCAACAGAGCTGACGCTAAAATTGGGACATAGACAGTCTTCAAAGTGATGCCAATTTAAGGACTACTAAGAGACTCATTTACTCTAAAATCTACTTCTGGCCTTCAGTCTGATGAGTTTCAGCACTGTTACCAGGCTACTTCTGATAATATGAGTACATTCCATCTTTTATCAGTCATTGACTGAGAGGAAGTAAATGGGATCTAGGATTCATGTTGGATTTTGTAAGAGCAGTGGTAATTGGCCAAGTATGATTTTAATAGCAGCTATTGTTTATTGAGCTCTTGCTGTGTGTCAGATACTATGTCAAACAGCTGCTTTATGAACATTAGCTCGGTGAATGATTGTCACTTTAGTGCAGTTGGTGTTATGGCCCTTATTAGAAACTGAGGCATATAAATGTTAAATTTGCTCAAGTTCATAGCCAGTATTTGTGGAGATAGAATTGGATTCCTTATACTACTTAGCAGTAGGTATTCATGTGGAAAGAGTGCTGATACACATACAGATTTGTGATCATCTACCAGTACTAGATGTCCCATCATGTAGTTGGAAGGCCTTGGTAAGTGAGTGTTGGGTAGGAAAAGTCAAAAGAGCTTGTTGGGTGAGTGGTAGGGCTGGGTGGAGAGAGGGGCCAGGAGGATATTTGAGGGTATTGTTTACCTAAATGCTTGACCCTCAGGCTTAATCCTTTTTGTGACAGCCCTGAGACTTCATTGCATTTATGTGCAAGTGATTGATCAGCTCTGGATAGACCGCAGACCTAAGATGATCCTCATTACCTTGCTTAGGTTACTGAGTTTGACTTCTGTTTTTTGATCTGTAAATTGGAAGCCACAATTATTACCTGCCTGATGTAGTTCTTGTGAGGACTGAGTTCGATAATAATACACGTAAAGTACATTTCATACTCCCTGGCTTAGAGTGAACATTATTACTGTCACAATGTTTTTGTTTTTGTTTTTGCCAGGTTTAATGTGGAATGTTCATTTAAAAGAACAAAAAAGCAATGCATTTCAAGATTTGAGCTCAATCTTGAAGTAGGCCATTTCTAAGTAGTTCTGAAATTGAGGTGTGCATCGGAATTATCTGGGGAATTACTAAAAATACAAGTCAGGGAAGTGTGGGTGGGGCCTGGGCATTAGTATTTTAAAATGCTTCTCGAATTTGCTTGCATACCAGAATTTGAGAACAGCTGTCTTAAACCTTTTTTACAGCCTCTGCTTAGGGAGGACTTCAACAATAACAACAAAAATTGCTTGGATTAACCAGGCAGTGTGTGGTACAAGGAAGTAAAATATCAGTAACCAGAACCCCTTCATTGATTTTTTTTCTTTTATGCTTTCTTGGGGCATATAGCATTTATCTCGAGAGGACAATGTAGTGTTAAATTTCACATCTAAATTTAATTGTAGTGAATGTTTCAGCTTATTAACCTGCTTTATTTGCAAGTAAGTTAGTAATATTTCATTTTTAAACATTCATACAAATAGCGGTAATATAAAAATAAATGCTTGTATAGATCTTAAGACCCTTTTAAACTTATTTAATTGGATTTCTTTATGTAATGTATTGTTTTTGAATAATGACTTGGTATTAGCCTCACCAGGCTAAAGTCCCTGCAGGAAAGAGATTTCATCCTTAATGGTGCAAATGAAGAGACTGCAGAGGTTTGGAAACAAACAAGGGGTGGTGAAGCACTCAGGGAATAGCAACAGTGAGAAGCCCTTAATTCTCTAGAGTACCAAAACAGAGAACTGGTATTATGAAGAAGGGCCCCTGGGAACTGTAGCTTTGAGGCTGCCAGGGATGGAGGGGAAGTTCCCTGACCTCGGTTTGTCTTTTGGTCTCAACCAGTGACTTGAGTTGTTAGAACCCAGATGAAGATCCTCGGTGATTATCTGTGAAGGTTCACTCTTCCAAGGCAGGAGCAGAACAGAGAAGGGGTGGGGATTCAGTGGACCAAGTAGAGAACAACAAGGGCATTGCTTAAAACCTGTGGGAATGTGTAGCATTTCCTTGGTGCATTTTAAATAACTTTCAGCATTGTGATATATCTGCAGAATGATTGACAGTGCTTTTCTTACACATACTTTTAAAAAGTTTATTCACTTAATTCAGCAATTATTTTAGGAACTTTCGATGATTCATATAATCTAACAAGAGACATATTTTAGGTCTGTTAGCAGTCTTGATGTAAAATAAATGTCTTTCATTAAGAAAAACTTTTAATGACTAAGTTTTTAAAACTTTGTTAAAATTCTTTTCCTCCCCTGGTGGCGCAGGCGGTTGAGCACAATGCTGTGAAGCTGTCCGCAGCCTCTGAGTGCAGGTTTGATCCCGGCCCAGCCTGCGAGGGTCCCACATGGTGCGGCAGACCTCTCCTGTTGCGCCCGCTGCTCCCCTCAGCAGTGTATTTCATCAGTCTGCCTGTTCTGTTCCCCGCTCTGTCTCTGGTGAATCCTCTCACCCTCCCGCGAATCTGGCCTATACCCCGGTTCTTGTATAGGTAAATAAATAAATCTTAAAAAAAAATTCTTTGCTTTATGGGATTTATTGTTCCAGTTCCAAAGTTCTCCTCTTGGGAACCAAAACAACAGGACACGTTCTTGGTGTGTAATAGTTAATAGAAATAAGACTATTGGGGCTCCCCGGTGGCGCAGCGGTTGTGCGCTGGGTTGAGAAGCTGCCCGCAGCCTCTGCAGCGCTGGTTTGATCCCCGGCTGCTCCCCGGCCACCAGAGGAGGGTCCCACATGGCGTGCAGACCTCTCCTGCTGCCCGCTGCTCCCCTCACCAGTGTACTTTGGTCCTTCTGCCTGCTCTGCTCTTCCCTCTGGCTCTGGTGAATTCTCTCACCTTCCCGTGCTTCTGACTGTACCCAGTGCTTGTATAAATAAATAAAAATAAATCTTTAAAAAAAAAGAAATAAGACTATTATGAAATAATTCTTTCTCCCCAAATATTTTTAAAGACTCATTAAGTTTCTGTATAAATTGGTTGCAATCTGTTATAGTTCAGCTGTATAAATCAGTTGCTATTGTTGTAGTTCAGCTGTTGTCTGCTTATGCCAATTTTGTTGAATTATCTGAGTTAAGGTTGAAGTCTAAATCCATGCCCTGGATGGATATGAAAACTCTAATGTGAAAATAATTATCCACACTTATGTACATAGTAGCACAATTGCTAAGTAATGGAACCAACACAAATGCCTTCAGCAGGTGAATGATAGAGAAACTGTGATGCACAAACTCAGTGATTACACACAGCTATGAAATAAGGTGAAACAGTGGCATTTGGGACAAAATGGATGAACCTCGAGGTGATTTTGTTGAGTAAAATCAGTCAAAAAGTAAAAGACACATATTAGGTGCTTTCTCTAATCTGGGGAATATAAATATCCAAAAAATATTTATGTGCAAAGAACAGAAGGAATAAAACTTGATCTTGGCAAAAAGAAGATAATGGTTACCAGAGGGAACAGGAGAAAGGGTGGAAGGAATGGGAAATGGAGACTGATGGGTGGTTTGTTAGAGGGGGAAAAAAAATCCATGCTGATGTATTTTGGGTAGCTTTCTGAGGATTACTAAAGAAAACTTTTTCCTTAAAGAGATGCTATAATGATCTTTAGTATATAGGCAATATTTCTTCCCAAACAATTATGGTTTATAGTTTACTTCTTTTGAGGGTTCCAAGGAAAAAAAGAACTAGAGTCCCTGATTTGAGGATTGAGTTATTCCAGAGAGAACTTTTCTCCTGTTCCTTGTTATTTTTTTTCTAAAATTAGATAAAGCAGCTGTGTTTTGGTTTGAGGGCATGATTTGCTTTCTGTTATCCTTTTGGCATTTGGGGAAAAAGCTAAGTGTATGCATATGTATGTGTTTTGAAGAGACATGTATCATTTTCTCTGCTTTTCCTGTTCATCATTGTTAACTTGAAGATGAGAAGAGTAACATCATTTATGAATCTGTTACTCCTGTGTTTGAGGTTTCAAGAAAAGCTATGGCTTGAGTTGCCATTGAGATGATGGAGAGAACAGATGAGTGTGAAATGTATTCAGTGACTAATTGTGAATTATGGAGGGGAGGAGCGAGAAAGAAGGGAATTGAATGAATTTGAATTATATGACCAGCGTCCTCCCTGGTGCTCAAGAGGCTAAGAGGCAACTTATGAAGCTATCTGCAGCCACTGTAGCACGAGTTCAATCCCTGGCCAGGGAGCTACCCACATGGTGCAGCAGACCTCTCCTGACTTGCCCGCTGCTCCCCTCAGCAGTGTATTTCAGTTGATCTGCCTGTTCTGTTCCCTGCCCTGTTTCTGGTGAATGCTCTTAACCCCCACACCTCTGCCCTGTACCCCAGTTGTTGTATGCATAAACAAATAAATCTTTGAAAAAATGAGTTATATGACCAGATTTCAATTTAGATGTTTAAGAAACCAGAGAAAAATTATATCAGAATTTTGTATTTTATTAAGATGTAGTCTCCTGATATATTTACTCTTTTGAGCAGCATAAATTAGGAATTTATTTATTTTTTAAAGATTATTTATGCATACAAGAAATGGGGTACAGGCCAGAGGTGTGGGAGGTGAGAGGATCCACCAGTGACAGAGTGGGGAGCAGAACCGGAAGACTGAAATACACTGCTGAGGGAGCAGCAGACGAGACAGGAGAGGTTTGCTGTGCCATGTGGGTTGCTCCCTGGCTGACTGGGAATTGAATTCATGCTGCAAGGGCTGTGGATAGCTTCACAGTGCTGTGCTTAATCCCTTGCGCCACCAGGGAGACCCAATTTAGGAATTTATAAGTTGGTTGTTTAACTGGTGATTTTTAATGAGTTACTAGCAAAACCACAAAGAGCCTGATGGCAGCATACAGAAATGTTAGTGTGGCAGAAAGTGGGCCATTATTTATTGAAGATATGCTTCTGGAACTGGTCCAGAATCTCATGGACTTTGGATTTGTTTTCTAGGATCGTATTGTTTGGCATAGAGCATTTACATAGATTAGTATTTTCAGAACATATAGACAGATAAATAGGTTAGTGCCTTTTTTTTTTTTTTTTTAAAGATTTATTTATTTATACATACAAGAACTGGGGTATAGGCCAGAGGTGCTGGAGGCGGGGTGAGAAGATTCCCCAGAGACTTAGAGTGGGGAACAGAACAGGCAGATCGACTGAAATACACTGCTGAGGGGAGCAGCAGGCGAGTCAGAAGAGGTCTGCTGGGCCATGTGGGTAGCTCCCTGGTCAGGGTTTGAACTTGTGCTGCAGTGGCTGTGGATGCAAGTTTCTGAAAGGACTCTGTCTCTGTTGAATCCTTCCACCCACCGCACCTCTGGCCTACACCCCAGTTCTATGCAAAAATAATTAAAAAAAGAATAAAGATCTAAACGAAGCCACTGTGTCTATTAATTAGAAGGTTACATCATAATCTTCGTTGTGTGTTTGGAGACAGAACACAGTTCAATGAATCTGGGTTCACAGTCTCAATAGCATGGTATTATGTGTAGGGAATATATATATTTTACGCAGGGCTGCATCAGAATTTGTTTTCCAAACTATAGTTTGTCTCTGGTGAATCCGCTTACCCTCCTGCACATCTGGCCTGTACCTCAGTTCTTGTATAACTAAATAAATCTTAAAAAAAAAAAGGATTACATCTCAAATCCTTGCTCAATAAGAATCCCTTATTAGTCCTTCATTAACACATGTTAGAGTCCTAACTTTTATTGTGGGATTTGACACCCTTTGTGTCCTAATCTAATCTCTTGACTCACTTTTTACCTCAGTTCTCATTGCACCTCTGATTGTACTAGGTTCATCGCCCTTTGCCCTGTTCCCTAAATATGCCCCCTTTCTATCATCTCCTTACTCATGTTCAAACAGGCCCTTTGTCTAGAATATACTTTCCTTTAGTCGTCTTAACTCATCTTTCAGGACTTGCTTGAATTAGATCTTTCCAATTTGGAATCACACCCGTATTACAATATTTATTGTAGATTATGTAATACATGTCTTCCATTCTCCCCCACTCTTATGAGATTGTAAACGACTAGAGTGTGTGAACTACTTGAAAAAAGGTTTGGTAAGGTTTTATGTAGATTAGCAGATCTTAGGTTATCAGGACACATTTATACTAAAACATTATTGAGGACTACTAGTTATGTCCTACTTAATAGATAAAATTAGGGTTATCTGAATAAAATTAACATCCATCCCCATACATACAGAGTTAAAATATTTTTTCTTGTCATGGAACTTCCTTGATCATTATTTTTTTAAATATTTATTTATGCATAAAAGAACTGGGGTACAGGCCAGAAGCATGGAGGGTGAGAGGATTCACCAGAGGCAGAGGGGGGAACAGAACAGGCAGACTGTCTGAAATATACTGCTGAGGGGAGCAGTGGGTGAGTCAGGAGAGGTCTGCTTCGCCATGTGGGTCACCTCCCCAGCTGGGGTTTGAACTCGTGCTGCAGTGACTGCGGATTGCTTCACAGTGCTGCATCTTAACCCCTTGTGCCACCAGAGAGACCCACTTCCTTGATTATTTTAAATAAATTTCAGATATTCTGTAATTTCATCATCTGTAAATATTTTAGTTTGTAGGAGAGAGTGTTTCTTAAAATTTGAAACTATGATATAGTCAGAATTTAATATCTAAAAGAAATTTGAATTAACTTCTCAGAAGTCTTTTCTAACTTGATCACTGTTTTGACCCTGTGATCTTCCTTATTTTGTCCTGTTTCTCTTTCCATCACTCTCAACTTCTTGAAAGAGGAAAACACTATTAGCTGTTTTTCTTTTTTCTCTATTTACTCTTACTGCAGTATCATTTCTCTCTTAAAACTATGCTGAAATGTTCTAACATTACTTCTGTCCTTGCTATTTTCAAATTCATTGGTTTATTTTCAGTTACCGCCCTCTTTTGAACCATTTGATGATGTGGAGGCTTTTGCTCCTGTGGCATAGTACACTCTCCCAAGTTACTTTTTAACTTTCTTTGTACTTTTTCTCATTGTTCCTCATTTTTCTAGAGGATAAGATTCCTGACTTTAGTTTCATTCTCTTTTACTGTTAAATTAGTAAATCTCTATTCTTTAAATGTTTTTTCCCTTTCAACATAATTATTTTGTGAGCCCATTTATAGCTCATTTACTGTCCTGACATTAAATTAGTAGACAGTATAATCTACAAAGGGTCTGTGTGCACATACATGTATATATAGGTATATGTAAGATTAAAAATTAATATTGTGACCTAACAAAAGGAAATAATTGTTCAGTCATAAATATTATAGTAATTAGCTTAAGCATACAATAGAAATATGTTATATAGGATTTAATATTCATATTATAAACATAATTTTAAATAAAAAATTATCTTATATGTTAATATTTTTTTTTGTTATATGAAGACTTACTTTAGAAGGCTGAATAAAGTAATCAGATGCTTGTATCAGTTTGGCGTATACTTCCAGATAATTGTTATGGCTGTTATAGCTTTATTTTCTTCAGTTGAGTGTTGTATGATTGTCTTCATTGGCTTTTAAATTCTGAATAAAAAATACAAAGAATTAATGAAATAATAAAACATTTGATTTGTAATTATGTAAATTAGAGACTTTAATAATTATGAGTAGTATACAGTTTTTTCCCTAAATAGCATGATTCACAGATTCTATTCTGTTAAATGGATGGCATTTCTTTGCATTTTTTTAATAAATATCACTACAGAAATTAAAACAAATTGTTCATTCTGTTCAAAAATAAGGATTTTAAATGTATTTACTACAATGAGATACCATCTCACACCAGTGAGAATGGCACATATTAAAAATACTAGCAACAACAAATGTTGGCGAGGTTGTGGAGAAAAGGAACTCTCCTGCACTGCTGGTGGGAGTGCAAACTGGTCCAGCCACTATGGAGAGCTGTGTGGAGATTTCTTGAACTACTAAACATAGAGCTTCCATATGATCCAGCAATTCCACTCCTAGATATTACCCAAATGACACAGAAACAGTAATTCCAAAGGGCACCTGCACCTCTATGTTTATAGCAGCACTGTTTACAATAGCTAAGCTATGGAAGCAACCCAAATGCCCAGAAATAGATGACTGGATCAAGAAGATGTGGTACATATACACAATGGAGTATTACTCAGCAATCAAAAAAGATAAACACATGCAGTTTGCAGCAACATGGATGGAGCTAGAAGGGATCATGCTCAGCAAAATAAGTCAGAAAAAAAAAGAAAAATACCAGATGTTCTCACTCATAGCAGGAATTTAGAAAATAAGAGACCAGGGAAAAGACTAATCAATACAAAGTAATAATTAAAATCAACAAGCAGCTATAAACCAGAGACACACTATGGGGGGGGCAAGGGGGAGGGAGGGGCGGGGAAAGGAAGGACTAGAGTCAAAATAAGGGGGGGGGGTGCAATTGTATGGTGAATATAACCAAAATGAAAATGCATACATTGTGCAAAGATAAAAAAAGATGTAAGAATTATATAAAATAAAATATTTAAACAATAAAATAAATTAAAATAAATGTATTTACTTGATTTTTCAGAAGATTTTAAAATAAATTCTAAAATGACTATAAGTTTGTCTTTATGTTTTTGATAGTTAAGAACAGATTATGTGATTTTCATAACTGTAACATAGAATCTGTAATAATTGAAATAATACTGTTGTTACAAACAACTGTGCTGTAGTTGTAGTGTTAAGTGGTGAGAATGAAAGTCTTAGCAATTTGAAATTTCAAGCTGTCTGCACAAGAAAAATACTGTAAACCATTGAATTTGCCCATTTAATATAAAATTATGAATAGCCATCTAATTATAATAAGTAGTAAGTAAAAATTGGAATGTGTGCCTTAATATTAAGCTTCACAACTGAATAACTGTACAGAAGTTAGGGTTCAGAATAAGAGCCATATAAATTGGAGGAAATTTTGTGTAACTGGATTTGATTAAATTGTAGGAAAGGAAACTAATGAGGTGTTTCAGACATGTTTTTGAATATAGAAGATAGTGACCATATATCAATCAACATATTAAATGAAAACAGAGAGACTTGATCTTCAGTGGCCTTCTGAGAGAGTTAGATCAATTTGTTCATTTATTTATTTAAAACCACTTGCCTGCTTACTATGTAGAGGCAGTGTGCCAAGTTCTAGAGATGCATTTTTGATCAATACAGACATGATCCAGTGATCATTAAGCTTATGCTGTAGAAGTGAGATAGACATGATTGCACTTCAGAAGAGATGTGCTGTGGGTTCTATGAGAACATGTGATGGGGAAGGATGTAAGAAAGAACAGTGTAAGGTGATGGTGAAACATCAGAACTAACTAATCATTTCCCTTTTTAATACCTCCCCACAAAGTTAACTCATCATTGGTTCATTGTGAACAATCCATATACTTGGAGTGAGTAAGAATTTTTGATTTTTCTACCATGTAGAAAAATCGGTAGTATTTTGGTGGCTATTTTAGTAGTATTTTTGTGTCTATGTGTGCCTATTATTCTTTACAAAAATGAAATTGAAGTAGATTGTCCCTCTCCCTTTATTGGAAGTTCTTAAAATTAAGTGCATTTTCATCTTTGTAAGATGACTGGGAAATTTCATTTTTTGTACCTAGAATTTATGATTCTTGGGTTCTCTTATTTTTGCTACTATATAAAGACAATAACTGGTGAATGAGTTAGATAAACTGATGTCCATTTATAGTCCAAAGTAAATACGTTTTTTTCCTTCTTTTAAAAGATTTATTTATTTTACGCATGCAAGAACTGGGGTACAGGCCAGAGGTGTGGGGGGTGAGAGGATTCACCAGAGTCACAATGGGGAACAGAACAGGCAGATTGACAGAAATACACTGCTGAGGGCAACAGTGGGCGAGTCAGGAGAGGTCTGTTTGCGAGGTCTGCTGTGCCTTTTGGGTTACTTCCCTGGCCCAGGATGGAACTCATGCTGCAGTGGCTTTGGGTAGCTTCATAGTGCTGCATCTTAACCCCTCCACTACCAGGAAGGACCTGTAAATATGTTTTTATGAGGTGCTGTATATAACAGGAAATATAAATGTTTTTAAAAAATTTTACGTAAGAATGGTTATGAATTATATTTCTTTTGAAGGCATATTATTTAAAAACAAGGTAGTTCAATATTTTTATAAAAGATGGAATTTATGAATTTATATAACTATAACCCTATGTATATTTAAGGAATTTGTAGATTTCCCTCTTTTATTCTAATTGTTTAAGTAGACTTATCTTTTAGTTTTGACTTGTTCTTTTTTATGTATTTCTGTATCTTTCTACCATTACATTGCTAATATTTTTTTACATTCCATTGGATTTTTTTTTGCCACTGTTAAAGAATGAACATAATGTAGTGTTTTATATGACTGTTGAGATCTTTAAATATTGAAATATGCTGAAGCAATGGGAGTACTTTTGCTTTTCAAGTGACAGCTGTCTTCTACCTTTAAAAAATGACCTTTTTTTCACTTGAAAACACTTTATTGAACATTTGGATGTTGCTTCCAGTCTTCTAAGTTTAAGAATAAAAAAAGGCATTTAAATAACAACGAATCTATACTGGTCATTTTTCTTTATGTAGAGAAATATGAAAGAATTGTGCATTAATGTTTAAAAGCAAGGTAGTTCACTGCCAAAACTTTACCTCAAGAGCACAACAAATTCTAAGCACAATAAGATCATAATACTACTTCAGTATTCTTGGAATGGTGAGTGTCTAGCCTGTCTATGGCTTAGAATCTGTTTCCATGCTTGTTTCCTGAGCTGCTTCTACCTCTGAGAGTTTTTCATCATTAAAAAATGACTTTTAATAATACAACTTTATGGTGTATTTTTCAGAGATTTTCCTTAACGAGGAAAATCAAGGAAAGTTTTCCTAGTACCTTTTAATCAAACTCTTCACCCATCCTGCACACCTCATCCCTGTTCCAGACCCATACTTTTGTGTGTGTGTGACTTTATTTTATTGTAATGTATGCAAGACTATTCTTGATATTATCATTCATGCATTGTAAAGAAGGTGCTGTTGTTGCAGTACTTAGTTATGTCCCAATAGACCGCTGTGTTCTCTTCTGTAAATATGATTCTCCTAGGACTTGGAATTTGCAGTTGCTTGGTTGCCAGTAGCAAGGTTAAAGTCTGCATAGTAACTGCGTTGAGCTAGTTCTTTATATGGCTATTAGTAGGTGTGGAATATTGTGTGCAGGTTACCTCTGGGTTGGGAATACATGCAGAAGGTACTGCTACCTTGGCTCCTGGCATGGTGGGCAGGGCTGGCCCTTGTCTCTGGATACTTAGAATGAGACATGTTGGCAACTGTCCAGATTGGAAATATACCTTCTCAGATTCCAGGTCTAACTTGGCCCGTCTGAGGGCAGTGTATGGGGATAGCAGCACCCTGGGTGGACACCTGCCTTTGCCAAAGATCATTCTGCTGTCTTGAGAGCTGTGCTGCTTATCTGTTGACAGTCTGGGAGCAAATTGCCAAATACAGGTCAGGAAGTGTATATGACCTGTAAAAGGATCCTCTCCTTTTCCAATTAGGCTATTCAGGCTTGAGCTTTATTCATTTGTTACTTGTTTAATATTATTGGTTAGCAATTTTGATATCTAGTCAGAGTTTATTAATACATTTGAGGGAATATGACTTTTACCAGAAATTCATAATGCCACCCTTCAAAAGGAATGAAAGTGGATTTTTAACAGACTTGACAAATGTATTTCTAGTAACAGTAATCAATAACATTTACGAGGTAGTTTAAATTCTCTTATGCAGAACACATTGGTATTCTTGTTTACTTGGAATGTATAGCTATTACTGCTTTAAGATTTCATTCTGTTCATATTTTAATACTTGATTCAAAATGGATATCCTTTGTCCTGGTTCTTTTCCTTCACTGCCCACACTCCCTCAGTCCCCATGTTTGTGATACTTTGCCGGTACTTTAAGTGTTGTTGTACAATACAGTTTACCTTTCTCCTTCAGTAGGTTGTAAACACTGATTTTATTCTTGTGTCTTCAGGGCCTAATACTTGGCCCTGTTATAACAGATGCTCAATAAATGTCATTCAGTGAATAATTTTGTTGTAAATTTAAGCTATGAATATATTGTTTACTCCTTTGAAAACTAATTTTCTCCATATTTAAACTCTTTATCTCATCACCATAAAATCACTTGAAGGTAAATTTGGGATCAAGTACTTAATGAGCCCAGGTCCTAGAATGTTGCTCAAAGAAACAAAAGTAAACACTGTTAGCTGTGGTAAGAATTTTTTTTAGGAAAAATGAAACTATAGCTAAAAGTATTTCACTTAAGAATCCTTTAATAATTTTGGAAGATATATTACTGTGATGATATAATTTCTACATATATGTGAAAAGAAAATTTAAATTCTGCTTTTTTGCATAGCTATTTGGGCTAGATCAAGCATTCTGAAAAATTAGAAAACTAAATTTAGTAATTTGTGCACAATTCTTCCTTTTTAACCTCCATCTTGAGATTTTGTGTCTTGGCTTTTCTGGCCTCATGGTTGAACAAGTCTAACTGTCTTAGAAAGACTGTTGTATTTGTAAACACATACACTCATAGGACCAACTTGAGTTTTCATTGAATTTGTTAAACTTTTGGATGAAAGTTACTTTAAAGATATTATTTTTTCTGATTATAAAAGTAATAGCTATCCTTTGGAAAGTACAAAATATGAAATTGTACAAAGAAGAGAAAAATTATAATGCTACCAGTTAGAGATAATGATTTATTCTTATTGCCAAATCACATAAATATTATTCTCTGTTTTCTTCAAGGTTTTTAATTTTTTTCTATTGAGTTGTAATTTATGTGGAAATCATTTTGAAACATGACTGGAAAGTTATTTTAAAATTGTAATACTTAATCATTTTCCTTTTACCACTGTGAAAGAAAAATTTGATTTTTGGATTGTTATTAGAGAAGTTTTTTTTAGTACCTCATATTCTTTATTAAAGCCCCATAAAAATTTTTGAATAATAGCTTTCACATTGTGTTCATTTTAAATTAATCAACTAATAGTGAATGCATGCTTTTTCTAAGTGCAAACCAGAGTAGTATAGATTTAGTTGACATTCTTCTAGAACCTGTGGTTGATCTTCTCCATCTACAAAAAAGTCATGTTTTCATTTTGGTGTCTATACTTCTGCATCTTTTACTATTAAGTTTTCTACTTATAGAAATATGTTGTTTTGTGTATGTTTTTTTGACATAGGAGATCTTGTTCCCGACACAATGCTTTTTAACTTCATTTTTCATATAACCATAGGCCCTCAGTAGCCATATAGAAAGGGAAACATCTAATTTGCTGTTTTAAATTAGTGCAGGCCTTTCTGTAGTTCAGATCTAGCATAGTTTATTAGGTCTATTGTTATTTATTGGTAAGTAATTCAATTGTTTGCAACTTTTCTTTTACTCATAGTGCTACAATAAGATATCCTAGGTGTATACTTAGGATGCTGGGTCAGAGGATTTACCAGTTTATAGTCACACTAACAGAACAACAATGTTACTGGTTTGTAATTTTTATTATTGTAATGGGTCAAAAAGTATCTCATTGTATTTTAATTTTATATAATCTTTCTTAAGGGCAGATAGAATTTAATGATAAAGATAAATAAAATATAATTTTTCTGGCATAACTATACAGACACATGACTCTTTGAAACAGACTTTGTGTTTGAAAGGTTAAAAAAAGTAGAATTTGTGATTGCATATAAAGAAGCACTCAGCTTCCTCCTTCTAGTTCATTTTAGGTTAGCCTTCATTTGACTTTAACTAACATAGGGGAGAATATTCATTGTTTTTCAGTTTATAGAAGCAGATATCCCCAAACTTGACAAAACTGTTCAGTAAAATATGGAATCAAGACACCATAGACTATTCTGATTTAGAGGGATGGAGAAATAGTACTTTTTTTTGTGGGACCCTCGCTGGTGGCCGGGGATTGAACTGGTGTTGCAGAGGCTGCGGGCAGCCTTGCAACCCAGTGCTCAACCACTGCGCCACCAGGGGAGGCCCAGAAATAGTACATTTTAAAGTGATTTGGAATATAGGCAAGTAATACATTAGTTAGAATACAACTATTATAATTAAGCACATGGCTTTTGCATTGTTAAATTTATTTAAATACTTTTTACATGCATCACTGTTTTTTAGTTAGCAGTCATATGATCTACATGATAAACATAGGAATATTGTATTAAAAGGAAATGATCATAAAACACCTAGCTAAGTTTGTAAGTAGTTTCTTCTGACATGACTTTCATTGTTAGTGCTTTCCTATGTCCATTTTGATTTTAAGTTGTTATAATGGCCATAGTCTTAAACACCTTAAAAGCATTGTATAATATCGTATATTTCCTTATGTATTTTATAATTTCTTGAGAGTTGTGTAGTAAATCAACAGTTCTGTTTGTTTTTATGGTATTTAGTTTTATATGTCTTACATTGGTTTAATAAAAGTAAGGGAGGAAAAAAATGCTTTAAAAGTGAACCAGAGTATAAGGTAATAATTGTCTCCTGATTATTCATACTACCAGTTAACCTCTGTTTGCTAATTAAATTCTTATTAAAATGCTCTTTAAAAACATGCGTTTTGGAGACAGTACATTTAAATGTTTTCAATCACAAGGTTGCCTTTAATTTGTGACATTTTATTGTAAAGTCTCAGTTTTACTTTAGGAACTTTATTATGTTCACTAACATTTTTGGGTAATTACAAAAATACTTAATGTAGAACATTTTAAATATGTGATGTTAAAATTCTACATAAACATGAATTTTCTGTTCTTCCCAGAGACAGTATATGCTAACTTTGAAATGAACTAATGCTTGTAAACATCTGTTTCCTTGGAAACTTTCATCTTAGCATCTGACACTATGTTGTTTATACATGTTCTAATTTAGCCAGTTAAGTTGAGGAGGGCATTGAGGAAACATCTGCACAATCAACAAATGTGTAATAATTCCCAATATATGACATTCTGTATTACTTGGTGGCAATACATGGATAAGTAAGACTTTCTACTCTAAGGAAAGATTAAAATTTAACAGCAAAGTACAAAACAAACAAAGTAGAGAGAAACTAATGCTTTATAAACTTAAAAGCAGGTGTAGTGTTAAAAAGCAGGAGCACCTAGTTCTGAGAAAAGTTATGGTGAAATTCTTCTGGGCAGAGCGATCTGCATAATATTTTTTCCTCGAACATTTCTCTTTTTTGAGGTTTAACGTAGTTTGCAACACTCCATATGATCTAGGGGAATTATGTTCACATCTCTTCACATGTATGGTACCATGCCACACCTACCACCTAAGTACTTATCACCCCCCACCATAGTCCATTGTACCCCTTCCCCCCAGATTTGTTTTAATTTTTGAAGCAGTGAGCAGGAATGCAATACAGGAAGAATAGGGGAGACATCTTTTTTTGCAAGATGAATGCAAATTGTGTGTGACTCTTCACTGTGGTTGGGGCCCAGAATACATGCTAAGATTTCTTTGGAGAAATTGACCCATTCAGTCTAGTGAGAAGGATACTGTCTGAGTGCCTTAATCTCAAAAATGGGGCTGACATGATCTGTGCTGGGTAACTCAGCTTTCCAGGTGTTCAAGGTTGCCTGTGTTTCCTCCAATGTCACTTATAGAAATGGTTTCTATTCAAGATAAGATAAGACAAAGGGATGGGGGAGTGGGGTGTCACCTAAACCACACATGGACAGATGAGGAGCTGTACTGGAGTTTAGAGCGAAACTAATTATTCTGAGTAACCCTACTCCAAATATTTAAGTGAGGCGAGTCTTCTACAGTGCAGATATTGGAGATAATTTTGGAATGTTTTCCACAGTTTTTGCTTTATTACATTTTCATAAATACACTTTCTTTGCATTTTTAAAAAAAGATTTATTTAAATCTTTTTGGATTTAAATAAGAGCTGGGGTATAGGCTAGAGGTACAGGGGGGTGATAGGATTCACTAGAGACAGAGTGGGGAGCAGAACAGGCAGATCTAATGAAATACACTGCCGAGGGGCGCAGTGGGCAAGACAGTAGAATCAGCTGTGCCATGGTTGTTGCTGCACCATATGGGTTAGCTCCCTGGCTGGGGATTGAACTTGTGCCGCAGTGGCTGCCAATAGCTTCATTGTGCTGAGACTTAACCTCTTGCACCACCAAGGATGCTCTTTCTTTGCATTTTGAATCTAAATTTGTATTGGACGTTTTGATGAAAGTTAATGATTGGTTGGAATACAATTAATATTAATTACCTAAATTCATATCAATTTAAAATAGCTTTATGCTGTGGATTTATCTTGGTTCCTGTCCTTTCTATTACCCTTATTTTGAAGATGATGCTATCTTATTCCTGCTTCCATAGAATTTTGTTTATATTCTCCAAAGCTGGTTAAAAAGAAAAGTATAAAGCATAAAATAAGATTCATAATTTAATATGGTAATTATTCCAGATCTTCTCTAATTTCTTTTCTGCCCACTGTCTATGTGCAGTGCTAACTGAATTACTGTTTTCTTAAACAGTTTGTAGCTCAGTTTGTTACAGTTTTCATCTTGCTGATAGCCCATCCCTGGATTCATGTTTCCTTTCTCTTCTTTCTCTTTTCCTTTTAAGCCTGTTTTCCATCTGTTCTTGTTTCCTTGTCCCATATCTATTATTTTTTGTGCTTACTATCTCTTAAGCTGAGAACAGATTCTTTGTTGGACCAAGATTTCTGGCTATCTTCACGAACCTCTCTGTAATCTACTTGTTGCAAATTTAGCTTTTCATAAAAGAACAAGCAATAGTCTTTGATATCCCAGGGTAGCTTTTAGGTATCTATTTCTTCAAAGTACCTCTGATATTCTCCCAAAATCTTCATTTTGTTTTTCCTTTGGGAAATAGTATGTTGGCATGAAGTCTTTTGATTTTGAGTGAGGAATATTGCATAGATTACATGACTGGGTTCACTGAACTGGTGACCCACCTAATGAAATTAGGACAATCAAAGGAGCCTTGTTAAATGGGGCTTTCAATCCTCCTTCCTTTCTCTCTTGCTGTATTTTGGCAACAGGTTGTAGAGGGGTGTGCTTCATTTTAATAATGAATATTTTACAGAGAGGGTAGTTTTTACCTCTTAAGATGGCATTTGATATCTCATTTGTTGTTGCCATTTTATTTTTTTTAAATATTTATTTTTGCATACAGCTGGGGTGCAGGTCAGAGTTGTAGTGGGGGCTGGGGGGGAGTTGGCTAGAGGATTCAACAGAGACAGAGTAGGGAGCAGGACATGTGAATCTACTGAAATACACTGCTAAGGGAAACAGCGGGTGAGACAGGAGAGATCTGCTGCACCATATGGGTTACCTCCCTGGCTGGGGATTGAACTCATGCCTTGTGGTGGGCCTTTGCATTGGTAAACTGAGATTTAACCCCTACATCACCAGGGAAACCATGTTGCTGTTTTAAATATCTTGTCTCAGCAACACTGATTCACCCCATGATTAGACAATGGCTTAGGTTGCATCAAAAGGTAGATAAAGTTGATCTATAATCAAGGCACGATCACTCCATGAAAATCCAGTATCCACCTACCTAAGGTCATTTTTATTGTCATTTTGTGTATGCTAGTAGTTTTGAAAGATGGAAATTTATCATCTAGATTCAAACACAGTTATGTGAACTTATATTTGTGAATCTCCTAAGTGGTGTATTTTAGGGAGAAGTCAGGTGTTGTCTTAAAAATGAAGGGTTGGAGGAAAGAAGTTTGAATTTCGTTTTTGTCCATCAGAGTTTGCCTTCAGTAGAACAGTGGTGCAAGGACCTTCTGATATGTAGACTGAGAGATCCTGAATGGGTGACTATGTGTGGACTGGGGGATGCAAGAGAAATATGAAATAATTAGGATTTGACCCAGAGAATGGAGTTGAAGTTGAAAGCCGTATTTAGTAACATAATAGAATCAGGCTGGGGAAAATCAACAGATAGATCCTACTATGTGGCAGTAGAGAGCAAAGGGAAGGTAAGTTTGTTCTGTAAGAGGGCAAAGAGAAAGAAGAAGGTGGAGCAGAGGAATAAGTCCCAGCCTGTTTGAGATGGAAGAGTACTTCTGTAGATTAAAACTTACAGACAAACTGAAAGCCATTTGTTGTTCAATGTGTTAATATTTGGAATTGTACAGAAGGCACAGGTGTAATGACATAAGGAGCCACTCTGTAATTCTTTATGTATTTTTATTCAGTGCACAGTTTTGTTTTCCAAATGTGGTTCTGCCATAAGAATAACATAGTTTATTAAGTAAATGTAAATTTTCATTTATTCATCTAGTCATTTATTAATGGCTATTTTATTGAGCATCAACTACATGCCAGGCTTGTACAGCTAAGGAAGAGAGAGAAATGTTAAGTATAGTTTATTCTATTTCTGGGTAAACAGAGGAATGAGTTCAGTATAATGTGGAAGTTGAATTAGTTTATGTGTGATTACCCCCAACAAGTTAGATGTTTGAAGCAAAATAACAGACTTTCTGATAATGAAAAAGGAGGTCATAGCAACATATAAATCAGAAGAAAGGGTGAAAATTTTGCTTAAGTGCCTTTTTTTTTGGAGGAGAGTATTATAGTGTAATAATTAAAAACACAAATTCTTAATTATCAGATTTAGCAATTCTTTTCTTTGTGATTTTTTCCCTCCCACCATTTTAAGTTCTTCCTTATTTTTATGTTACAAAGATAATCTCCTATACAAATTTTTAGAAGCTTTATTGTCTTTCATGTGTAGATTTGTAACCCACCTTGTGTGTAGTTTTTGTGTATATGAGATATACCTCAAATTTTATTTTCTCCCCAAATATATATTCAGTATTCCTTGAAAAGGGAATCTTTCCCCTGCATTGCTACTGTCATTCTGCTTTGCTGCTTTTGTTGTAAATCAAGCAAATTCCATATGTATGAATCTTTCTTCTTGTTCTGTTTGTCTGTTCAGTTACCATTACCACACTTATTGTAGATTTTTAGTAAACCTTCTATTTCCATCTAGTTCTTCTTTGATAATGTTTTGGCTATTCTTGGCCTTTGCATTTCTGTAGAAATTTTAGAACCACCTTGTCAAGTTCTAAAAAAAAAAATCAGTCTGTTGGAATTACATTGAAGCTAGTGATTACATTGGAGAGAATTGACATCTGCACTATTGAATTTTCTCATTGAGGATCGAGGATTATAGTATCTTGGTAAATTATTTAGATCTTTGTTAATTTCCCATAATGATGTCTTATACTTTTATAAAGTAGTCTCGTATATTTTTTTCTTTTAAACTTTTACTTTGTTCTTTTTTCAGTCTTTCAGAAGAGTTAGAAGGATAATAGTCTGCAAAAATGCCTGCATGCCAAATCCTTACCAGTTGGAATTACATAGATGGACTATTTGTAGTGTGCTATTTAATGGTTAAATAGGAGTGCCTAATACCTTACGGATAAATTATGTGATACAAAGTTCCTAAGTAAAATAAATATTCCCATAGTGAATTGTTGAAAGAGAGGGACCTTTTCTTTGTTTGAGGAGCCTCCTTCCTCCATTGCATATCTGTGTAACAGTTCAATTCCTTTGGAGAAAAGAATGATAAAATCTAACAAACATTGATAGCTTTATTTCTGCCTCTTCTTAAATCTGTTTTCCTTCAAAATATCATTGAGAAGACTGAGAGCAGAAAACCTATCAATCATTTGTAGATAGGTAATATACTGAATGCTTGTTAATCTAGTTTTCTGATCTATAATAAAAAAGATATGGGGAGGGGGAGGGCAGGAATTCCTGCATTCACCTAGATTTCTTAAGTGAACACCTTATCAGACTGTCTATATACATCTTTCTTTCTCTCTTTTTGATATAGCTATATAATTATGCACATTCACTATACTTAGAATTTTCTGTGAGTTGCAGATTTATACTTGCTCCTTAGCCCCTAAACATTCAAGTGTATATATCATAATAACAAAATCATCCTCTGGTATTTAATACCTACCAACAGTAAGTACACAGGTAACACTTATAAACAATACACACCTATTTCAAAGTTCATAGATTGTCCTAAATATGTCATTTATAGCAAAACTAAGTTGTGGATCATGTGTTATATTTACTTGTTAAGTTGCTTTAGCCTGTTGACTTTTGGAGCATTTTCTCATCTTCCTTTGTCTTTTATGACATGTTTGAGTAATTGAAACTAGTTATTTTGTACAGACTCTCAGTTTGGGCTTTTTGATATTTCCTTATGATGATATTTAGATTATACATTTTTGGCAAATACCACAGAAGTGGTATGAAGCATTGAACAGAGCTTTAAGCATTTGGTTAAGGTGGTGTCTGCCACCTTACATATAAAGCTACTGTTTTCTTTCTTTTTTTAAAAGTTACTATTTTCTATGTTGTAATTAATAAGTATCCGTGGGGATGTGCACATATTTTAAAATTAGATTTGTTTCTAAGTATTTGATCCCAGAGAGGGAGTCTGGTACCTTAGTAATGCATGTAAAAGCATGCACGTTGGTGTTGGTGATGGTGATGTGATGTGTGTGTGTGTGTGTGTGTAAAATGAGAGGTTTCATAAAAATGAATTGGCAGTTCATGCTACAGAAGAGCACATTGATTTGTGCCCTGCGCAAGAATTTGGGCTATAATCTAATGATTTTCTTACTTTGCTCAAGAGCTGCTTTACAAGAGGTGTGGGGGAAACTAGCAGTTCAGAACGTCCTTATTTCTGTCACACAGAGTATCTTCAGTATATGGACGCTTTTCTGTTTTAAAAATTCTTTTTTTAATTTAAAGATGTTTGCAAACTATTGTAAACACTGGAGAACATTTAGAGGTCTTAAACTGGGAAATTAATTACATGGTCATAATTGCAATTGAGAAAAATTTCACTTAGTTAGCATTGTAGAAAATAGCTGTTTTTCCTATTAAGGTTATTTATGGGCAGATTCTTTGGCAAAGTTCATTTATTTATGAAAAAATAAAATGAGTTTGATTATTTCTCCCACTTTTCTGCTTTGTCTTCAAGTTACACTCACAAAAATCCGTTTAACATTATTTCATAATGGGAAAGAATATTCTATTAAAAATAAAAGGTAATTTTATAACTTGGACTTGAGGAAAGCATCTATTTGTCTTTAAATTATGTAAAATAAAATGCTACAAGTAGTGACACTAATATTTCAGCAACTTTGTTTTGAGAAAATACTGGGTAATTTAAATATTTTAGTAAGGTTGAACTATGTTCACATTTTGTGGCATAACTATGTAGAACTACATAATTGCTTTTCATATCTATTGTATCTGCAATACAAATTTGTGACTATGTTAAATTATCTAATCAATATGTGCTAAATTATGTAATAAGTACATGCTGAGTAGCTAGTTAAATAGATATACAACTGTACAGATTTAGATTATCTTTTGAGTGACATCCAGTTGATTTAAGAATGAAAAAATAAATTATTTCTGCCTTGTTTGAATACTTGTGAATATGTATATATATATATATATATATATATATATATATATATATAAGCATTTGGTTTGGACATTGTAAAAGATTTTATTTTGAACCACGCTGCCAGCTAACTATTCTAGATGGCTTTTTGCTGTATATATTGCAATGCATACTTGAATCTTTTTTTCTAACAAAAAATTGGATATAAAGTAATATATATTTGAACTGCAGAATTTGCCTATGGCAAAATATTTCTACCAGTGGGCTCTAATGGAAGTAGATTTTTAAAAGAAAGTAGAAGGGTTGGCACAGTTTAATTGACAGCAAATGGATGGACAAAGGGGAGCCTTGTCTTAGTGCTCTGTGTTATGTCCTACAGATGAGTCACTTAACTTTTCTCTGCCTTTGTTTTTGTATTTGGAGATGAATACAATAACATTGGTCATTGATTGTTTATATTGTAAAAACAACCAAAGTCTAATATTCTGCTGAAGAGTTGGTACATTAGTCACTGTTGTTATTTGGTTCTAAGTTTTGCATTGATAGATTTTTTTCATGACTTGATCCAATCCAGCATGTTTTTAATGACTTTGCTTTATTGATATTAATGAGGTACCTTGCATGATGGCATGGATTATCAGTGTCTTGTTAACAAAATGCATTATTAGATTATTCTCTAGCCAATGGGTTGGACTGTATAATTGTTTACTACCAAGTTAAAAAAGGAGAATCTGTGCCACAGAAATTAAGATCCCAAACTTAAATTAAGATCCCAAATCTTTGTTATTATGTAAAAAAAGTGTTTTCTCTCAAACTTACTCAGAGTGGTAGAGCTTCTTTGAAGTTTCCTGAATATTTCTTCATCTTTTTAGCTAGTTGTAGATTCTTCTTTTGAATGTACCATTTGAGAATATTGAAATAAAAGAAAAATACTAAAGTTGTATACCTTTTGTGGGATTTCTCCCATGTGATGAGTATAGTAAGTGAAGAATGATGAGCAGGGCCTCCCCGGTGGCGCAGCGGTTGAGCACTGGGTTGCAAAACTGCCCGCAGCCTCTGCAGGGCCGGTTTGATCCCCGGTTCGATCCCCGGTTCGATCCCCGGTTCGATCCCCGGCTGCTCCCTGGCCACTGGAGGAGGGTCCCACATGGCGCGCAGACCTCTCCTGCTGCCCGCTGCTCTCCTCAGCAGTGTACTTCGGTCCTTTGCCTGCTCTGCTCCCCGCCCTGGCTCTGGTGAATTCTCTCACCCTCCCGCGCTTCTGACTGTACCCAGTGCTTGTATAAATATAAATAAATAAAAGCTTACAAAAAAAGAAAGGAATTTAAGATTAAAAAAAAAAAAGAATGATGAGCAATAGTAATGGATCTGCTAGTTTGGGATACTGTATATTTTCCTTTATTGTTCTTTTTCCCATATTGTATATATAGGAACATTTCTTTTAACATTTCCATGAAATTTCTTTTCATAATGATTTTAAAATTTAAAAAATATATATATTTTTAAAGATTTATTTATTTATTTATTTGTTTATTTATACAAGCACTGGGTACAGTCAGAAGCGCGGGAGGGTGAGAGAATTCACCAGAGCTAGAGCGGGGAGCAGAACAGGCAGAAGGACCGAAGTACGCTGCTGAGGGGAGCAGCGGGCGGCAGGGCGGCAGGAGAGGTCTGCGCGCCATGTGGGACCCTCCTCCGGTGGCCGGAGAGCAGCCGGGGAACGAACCGGCGCTGCAGATGTTGCAGGCAGCTTCACAACCCAGCGCTTAACCGCTGTGCCACCGGGGAGGCCCAAAATTTAAAATATTTTAAATGATTTCACTCTACCCTGGGATTAAACTTCTTTCCCTGAGGAATACATTTCCTTTTTTTATGATGAAAGTTAATGAGACTACAAGTCTGTGTGAACACAAATCATTTACCTGAAATTTTATGGTGAACTTTCAAAAATTAAGTTAAAACTCTTAAATAAGGAATAATTGTACTAATAGATTTGTGCACTTTAAAAAATCAATGATTAAAGTTTCAAATGTTGTGAAATTGTCAGATTAATAGACTTTGTTACACATTCCTGATGCAATGATGATAATTAACAATGAATCATTCCATTAAAATGGTTTTCCTTATTAAACATGAAGTTTTTGGTTGCATATATTTATCTCTTCTTTCTCTCCTGACACCTCATTAAAATAATAGTACAGGAATTTGAAAAAAGTCGTAACTTTCCAAGAGCAGAGAGATTAGAGGAAATGATAGTAGATGAGGGATTTCAGCAAATTTGGATAGAGGAATATTAATTGAATTGTTAAATGAAGAAACCCATATTCTAAGTTCTTACAGAGGGGAAACCAGCAAGAGGGATCAGATCAAACTAAAGAATTCCTGAAAAAATGGGAATGTGAAGAGGGTAGGCCCCAGCTCCATAATTGTCTTGCTGGCAGTATAGCACCTTGTTCTCTGAAAAACCAAACTTGATATGAGGAAGATAAGTAGGTAACAGTGGGAATATTCCACAAAACAGTTTCAGTGCTACTCAGTTACTTGAATGAAACTTGAAACCAAATGTTCTTTTTGATCTACTAAAACAGAGCTTCTGATCAACTTTTTAGTGCTGTCTAAAAGTGTATGGGAAACTAACTGTGTTGAGGAAAGCCTTTCCATGAAAGAGAAGAACTGACACAATAGGGAGGAAAGGACAAGAAAGTAACAAAGAAAGTGGACAGAAATTAAAAATGTGAATGGAGAAATAAAAATGTCAGTAAAACGTTTAGAAAGCTGGGCCTCCCCAGTGGCGCAGCTGTTGAGCGCTAGGCTGCAGAGCTGCCCGCAGCCTCTGCAGCGCCTGTTCGATCCTGGCTGCCGGGCGAGGGTCCCATATGTCGCGCAGACCTCTCCTGTCGCCCGCTGTTCCCCTCAGCAGTGTGCTTCGGTCCTTCTGCCTGTTCTGCTCCCTGCTCTGGCTCTGGTGAATTCTTTCACCCTCCTGTGCTTCTGACTGTACTCAGTGCTTGTATAAATAAATAAATCTTTAAAAAAAAAGGTTGGAAAGTTAAGAGGGGACATTTCCAAGAAGGTAAAACAAGGAGATAAATTAATGGGTGATAGAGAAGAGGAAAAAAATTAGATATCACTTGGAGAGGGACATTAAATTATAGAATTTTTTTTCAAAAAGAGAACAAAGAATGGGCTGATATTTTAAAAGAAATAATAGAACACTTCTCAACCTTATATGACCTGTGCCTCTAAACTTAATGTGCCGAGTATGTATATCAGTGAGTTCAGGGACTGCACTCTTAGCCGTATCATCATGGATGTTTTGAGCACCCATTAAGACAAGATCTTGAAGCTTACAGTTTAGAGGGATGAAACAAAGAGGAATATAAAATGGTAACAAACCTGAAATGCATAGAAGTTTGGGATGTTAAAAATACCCGTACTTTTAAAATCCTGAAGAAAAATGATTTTCAATGTAGAATTAATAAATTGTGTATTCACTCTGTCATTTAGGTATAAAGATAGAATCAGGATGCTTTTGGTTATGAAAGGACTCCTGTCTATCCCAGGGAGAGTAGTGAAAGGAAGTCCCAGAATGACAGCTGGACAGCTGGCCAAGAGCAACCTCCTAAGAGGGGACAAGGGTAGAGGGCAGGGCAGGACCCTGTTTTTGGTTATGTAAGTTTTAAAAAATAGTATCTTTAGCTTCAAAAACCAAAAACCTTTTCTTTTATAACTTTAATAAAAAATAATAGAAATTCCATTTTTTGTGAAGCACTGTGTATTGATTAGGACTTATGAAAAAGTTCTAATTAGTGTGAACAACTAAACTAAAGGGAAAAAAGCAGGCTCAAACCGTAAGTGTGAAGAAATTCTCCCTTTATGAAGAGTACTCAGTAATTCTAACAAATTCTATTCTAGAATGGTAATTCTTGTGAATTGAGACTAAATTGTAGCTGAGTTGAATTTTAATTATTGAATAATCACTGTGTAATTAAGTCCAGCAATTGAATAAGGTTATAAAAATAATAACTAGTACTTGAACCATTGTAAGAAAATTTTGGACTCAATTGACTTTAATAACTAGGGACATTATAAATAATGTTGAAACTGTAAAAGCTCAAGAAACATTTTGGGATAAGTGGAATGCAGCAACTTTAAAGGAAACCATTCACAGCTATGTTGGTAGTTAGGATAAAGGCAAAATGCCCAAAGAGCAGTAGAGGAGAGGGTTTTCATTGTGAGATCTACTTAAAACACAAAATAAAACAGTTTGCTTACTTTTAATTCTGTTTTGGGAAACTGAAGCCCTTTAACCCTATAAATAGCATTCCTCTGAGATGTCATGCCTTTTGAACTGGGAATATGTTTGAAGCTTTGGATTATATAATCAGTATTTTACATTTTAGAGTGATTATTTTTGTGAAAAGTGAACTATTTAACTTGAAGTGACTTTACAAAAGCATTTCATTTTATTTATTTATTTATTTTTAAAGTTTTTGCTATTTTTTTTTAAAGATTTATTCATTTATTTATACAAACACTAGGTACAGTCAGAAGCATGGAAGGGTGAGAGAATTCACCAGAGCCAGAGCAGGGAGCAGAACAGGCAGACTGACAAAATACACTGCTGAGGGGAGCAGTGGGCACGGCAGGAGAGGTCTGAACACCATGTGGGACCCTTGCCAGCCGCCGGGGATCGAACCGGTGCTGCAGAGGCTGTGGGCAGCTCTGCAGCCCAGCGCTCAATCGCTGCGCCACCCGGGGAGGCCCAAGCATTTCATTTTATAAAACACTTTTTAATGAAGTATCATACTTCATTAAATTGTATTTAACAATTTGTTATGTAACAAATACATAAATTGTATTTGTCCCAAGTCTTACTCTGAAATATCAAGTCCATGTGAATTTCTCCATTCAGAGAAATTTCATTGTAGTGTTTTATTTATTTGACTACTTCCAAATCTACTTTTAAAAGGATCTACCTCTCACCTGAAAGTTTACCAACTCTTTGGTAAAGCTTTGTGTGTTTATTCATCTTTTTTAGAATCTGTTATCTTACTCAATTTAAATTATCCAACACATTTGAGTGAAATGTCAGTTGGATGTCAAACCATGAATTTAACTGATTTGAGAGATATTTACAGTCAGGAAATTATAATAATCAGAAAAGTCTAATAGCTGAACAATAACTAGATTGCCACTTTGCATTTGCTGTTTAGTGGATTTATGAGACAAAATCTCATATAATTAATGACCAATTAATAAACTCTTTACAAAAAGCATTACAGTTCTCATATATATTAATTTTTCTTTTGATTTTGTTTCAAACAACTAGTTACTAAACTGTTCAGTTTATTGTTTGTTCATGCATTCACTAATGATTTGCTGCTGGCTCTCTGCTGTCTATCCTATTCTGTCATTCTCTCTCTTCATGGCCTAATTTTGATGTGTTCTTTCCCCCCTCATTCTAGTGGATTCCTAGGTACAGTCTCTTCTACCAGAACACAGTGATCTTTCTAATGTGCAAATATAGTCAGATGACTCCATTGCCTGTAGAATAAAGAGTTAGAGTTAAGGCCCGTTATCATCCACAGGGATCTGTCTTGCCAGTTTCATCTTTTGCTGAACTTATTTTTCCTTCTCTAAAAACACACCCGTTTTTTTGTTTCACATTTTTGAATTTCTGCATTTCTTATTTAATTTGCCTAGACTATCCTTCCATATTTTTCTATTTGTTAAAATCTTTGATCCTTCAAATTCAATTAATAAAATAAGTCAGGAGAAAGACACACATCAATTATGTGTGATGGAAAGAAACAAAAGAGCAAACAAAATTAAACCAAAACAAACCCTAGAAATCTTACTGCAGAATTGAGGCTGTGGGAAGGGGTGAGCTGAGGGTGAGAACAAAGGGAGGAGGGGCCCAACTGACTGTGGTGCTTTGATGGTAGGTGTGGTGTGGTGTCCCCCTAAATCATATACAATGCTGTAAACCAATGTTGCCTCAATTTTCAATGGAAAAATTATCATAAAAAGCCTATACAGTGTTATTAACAGATGTTATCTCAATTAAGAATAAAAGACATAACTTAGATGGCTCTCTCTCTAAAGCCTAAACCCCCCTGGGACTATTTCATTCAGGCAGTCAAAATAATATTGGTTTGGCGATTCTCCATAAGAGTAGTTTATGTTTGTCTCTAATTTATGTGAACACCTTGACCAAGGAAGAACAAAGATATTTGTGGATGAGACAGGAACAAAAATAATAGATCAGGAAATAAACTGTACAGTTAATATTATCAAGATTTGAAATTTTCAATGACTATTTTAAATAAGTGTTAGCCCTAGGGACTTAATAGGAGAAGCAAATATAGACTTGTTTATAAAGCAAAAAATATTTACTTCCTCCCACCAGCCTCCCCACAGGGTTTGGAAAACACTATTAAACAATATAATTGTTGACTATGAGGCTTCTGTATGTTGTTTGTAGGACATTTGTTTGAGGGCTAATTTTGTGAAAAAGATTTGTTGATTCTATTTCACTTTTTTTTTTTTAACCTGTCTGTAGGAGTCAAGTATAACAGTCTATGACATAATTAAAGGTTAAAAATAAAATTTATCCCCTGTTGAAAAACTGCTTCCTGAAAACCTTTCTAGTTATTAAGAACATCCTGTCAGAGATTCATTTCAGTAAATACTGAGCTTTTGGCAATTTCTCTTGTAAAATGAGACTGCCTAGCTAACAATGAATAGTTGCCCTTTTTTTGGTCTTTTTTTTTAGACTTTTGTTTGTTTTATAAAAAAATCACATGAGACATAAACCCTTACTTTAGCCCGTGAGAATTTGGGATTGATACAAGACTGAACAAATGTGAATAGATCAGCACTAATACCCAGAAATGTGTTTTATGAGGTATGTTCCCTAACAAAATCAGTGGGGGCTAGGCCCTGGGAGCTGCTGAAAAGTAGTACTGAGGTGTGTCTCAAGGAACTTCGGAAGTGGATCTTCTTAATCTGTTTTTAGTTTTTTTAAAAGCCTGAAGGTTCATATTTATAGTGATGGGATCTGCAGTAGGCTAAAGTGTCAGGTTTCTTTGTCTTTGGTCTTTTCTCTCTTTAGTAACACTATTTTATAGGTGGCAGGACTATAAAATTAATTTGTCATTTTAACTGATATAATTTTGTGTGTGTGTGCCAAGCACTGTTCTGGGCTTTTGGATTCATAGTGAATAAAGCAAAGTCCCTAGAGGGAACAAGCTTATATTAAAAGTAAATAAAATATATATCAGATGTTAAGTACTGTAGGAAAACAAAGTAGGGAAGACTATTGGTGTGCTGATTTGGGGTGGGTAAGTGGGTAGATATTTTAAGTAAACTGGTTAAGGAAACCTCCCTGAGACGATGATAATAGAGCAGAGACCTAAAGAAGATGGGAAGCAAAGAGTACTAGTATCTTTCAGGCAGAGGAATTGAGTCAGTGAATGCTAGGATTCTGAAGAAAGCATGCTTGGTGTGTTCAAGGAGCAGCAAGGAGACAGACGACCATGGATCAAGTGGAATAAGTGGGAGAGCTGGTAGAGAGAGGTTAGGGACAAGGGGAACAATTTGTGAGGGGTCTTATAGGCTATTATAAAGAGAAGAGTGAGAGATCCTGAAGTACATGAAGAACATACTTCAAGGAGAAAGTACTTAGCAGTGTCAATTAATGTTTCTTACTTGAATAAGATGAGGAATAACAATTGATGAGGTCATTGGAGATTTTATGGGATGGGAACATAAGGCTGATAGGAATGGGTTCAAGAGAGGTTGAGAAGAGAGAAAATAGAGACAGTAAATGAGAATGGTCAAGTAGTGAAGAGGGGGAAAATTGATAGATAATGAGAGGAGAGATAGCAATAGAGATAAAAGTTGCTGAAGCACTGTCTTTGCATAACCTGAAGGGGATAGGATCTGGTAGGTGAGTAGAGGGATTGGTCTTAGATATAAGCAAGAATCTTTTGGCCTTAGTAACTGAAGAGAAGGCAGAACCCTTGGGCACAGATGCAGATTGATAAGTAGATGTGGTAGTAAAAGCTTAAGAAGTATTTGATTATTTTACAAAGTGAAAAAAACTGAATTTTAGTAGGTTGATAGATACTATCTTCAAAGCATATTTATAGAGTGGACTTTGGAAATAAAGTAGATTTGAAAATAAATTTGAAAAAATGGTTCAAGTTTCCCATTTTGGGAATGAGCATTGTTATTCCATATTTTACTAGTAAGTGATATTTAAGAAAAAAATATAAAGATATTTTTAAAGCTGAATCAGTAAAATGAAAAATTTTGCTGGTAAGCTTCAATCCTTCTGATGATCTCTCTGACTCTCATCTAGTCATTCAATGCCATGTTAACTGAAAGACAAAATTAACTTCACATATCATATTTACCTTTTAGCACACACCAAGGGAAGTTCTATTTATTTGTGGGACCCTCGCCGGCGGCCGGGGAACGAACCGGCGTCGCAGAGGCTGCGGCCAGCCTCGCAGCCCAGCGCTCAACCGCTGCGCCACCAGGGGAGGCCCTCAAGGGAAGTTCTAGATTGTCCTTCCTTATAATATACTCAATTAAGAGTTTAAATCCAAATTCAATTAAGAATTTTATAAATAAGAAATAATAAACATTTTAATGTTTATGAAATAATTTAATGAGCAGGTTTTCATAAGACTTTTACATAAATTTTAAACTATATTCTTTATGCCATTAAAAATAGATTAGGGCAAGATAGTATTATACCACTAGGTCTTTTCCAGGAACTAGTGACAATTATAATCACTGGTATAGATAAGAAGCCTGATTAGGCAGAGTTGTATAGTGCAATGATTATTAGTTTGAACTGGAGGTCACATCTTACCAGTACGTTTTTTGCTAAGCTGCTCTGTTTGGGCAACTTGCTTAAAGTTCTGAACTGGAGTTTCAAGAATGGCATATTATTTCCCAGAATTGTAAAAACCAAGTGAGATAAGAAATTAGAGAACTCTGGTTTAAGAACTGGTACATAGTGAATGGTATGAGAAGCATTGTTGTTATTTTGTTTCCTGTGAATAGCTGAGTTTAACTCCTCCACGCCAGTCATAATTCAGTTTGTTTTCATTTCCTGTTTTCCTGTTATGTACCCATGCACACCATGCCACACACAGCCCATTTAAAAAACAAAAAAACTGCTTAGTTTTATGAATTGCATGCTAGCCTTATCCTAGATTTTTTTGACTCATTTATGAAAAAATGATAGAAATTACAATGTAATGACACCTTCTACTCTTCCTTTTTAATTTGTTATTTCTAGTTTACGCCTCCTCATGGTATCATTTAAGATTTTGTTTTTCACCTCAGGAGAACTCTGTGGCCTGAATTGGATTTGACTTGGGGGTCATCTCTTCAAATGACCCTACAAGGTATAGGTGAAAAATCTTCAACTTCTGCTTTGGGGGTATTTTAGATGATTTAAAATACTAGAGATGTCAAAGCTTGTTTAAAAGACTAAGGATTGCTCAAACTTCTTAGTATACCATCTAGTATACCATCTAGTATACCATCTAGATTTTATACCATAAAAACTACCATCTAGGTTTTGCTTACATAAGATCTTTTAGTCCCTGAAAAAAAATCTGAGTAACATTTGCCCAGGTCCTGTGATTTAGCTGAGAATGTTTCAATTTGAGCAGAATGGTCCATTTTACACAGGCAGGATTCACCTGGAGAAAAGACCTTTCCTTGGTTTAAAGACCAATTTAGTTTTTGGAATTTTTTTTAATTCACCACGTATTAGGAGAAAAACATAGCCCTTTATGAAGAAAATGAATTAAAGTCTTCAGTCTTTGTTAGTTTTTGGACACTGTTTGATTTCTCTTCTCAGGTATAATCTCCATAATTCTAAATAAATTAATTCATTTTTTTCCTCCCTCTCTCTCAAAGTGAAAGTTCGGAGACTGTAAATAACTTGATTAAGAAGTGAATAAAGGGCAGTTTGTATTAAAAAAAGTCTTCAGTTTTTTACAAATTATTTTTAAGACCAACAAACTTTTATGTAGTAATACCTTCAATATAGTGCTAATTACAAAACTAGGTCAGTTCTGTATGTAATCTTTGGACAATAAACATTAGTCATAGTATGGCAATTTTAAATTGGCATAAGTTAATATCTTGCTATTATGTTCTAGTATTTCAACATCAGTAAAAGGAATTTGAGCTTCTGAAATAACCTGGGATATTTTGTGTCTGAAAAATAAGGGCTTTCTCTATAATGGTCTACATTTTGGTCAGGATAGCTTAATATAGACTTAATATTATTTGAATTGAGTCTAAATTCAAATTGTTTTGTGATAGAAACGTAAGAGCTTATATCTGAAATATGGTTTATGATTTCTTTTTTGAAAAATCTTTAAGAGAGTAATTTAACCAATTCTCACAGTTCAGATTGTTATCTATTCGGAGTAATTTATTTGCCTGACAGTATCAGTTTTCTAATCATCTTAGAAAACATTTTATTTATTTATTTATTTTTATTTTTTTATTTTTTAAGATTTATTTATACAAGCACTGTGTACAGTCAGAAGTGTGGGAGGGTGAGAGAATTCACCAGAGCCAGAGTGGGGAATAGAACAGGCAGACTGATGAAACACACTGCTGAGGGGAGCAGCGGGCGTGGCAGGAGAGGTCTGCGTGCCATGTGGGACCCTCGCTGGCGGCCGGGGATGGAACCGATGCTGCAGAGGCTGTGGGCAGCTTCACAGCCCAGCGCTCAACCACTGCGCCACCAGGGGAGGCCCAGAAAACATTTTAAATAGATAATAATGTTTAATATATAATATACAATGTAGTGTATAATATATGTTTAGTATAATTTAATATTTAACGTATAATAACCAGATAATGGTCCCATGAGGTGCTCAACTGGACTTCCTACAATTAATAATAGGAGTGTCATAACTGACTTAGACATTTCCCTTTTTTAATGTCGTTTGACCTCTCTCTTTTCTTAATGATATCTAAGCCTAAAACAGTCGCTGGCACATGGTATGTGCTCAATAAATATTCATTGAAAGAGTGATGAATATACAAATTACTTATGAAATTGAAATAGTAAATATTTAGAATATATTTTCTCAATTTGTTTTCTTATTTCTTTGTCCTGAGTTTGTATTTAGTGATGTTTTCATTTTTAATGAATGTTTGTTGCTAATAAAACCAGATTATTCAAATATCATGTATAATGTATGTATTAGGCAATATTATAGCAATTAAGTAATTATACATTTTACAACTAGCTGGATAAGATTAATTTGGAAATACTTTTGGAGAGGCCTTTTTAAAGGTAATTTAATGAAAGAAAATCTTGCTGAAATGTTTTTCAGTATTTTGGTGCACAAATACATTCTTATGGACCTGAAAAGCTTGTGTTAGGTATACCACAAATGTACCAGCATTGGCCAACTGTTACTTGGTGCCCAGTTTTCTCACAGTATCTGGACACCAGAGAAGCTAATAGCCTTCAGGCTATAACTGATACAGATGTGAGAACTTGCCAGTTTAAAGCTTGTGTGCCAAATATATCTATCCCCTGTTAAGTAGAATTTAAGAACCTGGAGGACGGATTTTTGCCAGTGTTGTTTACTGTTCTGTTCTAGTTGATTGTTACTAGAAAGATCTGTAAGACCAAATGTCTCCTTTTACTCTCCATTATATCCTTAGCACCTAGTAATATGTGGTGCATAATAGGTGACTAAGTAAATAATAGTTAATGGAATGAATGATAGTGGAAGGCAGTGAATGTTTTGCTTATCTTGTGCAAATGCTCCTTTCTTCCTTTTTTGATACCAGTTCTTGAGACTCAACTTTGGATTACCTTTGCTAAGGCTCATTTTCTAAAAACTTAGTTAATAAAATATAAGACATTGGAATATATCACACCTATGATTGTTTCAGTATTTCAGTATCATTTTAAAAAAGTATAAACAGTGATACTCAAAATACTACTGTAGTTATGATCACTAGCCGAGGTTTGTGGACTGTTACACTGTTGGGCACACACCAGCTGAAAATCAAGGCTGTATATAAACATGATTTTTTATTAAAAAAACCAAAAACTACAACATGAAAAAATTAACTGATGATCTTTTGTTCTCAGGGTTTGGTTGATGTTTGATTTTGTGTTCTCATTTACTTTATTTACCACCACTATCATCCATTATGTCCCCTTGATCCTTTCTCCCTACCATCCTCCCCCTTTGGAAAATGTCCACTAGTTTTTATACTTACAAAAACTTTTGCATTGCCAAATTGTCTGCTATGTAAATGCCCAGTATTTGTATTTGTCATTTTGACTTGCTCTACTATACATAACTCCCTCAAACTCCTTCCATTTTCCTGTAAATGGCAGCATTTCATCTTTTCTTATGGCTGAATAGTCTCACACCTGTAATTTTCAAATGGTAATCTTTGGTAATGGTGACAGAGCAGATAAGTGGCTAATATTTGGTATGGATCTACTTGTTCTGCTCCTGGCACATGGTTGCTGTTGAGATCATCAGTAGACATAGAGAGAAAAAAGAATTATGCTTGTGTGTGTTATTTGTCACTGTAGCTTCTATACTTGTTTATTCCTCAGGGAACTTTCTGGTGATATGCTTCTCACCTTTCCACAGAGAATAATTGAAAAGTTAGTATCTTGGTATCTTTGAATGACTACATATTGCCTTCTGTTGATTAGTTATGTAAGTATCAGCTGTCAATTAAATACCAAAGTTGAAATAATTTTCAGTTGATGATAGTGTATTGTAGATCATTTCCTCACTTTTCCTGAATAAATTAAGGAATTTCAAGAATTTTAAGCTTGTCTAACTGGCTCTACTTGTTGATATAGTTGTATTCTCCTTTGTATTCTTATAACGCATGTGTAGTCAGCCTTTAATATGTTTAAGTTTCTAGTACAATAGTACTTGGAGACTGTATTTTAAAAAAATTGCTTTGCAATGTCTTCTTTTTTTAAGGATTTTTAAAATTATTTATGCATACAAGAACTAGCGTACAGGCCAGAGGTGTGGGGGTTGAGAGGATTCACCAGAGACAGAGTGGGGAGCAGAACAGGCAGACTGACTGAAATACACTGCTGAGGCCTCATGCTGTGGTGGCTGCAGATAGCTTCATAGAGTGCGTCTTAACCCCTTGTGCCACCAGGAAGGCCCTTCTTAACTATTCTTCATATGCAAATATGTTTAGTAAGTATGAGTGTTGATTACTTTGGTTTTCTGAATGACTTTTTGAGATATTACAAATATATCTGAAAGAAGTTTGTGGGATGAATAAATCAGATATCAGTAATGAAGGATAATTTATGTTACAAATATTTAGGTTTTCAACAACAATTAAATAAAGCCTTATTAAAACAGAGGCTTATTCTAGTGAAACCCCTACACTAGATAGAAAATAATATTTAACAGAGAGATGAATGAATTTCTACATTTTCTCCACACACAGGTACATCATCAGCAGAGAGTTAAAATAAGATAAGTTCAGGTAAGAATCTGGGGAGATTCATGTGATTCAAGGGTAGGAGATATTTTGATGACAGTGCAGCCCCTTAATGACTGCCCCAGCAGTACGTATGGAGTTCTAGGTTGGAAATCATTTTCCTTCAGAATTTCAGAGGCATCGTTGAGTTCTTGCTTTCAGTGTTGCTGAAATCACTGAGTCATGATCCTTTGGATATCCTTATTTCTTTTTCCTTATTTTTTCTCTGGAAGTGTGTAGCATCTTCTCTTCTCATGTGTTACAAAATTTGACTTAGTTTCTTTGTGTGTGTGTGTGTGTGTGTGTGTGTGTCTCTTTTCCCCAGTTACTGTGTTGAGAACTTACTGGGAATTTTGGTTAGATTCTAGAACTCATGCCTTTTAAATTCTGGTGGATTTTCTATGGATGCTTCAAAGTTCTTATACTTCTGGGGTTTTTTTTAGAAGATGAGAGGTCTGTTTTGTTTGGCATTTTGCTTCTGGGGCTTTTTAAAGATTTATTTATGCATACAAGAACTGGGGTATAGGCCAGAGGTATGTGGGGGGTGAGGGCGTTCACCAGAGACAGAGTGGGGAGAAGAACAGGTGGATCTATTGAAATACACTGCTGAGGAGAGCAGTGGGTGAGATAAGAGAGGTCTTTTGCACCATGTGGGTTTGCTCCCTGGCTGGGGATCAAACTCTTGCTGCAGTGACTGACAATAGCCTGGTAGCACTGAGACTTTAACCCCTGTTCCACCATGGAGGCCCTACTTGTGGATCTTTTTTACTGGTCTCATTTCATCTCCCAATCCCCTCCCCGCTTTTTATGTTCTGTCTCTTTATTCATGACTTTCTGAATAATTGCCTCAAATTTATCTTCTATACCTTCTAGTGAATATTTCATTTCTTCTACTATGCTATTAAAGGGAAATCATTCTGACACTTGTAAAAATAACAAGGAAGACTTTATTTTGGACTAGAAAACTTAAATAAGGGACCAGGAAAATGAATAACTATAAGAAAGTGAAAATCAAAATCAACAAAAAACTATGAACCAGAGACACTTTTTGGGGGGGGGGGGCGGGAGGGGAGGGATTGGGGTCAGAATGGGGGGGTTGCAATTGTATGGGCCCAGGCTGCTTCTTTGAGGCTTTAGTCTTTTATTTTTTATTTTTTATAATAAATTTTATTTTTATATTCCCCATACAAGGGTATGTGAGCAGAGTTGGTAGCAGTCATCTGAAAGACAAGAAAGGAAATCCTTACGAGAACTCAACTATACTGGCACCCTGATCTTGAACTTTCAGCCTCATGCTTTACTGTTAGAAAGTTAAGTTTTGTTGTTTAAGCCAAACAGTCTATGATATTCTGTTAGGACAACCAAAGTAGACTAGTGCACCCCTAGGTATTTCAGTCAGTCTGCCTGTTCTGTTCCTGCTCTGTCTCTGGAGAGTCCTCTCACCCTCCTGCACATCTGGCCTGTACCCCGGTTCTTGTATGCATAAATAAGCAAATCTTAAAAAAAAAACATTTAAGTAAAAAAAAAATCAGGTTCTCAAACTTTCCATACCACATTGAGCTTTAATTATTAAGTAAAAGCTCTGTGTCCAAGTTAAGTCACATTCAGCATACAAACTTTTGGGGGCACACAGTTCATTCCACAGCAGACATACGTTCAATCTATAATGAGGGGTATTACAATAGGGGAGAGAGATGAAGCTCAGCTTTGAATACAGCAAAGACGGTTGGGGATTGATAACCAGTGAGTAGAGTGAGGGGATCACTAGATGCAAAATTACAGAGGAAACCGTAAGGGTAGGAGATTTTTGCTAAACTGACTTAATGAGATTTTTGTTGAAGGAAAGTCAAGGATTTATAAATCAAGGGTAGAGGATGAAGAACATGATCAGGTAGCAAGGTGGAGGGATTTGTGTAACCTGACTTAGCATGATTCTTGCTAAAACTGGCCTGTGCTGAACAGAATAGACATGGAAGCCCTCCTTGAGGCTGAGTCAAGGAGCAGGCCCAGAAGAGCCTAATTCAAGTTAGGTCAAGGAGAGATTTTTTTATCAGCGTGTGGCAGGTTTTGTATATAGATCCTTAATTGTTCTGGCATTTCTCATTCCAGAGAAACATCATTCATCATTCTTATTCCTATTCTCTTCTCCAGAGATTATCCCTTTAAACTTCTCATGAGATGGTGATGTGAGTTGGGGAGGTGTTTGCCCAGCAACAAGGAATGTATGTGTGATTAGTTTAATTTGAGTTGCTTTACATCTTTTCCCATTCCTAACTCAGGATTGAGATCTCTAGGTTTGCATGATCCCTTCCAGTGCCATCCATGTTGCTGCAAATTGCATGTGTTTATCTTTTTTGAATGCTGAGTAATATTCCATGGTATATATGTACCTCATCTTCTTGATCAAGTCATCTATTTTTGGGCTATTCTTAATTTTCCGTAGTGCTTAGAACTACCACAAGACCATTTTCTTGCAATTTGCTGGTGATTTCTAACAAGGGGCATGGGGAAGAAGTGTGATGATCTGTAGGGTAAAGAAAATGTCAGGCTTTTCTGCCCTCCCACCATCAGGATAGATGATGGATCCTTGTGGTCCTGAATGCATGCCTGATGGCGGGCACCTGGAATAGGGTGTGGGCATAGGTAGATGGGATTCAGCTGACTGTGCTTTTTAAGGGCGGCATCACAGGGACGCCAGAAGCCGAGAAAGCAGCAGTAGAAGCCTAAAAAGAAGAGCAGCATCAGTAGAAGCCGAAGCAGAAGCCAAAAGAGAAGCCGAGAAGCAGCAAAACGAACGCTAGAGAGCCCAGATAGAGTGAAGACTTGCTGGGGGCTGGGAGGCCTCCCAGCCTCCCAGCCAGCACCCCTGCCTGCCATATGCCTGGTGAACCCCAATAAAAAAACCTGCAAAACTACTGAAGACTCTGACTCCTCCTTTACCCAGTCTGCATGGGATCAGAAAATCTGCACTGTGGTCAGTCCAGCCCTTACATGGTCTCTTTTTGGTGTTAGAAAGGTGATCTCAGTTTTATGTCGTTTAATTTTCATAACAGTTCTATATGAGTAAGGGTCAAGATGATGATCAGGGTGACAAAGTAAACTGCTTAAGAGTCAGACAGTAGTGGAGCTTATACTTTCTAACCTAGGTTTTAAGAACTTTCCACATTTTCTAGTCCACCAAAACCTTTTATTCTTCTCAATCTGTGTGAACATTTCACCATTTATTTAGTAAATATTGAGTGGCCACCTCTGTGTTGTGCTTTGGAGACACCGAGAGGACTAATCCTTTTAATAAGATTTTTGGTTTTCTGTGCAGACTGTCAAGGGTAAAAACAGGGATGCTGGCTAAATACTGAAGTCCTAGTAAAAAGCTATATTGATTTTAAGCTAAGCTTTGGAAACAACCCAAATGCCCAAAAATAGATGACTGGATCAAGAAGATGTGGTACATATATACCATGGAATATTACTCAGCATTCAAATAAGATAAACACATGCAGTTTGCAGCAACATGGATGGCGCTGGAAGGGATCATGCTCAGCGAAATAAGCCAAAAAGAAAAAGAAAAATACCGGATGGTCTCACTCATAGCAGGAATCTAGAAAACTTAAATAAGGGACCAGGAAAATGAATATAAGAAAGTGAAAATCAAAATCAACAAAAAACTATGAACCAGAGACACTTTTTGGGGGGTGGGGGGCGGGAGGGGAAGGATTGGGGTCAGAATGGGGCGTTTCCAATTGTATGGGGGAATATAAAAATAAAATTTATTATTAAAAAAAAAGCTATATTGATTTTAACTAGAATGGGAGAGAAAATGCAAAAAAGTGGGTGGATTTGAAATACTCACTTGAGGAAACAAGATTAGTAGGGAGTGATATGGATTTGGGAAAAGCTGGGGAATTGAGCATGACTGCAGGTTTGATTTGAACTGAATGTTGTTGGTGCCTTTACTGGTAGGAGAAAGAACAGGCTAGGTGGTGGGGCATAATACTACCAATGTAACATCTATTAGATATATTCATGGTTGGATATCTAGGAGGTAAGTACATACTGGGAACTGAGAGATGTTCTGGGCTGGAGAAATAAATTTGGGTATCACACACATATAATGGTTTTTAAAGCCACTGGGACTGGCTATGATTATCTAGGGAAAGTGTGTAGATGTAGGTGTGGTAACGTAAGTGATTCATTTCAATGGAAAATCCTCATTTAATGCCTTAGCTCAGATTATACTTAATCCTAATAACATTTGCTGCTATTTCAATGAAGAATCCTCATTTAATTTCTTAACTTGGATATACTTAAGCTTAATAGCATTTGTTGGATGGGGAAAGCAAATCCTATCATGTTAGTCATGGCATGGAAGGCATTAACCAACAAGCCCTTTGTAAGCATGACTGTAGTGGCTTTTTGATTGAATTGTATGCCAGATGTCTTTGACTTTTATGAGAGACTAGACCTTAGAGACTCCAGATGAGGAATTCCAGTTTTGAGAATGCTATACAAGAAATGATGTATGGTACATGTATCAACTCTTTTAGTATAGATAAGTGTGAAAAATAAATTTCCATTGCAATGCTGAAACTAGAACATCTGGAACCACTCACTTACTGATTCACTGTTACAGGTTAGTCTCATAGCATCCAAGTTCATTAAAATCAAGTATTTTACATGTCATGGACCCTTCAGATATTCTCAATAGCATAATTGTAAGTGTTAAATTTGAGAATTCCTAGTATGAAAGAAACCTTATAGGAATACTTGAAAAAATAGATTAGAATTCACATTAAGCAAAATTGGAAACAATTCCAATGTTCATCAACAGGAAGGCAGGTAAACTGGTGGTGTGAAGTCATTCAGTGGGCAGTGTACACAGTAACATGGGTGAAAAGCAAAACCATTTTGTCAAATGAAAGAAACCAGACACAATAGTATACATATACTGTTCTTCATTTATAAAAAGTTGAAGAATAGGCAAAAACTAATCTATAATGATAGAAAACAGATGAGTGGATGGTTTTGAGGATAGGAATTGACAAGAGGGAGGCATGAGGGAACTTTCTGGGGTGATGGAAATGTTCTCTATGCTAATTGGGATGTTTATTAAATTGATATCTCCATTTGTATAAATTCATCAACTTGTGTATTTAGGATTTATAAATTTCACTATGTGTAAGTTTTACCTCAGTAAAAATTAAGAAAACAATAAAAACAACTATATTGAATGATGTGAGGATTAGTATAGGGAGTCCATAGGTGAGGCAGCTCTGCGGCCTCAGATTTTCAGGGAAAGTATTCCAGAAGAAGTAATGCCTCATCTTTCTAATTTTTACCCTCCTGTAGGGTAAGGAAAAATGTCAGGCTTTTCTGCCCTCCCGCCATCAGGATAGATGATGGATCCTTGTGGTCCTGAATGCATGCCTGATGGCGGGCACCTGGAATAGGGTGTGGGCATAGGTAGATGGGATTCACCTGGGCTGAGACTGGGCTTTTAAGGGCGGCGTCATGGGATCGCCAGCAGAAGCCTAGGAGAAGCCGAAAGAGAAGCCGAGAAAGAAGCAGCAGAAGCCGAGAGAAGGTCGGAGAGCCCAGATAGAATGAAAACCTGCTGGGGGCTGGGAGGCCTGCCAGCCTCCCGGCCCCCCAGCACCCCTGCCTGCCATGTACCTGGTCATCCCAGTAAAAGACCTGCAGAAACCACTGAGGGGGCCTCCCCGGTGGCGCAGCAGTTGAGCGCTGGGTTGCGAAGCTGCCCGCAGCCTCTGCAGCGCCGGTTCAATCCCCGGCCACCAGAGGAGGGTCCCACATGGCGCGCAGACCTCTCCTGCTGCCTCTCCTGCTGCCCGCTGCTCCCCTCAGCAGTGTACTTCGATCCTCTGCCTGCTCTGCTCCCCACTCTGGCTCTGGTGAATTCTTTCACCCTCCCGTGCTTCTGACTGTACCCAGTGCTTGTATAAATAAATAAATAAATAAATCTTTAAAAAAAAAAACCAACATAAAACCACTGAGGACTCTGACTCCTCCTTTACCCGGTCTGCATGGGATCAGAAAACCTGCACTGTGTCCGTTCCTGCCTTTACACCTCCCCATCTAAAATGGCTTTCTGAGGCACGGGAGCTGTGCAAAAGGCGCCATTCCCGCGCCACTGAACTGGGCTACAGCCCGAGTCCTGGAACTGAGGGCTTCGAACTGAGACCCGGGGCACGAAAATTCGGGGCGTGGGTTCTCCACGACGGTGGGGCACAAGGCAGACACAGCACCCCAAAGCTGTTGAGGTGTACCCTACCATTCCCGCTCTGTTCTCTGTCCCACGGGGTGGGGGGAGGCGAAAAACAGCCCCCCAAGGACAATAGGAGAGATCTCTGGCGCCACCTAGCGACCAGGAAAAAAAATTCACTAACACCCTATAAAACAGGACATTTCTTAAGACTGCTTGAAAAGGGCAGAAGGTTTCTGGCGGACCCAGTGGCCAGCCGGGAAGTTATTCCACGCCAGGCCCCTTCCGACCAGCAGTCTGAGCCCACAGAGGGAGCAGGCACCCACGTCCGGGGCAGACCGGGTGCGCAGAAGAGTGTGCCTGAAACCGGAGGCGCAGGGACTGCATCCCGCTTCGCCATTTGAGAACAGGGACATTTCTTCAGTAAAAACTGCCTAAAACCAGCAGAAAGCTCCCCCAGAAGACAGAGATGGCTCCTGGAAGAGCCAGAGGGGAGCGGAGAAGTTCACCCAAGATGTCAGTCAGTCCGAGCAACACAGTGTCCCAACGCATACGACAAATTAGAAAACAGACAGTAGGGAGTAGAAGAACCACACGCAACCTAAAAACTCCTCAGGAAAGAAGCACACCACAAAAAGAAAACCACTCCCCAGATTGCAACGACAGCAACTTGGAAGAACTTCTGAGCCTTCCAGAAAGCGAATTTAAAATTGCCATGATTAAAAAAGTGATAGATCAGAAGAAGGAAATTGAGTCCCTAAAGAGGGAAGTAAGAGAAATGCAGGAGATCAAAGAATTAATGGAGGAACTAAAGAACTCTGGGAAAAGCAATGAAAGCAGAATAGATGAAATGGAAGAACGAATAAGTAATCTTGAAGACACAGAAATAAAAAGAACCAAAACAGAAAAGGAAAGAGAAGTACGAAGGAAAAAGAATGAAGAAAGACTTCGGGAACTATCTGACTCCATGAGGAAAGGAAATATAAGAGTTATAGGAATTCCAGAAGGAGAGGAGAGAGATGTAGGAACAGAGAAAATATTCATGGATATAATTGAAGAGAACTTCCCAAATGAGAAGAAGGAGCTGAAAATTGATATACAAGAAGCAAGAAGAACACCAAACTTCCACGACGAAAGGAAAAACACAGCAAGACACATAATAGTAAAGCTCCCAAGAATCCAGGACAAGGAAAAAATAATGAAGCTGACAAGAGGGAAGAAACAGATAACATTCAAAGGAAAACCAATCAGGCTGACATCAGACTTCTCTGAAGAAACACTACGGGCAAGGAGAGAGTGGAGGGACATAGTCAACAGACTCCAAGAAAACAGATGCCAACCAAGAATACTCTATCCCGCAAAGCTCTCTTTCCTCCATGAAGAAAGAATATGGACCTTCCCAGACAAAGAGAAACTCCGGAATTTCATTGCGACTAAACCCCCACTCCAAAAAATACTACAAGGAATCCTAAAGCCAGAACCTCAGAGGGACGAATAACAATGAAAGAAGACCAAAAAAAAAAAAAAAGTTATTAAAAGAATAAATAAATAAAATCAAAGGAAAGACAAACATAATGGCAAATACAGATGCTAACATATCAATATTAACTCTAAATGTAAATGGACTAAACTCTTCAATAAAAAGACACAGAGTTGCAGCCTGGATTAAGAAACAAAACCCAACCTTTTGCTGTCTCCAGGAAACACATTTAGCTACAAAAGATAAAAATAGGCTCAAAGTCAAAGGATGGAAAACAATCCTACAAGCAAATGGGCCAAAAAAGAAAGCAGGAACAGCTATACTTATATCAGATAAAACAGACTTCAAACTCAAAAAAATAAAAAGAGACCCCAATGGTCACTACATTATGATTAAGGGGACAATACTTCAAGAAGAAATAACACTCATTAACATATACTCACCAAACGAAAGAGCACCAAAATATATCAGACAACTGTTGTCCTCTCTGAAAACAGACATCAGAGAAAACACATATGTAGTGGGAGACTTCAACACACCACTATCAACAATGGATAGATCAACAAGACAAAAAATAAGTAAAGAAACTAAAGCTCTAAATAAGGACCTAGAGCATTTGGGCTTAACAGACATCTATAGAACACTAAACCCAAAAAAAACGGAGTACACATTTTTCTCAAGCGCACACGGATCATTCTCCAGGATCGATCACATACTGGGGCACAAGACAAACATCAACAGATACACCAAGATTGAAATCATACCAACCATCTTTTCTGACCACGAAGGCATCAAACTAGAAATAAATCATAAAAAGAAGGCAAGGAACTATCCTACCTCATGGAGATTAAAAGCCACACTACTGGAAGACCACTGGACTAACGAGGAGATCAAAGAAGAAATTAAAAAATTCTTTGAATTGAATGACAAGGAGGACACCAATATCCTAAATGTATGGGATGCAGCAAAAGCAGTAATAAGAGGAAAATATATAGCAATAGAAGCTCACATCAAAAAACAAGAAAGAACTCAAAGAAACAACCTAATCTCGAAGCTCAAAGATCTAGAAAAAGAACAACAAAAAAACCCCAGAACCAGTAGAAGAAAAGAAATAATAAAAACCAAAGCAGAAATAAATGAAATTGAAACTAAAAAAACAATCCAAAAGATCAATGAAACCAAGAGCTGGTTCTTTGAAAAAATAAATAAAATAGACAAACCCCTAGCCAGGCTCACAAAGGAAAAAAGGGAGAAAGCACAAATACACAGAATCATAAATGAAAGAGGAGAAATCACAACGGACACAGCAGAAATCAAAAGAATAATCAGTAACTACTATGAACAGTTATATGGAAACAAGTTCAACAATCTAGAGGAGATGGACAAATTCCTACAACTCTACAATCACCCAAAGCTAGATAAAGAAGAAATAGAACACCTAAACAGACCAATTACAAGCAGCGAAATTGAAATGGTTATTAAAAACCTCCCCAAAAACAAAAGCCCAGGACCTGATGGATTTACAAATGAATTCTACCAAACATTCAGAGACGAATTAGTGCCTATCCTTCACAAACTCTTCCAAAAAATTGAGAAGGAAGGGACAATACCAAACATGTTCTATGAAGCCAATATTACACTAATACCAAAACCGAATAAGGACAACACAAAAAAGGAAAACTATAGGCCAATCTCCCTAATGAACACTGATGCAAAAATCCTCAATAAAATTTTAGCTATCAGAATCCAACAATGTATCCATAAGATAATTCACCACGACCAAGTTGGATTCATTCCAGGGGCACAAGGATGGTTTAACATCCGAAAATCAATCAACGTTATCCAACACATCAACAAAAAGAAATATAAAAACCATATGATAATATCAATAGATGCTGAGAAAGCTTTCGACAAAGTGCAACACCCATTCATGATAAAAGCCCTTGAAATTCTTGGGATACAAGGAACATACCTCAACATCATAAAGGCCATCTATGACAAGCCAACAGCCAGTATCATTCTCAATGGTGAAAAGCTGAAAGCAATTCCATTAAGATCTGGAACAAGACAAGGATGTCCACTCTCACCACTGCTTTTCAATATAATACTGGAAGTCCTAGCCAGAGCAATAAGACAAGAGAAAGACATCCAAGGAATCCAAATAGGAAAAGAAGAAGTCAAACTATCACTATTTGCAGATGATATGATAATATACATAGAGAACCCCAAAAAGTCCACAGAAAAACTAATTCAACTCATCAATCAGTTCAGTAAAGTGGCAGGATACAAAATCAACACGCAAAAGTCAGTAGCCTTCCTATACACAAACAATAAATCTGAAGAAGAAGAAATCACAAAAACCACCCCTTTTATTATCGAAACAAAAAAAATCAAATATTTGGGAATAAATCTAACAAAAGAGGTAAAGGACCTATACAAAGAAAACTATAAAACACTGTTAAAAGAAATAGAAGAAGACACAAAGAAATGGAAAGACATCCCCTGCTCATGGATTGGAAGAATAAACATTATTAAAATGGCCATCCTACCAAAAGCAATATACAGATTCAATGCTATTCCAATCAAAATCTCAATGGCATTCTTCAAAGAAATAGAACAATTATTGATGAAATTCATATGGAATCACCAAAAACCCCGAATAGCCAAAGCTCTACTGAAAAAAAAAGAAGGAAATGGAGGCATCACACTCCCAGACTTCAAACTATACTACAAAGCCATAATCATCAAAACTGCATGGTATTGGAACAAGAACAGACATACAGACCAATGGAATCGAATAGAAAATCCAGAAATAAACCCACAGATTTATGGTCAACTAATCTTTGACAAAGGAGCAAAGACTATGCATTGGAGCAAAGAAAGTTTGTTCAATAAATGGTGCTGGGAAAACTGGGTCGCTACATGCAAAAGAATGAAGCTTGACCACTACCTCACACCATACACAAAAATCAACTCAAAATGGATTAAAGAACTAGACATAAGACCTGAAACCATAAAATACATAGAAGGAAATATAGGCGAAACACTACGGGATTTGCACATCAAAGACATCTTTACAGACACATCACCCAAAGCAGTGATAGTGAAGAGAAAGATAAACAGCTGGGACTACATCAAATTAAAGAGCTTCTGCACAGCAAAAGCGACAATAACAAAAACAAAGAGAAACCCCACCAACTGGGAGAACATTTTTGCACCCAACACTAATGATAAAGGACTGATCACAAAAATCTGCAAAGAGCTGATGAGACTCAGCAACAACAAAGAAAATAATCCAGTCAAAAAATGGGCAGAAGAGCTAAAAAGAAACTTCTCTGAAGAGGAAATGCAAATGGCCAACAGACATATGAAAAAATGTTCAACATCACTTGTCATCAGGGAAATGCAAATCAAAACTACCATGAGATACCATCTCACACCAGTGAGAATGGCACATATTAAAAAAACTAGCAACAACAAATGTTGGCGAGGATGTGGAGAAAAAGGAACTCTTGTGCACTGTTGGTGGGAGTGCAAACTGGTCCAACCACTATGGAGAGCTGTGTGGAGATTTCTGGACCTACTAAACATAGAGCTTCCATATGATCCAGCAATTCCACTCCTAGGTATTTACCCAAAGGACACAGAAACATCAATTCCAAAGAGCACCTGCACTCCTATGTTTATAGCAGCACTGTTTACAATAGCTAAGCTTTGGAAACAACCCAAATGCCCAAAAATAGATGACTGGATCAAGAAGATGTGGTACATATATACCATGGAATATTACTCAGCATTCAAAAAAGATAAACACATGCAATTTGCAGCAACATGGATGGCACTGGAAGGGATCATGCTCAGCGAAATAAGCCAAAAAGAAAAAGAAAAATACCGGATGGTCTCACTCATAGCAGGAATCTAGAAAACTTAAATAAGGGACCAGGAAAATGAATATAAGAAAGTGAAAATCAAAATCAACAAAAAACTATGAACCAGAGACACTTTTTGGGGGGTGGGGGGCGGGAGGGGAAGGATTGGGGTCAGAATGGGGCGTTTGCAATTGTATGGGGGAATATAAAAATAAAATTTAATATTTAAAAAAAAAAACAGTAAGGCAACTAAAAAAAAAAAAAATAAAATGGCTTTCTGTTCAACTCTTAGTTTGACAGTAACAATATTCTTAGGACAGTTGCTTAACTTACTATGCAACTCAGAACTCAATACTTTATTAAAAGGAAATGCTGTTATAAATTAACAATGGGACAATAGGGAAACACTTCTATTTCTGTACTGCTCTGGTGTTGTGCTCTACTGCAGTGACTACTGTAGGAAGGAGAAGAAGAGTGTATGCTTGGTCCCTATCTAAAAGTAAATAATGGCTGGCAGGGGTCAACAAGATGGGAGAAGAGTGTTGATTACCTGCAGCTGAAGTAGATGTGTTTCTGTGAGTTGTGCTATTTACATGTTAACTTTAAAAAATATGTTAACTGTTTTTTATTTCCAAAGTTATTCATGTTACTTTTATTCCTTTGAAACAGGTATACTGGATAGCTCCCTTCAAAAATGGAAGATGGAAAGCCCGTTTGGGCTCCTCATCCTACAGATGGATTTCAGATGGGCAATATTGTGGATATTGGCCCTGACAGCTTAACAATTGAACCATTGAACCAAAAAGGCAAGGTGAGTTTTGCAGAAAGATGTCACAATTTGCTTTCTTTTTATTGGTATCTCCTTTCTTAATGAAGTAGATATCCCTAACATATTTTAGGGAAAAGTAGTTTTCTGGTAAGTGAATCTTAATTTTCTGCCGAGTGATTTGATTAAATAAGTATATGTCCTTGGGAAAAAATGATGTCCTGTGATAAAATGAGACTGACATTTAGGGAGCCTTTCATGATCACATTCTTAAGAGGAAGTAACTATATGATAAAATATAAACATATAACATTTTTATTCCTTATACTTTTACTGAAGTTATTAATGTTTATGATACTCAACTGTTGCATTGGCAATACCACACTGATACATGGAAGTTGTGGAGCAGGCTACGCCATGCAGGATGCTGCTAGAAAAGCAAGATCCTGGCCTTTTAATTCTTAATCATACATCATCCTACTCCTACTATGTGGAGTAGGAGGACAAAGAGAAAAAGATGGGTGAAACTAAAATGTGTTTATGTCATCTAGGGCTTCAGGGGGACATGAGTTTGCTGACCAGATAATTCTTATCTGCTTGATGACCAAGTGTTGTAATTGAAACATACTCCAGGCCCCCGGCCATGGTTCCAATCTTATCAACAAGGCATTCCACTGATCAGCTTCTGGGGTCCCTTGTTATTCATCAGTCAATCACTCCCCGTGGGCAGGCGTTCCTGGTCATACCTTGTGATGCATACCTTTCCCAGGGTGATTGAGATTTCTGCTCTTGATTGATTAGAAAGGCACCTTGTAAGGTTGGGCTTCTATAACTGATTGACTGGGCAGTTCTGACCTTGCATAGGAATGCAGAACTACGGGTAACAAAAATAGTGGCTAAACAGGCTGCTTAAGTCTTGCAGACTCACACTCAACATATTACAAAGTGAAAATATGAAAAGTGAATGGAATTAGTTACCAAATTTTGATTTTTGTGCTAGTTTCTGGATAATTCTTTTTAAAAAAGCTTTATTTCCATAAATTTATTAGCATGGGATTGGAGTAAATATATTTCTATTAGTAAAGATACTAATATCTTTCAATTTTTTTCTTATGATGATAGTTTTTAAAGCATTAAGTTATACTTTAATATTGTACACAGATTATCTATTTCCTTTTACATACATGTAAAACAGATCTACATATAGACAGTTTTATAAAATGTGGGTTTTGGGGTAAAAATGACCTGGAGTTTTTTCAGTCTTTATGGGGATTATAAAAGTCTGTTTTTGTGTAAGGTCTTCACAATTTTCAATTTAATAAATATTCCTGCTAAACAGCTTTTGTGACTAAATTAAATTTGTTGAGGTCATTTCTGTTTACTTTAGATTGTGAATGTTCATGAATTATTTATATTCTACTGATACATGGTTAACTAATGCCATATGACTGCCATCCTTCTGGGAACCTTAGAAAAACAAGGTGAATCTCTCATGAGGTCTTTTCACAGAGAAAACTATTCTGTTACTGTAAACAACCCAGGAACCTAAATGCATAATATATAATGTGCCATGTTAGAGGAGGCCAGTTAAAGGAACCCTCAGAAAATAAAAGTCAAAGTGTTTCTAGTTTTTCCTCTTATTAACAAACTCCTATCTGTTCTTACAGTGATATATGTTAAAAAATATGGAAAAAAATTTAAAATAACATGCTTAGTTATTTTTATGTATTTGAAGTTGGGGAGGAAAAATTTTCCTGTACACCTTTGGGTCTCTGGCTATGTCTAAGAATTAAACTGACATAATTCAGATTCACAGTAGAAAAGCATACACCCTGTTAAATTTTTGTGTATAATCGAAAGCCCTTAGAGGAGAATGATGACCCAAAGTGCAATGGGAACAGATTACTTTTATACCTTTTAGACAAAGAAGTAATATATTTGTGAATAATTGATAAAACCAAAGGGTTTGAGCTAGGGGCAGTAAATTATGGAGAATTAGTTTGGGAAAATAGGATTAGTTTTAACAAGGTCTGTTGGTACATATTTCTCTCCACCTCATTCCCTTTCTCTGGTGACAATACTGAATGTCTTCCTTCTTCCTAATACGGGAAGGGCACATTTCACATGGGAGATTTTCCATTACTTTTAGGAATAAAAAAGAAGTTCAGAGCAGTTCTTAAACCTGCTGTTTCTCAAGTGCCTTTTTCTTTTTTTTCCTTCTGACCTTATTTCACTGAGCATAATCCTTTCTAGCTCCATTCATGTTGCTGTGAATGGCATGAGTTTATCTTTTTGATTGCTGAGTAGTATTCCATTGTGTATATATACCACATCTTCTTGTGGATCTGTAGATAATTCTGTAGCTAAAGTCTGAGTTTTTTCCCACAAAATTCTTGTTTTTGAGAATTAGTTTCTCAGGAATTGCTTTTAATCTTAATTTTCCCCCTCCCCCTTTCTGTGTGGGGTCTTTATAAATTGTAGTGTCATAATAACCACATGGTTAAAATGAGCCACAAGAGAAACTGTTTTTTTCCTAAATAATTCATGGTCTAGAGAGCATCACTTTTAAATATTAAGGAATTAAATGCATATAGCAGTGGATGAGTCAAGGAGATCTGTGTATTAATATAGCAGGAACATAGAGGATAGTCTTTGATGACAGCAATGACTTAAAGTTTTGTGATTGTGACCATGGTAAGAGATAGATTTTACATTGCATTAGGTATGTATGTAATATGTGTGTGTATATATATAAGAAATAAATTTTACATGTCAACAAGTATGTGTGTTGTGTGTGTACATATTCGTAAATGAAACAGTCTTACCAATTGTGTGGATATTTTGTAATATATTTTATGCTCTTAAAAATATTTGTAAATGTGTATAAACGTACCTCAATAAAAGTAATGCAATTAAAAAATCTGTCTTGAACCTCTAAAATGGTTTCAGTTTCTCTATTTTCAGCAGACTGGCCTTTAGACTAAAGCCCTAAATATGGCATAAGTATCTACATGTTCTTTTCCCTGTTTACTTTGCTGTCTCATCTTTTGTCAACAGAGAGTGTCCCCCTTATTCTCTTGCTATATGCTTATTCTAATGTGTCTGTCGTTCTCTTACATCTTTCCCTTCCACAATGTTTATCAAGCCCTCACCATGATCCGGGTGGTGTTAGGGCTTTGTGTCATTGCTGGAATGGCCTGGAATGTCACTTTGCTTACCAAATACCTATCTGTCAAGACTGACTGAGGTCACCTTCTCTATGAAGTTTTCCCACAGATACTCAATCTTTCCTTTCTCCTCCCATGCAATGGAGTTTACTATTGATTACTTCTTCCTTTGAGGGTGGTATAAAATTTTAGCCTCCTGTACTACTTTATTAAAGATATTTGGTTACATTTTTCTCTTCCATTTACTAGACTGTAATCTTCTCAGTTGCAGGGACTGTTTGTTTTGTCATTGGAGCTTGATGTACTGTGTTTGATGTATGGAAGATTTAAAGTAAGGCAATCAGTGTGCTTTGTTATGTGATCTTTTGGTAAGAGAATAAAAGCCTCTACCTTCTAGGAGAAAACAATTGCTTTAAATGAAGGAGGTTTTCTCTTTCTCACTGAGTAGGTGGTAAAGGGGGGAAGGTGAAGGCTGGTGATAATTTAGGGGATGAAGAAGATTTGCTACTGACTTTTTCACCTTGCTCTTAATCTTGCCATTGTAGGAACTCTCTGTCCTCCATGTTTCTCCCCACCCCCTTCTCTACTCACCCCTATTAGCCTACCTTCTGGGACCCTTTTTTATTTCACATGCCTGCTACAGGGATAGAATTAACTTACCCATGTGACCACAGGTATGTGGCACATAGATCTATGACATTAACAGGTATTTGCTGAATTATTTCCTACAATCATTGTTATAGATTGTGGATTATTTAACATTATCATTAATATACTTAATGTACATTTTAGATTAGTTTGCATTTAGTGATATGTTTTCTAAACATTTCCACATTTATAACATTAAGGACATAGACGCTAGGTTCCAAATAGTCAACTTCCTGAGTTTTTAGGGCATAACAACTTCCCCAACTTTGAAGTGCAGTTGTACCAGCAGCTTGAGTTTTACTCTATAAACTATAGCAGTTACCTTCTCCTATATATTTTGCATAGACCTACAAATACTATTTTAACACAACTAAACAATTTTCTATTTTAGAGTTTTGTTTGATATGGATGGAAACTTCAACTAGAAAGTAACTAACTAATTGTTTGAAGAACATAAACTTGTAGATAATTGTTAGGATGGCATGGGTAAAATTTAATTCTCTTTGCATGTAATATGAGATCATTTCTTCTCTCTTACAAGATACTATCTTAATTCTAGAATTTCTACCACAGGTTTTAAGTGATATAATAAGTACACGTGTATTCATGGATACCTGTATTTTTGTGAACCAAAAAGTTTTGGATGCTGTTTACAATTCTACGCATTTCTGTACAGGAATTTTTGTTTAATGTGTTATATTCAAACAATGGCATTAAGTGTATAGTATTCTTTTCTGTTGCTATATTGATTGAATGTTAATTTTTCCTTTTTTTAAAACAAAGTTGCTGCATGCAAACATTAAACTTTTTATTTTTTAAAAAGGCTAAGTAGCATACCTATGTATTAATATACTTCTTGTTTTGTCCTAGTCTAAGTATTAGAACATAGGATCTTTTGTATTGACTCCCATTTTGGTTTCATGCTCATGCTAATAGTGAATGGTATATTTGGGTAAAATTATTATCTTGTTTTTGGCTTACTGGCTTGTTAAATTATAGGATCTTTTATTTTAATGAAGAGCATATTGTTGCACTTACGTATGCAACCAATTAAACTTTTTTTTCTCACTTATTTATAAGTCTCTAATGAGCTTTTGTTTTGTTTGTTAGACATTTTTGGCTCTCATAAACCAAGTGTTTCCTGCAGAAGAGGACAGTAAAAAAGATGTGGAAGATAACTGTAAGTATCAGAAAAAAGATTGTTCTCACCAAGAAAAGGAAACTGTCTCACAAAAATAGTTCTAGTGTCATACACACTATGAAATTACCCCCTTATCCATTTCTGCCATGCCTCCTGTTTCCTCTCTGGTAACCGCCATATTTTTCACGGCGTGTAAGAGTTGATTTTGTTGTGCTGAGTTATTTTAAACCTCATCTAGAATCAGGTGATTTTTATAGTAGTATTTGTGTTTTAATAATTTGGAAATTGAATTGAGAGGAGACATTTATTGTCAGTGTGCGGAGGAAGCAACCATTAAAATAGTACTGTACAATATGTACTAATTGAAAATTTGATTCAGAAAATTAAAGTGTAACTATTTTAGTTTATTTGGTGAAAAAAATTATCCAGTGAATAGGCCGTCTATTAATTTCTTTTTCAAGCTTAAGCAGTAATTGTATTTGGCAGTATTTAAGAATTGTGTCCAGAAAGAGATTGAGAAAAAATTAGGCGGCACTCCCTTCCTTTTCAAAATTGCTGGAGGATTTGTCTGATGGGAAAATGCTTTTTTTTTTTTTTAAACAGCAATCTGTCCAACAACAATATAAAAAGGAATGAAATTCTACCATATCCAAAATAAGAGAGAAAATTCTTTTCTGTGGAAACTTGCTAGGGCATTCAGAACTAAGGAATTAATCCTTTTCTATATTCAATTTTTTTTTTGTTTATGTAGCCTCATATAGCTAAAATAATAAATGATTTTGAGTATTTTTAATCACTTTTTAAATATTTTAAAATATTTTCTTTCTGGTTATTTCATCTGATGCTCTTGTCCAACCTTTTAATTTTTCCAGCCTCTTTGCCAGGGAGACAACAACATTAACTGTGTGGATGTTAATTTATCCTTATCACATAGTAGCATGGCCCTACCAGAAGTCCCTTTCCTGAAACCACATGATTAACATAGCATTAGTTGTTGAGTTTAGAGTGTAGGTTATACAGCTAAAGTGGTTTCATCACTTATAGTTGTTTTGATTTAAGGCTTGACATTATAACACTATTCTCTGTCAAATGTATCTTTAGCATTGTTTCTGAGGGTCTCTCATGCATAATTCTAAAATCCTTTCCTGTTCTCTGTATCACGGTAATAATGTGATCATTAAAAACTTGATGTCTGTGAAAGGAGAGACATGAGTTACAATTTGATAGTGCCCTAAAAATTGCAAATTTATTATCTATTTTGCAGAACTAGGTTTTCTATGCAAGTATTAAAAAGGTTTCATATGTGGAGATCACTATTTAATTTTGCCTTTCACTTTTTTCCTGAGGTGAACTGGCTGCATTGTCTAAGTGTGAAGCATGGACAGTCTTGTTGAGATAGGCATAGCAAGAGAATTTTGTTTGACAGAATTGGTTAGGAGTTGAATTGTGTGTTAGGCATACATGTAGTGTAGACCTGTAAACAACTTTGATGAGTGAACCAACCAACAAATAAGCAAAAGAATCAGGCAGATCCTATCCTCAATAATCTGGGTTTTGTATTTAACACCAGGCATACAATTTTCTTTTTGTTGTTGATTAAAATTTTTTATTGTCTTACATTGCTGTTCATTTTTGTACAATACTTGATTTCTCCCCTCAGGTGTAGTCCCCGTAAGTCACCCACCACCACATCACTCATGAACCATCACCATAGTCCCTTGTGTTCTTCCCTCCCTGTTTTAACCCCTTTCTTCTGTGTGCCTTAGGTCTATAGTTTACCTGCAAGTTTTGTCTTTTTTTTTTTGATCCTTTGGTTCTCCTATATTCCTCCTATGAGTGAAACCATCTGATATTTTTCTCTTTCATTATGACTTATTTCATTGAGCATAATCCCTTCTAGCTCCATCTGTGTTGCTGTGGATGGCATGAGTTTATCTTTTTGATTGCTGAATAGTATTCTGTTGTGTATATATACCACATCTTCTTTATTCGGTCATGTGTTTAGGGACATTTGGGTTGTTCCATATCTTGGCTATTGAAAATAGTGCTGCAATAAACATAGGAGTGCAGGTTTCCTTTTGAATTAATGTTTTGTGTCCTTTGGGTAGATTCCTAGGAGTGGAATCTCTGGGTCATATGGTAGACCCATTTTTAGTAATTTGAGGAACATCCACATTGCTTTCCATAGCAGTTGGATCAGTTTGCATTCCCACCAGCAATGCAAGAGGGTTCCTTTTTCTTCACATCTTCGCCAGCATTTGTTGTTGCCAGTTTATTTTTTATTTTTTATGTATTTTTTTTTAAAGGGGACAAGGCAAGAGGGTTCCTTTTTCTTCACATCCTTGCCAGCATTTGTTGTTGCTAGTTTATTTTTTATTTTTATGTATTTTTTTTTAAAGGGGACAATGCAATATAAACTATTTCGCAAGGGAATCTTTTTAAAATTAGTTTAATTTTTTTTTAAGATTTATTTATTTATACAAGAACTGGGGTACAGTCAGAGGACCAAAGACACTGCTGAGGGGAGCAGCAGATGAGGCAGGAGAGGTCTGCCGCGCCATGTGGGTTTCTCCTTGGCCGGCCTAGAATCGAACCCGCACTGCAGAGGCTGCAGACAGCCTCACATTGCAGTGCTCAACCCCCTGTACCACCGAAGAGGCACTGTTGCCAGTTTTTTAAATATGAGCCATTCTCACTGGTGTGAGGTGGAATCTCATTGTGGTTTTGATTAGCATTTCTCTGGTTACAAGAGATTCTGAACATTTTTTCATATACCTGTTGGCCATTTGCATTTCCTCTTTGGAGAAGTGTCTTTTTAGCTCTTCTGCCTGTTTTTTGACTGGGTGGTTTGCTTTGTTTTTTTGTTGAGTAGTATAAACTCTATGTAGATCTTTGATATCAATCCCTTATCGGTTATAGGAAGTGCAAATATTTTCCCCAAGTCTATGAGTTGTCTCTTTATTTTGGTTATTGTCTCTTTTGCTGTACAGAAGCTTTTTAGTTTGATGTTTGTTTAACCTTTCCTTCCTTTTATTTTTTTTTGCTTCTGGATATGAGTCCTCAAAGATGTTTCTGAGACATACAATTTTATAAACATAACAGACATACAATTTTATAATCATAACACTGGCAGTCTGAGCTAAAGCACTGTAAAGAAAGTACAAAGAAGAAAGTAGGTCTGGTGGTGTTTGTGGTAGTGAAGATGAGAATTATCATTTGTGTGAAACCTTTAAACAGTAAACTAACCTTAAATAATAGGCATATTTTTGCTACCTGGAGGAGGTGGCCAATGTATGATGGCATTTGAGTTTGATAAATAGTCTGCCTGCAAATTATACCATATTGAAGGAAATTATTGAAAATTATATGAAAAGGTCAATGGAATGCAGGTTTTACAAAGCCTTGAATATCAGACTTGAATGTAGACTGTGGTACTTGAGGAGGCGATTCAGTTAGGAGTCTAGTTTAGTTATATTAGTTGTTGAGCAGTTTGGATTAGAGAGGAGAGAGACTAAATCAATAGACAATAAAAAGCTATTGTAGTTACAAAAGAGGTAATGAGACCCAAAGGAGGGTTAGAGTAGTAGAAATGGGAAGAAAGGAGAGGCAGTTCAGCGAGTCAGATAATTTCTGAGTTCCTATCATGTGGTACTGGCTTAGAGAAAGGATGGGGAGAGAGATGATCCTACCACTCTCTGTGGTTTGCAGGCTAGATGACTGGAAAAACAATCGTGCTAATTTTGGAAACATGTTGGAAAAGTAGAAATGAGGCTCAGTAGATTGGAGGGCTGGGAGAATAAGATATGTCAGTGTAATGTATGCTAAATGTTATTATGTTCTGATATATTAAAAAAAAGATTTCTGGGCCTCCCTGGTGGCACAAAGAGTTAAGCACTGCACTATGAAGCAATTCACAGCCTCTGCAGTACGAGTTTGATCCCTGGCCAGCCAGGGAGCAGCCCACATGGTGAGGCAGACCTCTCCTGACTCGCCCGCTGCTCCCCTCAGAAGTGTATTTCAGTCAGTCTGCCTGTTCTGTTCCCCGCTCTGTCTCTGGTGGATCCTCTCACCCCCCACATCTCTGGCCTATATCCCAGCTCTCATATGTATAAATAAATCTTTAAAAAAAAGATTTCTACCTGGATTCTGCCACTAATAAGCTGCATATTGTGATTAGAACATATGTAATTTCTCTGTCACTCTTATTTTGTCATATGAGTATTGAGGCACTGATTGAATTATCTGATGGTCCCGTCCTATTCTAAAATTTTATTCTTTGTGCTTTTCTATAAAATACTGAGTGTCAGACTGGACTAGTGTCATCATTTTGTGGTGTCAAAAATGTATCAAACCCAGCCCTATATATGTAGCATATTCCTTCCATTTGAATTATACTCAGCTGTTTAAGCAATCTTCATTGTGTACTTGTCTGGTCCTCCCTAGATGGGCTGAACCATTTGGAAATTCGTTGTTTCAAAATAGCACTTTAACACATACATAAACGGATATATTTTAATTGGCATCTAGGATTTACATGTAATTAAATCTAAATTAACAGATGCATTTTAGCTTGGTTCAAAGTGTTCTATTAAGATAGTATTGTATTTTACTTTTTTCTTTGAATAGCTAATGATTTATAAACTTTCATGTCTCAGGTTCGCTTATGTATTTAAATGAGGCCACTCTCCTCCATAATGTCAAAGTCCGATACAGTAAAGACAGAATTTATGTAAGTATTTTACTATGCTTTAGGGTTTTGTGGGCATAACTATTGTACCTGCTACTGTTTGATCTTGTCAAGCCTGAAATATTCTAAGAAATCATAGTCATCTGAGCCTAATTGATCACTGTGCACTCTATAAGGATGTGAACTCCCCTCTACCCCCCATTCATTGCTGAAATTCCAGGTCATGGTACATAGTCGGTACTTAAATATTTGTGGAATGAAGTAATGAATTCAGAGTACCGCCTCATATCTTTCAGACTTAAATATTTTCAATTTGATTATTTTGGAAAAAAAACCAACAACAACACTATTTTCAGTTTTGAATTCTTATTTTTGGTGTAATGTTTATAGATGTTTAATTTTCCACACTGTTATGCAAAGAATTGAAGACAGCATTTTATATATATATGTGTGTGTGTATGTGTGTATACACATATATATATAAATACACATTATATATATAACTATATATAAATTAAACCCAATTTTAATGAATACATAAATTGAAATTAAATACTTAGATGAAAAATTATAAATTAGAATAGGGTACAATACAGTACTGGAGGAATTATCAAGTACAATGAACTGCTGATCACAGAACCTATATAGTTGCACATTTCATTAAACCCTAAATAGACACCTTACCTTAAAAATCCAGAATATTAAATAATGAAAGAGAACACTTGTATTGTAAATAGTGTTTACACAAATAATTCAGGTGGCTATTCAACTAGTATGTTTTAATGATAATAATTCAGTGGGCATGCATGAGATTTTATCTGCTCTGACCTAGTTGTAGATTTCTCTGATGGTTGGAGATAAATTACCCTACTGCAGTTCTCCCGTTATGAAGATGGGACTCTTCATTATTTTTAAACGAAGAAGACACATGGTTTCTTTGACACTTCCTAGATCGAATGACAGTTTTAATCTTTTATATCACTATCAATTTGCCTAATTGTACTTATTTAATGCTGACTAAATTACCTTTAGTCTTTGCCATCTGTCCAAGTAATGACAGCTGGGAAATAGGACTAATTTAGTATTTTCCAAAAGAGTTTATATGCTATCTTTTGGTTATTATGTACACAATTGTCTTTGCTTTTCTCTTTTTATTTTTTAAAATCTATTAAATAAAGAATATACTAGGTTGAAATATGACTGTTCTCACTAGAAATTTTAGAACTCACTTAATGAACATCTAATGTGTGCTGAATGCTGTTGATATAATGCATGAAAGTAATACACATTTTTAAAGTTTGTTAAATCAGGTTTCTTTCATCAATAAATGTTGAATTGGATACCACCAGGACACATTATTTTTCAAGTAGAACTAGCTACTATTTTTTCCTTTTTTAATTTCATTTTTGCATAGAAGAACTGGAGTGTAGGTCATGGGCATGATGGGGGAGAGGATTCACCAGAGACGGAGGGGGGAGCAGAGCAGGCAGGCAGATGTACTGAAATACACTGCTAAGAGGGGCAGCGGGCAAGACAGGAGAGGTCTCCTGCACCATATGTGGATTATCTCCCTGGCTGGGCATTGAACTCAGGCCTTAGTGGTGGTAGCACTGAGACTTAGCCCCTAGGCCATCAGGGAGGCCCCCTATTTTTTCCTTTTTTAATTAGTTAATTTTTTATTGAAGTAACATTGGTTTATAACATATATAGGTTTCAGGTGTATAGACTTATCCATCAACATCTATATATATACTATATTATGACTGTCATCAAAAGTGTAATGTCTGTTGACCCCTGTTACAATTTACTCACCCCACTTCCCACTATCTGGTAGCAACTGTTTTGTTCTTGCACCACTTCTTTGTGTGTCTTACATCACTTAATGATGGTGGAACAATCTTATTTATATGAGCAAATTTTAAATGTTTTAGTATCTCCTGAAATTTGGAAGTTTTTAAGTTACTTTTACAGAATGATCATACTTTTAAAAAACTAAGATATGTTTTATTTTTATTTGACATGTTTATACAAAAGCTTAAAACCCACAGTTTTCATTATCTTTTTAGTGCTTCCCCTACTGCAGTGCTGCTACACTCACTGACTTGCCATTAATGAGTGACGGTTTACCTGAGTATTTTTACTTAAAAAAACTGTTTTTTCACATTGAGTTTAATGTAAAAGTCTACAAATCTTTGCTTAATTGCATGATTAATAGTAAAAATGATCTATTTGTGAAATTTTCATTTCTTATGTATAATATCTACATCACTCTGGTGAATTGTATTTTTTTTTTTTACGCCTATTATTTTTGATCCTTCTTTTCCTAAGATAGGTATGCACTTGAGCAAATGACCTCTGTTAGTGACTGGCATTGTCAGCTTCTGTTTGGAGAACCAGTACTTTCAAAGTTAACTTAAGTCATGATTGGTATATATTTTTCGCAGTTATGCCTTATATATATATATAACTATTACAAAAGCAGCAATACATACATAAACTCATTATTACTATATAATGTATAAGAGTAGGAAGTAATTTGGAGTCAGAGTTTAATGTTTTTATATTTCTCACCAAACTTAGTTATCACTATTCTCCCCCATATTTGAGTAAACAAAAATAGCTAACTCATTTTTAACATTTGCATTGTTTTTTAAAGTCTCTGCTACTTAACTTTTTCCCTGTTAGAATGATCACTATTTGCAATTTTTAATTTTTATCGCATTCCAGAAAACATTTTTGGAAGTATTTTCTGAATTTTGGGATTAAGCAGTCTGAGAGTTGAGTTTCTGCATCATTTCCCTTCCACAACTAGAAGCAGAAAGAGAAAAATATGGTCCTGCATGTCCTGGTTTGAACAGCAAACCACTACTAATTGCTTAACCACAACTCTATCCACAAAGAATTTTATAAACCCCACTGGTACATTTTTCTGGTCTTTTAAAGTGACATTTACATTCCAAACTTAAAAGCAAACTTAAGTTGGTCGTTAAACATTTTGCCATCAATATTCTAGACAATGGTTGCCATATGTTGTTTTGCAAAAATCTGGGGTCAAGTAGTGCCACAGAGCTGGTGAATTCTTGGCATTCAGTGATGGGGATAGGTCTAGGGAGCCCTATGAACTATGTAAAACTCTTTAATAGCATCATGAATAAAGTAGTCTAGGTGAAGAATACAAATGACCAAAACTTGGACTACAGGAATAGAATGAAAAGATTTCATATGGAGAGTCCCCAGAAGAAAGGTGGTTGAGATAGAAGTTGAGAGACTCCGCTTTCTGTGATGACTTAGTGGTAATACTGTGAACCTAGGAAAATGTGGAAGGAAAATGTTTTCTTTGAGGCACAGTGAGGTCAAGAGAGATAATTTTGATTTGGACATGCTGAATTTGAGATGCCTATGGGATGAGATTTAAATACTTATTGACTTAGAGAAATATGGATACTGTAGTGATCAGGGAAAGTTTAGGATTAGAAATTTAGATTTGGGAGTCCTACTTAATTTAGCAAACTGAAGCTGTTTGCTCTGTGTTCTTTCTCCCATGAGCCTTACTTGGTTTTAAAATGAAAATAGTAATTGGAAGTCTTCATGTTCATGCTTTTCGATTTAGACATATGTCGCCAACATTCTGATCGCAGTGAACCCGTACTTTGACATACCTAAAATATATTCTTCAGAAACAATAAAATCATACCAAGGAAAATCTCTTGGGACAATGCCACCCCATGTCTTTGCAATTGGTAAGTAATTTGATTGTATCTTATTTTTTGTTTTTCATTATATTTTAAAAATTTCCCTAGTTTTTATTTTGGGTTAGTAAAATATATCATGAATTGAATATTTTGGGAGGCCTGTATGATTTGAGTATATCCTCAAGTGTCTTCCTTCATGACTTTGAGGCCCAGTCCTACTGTTGTTACCCAGGTTATCACTTGTGAAAGTGTTACTTGAGCTAGATGTGAGCTATAAGAGCAGACTTCTTTCCTGATGTCTTATTTTTATATTAGGATTTTTAATTTAACATATGTTCAATAATTGAAGATGTTACATACTTCATATCTCTGGGCAATTTGTGTGGGAAGATAGCAGTCTCTGTCTTTGCCTTTCTTAGGTTCTGAGAATAAGAGAAATGGAGTTATTTGACATGCACACTCCTCTTAGCACCAGCTCATAAGTTAGTCAACCCTTGTACCCTGACATAACCAGCAGTGAAAGGATGACCTGTGTTGGTACTGATTCTTAGTGTAGTCTATTTCTTTTCATTCCTGTGTTTCTGCTTAACCAAGCTTCATGTTCACATTTGCTTGATCTGTGTACTGTATACTACTAAGCAGAATAAATATGTCAGGCAAACACAGTTTAATAGCAGATTGGTCTCAGAAGCGTTGAAGGCATTGGTGTGTTTTCTGTCAGCAAGCAAAATATTATAGTGCAGAATCCTTTGAATCTGAATGTGAACAGGGTCATCACTAGATGAAACTGCATGTTTAAAATATAAATAAACTCATTTATTTTTAATTGTTCACTGCTGAAGAGGTGTTTGCAGTGATTTCTCAAAAGGAAGTGGGACAGATCACTGATTAATTAGTCAAAAAGAATGGGTACATGTTTTGCCTTCAGAGCTTAGAGTAAAAAGTCCTCTGTAAAGACTTTTTCGTTGGTATGGTTAGCAAATGTTAAGCTGAGAAATAGTTGCTTTATAGGGCTAAGTTGATCAGGTCCTAATTTTGAATTAAAATTACTTCAAGATCACCTTAACAAAATTAAATTATACTCAATTTGTCTGTGTAGTTTTAAAATTTAAAACATTTAATAACCTCAATTGTTTGAATATAATAAGATATTTAAAAATTATATGCATAAACAATTGCAAATTTTGAACATTAATTTTGCCTATCATTGAAATGCTGACAAATCCTGTTTATATTTAATGGCAATATAACAGGTAAAAAATACACAGATTTATTTTGCAATTATGTATTTTTTTCTCCAGTAGCATTTTTGGTTGCCAAATTTCTTAATTGGAAGCTCATTACTTTTTGTTTCTCTCTGGGGACTTCATTAGATATGAATGATGAACATTTTTTTATCCCTCTGCAGACCTGCTCTGGTATTAAGAGCTGGGCCACAGCTCATAATATGAAAACATACTAACACAAGAGTTGTTTATTTGAATTTCATATTACTTAGCTGTAAGGATATTAAACTAGACCAATTAAGATGCTTTTAGAGATTCACACACACTTTTGAATGATTTTATCTTAAAATTTTGCTAACTGTAAATACACATTTATAATTTAAGTGCTCTTCAGTGGTAAATAAATTATCATTTAATCAATGTATTTTTGATGCATTATTCATTATTAATATGTTATTTTGACTCTAGCTGATAAGGCTTTTCGAGACATGAAGGTGCTCAAGATGAGTCAATCTATCATTGTATCTGGAGAATCAGGAGCTGGCAAAACAGAAAATACAAAATTTGTTCTAAGGTGAGGAATACTGAGCTAACCTGGAATAATTTGAACAGGTTTAGTTTCTTTTAATTGTTGTGATAAAAATTATAACTTAAATCTACCATCTTAACTATTTCTAGTCAGTAATGTTAAGTATATTCACATTGTTAAGCAGCCAGTCTCCAGAATTTTTCATCTTGCAAAACCAAAAACTCTGTTTCCATTAAATAGCTTCCCATTTCTCCTTGCTCCCAGCTCTTGGCAACTGCCACTCTATGTTCTGCTTCTATGATTTTGACTGCTCTGGGTATCCCATACTAGTACATCTTACAGAGTTTGTCTTTCTGTGACTTTTATTTCACTTAGCATGATGTCCTCAGGCTTCATCCTTATAGCATAGTGTCAAAATTCCCTTCCTTTTTTTTTTTTTTTGTCCTGGAAGACAGATATAATTTATTTAAAACAACCATGAAATTTTGTTATGAAGGATCAGAGAATCCATCCATACAGGTGATGAGATTATTCTGAGATGAATCTGGATTTGAGTGAAAACAACTTTCTAAAAACAACAAAAAACCCTGAGAATTCCCTTTTTTTAAAGTTTTATTTTTTTATGCATACAAGAGCTGGGGTAAAGGCCAGAGGTGCAGTGGGTGAGAGGACTCACTGTAGACAGAGTGGGGAGCAGAATAGGTGGATCTACTGAAATTCACTGCTGAGGGAAGCAGCGGGAGGCAGGAGAGGTCTGTGCGCCATGTGGGACCCTCACCAGCGACCAGTGGCTGGGGATCTAACCGGCGCTGCAGAGGCTGAGAGCAGCTTCGCAACCCAGCGGCTCAATCGCTGTGCCACCAGGGGAGGCCCTGGTAAAACCTTTTTAATTTAAGCTTATGACAGCTGACCATTCTATATTTTTATAACCATGCTCGCAATGTATCCACTTTGCTTCTGTCATATTAAACTCTACATTTTGTTTACAAACATAGTATCGTAAATATAGGAGGAGCCTTTCAGTGTAGTTCAGTTTCTTCAATTTATATACCCATGGATGTTACATCTAGTAATGAAGCTATGCCAGGACGAGTGTGTTCTGAATTCTCACAAGTGTTCTTATTGTCTTGCATAGCTAGTCGATTTTTGCATGGCATGCCCTTTTTTTTTTTAAAAAAAAATTACTATTTGTTATCTGATTGTATATGCTATTCTGAGTTAATTGTATGAAATCTATTTAAGTGTTTGTTATTCACTATTAGGTATATACAATTCTGGTTAAATAAATGCTTCCCAGTCATCTTGGAATTCTAGTGTTTCATTTCCTTATTCTTTCTCTCCTGTATATTGTAGTAAACATACAACTTTGACATTCAACTTTGTATGTGAACAAATAATTAACAAATTATGAGCCTGTGATGTAAACATAGATTGTAAATCAAAGATTACTTTTTGTTTTGAAATGTGCTGGGCAAATAGTTGTTCCATCATGTTTTATGTTTCGCTGTAACAACATGAAGAGTGGTGACTTCCTAGTTTTTAGTGGTGGATTACCTTATTTTCTCTCACACCTAATAAAGATGGAATTAGTAGGTCATCACAAAAGATTGGACTCTAATGTCGATGATGAATATTCCTGTGAGATATGCATGGCATATTTAAAATCAAATCGTTAGTTACATTCAGAATATTTCCTAAAACATTTTGTATAAGTGATGCTGGTTTACATTTGGATTGCTAAAGGCAATCCAAGTAAAATTTTAAATGTTTAAAAATACATAACCCAATAGTTGCCTTTCATGATAAATTTATAATTTTTAAGTAAAAAATTAATAATGATCCCTTTTACTTGTATGAAAATATTAAAATTATAAATATATGAGCGATGTTATATAAATTATTTTATCCTATATTTTAAACAGATATCTCACTGAATCCTATGGAACTGGACAAGATATTGATGATAGAATTGTTGAAGGTATTGTTCATTTTGGGTGGGACATAAAGTGGGGAGGGCACCAGTGAAATATGGTGGAGGACTCATTTGAGAATGAGTGCTATGCAATATGTAGTGTGTTACACTTGAGAAAAGTCGGGAAGTACTATTCCAAATGTTTCTACTGCCTTTTTACTGGAGAATAAGATGTTAACCAGCCATACATGAAAATCTTTTGATGGTCTCCTTAGTGGAATATTGGTTATTGGGAATAAATAGATCATTGATAGTATAATTTTTTTATATAAACACTTTTATACCATTTTGGGATATATCACATAATATATTAAATTCTTTTAACAAAGTTAGTAGATCATCAGTATAGGTATAAGGGGGACCTATTATTGAGTTCCCCTTTTGCCAGTAGCCAGTCTTCCACAGTAAATTGAACTTGTTGATCCTCTGTTTTCTTGCCCATCTGAAAGGTGAGGTGTATATGCTAATGTTTATTTTAGTTTTAAAGCTTTCTGACTGTGGAACTGTAGGGAAATAGAATGTAGACTGGTGGTGGGAATGTAGATTGGTCCAGCCCTCATGGAAAATAATATGGAGGTTCTCAAAATATTAAGAATAGATACACTGTAATCCAGCAGTCCGACTCCTTGACATTTATCCAAAGAATGCAAAAATACTAATTTGAAGTGCCACGTACATTCCTGTGTTTACTGCAGCACTACTTATAATAGCCAAATTATGGAAACAACCTAAATGCCCCAAAACAGATGACTAAATATATATAAGTTGTGATACATATATATGATGTAGTACTATTCAGTTATGAAAAAAGGAACTCTTACCACTTGCAACAATATAGATATAATTGGCGGACGTTATCCTAAATGAAATAAGCCAGAAGGAGAAAGACAAATATTGGATGATTTCACTGATACATGGAATATAGAAAAATAAAACAAAGGAATTGACAAACCTAAGCATGGAAATATGTATATTATTTTAAAATTATGCTTCATGCTGATTTTTTTTTGTGCAATATTTTCATTTCTCAACAGCTAATCCACTCTTAGAAGCCTTTGGAAATGCAAAGACTGTTCGCAACAATAATAGCAGTCGATTTGGAAAATTTGTAGAAATACATTTCAATGAAAAGGTAAGTGAGAGGGAGTTTTAGGGTATTAAGTTTGGGGACTATTTTAAAAAGTACACAAGTCTTGATAGAATTAGTGTTGTATTTGACCTGTGGTAACTCTTTTTAATTTTCTCTGTTACTTTGGATAGTTGAGGAAATCTATACATTCTTCTTTATGTAAAAAATACTCTGAATTTACATTGTTTACATGTATTTATCTGTTCCCTTTTATTTGATGAATATTACAACTCTATGATACACAGATGATTGTTAGAAAAGAAGTAAGTTAGCATTTTAGGTTATACTTTTAATATTTTCTGTTTTGTTTTATAGAGTTCAGTCGTTGGAGGATTTGTTTCACATTATCTTCTAGAGAAATCTAGGATCTGTGTTCAAGGCAAAGAAGAAAGGAATTACCATATTTTTTACAGGTTGTGTGCTGGTGCTTCTGAAGATATTAGGGAAAAACTTCATTTGAGCTCCCCAGATAATTTTCGGGTAGGTTGGATAGGAAGAAGTTTCATACAATTTTTACAAGTGGAATTGCTTTAAAATTTAAAACTAGTTTCAGTGGGTTTTGATATTTAATTGTATGTAGCTTACCTTAAATCCAGTGTAATAGGATAGAATGACTCTCTCTTATATAGTAATCTATTGAGGTTTATAGCTCAGCTATCATAATATTATTATGAGTAGGTACATAACAGGATAGGTAAGAGTAGATGTTAAACCCCTTATCAATTTAAACGCAATAGGAAATTTATAATAGTTCTATGATACTAACTTTAAAGTTATTTAGTTGTAAAAAATAGTTTGACCACTGAAATAATGAGGGACCCATGACTCTTCCTTAATTCTGTTCAACAGCAAATACTTGTTCCTTGCCCACTGGGTGCTTATCATTTGCTAGGGTTAAAAGATAAATAAGTCTAACTGATAAATTAAATGATAAGAGAGAGCTAGGTATAGGATAGGGATAGCATAAGTTACAAATGCTGAGCCAGGAAATGATGTTTCTATGTGAGGTATATAGGAATCGGAGGAAAGAGCTAAGGAATACACTTTATATAAAGTTCTTTGAGTTGTATTGGTAGTTGTCTTTGGACACATCTCTTCCATTTAAGAGTCATGACAAAGTGAATTATGCTTCTGTGTGTGTATTTGTTTTTGTAACTTAGTTGCTTTTTATTGAAAAGCATCTTTTAATGTATATTTAGAAATTTTAAAACTTTAAGATCCTTAGTAACTGCAGCTATTTATTTACTTTGAAAATGTCCAACCTTATATAGGACTCACCAAGTTAATTGCAATTTGCCTTTGTTGCCCACATTATCCTCATGAAAGAAGAAGAGGCATTTCTTTAAATGGTATTAAGAAAAAGAATAGAAATTACTTAAATAATATAAAATTTTGTATTGATGTGACTTTGTCAACACTGAATTGATGATATAAGATGATGTAACTCTTCTTGTCTTAATTTAGCATTTCTTTCTGCTTGGGGGTATGGTTTTTGTGTCTCTCAAGTAGCATAGGCTTCCCAGGTATAATGGCAGGCACCCTAAGAGGACAGCTACAGAGGCTCTATCAGCTTAGAGAGTGTCCTGCTTTTGTATTGTGAACTGAGGTGCGTGCTTTCTTCTCTTCTAAGCTATTCCTTTTTATGGTGAGAGGAGAGTAGGGAGACAGCATTACCCTTCACCCGCAGGCGTTAGGCAAATGATTCTGCCTTAAAGGGAAAGTGTGTTGGTAATTTCATTAGATACTGCTCTAGTTTAAACCTCCACTTTTAATTTATAGAAAAGGATGAACCAAAGGAGAACTTTATCATAGGATAAACAATTTCTTAAATTTTTTTTTTGGTCAGTGCTTTATCCAAATTTGTATGTAAACAATTATAGTTATACATTTAACAGCATTTGTATTAACTATGTATGTATTTTAGAAAATAAAAGGTTTAAGATGGTTGCATTTTTCAAAATTGTCCAACATTTTTTGCATGTTATATGGAAGCTTTTGTTGTAGTCAGGCAAAGATCCTCAAATATAAATAAAACTTGGATAGAAAGAGAATGAATGGCAAGAAGAATTGTAGCTTTTTAGTTATGGAAAAATTGGAAGAAAAAATTAACTTTGCTGGGTTTAATATTAGGTCCATGTGGCTAAAAACCAAATATTTGACAAAACAGTTGGGGAGGGAGGAGGTAGGATAAAACAAAGACAATGTTTTGGCTCTGTTTTTTTAAGCTGCTATTATTTTACTAAATACAAGAGCTCTTTTTTGAATTAGTTGAATATGCTTACCAGTGCTGTTGCCTCCCCCTTCTATTTTACTTTTTCCCCAAAGAATCTAGGGTAGAAAGAAAAACCCACTGCATATAATTTTCTGGTTTTAGCTATTTCATTATAATAGAGGTGAAGATAGAAACATTGAGCATCTAAAATATTAATTTATCTCCAAATCATTCATAATTTACTATATATATATATTTTTTGGTATTTGAATGATGTGGTAGTGTGTTCAGTCTTCGAATTCATGCTGAGATAAAGTGAAATCATAGTGAATTGATTTAAGAGCAGTTGAGATGTTTTTCAATTTTTCCCATCCTGCTCCCTACTTCCTTCCTTCCTGATCCCCCTTCTCCAAATGTGGGGAACTGAATCTCTGAGGCCCATTGTTTTTTTTCTCAAGTGCTTCCCCTGCTCTATGTTTTGAATGTATTTAATCTTTATAAGACTTCTGGGTAGCAATATAAATAATTTGATATGAAAGTTGAAATTGTTATTTGAATAATGATGAAGGTTAATAAAACAAGTATTGTAATTTATGAATAGTCTATATTATCAGTAAATGTTTTGAAGAACTGATTCTTAAAGCCAGACACTAAGAAACTCAAGGATAATATTTGTTAATCATTAAGAACTGAAAGTATTAAGCCACAATGTAATTATATATTTTATAATGAAGTGTATTCATTATTATCTGCAGTACTTATGAACTTTATTTTAAATAAGATACTTGACAATGAGAAGATTTAAAGCTTTAAGTGTAGAAAATCTTTATGGTATTTGGTTTTTATGTTAATTATTTAATTTATCCTGCTTTCAAGAATTAGGACTTTTAAAACCTTTGGTTTTATTAGTGGGAGTAAATGCTTATGAAATAAATACCCACAAGAAAAAGATTTTAACTATGTGTGATAAGGGATGTTAATTAGAATTATTAGGCAGTATGTATCAAATCATTTGGTTCTACAGTCAAAACTAATATAATGTTAAATGCCAATTATATCAATAAAATCAACAAAAAAAACAAGTGAAATAAAAAATATTTTAAGAAAAAGTAGCAATTTTAATTGAGAAATTAAATTATACCAAGGTTATATTTTCTTGTGGATCATATTTGTTAATCATCTTTAATTTTTTTAATCATAGTATTTAAACCGAGGCTGCACTAGATACTTTGCTAACAAAGAAACTGACAAACAGATTTCACAGAACCGAAAAAGTCCTGAGGTATAGTAGACTTTTTTATTTAATTAAAACTTTCAATTAAACAAATGCTCAAGAATATATTATGCTTTTTATTTTGGAATCCAAATAATATTTCCTAATTTAGGCTTGTACTTAAAAAAAAAATCCCACCCAGGGGTCTCCCTGGTGGTGTAGGCGGTTGAGTGCCGCGCTGTGAGGCTGTCCACAGCCTTCTGCAGTGTGGGTTCGATCCCACCCACTTGGCGTGGCAGACCTCTCCTGTCTCCCCCGCTGCTCCCGTCAGCAGTATGTTTTGTCAGTCTGCCTATTCTGTTCACCACTCTGTCGCTGGTGAATCCTCTCACCCTCCCGTGCATCTGGCCTATACCCCGGCTTTTGTATAAATAAAATAAATCTTTAAAAAAAAATTCCACTCATCCACATCTTTCTCACAATGAAATGCTTTATGCCTCTGTTGGTATCTATGGAAGCTACAGGTTCTGATTTTTCTTGGCTAGTTTCAATGCCCTGTTCTCCTCTTGTTTTTCCCAGCATGATGGGAAAAAATGCTAATCTTTTTGAAATTAGTAAATTGCTAACCTTTTTTGAAATTTACTATCATAATAATCATTTGGGATTAAGTATAAAATATCTTTCAAAATTTATGATTTATTGCCCACTTGATTGATATAGACAAGAAATAGAGTAAGCATTGTTGTGAAAAACAGTGCTTATATGTTATTGCATTTCTTCTTAAAACATTATAAATATATATTATGAAAGTGAATATATAGATCTTATTAAATTATTGTATTTCTGAGAGTAATTAGATATGATTGTACTATTTAGTGTTATTTTCAAAACATTAAATCCATATGTTAGGAGTAGTATGAATTTTATTCAAGGAGCTTAAATAATGAACTAAGTTAGAATTAATATTTGGTACTAGTTCATATTATCTTTATTAAAATATTTAAATAATTGAACCATTTTTAGTATACTGAGTTTTTAATTTAACACTTCTGTATTTTTGACTTGGATGTTTATGACTTTTTCAAGTTGGGTAGGGTGAATTATGTTTCCTATACATTCATAAAAAAGAGCAGAAAGTTAGTAAAAAATCTCTTTTTGAATTCTAAGCAGATGAGCCTACAGTTAATTTTTTTTAGATTAACATTTTATCTGTCATTTTACATACAAATACCTGAATTATAAACCATAAACTTTGTTATAGTTGGAACATTAAGAAGTGACATTAATATTTATTATGATAGTTTCCTTTGTCATGTTATGTTTTTTTATAAGGCATCATTAAAATACAGAGATTGTATTTCCACTAAGGCAATAGAAACATTTTCTAGTTGGGCTTTGCAGTTCCCCTAAAAGAAAAAAATACATACACTTGACTTTTAGGCATGGAAAAAGCTGAGTAGAGAGGAAAGAAAACTGGATTTTACTCTCCAAGGGGTAATATGTACTCTGTACTCTCCTGAGAAAAAAATGTACTGTTTCTGATTCTAGAGTCAGCATAATTAGTCAGGAATCTTAGTCGTATTATGGTTTGTATATATAATATATGTATGAATATATGTGAACGATGAATTGATTAACAAGTTTAAATTACTTTTTATGTCTTCTTTGCCAGGAGGATAAGGTGATCATTTTGACTAATTAGATCCTTTTGAATGTCTTTAAGCTGCGTGTAATTTTTAGGAGAATGCAGTATTTTTAGTCTGTCATTTGATTAGACACCATTTTTAAATGAAATACCCAATTACAAGACTAAAAATTCTGCATGATAGGTGTTTTCTGCTAATTTTGGCTGCATGTAATCATTTACTTTGCTTCCGTTAAGAATAAAATTTAATTTCTTTAGAGATTTTCCAGAAATAAACATTATAAAGAATTTTGTAGAAAGACAATCACAACTTTAGCTGGGAAGCAATTGACAACTGGAGGAAACAAAGTCTCTTTGAGGCATCCTTCATGGCCAGTTAATTTTGATACTGTATTATCTAATGTTTAATTTTGCTAATTCAGTCTCAAATTCTGGAAAATTCCTAGCCCAATCTTTCTGTGCCCAGAAACTTTTATTTTTCTCCTCCTGTGTCTTTAGGCCTGAGTTTCTTCAATTTTTCTGCGTTTGTTGTAGTTTTTACAAATAAATGCTTTAGAGGCAATTTCTTTTAGGGAAGAAAGTGAATTTTCTCTTCATTTTTTTCTAAAATATTTTCAGTCATTGCATAAATTCTTGGACTAATAAGCATAGTGCTTAGTAATATACTTTACCATATATAGTTATACAGAAAGATTTAAAAAATAATTCTCAGACAAAAAAAATTTATTACCCTTTCCAATATTTACTACTGTTGAATATTGGTGCACTTGAGAGGTACATTATACCTAAAGAATAATGGTCAATCATCACTTGAAAATTTTTATTATAGATTAATATTTACATGAAAGAATAATGTAGAGAGATCCAGTGTACATTTTTGTCCATATATTCAGTTTTTAAATGTGTGAGAATATTAAGATTTTTCCATTGATGCATTTTATTTTTGCATGTTATATAGTGCATTAATAGACCTTGTCTGGCTGTTTTAATATACTCAATGTAAAGGTCATTTAACTGACTTGTTTTTATTTTATAGTATCTTAAGGCAGGCTCTTTGAAAGATCCACTGTTAGATGACCATGGAGATTTCATTAGAATGTGCACAGCCATGAAAAAGATTGGTTTGGATGATGAGGAAAAGCTTGATCTGTTTCGAGTAGTAGCTGGTGTCCTGCACCTTGGAAATATTGATTTTGAGGAAGCTGGCAACACTTCAGGTTTCTTCGTGTTTTTGTTTTGCTTTAAAGAGGAGTAAAATTGGAAATTATTTCATTTCCTTGTTATATGTAAAATGAATCTGTTTATGTGTTAGTCAATACCCTGAAGTTTCTAGAATATCTTGTGTTACATGGTGAATCTTGCTGTGCCATTAATCACCACGAGCTTTGTTTTGAACATATGATACTGGTAAGAAGTAAACTTGAAGTATCTTATGATAGATACATAACTGTAACCACCAGCATCATATTTAGTTAAAATTTTCAACTAATACTACACTTTACCAGTAAGTGAGCAGAATAATTGCCCGCCATCTATTAAGGCATTTTTGACATTTTCTTCTGACTCATTGACTAAACTTGGATTGTTAAGTAGGGCAATTGCATACAAAAAAGTCCATATACTTTATTAATGGGAAATGAAACTAAGTTCGACTTTATGCAAATTGAAGAGCATTTAAATATCTGAATGATAGTTTCAAGTTTCAAATGTTTTAGTTTGTTAAGTTCTCTCTGCAACTTCAGGTGTCTCTATGTAAAACTTTTTTGTATAATCTTAAATTTGATACATGAATACATGGGTTGGCAAACTGTGGTCTATGGTCAAATCTGAACAACTGCCTGTTTTTGTAACTAAAATGTTTTGGAACATATTCACACCCATTCATTTATGTTTGTGTATTCTGGCTTTCATGCTACAGTGGTAGAGTTGAGAGGTGGTAATAGAAACTATATAGCCAGCAAAGCCTAAAATCTGATTTTTCAGAGAAAAAGATAGTAGCATTAATATATTATTTTAAAATTTTGTATCCAGAAATGAGTCGAAAAAAATCAAAAGAATTATTGTGAGGACTATGCGTATCTTAGTGGTAGATGTGGTGTGGTAACATACATCTGAGAAGGTGTGAACACATACCTCTGAATCATATTTGGTCTTGTGTACTCAGACTACTTCAATATAAAATAATACAATTAAGAATATCAAAAAGCACCTTTAATGTAATAGTCAATAATTTGGACTTTAGGTATTAAAAGCTCTGAGCTTTGTTCTTTTCATTCATAAAATAATGAGGAAATATTCCATGAGAAGTATAATCACTAGCAATAGTATGCATATAAAAAAAGGGCATAGAGGAAGGAAAAATAACATTTAAAAATATGTATCTACATGTGCATGACCCTTCATATACTGTATTTCATCATAAACATAATCATAGTTTAAACTTCATAAAGATAATGAGGTAGAGGATATTATTTCAATTTTACAGAAGTGTAGCCTATGTAGAAGGTAAATAATATGGTTATAAAGAGACTGTAGATGTAAGAGCTGGGTTATACCCATCTCTGACTAACTCAAGTACTTGTCATAATCATTCCTCTTTGCCTCCAGTAGCTGAACTTTAGAAGGAATCCTATCTGTGAACGAGCAGATTGAAATAGATAGTCCTAATGACTTTCACATTCAGTGTCCTGTGATGCTGATGATTCAGTAACAGCAGATGCACCGTAGTGTTTAAGGGGATATGCTTTTGAGCCAAACTGCTTGACCATGTACCATGTACTGCCTATATGACCTTGGACTGGGAACTTAATCTTTCCATGTCAGAGTTTCTGTAACAGTCCTTACTTTGTGGAAGTGGCGTGTGAATACACACACACACACATCGAGAGCAAGAGCAAAATAGGGAGAAATAGCCATATTGATCTATAAAACTGTGTTACAGCTTTTTCCACTAAAATTACTACTGGAGTCTTGAATTTTAATGCAGCGCTATATTTCTCCAAAGATTTAGAGTATTAACAAGGGTTATAATTCAGTATCAGTATATTTTGCTTCCAAGGTCATAAAAAAGTGAAACAGTGACAGATTAATATTGATAGGCTGAAAAGATTATACCATGGACTGCGTTGAGTAAGGATCTGCCTTTCATCTTGGCAGTGTGAGTGTCTAACAAGGATGGTAAAATCTAAAGTTAAAAATAAGCCTTATCTATTCCATGCTTTTATTTAAGTGACGTGTACTTCTAAGAACTGAGGCTTGAAAATCTGGCTTAAATAATGTTTATTAATCTCAAATTAAAATATATTTTCATTAGGTGGCTGTAATCTGAAGAATAAATCTGCTCAGTCATTGGAATATTGTGCTGAATTATTAGGTTTGGATCAAGATGATCTTCGTGTAAGTTTAACTACAAGAGTCATGCTAACAACAGCAGGGGGCACCAAAGGAACAGTTATAAAGTAAGTTCCTTAACTCATTGCTTTGTAAAAATCCTGTCTCTAGTTTGTCAGGATATGTTTTGAGAATACTAAGATAGATTTATTTATTTTTAAAGATATATTTATTTATGCATATAAGAAATGGGGTACAGGCCAGAGAGGCGGGGGGTGAGAGGATTCACCAGAGACAGAGTGGGGAATAGAATGGGCAGACTGACTGAAATACACTGCTGAGGGGAGTAGTGGGCGAGACAGGAGAGGTCTGCTGTGCCATGTGGGTAGCTCCATGGACGGCCAGGGATGGAACGCCTGCTGCAGAGGCTGCGGTTAGCTTCACAGTGCTGTGTTTAACCTCTTGTGCCACCAGAAAGGCCCAATACTAAGATTTAAAGGCATGATTTACTTCATGATTCTTTCTTTTCATTTTAATGTTCTGAAACATATACTTGAGAGATCAAAGTTCTGTGTCTCTCACCCTTGTTATCTACCATATAATTAAACCCCTACTTCTATAGCTCTCAGAATTGTTCCTTTCAGACATATTACATATTACAAATTTGAAATTTGTAAGTTAGAGATGCTTGCTTTTATACAACTACGAAAATGAGTAGATTATGTTAATCAGTATTTGTTCTAGGCAATAATTAAGTTTTTTTCAGTGTTTCAGAATTGTACTGTTTTGAGAATAATTTTAATAATGAGATATAATTCACATGAGAGTCACTCTATTTTTGAGTAGACAGTACATTTTTTTGAGCTAAATAATTTACTCGATAATAGTTTTTGTTTCTAATTGTAGATATACTGCCTTTAGTTCTCTTACAGTATTCTACTTAGCCCTATATGTGTCTGTTCACAAATGACCTTTTGGAATTATTTATTTTTTTCTTCATAGTGAATACATTTATGTATACTTTGCTCTTGGGTCTGGCCAACACTCACAATATATTACTTTAAGAATTTTCATTGGTAGAGCCTCCCCCGTGGTGCAGTGGTTGAGCGCTGGGCTGTGAAGCTGCCCGCAGCCTCTGCAGCACCGATTCGATCCCTGGCCACTGGGTGAGGATCCCACATGGCACGCAGACCTCTCCTGCTGCCCGCTGCTCCCCTCAGCAGTGTATTTCGTCAGCCTGCCTGTTCTGTTCCCCGCTCTGGCTCTGGTGAATTCTCTCACCCTCCCACGTGTCTGACTGTACCCAGTGCTTGTATAAATAAATAAATAAAATCTTAAAAAAAAAAGTCCTTAAAAAAAAAAAAAAGAATTTTCATTGGTATACTCTTCTTTTGTAGGGTACCCCTGAAAGTGGAGCAAGCTAACAATGCTCGTGATGCCTTGGCAAAGACTGTCTATAGCCATCTTTTTGATCATGTGGTGAACAGAGTAAATCAATGTTTTCCATTTGAAGCATCATCCTATTTTATTGGTGTCCTAGACATTGCTGGTTTTGGTAAATATAGTTTCATTTGTGAACTTGTTTGATCTCATTCCACTCAGTTTTTCTAAACTTTTTTCTCCCATAATACCTTTCACTTGATATGTTTTCTGGTATATCTCCAAACCTACATTTAATTTCATAATGTGATTTTATAGTGAATGCTAAAAAAGAAAACAAAAAGGGAAGTCTTACGGGTTTTGGTCACACTAATGCTAAAAAAAAGAAACATTGATTAAAATCACTATACTTAGGGGATGTCTCTGTACTCTCAAATGAATATAAGTGAGTAAGGATAAAATTTTGGGCTACTAATAAGGAGGATAAGGTCCATACAATTTCTGGCAACAGTGTAGAACTGAGTACAGGTTGACCTAGCAGATAGGCTGACTTCATTACTACATGTAAAACTCCATCATAATTATCAGCTGATAGCTATTCCCATTTAATCACCCATCCAGTTAAGACTTCAGGATAAATATTTGAGAATAGTTGCAGAACTGTGCAACCAGGAATGAAATACATCACCAAAATCTGAATGCTTCTTTGTTTTGAATGACTCTGCTCTAAATATCTCAGAGTAAATAGGATTTTTTTTTTTACTGGACTTTATCAGTGTGAAGTTGGTGGTGTTCTGACTCCATGGGAGTGGTGCTTTCCTCCTTTATAGTTTGTTGACCTTTGCCAAGGAAAGATAGGAGTGTTTACATTTTGGGAAGGGGCAGAGTTTTGTTTTTTATGTGATATATCACATAACCTTTTATCAAGGATAGGGAAACATTTATCACTGACTGAACACTTGCTTCCTGGTCTGCACCAGTTTTGGCATGACACCCACCTACACGCAATCATAACATTTTAGTACTTTTGGGAACTTAGAGATAAGGTAATATATTCCATTAATTGTAAAAATGTGTTAGTGTCCATAACATTTTTTTTTTTTTTTTAAAATATTAAATTTTATTTTTATATTCCCCCATACAATTGCAAACGCCCCATTCTGACCCCAATCCTTCCCCTCCCGCCCCCCACCCCCAAAAAGTGTCTCTGGTTCATAGTTTTTTTGTTGATTTTGATTTTCACTTTCTTATATTCATTTTCCTGGTCCCTTATTTAAGTTTTCTAGATTCCTGCTATGAGTGAGACCATCCGGTATTTTTCTTTTTCTTTTTGGCTTATTTCGCTGAGCATGATCCCTTCCAGTGCCATCCATGTTGCTGCAAATTGCATGTGTTTATCTTTTTTGAATGCTGAGTAATATTCCATGGTATATATGTACCACATCTTCTTGATCCAGTCATCTATTTTTGGGCATTTGGGTTGTTTCCAAAGCTTAGCTATTGTAAACAGTGCTGCTATAAACATAGGAGTGCAGGTGCTCTTTGGAATTGATGTTTCTGTGTCCTTTGGGTAAATACCTAGGAGTGGAATTGCTGGATCATATGGAAGCTCTATGTTTAGTAGGTCCAGAAATCTCCACACAGCTCTCCATAGTGGTTGGACCAGTTTGCACTCCCACCAACAGTGCACAAGAGTTCCTTTTTCTCCACATCCTCGCCAACATTTGTTGTTGCTAGTTTTTTTAATATGTGCCATTCTCACTGGTGTGAGATGGTATCTCATGGTAGTTTTGATTTGCATTTCCCTGATTACAAGTGATGTTGAACATTTTTTCATATGCCTGTTGGCCATTTGCATTTCCTCTTCAGAGAAGTTTCTTTTTAGCTCTTCTGCCCATTTTTTGACTGGATTATTTTCTTTGTTGTTGCTGAGTCTCATCAGCTCTTTGCAGATTTTTGTGACCAGTCCTTTATCATTAGTGTTGGGTGCAAAAATGTTCTCCCAGTTGGTGGGGTTTCTCTTTGTTTTTGTTATTGTCTCTTTTGCTGTGCAGAAGCTCTTTAATTTGATGTAGTCCCAGCTGTTTATCTTTCTCTTCACTATCACTGCTTTGGGTGATGTGTCTGTAAAGATGTCTTTGATGTGCAAATCACGTAGTGTTTCGCCTATATTTCCTTCTATGTATTTTATGGTTTCAGGTCTTATGTCTAGTTCTTTAATCCATTTTGAGTTGATTTTTGTGTATGGTGTGAGGTAGTGGTCAAGCTTCATTCTTTTGCATGTAGCGACCCAGTTTTCCCAGCACCATTTATTGAACAAACTTTCTTTGCTCCAATGCATAGTCTTTGCTCCTTTGTCAAAGATTAGTTGACCATAAATCTGTGGGTTTATTTCTGGATTTTCTATTCGATTCCATTGGTCTGTATGTCTGTTCTTGTTCCAATACCATGCAGTTTTGATGATTATGGCTTTGTAGTATAGTTTGAAGTCTGGGAGTGTGATGCCTCCATTTCCTTCTTTTTTTTTCAGTAGAGCTTTGGCTATTCGGGGTTTTTGGTGATTCCATATGAATTTCATCAATAATTGTTCTATTTCTTTGAAGAATGCCATTGAGATTTTGATTGGAATAGCATTGAATCTGTATATTGCTTTTGGTAGGATGGCCATTTTAATAATGTTTATTCTTCCAATCCATGAGCAGGGGATGTCTTTCCATTTCTTTGTGTCTTCTTCTATTTCTTTTAACAGTGTTTTATAGTTTTCTTTGTATAGGTCCTTTACCTCTTTTGTTAGATTTATTCCCAAATATTTGATTTTTTTTGTTTCGATAATAAAAGGGGTGGTTTTTTTGATTTCTTCTTCTTCAGATTTATTGTTTGTGTATAGGAAGGCCACTGACTTTTGCATGTTGATTTTGTATCCTGCCACTTTACTGAATTGATTGATGAGTTGAATTAGTTTTTCTGTGGAGATTTTGGGGTTCTCTATGTATATTATCATATCATCTGCAAATAGTGATAGTTTGACTTCTTCTTTTCCTATTTGGATTCCTTGGATGTCTTTCTCTTGTCTTATTGCTCTGGCTAGGACTTCCAGTATTATATTGAAAAGCAGTGGTGAGAGTGGACATCCTTGTCTTGTTCCAGATCTTAATGGAATTGCTTTCAGCTTTTCACCATTGAGAATGATACTGGCTGTTGGCTTGTCATAGATGGCCTTTATGATGTTGAGGTATGTTCCTTGTATCCCAAGAATTTCAAGGGCTTTTATCATGAATGGGTGTTGCACTTTGTCGAAAGCTTTCTCAGCATCTATTGATATTATCATATGGTTTTTATATTTCTTTTTGTTGATGTGTTGGATAACGTTGATTGATTTTCGGATGTTAAACCATCCTTGTGCCCCTGGAATGAATCCAACTTGGTCGTGGTGAATTATCTTATGGATACATTGTTGGATTCTGATAGCTAAAATTTTATTGAGGATTTTTGCATCAGTGTTCATTAGGGAGATTGGCCTATAGTTTTCCTTTTTTGTGTTGTCCTTATTCGGTTTTGGTATTAGTGTAATATTGGCTTCATAGAACGTGTTTGGTATTGTCCCTTCCTTCTCAATTTTTTGGAAGAGTTTGTGAAGGATAGGCACTAATTCGTCTCTGAATGTTTGGTAGAATTCATTTGTAAATCCATCAGGTCCTGGGCTTTTGTTTTTGGGGAGGTTTTTAATTACCATTTCAATTTCGCTGCTTGTAATTGGTCTGTTTAGGTGTTCTATTTCTTCTTTATCTAGCTTTGGGTGATTGTAGAGTTGTAGGAATTTGTCCATCTCCTCTAGATTGTTGAACTTGTTTCCATATAACTGTTCATAGTAGTTACTGATTATTCTTTTGATTTCTGCTGTGTCCGTTGTGATTTCTCCTCTTTCATTTATGATTCTGTGTATTTGTGCTTTCTCCCTTTTTTCCTTTGTGAGCCTGGCTAGGGGTTTGTCTATTTTATTTATTTTTTCAAAGAACCAGCTCTTGGTTTCATTGATCTTTTGGATTGTTTTTTTTAGTTTCAATTTCATTTATTTCTGCTTTGGTTTTTATTATTTCTTTTCTTCTACTGGTTCTGGGGTTTTTTTGTTGTTCTTTTTCTAGATCTTTGAGCTTCGAGATTAGGTTGTTTCTTTGAGTTCTTTCTTGTTTTTTGATGTGAGCTTCTATTGCTATATATTTTCCTCTTATTACTGCTTTTGCTGCATCCCATACATTTAGGATATTGGTGTCCTCCTTGTCATTCAATTCAAAGAATTTTTTAATTTCTTCTTTGATCTCCTCGTTAGTCCAGTGGTCTTCCAGTAGTGTGGCTTTTAATCTCCATGAGGTAGGATAGTTCCTTGCCTTCTTTTTATGATTTATTTCTAGTTTGATGCCTTCGTGGTCAGAAAAGATGGTTGGTATGATTTCAATCTTGGTGTATCTGTTGATGTTTGTCTTGTGCCCCAGTATGTGATCGATCCTGGAGAATGATCCGTGTGCGCTTGAGAAAAATGTGTACTCCGTTTTTTTTGGGTTTAGTGTTCTATAGATGTCTGTTAAGCCCAAATGCTCTAGGTCCTTATTTAGAGCTTTAGTTTCTTTACTTATTTTTTGTCTTGTTGATCTATCCATTGTTGATAGTGGTGTGTTGAAGTCTCCCACTACATATGTGTTTTCTCTGATGTCTGTTTTCAGAGAGGACAACAGTTGTCTGATATATTTTGGTGCTCTTTCGTTTGGTGAGTATATGTTAATGAGTGTTATTTCTTCTTGAAGTATTGTCCCCTTAATCATAATGTAGTGACCATTGGGGTCTCTTTTTATTTTTTTGAGTTTGAAGTCTGTTTTATCTGATATAAGTATAGCTGTTCCTGCTTTCTTTTTTGGCCCATTTGCTTGTAGGATTGTTTTCCATCCTTTGACTTTGAGCCTATTTTTATCTTTTGTAGCTAAATGTGTTTCCTGGAGACAGCAAAAGGTTGGGTTTTGTTTCTTAATCCAGGCTGCAACTCTGTGTCTTTTTATTGAAGAGTTTAGTCCATTTACATTTAGAGTTAATATTGATATGTTAGCATCTGTATTTGCCATTATGTTTGTCTTTCCTTTGATTTTATTTATTTATTCTTTTAATAACTTTTTTTTTTTTTTTTGGTCTTCTTTCGTTGTTATTCGTCCCTCTGAGGTTCTGGTTTTAGGATTCCTTGTAGTATTTTTTGGAGTGGGGGTTTAGTCGCAATGAAATTCCGGAGTTTCTCTTTGTCTGGGAAGGTCCATATTCTTTCTTCATGGAGGAAAGAGAGCTTTGCGGGATAGAGTATTCTTGGTTGGCATCTGTTTTCTTGGAGTCTGTTGACTATGTCCCTCCACTCTCTCCTTGCCCGTAGTGTTTCTTCAGAGAAGTCTGATGTCAGCCTGATTGGTTTTCCTTTGAATGTTATCTGTTTCTTCCCTCTTGTCAGCTTCATTATTTTTTCCTTGTCCTGGATTCTTGGGAGCTTTACTATTATGTGTCTTGCTGTGTTTTTCCTTTCGTCGTGGAAGTTTGGTGTTCTTCTTGCTTCTTGTATATCAATTTTCAGCTCCTTCTTCTCATTTGGGAAGTTCTCTTCAATTATATCCATGAATATTTTCTCTGTTCCTACATCTCTCTCCTCTCCTTCTGGAATTCCTATAACTCTTATATTTCCTTTCCTCATGGAGTCAGATAGTTCCCGAAGTCTTTCTTCATTCTTTTTCCTTCGTACTTCTCTTTCCTTTTCTGTTTTGGTTCTTTTTATTTCTGTGTCTTCAAGATTACTTATTCGTTCTTCCATTTCATCTATTCTGCTTTCATTGCTTTTCCCAGAGTTCTTTAGTTCCTCCATTAATTCTTTGATCTCCTGCATTTCTCTTACTTCCCTCTTTAGGGACTCAATTTCCTTCTTCTGATCTATCACTTTTTTAATCATGGCAATTTTAAATTCGCTTTCTGGAAGGCTCAGAAGTTCTTCCAAGTTGCTGTCGTTGCAATCTGGGGAGTGGTTTTCTTTTTGTGGTGTGCTTCTTTCCTGAGGAGTTTTTAGGTTGCGTGTGGTTCTTCTACTCCCTACTGTCTGTTTTCTAATTTGTCGTATGCGTTGGGACACTGTGTTGCTCGGACTGACTGACATCTTGGGTGAACTTCTCCGCTCCCCTCTGTCTCTTCCAGGAGCCATCTCTGTCTTCTGGGGGAGCTTTCTGCTGGTTTTAGGCAGTTTTTACTGAAGAAATGTCCCTGTTCTCAAATGGCGAAGTGGGATGCAGTCCCTGCGCCTCCGGTTTCAGGCACACTCTTCTGCGCACCCGGTCTGCCCCGGACGTGGGTGCCTGCTCCCTCTGTGGGCTCAGACTGCTGGTCGGAAGGGGCCTGGCGTGGAATAACTTCCCGGCTGGCCACTGGGTCCTCCAGAAACCTTCTGCCCTTTTCAAGCAGTCTTAAGAAATGTCCTGTTTTATAGGGTGTTAGTGACTTTTTTTTTTTCCTGGTCGCTAGGTGGCGCCAGAGATCTCTCCTATTGTCCTTGGGGGGCTGTTTTTCGCCTCCCCCCACCCCGTGGGACAGAGAACAGAGCGGGAATGGTAGGGTACACCTCAACAGCTTTGGGGTGCTGTGTCTGCCTTGTGCCCCACCGTCGTGGAGAAACCACGCCCCGAATTTTCGTGCCCCGGGTCTCAGTTCAAAGCCCTCAGGTCCAGGACGCGGGCTGTAGCCCAGTTCAGTGGCGTGGGAATGGCTCCTTTTGCACCGCTCCCGTGCCTGGGCGCCTGGATCCTGCTTACTCAGGGAGGGACCTTCACCTCAGTGAGGACCTCCAAGCGTCTCCCCGCAAGCCTAGGTCGTCTCCCCGCAAGCCTAGGTCGTCTCCCCGCAAGCCTAGGTCGCAGGCGCGGGGACCTGGGCAGCCGCGATCCAGGTCTGCACTTGCTTTTCAAGCGTGCCGAGCACTCCGCGTTTCCGCGCCAGCTTACCGGCAGCCCGGGCTGTGTGCGCGTCTCCCGGGGTCTTTGTTCTTCTCTAATGGCGTCCGGAGCCGTTCGCTCACCGCCGGGGATCCTGCAGGGTTCGCCTCAGCTCCCGTTCATGGGGTGTGGTGGCTGCAATAGTTCCTTTCCGCTCACAGTCCCGCTTGCTGCCTCGTTTGTTCTTGTGGGCCGTTTTGGTTTGTTGTTTCCTCCTCTCTGTGGGTCGGAGAGTGCCGCCTCTGTGGGCGGGGGAGGGGAGCAGGGTTCTGCGCTTCCCTCCCTTCTCGTCCTCTTTTATGGCCACTTTCTTCTTCGGGCAGTTCGCTGGCGTCACCCGTTTATCTTCCGTGTCCCAGTTCTCACTGGGACCTGCCGCTTTTCCTCCCTATTCACTTTTTTTAATGGGAGATCTTACTCGCAGCGTCTCCTCGCCCGCCATGTTGCTCCGCCCCTTGTCCATAACATTTTTTTATGACTGTTTACAAATCACAGAAAATCTGCTAGAGCATGTGTATTTAAGCCATTTTTGCTCTTTAATTAATTTAGATTGCTTTGACACCTGTGCATTAAAAATTTGTGATGGTGGGCTTACATTTTATATCTTTTATTATTTGACATTTATCTCATGTGACAACTAACCTTTTTTTGTAGAACAGAGCAAGGTATTTTTAATACTTTATTTTAATGCCTAACAAAATTTAAGTCTTAGAATAAGAGCATATGGGGAGTTTAGAGCAATTATATGTATTTTTACTGAGTCTTAAATTAGTCATTGGCATAATAAAATTTTGTTCTAAGATAAATTTATAACATAAAGTTAATCTCATGGTGACTCTTAATTCTGGTTTTATATTTTCAGAGTACTTTGAACATAACAGCTTTGAACAATTTTGCATCAACTATTGCAATGAAAAACTTCAGCAATTTTTTAATGAAAGGATCCTGAAGGAGGTAATTGCCTTTGCAATTTAGATTTAAGAACTGCAATAAACTGTTTAGATTTGAAGGAACAGAAATGTGTGACAGTTACCCCGATTGATTGGGTAAAATGTAAGATACCCCAGGGGATCATAGATGCCCAGCATAGGCCCCTCTGGCTTAACTGTTGTTCAAACACAGCAGAAGTGTTAATGGTACAGTTGGAGCTTAGGGATCCAATAAAAACTCTAGTAGGTACCTCAGGAATGAAGATCTATTACCTCTTACTAGTGGCTTTTACTAGACTTAAACTTCTGCTTCTTTTTCTGGTTCTATTATTTCTATTCCTGCTACTGCTGCATGTCTTTTTACTTTCATCACTGACCTTGGCATCTACCACCCTTCTTCTGTATCTGTTCCTACCCACTCTTCTTGCTACCTGCTTGCCCTCTCTGTGTGTGGCAGGAATCCTACAAAGTCAAGAGATTTGATGGGCCCATTGACCTGAAATGCCTCTGGGCAGAGTTTTCCCTGCTATACTCATGTGTGCCTATGAATGATATACCTTTGGCCAGATACAAATCTCTGGTCCAGTAAAGAACTTCCTGCCACTGCTGATAGTGAATAACTGTGAATGTGGCTGACCGCAAGTCTAGGAAAGTTACTTTATAGTTCTTTAGCCTGCAGAGTAAGTAAAGGGGGTTTTGGATCAGTTCATTTGTGATTAGATTTACCATTTCCTCCCTTTTGTTCAAGTTATTCAGTGTTTTCCTACCAAAACCTTAACTTCCATCCTTTGAGTTTTCTGACATAAATTTTACTGAATGAAGATAGTAATGTTAATGGAAACTAAGAAATAATCTAGTGCAGGGCCTCCCCGGTGGCGCAGTGGTTGAGAGCTGGGTTGCAAAGCTGCCCGCAGCTTCTGCAGCGCCGGTTCGATCCCCGGCTGCCGGCGAGGGTCTCACATGGCGCGCAGACCTCTCCTGCCGCCCGCTGCTCCCCTCAGCAGTGTACTTCACCTGTCTGCCTGTTCTGCTCTCTGCTCTGGCTCTGGTGAATTCTCTCTCCCTCCCGACTTCTGACTGTACCTATTGCTTATATAAATAAATCTTTAAAAAAAAAAAGTTTCCTTTAAAAAAAAAAAAGAAAAAGAAATAATCTAGTGCAGCCCTTTATTTTACAAATGAAGGAACTGATTTCCAGAATAGTTCAGTGACTTCTGTAGATCTGAACCTACCTTTCTGGCTGCTGGACCACAACACTGTATTCTCTTAGTTTTAGCACAGCTGTTCTATAAGTTCTTGCTCTCATTGAATAGACTTGAAATGTGAAAGATTTTATCTTCTGTATCTATCCCATTCATCTTCTTTCTATATTTTATTCTGCTTTCATCTTTATGGGTTTCCCAGCACATTCCAGATTTTGTATATTTTTAATATATACTACATTTAAACCAATTCTGGAATAAACAGGTAAAAGAAGTAACTATCAGTTGAGATAGTTGCTCTCTAGAGGTTTTACCCACCCATATTCTTCCATTACTTCATGAAGTATTATGTGTTTGAATCTCACTTAACATACTCTAATTCTTCCCTTCATGCCAACACAGCTAACTAGAAACTTCATGAAAAGAAGATAGTGTCATAGTTTATGTTAATTTTTGTAACAGTTCTTTAAAATAAATTTGTAATTTCAAATTAAGATTAGATTCAATTGGACAGTACCTTCTAGAAAGAAAGAAAACTTCTAGTGTATCTCTTGGGAAGAAATATTTAAATATTCAGGAAAAAACGTTAAAATATACAGTAATTTAAGTTCATTGCATAGCTCACTTATCTGTGATAAAAGATTTTATATTGTGATAAAAGCCATTAAAAAATTTTAAGGAGATTCCAGGCTTATATATCTAGAGACTGAACCTTGATTTATAAATTGTTCTTCCAAATTATATTTATTTTCTCTTCATATTTCAAGAAAAGTGTGCTGATGTGCAGTAGGGAACATTTCCACATATGTAAGTCATATGTTGGATTTTTAATTTTTTATTTCACCTTGCTTTATGGCACAGAATTTTCTAGCCCCTAATTATTTGTGAGACTCCTCGGCCCCCAAACAAGTTGGTATGAACATTATATTCTGACTAATCAGTAAATGTTATGATCAGAAATGGCACAAAACAGTGAATCTGTTTCACACCACACAATGTTTCTATGATTCTAATTCTAATTATTTAATTTTAGGAACAAGAACTCTATCAAAAAGAAGGTTTAGGTGTTAATGAAGTGCATTATGTGGACAATCAGGACTGTATAGGTATGTATTTTTTTACTCAACTTTTGGGAAATATGAGAAAATATATAAATGCTTTTATTAGTAATTTTTCAGTGCTGTGATTGATGTGGGACTAGAATCTGTGGTATTTAAGAAAGATTATATTTTTGTAGTACTGGTAGGAAGTTATATTCTACGAAGACATCAAATTCAGTTATTCAAAAAAATTTCCTAAAATTTTTTCTTTTTATTGTGATTTGTATTTTCTTACTTAACCAGCAAATGTGAATAAAGAAGGCAAGCAATTGTTTAAGCAGTAAGCTCCCTGGCTGTCATTATTATCTCCTATGAGAAAGTTCATACTTTCGCTAGGTTCCAAGTGAGGTTCTTTAGGCTTTGGCACTGCTGTTCTGTAGTTCTTCTGGTCTGTTCTCTGTGCATTGGCAGCACCTTCTTGCTGGATGCAAGATGGCTTCAGAAGTTCCATATGCTACATCCAAACAATATATTGCACTGGGAGAACAGGATCTCTGTTTTTCTTGTCCACTTTTATAAGAAAGACACCTGTCTTTTTCTCTACCCAGCTAGCAGTCAGTGTTTCTTTTTTTCTCCCATCCCACCTCTAAAATCTATTGGGCAAGTCTTACCTTGGATTAGCCATTGAGTTAGTAATTCATGTTAGAACTGGAAAAGATAGTATTACAATAATGATATTACTTTACATTAGTGTAACTTTTCAAAGCACTTTCATACCCCTCCTGGCCCATTCAACATTCCTTTCGCACCCCTCCTTTCTGGCCTCCTCAGTGTTTTTGTGTGGCTTGATATTTTGGATCAAACTCTTCTCCTTCCATTTATCTTTCAGTCCTGTTTCATGTCCTTCTACAGTTATCAGAATACTTTTATTTATAGCTCAGTTCACCATGCCTCATTTCACCACCCATAATTCATTTTTAATTTAGATATAAATCTGGAAGAGTAGGGATTTTTAGTTTCTTTACCTCTCATCCTAGCTTACAAATGGGATGGTTACTACATTAGTCACTTTCTTTATGGAGTTGTTTTTCTGAAGCTTGTGCTAAATAGTTGATCTTACTTTCTAATAAATTGCTAGATTTGAAATAAAATCCATCTGCTGTCAGCTTTTCAGAGACTACTTATAGAATAGGTTATATTGTTTCTGACCAATCCTTAAAATTTGTCATCATAAAAATTGTTCATGTATCTTTAAAATGGTGTAAACACAATTTACCATATTTTGTCTTTTTTGAAATAGACTTAATTGAAGCAAAATTAGTGGGAATTCTAGATATTCTGGATGAAGAAAATCGCCTTCCCCAACCAAGTGATCAGCATTTTACATCTGTAGTTCATCAGAAGCACAAGGACCATTTCCGACTGACTGTGAGTTTGCCATTCTAAAACAGACTGAGTGGTAGAAAAAGAAATCTTCACAGGGGACTGTGGTGATGGTGCATGAATGCATTGGTGAAGGAAATTCTGTGGGGATTACACCTGGGGTGGGGGGAGGCAAATATTGTTTAAAAATGAACAATGATGTAAAAAATAACTAATTAAAAAATATACACTAGGTAGTAAATAGATGATTCAATAATTGGAAACTATGGACGACTTGGAACAACCACAGTTTTCCAGCTCAGCACATATCTTTTATAGATGGACATTTAATTTATAAGCATATATATATATATATATATATATATGTATATGTGTACACACACACACACAGAAACATCTATTGGGACAACCAAACATCTGTTGGTTGACGGAGAAGTCATGATGTATTTTTCTATGTTTTTCAAGAAAAAAATGAGTCATGACTTTTCAACAACCTAATATATGTAGCTGGATCTAAAGTACATTTCCCTAGTCTAAAATGTTTGGAAAGATTTATTTGCAGTTAGCAGGGGTAGGGAAGGGTATGGGTTCAAAAAAGGGAAGGGAAGAACACAAGTTGACTATGGTGATGGATCATGGTGGAGCTATGAGAGGAGAAATCAAATACTGTATAAAAATGAGCAATGATGTAAAAAAAATCAATAAAATAAAAAAATACTTAGCATATTGTTTGATACATTAAAAAAAGAAATATTTATCTGCTGTTATAATGTCCTTCCTTCCGAGCAAAGTGCCCTTCATCAGTTGCTTTATTTTGTGTCATGGGATCATGATCATGTTCAGAGGTTAGCACCCAGAGTCACTGGCACATTTGAGACCAGCAATCAAAGTTATAACTTAGTCTGACTGGTGGATGCAATCCATACTAGATAGTGATGAGCCATTTCATTTTGGTGCTCATTCCAAGAGATTTTTGAATGGAAAATACACTCAGAGAGGGAAATAATGGAAGCATAGAAGAATTAGCTAAGGAACAACCAGAAAAAGGGAGCAGTAGAAATAAATGAGAAGTGCATTTCTTAAATCAGGCCATAAGGCCTGATTCCCTGAACTGCTCTTGAGTCATAGAGATTTACTTAAGTGCTTGTGATGAACATAGAGCCATTTTTTTCTATTTATTTCTCTCTCTATATTTTATATCATTATTCATTTTTGTACAGTTTGCTTCCTCCTTTCAGGTGTAGTTCCCATAAAATTCCCACCACTAAGTTAACTGTGAACCATCACCATAGTCTCTTGTGCACTTCCCTCCCTTGTTTTAAACCCTCTGCCTCCTCCTCCCCACTGAATGTCTCTGATTTATAGATGCCTGCTAGTTTTTTTTTTTTTTAAGTTTTATTTATTTATGCATACAAGAGCCAGGGTATAAGCCAGAGGGGTGTGTGTGGGGGGTGAGAGGATTCACCAGAGACAGCATGGGGAACAGAACAGGCTGAGGGGAGCAGTGGGTGAGACAGGAGAGGCCTGCTGTGCCATGTGGGTTGCTCCCTGGCTGGTTGGGAATCAAACTCATGCTGCAGTGGCTGCGGATAGCTTCATAGGTTGCATCGTAACCTTTGCGCCACCAGGGAGGCTCCAGTTTTTTTCTTTTTTCTCCCCTTATTTGGTTCCCCTATATTCCTCCTGTAAGAAAAACCATCCAATATTTTTTTTTCCTTCTAACTTACTTCACTGAGAGCATAATTCCCTCCAGCTCCATCCATGTTGCTGCAAATAGCATAAGTTTATCTTTTTTGATTGAATAGTTTTGATATGAATAATATTCCATTGTGTAAATTTAAATTTATACCACATCTTCTTGATCCAGTTACCTGTTTTGGGGCTTAGATTGTTTCCATGTCTTAGCTATTATAAATAGTACTGCAATAAACACAGGAATGCAGGCTTCTTTTCAAGTTAATGTTTTTGTGTCTTTTGGGTAGATTCCTAGGAGTAGAATCACTGGGTCATATTGTAGATCCATTTTTAGTAATTTGAGGAACCTCCATCCAGCTTTCCATAGTGGTTGCACCATTTTGCATTCCCACCAGCAATGTAAGAGGGTTCCCTTTTCTCTACATCCTCACCAGCATTTGTTGTTGTTAGTTTTTTTTGATATGATCCATTCTTACTGGTATGAGGTGGTATCTTTGGATTGGCATATCCTTGATTATAAGTGATGATAAGCATTTTTTCATATACCTGTTGGCCATTTGTGTTTCCTCTTTGGAGAAGTGTCTTTTTAGGTGAACAGTAGAGCCATTTAACATGAGGCTGAACTGTGTAGCTTTTGAAGTGTTTTCTGAATTTAACTGAATCTCTATAATCAACCATCCTCACCTGAGGTCATACACGCATAGTTTTCCATTCTTGTGCTCAGAAAGAACCTGCCTAGCAGGTTCTTTTGTTAATTTTATACTTGAAGATAGGTGGTGCCTCATCTTCCAGTGAACAATGAAGGAAGGAAGAATGAAAAAATGATTAAGAAAAATAAGAGAAAAAATGCTTAGAAATGCAGATGCCTACTATATTGTATATTGTAGATTATGGCAAAGTATAGCAGTCATTGCTGTGATGGATCAAGGAACTTCAGTAAATAACAAGTATTCTTATTTCCTTGCTAACTCAAGAATATGTTTGGCTAATGATTTGAATGAGTTTTCTTGAAAAACTGATGAATTGTCTTCAGCTTCTCCAGTAGCTGGTATCCCTCAATGACCTGCTCCACTCACTTGGAGTTCTTCTGTATTCCTAAATATTTCTTGTAATGTGGAGCCTGTTTGTCATACTTCAGTGGAGATAGAAAGAAAATGTTTGCTAAGATTCAAAATACACATGTGTAGATCTAGTTATGCACTGCTCACTGGTCTTTGTTAGGACCAGTCTTTGGAAGGGTTACCTTTACCAAGACTGTTGATTGCTAGTCAACAAAATTGTGATGAGGATCTCAGAGGCATTTAATTCCAAGGACAGCAAACACAAGCATTAGGAATGGGCTTTAGCCATTTTTCTCAAAAGGGAACAAGAGCAAAACAGTAAATCCTAATTTTTATAGACTGATTCTTTTGTTGTATTTCTCAGAAATAAAAGTAATAATAATCATTTATTGAACACTTAGAATGTGCCAGAGCACTGTTCTCAAGATACTATTTGAATTATTTTATTAAATCTTCAGAATGATCCTCTGAGGATAGAAGCTGCAAGTATCCCCAAGCTAGAGATGAGGAGACATGCACAGAGAAGTTACAAGGTCTGCCGTGTACAGCACGACAGAGGAGCTGCTGGACTTGGGTCAGGCCAGGCAGTTTTACTTCAGGATCCTCATTCTGACTCATGCTGGTGTATTGCCTTGTATAGAGGAGAAACTCTGTGCTTGATTAGCTCTCTTACCTGGAAAAAGCCTTGCAAGGTTCCAAGTCTTTAGCTTTTTCATTTTTAAAAGAGAGTAACTTTTTAAATTTTTAAGTTATTTTGAAGGTCAAGTGTTATCTTTTATGTGAAAGCATTTGGAAACTTAAAATATGACACACATATGAGATATAATTAGATAGTACAACCCTAAAATGATTTGGTTTCTTTCATATAGATTCAGGGCTCATAGGTGAACGTGAGATGCGTTGTGCTGATTTCCAATTTTTCTTTCAAGCGATGCCTCTCAACTGTAGCTGTATGTACAAATCACCTGATGTAAATGATATGAGCTTTTAGAGATTTAAAAGTTTTCCAGATGATTCAAAATCAGCATTTAGTGTCAAGAACAACTACACTATTCATAGGTAGTTACCTGTATAAAATGCCCACTTAGGTTTTGCAAGTACTTTTACTTTTTTTAAGATTTGTTTATTTATGCATATGAGAGCTAGGGTACAGGCCAGAGATGAAGGGGGTGAAAGGATTCACCAGAGACAGAGTAGGGAGCAGAACAGGCAGACTGACTGAAATACACTGCTGAGGGGAGCAGCAGGTGAGACAGGAGAGGTCTGCTTCGCCATGTGGGTTGCTCTCTGGCCAGCCGGGGATCGAACTCATGTTGCAGAGGCTGCGAATTGCTTCATAGTGCGGTGCTTAAGTAACCTTTGCACCACCATGGAGACCTTGCAAGTACACTTAAATAATGTTTTTTGCTTACTTGTTTTTCCTTTCCTGAGAGATTTTATAACCAAATATTTTCTAGATCTCACTGGTTCCTTTAAGACTCACTAGATATTTAAAAAATGACTTATTTGTAAAAAGTGTGAAAATTACCTTTATAATTTTAAGTATTTTATAATATCTATGTGTTTTCTAAATGAAATTTTGCAATGTATTTTTTATGATTTGATAACTGATGAGTGTATTGTTTTTCAGATTCCCAGAAAATCTAAGCTGGCAGTTCATAGGAACATCAGAGATGATGAAGGCTTCATTATCAGGCATTTTGCAGGAGCAGTGTGCTATGAAACAGTGAGTATAACTTTACTGGTAGAAAACCATTTGATGTTGAAGCTGCAGTTCTCAATATGATAAACTTTAGTCACATCTGGCTGTTTGCACTTAAGTGAAGTAAAAAGTTGAGTTCCTGGACCTCCCCTGGTGGCGCAGTAGTTTAGCGCTGGGCTGCGATGCTGCCCGTAGCCTCTGCAGCGCTGGTTCATTCCCCTGTCACTGGCGAGGGTCCCCCCCCAAAAAAAAAAAAGTTGAGTTCCTCAGTACACTAGCTACATTTGTTGTACTCAGTGTTCACAATGACTGGTGATGACTGTATTGGACAGTGCAGATTCAGAACATTCTGTCACCCAGAAAGTTCTAGACAATGCTATCTTAAGGGATATTGTCACCAGATAGATCAAAACATTTGTTTGCTTTATTTCATTTTGTTTATTTTTGTTTGCTTTATTTTTCAGACCCAGTTTGTGGAGAAAAATAATGATGCCTTACATATGTCTCTTGAATCCTTAATATGTGAATCCAGGGATAAGTTTATAAGGGAATTATTTGAATCATCCACAAATAACAACAAAGATACTAAACAAAAAGCAGGAAAACTTAGCTTCATCAGTGTGGGAAACAAGTTTAAGGTATTTGTTTTAAATACATTATTTAAAATTTTTAGCTGCATTTAAAATATTTTGTTTTAAACTCTATGGTAAATAATGTAAACCACTATCACAAAGCCTGTGAATGAAATTCAAACTCAGACCTTCCTTGTTGGTATTTTTATACAAAATAGCAAAGTAGGTGTAGCAATCCTCCATACTGAAATGCTTGTAATTTTATAAATGTGTTCTTTCTTGGTGCTTAACATATCTGATTACTTCTCCTAATGTTCTTTCTTCTCCTTACTTTCTGGTTGAACCTTCAAACCTTCTCTTTCCCACTTGTGTTTTCTGTTTCCTTCCTTATTCAGCAGTTTTGTTCTAGCTGGAGTAATCCAGCTCGGAATGGCTAGAGAGAACTAGTTGAGTTGAGAGGAAAATCAGGCACAGCCAGGGGCTTCAGGTAAATGATCACTTTTGTGGACTCTTATTTATAGAGTGGCTACCATGTTAAAAAGAGCCCGGCTTAAGTTATGACTCAGTTTGTAATTAATTTTCGACCTGTTCTCGTGCATAGTGCTCTATGAATGTACTTATTACACTAAAAATTGCTTAAAAGTTAAGTACTTGGTGTGGCAAATCCTTCAAATTGCTCACTTAACATTGAGAAACATTTCATTTGTTTTATTTTGGGTCAGGATTTATTCTTTGAGGCTTAACAAAGAATGGTCACATGATGTGTCAGAAACAGAACACTGCTAATTGATTCTAGTTATTGAGAATTTAGATTTAGATACATTGAGATAATTTAAAATATCTGTGTCATAAGCTTAATGAGTAAAAAATTATAATAAATAGAGCAGAGAAATAGAAATAATTTCTCTTTCATGTTTCCACAAGTATTATTATTGTTTTACAAAAAACTCTTGTCTTTCATTTTATCTACTTTATAAATAATTAGAAGGAGTCCTTAATTATCAGAATACATTGATACTGAGAGTGTAAGTGTCCTGAAATTCTTTGTGGATTGAAATGGACTCAAAATAACTAAAATGATAAATGATGTTTATAAAAGCTAGATTTTTAAAAAAGCTTAAACTTAAATACAGAAGGAAACATATTTTCGGAACTGATTAAAAAGTCTTTAACTTTATCATGAGTTACAGTAATTAATTATGAGTTCCTGATAGTCTTGAACAATATTTTCCTTTTATTTGGATATTCTTAAATTCCTGAATAGACATATAAAGATTGATTTAAAATGGTGCATTAGTCTGTATGAAATGGATAGTCATTACATGTTTTCTGACTATATTATTGTAATAATAATAACGGCAAGAGCATATCTGAAATTTTAGACAATATAAATAAAAACAAAAACATTCTTAAAATTCTTTGGATTAGGGCCTCCCCGGTGGCGCAGCGGTTGAGCGCTGGGTTGCGAGGCTGCCCGCGGCCTCTGCGGCGCCGGTTCGATCCCTGGCTGCTCCCCGGCCACCGGAGGAGGGTCCCACATGGCGCGCAGACCTCTCCTGCCGCCCGCTGCTCCCCTCAGCAGTGTACTTCGGTCCTTCTGCCTGCTCTGCTCCCTGCTCTGGCTCTGGTGAATTCTCTCACCCTCCCGCGCTTCTGACTGTACCCAGTGCATGTATAAACAAAACAAACAAACAAACCAGCAAACAAATAAATAAAGCATGCCTCTATTAAAAAAAAAAAAAAAAAATTCTTTGGATTAAAGTATTTAATGTTGAGCCTTGAAATGTCTTAAAATTACATATATCTAATAAGATGTATTTTGCACAGTAAACAGATGAAAGTTATAATGAGTGATATTATTAATAAAATACTTCACATTTTTCCAAGTGTTTCTTTGAAATGAAATATTAGTGAGTATTTTAACTGTAGTAGAGCAGCTGATTAAGTGAAATTGTATCTATGTAAGGCAAGAAATATCAGACTGCATTTATATAGTAATATTTCAGTTCTCCAGCATCACTGAGAACCAAAGTTTTATACTCAGAAGTGGCTTTTCCAGATTATTGAAACACAACCCTTTTACTGTTAGTGTTATAGAAGTAATTTTTTGATGGAAATCTAATTCTGTCGTATGTAGGAATATTTATATGCTTTAAAATAAAATACAAATAAAGCATGGGTTGCATGAGACGCCTTCATTTTAAAGCATACTATTTTATTTTAAATTATGTTTTTCCTTGGTAATTGGCATTCTTCCCTCTTTTCTCAGATGGTATTAGTTTGTTTTTGCTGCTTCTACTCTTCTTACTGACTTTATCTTCCTTTTGAGGGGAAATAGTGTACTCATTAGTTTATAGATTAAGAAGCACGGGCTTTGTGATGATTTTACTTTCTGTATTGGTGGTTTTTATACTTGCTTTTCAGTTGTGTGATGGTGGAGATTAACTTTAATTAAGGTTGTCAGAATTCTGTCAACCAGTTTAGTGGACTATGATTTTATTTTTTTAATATAGTGACAAATACATTCCATTTTTATAACATAAGCCCATGTTATCTGAAGTATACTAGTATCATGGGTTAGAGAATGAACTTCATTGTCAGGCCTATTATTGAATTTTGGCTTTGCCATTACTGACTTCATGATCTTTGGCAAGTTATTTATCTCTTTCAGTGATTCACATGTACTAAGAAGCTAATAAAGTATCCTTAATTAGAATTGTTGTGCAGATTAAACATGATAATGCCCCGGCAAAGCTTTAAGCAGTGCCTCACTCATAGAAACTGCAAAGTATGCCCATTTTTATTACCATTAATTATAGCTATGATTGATCCAATATGTTAATTTAAAAATTAGCATTTTAATTTGTCTTGTAAGCACTATAATAAACTTCTTAGTATAAATTGATATCAACATTTTACATAATTTACTTTGCAGAGAAGAAAGCAAATACATGATTGAATTCATGATCACTCAATGTTATTAAAAATAGTGTTCATTGTCTTTTTTTTTTTTGAAGAAAATTCCCTTTACTTTTAAAAGCAATTGAAGTGTGAAAAGTTTGAAAATAGTAAGGAGGATTTCTATAACTAGTCAGGATAATTCATTTATGATAAGTGGTATGAAAAGCAATCCTAATATGGTACTATTAGTGTATATTTTAGACATATCTTCATTCTTGATGGAGTGTGACACAAACTACACCTAGCTTGCACATATTCAAATACTGCTCTATTGACCTCTTAATGAGTGCATCCCCACCCTTTTCATTTCCTTCTTCATAACCTGTATACTTTTTCCTCATTTGCCCCACCTACAAGTGTGCATGTACACTTTTTTTATCACTAATTTCAGTCTTTTAATTATACAAGTTCTATATAAGTAAAATAAACTATTGTCTGTGGCATTACATTAGTCATACATTTTGCATGACATTATTTGTTAAAGAGTTTCCATATTAGAAGCCGTTAAACTGATGTGTTGTATGTCAGTATTATTGCATGTTATTTTATTCTAATAAAGAGCTAATATTAACTTACAAAATTGAATGCTTCTGCTTTTTGAAACACTAAGTTGATTTCCTTTCTTCTACAGACACAGTTAAATTTGCTTTTGGATAAACTTCGAAGTACTGTGAGTACAATTTTAAATGTTCCTTTTTTAAACTGTAATTAGTAATTACCCACGTGTGCACAGTAAATTTGGAATAATTAGAAATTCAATTTAAACCAAATTTCCTTCACTAAAAATTTCAGGGTTTTTTTTTTAAGATTTATTTATGCTTACAAGAACTGGGGTACAGGCCAGAGGTGCAGGAGGTGGTGTGAGAGGATTCACCAGAGACAGAGTGGGGAGCAGAACAGGCAGACTGACTGAAATACACTGCTGAGGGGAGCAATGGGCAAGACAGGAGAGGTCTGCTGTGCCATGTGGGTAGCTCCTTGGCCAGCCTGGGATTGAACTCATGCTGCAGAAGCTGCGGACAGCTTCACAGTGCTGTGCTTACTTAACCCCTTGTGTCACCAGGGCGTTCCTAAAAAGTTCAGTTTTTAAAATGATTTTTTGTTTTGTTTTGAAAAAAGGTGAACTGTATATGTGGAGTCAAATTATTTTATAGATAATGTAGAATTCTATGAATACTGTTAAGTATGTTGTAGTTTTAGGAGAGTGAGGATTATTAATTATTATGGAGAAAAATGTGAAAACAAATAGGCATAATATTTTTACCTCATCAGAGTTTCCTAGGAACCTGTTTTTGAACTAGACAACATAGTGGTTTTCTCTAATTTTTTTAAACCATCAAAAGAAACTAGATATATGGTCAGATAAATGAGGCATGCATGATTCTAAGACCCCTTATAAAGAAATTCACAGAACTTAACTGAGTAATCTTCCTTTTCAAATATTCATCTTGAAAAGCCAATTATTTATTCTGTTGGTGTTGTATTGCCTAACTTATTAACTTGTTTTGAAATTGTTAAGTTCTTTTAAATATCCTCATTGTTTGCATATATTTCTCTCTTAAGAAACAAACATCTTTAAAGACCAAGTCTGATGAGGAGAGTATTTTATATTTATTCCCCAAATATAATGGTACTCAAAAAAGATGAGATTATTTAAGATATCTGAACACAAAGTATTTCTAAAATGTGTGTTATAAAAGTTTTGAAAATGAGTTCTATTGTTGAAATAACTATTCAGTGTTGCAAAATGACTACTTTGAAGGGGAGCACATATTCGATTCTAGTATATTGGTTTCATTGTTCAAAAGTTTCATTGTGTGCCTATTGGTATTCTTTCTGCCTCATTCAAAATCTGATAGCCAATTACAAATAAATGCTTTAAGCTGATGTTACAACTGTTATTTTACAGGCCACCTGAGAGTGACCTTTTGTAGGAGGTATAATTTACTTCTTTCCTCATAGTGCAATTTTCTTATCACAGAAACATAGACTAAAATACATTTAATTGTAGACTAAAAGCACATGTATGGCAGCTTATGAAATGTTATTAAAATATGTTAAAAAATCTCACAGCTAAGATATCTATTTATAAAATTTCTTCGAGCATAGTTTTTGACACTCAACTCTAAATTGAGTATTTTTCTAAAAGGATTAGATATAATCCTACATGTAATATACAGCGCAGAAATTTACTCTAAGCTTTAAATTACAAATATTTGGTAATAAAGTTTTAAATTCCCTAGTGATATTTCTAAAGCAGTTCATAGGTTAATGATTATAAGCTCTGAAAGTTGCTGGTATTCACAGAAATAGAAAAATAGTGCCATATGTATTGTATCAAAAATTGCCTTTATTCCACTAGGGAGCAAGCTTTATTCGTTGCATCAAACCTAATTTAAAGATGACAAGCCACCACTTTGAAGGTGCTCAAATTCTGTCTCAACTTCAGTGTTCAGGTATTTCCATTTTTTAATGATCTATATAAATGTGTGTAAGGAGTTCTAGTTAATATACAATTTAGTATATCTGGTGTTTCCAAATAACACTTTTCTTGATTATTTTAAAGTGCAATAATTTTTTTGTCTTTTATTTCCTTTAATTATAAAAAAGGCATGGCTGGCAAGTTATTTGAGCAATATTGGGATATAGTTTGTTGTGAAATAAAATTTTATCATTGAAGTAAAATTCCTAAAAGCTTTTTAACTATAAACCTAGATCTCCCTTAAGTAGACTGCTTACCTATGGTTTTCTCAGTCCTGCAGTTCGTTTCTCATTCTCTGCATAACTGGATCCACAGGTAGGTTTTAATATCCTTGCTTCCCATGCAACTGTTTATGGGGAAAAAAGAAAACGATGCAATGTTGTCTACTCTTTGGAACTGTTATGCATTTGGTTTCACTAGCACTTCCTAAGCCTTGCCCTGCCACTTTCTGACTTCACTCAATCATAGAAGTTGTAGGCACCAGGTTCCCTATTTTTCCTTTATTCTATGCCCATCCTCTATCGCTACCCATACTATACCTTTCCCCCAAGGCATCAGTGCTTTCTCTTCCTTTTGTGCCAGCTCAGTCTCATGACACTTTCTTAAGCTGTTTTGCATCTGACTTGTTTTGCTCCTCTGGGACAGATTTATAATATTGCTAAGGTCACTTAAACATCAGAATTCCTCATTTTCATGGGCTCCTTCCAAAGCCCTACCTCTGATTTTATATTTTTTGGTAATTTACAGTTTTGTAATTTAATTTGAAAGAGACTTCCCCGGGTATGTCAACTATAGCCTCCACCCCTCCAAATCTGGATCTGCTTTTTGATCCCTTTAATAAAACCTTAATTGTTGATGAATGTAATTCTGTCCTTTTCTTCTCATATGTACAGACAGGGTAGACAAGACAGATTCGTACCATTATAAGTTCATGATCTCTAGGGCCCTCGGGTCCACCCTTGCTATGTTTCCCAGATCAGCATGTTCTGTTTCTCTATGGAGACCTGTGACACTCACCCTAAATCTTTGAGCTACTGCCAACAAATAGCTTCACCTCTTTACTGAAAAACCCAAAGCATTATCTGTCTGCTACTAAATACCACCTACCTGCATAACTTTACCTCCTGTTAAGAAGGAGGAAGGAAATACAAAGAACCTTTCTTCCTAGTGTAGAAATAGTTCCTTAGGATGCATTCCTTCATACCTTCTCATAAATCTTCAATACTGATTGCATATGTTGAACTATACCCTTTGAGATGTGTCTCTCCCATTACCATCTAAACTTACTAAAACCTCATTTTAATTCCCTCTGATCCACATTCACTTGCAGTTGCCTCCCTATATTGCTCCTCCTTGTTTTTGCCCGTTTTTGCCTTTTCTTCTCCAAGAACAATCTGTCCATTTCTCATTTTCTTGCCTTCTTCTCATTCCTTAACACAGAATTCACCTTCTACTTTGATCAGTCCTCCAAAATAGTTCTTGAAAAAGTCACCAGTGATTTTTTGATCCTAAATAAAATGTTCATTTTGAAGTCCTGAACTGCAGAGCAGCATTGACTCTTAACCAATCTCTCTAACATACCTTTTCCTTGGATCCTGAAACTGCAAATGATCATGCTTTTCTCTAGAATTAGGTGCCCATACCTGATTCCTTTATAGACTGATCTTCTTTTACCTGGATGTTATTGTTAGAGTTTGCCAGACTTTGGATTAGGCCTGATTCCTCACTCTTTATGAACATTATGCAATATGACTTTCCATGATGCTGGAAGTTCCACCAAACTAGTTCAAGTGCTCAATAGCTAAAAATGCCTCTTGGCTACCATATTGAGCAACACAGATATTTGGGGCTACTGAGAACTTGAAACATGGCTAGTGGGACTTAGAAACTAAATTTTACTGCATTTTAATTTTTTTTAAAGTGGAATTTAGTCATGTGGCTAGTGGCTGCCATATTAGAAGGCAAAGCTATATATATTCTCTACATCTCCCAAGATACATTAATGTGACCTAAACACTGTCTTTTTTTATCCCCAGATTTATTGAGTTATAATTAAGATACAACACTGCATAAGTTTAAAGTGTACATGTGTTGATTTGATACACTTATGTATTGTGAAAATGATTACTACCATAACATTAGCTGACACCTCATCGCATCACATAATTACCATTTCTCCTTTTTGCAGCAAAAACATTTAAGATACACTCTTTAGGCAACAGTGAGTTTTAGTACTTCTTAATTCAAGCTGTAACCATCTTTCTCCTGGCTTTTTGCTGTAGCTTCCTAGTTATTCTTCACTTACATCCAGAATTATGATTTCATAACAAATCTCATGTCTTTTTACTACTTGAAATGCTGTAATGTCTCTGATCATTATTAAGGTAATTAATACCTTCATTTCACAGTCATAATTAAAAATTTTATAGATATTTATAAAACCATTTAATTTTTCCTTTCTCAGATCTTTAAACCCACTCTGTTTTGTCTTGCCCTTTTAACCCTGCTATCTGCCAGTGCCTTGTATATCTAAGATTCAGTAAATATTGTTGAATGAAATTCACAGTCTAGCAATATGAAGATTTGTTTGTGACTAATTTTAACAAATACTGGAAAAGTTTTAATAATTAATGTGCATTGTATACCAGCATGTAGTATAGATATATTTTTTTAATATTTTCTTCAGGTCATCTTTATTTTGAGTTTGACTTTTATTTCCATTTAGATTTGTCTTTAGGATTTGTTTAGCCTAAAATAATAATTTTTTTATTTCCTAAGTGAACACTGAGTGCTCTGGCAAGTCAAGTATGCTTAGACTTAACTGTATATACTATTGGATTAGCAGAATATGGGCTTACTGATGTTTTACCTAGGATTCTTCTTTCAGTAAGCTATGTTCTTTTTAACATTATAAGATATATTGGCAGTTTAATAAATTATAACAACTCATAATAGTTTGATTTTTTAAAGTAATAAAAATAATTTAAAGTAATAATTTTTTTGCAAACCAGTTCATAAAATTTTATTGAATTGGTTCTAGTCATGTGGGTAGGTAATGAGAAAAGCAAAAAAATACAATAACTTGTAGAAATAAAAATATTGATAATACTTTCCAAAATAAAGAAATTTAAGATTTAAATTCTACTTTGCTTTTCATCTTCCATTAGCTTTTTTCAGTTTGAGGATTAATTAACATAGGACATCTTTTACTAAAATTACTTTTCTTTTTCTGATCAGCCAAGACCAAGGCACAGTGGTGGAAGGTGAGGGGAGGCAGGTTTTCTGCTGTAATCTTGGACTGTGCTGCCTGTCTCAGGCAGCAAAGAAGGTTTCTGAGTATAACCAGCCAGGACTATACCAAGGACCCCAAACTTTTAGAGGAAGAGATCTTTAAATTCACTTTAAGTGCTGAGAAAGTAGCAATAGAATTGTTTTTTTTTTTTTTTAAAGATTTATTTATTTATGCATACAAGAGCTAGGGTGCAGGCCAGAGGTGGGGGCCAGTGAGAAGATTCACCGGAGACTGAGTGGGGAGCAGAACAGGCAGATCTACTGAAAAACAGTGCTGAAGGGAGCAGCGGGCAAGACAGGAGAGGTCTGCTGAGCCATGTGGGTCACTTCCCTGGCCAGGGATGGGAACTTGTGCTGCAGTGGCTGCGGATAGCTTCATAGTGCTGACATTTAACCCCTTGCATCATCAAGGAGGCCCCTATAATTGGTTATTTATTACAATCCATTAAATTTGTAATGAACTTTTTTGCAAACCAGTTCATAAGTTGTCTACAGTTATAGAGTAAGCCAGGGGACTCAGAGATGGCAGATGTGTATGTTTCTAAGGAGACTTTGTGACAGCATCAACCAAACATTACTTTTATTTCTCCAGATGTAAATCTAGAAATTTCCTTCCATAGGAACAACGGCCTTATCTGTTTTATTCATTGATATTAAAAATTATAACAATTATGTATGTTCACAGTGACAAAAACTAAATAGTACAGAATAATATAAGTAAAAAGGCTTACTTTCCTCAGGGGTGGCCACTTAACTGTATATTTGGGATATACCTTTTATATTGGTTAGATAGAGTTCTGCCCTATTTTTGATTAATACATCATATTCTATAATGGTTTTAACATAATTAATTGACATTTAGGTAACTTTTTGTGATTTTTTTTCCTATTGCAATGACCCAGTTGACGTAATGGGCATTCTCCTATGCATATCTTTGCTGACATGTGTGACAGTGTGACAAGTTGTAGTTTCATCATAGAAGTTCATCATAGAAGTAGAAAATACTGAGTCAAGTGGATAAATATTTCTAAACTGTCATCTAAACTGTCTAACAGTGCATCCAGTTGTTGCACTGGTTTACTCTTTTGAGAATGTAGGTGTGTGCTCGTTACTGTCATCAACCCTGAGCACTGTTAGTGTTTAATATGTTTGTCAGTGAGCTAGATTAAAATTCATTCTGACTCACTTGAATGACTATCTTTCCTATTAGGTTATTTAAACATAAAAATCCACTCATTTTTCCATGTTTTATAGTTTTGCTAATACAAATTTTTGACCAGCAGTAATTAATTTTGGTATATGGAATCAGGCAAGAAGTCAGTGTTATCTATGTTTTTCCAAATGCCTAGTCATTTGTCCTAACACTTTTTATTGATTTTTTTTCCCCATTTCTTTGAATAGTCCCAGAAACTAAAATTTTGGTCTTTTTGTAAACAGAAGTTCTGGCACTATCACTGTATTAGAGCTTTTCACTAGTTATTTTTTACTTTTTTTGACAAGAAAAGCGCAGATTGACTCAAGGCTCAAATTAACCACTTATTAGAATTACACCTAAAACAGATATTCATCCTGTAGATTCTTTACCCCAAGAGACTAGTTTCTTTGAGAAATGAGTGAAAGGTAGTGAAGAGAACTCTCCTTTCTTTTCCATTTGTTTTGTTTAAGCACCAATGAGAACTTGGGGATGTGCTTGACTACTTTTTGGAGACTCTATTGGGAATCTTGTTCTAAAATTAACCCCAGTGCCTTTGCCTTATACGGTATGATTGGTTCAGGTTTATAGCAAGAAAAAAATTACAAAAACTTAATTTGTGCTTTCTAAAGATCAATAATTTTGTCTGTAGAAAATAGTCAAACTAATTTCAGAAGAAATTTGGCTATAATAGCTTTAGGTGGTGCTTATGTTGGGACATATGAGTAGAAATATATCTCCTCTATATAATAATTTCATTGCTTATAATTCCTGTAATTTGATTCTTTCTAAAATTTTATTTGTAAAAATTGATCATTCACAATTTATTTATGGACTTCTGTATATGATCGGCAGTAATGTGTGTTGTTTTTGAATCTAGGTATGGTGTCTGTTTTGGACTTGATGCAGGGTGGTTTCCCATCTCGAGCTTCATTCCATGAACTCTACAACATGTACAAAAAGTATATGCCAGATAAACTTGCAAGATTAGATCCAAGACTATTTTGTAAGGTACAAATATCCATTCAATTAAAAGCTCTTTGTTATAAACTGTATTCTTATTAAATACCAGTTGGCATTTAACTTTTTAATTTTTATTTTTCAGGCTCTTTTTAAAGCTCTGGGCTTAAATGAAGTTGACTACAAGTTTGGATTAACAAAAGTATTTTTTAGACCTGGCAAGGTAAATACATTTTTATTTTAAACTTAAACATAATCAGGAATATGAATAGTTTGGGTCAGAGAATATTTTTAAGGCTTTAGTGATTTGTATTATTCCTAAATTATATGAATACTGATAGCATGCATATTTACACACACACACGCACACACACACAGTCTCCCTATTGTGAGAAGTTTACAATGTGCTTTACTCCATATAGTTGTTAGCATTTAATTCAGCTTTGGAAATGTTGGTGACAGTACATTGTTTAATTAGATTTTTCATTATATAAGTGTTCAGCAAAAAATACTTCTGTTTTAGGCAAGTTGAAAGCATTTCTACAACATTAATTCTGTCTTCAGTAATTACAAATTTCATAGTCCTTTTGAATCTTCATTGAGACAGCAAGTTTTACTGTAGTAGATGATTATGGTATAGAAAATTGGATTGGAGAACTGAAGACATGATTACTGTCAAACACTAATTTTAATATTTATAGCTTCTTGTACCAGATTACAAGATTGAGTTATAGAATATTTCATAACAAAATTATATAATACAGAACTACCCAATAATATTTTCACCATTTGTACTTTTCAAATATTTCAAATACAGCTCACCATCTCTCCCTCTCTCCCTATGCACCCCCTTACAGCCATCCTCCCAATCTCTCAGAATTAGGCTGGAACTTTTCTTTTTCCACCTCGCATTACCAGCACACATTTGAAAAATTTGAAGGTTGTGATTATCTTCCTGATTCCAGAGATCTTGTCAGTTAACAAATAGTGTTGATATCTCTTCCAAATAGAACTACAGAACTACAGTGCTATTTATAGTGTTAATAATATTTTCACCATTTGTACTTTTCAAATATTGACTGAGTAATTGCATCCTCATAATTTTAATCAGTTGTTTCTATATAATAGTCAAACATATTTGTGTGATTTAGCAAAGTTGGAAATAAAAGTCTTTAATGCCTTGACAGTTAAATTAATCATAATAAATAAATCTGATTTCATGTTTTGGGGCATAAGGTAAAATGTGTGTATAGCTAATATATGTACTTCTTTGTTAATATTTTTGCTTTAGAGGGCCCATATGATTTCCTATAAGAGAAAAAAGATTGAGAGTTAATATATAAATAGTCATATTTGACTTAGCTGTTATCAAACATATTTATTATAAACTGTTGAGTTTATAACATATTTATTGTAAACTCAACAGTTTATAATACATTCTACTTTAGGGCTATAGTAATTATTTTAGAATGAATAACCTGTTAGAAAAAGCTCTTGATTTTGTTTGCCTCCAGAAAGATCCACTAGTACAAACACAGGCAGATTTTCAGACATCCTTAAATTTTTTTTTTTTTTTTTATTTTGTGGGACCTCACCGGTGGCCGGGGATCGAACTGGCACTTCAGAGGCTGCGGGCAGCCTCGCAACCCAGCGCTCAACCTCTGCACCACCGGGGGAGGCCCCAGACATCCTTAATTTTTTTGTTACCTTCAATTGAGTTTTGATAATAAGCTATGTTGATAAGATGTGACATCATCAATATGTTGTTGTGGGATAGGAATATATGGTAAAATAGAAGTAATTAATGTAATTTGTTATTAAATTATGGAAATAATGCATTGTATTTATTAGTAAACTAATAGCTGTTTTACTTGTCTATCTGCTTTTAGCAATTTCTATCTTTGACCAAGTTAGGAGTGAAGGTTGAGGGAGAGAAAAGTACTGGTGATCTTACATAGCTCACCTTCTCTTGTCAGCAGCTGCATACAAATATCTGGAAATGTGGATAATCCACTCAAGAGATATAGTAGCAGTTTTCCCCATTCTTTTCTCAGTAAACTGTTTGCCATCTGTAATTGTCATTTAGGTTTCTTTTTCTATTTTTGTTACTGAATCTACTAGTTAGAAATGGGTAACCTCCATTTATCCCTTCCTCCCCCAATCCAAAGACCTAGAGGAAAGAAGAGAAAGGCAGCAAAATACCACCAAGTGTGTTTGGATTTGTGTGTACTTCACTGAGACATGTCTGTGTAACATGTTTATGTAATTGGCTTGTGACTGTTTCCAGAAAATTAGATTTTGGATTTGAGTTCCAGTTATTTCATGTCTCTGTATGTTGAAACATTTTTATCTTTTGATTTCTAATACCATTTTATTTTTTAGTTTGCAGAATTTGATCAGATTATGAAGTCAGACCCTGACCATTTAGCAACACTGGTTAAAAGAGTCAATCACTGGCTTATCTGCAGTCGCTGGAAGAAGGTTCAGTGGTGCTCACTCTCAGTCATCAAATGTAGGTGTTTCCTTCACACCAAGAACTGTTGTTATTTTGGAAATGTATTGGTTTGTGGAATCTTATGAACTTGTCTCAGTGGTGAGTGCTGGACAACAGGGACTGTGGCTCTTCTTCATGCGGTGTTTCTGATTCCTTAAGTAATACCTCACACGTAGTATATGATGGTATTTGTGGACTTTCTGGTGTGTGTGTGTATGTGTGTGTGTGCGCACGTGTGTATGATACTTTTTTTGTCTGAATGTGTTATAGGAGAATTAATTACATCATGTCCTAAACAAAGCTCACCATCTCTCCCTCTCTCCCTATGCACCCCCTTACAGCCATCCTCCCAATCTCTCAGAATTAGGCTGGAACTTTTCTTTTTCCACCTCGCATTACCAGCACACATTTGAAAAATTTGAAGGTTGTGATTATCTTCCTGATTCCAGAGATCTTGTCAGTTAACAAATAGTGTTGATATCTCTTCCAAATAGTGTGCATTCTTTCCTCTTTCTTGCTAATGCATTAGTGGAGCACCTCATCCCACTTGCATAATTATTTCAGTAATTCTCATACTGTTTTTCCTAACTTCTCAGAGTAATCTTCTCAGAGATCTCTCCCTAAACTAAAAGTCTTTTATTAAGGTTCTCCTTTAATGTAAGTCAGTTTAAACTTTGAAACTGTTTTCCAAAGTCCTGTAAAATGGGACTTCAGCTTCTGTTTCAGCCTTTTCTCCTACCTGTGCCCTTTAAGACCCTGTTTGCTGGCATAAACTAAACTGAGCTGCTTTCTTCTGTTTCTACCAGGTGTAGCAACTGCTTATCTCTGACTCACAATAAGGGGAGGAGGGGCACAATATGTTCACATGGGAGTCTGTGGCAAACTTTTAATTATAAGGAACTATTTTCAGTAACTTGATTAAATTTATATGCCCCTTCATAATCTCAGAGTATGTGAAACAGTGCTAGACACATGAAAAGGATTCTGTAAATTGTTACTTATTAATAGAAAAACTTAATTCCTTTGATGTCATGAAAAGCAACAATGCAAACAAAAATTATTACTGAGGTCTTGATAGACAGTTGTAAATACAGATAAAAGGAAAACTATAATAAAGAAAAAAGATAGCAGGAGCTCTTTCCCCATCATTTTCCATTACTTATATAAACCTATTTGTCAGTCTGGTACATGCTTTCAGCTTTGTACATTATAATGGAAAGCACATTATATTAAAATTATCTGTACTGTCCCATCCATTTGACTGTATTATACAGTGGTGCTGAAGTCAATAACCAGATGGAATTTTTTGCAGGGTGTTTAATAGGGACACTGAAAAAAATTTCAAGGTCAGATCAGTCAAGGACTGTTTAGATCATTCTGGGTAACTGAAGTCAAATACATACCTTTACTGTGCAACTGTCAGAGGAATGTTCATTGTGAAACTCCAGGGGAGGTATAGCATATAGCATTTCCTAAGTTCATTTGATAGCTGAATCCTTTTTTCAAGACACACCTGTTAACATTTTATAGACCAGTATTGCCAAGGACAGTTTGGGAAGCAATAGTGTAGCATAATCAGGAAATAATGTATTTATTTATTTATTTATTTTATTTTTTTTTAATAATAAATTTTATTTTTATATTCCCCATACAATTGCATTCCCCCCATTCTGACCCCAATCCCTCCCCTCCCACCCCCGCCCCCCTAAAAGTGTCTCTGGTTCATAGTTTTTTGTTGATTTTGATTTTCACTTTCTTATAGTTATTCGTTTTCCTGGTCCCTTATTTAAGTTTTCTAGATTCCTGCTATGAGTGAGACAATCCGGTATTTTTCTTTTTCTTTTTGGCTTATTTCGCTGAGCATGATCCCTTCCAGTGCCATCCATGTTGCTGCAAATTGCATGTGTTTATCTTTTTTGAATGCTGAGTAATATTCCATGGTATATATGTACCACATCTTCTTGATCCAGTCATCTATTTTTGGGCATTTGGGTTGTTTCCAAAGCTTAGCTATTGTAAACAGTGCTGCTATAAACATAGGGGTGCAGGTGTTCTTTGGAATTGATGTTTCTGTGTCCTTTGGGTAAATACCTAGGAGTGGAATTGCTGGATCATATGGAAGCTCTATGTTTACTAGGTCCAGAAATCTCCACACAGCTCTCCACAGTGGTTGGACCAGTTTGCACTCCCACCAACAGTGCAGAAGAGTTCCTTTTTCTCCACAACCTCGCCAACATTTGTTGTTGCTAGTTTTTTTAATATGTGCCATTCTCAATGGTGTAAGATGGTATCTCATGGTAGTTTTGATTTGCATTTCCCTGATGACAAGTGATGTTGAACATTTTTTCATATGCCTGTTGGCCATTTGCATTTCCTCTTCAGAGAAGTTTCTTTTTAGCTCTTCTGCCCATTTTTTGACTGGATTATTTTCTTTGTTGTTGTTGAGTCTCATCAGCTCTTTGTAGATTTTTGTGATCAGTCCTTTATCATTAGTGTTGGGTGCAAAAATGTTCTCCCAGTTGGTGGGGTTTCTCTTTGTTTTTGTTATTGTCTCTTTTGCTGTGCAGAAGCTCTTTAATTTGATGTAGTCCCAGCTGTTTATCTTTGCCTTCACTATCGCTGCTTTGGGTGATGTGTCTGTAAAGATGTCTTTTATGTGCAAATCACATAGTGTTTCGCCTATATTTCCTTCTATATATTTTATGGTTTTAGGTCTTATGTCTAGTTCTTTAATCCATTTTGAGTTGATTTTTGTGTATGGTGTGAGGTAGTGGTCAAGCTTCATTCTTTTGCATGTAGCGACCCAGTTTTCCCAGCACCATTTATTGAACAAACTTTCTTTGCTCCAATGCATAGTCTTTGCTCCTTTGTCAAAGATTAGTTGACCATAAATCTGTGGGTTTATTTCTGGATTTTCTATTCGATTCCATTGGTCTGTATGTCTGTTCTTGTTCCAATACCATGCAGTTTTGATGATTATGGCTTTGTAGTAGAGTTTGAAGTCTGGGAGTGTGATGCCTCCATTCCCTTCTTTTTTTTTCAGGAGAGCTTTGGCTATTCGGGGTTTTTTGTGATTCCATATGAATTTCATCAATAATTGTTCTATTTCTTTGAAGAATGACATTGAAATTTTGATTGGAATAGCATTGAATCTGTATATTGCTTTTGGAAGGATGGCCATTTTAATAATGTTTATTCTTCCAATCCATGAGCAGGGGATGTCTTTCCATTTCTTTGTGTCTTCTTCTATTTCTTTTAACAGTGTTTTATAGTTTTCTTTGTATAGGTCCTTTACCTCTTTTGTTAGATTTATTCCCAAATATTTGATTTTTTTTGTTTCAATAAAAAAAGGGATGGTTTTTGTGATTTCTTCTTCTTCAGATTTATTGTTTGTGTATAGGAAGGCTACTGACTTTTGTGTGTTGATTTTGTATCCTGCCACTTTACTGAACTGATTGATGAGTTGAATTAGTTTTTCTGTGGACTTTTTGGGGTTCTCTATGTATATTATCATATCATCTGCAAATAGTGATAGTCTGACTTCTTCTTTTCCTATTTGGATTCCTTGGATGTCTTTCTCTTGTCTTATTGCTCTGGCTAGGACTTCCAGTATTATATTGAAAAGCAGTGGTGAGAGTGGACATCCTTGTCTTGTTCCAGATCTTAATGGAATTGCTTTCAGCTTTTCACCATTGAGAATGATACTGGCTGTTGGCTTGTCATAGATGGCCTTTATGATGTTGAGGTATGTTCCTTGTATCCCAAGAATTTCAAGGGCTTTTATCATGAATGGGTGTTGCACTTTGTCGAAAGCTTTCTCAGCATCTATTGATATTATCATATGGTTTTTATATTTCTTTTTGTTGATGTGTTGGATAACGTTGATTGATTTTCGGATGTTAAACCATCCTTGTATCCCTGGAATGAATCCTACTTGGTCGTGGTGAATTATCTTATGGATGCATTGTTGGATTCTGATAGCTAAAATTTTATTGAGGATTTTTGCATCAGTGTTCATTAGGGAGATTGGCCTGTAGTTTTCCTTTTTTGTGTTGTCCTTGTTTGGTTTTGGTATTAGTGTAATGTTGGCTTCATAGAACGTGTTTGGTATTGTCCCTTCCTTCTCAATTTTTTGGAAGAGTTTGTGAAGGATAGGCACTAATTCGTCTCTGAGTGTTTGGTAGAATTCATTTGTAAATCCATCAGGTCCCGGGCTTTTGTTTTTGGGGAGGTTTTTGATTACCATTTCAATTTCGCTGCTTGTAATTGGTCTGTTTAGGTGTTCTATTTCTTCTTTATCTAGCTTTGGGTGATTGTAGAGTTGTAGGAATTTGTCCATCTCCTCTAGATTGTTAAACTTGTTTCCATATAACTGTTCATAGTAGTTACTGATTATTCTTTTGATTTCTGCTGTGTCCGTTGTGATTTCTCCTCTTTCATTGATGATCCTGTTTATTTGTGCTTTCTCCCTTTTTCCTTTGTGAGCCTGGCTAGGGTTTGTCTATTTTATTTATTTTTTCAAAGAACCAGCTCTTGGTTTCATTGATCTTTTGGATTGTTTTTATAGTTTCAATTTCATTTATTTCTGCTTTTGTTTTTATTATTTCTTTTCTTCTACTGGTTTTGGGGTTTTTTTGTTGTTCTTTTTCTAGATCTTTGAGCTTCGAGATTAGGTTGTTTCTTTGAGTTCTTTCTTGTTTCTTGATGTGAGCTTCTATTGCTATATATTTTCCTCTTATTACTGCTTTTGCTGCATCCCATACATTTAGGATATTGGTGTCCTCCTTGTCGTTCAATTCAAAGAATTTTTTAATTTCTTCTTTGATCTCCTCATTAGTCCAGTGGTCTTCCAGTAGTGTGGTTTTTAATCTCCATAAGGTAGGAAAGTTCCTTGCCTTCTTTTTATGGTTTATTTCTAGTTTGATGCCTTCATGGTCAGAAAAGATGGTTGATATGATTTCAATCTTGGTGTATCTGTTGATGTTTGTCTTGTGCCCCAGTATGTGATCGATCCTGGAGAATGTTCCGTGTGCGCTTGAGAAAAATGTGTACTCCGTTTTTTTGGGGTTTAGTGTTCTATAGATGTCTGTTAAGCCCAATTGCTCTAGGTCCTTATTTAGAGCTTTGGTTTGTTTACTTATTTTTTGTCTTATTGATCTATCCATTGTTGATAGTGGTGTGTTGAAGTCTCCCACTACGTATGTGTTTTCTCTGATGTCTGTTTTCAGAGAGGATAACAGTTGTCTGATATATTTTGGTGCTCCTTCGTTTGGTGAGTATATGTTAATGAGTGTTATTTCTTCTTGAAGTGTTGTCCCCTTGATCATAATGTAGTGACCATTGGGGTGTCTTTTTATCTTTTTGAGTTTGAAATCTGTTTTATCTGATATAAGTATAGCTGTTCCTGCTTTCTTTTTTGGTCCATTTGCTTGTAGGATTGTTTTCCATCCTTTAACTTTGAGCCTATTTTTATCTTTTGTAGCTAAATGTGTTTCCTGGAGACAGCCAAAGGTTGGGTTTTGTTTCTTAATCCAGGCTGCAACTCTGTGTCTTTTTATTGAAGAGTTTAGTCCATTTACATTTAGAGTTAATATTGATATGTTAGCATCTGTATTTGCCATTGTGTTTGTCTTTCCTTTGATTTTATTTATTTATTCTTTTAATAACTTTTTTTTTTTTTTGGCCTTCTTTCATTGTTATTCGTCCCTCTGAGGTTCTGGCTTTAGGACTCCTTGTAGTATTTTTTGGAGTGGGGGTTTAGTTGCAATGAAATTCCGGAGTTTCTGTTTGTCTGGGAAGGTCCATATTCTTTCTTCAAAGAGGAAGGAGAGCTTTGCGGGATAGAGAATTCTTGGTTGGCATCTGTTTTCTTGGAGTCTGTTGACTATGTCCCTCCATTCTCTCCTTGCCTGTAGTGTTTCTTCGGAGAAGTCTGATGTCAGCCTGATTGGTTTTCCTTTGAATGTTATCTGTTTTTTCCCTCTTGCCAGCTTCATTATTTTTTCCTTGTCCTGGATTCTTGGGAGCTTTACTATTATCTGTCTTGCTGTATTTTTCCTTTCGTCGTGGAAGTTTGGTGTTCTTCTTGCTTCTTGTATATCAATTTTCAGCTCCTTCTTCACATTTGGGAAGTTCTCTTCAATTATTTCTTTGAATATTTTCTCTGTTCCTACATCTCTCTCCTCTCCTTCTGGTATTCCTATAACTCTTATATTTCCTTTCCTCATGGAGTCAGATAGTTCCCGAAGTCTTTCTTCGTTCTTTTTCCTTCGTACTTCTCTTTCCTTTTCTGTTTTGGTTCTTTTTATTTCTGTGTCTTCAAGATTACTTATTCGTTCTTCCATTTCGTCTATTCTGCTTTCATTGCTTTTCCCAGAATTCTTTAGTTCTTCCATTAATTCTTTGATCTCCTGCATTTCTTTTACTTCCCTCTTTAGGGACTCAATTTCATTCTTCTGACCATTGTTTTCCCTCTCTAGGGACTCAATTGCATTCTTCTGATCGTTGATTATTTTTCCCTTATCATTGTTTTCCTTTATGACTTCTGTCAGTTTTTTAATCACGGCAATTTTAAATTCTCTTTCTGGAAGGCTCAGAAGTTCTTCCAAGTTACTGTCGTTGCAATCTGGGGGCTGCTTTTCTTTTTGTGGTGTGCTTTTTCCCTGGGGAGTTGCTAGGTTGCGTGTGGTTCTTCTCCTCCCTACTGTCTGTTTTCTAATTTGCCGTATGCGTTGGGACACTGTGTAGTTGGGACTGGCCGGCATCTTGGGTGAGCTTCTCTGCTCTCCTCTGGTTCCTCCAGGAGTCATCTGTCAGTTTCAAGCAGTCTTTACTGGAGAAAGGTCCCTGCTCTAAATGCCAATGTGGGGACACATTCCCCTGTGCGCCTGGTCTGCCCCGGCGGTGGGTTCCTGCTCCCCCTCTGGGCTTGGACTGCAGGCCAGAGGGGGTCTGGCATGGGCGAACTTCCCCCGCTCACCTCTGGCTCCTGAGGAAGCCTTCTGCAGGTAGTCTTTACTGAAGAAATGTCCCTGTTCTAAGATGGTGATGTGGGACACACTCCCTGTGTGTCCGGTCTCAGGCACACTCTTCTGCGCGCCTGGTCTGCCCCGGCTGTGGGTGCTCGCTCCCCCTGTGGGCTCAGACTACTGGTCGGAAGGGGCCCGGCGTGGGCTAACTCCCCTGCTGGCCACTGGCTCCTCTAGGCGCCTCTGCTGGCTTCAAGTCGCTAGGTGGCGCCAGAGATCTCTCCTGGAGCCCTTGGGGAGCTGATTTTCCACCCCGTGGGACAGGGAATAGAGCGGGAATGGTAGGGTAAGCCTCAACGGCTTTGGGGTGCTGTGTCTGCCTTGTGCCCCACCGTCGTGGGGAACCCACGCCCCTAGTTTCGTGCCCCGGGTGTCAGTTCCAAAGCCCTCAGTTCCAGGACTCAGGCTGTAGCCCAGTTCAGTGGCGCGGGAATGGCGCCTTTTGAATCCCGCTCCCTTGCCTGGGCGCCTGGGCCTGCTCACTCAGTGAGGGCCTCCGCGCGTCTCCCCGCAAGCCTAGGTCGCAGGCGCAGGGACCTGGGCAGCTGCGATCTGGATCCGCGTTTGCTTTTCAACTGCACTGCTTTTCCGCGCGCGATCCCGATTGCCATCCGCCCTTGGTTTTCCAGCGCGCCGCTGTTCCGCGCAATCCTGACCGCGATCCGCGCCTGTTTTTCCAGCGCGCCGCCTTTCCGAGCAAGCTTACCGGGCGGCCGGGGGCTGTGTGCTGGTGCTGGTCTCCTCCCCGGGGGCGGGGTCTCTCTTCAATGGCGCCCGGAGCTGTTCGCTCACCTCAGCGGCGGATCCTGCGGGGTTCTCCACAGCTCCCGTTCACGGGGTGTGGTGGCTGAAATAGTTCCTTTCCACTCCCAGTCCCGCTTTCTGCGTCGTTTGTTCTTGTGGGCCATTTTAGTGTGTTGTTTTCCTCCTCTCTGCGGGTCGGAGAGTGCCGCCTCTGTGGGCGGGGGAGGGGAGCAGGGTTCTGCGCTTCCCTCCCTTCTGGTCCTCTTTTATGGCCACTTTCTTCTTCGGGCAGTTCGCTGGCGTCACCCGTTTATCTTCCGTGTCCCGGTTCTCACTGGGACCTGCCGCTTTTCCTCCCTATTCACTTTTTTTAATGGGAGATCTTACTCGCAGCGTCTCCTCGCCGCCATGTTGTTCCGCCCCCCCAGGAAATAATGTATTTAAATAGAAAAACCTACCCATATGCATGCTATATTTTTTATTTTAAGAAGTATAAGGAATTAAAGAAATGTTAAACTTGGCTGATTTTGATGTCTGGTATAATGCATTCATCAAGATTTCATGTATTTTGAAGGCTGCTGTGTGGAAATGAGTCATTTAAAAAAAATTATGATTAAACAGTAATTTTCTGTCCTTATGTCCTTAGTGAAGAACAAAATAAAATACAGAGCTGAAGCCTGCATTAAAATGCAAAAAACCATTCGAATGTGGCTTTGCAAAAGGAGACACAAACCTCGGTAAGATGAACAATACCTAAAGAATCCTATAAATCCTATAAAGTCATAATGAAACACAGTTTGGATATTCACAGTTTTCCCCTTTCTCATGTTATTTATAAAAAGATACTAGTCTACTATGCTTTGTCTGTTTAAAATCAGCAGTGGAGGACTATCACTGTGTTTTAGTGCTGGAGGTGTGGTGATAATGCATCTGAAGAGGTGTGAACCTGTACCTCTGAATCACATACAGTAATATAAAACAATGTTACTTCAATAAAACTTAATTATTAACGAATTCATTGGTTCATTAATTCATTAATTCATTACTTCATTTGACAAAAGTATGTGAGCATTTCCAAATATGTAAAAAATATGAAAGCTTTAAATAGGTGATTGAAAGCAGTGCTTTTATTCTAATTATTTTAGTCCCTTGTGTTTCTTGATAAATGTTAACTTGACATTGTTTTTTAAAAATTTCAAAGTTTCGAGCATAATTTTTGAAATTATCTTTTGAAAACACCATCACACTGTAAATATAGTCTTTATTTCTTACTGTTTGAGACTTTTATTTTTAATTTGGGTGTTTTGAACTTGGAGGTGTGAATAGCTATTGATCTTTAACACTTTTCCAAAGAAATTAAGTCATTTAAGTTATTCTATAATTTTAAGTCTTAATGTAAATATAAAATACTTAAATCCTATTGACAGATATCAGTGTCATTCACATCCATATTTGATTATTTCTTTTTTACCCTTAACAAGAGCCCTGAAAGAGAACACTGAATAAAATGAAAACAAATAAAATATCCCTTTTAGTAATATGTAATAAAATTTCCATTTTATTAAAATGAAATTCTACTTATAGCATTAAATAGTGATATTAAAGTGATGAAATATTATCTCTACAGCATTGATGGTCTGGTTAAGGTGGGCACATTGAAAAAGCGACTGGATAAATTTAACGAAGTAGTAAGTGCACTGAAAGATGGAAAACCAGAGGTGAATAAACAGGTCAAGAACCTTGAAATTTCAATTGATGCTTTAATGGCCAAAATTAAGGTACGTAATTTTAACCCAAATGCCTTTGACATTCTTTTATAATTTAATATCTTTGTTATTGATATTGAAATTATACTTACAATGTCAATGTTTAAAAGGTAAAATGTCACAAATATTGAGTCTCATTGACGGTAAGGATGTTCATTATAATCTGTGTTTGAAAATGTTCTTTTTTTTAAAGATTTATTTATTAATACATACAAGATCTGGGGTACAGGTCAGAGGTGTGAGGGGTGAGAGGATTCACTAGAGACAGAGTGGGAAGCAGAACAGGCAGACTGACTGAAAGACACTGCTGAGGGGAGCAGCAGGCGAGATAGGAGAGGTCTGCTGCGCCATGTGGATAGCTCCCTGGCTGGGGATCGAACTCATGCTGCAGTGGCTGCGGATAGCTTCATAGGTTGTGTCTTAACCCATTGCACCACCAGGGAGGCCCTGAAAATGTTCTTAACAAGAAGGTGAAGAAGAAGAAAATTTTAATGCAGTTCCTTCTGTTATAAGGGAAGATCCCCCCCACCCCATAGTAAGGAAAATACTACACACTATGATAAACTTTCGCACAATCATTACTGAGAGAGGCTGAATGTAAGTTATTTTGTTTCATGTTTTCTACTTGACAAAACTAACTTTTACATTTTAAAAGTAATGTAATATTACTGAAGAAAATTTTGGAGAAAACTATCAAAAAACTCATTCCCCCACACTAACCTTTTATGCTGTTGTATATTACTCTTCCTGTCTTTTTTGTTCTAGTCTTATTTTCCCTGCATCTATTTTTGCATAGTTCTTATACATTTAATTTTGAGTCCCTGCCATTATGTTATATTCCTTGTCCATGTTATTACATTTTTTTCATATTGGCTATATCATAATTGACTTAACTGCTATTAAAGTAGCAATTAATCCCACCCTCCCCACCCAAATTTTGTAGGAAAAAACAGGGAACCTTTTATGTCTTAATTTTCATTTATTTTACTACCAGTAGAATCAAAGCTTTTTTTAACCTGTTTATTAATTATTATATTTATCTTTTCTTATCTTTTTCTCAGTTATATACTAAGGTCTTTATGTTTTTATATCTGGTTTCATAGGTCACTGTAACTATGTGGGATATGTGAGCTTTTTATCATACTTTCTCAGATATTTTATGTAGACTGGTATATCTTGGTTTTGGAAGGTTGGAAGTAGAAGATCCCCAGCCAGGGACCTATCCCACATGGCGCAGATCTCTCCTATCTCGCCCACTGCTCCCCTCAGCAGTGTATTTCAGCTTTTCCTGAGAAAGCTCAGGAAAAGAGAGAAAATACTTTGGATAAACTTAGCTGATTTTACAAATCTGTCTAGAGCCATCTCTATTTATATGGTATTATTATCAGTTAAATCCAACTCAGCTACATTGCTTGAAGACTTACTTAGGCAAATCACTCAACAATTTTGGATGTATCAAGTATTTTCTTAAATTTTCCTTAGGGTACTATTTGAATGTTATTATTAAAGAGTGTTAAACTGACAGAATTAGTCTATCATTCCTTAAAAAATAATTTTTAACTACAATATGTTTTCTTGTCCCCATTATATCCTTTGATAAATTCCGTAGTGTTCCATACATCAAATTATTAGGCAATTTGAAGAGATTGAAGAGATAACTTTTTAAAATGCGTGTTTATTATTTGGTTTTCTTTAAGTCCACTATGATGACAAGGGATCAAATACAGAAAGAATACGATGCACTAGTTAAGAGCTCCGAGGAGCTCCTCAGTGCGTTACAGAAAAAGAAACAGCAGGAAGAAGAAGCAGAAAGACTGAGGCGTATTCAAGAAGAAATGGAAAAAGAAAGAAAAAGACGTGAGGAAGATGAAAAACGCCGAAGAAAGGAAGAGGAGGAAAGGCGGATGTGAGACATTTATATTTTGTTTTGAATTAGAAGCTAACATAATCGTAAATTATTGGTTTTTATAGTGATTAATGAATATTCTTGTTTTAAAAACTCATCCGTAGTTTAAAATACTAATTTTAGAATAAGTTTGAAAGTGTGAAAAATGAGCACATTTTATAATAATGGTCGTATGAAATAATTTTGACTATAATCTGAATTTTTGTTAGTTTCTTACACCTGAAGTGTTCTTCACTTCTTTTTAAAGTTAAAACCTGTGTTTATTGTATAAGCTAGAAAAGAGGTATTTCTAATTTCTGTAATTTCATAACTGATAACCGTTGGGAGATTGCCATGATGGGGTAGGCAGGAGTATGAGAGTTGTTTAATTGGAGGAGTGGAAGGAGGCACACGTAATATGGGCCTTGGAAGTAAACTTTATAACCATGTTAGTCTAGGGATGTTAAAGGTTACAGAATGTAGTTGTTTTATTTCAGGAGAATTATGGTCAGTGGTGTTTAATTTTTTTTTTTCAAAATAAGTTGATAATGTGTACAGCCAGGGGTTAATTTGAGTCTCCATTCTTTAACCTTTGTCTCCCTCCCTGTCTTCCTCCCTTCTTTCCTTTCTTCCATCTTTCTTTTTAATTAAGGTAATTCTAGTTTACAAAACTGTAAGGTTCAGAGGTATATCTGCACACCTTGAAAAATCTATTATTATACCACACCAAAGGTCTAGCCACCATCCATCATTATAAAATTATCCCCTTCTACCTATGCCTCCACCCACTCTGCACCTTCTACCCCTCTGGCAACCATCATTCTATTGTCAAAGTCTAAATATTTGTTTTGTTCTGTTTTGTCTTGTTTGTTCATCTGCTTTGTTTCTTTATATTCCAAATGTGTGAAATCATATGGTATTTGTCTTTCTCTCTGATTTATTTCACTTAGCCTAAACCCCTCAAGTTCCTTTCATTGTTTAGTTTCTTTATTTGATTAACTAAAGTGTCTTAATTAAATCTATAGTTTCAGTCATTGATTTCCTCATTTCTTTGCTTAATTCTGCCAATTGTAGGCCTATATATTTTTACACTGTAATCTAAGTAAAGATGTCTAAGACTGTTATATCTTCTTGAATTAAACCTTGTTTATTAATATTTAATTTGCTTCCTATGAGGTAGTCCTTATTTACTACTACATACTGAATAATTTTCTATTTTTTTGTTAGGAAACTTGAGATGGAAGCAAAGAGAAAACAAGAAGAAGAAGAGAGGAAGAAAAGGGAAGATGATGAAAAACGTATTCAGGTGTGTACTTACTTAATCGACAATCAGAAAGAATTTCTGTTAAAATATTGATAGAATCTACAAAGTTATAAAACCAAAGAAGAAAAAACAAGATCACAGTTTTTTAGATAAGTTGTCACTGATTTATCCCAGGTATGAAAGACAGTTTCTGAAGTTCTGAATTGGTTTGGGGGAGAGGATTTGAGCTTAAATCCAGGCTCTGTCACTGCCAGAGGATGGGGCATCACACAAGCCATATTGAGTGATATAGACTTTTATTTTCCAACTGTAGAATGAAAATAAATGATAGTTGTGAGCATGAAATTATTTAATAAACACATGTTAGGGCATACAAAGCAGTGCCACGCTCTGGTAAAATGACTTTTATCCTGGGTAGGCTGAGGTGGAGGCACAGCTGGCCCGTCAGCGGGAGGAAGAATCACAGCAGCAAGCAGTTCTGGAGCAGGAGCGCCGTGACCGGGAGCTGGCCCTGCGCATCGCCCAGAGTGAATCCGAGCTCATCAGCGACGAGACCCAGACTGACTCAACACTCCGGAGGTACTGGACTGCTGGGTGGGCTGTAGTGCCTTTCCTTCACTTTCTTTACCTCTTGGCTTCTCATTTCTGCATGACGGGAATAGGGGGAAATTGTATTTCTCAGGTCCTGATATTTTTTAAGTAAAAATATAAAAATTAGTAAAAATTTTTCTATCTACTTTTATACCCAAGTGAATGAAACAGTTGATTTCCTCCAGTTGTTAAACTATTGAAAAATAAAACTGTTCTTTCAGTTCATGAATACTTTGTTAAACTTTAAAACATCTCAACTTTTACTATGAATTTCAGTTTTGTGTAAAAAGTAGATACCTAATTCTAAATATCTGTGATTTAAATACTTACATAGACATCAGTGTCTTTGTTATCATCTACTTTAATATTTTTGAGATTGAGATTTATTATTTAAATAAAAAATATATCCAGATACCTCCACCCCTCCCCCCATTTCCATCCCCTCGTATTTCAGAATGAATGGATTTCCTTTTTCCAAGAAGGAAGGTTAATCTATAATATATATTGTTGGATATAGAGAAATACAGACATTTGTATTAAAAGTTGCAGGAAGGTTTTAATAGAACAGATTCATTTAAAAAAATTTAGACAGTAGAACTATTAGTTATTCTAGGACTTATTTGTAAAAATATACCAAAACTGGTGTGTGTGTGTGGTTCCCTCATACATACGTATATATGTGCATACATATTGGGAGATAGATACAGATATGTGTAGCCATGCTTTTCACAATCTCATAGCACTGTTTACAGCCAAATATAATTCAGGCGCAACCACTAGATGTCACTATTTCCTTGCAAAGGAAGAAAACCTGGTTCAAATTGCATGGTGGTGATTTTTATTTACCTGAAAACAAAGAGGGAGAAAAGGGTATCTTAAGTGGCCTTTACACTTTTGTCTAGTGGTTTATATTGGGGAGTTCTGGTATCTGAGTTATACATGAAAATATATTTCAATAATTGAGTAGACCTATCAAACACAAGCTCTTATAGTAATTGTTAAGTCCTTGAGTTTTTAGTCTAGTATTTGGACTCTCAGTTAACATTTCTCTATAGTTGAAATATTTTCACCCAGCTGTGGATTTTTTGTAACTGCAAATTCAGTCTAGTTACTGTTTTGTTTCTTCCCCCTGTATTATGTTGGACTGGTTGGAGACCTTTGTGTATAACTGACTAGTTGCAGGACCACAGTCTTAAACCAGGCTCCTCCAGCTGCTCTCCCTAAGGTCCCCGAGCAAGTATTTCAGTTAACAAGCCTAAATTTATTATGGTTGAAGTTCATGTTGAAGGGACTCATAAGTGGAGTCGTTCTTGATATTTGTGGTCATACTTTATGTTCAAGTATTTAAAATTTTAAGCTATATTCAGTGTCATTCCATATGCTATCGATGATGCTAGCTTATATGTGAACTCCTTCCTGTTTTTAGAAGCCACACTTCTTCCAAAATGAGTGGTCTCAAAGAAAGAGTGGACCATTTAGGACCTTTAACATAAGTGATAAGTTACCTGTGATTAAGTTAAATCCTTTTCTTCAGGCCACTTCCAGGAAAATTTACTTAGCCTTAAGGTCCTTGTAAGCAACTCCTATGAACCTCCTGTTTTTTTGTACTCTGCAGTATAATCATTAGCACTTCATTATGGGTAATGATCTGTACAGATTTTTCATGTTTGATAATTTTATCTTATTCCATGGGCTATAACTAAATTTATTTATTTTTTGCTTGTTTGGTTTCCCTTTGTTAGCTCTGAATTCTTTTTAAGAAGCTTATGAGTGAGAGCTCTGTATTAACCTTTTACTACATAGCATGTAAATATTATTCTTGACTTCTGTGATGCATTAAAAATATATGTAGATAGGTTCTGCTGCAATAAATAACTTCAAGTTGCTTTTCCAGCTTGGATTCCCATCCGGTAGTTACTACGTAAGAATTGCTTTCCACATATGTGATATGTTTTTAAAAAATCAATCAGTTACACATATGATCCTTGATGCAAAGTGATGATTTCATATTATCTAAAATTATTAAATACTATCCAGATTCAACTTAAAAATAAAGAAGCAAGCCTCACAGTGCATGGGTTTTCTATCTAGATGTAATGTTGTCTCTTTAATTTTCATTGACTACTTTTAATTCTTTTCTAATAATTTTAATGAAGATTTATAACCATTAAAATTCTAAATGATCTCATACATATGTATTAAATAAAAGTAGTATTTTTTTCAAATCTATGATTGAAGTCATTGAAGCACAAATTCTGATTTTCAAAATCAAAATTGGTTCTGATATTAACTAAACTATATTCTTTTTACAGAATTGATGGAGCAAGACCCAAAATGACACCGTATGTCATTTTCCTTTTTAAAAAACTAAGTTTAGTCATGTAACTTCTTTTGTAATAGATTGTGAATACTTTTAGGAAAAATAATTTCCTCACTAAAGTAAATTTTACATTATTTCCCTTTATTTAAGAGAATAAGCTAACTCATTATCCTTTCTTCCTTCTTTTTTTTTTTGGCTTGGAAAATGTTTAGTATTCAAGTTTGATACCCATTCACAGTAGTTAATCATTTGTTTTCTGACTAACTTTAACTCCTGTTTTATATTTTTAATAACTGCTACATATTTATAAAAACAGATGTAGAGATATAAATGAGCAAATGAAATATTAAAATTATTTGAGTCATAGCAGATAGTTTAGTTTTCAATATATATGAGTATATTGTAATATATAAAATAGCTCATAATTTGAAGTTATAGATGGATTGCTAATTTTGGTTGCTTACACATATTTTTGTTGTGAACATCCCCCCCCACCACCAGAGGATCTAAGTAACATTTGAGTTATATATATGAATAGATATTATATATAGTATAAAAATTTTGGAATATATATAAAACCTGATTTTAACAACTTTAAGCACCCCAACTGTAACCTTTAAAGTGATGGTTCTCAATTCTGTCATACCTCAATATCAGTAACAAACTTTATGAATGATCAATGTACATAAATAATTATCCTAAAACAATGCATGTAAAAGAGAAATAAAAACATAGTAATTTGTAATGAAACAATGTACTTTAAGAAGAAAGTACTTGCATGCAATGAGAGGAAAACAATCAAGTACTCATATTTTTACTCATACTTAGAATCACTGTGAATGTGACAACTAGATGTACAAATTGGTATAAGAATGTTGTATCAGTCAATTCAATGCCAAAAAAATTGTGAACAATCCTTTGTAAAGTTCAGAACAAAATTAAGTATGATCTTTCAACTATATAATAGTCGTATTCCTAGAATATTGAAGCTATCTGCTAGTCATATTCTGTGAATATTAAAATCTTGCAAAAAATGTAAAAGGTAAAGCATTTATATATTCATCTCACCAATTGTCTCTGGTGGCTATGTTAAATCTGCATAGGACTTAGGGCTGTTCTTTCTTGTGCAGGGCATTTGGCATCCCCCATTCTTCTCCTCCTCAAGTATCAGCAGTACATTCTTACATCATTGTTATTACAATGCACAGAAAATTTTGAAAATTTTGAGTGGGTGCTGTTGCTATTAGAAATGTTGTGTTATATAACCCCTGTAATATATGAGGCATCAAAGGTGAAATTGTGAGCACCTGTATATATTTTGGTAAAATTAGAAGGAAAAGGCACTTGGATTCAGAAACCATACCCATTTAGCACATTTGATATCACTCCTAGAGCAGTAACCAAGTCAAGTGAGGTGTTGAATCAGGAGGGATTGCCTTCAGTGTAGTTCTGGGTCACACAGAGAAATCCCTCTGTGATCAACAGACCATGTAGTAAAGAGCTTTGAAAGGCCATGAATTCCTTTGAAACCTGCTGTGGGAAAAGAAATGGAGGAAGCTTGAGGAGAAAAAAATAACATGGTAAAAACAGAAATGCTCTTGGATATTAAGACAAATCTTGAGGTGGAATAATAATAGAATTAAAGTATTTATCAAAATCATCCTGAGTTTGAAAGTTAGAAAATTCTCACTAGTCTAAGGACAGGCTGACTAGTCCGAGAGAGGCAGCACCCCAGTTCTTGTATGCATAAATAAATAAAATAAATCTTTAAAAAATAAGGCATTGCTCAAAAGAATTTTTATTAGATTGTATTTGTATTTGTACTTTGTGTTTGTTGTCCTTGATTGTCAGTTTTGCATGACTACTTTTTCTGTGACCGAGTTTACTTGAACTGACCTCTGTCAATACCTAATCTTAGGCAGTCTTCTGTACAAGGAAAAACAATTACAAGAATCCTCCACTCCTTGTAATCAGGCTCTCTGCTCTTGACAGGCATTTAAGGAACTGCCCCAAAGAATATGTATCCATCTTATTTTCTTAGGATTTTTACTGATTTGTAAGATTTTGAAGATATCAGTAGTGCAATGAATAGAATGAGTGACTAATTATGAAGGAAGCAAGACAGAAAAATAAAGTAATAAAGTTAATGAGGTATTGATAAACACAAGGAAATGTTTCTATTTCACAGAATTAAATATTGAGAAAAGTTAAACTTTCCAGGGTAAAAGAAAAAGTAAGTTTTGATCTTTAGAAATATTTGTCCTTGGAAAGTTCACACACTTCTGATTTTTAATAGTGCTTGATGTGTTTACATCAGATTGTTATTTGAACTTTGATACTTTAACACCATTATGCCTTGTCTAATGTTTACTGAGTAACTCCATTGCAAATATCTGAGTATAGATCTATGCCATGCCTAGTTTTCTATATTTACTTATAACATATTGATAATGTTCTATACATAAAAAATAACACAGAAGCATGGCTTTCATGAGAATTTATCTAAAAGTTCCTATGAGGTCTCCCTGGTGGTGCAAGGGGTTAAGTCTCAGCACTAAATAGCTATGGGCAGCCACTGCAGCATGAGTTTAATCCCCGGCCAGGGAACTGACCCAAGTGGCACAGCAGACCTCTCCTGTCTCACTCACTGCTCCCTCAGCAGTGTATTTCAGTCATTCTGCCTGTTGTGCTCCCCACTCTGTCTCTGGTGAATCCTCTCACCCCTCTTACCCCCATACCTCTGGCCTACACCCCAGTTCTTGTATGTATAAATAGCTAACATAAATCTTTAAAAAAATAAATAAAAGTTCCTACTATAAAAATATAGATGTATTCAAGTAACTAACTGGATTTAAACAAAAATTTTGCCTTTATTAATATTATGACTATTTTGAAAGTTATAAACTTTTGCAAAATAAAATAATAATGAATGATTAATAAATCAACAGCCTTATTGAAAATATAATTTTAATTAAACTTTTATATATCTTTTAAGTAATTTACATAATTATGGTTTTGTAACTATGTTTTATTGTCATTTTTTTTTATAGGGAGCAAATGGCGAAAGAAATGTCAGAATTATTGAGTAGGTTAGTGCAGTGTAATTTGGAGAATTATCACCTCAAAATCATATTTTTAAATTACATTTCACTATTTGGACCAGACCCTGTTATTGAATTATCTGCTTTTTCTGGGTAAATTTACTGTACAATACATGTCACTTCATTCTCAGTGCACCCTTACATAAAAAAACGTAAAAAGCAGTGTTCCTCTAAATGGGAATACCATTGGCATTTTGGATGGTGCTATTCCTTATTGTTGTTTCTGTTACTTGGTGGTAATACTGTTATGCTTATCATTGGCCCCCACAAACACAATGCAATCTCGGTGGGGGGAACCCTTCCTCTCATTGGAACAAGAGGAGTATTTTGAAACTCCCCTTAGGGGTAGTACTGCCCCCTCTGGGGAACCATTGTGCTTAGTTAAGGGGAAAGTAGAGTGAGAGTGTGGCCTTCTGAAGGCCTCTGCACCGTGGTCCATAGTTTAACAACCGATGATGTAAAAATGGAGCCATCAAAGTTTATAACTTTGCTGCAGGATCTGGTCCAGTACTTTTATAAGTGAATATCAATCAATAACACTTTAACTCTCAATTTTGAAATTACAGAATTAATTGCAAGTATTAAAATTAATATTTTTAAAAATTAAGACCATTTTGCTACCACCTAACTGCATTATTTACATGATTGTCTTTATAACAAGTCTAAATAATCAGTAAATTTCACCTTTTACTATTATCTACATAAAATACAAATATGTCTCCAGAGATTGGGGGAAGAAGAATATTTAAATGCATTGCATTTGTGTAGTTTTTAGGATGCTTAATATGTTTTTTAGCGAGCGTAATATTTTTGTTTATGGTAATACGAATCAAAAGTTAGTAATATTAAAGCTATATTTTAAGCAGTAATAACTTGAATTCATGCTTATTTTTTAAACTATCAAAACAAACCTAATGTATATTGATTAACAGCTCATGTATATTATAATCTAGAAAACTGTTTTATTATGTAGATTCACTTTCTCAAAAAGAAAAAAAAATCCATAATGATTTTTCAGCTGTTCTTTTGAAAGAATAAGGGGAATAAAAAGGATTTTTTTTTTTGCTTGTTTATTGAATGTTGGTTTAGGAATGTAGAAAAAAAAATATTTGAATAAATGTCAAGGCATAACTTACTGTTAAGGGTAATAGACCTTGCTGACACATAGCTTGCTTTTTTTTGAGCAAAGCAATTAAGAAGAAAAAGTTACATGGAAAATTGCCAGTCACACAACTTATGAAAAATATAAATTCTGCAATTTCAGATTTTAACCACAAAATTGCAGGAAATACTAAATCACACACTATTCTTTAGTCAGACTTATGTGTGACTAACAATAAATGTGTCTAAAAGTAAGTATGTAGGATGAACTATGCTATTTTCAGTCTCTAAAATGAAAGCCTACAGGTCTTTTAAAGAGGCCAGGTACCTTATTTATTTTGTTGTTAAAGTTAATATTGATGAAATAATTTCCTTCATTTAGGAAGAAGGATGCATATTTTCAAACATTTTACAATAGCACCTCAGTAAGCGTCTATGTCTTGACTATTTGCCAGGATTATTATTATCTCTGAAAATGTGATCGTCCCTCCTCAAGAGGGAATATTTTCCAAGTAGTAGGTGACAAAGGAGAAATTCCCTCTGTGGTACCTGAGAAGCAATAATCTAAATAGTCTAATTTTTAATATTTAGTTCTTTTATTGTTTGTGCCATTGTCTCTTCATGTTTTAAATACAATGTGTTTAAATTATTCTCTGTTACTTTGTGCTGAAAGTCTGCTTGCTGCTTATTCTGAGCGTCTGCTGTGTGGCAAGTGTTATCTTTCACTGAAAAATATGCTCATTACTACAGAAGAGAATTTGTTCCCTTATATGTTGCATAGTTATTTCTAATTATGTATGTAGAAGCTAGCCTTAAGCCCTAAATAGCTCTACTATATGAAAAAGTTGAATTTATCCCATTTTTTATGCTTTTTATAAAAAAATTATAAAATGTTCTTTATAAAAATATCTTAAATTTTTTCTCTACTCAAATGTTCTTACTACACAGGGCAAGAATCAGCACTTACACCCTTTGAAATCTGTCATCTGGCTGATAACCTAACACCTCTTTAACTTATTGTCACATTACTACTTACTGCATATGAGACATGGTTTTCTCTACATACAGAACTTTTCTAAGTGTTCTTTAACGGTGAAATCAAAATGTCACATTAGTCTCCAGACTCCAGCGCTTCTGTTAGCTACATTGGATGACTGATGAGTGGTTTGCAGCTTGGCCATTTATCTGTGGACCCTGTAAACACCCTGATACCCAGGGTATTCTGAGCTAGTCGGGTGGCTGGGGCATGGCCATCGGTAACATCCAGTAGTCTGTAGGCAGTGGCACTTGAGTGGCCTAATGGGTCATAAACCAACCATTAATTCTAGTGCTCTTTCAAGTGTGTCGAGGATTTCTTTTTTAATTTTAAGGAATATATATATTTTATATATACATGTGTATATAAATACATGCATTACATACATGTATGTATTTTTAAAACTTTTTTATGTTTGTATATTCGTAGGTTAGAACATTAAAGCTTAAATCTGGGACAAGTTCATTGTACTAGAATATTGAAATCAAAAGTCCTGATTTCAAACCCAGGGCTGTTAGACAGCACACTGGGACATTTTTCATTTTCCTGGGCATCCTTTAGTACATAATTATCAGTCTCATCTGTCAGACACAGAAGTTATTAAGTATTTTTCTAGTAGTTATTTCCTGTTCTCAAACTTAATGCTCACTTTTTGTCACTTTAGTCAACATTTTATTTGTGTTTCTAGTTTAAATATTCAAAGATATATAATAATTTCAGAGGTCCTGCTGTTCAAGCCACCAAGGCAGCTGCTGGTACCAAGAAACATGATCTTAGCAAATGGAAATATGCAGAACTACGTGATACCATCAACACTTCTTGTGGTAAGTGTATGGGAGGATGAACAATGAAAGGACTCTGTAGCTGATAACTAATAAAGTAAATATCTGGATTATAATGTGATTTTGGTGGGAGAGGCATATTATTCTCACTTTGAAATGAAGACCTGATTTAATTACAAAACTGTAGGAACAACATGGTATTAAATGCAGTTTGCCTGTTTCTTGCCTGGGTCAGAGAAGAAACACACAGAATTGTGGTTTTAACTGTTAGTGACTGACTCTCTAATGTTATTCATAACAGTTAAATTTCTATCATATTCTTTCTATATGTGAAAATATAAGAATCATGAATGCAAAGTAAAAAGCAATGGTGATATAATCTTTTCTTTTTAAAGCTATTTTTCTTCCATCAGGACAGAGTAAAATGCTTTATCCAGGGGATCCTAGATAGTTAATTTTTTATTTCAATCATAGAGTTTGAATTGAGGACACTATGACTAGGAAGTAAAGTATCATAATTTTACAGAATTCCTCACAATGTTATTTCCCTCCTTACAGAATCTATTATTAATATAAAACATGCATTACATATAAATATGACTTGGCAGTTGAGTACTTGGAAGTTGAGTACCACTTCTGTTATTGTGGTCTGTGACCTTGGACAAGTGACTTAACCTCACTGATTCAATTTATTCATAAATAAAAGTCCATTTAGTTCAGGTTTTTTTTGTGTGGAGCAAATGATATAAAATAGTAATAATGTATAAGAAGATACTTTGTAAATATAAAATACAATAGTACTATAAACTATTCTTTATCAATAATTGACTGGCTTTTGATTTGGTACTGTGTTCATTCAGAAATGAAAACTTTATATATATGTTTATGATACAGAATAATTATGCTAGACAACTAAATTAGTATGTTAATTAATTCCTTTTTTCCATTTTGACTTGTTCTGTGTAATTGATAGATATTGAGCTCCTGGCAGCTTGCAGAGAAGAATTTCATAGGAGACTAAAAGTATACCATGCTTGGAAATCCAAGAACAAGAAGAGGAATACTGAAACAGAGCAACGCGCTCCAAAGTCTGTTACTGATTATGGTAAAAACAAATTTGTACTTTTGAATGTTTCCAAGTGTATATATGTAAATGTAACTATGTATGAGACATTTAGGTAAAATGTCCAATACAAATTTTCTTTTACTATAAAACTACTGTAGAACTGTGACTGTTTAACACAACCATGACAAGTTGATTTTGGTAGCATTATTTTTATTGACTTTGACTTTAAAGTCATATTTCATAAGACATATTGAATTTACTTGTTTAAATAAATTCAAGAGGTAAGACCTTTCTTGTTGGTACTGAAGAGGTTGCATTATAGTGTTATAAATACGTGTTTTTTCCATACACAGATGTGCACACATCGATAAAGATCACATGGACAATGTAAAAATTGCTATGAAAAAAACAATGTCTGCAATTCAGTGAATATATAAAGGAAATATTACCTTGAGTTAGACCAGATTCTTAACTATGCCAGGCTTTTATATTTTTAATAAAAATGGACTTTATTATTTTGTTATACAAAGGGCAAAATTATATACTAGAAATTGGGAAATAGAGAAGGAAAGACAGAACCTAGTAAAAGAATGTCCTAACTTTAACTGAGAATACCTACAATAGTGAGTTGTAATTTCAGTGTTTAAAAACAGTAATGGAATTTCATTTTTTTTCAACTTGCCACTTTTTAAACTGCCACAATGTATTAAATTCTGATTAATGTCAGGGTGACAACCTATTTACTGTCTTTTTAAGAGGGGCATATTCCAAACACTTCTTAGTATAGTTTATCAATGTATGATATAAATTGAAAGAAAATGAGCTTTGGGTTATATTTTGTTTTCCTTACCACCTTCTTAGTACTGGTAATTAGTAAATAGTAAATAAAAGTAATGTTTGGTTAAAATCAATTAAATGGTGAGATTTTAGGCTTTCTAAGTTTTTGCAAAGAATAGACTGAGGGAAGTATTATTGATAAGAGAGCTTTGGCACTAGTGCTTGCTCAAGGGTGTCATCAGTCAGAATTTAACTCTGAGAGGGAGTGAGAGATCATCTCTCAGTAAGAACTGGCAAGTGGAATACCCTGTAAACACTGATTTTCTTCTTTGGTTTAAAAATTTGTCTCTGTGAATTGAAGATGACAGAATGGTTCCATTACCTGTTATGAATCATGGTATCTACCGCATTTCTACAGTTTCCTTTGTTTTGTAAAAATGGCAAGAGACTGTTTTTCAACCATGGTGTTCTGACCATGACTTTTAGCAGATAGGCTTTCATTATCCTGAATGATTGCAATTTGAAAAACAAAAGGTGTTAATAATGTTGTAATATTTAGCACACTCATTGTTAATGAACATACAAATCCTTGTATTTTTAAACTAAAATTTGATACTTCACTCACCCAGCTTTGCCAGAAAAAGAGCAAATAGTATATGACTTTCCTTGTTGATTATTATGCTATTTCCATTTGTAATACTGGAAAATAACAGGATATTTACCAGAGTTCCCTCCAGGTATAGGCACAAATTAGGAATTTTATACGAATATATTCCATGTATAGTATCCTTCAAAGAATTTGATTATGAGCCATTTTCAGGATAAAATATAACTTCTTCTCTGAAAAGTACTTGTTTCTTTCTGTCTCTTCAAATGAAATTCATACCAACACAGGAATACAGTTGATAGTAAAGGTGAAGGGTAGCGATATGCATAAGTTGAGACAATTCTGTGTTAGGTGGTTTCCTTATAGTGCCGCTAATCGGTCTTTAAAAGGATCTACTGGTGCACTCTAATATTTAGAAGAATTATAATTCATTAATTTGGGAAAATAAAATGATGACAACTTATGATTATGATTAACAAAAATATAATCTGATATTATTGCTTGTAATATTGACAAATCATGGTACATTCTTATGAGATTCATGGTAAATTCCATCATGTGTGCTGTTCTGGGGCAGCATGCTGTCATCACACTAAACTAGAGAAAGAGATATTGAGAAATTATTTTGGGGGCAGAGGAAAATTATCCAGTGAAGATTTATAATACTTAGTTGTTAAGCAATAAATTTGAAGAGTACTATGATTTCATAGTTCCTAAAGTAAAAAAATAACAGGAGTTTAAGATTTAGACAATTTGAAGAAATTTGAAAAAAATAAAATATGCTGAATATATGTAAACATAGCAATGTCTTTAATGCATTATTTTTAAAATAAATTTAGAAGTCAGTTTCTTTATTGCAGACATTCTTACAGTGATTTAAAGATCCAATAATACTGATTAAGCCATGTGTTGGATTTTTGTTTGGATAATACTGTATTCCCAAAATAAAATTTACATCATCTTTATATGTTCTTCAAGCAAAATTTCCTAAACATTATCAAAATAACTTTTTAAAAACTCTGAAGCAGCATTTAGTTGTTGGTAATTCTGAGAATATTTGGTATTTACTTGTTTGTCACCACCTCCATTGATGGGGAAGTTTATAAGTTAGAAGAATGATCATTTAATAGTTTTGGCATTTTTATCTTTTCTTCAACATGAAATGTTTGTTCACAGATTTTGCACCATTTTTGAACAATTCACGTAAGTCAATGGGTGGTAATTCATGAGCTAACTGGAAGATGGGTTAAAATACTTTATAAAGTACTAACTTCTATGAAACATTGTTTTGCTACAATTTTAAGTAGAATTGTACATTAATGTTGGTTTATCTGTACTAAGGTATTTAATTTGAGATGATGTTTTCATTTGGATGACTCCAAAATATATATTCAGAAACAAAACTTAATTGTTTTATCAAATAACTTCCTTTTAAACAATAACTAGCATTTAAACTGAGTATACACAATTCTTATTGTAGCAAAACTAAATAAACAGCTATTCTTTTAGAATAAAGACTAACTTTAGGTGCTGGTTTCAAATACTGTCTAATTTTCAAACACTGGTGGTGTATTTTTGTCCAAAGAGATTTGACTTTTACATGCTAATGTGTACAGTTTTAATAGAAGACCTCCTAAAGGGAAGAGGCGATAACTCCCTATGATGTACATATTTTGATAATTTAGAAGCTTCGAGTGATCTTAGTGTACAGTAAATTTCTTCTAGGCTCAGTTGAGTGATAATGATTATAGAAAACCATATTTACTTGCAAACTTGTTGAGCCTGTTTTTTTTTAAAATGATTCTAGTAATTTTATGGAGTTACATTTGAAACGAATTTCACACTTTTGCAGATAACACATTTAGAATTGAAAGAAACAGTTTAGAAGATTAGTTTCAAGCTTTTAACGTCTATACCTTTTTCAGATGGACATTTGTTTCCAGGCTTCCCTAGTAGAAATTCACATTAGTGGAAAAAGTTATCAGAGTGGTCTTCCTATTGGGTTTCTTAATTTTACCCAATATATTAAGTTATTTGAGAGTGTTACTGTAAAGGAGAAAATTAGGTTAATTTCTGGGTGACCACCGGTACCACAGTAAGTTTCCTAGCAACTAGACATTGAGTTCTAACTCATTGCTTAAGATGGAGGGAAGATTTTTAATTTTTGTCATTTTGAAGTGTTTTAATGTTTAGTTAGTGTATTTTCTGCAAAGTAGGCAATTAAAAAAAATTAAAATAGAAACTCTGAATTGTAAGAAGTTTGGGGGAATAGGAACAAAAGAGTAAGTAAGCTCATCTCTGATAATATGCTAAAGGTAGTGGGACTTCTTAAAGTCACTAACAAGACTGGGCTGCTGTTTCATTGTTTCTTGGGCTTATATAGCTGTACTAACTGCTTTTGGCTTTCTCTGGTTTGCACAGAAATAAACTGAGCTGCTATAAATCTTTTGTTGTTTGCTGGAGTGAAAAGTAGAATAAGTATTTTCATCCTTTCAGTATTTGGAAAATCTTACAAAAACTATATATGGGTGGCTATTATATAGATTCATGGACATAGCTCTTCTGTAACTCTTAATTGAGCTGCAGTAAATAGTCTACTTTTAAAGTTGGAAATATATTAAATGAACTTACCAAAATTTTGCTGCAGTAAATGTAAAGTCATTGCCCCAGGGAAATGTTTTTATTTGTAGATAAAATAAAAACCTAGCTGTTTAGTAATGAAAATTGAGCAAAGGAAAAAAGATTGCTAGGAGGGCACTGACCATTAATAGCAGAAAAACAGGAGAACCAAATACAATAATATACTTTCCACTTATTTCAGTGGATTTTATTCAAAGAGAAGTCTGATTTCAGGGTAAGTAAATATCTTGGAGGGAAAGGTCATGCTTACTATCACAGGGTTTTTATTACTGTCATGAAAATGTCTAAATAGTATTAGTAGAATGTGTTATATTAGCCATTTTAAATCCCCAAATCAGTTGGCAGAAGAGAAATCTTTTTTCTTCCACATTTTTGAGGAAGTTAGGATTAAATTGACAAATAATCATAATCCTTCACATTTCTGAAATTACTGCTTGTTTGTTTTTATCACAAACAGCCAAATAAGAGTTATGTGAGCTCACTGAAGAAAGTATAAATCTAATAAATAATATTAGTTTGCTTTCCTGCCATAAGTTTATTTTAAGTTACTGGTATAGTCATTTGTGGAAATCTTCTAGGGCTGTGGTTGATGTTGTCACTGCTATTGTTATGACTGTGCCTGTTCTGCCTGCAATGTAAGGAACATCTTTAAGGAAAGAAAATTCTCAGAAATCACACTGAATTGTATTCATTTATAGGCAACTGATATTTATATTTTGCTTTAAATTTACTAGTGGGAATCTCTTTTTTTAAAAAAAAATTGTGGTGCATTTTAGGATGAAAGGATGTTTTGTTATCCCTTGGGCTTCTGGTATAACTTTGCTTGTTCTGTTTAACAGCTCAGCAGAACCCAGCGGCTCAGCTTCCTGCCAGGCAGCAAGAGATTGAAATGAACCGACAGCAGCGCTTCTTTCGCATCCCATTCATCCGCCCTGCTGACCAGTACAAAGACCCTCAGAATAAGAAAAAAGGCTGGTGGTATGCCCATTTTGATGGACCATGGATTGCCCGGCAAATGGAACTCCATCCTGACAAGCCACCCATCCTTCTTGTGGCTGGTGTGTATTATTCACCTAAAATTTTTTCTAAAACAAGAAAGGATTATAAACCCCCTGAATGAAGCAGTTTAATATGTAGTGCAATAATTCATTAACTTTCAGGATTAAGGGGATGGAGTTTTGCAATTAAATCACATTTTCAGTTAATTGAGGATTAATTTATTTATAATGTGAAATCACTTGGATTAATTATATCCTTGTGTAGCACATAGGAACATGTCTGTGTCCTAAGAACCTTTTCACTGGTGTTTAATTATATCAGTTGATTTGTAATGGTTTGAATAAATGTAGCATCCTGTTAACCCTGATAACTTGTTTGGTAAACTCTAATATTAATACATTTTAAGAAGGGTTCTGGCTGGAGGACCAGTTTGTTTCTTGTGAATTTATTAAGCAAGAAGTAGTTTTTAAGTCTTCAAATCTGCAAGAATTGATAGCTATGTGAGGACTAAAGTTTGTAGAAACAGGTCTCAAAAGAGATAAGGTAATTCTCTATGTCTTTTATGCAGGTAAGGATGACATGGAGATGTGTGAGCTGAATCTTGAAGAAACAGGCCTGACCCGAAAGCGTGGTGCTGAGATTTTGCCAAGACAGTTCGAAGAAATTTGGGAACGCTGTGGAGGCATCCAGTACCTTCAGAATGCAATTGAGAGCAGACAGGCTAGGCCCACATATGCAACAGCCATGCTACAGAATCTGTTAAAGTAGATGCTGCACACTAACCTTGTAGCTGGGAGCCTTTGCCACGGTACTAGATAGGGTGTGTGTCCTAGAGCTCGAACCATTCCATAATCATGTTAGAATTACTCATGCGAAGTGGATGGATTTTATTAATCATGGCTTTTTGTTAAGTTAATTATGGTAGTGAATTTGGGACCTAAAATTTATTTTCCTGTATTCAGTGATAACTGTTAAACCTCTTATTCTAATATTTGTTACACTTGGACAGGTTCTGACATTTCTTATCCTTTGCCAACAGAGTACCTTCAGTCTATCATGACTGTTCTGTAGGAAAATAAATTGAAAATAATTCAGAATAAGTGCATTTTTAACAGTGACACCGGAATATAACTGGAATAATGAAAATCATACAAAAAATTAAGGCACTTAAAGTGATCAGGGCCTGATATTTTGATGTGAAAAATTTTTTTTTCCTTTATTCATTTTTTTCAGAAATTGATGGGAATTTCCACCAAAGGTGAAATTTTATTTTTTTCCCTTTGCACTGTTTCTAGTTTGAATAAAGCAATTTACCTGAAATTCTAGGAATCTAGAAAGAGCCTTGATATATTTAATGTACTCTGTGCTAAACAAGGTACTTACAAAATCCTACAGATTTGTTTTTCTTTTCTATCACATTGTGTGTTGCTATAAGAATATTTTTCTTATATTCCGTGGATAAATGAGAGAAATTCAGATCATTTAAATGCTTAAAAACTTAAACATAACCGTTCTTTCATTTAGAAAAGGAAATAAGTTTTAGGTGGCACTATGGCTTAACTGGACCGAAATATTCAAATATTCTTTCAACTTCATCTCAATTATAATTTTTGTGTCAGAATCATGTCCAAGTTGTTTCATATGATTTAAATAAGTGTTCTGTTTCAGAGGTCTTTCTTTTTTAAAAAAAATCCCTAGTGTCTTTTTGGCCTTTGAGATTTTATTAATTGTAGAGCTGTTTTATAAGCTTTGTAAATCAAAAGTCCTTCTACTGAGTAATTGCTTGTTTCATGTAACTGATTAATTAAAAAAAGGTTTTTTTTTGTGTGCTGTTCGTTTTGATCAATTGTCAGCAGTTTCAAGCCTAATATTTTTGACTTTCATATTAGGAATTTGGAGACAAAAATATATCAAGGAATTACGTTGACATAAGAAGTCTTGTTTGTATTTTAGAATAAAATTAGAAAATGAAATTATGCTCTGTACCTGTTTTTTTTCCCCCTGATTTTTAAAGACGCTAACCTTTGAAAGGAATTTCCAGTAATTTTTATTCTAGAAAGAATACTCAGTTAGGAAAATAGTTCCCAGCTGATTAGATTAGTGCTTGTGAGCCACAAGCACTGTTTTCAGGATTGCTTTTCTCATAAATATATGTCTTAGTACGGAAATATTTATTTATTATGATGCTGTGCAAATGATTGTCTTCTGTGAAAGAAATTAAATGACCGTGTCTGTGCTGTTGAGAATGTCAGTGTGATTATCTTTTGAAGGCTGTATACTGCATAGACTCACCCACCTTGGGTCATTTGGTCCCTGCGATTGGTGACAGAAGGTCTGGTTACTGAAATAAATGACCTGTTTTCTCTCTCCTCTGGTGCCTTTAATTGGTGTGTTTATTTGTATAGGATAGTTAATGATAAGCTTTGTTTCTTAATTACTAGCAGGTAAAGTCCTTGACGAAATGTAGGAACCAAATAGATTTTTAATGACTTGGCCCTTTAGCACTGTTTTCAGGAAGAGTTTTGTGTATCTCCTAGATACAGCTGCACACTAGATGAAAAACAAATCAAATAGGTTAAAATTATTGTAATGAGAGAACTTAAAAATCTGTAAGGAATATATTATAGCAAAATATTGTTAGAATTTAAAAAATTTTTATCTTAGTAGCTAATAAAATTATGCTCTTAAGTAATTTTGTTGCTAATTATGTCATACAGCTGTCCTAGAATTTATCTATTTAAAGTTGTCTCCTGAGTTAATTTTGGCTACCAGGAGAACTGCTCTAATTCAGATAGACTAACAGTAACCTCCATAACCAGTAGATGCACACTCAAGCCTCTTTGCTAGGGAAGTTTAGGGCCTCATCAGCTTTTTAAGGGAAATAGCAGAAGCAGGGTTCTAAAAGATGTGATACAGCTGCCTTATCATTCTCACATGCAAACTCTTAAACACTAGGTGAAAACTGTAGGAACCAAAAATAAATTTATACTTTAGTCATTCACTTTAATTGAGATTTAAAATTGACATACTATATATTTGAAACTAATCTTTTAATATTTGTCTCACAAAATATCAGTTCCTTTGTCTTAGAAAGGCATAAGTACTGCTTAGGTCTAAGTAACATAGTAAGAATTAGAAGACAAAATGTTTTCACATCAATTCAATTATAAATAAATTCCGCTAACGCATTTCAGATGTGTATTATGAGCTATGCATACACACTGAGAAAAGGACATTTCTCTAATACACACATATCAAGAGAAACTGAGTTTCTTAGTTCTAAAGTTGAGTAGATGGCAACTTCTTAGAGGATTAAATGAGGAAGAAATGAAATATCCAAGAGCACAAGCCCAACAAATGACTTTCTGTTGTTGCACTCTGCTTCCTATAATGATTTTCATAGGTTATTCTTTCCAGTAACATAGTGAACCCTTTAATTTTGCAAGCAGCAAGAAAAGATCTTAGTGGGAAATGGGTGGCATTTATGGAAGTTTAGAGAAATAGAAACTTAGAGGCAAGAATGAGAGTTTATTTGTATAGCTTAATTAATTGGATTTTTTAAAAAGATGGTTTCATTCACAGGTTATTACTATGGTTCTCAGGGCATCCAATTACCTAACGTACCTTTGAGTACTTGAATCAGTAGAATAAATATTTACTGAATGAATAAGTCAATTGATAAATACAATGTTAGTGATAGACCTACCTCCTTTTAAACAAAAGGTAATAGATTCAGAGAGGCCATGTAAACTTAGTTCTAGACTGAAAGAGAGAAGCCTTTGCTTTAGTCATGTGGAGCAAAAAGATAAATTTATTTGAGTAGCTCCCTGAGAATTACAAAGGGTTACTCCTCTGACACTGACATCTTTAAAAGGTATGACAGGTTACCAGCAATAACAGATATTAAGAATTTTAATTTCTAGCAGAAGATTACAAAGGGAGGGTGGGCAGACAGCCTCTAAAAATGAGAAAAAAGGATGAGTTGGGAGAGGGACAGAAAGAAGAGGGAAAAAAGGGGTGTGGTCCTGAAGAGTCTACACCCCCAGATTAAGAAACACTTATGTATATTAGGTGACAAAATGCTCTTAGATCTTTCTTGAGACTTGGATCAAGATAGACCTGATGTAAAAATTCTTAGCAATATATAGAAATGGCACTGCCACACCAGAGAAGACCAGCAGTAAGCAGACATTTGGTGCATAACCTGATGGAGTATGGGAAAAATGGAGATGGATTCAGAGGTAAAGCCTACCAATGTCAGCACCAGATGTTTGAATATAATTAGGTTTAAACCAGTTTTGTTTCCCTTCCCCGTCACTAATCTAATATATACAAAGTAAGTTTGTCATTTTTCGAGAAGTTTTTCAGGAGATAATCAAAGGGAAAAAAACACATCAAAAAGAAAATCTTTAATTCTAGTTTGTATCTATGCAGAATTTCACCTTCAAATCTCAAAATAGGCTACGATTGGCTGTTTTCATTTCTGAAAAGTAGTCTGATTGCAACTACTACTGTTTTTCCTCATTTATTTTAAAATATGTTTCTGATATTTACCTACATTTCTGATGTACTGGAAATACAAATAAATGCTTTCTGTGCAGAGCTTCCTCTCGCATCTTGTGTTTTTAATAGTTATAAGGTGTTACAAATCACAAAAAAGTTGTAAATGTTACCTTCATTGCTCTGTGTCTCAGATGGAGTAAACCGAAGTCAGAGAAACTGAAGCTTCATCCAGACACCAGAGCTGGAAGCCCTCTGCTAGGTGGTAGGGAGGAGGCAAGGAACTTGAGATGGCTGAAATGTCATTGAACTTTAGCTCCAAACAAGCAGGGCTGAGTATGTGAGACATGACTACTCACTATGCCTGCATTAGAGAAAACCCAAATCAATGTTGTCATTCTCCAGGCCTGTAACCAATCTGTTTGTGTGAAGAAATGGGATGTAAATAAAATCTTGGAACTCAAAGAAGCATCTTCCCTGCTACTACAAATATTGCTGATCTATGTTGTCTACTCCATGTCCCTCTTCTGAAACCCACTGTGATTTTCTGGGTCTTATGAAAGTGCAGAGAGACTTGAACTATCTTATCGCAAGAGTTCTCTGGCTGCTTGGAAAAGAGCAATCTCATGGGTGGGCCACAGCTGAGAGGCATTTGCTTAAAAGATGGGGGGTTGGGGAACCCTCTGAAAGGAAAGTGGAGTGTTTAACTACTTCCTCATAAAAAAACTATTTATGGTACTTAGAACACAAATAAAATCTAGGGGATGAGGTGGAAAGCACATTATGGGAAGGTGATAGTGTTAGATTTGGATTTCCTCTTTTTTTTTTAAAAGATTTATTTATACGCACAAGAACTGGGGTACAGGGCAGAGGTGCGGGAGGTGAGAGGATTCACCAGAGACAGAGTGGGGACAAGAATAGGCAGACTGACTGAAATACATTGCTGAGCGGAGCAGCAGGACACACAGGAGAGGTCTGCTGCCATTGTGGGTAGCAGCTCCCTGGCTAGGCCGGGGATCGTATTTGTGCTGCGGAGGCTGCAAATAGTTTCACAGTGCTCTGCTTAACTCCTTGCGCCACCAGGGAGGCCCCAGATTTGGATTTTCTCTTGATGGAATTTTTTTCATGGAGTTTTGGTCAGCCTATCATGCTCCAAACAAGTATGTTTTCTTCTGGGACGTTCCAGGAATGTGAGAGTGAGTAGGTTCAGCTCTCACCACCATTTTTTGCTTTGTGGAATTTCATAATATCCCATTGTGAAGTCCTGGTTCCATATCATAACTCCTTACTTTTAGGGAGGATTCGGTGGGAATAGAGATGAAAGCTATGCCTTTGTAAAGCCAAAATAAATTTTTTTTAAGGGTTTGTAATAAGGGGGTGGGTGGGAATATCATTTCCCCTAAGATTATTACTAGGAGACATTTTGTTTCTATATTTGAAACACTGTTACAGTCAATGTATAATATTTTATCATTGGTGGCATACTTAAATGCTTAAAATCACTTCTTGAAGGAAAGTGCTTTATCTTTACTTAAAGCAAGAGCTAGGGCCAGATATGTTTTTAATTTTCTTCAAAATTCAAATTTAGTAATTAAAACTAACAATAACAAGTATGATTTTACCTTGTTATTTTCCAGACGTTGATTTTTACAGTGAACTGGTGACCTATAAAATAAAGCAAAAACATGACATCCTGTTTCTTGTACTTCACATAAAGAGCAACTGAAACTATTTTAATTTTAAATTATTATGCCATGTGAAAACAGAGTGTATTTTGCAGGTGTGTTCCGTTAGAGTCAGAGAAAGTATGCTTTCTGCCTCCCTCCTGAGCTTTGCCTTCCACTTAGTTTACTGTCTCTGAGGCAGTCTTCTTAGAAGGACTGAGCAAAGCTCCTGGGAATGATAAGTGCTAAGTTCATCTTGCAAGAAGTGGAGTTATTTTTAAAATGAAGTTCTGAGTTGTGGTTGCTGAAAAACAACTCTATAATAACATTTTGTTTACACAATTTAAAGTTTATTTTAAAATTGATTATATATAATTTCAGACTTATCTAGATCCATAATATGTAATGTCTGTTGAGAGTATATACATATTTTGCACATTGCTTTTTTTTCTCTTTACATTATAAAATGGGCATAATACTTGGGGATACTTTATGAAATATATTCACTTATCAGTAAAATATTTCTTTCTCCTGACATCCTGTCCATTGTAGTTTCAGAGGAAGGGGGAATTGGAGGTTATGGTCACAGGAAGGAGGGGAGATCTTATTCCAGTCCCAGTGCTTGTTGGGAAGAAGACAGAAGAAAGAGGAGAGAGGTATAGTTTGAGGTGGTTGGGTAACAAGTTCCTTGCTCCTCATACCACCAGCAGCATTTTTGGTTCTTTCTTGCCCTAGTTGGGAGATTTGGAAGCTCTCAGAATTGCAGGGGACAGGTAAGAGTCTGGTGTCAGAACTGAGAGACCCCAAGTGAGGGGAATAGTGAAGCAAGAAGCTCCTCCTCACTTCCCAAAGATCCATAAGTCACCTTGGAAAAGAGAAGGGAATGGGAGGGGTTCTTTGAACCTAACTGTCTATTCCAAAGGAATTGAATTGCCTAAAGTGATTAAATTGTGAATCAGATGAGATTGTAAAGCTGGATTAGAATATACTGAATTTCAGCCTCTCTCTTCCTGGCTCCCTCTCCCAAGCCCTTCTCCCAATCCAGTGAGCAAGAACTCAAAATGGAATAAGGAACAACTTCTAGAGGGAAAAAAATGGACCTCGTCTCTGCCCCAGTATATGTGAGTAAATCTTTGATCTCACTGCAGTTAAAACAAGCACTTCTTTATTATTAAAACCTCCTCATATATGTCATTTTGAACCATCATAGACTTAATATCATCCCTATATATGGAAATAGTTTTCTTTATAATAAATAACATCACTGAGAACACATTAAGCCTATTAAATGAAAGCAGAAAGTGAAAACTTTTATATCTGAAGAACAAGACATAAATATTTTATTCTAAGTTAGATTTGCATCTTACCTGTATACATAATAATAATTGTGAGTGATAAAAGCCAAACCCATTTAACAAAAAATAGAATCTTTGAAAATGAGAATTTTGCTTATTCTTGGGAGAATTTTGTCAAGTTATTTCCTAGTGCAACTGAATCTATGAAGTGAACATGTATAATTGAGGGAAATGAAAAATGTATGGTATATATTCATAAATATTGAATGGAAGAAAAGAATAGAAGGGAAAGTTGAGGTGAAGGTAATAATAAATGACAATGACTTGGCAGTAGAATGACAAATAACTGAACCAATTGAAAATGTTCATAGTGTGGCAAAGGAGTCATTTTCTCAGTAAGGCATTGCTCTCAATATCATTTTCCTTTTTCTTTCTTCACTGTCAAGTAGAATAAAAACATAGGTAAGTTTACAATTCTTTAGAGAATGCTGCTTTCGAAGTTACAACTTTTAGTGTCCTCAACTGATTTGCTTCTTAATTTAGGTTTAAATGCGAGGAAGGGCATCTCGGTTTTTCCTCACAGGCCTTATCCTTTGTCTATAATTGTCAAACCACTCCAATAATGCTAGAAGCTGAATAGTTTACGTGGAGGAGCATCTAATTTATTCCTTACCTTGACTAATGGATTGATTCCTATTACTCCCATTATAGAGATGAGAAATTTGAGGTTTAAAGACAGGAAAACGTTGTTTGAGGTCACAACTCACTAGGGTTGGACTTTGAATTGGAACTTCAATCTCACCTTAAAGTCTCTAATCTCTTAGTTATTTTCTAAATGATTGATTGGTTAGGTCTTAATTTGTCTTCTGATCCTCTGAAAGTAAATTGTCAGAGCCACATAAATGCCGATATTTTGTGAGGAACAGAAATAACCAACGGGAGAAGGAGCAGGTCTGCGGTCCCAGGATGGACTGACTCTCAGAGCCCCATGCTGTTCAGGGCTCTGTACTGAGAGTCCATCTGGAGTAGCTCATGGGGCCAGGGGCTTGTCCTCATACTGAGGATACTGGGCTTTAAAACTTAACATTTTAAAAGAAATCTTTAACCAAGGGGTTGGAAATAGAGAATTGAAGTGGACTAGGGAATTTTCTCTTCTCCCAAAGAAACTGAATATCCCTCTCCATGTCCTTCCCTTTCCTTTCTACTTACTGCCCAGCATCTAACATGGTGACTGGCACATGGATGCTCAAAAAAAGTTTGTTGAATTGTCTTGGTGTAAGGAGAGTCACATTCCTAAGTTTGAGCACCAGAAGTCCACATTACCCCCAGAGGCAGGCACAGGTGTTGGGAGACACCACAAATCCTGGTGAGGGCTCTTCACTTCCAGGTCGCCACGGGCCTTCCCTATCACTCTCACTCTAACAGTCTAGAACCGTACTTTTATCATTAAAGAAATAGAAGATTTGTTTTTTAGTTTGTATGCCATGTGAGGAATGGTATAACTGATACTGTATTTTCTTTCTTCTTGTTTAAATTTAATTCTCTAGGTGGCCCCCTGAAAGATGCCACTTTCATGGCAACAGAACCATTATGAAGCTACCTTAAACTCACAATCAGATAGTTAAAATTGAATTTCATTAGGAGTAAATGAAAATAGACAGTGGTACAATCATTTTGTGAGAGGAAACATTGTAAATTAATAGATCTCATAATTAGCAATTTTTAGTGATGTCAGGCTATGCATTTTTAAGTAATTATGAAAAAGTTAAATCCTACAGTAGGAATTTCAATGATATTAATACTAACGTGGCATTTAAGACTATATATGCTAGTTTTTGTTGAACTTCAGAGATGAAGATGGGAATGATGCGTCCTGGAGCTTGGGGAGCTGTGGCATGGTGAGGCTTGGAGACCTTTATTTTGAAATTGGTATTTGGAGATGTGAACATGTTTTAGATCATCTACCTGAACTCATGGTTTTGTGATGTTTGTTCTTTGCTGTGAAAAATCATATTAAAGTTGAAAATGAAACTATTCTTTTACCTGAGAGAATATGTGAGCAAATTAAGTTGACTCTTTTAAGACTAAGTACAACATTAGAGAGGGGTGGAGTTATAACACTCATGGGCACCAGCTTGTTTCTCCCTGTGCCAACCTGTTGAGCCTCACATACCAGCAACACAGCTGAAAAGATGTTAGGTAAAAGCCTCAAACTGTTAAACTGATAGCAGGATGAATTGAAGAAATTCTCTAGGAACATATTAAATACAACTTATATAATAAACAGGGAAGTGCAAGGAAGAAGCAGTTCTCCAGTCTGCTGGGCACTCTGCAATTACAGGTGGTTTGAGCAGAGACAGGGCACAGCCTCTGTGAGGAAGGCACACCCTAGACCACAGCTGAGGGTCAGGACTGCGGGCTGGTTCTTCATGTGTACATGTGTACGGGGGCAGGTGGAGGATGCCCCCAGGGCAGGATTCTCCAGGAAAGTGAACCAAAGCAGAAAGTTCAGAAGTGGAAAATTTCCAGAGATTGTGGGAGTCATAATAGGAATCCTAGTACTCTTTTGTGGTAAAATTTTTGAGCGTGTTATTTTTCTGTTGGAGCTGACAAGCAAAGGGAATTGGCGCTCTTACAGTTATCTGCTGTTGTCTGAAACGAAAGGATCATGGCACACAGGACTTTCAAATTCACCTCTTCCCTTCCTTCAGTGCATGGGGCAGCAGAAGGCTGGAGCGGGAGGCAGCAGGGCAGCCCAGCCAGGGAGGCCCAGCTCATGTCTCCTCCCTCAGGAGGTGTGGCTCTGTCACTGCATCCTTCTGTCTCACTGGTTTTCAAAAGCCTAAGCTTTCATGTGACTCTTGCCCAAGTATAGGAGTTCATATTGATAAGTGACAGCTATTTGTTTTGACTAGGTCTGTATCTTTTTTCCAAGTAAATGAAGCATATAATGGTATCTTAAGGTATGTTCCTGTGTGGAAATTTTATTAAAAATTTGTTACACATTTGTTTTAAAATATTAAATAGAGAATTACCAACAACAAAAAATATAAAATAAGTTCCACAATATATAATGGTCTCGGGCCTCCCTGGTGATGCAAGGGGTTAAGACGCAACCTATGATGCTGTTCGCAGCCTCTGCAGCACAGGCTTAAGCCCCAGCCTGCCAGGGAGCAACCCACATGGTGCAGCAGACCTCTCCTCTCTCTCCTGCTGCTCCCCTCAGCATTGTGTTTCAATCAGTCTGCCTGTTCTGTTCCCCACTCTGTCTCTGGTGAATTCTCTCACCCCCCTCACCCCCACACACCTCTGGCCTGTACCCCAGTTCTTGTATACATAAATAAATAAATCTTTTATATATATATATATATATATATATATAACCCATATATATATATATGGGTTTCTTTGGGGCTTACCTGTGTTCTATTGATTTACTGTCAAGCATTTCTAAAATTATTTTATGTATGGCTATCTTACAGAGTAACCTCCCTCTCATTATTCTTCAAGGTTTTCTCCAGCACATTTTCATTTCCAGAGGAAATTTAGAACCATGTCTCAAATTGCATGAAGAATCTTATTGGGATTTAATTGGGATTAATTTAAGGAAAATTGACAGAATCAGCATAATCCTCTCTTACTTGGATAATACTCTGGGCTTCATGTTTTTGTTAAGATGGTTTACAAGCATAATGTTATACATCCATTGCATAATCCAAGAGGTGGGTTTTATTACTCTCATTATTCATTGAGGAAATTGAGGTTGAGAGAAGTAATTTGTTCATGGTCACTTGATTAATAAATTGTTAAACTAAACTTTTAATCACAATTTGTCTGGCTTCAGAGTTTGTTTCTCAGCCACCATGGGATAATTGTCTTAAAGTATTAATGCTTTCAAGGAACAGTGTATGCTTCCTCAAGAAAAAGGCTAAGTCTCTTCAGTCTCTTGTTGATGGAATGTGGAAGCAGATGGGTCACAAATTCTCCCGGCTTGGAAATTAGGGACTGTGGTCACTAGAATGAGTAAAAGGATAGTAAAAAACCATGATGAGTTGACAAAGACAGCTATGAGGTAATCCACAGTGAGAAATGTTTCACTGAAACTCATCACCAGGGAGGGTGAGAAAGACCCACACAGCAGCTTTGAGAACACAGGCCTCCAAGTAGACCTTGTCTGGAATCATAGGACTTGAAGAAGAATGAAGAAATTTTGTGTTCCTTGTTTGTTCATAGGCTGCCAACATTCTAACATCTGATTTGTGAATACAAGATCAGTTATATCTTGTCTTCTTTACTTTTTTTAAAAGATTTATTTATTTCTGCACACAAGAACTGGGGTGTAAGCCAGAGGTGCGGGGGGTGAGAGGATTCACCAGAGACAGAGCTGGGAGCAGAACAGACAGAATTTTTTTTTTTTTTTTTTTTTTGTGGGACCCTGGCTGGTGGCCGGGGATCGAACTGGCGCTGCAGAGGCTGCGGGCAGCCTCACAACTCAGCGCTCAACCGCTGGGGAGGCCCAGAACAGACAGATTTTGACTGAAATACACTGCTGAGGGGTGCAGCGGGTGAGGCAGGAGAGGTCTGCTGCTCCATGTGGGTAGCTCCCTGGCCAGCTGGGTATCGAATTCCTGCTGCAGTTCTCATGCTACAGTGGCTGGCATAGCTAGATAGCGCTGTTTTTAACCCCTGTGCCACCAGGGAGGCCCCTTCTTTACTTCTCCTAGAGACCGTTCTTAATCTTTCTGTTGGCAATTAAGGATTGATTAAACATACTTTAACACATCTATAGAATGCACTACTAAGTATTCATTAAAAATGACGCTACAGAAAACATTTAATGACATTAGGGGATATTCTAAGTAAAACTAGCTGACTACAAAACAAGAAGACAGTGTGATTCCACTTTGCATTAGAAAATTCTATATAAACATTCTATATAAATGTGTGCACTCAAATATACAGCACTTCATGTGATGAATAACACATGATTTTTCTCTTCTTTCTCATAATTTTATGTAGTTATCTACTTTTGGGATGAAAACTATTATGCTTGCAAATAGAAAAAAAAAATCTACACATGCATCAATTAAAGTAGTAGACCACATGGTATTTCCCCGTAAAGCTGACACAGCTCTCTTTCTTGACCATTTGGTCTGAAGGAAATATTGCAGAAAGGCTGAGACCAGTGTTTCTCAAAGCGTTGTCCTTGGTAGCTCTGCTATACTCACATCTACTGAATCTGAAGCAAAGTCTAGCAGGGCCCAGTCATATATGTTTTAGCACATCCTGCTCTGGGTGATGCTGATGCTCACTGAAGTTTGAGAACCATAAATTTAAAGGACCATATGAATTCTTTATGATAATGGGTTTCTCAGAAGCAAAAGTAACAGAGTTTGCATGTATAAGATTAGTCTGTTCAACCTACCTGCACGGAGCTCCCTTTCGATGGGTGACCTCACATTCTTCTCCAGGAGCACAGAGATTGTCCAGGTACTGCTGGCTTTCGTCTCCAGGTCTGCAGTGACACTCTGCCTTTTTGGTCTGCTCGTTCTTTACACACTGGGCAAATTCACCACAGGCCATGAATTTGCAGGGATCTGCTTGATCAGCTGTGACAGACAGGGCAGCTTTTAATGATGCTTTGATGGAACTGGTGGGAGTGAAAGGCAGGAAAACCAACAGTATTTGCCATCATTTTATTTTAGAATGGGTTGTACAGTAGTGATAATAGAACAGAGTAAGGAGACACATATTTTTATATCTATGAAAAATGTTTTTATAGAAACGTATGATGTCATATTTCACATCAAGTATAGTAATGCTCAAACTTTGGTGTGCATAAGAATTATCTAGAGGTCTTGTTAAAAGTCAGATTCCCAGGCCCCAGTCTCAGAGTTTCAGAGGTAGGAACTTTGGGATGGAGACTGTATGTCTAAGGAGGGTCCTGATGACATGGATATGTGTGAATCGAGGAGTACATATTGATACCTATTTCACTACCAAATGGAGATATCTGGCTAGTTTTTGTAAGGTAAGAATTTTCTGCAGGGATGAGTTGTATTTAGGATCAAGTGTAACTTGAAAAGTAGTGCTCAGTCATTTATGTGAACAGGCTTGAGAATTCATGACATTTCCTGATTTAGAAAGTATTTTTCTCTTAATCTCTTGCTGATCCCTAGGACCTTAGAGTCTTTCCTTTAGAAAATTTAAATAAATCTCTGGTCTCTGTTCTTTTTTGTCATTGACTATTCTGTTTTACTCTATTATTAATTCTGCAGGATTGTCTCAGGTTCTTTATAAAATGGATGATAAATTAAGGGAAGCTCAGGGTATCTGACTCAGGAAGGCCAGGGCTCTATCAGCGGTCCCCTCCTGTCTCGGCTGCACTGTGCAGAGAAGCAAGAGGTGCTGTCACGTGTGCAAAGACAGAACCAGAACAGGTCTCTGGTCTTCAGACCACTGCTTGTCTTGGAAGGGTTTCCTATGGAATCACATCAGCTGTTTACTCTTCAGAATATTATTGCAATAAGTGCCTATTATGTGCAAAACACTGCCTCGCACCCAGGGGGGCTCTCCTGGCTCTTTTCTCAGCAAGGGAAGAATTCAACATGAAGATCAGAGTTAGACAAGAAAGCAAAAAGTTTACGGATACATCAGAAGGACAGGAAAGCTCTCTGGACAGCGAGGGGTCCCGAGGATGTTGCTGCTGAGGCATCAAAAAGCAGGAGTTTTTAAGGTATATTTGGCAAGGAGCAGTGGGGGTTTGGACATTGGGTGTCTAGGCGTTGTGTCTCTTGCTGATTGGTTGAGGTCCGTGGGGTTGCCTAGGTTACTGGGGCCCACTGTTATCTATTTCACCTGGCCTGACTTCCCAAAAACAAGCATTGGTCCTTTGCTGTAGCATTGTGTTACTGTAATGGTGTACTGAGCATTCCATTTTTCAGATTAATAAATGGGCTTACGGCCTGAGCTTCTCCTGGTTCCAACTGTTTTTCCTTACTCAGAGTGATAAATGGGCAGATTGATAAATGGGGTTGGGGGCTTGGGGAGGGGGGCTTGGGGTGCCCTGTTCCTAACTATCTGTACCCATTTTCCAGCTTCCTCATTCAACACTAGGGCACAGGCAAACAACTGTGTGTAAACAGTTTTTCCTAGAAACCTAGGGTAAGGCCAGAAATATATACAGATGCTTCTACATAAGAGGTCTAGCGCCTTGTTTAGCATATTAACTCTAAGTACAAGGATAAGTTTAGAGACCAGATTCTAAGGAAGTGATTGTTTGAACTGAGTCAAATGGGTTGTGTTTGTACATGCAAAGACTAGGAAGGGCATCCGACCACATCCAGTAACATGAGCAGATGTGGCTAATGTGAACTGGCTTTCCTAAAGCTGGCCATGCTAGGGGATCCTCCTCAGTTTAGAAAGTAACATTACCCTGACAACTCAGGTACTTCACACCCAGAGCCTGGTCTTATAAATAACAGCTGTCAGCAACTTTTCACTCAGGTCTGTCGTCTTGAAAACAGAATCCAGGAGGGGACTATCAGAGGCTGCCTTTTCCTCTCTTTGCAGTAGAGAAATAGATTTGACTTGAAAAGCCAACTAAAAGCAAGGCTCTGTCCATTTGAAGACTAATAGAAATGTGTAGTAACCATGAGTTTCCTGTTGAAGTGAATATTTCTGTTTTTCCACAATTTTCTTCAACGTACTCAGGCATAGTCTCTGTACTGGTCAGGTTAAACAGAACGCAATGAGGCAACATTGGAGATATAAATTTGTCCAAATTTAGGTGCCCTGAATCAGGCACATTTGAAGAACAAATGCACCTAGATTATAAAAGATGATGGATAACTTGCTTTCCCCTCTTAATGATTTAGGACCAATCTACAAAGAAGTAGGAGACTTCAGGTCAAGAAGTTTACTTTTAGCTTGCTGTGTATGTCTTCCTGTGCACTAAGACAACAGTCCTTCACTCAATGATAATCAACTTGACCTTTCAAAACCTTCAAGCACAATTTTCCCAGCACCATTTATTGAATAAATTGCCCATGTTCCAGTGCATATTCTTTGCTCCTTTGTCAAATGTCAGTTGTCCATATAAGTGTGGTTTTATTTCTGGGCTCTCTATTCAGTTCCATTGGTCTGTGTGTCTGTTTTTGTTCCAATACCAAACTGTTTTAATTATTATGGCTTTGTAGTGTAGCTTGGTACCTCCTTTTTCCTTTGTTTTCATCAGTAGGGCTTTGGCTATTTGTGGGTTTTTTGTGGTTCCATATGAATTTCATCAGTATTTGCTCTATTTCTTTGAAGAATGTCATTGAGATTTTTATTGGAATAGCATTGAACCTGTATATTGCTTTTGGTAGGATGGGCATTTTAATAATGTTAATTCTTCCAGTCCATGAGCAGGGGATGTCTTTCCATTTCTTTGTGTCCTCTTCTATTTCTTTTAACAGTGTTTTATAATTTTCTCTGTATGGGTCTTTCACCTTTTTTGTTAGGTTTATTTCCAACTATTTGATTTTTTGGGTTTCAATTATAAAAGGGATGGTTTTCTTGATTTCTTCTTCTTCTTCAGATTCGTTGTTTGTGTATAGGAAGGCTACTGATTTTTGTGTGTTGATTTTGTATCTGCTACTTTACTGAAATGGTTGATTATTTTGAGTAATTTTGCCATTCACAGCAATGTGGATGGAACTAGAAGGAATTATGCTCAATGAAATAAGCCAGAAGGAAAAAGAAAAATATCGGATGGTTTCACTTATAGCAAGAATACAGGGGAAACAAATAAGACATCATGTAAAAAAATAATAACATAAAAAATAATAAAAGTACAAAACACAACAAAGCAAAAACAGACAATTATAAATCAGAGACATACTGCAGGTGAAGAGGGAGAGGGATCAGAGGGAGGGAGGGAGGAGCACAGGAGACTGAAATGATGGTGCACGGGTGCATTGGTGAAGAAAATTCTATGGGGACTACACCTGAGGGGGGTGGGGTGAAGCAAATATTATTTAAAAATGAATAACGATGTAAAAAATAAAAAAATATAAAAAAATAAAAAAACCAAAATCTTCAAGCACAAAGAATTTCATACCAACTAATTATTTTAATTTTGGTTTTATTTTATCCACATATAAAATTTCCAATTTTGGAGTTCACTTAGTCCATGAGGAAGCGAGACTCAGTGAATTGAATGTTGCCAACCTACCTGTTCATGTTCAGGTCCTCTAATTCCCACCTCTATCACTTTGTGAGCTGAGAGATTCCGGAGAAGGAAAGAGCCCCAATGGGAGCTATTTGATCATGGCATATAGAGGCTATTTGTGGCAGTAATTAGAATGCTAACAGAAAAGACATACTTACAATATTCATGGTTGAAGTACCTCATGCTGCTTCCACCATTACAAAAAATATCTTTCCTAGGTATGCTGATGACCCTCTTTATGTAAGTATCATTTTCAAGGGACAGCTACAACACCAGGCTTTAGGCAAAGACTGACAACTGGATGTGCACTGACCCTAGATGAAACAGCATGAAAGAGAAACAATTGCTTCTATGGGGAATAAAAGTTTAACTAATGGAACTTTCTTAAGCAAAGTTTTCCCTGTGCTGTTACCATTTACCTTCTTGGTCACATCCTGAAGACTTTTCTCCTTAAAATGATGGATTCATTTACGTGTAGGCCATGAAACTATTGCCTCTTTCTTAACACAACACAGGGATTTGCACAAAATATTTTGGTCTGAACTTCCCACTCTTTAGCCTCAATCTGGTCAGTATTAATAATTGAAAATTTATGTAGCTACAACCTAAAATGCATGGTGCTGTTTATGGCTTGTTTGAAAAGAGGAAGGAAAAGGAGACTTGAGATCAGGAGCTGATTGGGAGATAACTAGATACTATTTTCTAAATGAATATTTTCAAGTCATAACAGATTGCGTGTACGTGTGGATTGGAGGAAGTGAAGTCATTGTGACTGGTGTATAGAATAGATGCCCTAGCTTTCCAGGTTGACTAAGTTGCCTAAACTTCCTGTATTTACTTAAATCTCCTTTAAATAGTTTTTTTTAGGGAAAAAAGTCTTTCCTTTTTTAAAAATTATTGAAATGACAATGGTTTACAACAATGCACAAGATTCAGGGGAATAGACTCACAGCTCCTTAGATGTACATCACCACACCACACCCCCCACCACAGCACCCATATCCCTTCACCATATACTAATGGGCCACCCTTTCCTTTGTTCTCATCCCACCCTCTCCCTCTAGTAGCCTCAGTTCTGTAGTCATATTGGTAGGCTTTGTTTGGTTTAGTTTTGTCAGTTCCTTTTTTTTGTTTCACTATATTCTACATGTGAGTTAAATCATCTGGTAATATCTCCCTCTAGCTTATTTCACTTCTCCCTCTAGTATATTCCCTTCTAGTTCCATTCATGTTTTCACAAATGACAAAATTTCATCTTTCCTCATAGCTGAATGGTACTCCATTATGTATATGTACCACATTTTCTTAATCCATTCATCTCTTTGGGGGGCACTCAGGTTGTTGCTATAATTTGGCGATTATAAATGTAACAGGGTGGTCCCCAGGAAAAGGGAAGGGTAACATAAATGATGCGATGAACATAGTTGTGAGTATATCCCTTTGAATTAGTGTTTTGGATTTGGATAAATATCCAGGGGTGGAATTGCTGGGTCTTATTATCTTCAACACATTATTTTTATGGTGGGCACTAGAGAGAGTTTTCTCCATGAAACAGCACTGTACTTAATAAACACCTAGTATAGTTTGAGGCATCCTCTTGGTTTATTATTGCTTGCTGGCAAAATGACAGTGTTTATCCTTAACTCACGTGAATAGCTCTTCAGTGGAAACAACCCAGGGCGCTTTGGCTTCAGTGAGTTGAATATTATAAGAAGCTGCTAATTCGCAGCTGGTGAGAAATATGCAGACTTATCTGGTGCCCAGAGGCCGTGGCTAGTCCTTAGCTTCCCATGGATTTTGGCCCTAGTTTGAACTTTTATGCCTTTTAATTTCAGTCCTTGTCCTGATGTGGCTCCAGGTATTGTGATCCCAAACTTCCTGCTTCTCCTGGAATGCAATGACATTTATCTATATAAACAAGCAACTCTCATTAATTGAGTAGCATTTAGTGGTTGGCCCTGTGCTGGGCACTTAAACACACGCTTTCATCAATATTCACAACAACCTTCCAAAGTAGGTATTGCCAACTTCATTTTCAAGGTGAAGACATTGAAGATGGGCAATTGAGGCCTATTGCAGCTCAAGATTAACATTTGTAAGTCTACTCACAATGGTCAGCTTTTGACATCTAGTGGTTTTCAAACATGGGCTTGCCATATTTGAACCTCAGGTGTTCAAGCGCAAGTAGGAAATGAGGAGGCGTGAGTCAGGGTCCTGACCACACCAGCATCTCCACTCTCACCCATTACACATGTGCTTCTAGGAATGTGAGCCTTTGAACCAAAGCTCTCCCAAGTGAACAAAGCTCAGAACACTTGTTTGCCACCACTCCTCCCAGCCTTTGCTTTATCATGGAAAGCAGCCCAGCAATGTGCTGTCCACACTGGTTTCTGTTACTCACGCAGTGAACATGGCTTCAAGTAAGTGAGCTATCACTAGGGCTTGGAAATATTTGTCGATTCTGAGATTTCCAGTGTAGGCATATTTTCTTTATCAATTTTCCCCTTAGAATTATTTTTATGATGTCTTTGTAGGTATTTTAATGTCTTGGAACGCATTCCCAATGGGCTGACTAAGGAAAGCTGTCTCTCAGCTCAGCTCCATGCAACTAAGAAGCATTTAAATGAATGTCCCTTGACTGCCAGAAACATTCCGAGGCATTTGCACTTAAAAGGATTGTGGTCCAGATCATCAAGGCAGGAGGAAACATCGCCCCCTGTGGCCCAGAGATCATAGATACTGGAGGGTCTAAGACTGCACTTATCAAATCTCTTGTTTCAAACCTCTTGTTTCTGCTTCCAGATGTGTGCCAGGCCTCTGGGGTCTCCGGTAAGCATTTCACCAACTCCACTTAATTGCACAGTCTTCACCCCACCCCTTCCTCCTTCCCTCTCCCCACCCCCTCCTGTCACTTGCCTCACACCCTTGGGGCTGTTTATTGATACCTTTATTATTCACTTACCATGATCATTTCACCATGTCCTTTTGGGCTGTCACAGGGATCACGCATTGGACAGAAAGTGAAGCATTTTCTTTGACTGGGTCCCGTTTAATGCAGGATTTCAGGATTTGGCTGAAACCCAGACTTCACCTGGCTAGGGTGGGTTAGTTTTTGGCACGACTTTTTTTTTTCTTCCCCCATTTATTTCACTGCAATGAAACCTAGTGTACACTAGATGGTGGTCAATAGCAAAAGAAGTAGGAATAGACGTAGGGGACAAACCCGAGCTGATTTCTGTCTTAAAGTCTCACTCACAGCAGGAATTTAGAAAACCTAAATAAGGGACCAGGAAAAAGACTAATTATAATAAAGTAAAAATCAAAATCAACAAGCAACTATAAACCAGAGACACACTACAGGAGGAGGGAGGGAGTAGGATCAAAACAAGGGTGGTGGGAATTGGATGGGGACTATAACCAAGATGAAAATGCATACATTGTGCGAAAATGAAAAATGATGTAAAAATATATAAAATTAAAAAAATAACTTCATTATATAATATAAATTATCATCAGTTATCCCAATAAATGTTTATTCTTTTACATTAAAAACAAAAACAAAAACAAAAACCTCGGTGCAGAGCGCACCGGTGGAGGGAAGAAGTCTGGATGGAATTCGGGAGCAAGCAGATGCAGCTCCTGGGGACCGCTAATAGCCTTTATTATTCCCTGATTACAGCGTCAGATCCGGCCTGGCCGGCCTGGGGGAACCTGGTGAAAGTTCCCGGGTCATCATTTCTCATCTGGAAAAGGCAGAGCTAGGACTCTTAAGTCCGGGGGCAGGCGGAGCCGCCGCCCCCTGGGGCCCAGCGTGACCAAGCCTGGAGGCTGAATCAAGTCCCGGGAATAAACGAGGCCAGTGAGCGCTCCTGCCCGCTGCGGGGTTTGGGGGCTCGCAAGGTGAGGCTTCATCCTCCCCTCCCCCACTTTTAACCAAGGCTGAGTCCAGATTTAGGGGAGGGGAGGAAGAAGGGGCCAATCCTTTGCTTGGGGCTCAAGAGAACCGCCAATTTACAGGTTCCAATCAATGTAATCTGCAGAGCCCTTGGACGCGCGGCTTTAAGGCTTATCACTTTTAGGGGTTTAGGAACTTGTTTTAAGTTATTCAAAATCAGGGAAAAAAATTAACGTAATCCTGTATGGATTATAGTCATCTCTCTACCAGCGGAGTCATAAAATGGAATTTTAATTATTTTTATTAATATTGATATTTAAAATGAATATTCATGAAGGAAGAAGGGCTTAGAGCCCAAGAAATCCTAATGCAGCCTTGGTGGTCTGACTGTACCCTCTCCAGGCGTCCGTGTTACTTTTTTAAGTGCCTGGTTCTCAGTTTTTAGTAATTTGAATAAATAGGGCTCTCTTCTGAGAGTTCCTCTGAGATGTAAAGCAGGGGCCTCACCTTCCACACAGGGCCATCTGGTTAATTTGCCCAAATCCTGAGAACATTCTGGAATTGTCTGCACAGGTAGAGGAAGTGACAGCTCATCCTTGCTGTCAATGCTGAAGCCACCAGGAAAGTCCCTTAGAGGGTAGAAGGGTGAAGGATTCTCAGAAACTCTGGCCTTGGAAAGGTAGATTAGCATCTTTAGATATTTTTCCCCTTCTATAAAATAGGGGTATTTAAACCAAGTGATCACTAATGTCCCTCTAACTCCAATATAAATCTCCCATTCTAGTGGGCTATCAGAATATAGAGAGCAGGAGCGTTAGTTGGGCGCGCAGGCACAGACTCTGGAACTGTTGATGCAATGCACTGATTAAAACTTAAAAAATTCTTCATTGAAATTAATCTTTCACTGTTATTTTGTTATTGAACCAAAATGTTTTGCTTATGGCTTATTGCTGAAGGGCAGGATTAGAGTGAGAATAATTATTCAATGATAAATAGCATACAGCTAAGCACATAGTTGACATTTAATACACATTTGTGGAATAGAATAAGTTATTAATGGGAGTTCTTTATGTTTTTTTATGTAATATGAGAAACTTTGGATTTTGTTTCAATTCTCCACCCTCTTCAAGAACAACCACCATATACTGTTTATAGAAGGGTCTCAGTAATTCTTTCCTATATGAATAGATGTGTGAATAACAATAGCATCTTGCCCTAGATTAGAGGTTGAATTATCTCTGCTCTTAGCCACTCTTGGTATTGGCCAAACTGAGGTGTTTGAAGTGCTTTGGTGGTAAGGCCAGGATCAGTCAGTGGAGGGAACACTTGAACAGGGGTGACACACTACAGGAGGCAGTTCTGGAGGTGGCCCTGCAGCTGGGCAGAGACCCACACTTGTGTGGAGGGCTCTGCATTAAGTGATGAGCTGAAGAGCTCCTGGAGTGTCCTAAAAAAGCTCCATTTGATGGTTTGGAAGCAGGATGAGGGCTCCCTCATGGCATCAGGTGTTAACAGAGTATCCCAGGGATGCAGCCCAGGCGGTGAAAGGCAACAATAGTGGAATCCCAGGAAAAAGGGCCTGGGATACACATAGGAGATGGAGGAATGTGGGCAAATAGGAGGGGAAGAAACTGGGGAAGTGTCTTAGAAGGAGAATCCTGTGGTGCCCCAGCTGGCAAGGGAAACAAGAGCCAACAGTGCATACATAGTGGGTGGACCCTTGGAGGTTTGGGATTTTGTTTCTGAAAGATAACTTTCTTTTTTTGCATCCTAAGAATATTACAACATATTATAGGAAATTGCACTTGGTGAAGTGTAGGACCTAACAATTCATTTAGGATTAATTAAACTGAAGTGTGTTGTCACTTTTTCTAAATAGATGAAACAGCCTGGGTTGATAAGACTCTTTTTTTATAGAGGCAGGAGGGTAGAGTTGAAGGAAGCACATAAAGCTGCCTTTGAATTCTGGTCACAGCGTTTGCTAACCAGTAAAAGACAAGTTACCAAAGGTAAGATGCTTTAAAATACCTTTTCTCCAACTGGATAATGGCGGGGGGGGGGGGGGGGAATAATAGCTACTTTGTGTAGTTTTTTACTAAAGATTAAAAAATCATGCATTTACTATAGCTATTACTGATTTTATTGTCATTATTATGGTGAGTGACACCTACCATCTTTTCAGAGCTGGTGACTGGATGGGAATCTTATACATTATGCACTTTCCAGACAAAATGAGTCTGTTAATCCACATGCTGGTTAGAAGCATGCTGCATGCCAGACTGTAATTAATTTCAATGTTTATAATTTACCAGCCTTCAGGTCTGCCCATTTTTAAAAGAGGCTTCTTAGAAATTCAAGGAGAGCATAAGTTAGAATAAGTTATATGTGGTTTTGCATTTTTGAAATTTTCAACCTGCATAACTAACTGGCATAAAGCCCTACATGCTTCTGAAGAATTTTCATAGCTGCCTAAATGAAAGACGACGCTAGCTGCCAGGGATGCTGGCAGAATACTGAGCAAGTGTGATTTATTGGGTTTTTCGGTTGATAAATCACAGATCGTTCTAACATTGGTTTATACTTTTTATATCACAGATTCATTTATTCAGGAAGTTTTCAAAAGGTGAGTCGCAAACCACATGCAATAATAACAGTGTGTCACTTCCCCTACGTGTCTGCACCTCTGCAGCTGTTAGTTGGCCTAACAGATTGCTGGTCCTCTTTTGGAGGACATGTACAGGGACCGAGGTGCTGATCTGAATGTGGAATGATACTCACCTAGAAATCTCATGAGAATTTTCAAATTCTCTCTCTCTCTTTAGTCCAAAAGAATTCTTGGAATATTATTTCCTTCATGCAGCATTACTACCACTAACTATGTTTCCACCATAACGTTAGGCCTAAAGAAAGAAGACTTGAGAGAATATTGTTTCAAATTTTGCAAATAATTGGTCTTTCTGGGCATTGCCTGTAAATATTGTAAAACTGGAGTTTAGAAAAGAAATGCTAAATCCTCTGACCACACTGCCTTAAAATTCCCTTCAGCCTGACTGAACTTTACATAGGCTTCCTCCTGACTTTAGGCCCCTGACTTCCTTTTCTTAGAAAAGTTAGTTTAGAAAATACATAGTCAGTTCTTTCTCTGCCCCTTTGAGACATAAGTCTTCTTTAAAACTTTGCCGGTATTACAGCTCAGGAATGCCTTTCTGAAGGATCTGGATGCCATCTCTTTGAAATATAACTGTTAAGGAAGATAGAACCGTATTTCACAGTCTCTGTGAGAGGGTCAGAGCTTTGCCCCACATTGCAGGACGGAGGTGGGTAGGGTATGTTGACTTTCTCATTTTCTGTGTTGTCCAACCTCATGAAACCTGGCCTTGCTCTTGCCACATGAGACTGCTTTTGCCAAGGAGTCTAACAGTCTCTGAACTGTCAGCTTGAATGACCTCCAACTACTGTTCAGTCACAGCTGTTGAAGCTGCTGACCACGTCTTCTGCGTGTCTCTTTTCCTGGCTTTTATAACATCGTCCTCTCCTGGTTTCACTCTGACTGGTCTCTCTTGGCTCCCTTCATGGGCAGTCCTTCTGTTTTTCCAGTAAGTGTTAGCTCTTCTGAGCCCCATTACCATCCCCACCCATCCTACATATTGCTTGTGCCATTTTTAACCTGTTCTTGTTATAGGGCAACCCCCATATGAAATGGGTTGCCTGACTGTGGGTCCTCTCCCATGCGCTTAAAAGGGACTTACAATAAAACTCAACTGCAGGCACTCACAAAAAGGTTAATAAAGGGTTTATTAACAAAAGAAGGAGAAATGAAGAAATGAATAAGTCAGGGAGAAAGAAAGGGAGAGAAATTCGTGAATGTGTCCTACCAGGTCCACTGAGCTGGAACCCCAATAGCATGCTGAGAGCTGGTGAAAAACCAAGAGACCCCAAGGCCCACATGTCTGGTTTTATACCAAACCTGGCTGCTTAACTCCACCCTTAGTTCCCAGCAATCCTCCCTTCAGTGGTGATGACATTATGGGATTTGTAGTTCTTGGTGTCTAGGATCTCTTTGGTCTGGAGTGGGGGTGGGGCCCATAAAACCTATTTGTGGAGTTTGTTCAGGACATCCTTTCCCCCCAACATTCTGTGACTTCAACCAAAAGCATACTTTCAGCCCCGGCCTTGCCCTGCTTCACAGGCTATAGATCAACCCACCTCATACCCATTTCCTCAAAACTGGTTAACCTGCAAAAAATGTTTGGAGTATTTTTATAGCCTTAAGATATTAATCTCTGCATTTAAATTAAAAAATAATCTACATACCCTTTGTAGTTACTTGTATGTTCCACATTTGCAGTATTATGAAAAATAAAATGTTATATTTTTATTTTTAATAGAGAATAATTTAAGGATTCTTTAGTACTTACTTGAGACTTTGAGTTTTACAAAATTTATTAAAGCTTAACATTAAAAGACCATAAGTCAGTTAAAAAAAAGAAAAATAGGACACCAAAGTGGAGCAAATAGACTGACAGGGGCTCTCAGGCAGCCTGGCTTTAAATGAGCTGACTGCCGGGCTTCCAAGCCAAGTGCCTGCTCTGAGAAGCCAACTTTTTGTATTCTAAGCTGCCAGTATGAAGGAATAACTGAAGTAACCTGACAATCTCAGAAATATCTGCATTTTCTCCAACCCTTTCTAGAAAAGCCCCTCCATTCCTTTCTGTGCTTGGACCCACCAGTTGCAGACACCAAGGCTCAGCCCAACATCGCCATCTATCCCGGGAGCCTGGCATGACAGCCACTCACTCCAGAGCATTAACTGCCCTCTCCCTGTGCTTCAGACCATTTTAGTTCATATCCTGGTTATGCTTGTTATCACACTGTAGGGTAAATAAAAGTACCAGGCTTTTCTACCCTACTGCCATTAGGATGGATGATGGATCCCTGTTATCCTGAATGCATGCCTGATGGTGGGCACCTGGAGCAGGGTGTGGGCATACGTAGATGGGATACACCTGGGCTGAGAGACAGGGCTTATAAGAACGGCATCACAGGGATGCTGGCAGAACAGCAGAGCGAGACGAGTGCAAAAGAGAGCAGAGAGGGCCTCCCCTCGTGGAGCAGCGGTTGAGCGCTGGGCTGCGAAGCTGCCTGCAGCCTCTGCAGCGCTGGTTCGACCCCCGCCCGCCGGCGAGGGTCCCATATGGCCCGCAGACCTCTCCTGCCGCCCACTGCTCCCCTCAACAGTCCGTATTTCTTTCGTCTGCCTGTTCTGTTCCCCACTCTGGCTCTGGTGAATTCTCTCACCCTCCCGCGCTTCTGACTGTACCCAGTGCTTGTATAAATAAATAAAAAGAGAGAGCAGAACAGCAGAACAGAACCACCAGCAGAGCGAAAGAGAGAAAGAGAATGAGACCACGAGAGAACACAGAGAGCACAGAGAGAGTGATGCCTTGCTGGGGGCTGGGAGGCCTGTCAGCCTCCCGGCCCCCCAGCACCCCTGCCTGCCATGTACCCGGTAAAATCCCAATAAAGCCTGCAAAAGCCACCAAGGGCTCCAGGACTCTCCTTCACCCGTCGCTCCTCTGCCCAGTCATAGAGATCCTGCCCTGTGGCCATCCTGCCTCTACACAGACACTATAATAGCTTTTTATAAATGTTTCCCTTTTTCTTGTTAGGCACTTAACTTCTTTCTCTTAGGCAGAAATGGGCTTGATTTACCTTTGGATGTGGTACCTATTATATAATATTGCCTGACCTCTGGCAGCTAATCCTTAAGTGCTCACTGAATGTATGAATGAGCAGTGATCCATGACTGCATTATCATTTAATTGTCTAACTTTTCTGTAACAGCAAAGATGTGAGTCAGAGGGAGTAAGGGACTGTGATATCTTGGATGGTTTAAGAAAAACTCGCCAACATATGGAAATAAGGATAAAAACTGACCGCATTACCTTCAATTTGATGGTAGGCACTAACCTAGTAAACAGCAATCACCTGTGGGCCAATCTGGCCAGCCACCTGAATGTTTACAGCATGCAAGATAAGAATGATTTTATATTTTTAAGTGATTACATAAGCATCTGCGTAGCCTCAATTTTACATTTTGGTCTGCAAAACCTAAAATAGTTACTATCTGGTCCTTTAAGAAAAATGTTTCTGACCTCTAGAAGATAGTAACTTTGTTTGATTTACCATTACTGTTGATTAAGGCAACTCTTTAAGTTAGATGCTAATGTATAGAGAATGGATGAGATGCAATTGATGGGGGATAAAAGGATAGAAAAGTTGGAAAGGCAGCACCACAAGACCAGAAACTTGGTTCACACAATGCTGGGAGCCGGAGGTGGAGGTAGAAGTGATTAACATAGTCATTAAACCACCTATAGGAACTAAAAATCGTTAAGCACCAAGGAACAGACCCAAGCAAAGTGTGAGATGCTGTTAGTGTCCTAGGGCGCAGACCTGAGGTAAAGACATGGAGGTTGAGGGCAATTGTAGAATCTTCAGTCCCTTTGAAATTCTACATAGGTCTCCAAAATCAATAGCAAAAAGACCACTCCACAAAGGAAAGAGCCCCTCCTAAGGAGAAGAAGACTTTATCAGTGCAATCTCTGCGTTGGCACGGGGCAGCAGTCCTTCCGCCTGCCTGTGCCTTTGCAGATACTTCTTTTAGCTAATCCTCTCCCTCCGCAGGGCAGCAGCCTTCCTGCCTGCCTGTGACCTGTACCATGTGGGGCTTCTTTTCTCTGACCTCCCTCAGCAGAGGCAGATCTCCTCAAGGTCACCTGCCTGTGATCATGCAGGCCTCTCTCTTAGCAAACCTGTTCTTTTTGGGGCAGCTCTTTCTGCCTGCTTGTATCTATGCAAGTGTCCTTTATACTTCTCTTTTATAATAAACCTGCCTTTTTGGATATAACTTATGTTTCTGTGTCATGGGGAAACTTACCTGGGAAACTTGCTAGTGCTGCTGAAAGGGGAGCTCTGGTGAAACTTTTCTCAGAATGGACCCCCAAGGACCCCAATCTCTGAACCCAGCAACTCCAAAAAAAAAAAAAAAAAAGACTTCATAATGATTGCTTCTGTTTTGTGTTTACTTAATCTAGTCCATCATTCTCCTGTGGTGTGTGGCTATATGAAATATGTTTTGATAACCTCTTTAAGTCACATTTGTCATAAAAATGATTCCCTTGGGGCCTCCCTGGTGGTGCAAGGGGTTAAGTGCACCGATATGAAGCTATCCACAATTTTGATCCCCAGCTGGCCAGGGAGCAACCCACATGGCTCAGGAGACCTCTCCTGCCTTGCCTGCTGTTCCCCTCAGCAGTGCATTTCAATCAGTCTGCCTGTTCTGCTCCCCACTCTGTCTCTGGTGAATCCTCTCACCCTCCACACCTCTGGCCTATACCCCAGTTCTTGTATGCATAAATAAATAAATAAATAAATTTATTTATTTATTATCAATTAAAAAAATTCCCTTGTTAAAGTGTTGAAAAAAAAAAGTTGATATGTATTCACTATCTGTCTGTATAACTATGTTTTTCCCCTTTTAAGGGTTATCCTAAGGATTGTGGGTGGGTAGGTCCAGCAACATCCATGCTGGGGGAGCACTGAACCTGGGGCAGAAGACCCTCCAGGGAACTCATAGCCCAAATTCTAATCTACCTCTCTCCAGAAGGTGGAAGGTAAAGGACAAAGAGGTAAGATACCAAGTAATTCAGTTTTGTTCTATTTGACCATCCTGGTTGGCAAAAGGTTAAAACTACAGCATGTCCTCTCCATTTCCCAAGAATAGAACTTGGGACTTTCTCCCATAGTAAAAGCATTTATTGCTGACATGGTATTTCCAAAATTTGCCCTTTTTCAGTCTAAAGATTTCCCCTTTTAATTCTTTTTCAAGGAGCGTTTTCTCAAAAGATTGGGCCCGCACCAATGAGTTCAAGCAAATGTTTGCAAGATCAAGCTGGAATCTGGGAGGTTTCTTATATTTGCTAAAATGGTCTTCTGGTATTATTTAGAATCTTAATTGTCAACCCCCTCAAATACTTTTTATTTTTAAGATTTATTTATGCATACAAGAGCTTGTGTACAGACCAGAGATGCAGAGGGTGAGAAGATTCACCAGAGACAGAGCAGGGAACAGAACAGGCAGACTGACCAAATACACTGCTGAGGGGAGCAGCGGGAGAGTCAGGAGAGAGATGCTGCGCCATGTGGGTTGCTCCTGGCCAGCCAGAGATCGAATTCGTTCTGCAGAGGCTGTGGATTTCTTCATGGTGCAGTGCCCAACCCCTTGTGCCACCAGGAAGGCCCCTCAAATATCTTATATTACAAGCTGAGGGATAGGCACTGCTGTGCATCAGCCTAAGCCTTTGACACTCGAAAAGACCATGCCAGCGAAGGAGCCAGGCCTGTGGAATTGGAATTCATAGCCTTGTTCTCCAGGAACCTGAAGTAATAATCTTCATTCGGGGTCTAGGGACCTGAGAGGCTGCATGAGCAGTTGGTTGCACTGGTTGGTTTTACTAGGAGGACATTTTAATCAGTTATCTTGTCAATCACCATGACAGCTTACAGTCAAATGCACCTCCAAAAGGAGAAAATCTGGATCAGTCAGTCACACTGAAAATCTAGGAGCAAAATAGCTGTCATATTGCTAGATTTAAAAAGGGTAAAGAAAGCAAGGAAACTATTGAAAAATTGTTGGCATATTTTCCCTTATTTTGTTTTAAAACGTAGATGCCTGTTTCTTCTATAATCAACATATTAATTTTGTGAATATTTCCCCAAACCACAATTGTGCAGGAGAACTGATGTTAGAAAGATGTTACTGTAACTATGCAGTTTCTTTTTTAAGAACAGTATTTAGCATTTGAGATTCAACAAGTTTTATAAGATATGAGATTTGCAGAAGTATGAAGTGAATGAACTCTGTTTGAAAGCAGTGGTTGTGAATGTTTTAGGTTTGGGGCTGTCTCCTCCTGGATTCCAACAAGCTGTGAACCGAGAAGAGGCATGTGAATGAAGGTGGGGGTGTTTGTGAGTCTGTGTCTGAGGGGGTCCCTGCCCACTACTTGCTGGTTCCCGGGTGGTCACCTGCCTCTCCTTTGCAGTCCCCACTGCCCACCGCTAGCACTGGCACCCACATGGTGTCCTGACTTTTCAGCTCTGGTGCTGAAAAGATTTGTTCCTTACCCAAAGGTTACCCAGGTTCCCCTGACCTTTACAACTTGACCTCAACTTTTCTCTCTTCATTGGGCAGTTTTAGCAGGAATTCTGCTAGGAATCCTCCTCCCTGCTGACTGGACGAAACATTTTGTGGACAGGTTGGCACAGTGACATCTTACTATAAATAGAAGAACTTTGGGATATTGAATTTATCCATTTTGATTTATATAGAGGAATTCATAAAGTTCATTGTCATTTATTTTTAACTTTTAGAAAAGCCATATTATGCTGTCTAATTCTGCTGTTCTCAAAGCCTTTCATGCAGGCATTATTCAGGTCCTAGCTGGCTCATGACAGCCATTTCTTGGAAGACCTCTCTCATTCATTCATTCTGTCAGTTTTCAATGTATTAAAAATTTAGATTGTTCTCGCTCTCCAAGTATCTTGTAAGAAATAAGGTAATTTGCCAGCTTGTCCAGCACACTCTGGCCTTCTCTTTTTGTTCTACCACTAGAGGTATAAATTGGGCACGCTGCCTCACAGAGCACTAAGCAACCTGGAGGCATTTCTTGGATAGCTCAGCATAAATTTGGCTCCAGCAGGGACTGAAACGAATGTTAACACCAGCTCATTGCTACTGCGGTTGGCTTAGAGGGAGAGCTAAATAACAGAACTGTTCACAGGAAAGTACTGAAAATCATTCCATTCCAATCTCCATGCAAAGACCTTGTCATGCACCTTTTATTGTCCTCATTGGCAATATGCAGCTCACACATTATTTGTCATGTTAATAGAGATGATGTTATAATAGTTACTACTAACCTTATTTTTTAGGAAACTATAGTATGTCAAATGCATACTAAGTGCTGTAAATATATTTAAATTAAAAAAATTTTAGAATGCTCTTTATTTTGACAGTCATTGGACATGTGTAAGGCCTGTTCACAAGCACGGTTTGAACTTATTTACAAAATCTGTTTTCTCATTTTGCAGCTGCTTCTTTCCCTTTGTATTTGCTGTTACTAACTAGTCCCTCTATCTTAACATCTACAGTTATTAGTGGGTGTGAACATACAGACAGGTTCTAGAAACCTGTGTGGAGAATCTACTTCAAAATGGAGTTGATACAGTGACAAAAGGACCTATCTCTCTGCCCCACCAGATAAACATTCTTATCTCTCGCACTTAACAAGTCTGTCTTTCTACTTAACAAGTCTGTCTTTCTGCATTCGAAGGGGAAAAAAAGAGGATTTCTTAGATGACAATATGGAAATTAAACACCAGGGGGTTAACAAAGCTGAGCTTGTGCTGACTCTTGCCAATCTCCAAATGCCTGCACAGAAAGACCTCCTCGGTGGTGCAGTAGTTGAGCACGGGGTTGCGAAGCTGCCAGCAGCCTCTGTAGCGCGGGTTCGATACCCAGCTGCTGCCCGGCCGCTGGGGGAGGGTCCCACATGGCGCGCCCGCTGCTCCCCTCAGCAGTGTACTTCGGTCCTTCTGCCTGCTCTGCTCCCTGCTCTGGCTCTGGTGAATTCTCTCACCCTCCTGCGCTTCTGACTGTACCCAGTGCTTGTATAAATAAATCTTTAAAAAAAAAAAAAAAGGCCATGCAGACCCTTGCCCATCTCCCCCATCCATCCTTTTATTTACTCTTTTGTATAAATAACCCTGCCCTCTGCCAAAGAGCAGGATGGTGGTCTTTCAGACACAAGTCTGCTGCCCTCCTCAGTTTGTCCACAAATTAAACTGCTTTCCTTCTCCTGAAACTGTTTCTTTTAATTGGCTGGGGGAAACCGAGGCGGGCCTTTGGTATCAGAGTGAGCTTCTATGGAATAAGTCACTGAGCCCTGGCTCATGGTGAACCAAGGCAGAGGAAGGGACCAAATTAGGCTACAAGCTTGGGACACTGAGTTACAGAGAAACAACATACCGAAAAACACCTGATTTTTTCTGTTTGAGGGAAATGGGAGGTGTCCTGAATTCACATTTCTACATTGCCCATTGACTAGAAGTCACTAAAGATACCTAATTTTGAAAGTCTTTTAGTTAATCCTTACAACTCTTCCTATTTTTATTTTACAGTTGTGGAAATCGAATGTTACTGTCAGCACACTGGGTTCACATTCAGAACCATGGCCCTCCAAGGCCTTTGGTATGCTGTGCTTCCTTCTGACTTCACCCGGCTTCCTCATGCATCCTGGCAATGCACTACTAGCTTCTGCCCTGTTTTTAAGGTACTACCTAGCAGCACTTACATGGAATGTTTATATAGTTTATATAGTTGGATGGTTCTCTAAATAGAACATCAGGTCCCCAAGGGAGGAAGAGGAAGAAAGAGAGGGTTTTGGAAAAACACCTCCATTATGGTTTCCCAGTGTCTCCCTAAGTCCTTTTCAGCTGACTGAAGAACTTGGTCTTTTAACTGGCAGCGACTTCTTCATTCCTTCTCAAATCAGGGTTCCTAGTCTTCAGGAGGGAGAGGGTTTACAAGCACTTAGGCGGGTCTTTGATTTCCTGGGGAGTCCAGAGGGCTTACTTAGTGGCCCTGTTCTGAGGTAAGCACGCTCAGGCTTAGCGCCCGAGGGTGCTCTGTCTTTTTAAAGATCCTGTTTACTAAGGTAGGAGGCAATTTTCTTAAAGTTGCTCGAAGTTCTGCTCTGTCGAAGATAAATGTCTCCCAACTGAGCCTTTTTGTTTGCATTTTGCCCAAGGCCTTTTTCCCTCTGCCTTCATTGTTAGTCCACAGAAAGCCAGAGAGGATGGTAAAGATTCACCTCACTAATTCATAACCAATTAGGAAGCTTTGTTTTGAACCTGCCAGAAGGTGGCATTGGGAGTGAATTTGGAGCCTCCTCCCACCCTTGCACTCCAGGGAATTGAAAGACTTACTTCAATTGGTTAGAAAACAGAATTTTGAAACTAATGGTGGAAAACGTTCTAATTTGAGCATCGCTGGTTGAATGGCACAAACACTGTGCTTTATTATCAGAACAAATGTTTGCTCTCTGTTATGTAGCTTTGGGTTAAACCTCCATATGTTTAAGCATTTTCTTCACATCCAACTTTTATTTGTTTTAATCTGCACATATACAAATGGGAGGTGTATTTTTTCTTCTTTATTTTGGTGATGGTGAAATTGCTTTTTTCTAAGCTTGAATCTTGGTCTAATGATTATTTTTCTCTCCTCAGGATGCTGTCTCAGTTTTATCTTGAATTGTGTCCTGAAGAGGTGATTCTGATAGTTCACCGGGACTGGAAGTTCTCACAGGTAGGAATACCCTACGTTGTTGCAGTTCACTGAGAAAATGCTTTTGACTTCTAGCAGAAGGTAAATTAGGTTGGCTGTGGGCTACATTCAAAACAAAATCTCTTAAGCTTGGCAAAAGTTTTGTTTTGAGTGGAAATTAAGTTCTCAGATTGTGAAGAAATGAGTTTATTTGCTTTTTAATGTAGGGAGACTTTAAACTGCATGTTTTAAGATCTCTTCTAATAAGATGATGGATAACTTTTATTTTGTGTGGTTTTTTAAAAAAGATTTATTTATTTATGCAGCAAGAGCTGGGTGTAGACCAGAGATGTGGGGGAGTGAGAGGATTCACCAGAGACAGAGTGGGGAGCAGAACAGGTAGGTCCACTGAAATACACTGCTGAAGGGAGAAATGGGCGAGACAGGAGAGGTCTGCTGTGCCACGTGGGTTAGCTCCCCAGTGGGGGATTGAATTCATGCAGCAGTGGTGATAGCTTCATGGTGCTGAGACTTAACCCTTTGTGCTACTAGGAAGGCCCCTATTTTGTGTGATTTTAATTTGATTTTTGTGACCTCAAAATTGAACTGCATGCTCAAACAAACAGAGACCAAAACTACCACAGTTTTCCATTTTGGATTTTTTTTTTAGATTTTTATTTTTATTTATTTATACAAGCACTGGGTACAGTCAGAAGCGCGGGAGGGTGAGAGAATTCACTAGAGCCAGAGTGGGGAGCAGAACAGGCAGACTGACGAAATACACTGCTGAGGGGAGCAGCGGGCACGGCAGGAGAGGTCTGTGCACCATGTGGGACCCTTGCTGGTGGCCGGGGTTCGAACCAGCACTGCAGAGGCTGCGGGTAGCTTTGCAGCCCAGCGCTCAACCACTGCACCACCAGGGGAGGCCCTGGATTTTTTTTTTTAACTTGGTTCAATGTTGAGAGAGTAGCTGTCAATTTCCAGATCAAGTTTTGGGCTGCCACAGAACAAAAATCTTCCAAGACACCATGCACAACCTTGGTGAGGTTATATGGCACCAACCTAGCAAACCTCACTTTGTTATTCACAATCACACTCCTATTTCTGAAACTGAGTATTTCAAGTTGCTTAACTCCTGTAAGATTGGATTGTAGATATAGAACCAGCTGCAAAATAAAAGATGGTTTACTCTTAACTGTGTTCTAAATGCTCAGCTGCTGCTAATTCTGTTTAGACTCACTTTTCATTATCTGAAGCATAAATTTCAGTTCCTTTTTTATTATTTTTGTTTTTGTGTTTGGATTTAAACTGAAATCAGACACCACTATTTAATGATCTATTTGCAGTAATTATTGCCCACATTTCCACCTTTCTCTCTGTGTATTGAGATGAATGGGCAGTGATTTTCTTCATGATGAATTGTAAGGACAGAGGATTAAAAAAAAATCCAGGCCAAAGCTATCAGCAAAGTGGGAATGCCAAGTTCAGTTATTGAAATAAAATTCAAGTAAATAAAAACAAGTTCAAGCACAGCTCAGGAGCAGACTGACCTACCCGCATGTAAATGGAACATCTATTTGAAGCCCATCAATTTGAAAATGACCAATTGAAATATACAACAGCTTAAGCATCAGCTTGTCTGTCTATGCAGGGCATGTTTCATGGTTGAAGAAAATGCAGTACACTGGAAAGAGTGGGCTCCTGACAGTCAGGAGACGGGTGTCAGTTCTGGAACTCTTCCTAACTAGCTGCGTGACCTTCATCAAGCTACTAAACCACTGAATTGGACGTCAGTGCCTGTATCTGAAATGGTAGGGAAGAAGAAACAGGAGTTCCTTAAGAACGCTGTCCAAGCTAATTTCTTAATATCAAAAGTATGCCCCAGAGAAATGGGCTTCAGGTCCCCAAGGCTGTCTCTGAGCTACAATCATTCTTGAGAGATATTTTCAAAATATTTGAAACTCTACAATATTTGCCTTGTTCCTGGCCCTAAAAGTGAGCCCCTCATCCATGATCCTGCACCTCTGAACCCAGAGAGGACACACATGCGTGTTACAATGTCCTGCACAGGCAGGCTTGACCCTGACCTTCTCTGTCTTTGGCCCTACTGCAGCAGTATTTTGATTTGAAACCTCCGCCTTCTGACTCTCCTCCCAATGTAATTAGGAAAATAAAATGAAAGTTTCTATGTGTAGAACTTCTTAATCTAGTCTTTCTTGATTTGTCCTACTTACATTGGGCTCTTTCTTTGTGTTTTAGCATTGCTTTGACCTGTGGTGGGAATTTCTTGTCTTCACTTAATGTGCTGACAGCTGTCTTTCCAAATCCATTCTCCTCTTCTTCATGGGAAAAAGGCTACATAGAGACCACATTTTCAAGCCTTCCTTGCAAGAGGCTACACGATTAGTTCTCTCAAATGGAAACTGCTTGCTCTGGGCTTCCTCTCTTTCCCTGTCTCACAAATGGAAACATGGATGTACCAGTAACCCAGCTTTGACTGTGTGAATGAAGAAACACTTTTGTAGTTGGCAGACTTATAAGATGAAAGGAATGTTGGTCCCTGGATGACATTGTCAGCAGAACTGTGGCATCCACCAAGTCAAAGAGAAATACACTTCTATCATATTTAAATTACTGTAGTCTTGATCTCTTCGTTATGGCAGCTTAGCATGTGCCCTAATTTATACTGTGTCCCAATATCTACTCCTCTTATTATGAAGGTGGGGGAAATTCCTTTAAAGTACACTTAGTATTCCTTTAAAGTACACTTAAAAATTGGCTTTTATGTGATTTTAATTTGCATAATGATTAAACCCATATGAAGCTTACAAATTATTTTCATTATTTTCAGAAATTCTGCAATCTATGTGATATGCATTGTGTACTTGACTTTAATTGTACATGATTATAGAGATGTATCACATAGTTCAGTATTATATGCTTATTTCCTTTTGTACATATAGAAACACAACACATGTGAGTTCAGGGGATGTTTTATTATAAAAACATATATACCATCATGACCGTCTGCTTATTTTGTTAGAGATCAGTGATAAGCCATTTAGCTTTTAAATAAAAAGAGTCCTTACAACTTGAACTCTAAGCCTCATCTGTGCTGGACCATTCTAGTTGTATTATTTTTTTAGGTGATTGGAAAACAGCCTGGGGCAATATAATTTAGGAAACGCTTGCTTATATTCTTTCAAATTCCAAGTTCAGTACTTGTGTGACTATGCATCATTCCTGGAAAAACTAAATTAGGGAAAATTATAATGAAAAGATCTAAAGGATAAGTTTGTTCCCAGTATTTGCCTCTTGTGTCCACTATTGAACTCACTTGCCTATTGGATCTGAATCCATCTCAACACTCTAGATGAATGCCTTCAGCAATAGCTCTTCTGATCTGCATTGCTTGAGAGAGTCAGTGATTTTATTAGAAAGTAACAATGAAAAACAGGAGACACATAATGAATTATATACAGTGCCTACTCTCCAGCTGTATGAATCGTAGCTCCAGATCTTGGTACACCAGAGAGCTCTTGTAGAACAAGTTGTTGGAGAAGGGTATGTTAGCTACATGCAGACTGAAGAGCACCACCAGCTCTTGGCCCTTGGAGGCCACGGTCATAGAACTAGTGGTCACATACTGTAAAGTGGGGACAGGAGTGGTGTTTGCCAAGAAAGGATCTGGAATGGAATCATACCCACGGAGTCCTGGTATCTCGGAGGAGACAGGAGTATTAGGTAGATCCATCCCATCTATATCTTAACTTCCTGTACTTAACCTGCTATCTTCTGTAGCTGTAGATGAATGTGGTATTTTTGGAGCTGACTAACTGATGGCAAAATAATCATCAGTCAGGATGTTTAGTCCTGAGATTAGCATTGTCTGGTCAGTGGACATTTTATCTGTGGCACTTTGATCAGTCACAGGCAAAACACTCAATAAAGTAAAGAAAGGCAGAGTTTCTGAGAGGACAGTGGGGGCCATAGCAGGTGGAGTTCAAGTATTGTCTGAGGAGTCATCTCCTGAGACCAATTCATTTTGTCTTATCATTTCCCCAAAGAATAGAAAGCATAAAAAAGGAGTTATACAATAAAAAATAATTTTGCATTGATTATTTTAATGTTGTACTTTAAAAATAAGAAATTGGTACAGAAAGAGTAAGCATCTGTGTGTCCATAGGAAAACAGAAGGTGGGTTTCTGTATCCATCTTCTCTGGCTCAATACTTCTAGAGAGATGAGACTAAAAGAACATGAGTTAGCGTACACCTTCATCAAGCTGCTTACCCATGATATTAAACCTAGTGCCCTTGAATTTCTGAAATTACCGCAGAATAAAACTCAATACATCTGTTATCAGGTGGTAAAACTGACCTGGTCATAGGTGGGCCAAGCCAAAGATGGCATTAGAATAGGTTTGGATCCCATATGCTCACCTGGAACTCCCAGCAAATTAGTTGGGCAATTTTGACCCAGAAATTTTATTCATCTTCCAATCACGCAAGCCAGCATTTTAAGCAATTGAATTTTTTGTGATCCCAGTTATCACATTTTGATAGTTTCACCACTGATAGTTGAAATTATGCCTTTCCAAAATTGAATAATGTGACAGAATATCATGGCAATTTGCAAAACAATGTTGAAGAATAAAGGTGACACTTATAATTTGAATTTTATATTGATCATACAACTTGCTAAATGTTTGATAAAATTTAAAGGTTTTGTCACTTTTATATGATTATACCATGATAATTTCTACTATCACTTTGCTTGATTTTTTTGTGGTAAGTACATATTGAACTACTGAAGTCCACTCCCTTCTTGGTGCAAAATTGAATTCAATAAATAGTTATGAACTAAGAAAGTGGTTATACGAAACTTTCAGATAAAGAGATTGGTGGGTTATTAAAATATTCCAATAAACCTAAATCCAGAGTCACTGACAATATTTAAGGCATTAGATAGATCAAAACAGGGAGCTTTCTGTGATTACTTCAGTTGGCATTTTGGCAAATATGTGGGAAAGCTGTGTTGAAATACAAATGCTAAGCATGATGAATGGACTGTCTGGAGACAGATATAATCTTTGGACTCTCGGTGAGCTAATTTACTAGAGTGCAATCACCAAACTGAAACTCCAAGTGATAAACAGCTTTGAAAGGTGGAATCATATTAGTTTTATTAGTTTCTTAAAATAAAACTGGTCTCTTGGTGAATTGTACCCAGATTTCAGAGAAGCACCCTCTATTCTCTCATCTGGAGAGGGTGCCTAGGTGTGTTTACTCATAATTCATTCAACTGTCAGAAATAATATTTGCTAACATCCAAGTTCACTCTGGATACACACATGTATCTTTATTCAAATCTCCACTGTGATAGAATGAATATTTGCATCCTTCTCAAATTCTTATATTGAAGCCCTAATGTCTAATGTGATAACATGTGGAGGTGGGGTCATTGGGAAGCAATGAGATCATGAGGGTGGAATCCTCATGAGCAGGATTAGTGACTTTATAGGAAGGGACATGAGATAAATGATCTCTTTCCCTCTGCCCTGTGAGATTATAAGACTGCATCTGTCTGCAAACCAGGAATAGGGCCTTCACTAGGAATTAAATCAGTTGGCAACTTGACCTGGGACTTGCCAGTTTCCAGAACCATGAGATATAAATTGTTATTGTTTAAGCCACTCAGGCTATGACATTTTGTTATAGCAGCCTGAGTGAACTAAGACCTCTTGGAAGGATCTGGGATGAGTAAATTGAGAGACTTCAAGTGCTATCACAGATGTGATTTGACTTCTTTTTGTGTCATGGGGAAATGCATGTGATTCTGTCATGTGATCTCTGTGCTCCTCCAGATGATAAATGTTGGGGAAGAAGCATAATGATTGATGTGCTCCTGGGCCAGAATCTCATTACTCATGTATTTCTCATTATATAGACTTTGGCTAAATTAAAACAATCTGCTTCACTATATCACCAACAAATAAAAATGAATTTCTAACCTTTTCCCTCTGTGGCATCTTAATATAAATTATTAATATTCACAAGGAATCTAACAAAATTATTTCACTCATAGAACACTTGACTATTTAAATGTGGGATCACTAGAAAAAATACAGGATTCTCATTATAACATACTTATACTAAAAAATTATTCATTGTTTACCTGAAATTTATGTGTATGTTTTTGTTGAATTTAGCAGCCCTATTTAAATTTCATTCTAAAAGATTCCTTCTATCTCTCTTGGCTTGATATAAAAACTACTCAGGCTAATAAAATACATAGAAGAAAACAGGCAAAATACTCCATGACCTAGGCTTCAGAGATGTCTTTGTGGATTCGTCAATAGCAAGAGAAGCAAATGAGAATTTAAAACAACTGGGACTGAATTAAACTATAAAAGCTTCTGCACAGTGAAAGAAACTGTCACTAAAACCAGAAGACACCATACTGAATGGGAGAAAATATTTGCCCACCATACATCCTACGAAAGGCTGATATCCAAGATCTACAAAGAATTCACAATTCTACCAAAAGGACACAAATAACCCATCAAAAATTGGGCAGAAATGTTAAATAGCTATTGTCCAAAGAAGATATGCAGATGGGCAACAGACACATGAAAAAATGCTCATCATCACTTATCATCAGGGGAATGCAAATCAAAACTACAATGTGAGAATGGTCTATATCCAAAGAACCAGAAACAACAAGTGCTAGCAAGGGTGTGGAGAAAGAGTTACCCTATTAATTACACAGTTGATGGGAATGTAGGTTTTTTAGTTTCTGTGGAATAAAGCATGAAACTTCCTGAAAATATTAATGATTTATGATATGATCCAGAAATATTTTATGATATGATATGATCATATCATAATATGATAATATATCATAATATGATATATTATTTATGATATGATCCAGAAACTTCCTGAAAATATTAAGATTTATGATATGATCTAGCCACTCCGCTCCTAGGTATCTATCTGAAATATGCATAAGCACTAATTCAAAGGGAATATATGTACTCCTATGTTCATTGTAATACTATTTACAATAGCCAAGTTAATGGAAACAACCTAAATACCCAAACACAGATGAGTAGATTTAGGAAGATATGGTATAAATATACAATGGAATACTACACATTTATAAAAATGATAAACTCTTGCCATTTTTGGCAACATGGGTGAAAGTGGAGAGGATTTTACTAAGCAAAATAAGTTGGAAGGAGAAAGACAAATATTGGATGATTTCATTAATATGTGGTATATAGAGAAACAAAATGAAGGGTCAGACAAAACCAAACCAATAACAAATCCTAGAAATCTGACTGTACAATTGAGGCTACCAGAGGGGAAAATGGAGGGGACAAAACCCAGTGGGGAGGGGCACAATGGACAATGATGGAAGATACCTTGGTTGTGGTGGGTGTGGTGTGATAACATATGCCTGAAAGATGTGATCCTAGATCTCTAAATCATATACTCTGTTGTAAACCCAGGTGATCTCAAAACAAAAAACAAAACACCAGCAAACAAATCCTCTCCAATGAAACAACAAAAAAACTTTCATTGAAATAAAATATCATCCAAACCTTAACACTACTTCAACTGTTTTTAGATAAATTTTTTTTTTTATCAGATTCTTACGGAACAATTAGACAGATCAGTAATATAGATCATTCCAACATTAATTTATTTACACTGCATTGAGAAGTCAATCACTAAAAGCAAGACCATATATTTCACTGTGAGTCTTACAAAATAAAAAAATGCAAAATAACTAGATTTTCAGTTGCTATGTTAGAGTGTGTGTGGGTTTCTGTGAAGGTCCAGGCATGTTTATATAATATGTGAGCATGGTGGACCATGAAATGTACTAACCCTAAGTACAGCGAGTCCTCCATTAACATTGTAGATAGGCTCTTGGAAATTCAACTTAAGCAACTTAAGCAAAACTTATAATGATGTACACTGTAACATTGTTTCTGATTTTTCTCAACCATGTTATGTTGAAAAATGCTAAATGAAATTATATTATTTATGGACTTGTTATACATGAAATCAGACCCAGCTGAAGCCCAAAGTGAGGTAAGTCAGTAATGGGTGAAGATGCGCACAGTGGAGGTAGCCACACAGAAAATGAGGAAGGTGTGAGGGCAAGTTTAGATGAAAGGGTATTTTATTTTATTTTTATTATTTTTTAAAGATTTATTTATTTATATATACAAGAAATGGGTATAGGCCAGAGGTATGGGTTGTGTGTGAAAGGATTCACCAGAGACAGAGTGGGGAACCGAACAAGTGGATTGACTGAAATACTCTGCTGAGAGGAGCAGCAGGTGAGACAGGAAAGATCTGCTGTGCCCTGTGGCTTAGCTCCCTGGCTGGGGATCGAAGTCATGCTGCAGTGACTGTGGATAGCTTCATAGTGGCTGCGACTTAACCCCTTGAGCTACCACGGAGGCCCTGAAAGGGTATTTTAAATACCTATAGAAAGGGTCACAAATATTCACATACACACTAAATCATAAGGATCATAAGTATCAAGTGTTCATTTACTTTGTTTAAAAATCTAGTAAGAGATTGTATCATCTCTTTTAGATCTTTAAGTACTATGACCAGCACATGCTTAATTTTATAGCAAACAAACCCATTCCTTTTTTTTTTTTTTTGTGGGACCCTCGCCGTGGCTGGGGAATGAACCGGTGCTGCACAGGCTGCAGGCAGCCTCACACCCCAGCGCTCAACCGCTGCGCCACCAGGGGAGGCACCCCATTCCTATTATTATATGAAGAAAGTTATTACTGTCCTTTTTGGCAAAATGTAGAGATAGGAACTAAGTGTTATTCATTCATTCAATGAATAGATAGTCCACTAAGTGCCAGGAACTGTGCAGGTGCTGGATATATCAGGGAATGGCAGATGAAAATATCTGACCCAAGGAGCTTATTATCTAGCAGAGGAAACCAGAAAAGAAAAAAATAAAAAAACACCAAATGTATATTTAATCAGGTAGTTATTAGTATTATGAAATAAAATGAAGCAGGAACGAGGGTAGGAATGCTAGCTTGCAGTTTTATGCCATATACATATATATATATATATTCTAAAAAATATAGAATTTCAACAAGAAGGAAGGAGGTAAGAGAGGTTAGCCATGAAGCAAAAGAAAAAGTGACAGTGGAAGAAGTGTGTATTTCATGGTCAAGGAGCAGCTGATTGGGAGGGGAGCAGGCTAGGATGGAGCACTATCTTATCAATCAGGTATAAGTGTGACTACTGTTATTTTCTAACACACAAAATTGGAAAAAAACCCTCCTAGGTTCCCTTTCTTAGGATGTGTTTACCTACAATGACGGGGTAGGCTAAGAAATAGGAAGAAATGGGATATTGAAAAAAAATGTTAGGGAGATTTCCAGGAAAATGGGTCTTGCAGGGATTCAGGTACTATAGGTGTGAAAGGCAACCAGTTAAGACTGGATTCATCACAGAGGTGGAATGCTTGTGTCACCAAGTCCTCTGCCATTGTACTCAGTTTTTTGTTTTTTACTTGACACAGCTGCCAGAGGAAGTGCTATACAAGACAAGAAAATCCACAGAGAAAAGACCTCAGATATAGGGGTCCAGGAATCCAACTTAGGGGCAAAGGCCAAGGATTAGATTTGGAAGGATGACAGCAAAGGGAGATTGCAAGTGACAGCTGTTCTTAAGGCTCAGACAGTAGCAGTCCAGAGAAGAAGGGAAGGTCTCTGAGACTTGGAAATGATAACTTACCTAGTATGGAATATTATTCTGGAAATTTCAATGGGAAATTTGAGAAGAACGGGAAATAAGTACAATGAAAATTAAGCAAATGGAAAAAAAAAAAAAAGCAAAGAAAACAGCTCCAGGAACACAGAGCAGATAGGTCAGCTGTGAATATGTATGAGAACATTGGATACTGATTTAACAGTGATCACTATATTGGGAGGATGGGTGGCAGCAGAGCAATGGTATAAGAAAGGCAAACCTTTATGTGCAATAATAGGAAGTCAATAAATGCTAGCTAAAACTGGCGACTCAAACAGTATGTTATTTAGAAACTACAAAAGAAAATCGTTAACTGAATTAAGAGACTACTTCTGGCAAGTGACCCTGCTTTATGGGGAGGTGTGAGATGGTGGAAGTCTGCAGTTGTCAGAACACGGTAAAAACATCAACCTCTATAGTTTGAGACAATTGCATATTCAAATGCAGTTATAAGAAATAATAGCGAATGGCATCAGTGTAAACAGTAGAGTAAGAAATTCCAAAAGTTAAGTAGTCTTTCATGTCTATGCTTTCTCACTATTTTTTTTTTTAAAGATTTATTTATTTTTATACAAGAGGTGGAGTACAGGCCAGATGCGCGGGAGGGTGAGAGGATTCACCAGAGACAGAGCGGGGAATAGAACAGACAGACTGACTGAAATACACTGCTGAGGGGAGCAGCAGGTAAGACAGGAGAGGTCTGCTTTGCCATGTGGGATTCTCGCAGGCTGGCAGGGATCGAACCCACGCTGCAGAGGCTGCGGACAGCTTCACAGTGCTGTGCTCAACTGCCTGTGCCACCAGGGAGGCCCTCTTACTATTTTATTTATATATAGTTCTATGAGGTAATGCCTCAAAACCTTGTCTTAGAATCTCAGGAGGCGGGATTGAGAGTGGGATGGAGGAAACTATTATTTATTTGGCATCTGTTATGTTCTAGGTATTGTGCAGGGATATTTTAAAAAATTCTCCATCTGCTCTAAGCCATTTTATAAGCTTCCAACTGATAATCTTCACTTGCTGCTTGAGGTGAATTATTTGAGTTTTTGAATTATCTGTCTAATTATGTCTTCTTAAGTGATTAAAGTGGGTGATTAAGAGGTAAATCAAGGCTAAAAAGATGAGTGTCTTCCCATCAGTGGTTATCATTAAAATAAAATATGCATGTCTATGTATTTTAATATGATGCATTCCTTTCCTGAAATCATCAATAAAGGGGCATTTTTTTCCCCAGCTTAATGTCCTTTTCCCTCACTAAACAAAAATGCTGAATGTGAAACCTTATTGACCTTAAACTCTGTTTCATACAATATGAAAACTACAAAGTTCAGAACTGCATTGCACCTGATGACTCTCTCTCTTTATTCTGAGTAACATGATCTTTAACAGCTTTCAATTTAGAATTAGCCCTATTAAGGAAAGAGTGAATAAAAGAAATAAATAAAAAGAGTCCATTTATGTCTTTCTTTGGCTCATCAGTGTCCTTAATAAACTTCACAATTGTCTTTTTTGAAGAAATTAATATTTTAGGGCAAATGAAGTAATTGCGACTTGGGTCTGATAATCAGTGATGCTGCAGCTTTAATCACATGGTTCCAGGTCCATTTTATACAGGTTCTAAATGATTTATCCTAAGATTACTGAAAAGGTTATGTTTTTCCAGTTCTGAGTTATAAGATAAACTGATCAATATATTTTTCTCTCTATTTACAATTATGTGTGTCAGAAGAGATAATAAAGATTAAGATTAAAATGTATCTTTAGGCCTGTGGAAGGCACACAAAACATTCCATGGTAATTACCTTTAATATGATTGTTGATGATCCTTACCTCCTGTGATTCCTCTCTCTCTGTAGCCCCTCCCACATTGCTTAGGGCTGATTTCCATAGAATGTCATGGAAGTGATGATTAAAACGTTCTAGTACCCAATTTTAATGTAGTGCGGGGAGGGTTTCTGCATATCACCAAGCAATTCTCTGACACCCTTGGATGTCCTACAATTCAACTCAATTCTGCCACTATCTTTTTTGAGGGAAAATCAAATTGTATAGATTAAGGGCTCAGGCTGAAAAGTCTGCCCTCCACTTCCAAGGTTCTAGTACCCAATTTTAATGCAGTGCGGGGAGGGTTTCTTCATATCACCAAGCAATTCTCTGACACCCTTGGATGTTCTACAATTCAACTCAATTCTGCCACTATCTTTTTTGAGGGAAAATCAAATTGTATAGATTAAGGGCTCAGGCTGAAAAGACTGCCCTCCACTTCCGATGCTAATTACAAGCCCTTGGTTGTTACTTGTGCTTCTTCCTGCCTGGCTGCAGATTGGAGATTCTGACAACTTTCTTCTTGGGTACAATTAATTTCCTAAAGTGAACTTTAGATGCTAGTTGCAACTCAAAATGGATTAAAGAACTAGACATAAGACCTGAAACCATAAAATACATGGAAAGAAATATAGGCGAAACACTACGTGATTTGCATATCAAAGACATCTTTACAGACACTTCACCCAAAGCAGTGATAGTGAAGGCAAAGATCAACAGCTGGGACTACATCAAATTAAAGAGCTTCTGCACAGCAAAAGAGACAATAACAAAAACAAAGAGAAACCCCACCAACTGGGAGAAAATTTTTGCACACAACACTAATGATAAAGGACTGATCACAAAAATCTACAAAGAGCTGATGAGACTCAACAACAACAAAGAAAATAATCCAGTCAAGAAATGGACAGAGGAGCTAAAAAGAAACTTCTCTGAAGAGGAAATGCAAATGGCCAACAGGCATATGATAAAATGTTCAACATCACTTGCAATCAGGGAAATGCAAATCAAAACTACCATGAGATACCATCTTACAGCAGTGAGAATGGCACATATTAAAAACTAGCAACAACAAATGTTGGCGAGGTTGTGGAGAAAAAGGAACTCTTCTGCACTGTTGGTGGGAGTGCAAACTGGTCCAACCACTATGGAGAGCTGTGTGGAGATTTCTGGACCTACTAAACATAGAGCTTCCACAGGATCCAGCAATCCCACTCCTAGGTATTTACCCAAAGAACACAGAAACATCAATTCCAAAGAACACCTGCACCCCTATGTTTATAGCAGCACTATTTACAATAGCTAAGCTTTGGAAACAGCCCAAATGCCCAAAAATAGATGACTGGATCAAGAAGATGTGGTACATATATACCATGGAATATTACTCAGCATTCAAAAAAGATAAACACATGCAATTTGCAGCAACATGGATGGCGCTGGAAGGGGTCATGCTCAGTGAAATAAGCCAAAAAGAAAAAGAAAAATACCGGATGGTCTCACTCATAGCAGGAATCTAGAATACTTAAATAAGGGACCAGGAAAATGAATAATTATAAGAAAGTGAAAATCAAAATCAACAAAAACTATGAACCAGAGACACTTTTTGCAGGGTGGGGGGCGGGAGGGGAGGGATTGGGGTCAGAATGGGGGGATTGCAATTGTATGGGGAATATAAAAATAAAATTTATTAATTAAAAAAAAAAGAAATAGATCAAGTCCTTTGAGGATTGTGGCTTCATTTGACACCTTGAGAATGTCAACCTCATGAGAATCTCTGAGCCTGAACCACTCAGTTAAGTCTAGACTTCTAATTTATTGAAGCTGGGAGAGATAATAAATGCTTGTTTTTCTTTATGCCACTAAATTATAAAATCATTTTATAAGCAGCAGTGGTAACAAATACACATAGATACTCTTGAAGATCTGGCATTGTGGGATTTTAGTTCTACTAGTTTCTAACTCTGATTTTTATTAGAATACTACAGAGAGTCTGAATTTTTGTTTTGGATAGTTATTTTAAAACATACATGTTTTATTTTACATAGATATATCATAATTTATATAAAATACACTGAAGGTAATATTTGTGTTCTGCCGTGTAATGGGGACATTAGATGCCAATCTATTAACAAGAAAACTTTTTGAAATGGGCATGAGTTTTTTTTTTTTTTTTTTTTTTTTAAAGATTTATTTATTTATTTATACAAGCACTGGGTACAGTCAGAAGCACGGGAGGGTGAGAGAATTCACCAGAGCCAGAGTAGGGAGCAGAGCAGGCAGAAGGACCGAAGTACACTGCTGAGGGAAGCAGCGGGCGGCAGGAGAGGTCTGTTCGCCATGTGGGACCCTCCTCTAGTGGCCGGGGAGAAGCCGGGGATCGAACCGGCGCTGCAGAGGCTGCGGGCAGCTTCGCAACCCAGCGCTCAACCGCTGCGCCACCGGGGAGGCCCATGAGTTGGTTTTTATGGTAAGAAGGGGAAGAATAAGTAGATGAATAGGACTTGGCACATTTGAATATTATATTCAATTCAGTCTTCAATCATTCATCATTTAACAAATACTTATTGCATATTAACTTGTGCAAGGCATTTTATTAGGTTATATGTTTGGATTACTCGATGTGTACCAAGCACAGTTCTAAGTATTGAACATATTAATGTAATCTTCACAAGATCCCCATGAAATAAGTACTAGGAAAATTGTGGCACAGAGAGGTTACATACTTTCCAGAGGCTGCAAGGATTAGGGCTGGGTTTTGCTGCACACAGTCAGACTCCAGAACCCACCTCATTAAATGCTGGTCTTACACTTAGATCTTGTCTTCTAGGAATTTTCAGTTTCCCAGCATTAACTATATGATGACAATTATGTGAAGTGCTGCAGAACAATACACCCAGAGTTTTTTTGGAGGTACAAAAGGGACACTTACTTATTTCTCACAAGCCAGTGGATCTGCTTTTGTGAAATGAGACTGGTGAGATCTGCCCTGCAAGCTTTAGGGATGTGGTGAGTCTAAAGCTGAACATGATGCAAGAAAGTAAGTTAAGAAATGCTATTCTCTGAACCACAAGCTGTATGATCATTTGGGGAAACCTAACTGGAGTACAGTAGAGATGCCAGTCCGGCTTCAGGGAAATGACTTTTAAGCATCTGTGATTGTAAACTGCTAAGGTCAAAGTAGGCATTACTTTGTAAAATAATGAAGCATTTCAGTGTAAATTTGGAAAGTTTGTTTACTTCACAAAAAATTTTCACAAACGTATCTAAAAACACTGGAGGTGTGTTTCAGGAGGACTGTCTTTTTTAATTGAGGTAACGTTGGTTAACAACACTGTAAAGGATTCAAGGTAAAGGATCACAACTTTCAGGTGTGTTACAGAACAAACCTAACAGCTAGGCACCCATCATCCTTTGGATCCCCTCCACACCCTGCTTTCTATCCTTCCCCATTCCTTCCCCTCTGGTAGACTCAATTATACAGTCAGACTTCCAAGATTTGTTAATGATTTAGTTCAATCTGACCCTTTTCTATTTCACGTATAAACGAAACAATGTGGTATTTGTCTTTCAAAAGAGAAGTTTCTTAATTGCAAATAAAATATTCAGCAGCTAAAAGAAAAAATTGATTTAGAAGTCAAACATGCATTTTATAGGATCATCAGAAATTTGGTCTTCATGCAGTTTGGTTTTCATGGAAGAAATGCAGGGTGGATATGGATTTTAAAAGAATGTTGCCATTTCTTCCAGGGGGAGGCAGGAAGCTACACAATCACGACTGAATCAGACCTAAAACGGAATATCTCTGCTGTCTTGGATGTGCCTGTGCCAGGACTATGCTCCCTGAGGGCAGAGTCTGTCTTCCGTTTGCAGCATTTGGCGTGGAGTACTTTGTGCTCACCCAGTAAGGATTCATGTTTGTGAGTGAGAAGCTGACATTTGGCTAGTGGGGGTTAGTCACTGTTATGTGTCCAGCTCCTAGAGCAAGCAAAGAAAATATGTGACAAAACAGGGATCTGTCTATGTCCTAAGCATATCTAGAATAAAATGAGTTCTGTTCAGAGTGTATCTCTGATGTCCTGACAAAATTAATGTAGTTTAGCTGGTGTCAGGTTTAAGATTACTGGTTGTCTTTTAGAGGGAATTCTTAGCATCACCTAGCAGACCTTTGGGGGTTATCTCATTCTAGAGTGCTCCTTGCTTTTCATTGTCTTTGATTTACCTCCAATGGAAGAAATGATTCCAAACGTTATATTTTACGGCTGTGTCTGGCCCCCTCCTTGCTGATTCTTACATTCACAAGCAGTGTAGTTCATTCTCTGCACTAGGGAATCTTAGCTTCCAAGATTATGCATTTTTTGCATCTTTCTTTCTAAACAGTTGCAACACATTCTTTTAATGCTGGCGTACTTTATTATTGCTTTCTTTTCTCTATGCTTGTTCTTTACTTCTTTTATGTCTATTAACATCTCTTTGAGAAAGGCAAGGTAGGCGTTGTTACCCCATTTATAGAAAAAGAATCTGAGGGTGATAAAATTTAAAAGTTCTACTCAAAATTAACTATGACAGGCTGAGCATTAAAGCTCAATTTTCTTAACATATTGATTTTATTTCACACAAAAAGCCAAAAATTGTTGATGTTTTCCTATTTGCCAGGGCTTCATTTATTCATCCGTGTATGCAAGCTTGCCTTCATTCAACAAAAAATTACCAAGTATCTACCATCTGCCAGTACTTATAAGGCGCTGGGGCTGAACAAGACCTGTGCATTCTCTGTTTCAGTGTTATAGCAGCTGAAAATACAACTAGAATTCCAATTTGTTCACCTTCCATATAGGTTATCATACTTAAAAGTCATATTCAAGTTATGAGGTGCTATCACCCCACTGTGAAGATAGAGAAGCTGAGGCATAAAAAGATTAATAAATACCTAATATAGTATTGGTGATGAGGAACTTAGTAAGGTTGGCATACCCATGGTCTCAAAGAATAACCAGTAGCTTGGAAGGTGGCAGATCTCATATATGTTGTAAGAAGTTGGATGAAAAAAGAGTGGGAGATAGAACAACCAATGAGCTGGTGCTGCTGAGCCTGTGGATTACATGCAATTTACAGCATTAAACAGTGACCCCACCAATCAGGGGCACATAAGTTTACTAATATGTAAAGGTCAGCTTTTTACTTTTCAGCAATGAATCTCTAACTCCCTTAAATCCTATTTCCAGGAGGTACAATTGTCTTTAGTGCCTGGAGAGGCATGTCCCGTGACAATGCTGTCTCTCTCCTCTCTCATTTTGGTTAGGGAAAATCTGGAAGCTGAGATTTGAGGACTAGCTTAGCAAGGATCTGCAGAGAACTTTGTATAATTCGAACACCGCCTATAAAAATTTTGACATAAGGAAATTCAGATACTTTTGCATAATTGTGATTCTGGCAGCTTAGCAAAAGTCTTGTTTATATTCCACATAAAGTTTCACGATAACAGAATAATTATATTTATTAGCAATAAACTTTTTCTCTGAAGAGCTGATCACCCTATTAAACTCCAGGCCTTGATGAGGCTATTGCTGAAATTAATGAGCAGAATGGAAAAATTGAGAAACAGAAGAATCAAAGTACTTGTGATAAGAAAGAGACAGGTTGAATTAAATATGAGAAATGGGCATATAGTCCCACAGTGTATTGGGGGATTAGCTACAGGCTCCCACCTTAACAATACTGTCTGCCACACTTCATGTTTCAAGCAAGATAATACTACTTTTGGAATGGCAAATTAAAAAAACTATACACCTTCCAACAAGAAAATTTGAAGGAGAAATTGAGTTCATGAATATAAAAGGAGGACAACGTATATTAGGTATGCATAAAAGGTGAACTCATCCTGACAATATTGGAGATCCAACCTCATGAAACATTTCTCCATGAAAACTTAAACATGAGTATCAAAGTACAGCAGGAAGAGAAAACAATGTAGGCAGAGGCATAGAAATAGAAGGGACCAGGACATCCCAAAGTGAGGGAATAAAATCAACTTGAATATAGATTGGGTGTGGGTGGAGTGAGAGGAAAGAATCCTCTATTCCAACCTGAATAGGGTCATTGATGGTGGTTATATTTATTGAGACAGGGAATACGGGGTGGGGGGAACTCTTAGTGCTTCTCATTTATAATCTGTAAAAAGGAGAGAAGAATGACTATCCTGTGCATTTACAGGGTGGTCTAGAAATTAACTACAAAGGCATGAAAGGGCTTTGAAAATGTTAATGTCCAAATGTGAATGATAGTCAGAGCTATTTCTGGGGAGCAGTGGTCCTCCAGCTGTGCCCACAGTCCCAGAAGCATCAGAGTCCCCTGTACTTTTGTTAGAAATGCACAAATTGCCCCAACCTAGACCTACTGAATGAGAAACTCTGGGAGAAGGGACCAACAATCTCTTTTTTTTTTTTTTTTTTTTTAATAGAGGCATGTTTTTATTTATTTATTTATTTGTTCGTTTGTTTCGTTTATACATGCACTGGGTACAGTCAGAAGCGCGGGAGGGTGAGAGAATTCACCAGAGCCAGAGCGGGGAGCAGAGCAGGCAGAAGGACCGAAGTACACTGCTGAGGGGAGCAGCGGGCGGCAGGAGAGGTCTGCGCACCATGTGGGACCCTCCTCTGGTGGCCGGGGAGCAGCCGGGAATCGAACCGGCGCTGCAGAGGCTGCGGGCAGCTTCGCAACCCAGCGCTCAACCGCTGCGCCACCGGGGAGGCCCCCAACAATCTCTTTGTTAACAAGTTCTTAAGGGATTCATGGAAAACTTTGAGATGCCTCATATAGGGTCCTACAATTCCCTCCGGGAAAATATATGGTGACGGAAGCACCTGTGGGAATTGCTGCTGAGGAGGATATAAGACCACACTGTCTTTCTGCCCTTACTCCTTAGTTCCTGCCAAGTCCACAGGTGCCTCTTTATTACATTTTCTCCTGAAGCCTGTGATCAAGAAAAGCTACATGAATGTTTGTATTGACTACAAAATCTGTGAGATTCACAAAAAAGGATACTTTCCTTATAACTAATTTGATTAGAGGAAAGGAAATTCAGCATAGGCCAGTAGCTTTATTCCCTGAACAGTAAGAGATCCATAATGTGGTCCTACTAAACTTCCTTTAGAGACGTTCTTCCATTTGACATTTAAAACTCTTTTTATATCAATGAAAGTCATTTTGGAAAAAACTGACATTTTCTGGTGTGTATCTATAGAACTTGCTAAATAACAAATACATGTTAAAAAGCATGTTTGAATTTCCAGGATGTTGTCAATTCAAACTGGTTAACATCTTTCTTTGCTTACTTCTAGATGAGTATAAAGTTCCCAAAGAAAGGGAATTGGTATGGTAGTAGTGTGTTTTTTTTTTGCCAAGTTGTGGTTACAGAAAATATTTGCATTGAAGTCACTTAACACAATCACTTCCTGCATCAGTGCATTTTGTGAGCTGGTTTTGTAAATACATATTTTGAAGATATCAATATTTCTAGAGTACATCATATTCTATCAGCTAACGGGAATCATTATGTGCAAAGAAGGGAAAAATGCAAGAAACCTTTTCTAAATACAGTTTTTAAAAGATAGTTTAGAATCATGAACCTTTTTTTGGATACTTTAATAGTTCCAATTGGAGCTATTTAAACTCAAATTTCTAAGCATTACTCATCCCCAAGTGATCTACAAAAACACTTGAACTGCCTTTAGTGAGTTAGATGCCTGGTTAATTTCATACTCTTGGTACTGAAAATTTCACCTAAAATATGATATTTCAACTGCTTTTATTTTACAACCAATTTTAAAGAATTTATAAGATTTATTAAGAACAATGAACTGCATTTAAAGAATCATGTAGTATCAATAAGTCAAAAAAACTAAACTTCATAGGACTCCACAGGTCGAGGTGAAGGGAAGTATTTATGGCATCCTGCCAAGGCTGAATGCATTGGGAATGTGAACATTAAGAAGAAAATCTGAATAATCAGGCCAAAGTTTATTATTTATTATCTGCATAAAGAAAATATATTCAAATTCTCCTTACTTCTAGTGAGGAATATCCAAGTCATTACTAACTTTCTGAACAAATAATCTCTCTCTACTTTTAATTTAACATTTTAACTATGGCTTGAAGATAAAGTGCTACATTGATGAGGTTCACATTTTACAACCATAGTGTTTTATGATTCCCCCTGCCACCAAAAGAAAGGCTGGGAACATTCCATATATAAAATCAGGGACATCATCATCAGTAACATGCATCCATCTTCTATTGCCCATCCCTCCATCCATTTATACATCCATTCATCTAGAAAGTGTCCCTGGGTTAGAGAAAAACAACATAATGGATAGGAATTAGTGTAAAAAGATAGAGTGAGGTAGCTTCAATTCAAGGTCAGCTGAAATGGAGAACTACATCAAGACGATGTCAGCACTAAATGGGAACTATCCTGGGTGATTATTTTGTTTATTACCTTATTGAAACTGATAGATTTGGGTAGACAAAGAGCTATTTCCCTGGGAAAATAAGCAATTCTGTAGCAACTTTAAAATAACTTAATACACAGGGAAAGAGCTTTCTGCTTTTTAATTAAGTGCAAATAATAAATGAATAATTTTGAAGTACAATGACCTGTGTGCTATGGCTCCTAGAATATTGGAAATGAAGTGAGTGGATGGCCAGAGCTCTTGGTTGGTGCTGGCTGAGCAATGTTTAATGATGTTACTATTGGTGCCACATTGCCATTTAATGATGACACTCATGATCTGGGTTCTGAGCTGATCCTGAATCCAGGTCATTTCTTGCCCTTTCTTTCAGTCATTTCTTGCCCTTTCCTCTGTTTTGTTGCGGTGTGTGTGTGTGTGTGTGTGTGTGTGTGTGTGTGTGTGTGAAGCAAATACATTTCAAAGGCCTCTTTACCATCTGGATTTTGGCTGCAACTGGCCAATATTGTCATTGGTGGTGGGCAGGGTTAGGCAGAAGTGGGTGAGGCATTTCTCCTTTTCATATGCGCTGGCAACAATTCTGTGTTTTGTGTTTCCACGTCCCAGTGGGTAAGTGTGCCAGGCTTCCAGATGCCCTCTGCTGAGCTGGCCACAGGATTTTGGTAATACTGCTTCCTCTTCCTGTCTCTCTAGCCTAAGGGAGGAAAGCACCTGCTTTTCCTAATTTATGCTTCACCTCTCTCTCCTAGGTTTCACCTGAGTAGCATGACTTGTGCTAAATTCTCTTTAAGTAATAATTTGGACCATGACAAACTGCTGATGTTCAACTATTTTGACCTACAATATTGGCAATCTAATGCCTGAATAGTTTCTTTTTTTCTGCTTAGATTCTTACTGATATGAATCAATGAAGGAAGGAATTCTTTCCACCAAACAGGGAATTTATATACTGGTCCTGGCAGAGGAGATGCAATGGGCAGACAGCATGGAGGTCAAAGACATTGTAATGGATGGGCTGAGAGGTGGAGAGTGACACAACCTGGCCAATTTAGTGAATGTGATCGGTTAGGTGCTGGTAGGACCAGATTAGAGTCTACAATCTAAAATAGAGTATTTAGGAAAGAGAAAATGGAAATTCCAAAACCTTACTGAAATATTTACATTTCAGAGAATGCATGGAAAAATTAATATAGTATTTATTCAAAATAAAGCTTTTGTTATTTACAAAAAATCCTTTTGTCATCTTTTATAAATATCCCCTATCTACATTGTTTATATTGTTATCTTGATTGTTTCAATCTTACTACTCCATTATCTAGGGAGGCTGCTTTACAAACCTTAGAGAACAGTTCTACTTACTTACAGAACATGGTTTTAGAAAGACTTAGTTCTATTTGTGTAAAACCCTATTTGATCCTGAGGCAAAAGGAAAAATGGGTACCCCTGTATAGACGTGTCAAAATATCCTACCATGTCTTCAACCAAATAGAAAAAGTTAATGAAAGTAGTATAATCACAAAACACAACTAAATGTGAAGCCCCGTGTGGTTGAATTGCCTCATATCCATGTCCATCCCCCCTTCAACCTGCCTGCGGGGAATATAAGGCTGTGCACCCAGGAACTATGGGCAGACTGAAGTGACTTCCCGTCATACAGAAAAGCGAGATTCTAAAACAAATAACATGTTTCTTTGTTTAAATTGTTGGTGCTTTATTTATCATGAGTATTTAGCTCTAATTTTGGTATTTAAAAAATTTTGCATTTAGATATGATCTTGATGACTGAGTTGTTTGGCTCCCCCTTAAATTTTGTGCCTGAATTTTGTCTCATTCACTAGACCTAACCCTGGCCCTCTTTGGGTGGTACATATTACACGTGTACAAAGGAGGCATTGAGATTAGGTGAGGAGAAGAACAAGAAAGGGCTGGAAAATCTGTATAGTAATGCAGGAAAGGAGCAGGCTAAGAAGTGGAGAAACAGTGTCCCAGTGTGGGGCTTCCCTGGTGGTGCAAGGAGTTAAGCCTCAGCACTATGAAGCTATCCACAGCCACTGTGGCACGAGTTCTATCCCAGGGAGCTAACGTTACCACATTGCACAGCAGACATCTCCTGTCTTGCCTGCTGCACCCCTCAGCAGTATTTCAGTAGATCTGCCTGTTCTGTTCCCCCACTCTGTCTCTGGTGAATGCTCTCACCCCCTGCACCTCTAGCCTACACCCCAGGTCCTGTCAGCATAAATAAATAAATCTTAAAACAAAACAAAACAAAACAAAACAAAAAACAATGTCCCAGCATGGGCTGGAGGTCTAACTAATTATGGTAAAGTCCAAGGTGAAAAGGCAGGTCTATCCTATGTTGGGCAAGTTGACTTTAACTTGGTGGTGAGGCCACTAAAGACACAGATTGAGATGGGAATCTTCATAATGATACACTGTCGATCATAGATTTGCCAAGAAAATTTGAAATTGGGAAAAATGGCCTGAGAGGAGAGGAGAAGAGAATGACACTTATAATATAACTTGTCCTGGGCCTCCCTGTGGCGCAGCGGTTGAGCGCTGGGTTGCGAAGCTGCCCGCGGCCTCTGCAGCGCCGGTTCGATTCCCAGCTGCTCCCCAACCACCGGAGGAGGATCCCGCATGGCGCGCAGACCTCTCCTGCCGCCTGCTGCTCCCCTCAGCAGTGTACTTCTGTCCTTCTGCCTGCTCTGCTCCCCGCTCTGGCTCTGGTGAATTCTCTCACCCTCTCATGATTCTGACTGTACCCAGTGCTTGTATAAATAAATAAATCTTAATAAAAAAAAAAGAAAAGGAAAAAAAAATATAACTTGTCCTTATCAAGAAAAGTAGACATCAATAATGAAGGCTGAAAGACACCATTACAGGGATATTGCTATAAACTGCATAATTTGTCAAATTGGATCTCTTGCCCAGCCAGTGCTTCATAAGAGGAAGCAGAAAATGCTAGCAATAAGGAGAGAAAATGAGACTTCCCTGGGGAGAAATGAATTGAGAAATTCATTAGTTTGTGTGTGAAGTCTGCAAACCTTAAAACAAAACACAACAAACAAAACAAGCCTACCAACCAGTAAAACCTCAGATGATTCTAATGAAAACAGGAGGGTTTCATATCTCTTGTATAAGATGAAGCAATGGATTAAATTGCTGCAGAAATGAAGCTTTTAATGTAGAATTTAATCTCAAGGTTTCTGAAAATCAGGTGTTTCTTTTTCTTTGTTCCCTAGGAATTAAGGGCACTCAGGAGCCAAACCAAGCTGCAGGTTGCATTTCCTATAACGAATATTAAGGCTATTTGGGCCTAACTGTTGCAGCACTAGTTTCCTGTTTTTCTCTGAATATGTTTAACTTTTTCTTTGCTCAAGAAGAAAAACAATAATTGAGAAGATCATTAAGTGAAAAGTTTTCTCTAGGATAAAATACAAGCTTTCAGCCAGGACTTCCCATGATATCCCCCCATACCACCCCTCGTCCATTATCCCCAAGGAAATGGTGAGGCTTTCTTTCTGGACTTCAGTTTAATATTAAAGTTTCCTTGCATTCTTTAGTATTCTCACTCTCTCCATGGGCAGCCATTCAAAATATTCAGCCCCTTGGAGCAAGGTGTGAATCCTGAGTAAAGTTTATTAGAAAGCATTTGATGGGTACCCAGCACAGTAGAAGTTGGTTTTGCCTCACCTAAAAGATGAATAATCTTTTTCCCTCTGGCTTATTTCACTGAGCATAATTCCTTCTAGCTCCATCGATGTTGCTGCAAATGGCATGAGTTTATGTTTTTTGATTGCTGAATAATATTCCAGTGTGTATGTATACCACATCTTCCTGATCAGATGGTTTCACTTATAACAAGAATATAGAGAAACCAAATAAGACATCAGAGTAAAAAAATAACAGTACAAAACACAACAAAACAAAACCAGACTATTATAAGCCAGAGACATCCTGCAGGGGAGGAGGAGGGAGAGGGATCAGAGGGAGGGAGGGAGGAGCACAGGGGACTGCGGTGCACGGGTGCATTGGGGAAGGAAAGTCTATGGGGACTCCACCTGAGGGGGTGGGGGAAGCAAAAATTGTTTAAAAATGAACAATGATGTAAAAAATAAAAAAAAAATTAAAAAAAGATGAATCTTCTTCCTCTAATGAGTTCTGCTATTCTCCTGAGTTAGCAGTTGGACTTTGCCACTGCTGGCCCTTGATCCAATGTTACTTTTTGAAATGACTTCTCCTAGGGAGATGTTCCAGTTGCACCCCTTCCCCTCCAGGGGGCCTTCTCACCCCTTTGCCCAGAATTCCTTCCTGCTGTGCCACATTCACGCCTATCCTCCCCGGCTTCTCTTTTTTTGCCTTCCACATCCCATGATTTTTTTTTTTTTTTAAGATTTATTTGTTTATACAAGAACCGGGGTATAGGCCAGATGTGAGGGAGGGTGAGAGGATTCACCAGAGACAGAGTGGGGAGCAGAACAAACAGACTGACTGAAATATAGTGTGGAGGGGAGCAACGGCCAAGACAGGAGAGGTCTCCTGCGCCATGTGGGTTGCTCCGCGGACTTTGGGGATCGAACCGGCACTGCAGAGGCTGCGGACAGCTTCACAGTGCTGCGCTCAGTGGCCTATGCCACCAGGGAAGCCCCACATCCCATGATTTAAAAAATTATTTCCCACAATTAAAAGGCCCTTTAAGTTATTTCAATTGGATTCTTTCTATCTCATTTTCCTTCTCCTGACCTTCTTCCTTTCTACTGCCAGTTCTCCCACCTGTAACATTTCTTGCACTATTTCTTGAATATGTAAGGCATTGTGTCCAACTGTCTCTAATTTAACTTACAAAGGATGCTTAAAACAAAAAAGTGGTAAACATAATTTGCTTAGTGTTCTTAAGTCATTCTGACCTTCAAAGTTGAAGAAATTTCCTGAAATATCATGCGAGAAGGTCACAGATATGCAACTGAAAGACCTGACTGCAGTTACTGCAGACTCTCACGGAAAGACCAAGTTGATGGGAACTTTGTCATTCTATAGAACGAAGGTCTATTGGACAATCTAGAGAGATGAATTTCCTTAAACTCTATAAACATATGGTCATTTAAAATAAACAAGCAAGTACAAATTGATATGTTTATCTCTGAAAATTTTGCTTTCATTTGTTCCATCATTCTAAATGAAGTTTGGTAATTTTTGTAAATGTTGACTTTTGTTGTTATTTGGTAAGTATCCTGGGGATTAGCATTTGTTTTAACATTCCAAGTAGTATAAAGCTAATGTGCTGTATGAATGAGATCGAAAAATTAATTGTTTTATTTTTTATTTCATTCATAGCTAAGGGAGAACAACAGTGGTAGAAGAAACTGACAATCCTGTTATGTTTTGGTTTACTCAGTGGTCAAAAGATGTTACAATTTCTCTGAGAGTAATAGGATCTACTTAAAATGAAACTCTGATTTTCCTGACATTTACATTTTGAAGGTCAGATGGAAGCATGACCTGTCACTTTGAGCAGACGTGCGTGACAATTATAGAAGTTTGCTTAGTTGCCTGTGCAGACTTTCCTTCTATAAACTGAAGCACAATATGCAGCTTGTAATCTACTGACATCTTTAGAAATGCAGTTTTACCTTCTTGAAACATAAAAATTAAAAGAGACTATTTATGGGAGTTTCTATCCAAGTGTTCCAATCTACTTACCCATGCTTTTGCTATTTCTTCCCCCGGTTTGCTAAAATGTCACTTTCTCATTTAAATCAGACTTTGTATAAAGCGGATTATCCTCAATAATGTGGGTTGACCTCATTCAATTAGCTAAAAGGCTTAACAGAAAAATGACTGATGTCCCTAGAGGCAATGGAAAATCTTCCAGCACACTTCTTCTCAGAATCTCTGGCCCGCCAACTTACCTTGCAATTTTTAGACTTGCTAGCCTCCACCCATTCTCTGTCTCTGTCTGTCTGTCTGTCTCTCTCTCACACACAGAGTTGTTTCTGTTTATCTGAAAAATCCTGACTAATGCAAATAATGAACACTGAATTAACTTCTACGGAAAATTCCAGTTATTTATGTGAGAACTTCCTAATATTTGGAACCTTCTATTCTCTGACATGTACCAACATTTCAGAGACAGAGAGAGAGAAAGAGAGAGACAGAGAGACACACATGCACACAGAATGTTCATTGTGTTTCATTAAGTTTTAACCTCCCAGAAACTTGGTGTTGCCTGTTAGTACAGGTGACTGTGGGATTCAGGAAATGCTCAGCTTCCCTGTGATCCAGACTCTTTGATCCCTCTTTCCCCTCCATCTACCATTATGCAAAGTAGTCTCCACTTTATTTCATTTTTTCTTTTTTTTTAAAGATTTAGTTATTTCTGCATTCAAGAACTAGGGTACAGGCCAGAGGCGCGGTGGGTGAGAGGATTCACCAGAGACAGAGTGGGGAACAGAACAGGCAGATCAACTGAAGTACACTACTGAGGGGAGCAGCGGGCGAGACAGGTCTGCTGTGCCATGTGGGTTGCTCCCTGGCCGGTGGGGGATCGAACTCGTGCTGCAGAGGCTGTGGATTGCTTCATAGGGCGGCGCTTAACCCCTTGCACCACCAGGGAGGCCCTCATTTTATTTCTTAAAAAAATAAAATCTCTTTTAACTCTTCTCCACTCCTCCTTTACTTCTACTCTCATCATGCCCCTAAGTTTCACATTAGATTTGGGACAAAAGTCTGTCTTACTTTTCATCCACTAAGCTGTAAATCAGACTTTGTTTCCTAGGTTCCATTTTATCATCTTTCTTTATGTTTTGAAAATGCAGAACAAATTCTTTCATCTGATCTTTAAGGCCCTGCTTAATATATATCCCTCTTTCTGTATTTATCATTTCAATCTCACTCCAACCTCTGCATCTTTGCTCAGAAAACTTGTTCTGATGAGGGGGTCATCTCCCTTCTGTTCGTAAACCTCGTGTACCCTCTGGGGTCCACTTGTATGCCTTCTTTGATGTCTCTGCTCCTTACTGATTCTCCTCTCCTCTGACCTAAGCAATACAAAGCATGCACACACACACATATGTTTAGTCTTGCAAAAATAATTAAAGTAGTCTTTTATATTTTATGCATTAATGCTTCCATTATTCTTATTTCCTATGCGGGTCCTGAAGAAAAGAAATAGATGGAAAGTGCACTGTCGTCTACTGGGAACCTCATCTTCTCTTTTGGAGCTATTCTCTGTTTGTTGGGCAATCATACTGAAGCTCCCCAGCATGAAATTTTAGTTTCCCCCTTACTCTGGGGATAACATTGCAGACCTACGTAATGGTGCATTCCTAGCCTATGATGGGATTGCATTTTTGACAGTGATATATTCGCTCAAATATTTCTCTTGTGCAATGTCACTTTAATATATTTCTTCCTCTTGTCCTATCCTTTTTTTCCTAAAAATTCTCAATTCTGCTCATGTAATAACTGAGTGGTTTGTTTATAAGTGGAGATTTCTGTTAAAATTGTCATAATGGGCTTGATTTTGAAATGAATTTAGAGGTTTATTCATGCGAGACATTCTCCTTGTTCTTGAGCTTTCCACGGAGGGAGGATGCAGGGGCTGGAGCGCAACAGGTTTATTCTAATTGCTTCATTGCCACCAAGTGTGAAAGGAAACAGGATTGAGCTGACTTACAGATCATCTGTGAGGAGGATGAGTGTGGCCACACCTCTCCTTGAGCTGAGAGATGCTATCTGCTGGATTTCTGGAGCTGGTGAGGTGCTGGCATCTCAGCAACAGTGAGTAAGATACAAATACAACTCTGCAGAGTATTAGGGGCCACTCCAAGAAATGAGAACAGAGTGTGCAGATGCTAAACCAGAAGTGAAAATTATGATAGATGCCAACCTCTGAAATTAAAAAGACCAAAGCAAACCCAAGCCAAGGGGTTGTTGGACTGGAGCCTCTAAGTCAGGATGGGTTGGTGGACCAAGAGCTCAAAGTTATGAGCTCCATAGATTTAAAATAACCTTGGAGATATTTCCTAAAGCAGGTCATAAAGAGAAACCCCAAGTCCTTACAAATCATTATATTTACCTATTTATGTGGCATATTTTCCTTATTTATTGGCATTTCATTTTCTCTGTAAAATGCTGGACAGATCAATCAAAATTGTTCTTAATAGTGGATTCCTGTCAGCCTTCCTCTTTATGCAAATCTGAGCCAACAGAAAATGGATGGAAATGATAAAACAAAAAGGGTCCATGGCAAGGATCTAAGAACCAGAATGCCTTATACAAAACATTTGGCTATGTCTGTGAATGGTCATGTGAAGGACAATCTGTATGGAAGGAAGAGAAGACGCCATTTCTAACAGCAACTGCTTCTACCTACTTTTGCTCTTGCAGAAGTGGCAGAATTTATCTTAGAAACATGTGCTCTCTGTTATTAAATTGTGGCAAGGTATTAAACAGATGATTACTCTGTATAAAAATTGAATCAAAACTTGGGTATTGTAGGGTAAGGAAAATGTCAGGCTTTTCTGCCCTCCCGCCATCAGGATAGATGATGGATCCTTGTGGTCCTGAATGCATGCCTGATGGCGGGCACCTGGAGGAGGGTGTGGGCATAGGTAGATGGGATTCACCTGGGCTGAGACTAGGTTTTTAAGGGCGGCGTCACGGGGACACCAGTAGAAGCCAAGAAGCCGAGCAGAAGTTGAGAGAGAAGCAGAGAAGGACGGAGAGCCCAGATAGAGTGAAGACTTGCTGGGGGCCGGGAGGCTGGCAGGCCTCCCGGCCCCCCAGCCTCCCGGCCCCCCAGCACCCCTGCCTGCCGTGTACCTGGTAAATCCCAATAAAAGACTGAAAACCCGCTGAGGGCTCTAGGACTCTGACTCCTCCTTTACCCGGTCTGCTGGATCATAGAAAACCAGCACTGTGGCTCATTCCTGCCCTTACAGGTATAAAATTTGGAAGAACCTGGGAAAAGGGTGCTCATTCAGGAGAGTTTCGAGGGAATGAGGCTGTAAGAGCACAGTGGAGCAGAAAAGTATCAAGGTAGTATCAGTCAGTGAGAAATTCTTGGTGGAGGTTGTGACTGAGGTTTTAAAACAGAGACTTCTAATATATAACTTGGGGTTGCTTGCTGGGGTGTGGGTGCTACAGTGGGACTCTTCTTTCTTTATATACTCAACGTGCAATGAAGTTGGATATACCCTTCTCTTAATGGTGATGATAGAAAATCCCTGGAAATATAGACAATAATCTAGACCAGAATGGGGAAGGAAGGAGAGGAGAGAACGGATTTAGGGAGGGGGATGGAGAAATTTTAGATCAATAAGGGACAGGAAGTCAGAACAAGAACTGGGAATTGCCAGTGTCTGGGCATCAAATTTCCCAAACTTAAAATTTGAAGGACAGTACTATCTCACCTGAGCTAAGTTAAATCTAAAATTACCAAATTTAAGAAAAAGGAGTTTCAATTAATTTTTTTAGTTATCTCTCTGGGAATTGTGAGGATTGTGTCCCGGCAAGGAGTTTATTTACAGGTCTTTGTTGAATGGCCATTTTTTCCTTCCTTTAGATATCATTTTCTTTATGGACTTCTCTGAACAATTATTATAAGCTACATATTTCTGATAGGAAAGCCTACTGAGGGCTTTCCTAAATTAGGTCCTAATTTAGAAGTACAATGAAGAAAGGCAAAAACAGTGACCACAATGACTTAAAGTTCAGTTTAGCTTTTATTACCATCTTTCTAAGTCATCTTAAAGTGGGCCAATGACGTCTTTGCCAGACCTTTCTGGTTGATGAAATATCTAGACTTTTTCTCTAGGAGAATGGCTTATTGCATATTTCTTTCTTTTCATGCCTACACACTAATTACAGGTAGTTAATGTATTACCTTCAGTTGAGCTGACTAAAACTTCAACACTCTCATTTTGACAGAAGTATTTACCAATGAGGTATATCACCTTACATCTCAGGTTGTCTCTGGAGCTGCACTGGAACTGGCATAGAGAGGGAAATCTCCAGAAGTCTATAACCGGAGACAGAAATCACTGGTAGGTCCAATGAGGTCAATAACAGCAACAAATAGTTATGAAAACTCAATCATGTGCCAGATACTGTGCTCAGCACAGAAGTTTAAAGAAAAGGAACAAAAATATGATCTTTCACTTTAAGAATTCAATCTTAGAGCTCTTGACTTCGTGAAACATTAGCAGCTGGGTTACCTCCTGAGTTTATTCAATTTAGTTCATCTTCTTCCTTTCAATGGAGTCAAAGACTCAGCAAGATTAAACTGGTAACTTTGTGGTGATTTTAACATATTACTTAGGTGGGAGCTATGATAGCTAACTTGAAGTTTCAAGTAGTCTGGGCCATGGGGTGCCCAGATATTTAGTTAATATAATCTGGGTGTGTCCTGCAAGGTGCTTTAGATGGGATTAACCCATTTGAATCACTAGACTGAGGAGAGTAGATTGCCCTTCCTAATGTGGGTGGGCCTCATCCAATCCACTGGAGGACTGAATAGGACAAAAAAAAAAAAAAAAAGCTGAGTAGAGGGAATTTGTTCTATTTTTGAGCTGGGACATTGGTTTTCTCTTTCCTTTGGACTTTGACTAGAGACAGGAGCTTATATCACTGGTTTTCCTTTGTTTCTAGCAGACCATGGGACTTCAGCTTCTGTAACAGCGCGAGTCAATTCCATATATTAAATCAATTGCCCCCTCTTCCCCGCCTCTCTTTGTCCATCATCTATCTATCTATCACCATCCATTTATCTGTTATCTCTACCTATATCTATATTTATCTCCTATAAGCTTATGCCTCCTTTATATTCATACTCTTGTATTAATTCTGTTCTCTGGAGAACCCAGGAGAATAAAAGACAAAATGAAGTCCAATAGCAGGATAACTCTGCCTAATGTTTGCTCCTCCAGCTCATAAAATACTGTAATTTATTAAGAGATCTGGCTTTTATCTTAAATGGAATTTCCAGCAAGTGAAAACATCTGTAATTTAGGGAAGAGAACTAAAGAGATTCTGTTTGGATAGACCAGATGATCATTCTAATGAACAAAAAGAGAAACACATACACTAAAACCAAACCAAATCAAACACAAACACAAAAAATTCTACTTTAGTGATTTTGGTAATAATTTTGAAAAAGTTGGACACAGGTGGCAGACAGAAGTTGAACTTCTGCTATATATTTATGGCTCTCATTTTTATGACAATAGAATAATCTTTTTTAAATTTAAATTTTATTTTTATATTCCCCATACAATTGCAACCCCCTTATTTTGACCCCAATCCCTGCTTTCCCTGCCCCCTTACCTCCCATAGAGTGTCTCTGGTTCATAAGTTGTTTGTTGATTATGATTTTTACTTTCTTATAGTTATTCTTTTTCCTGGTCCCTTATTTAAGTTTTCTAGATTCCTGCTATGAGTGAGACCATCCGGTATTTTTCTTTTTCTTTCTGGCTTATTTTGCCGAGCATGATCCCTTCCAGCGCCATCCATGTTGCTGCAAATTGCATGTGTTTATCTTTTTTGAATGCTGAGTAATATTCCATGGTATATATGCACCACATCTTCTTGATCCAGTCATCTATTTTTGGGCATTTGGGTTGTTTCCAAAGCTTAGCTATTGTAAACAGTGCTGCTATAAATATAGGGGTGCAGGTGCTCTTTGGAATTGATGTTTCTGTGTCCTTTGGGTAAATACCTAGGAGTGGAATTGCTGGATCATATGGAAGCTCTATGTTTAGTAGGTCCAGAAATCTCCACACAGCTCTCCACAGTGGTTGGACCAGTTTGCACTCCCACCAACAGTGCAGAAGAGTTCCTTTTTCTCCACACCCTCGCCAACATTTGTTGTTGCTAGTTTTTTTAATATGTGCCATTCTCACTTGTATAAGATGGTATCTCATGGTAGTTTTGATTTGCATTTCCCTGATGACAAGTGGTGTTGAACATTTTTTCATATGCCTTTTGGCCATTTGCAGTTCCTCTTCAGAGAAGTTTCCTTTTAGCTCTTCTTTTAGCATTTTTTGACTAGATTATTTTCTTTGTTGTTGTTGAGTCTCATCAGCTCTTTGTAGATTTTTGTGATCAGTCCTTTATCATTAGTGTTGTGTGCAAAAATGTTCTCCCAGTCGGTGGGGTTTCTCTTTGTTTTTGTTATTGTCTCTTTTGCTGTGCAGAAGCACTTTAATTTGATGTAGTCCCAGCTGTTTTTCTTTGCCTTCACTATCACTGCTTTGGGTGATGTGTCTGTAAAGATGTCTTTGATGTGCATATCACGTAGTGTTTCACCTATATTTCCTTCTATGTATTTTATGGTTTCAGGTCTTATGTCTAGTTCTTTAATCCGACAATGGAATAATCTTAACAGATAACTTTCTCTGAAAGAAAGAATGGCTTCATAATAACTACCTGAAAAGATATTAAGAATAGAAGGCCTCAGAAACTTTCTCTGAAAGAAAGAATGGCTTCATAATAACTACCTGAAAAGATATTAAGAATAGAAGGCCTCAGAATTATATATGAGATACCAATCCACTTACTGTTCTAGAGGCATAATTTGCAAACACTTTAACTCAAGGGATTACCTACTAAATTAAACTGCTAACACTGAGATAGTCCATGAGTGCTTCACTGAGATTTTAATGGCTTTGTGGGTGTTTGGTGACAATAACCTTAAAAATTTTTCGGGTTAAAATTATTCAGTAATAGTGGTACACAACTTGGGAGTCCTAGTCGTCTTTTTGCATGTGTATGGGAGACACAGAGCTAAATAGCTCTGGGGGAAGGAAGCCTTGGTCCTGTCTAGAGCACTCTTTCCTTCATTCTCATGTGTAAATGGAATATCTTTTTATCAGGAATCTTTCTAGATAGGGTCTTCATTTTGTCATTAATATCCATCATTTCTATCCCCAGTTGGACTGATTATGAAAGCATATGGGCCTGCCTTTACTTGGCAACATAGAATATTTGTAGTCTAGGTTCATGTCAGCAAATATAGTGCCTCTTGGTCAATACTTATCAAAAGTTCAGTTATGAGGTATAATTTTTATTTATGGAGCATTGATTGATAGTTATGTAGCATTCTCATTTTTTTTCTAGATACTGTAAAATCAATCCTTAATTTAAGAGAGACTCTGAGAACCTAGCCTGTCATAGAGCTACTATGAAGAACTGAGCTTTGGCATTCACTATGCATTACAAGTGAGGCTTTAAAGAAAACACCTGACATTGATTTCCCACAGTAAGGAGGTTGATGCAGAGAGGACATAGTTGGCCATAACTTAGACGCTCCTCCTTATGAGCACCCATAGGAAGATTTTGTTCTCCTAAGCAGTTACTATGCTGTAAGCATTCGGACTCTAAATTACATGACTTCTTCATTGCACAACCTGCTAAGATGCTCAGAGCCAAATTCATGAATCACCTAGCACCTAGAACTACATGATATTGATTTTGTATACAATTTTCTCCATAGAGGCATTTTATTTTTGAAAAAATTGAGGTGAAATGTAAAATTAATCATTTCAAAATGAACAATTCCATAGTTTATAATATTATGCAACCACCACTCTGGTTCCAGCACATTTCCATTACTCCAAAGAAGCATCTGACTTAAATATTTTTTTCCATATTTCTTTCAATTCTTTGAAATCTTATTGCATTTCATGCTTGTCTGTAAAGCATCACAAATCTGTTTTTTTGGAACAAGGTAAGGTTTTAATAAATGAATTATAAGAAAGTCTAATAACAAGTCCTGGTTCTGGAGGTTGAGGAGGATTAGGCAGAAGGGAGACATTTTGTGGAAGTCAAATGATGGAATTTCAAGAAGGCATATGCCAGAAAATGTCCAATGAAATGATGTTGCTAAGTTGATTAATTAGAATGTTATCTTTATTTTTTTTAAGATTTATTTATTTTTGCACAAAAGAACTGGGGTATAGGCCAGAGGTGCAAAGGGCAAGAGGATTCACCAGAGACAGAGTGGGGAGCAGAACAGGCCAATTGACTGAAATACACTGCTGAGGGGAGCAGTAGGTGAGACAGGAGAGGTTTGTTTTGCCATGTCAATTAGCATCCTGGCTGGGATTGAACCCAGACCACAGCAGTGATAGCATGATAGTGCTGAGACTTAACCTCTATGTCACCAGGGAGGCTGAGGATGTCAGATTTATTTTTATGACAATCATGTCCCTGAATGTGCGGTTAAAGGTGAAACCTTGTGGTGATAAAGAGACAAGATAGTGAAGTTGCAGAAGTCTAGACTACTAAAAGAAAAGTGGACAGTAGTGAAATAGAGAAAGAAGCAGCCTTGGTTAAAGGCAAAGCAAGCCTGAGGGAGTTTTTTTTTTTTTTTTTTTTTTTTAAATGGTGGGCTAATTAAGTCAAATACAGTGTAATAGGTGGAGGAAATGAATGAAACTTCTGGTTCTATAATTAGTTATGGAATGATTTTGAGCAAGGCACTTCACATAACTAGCCTTGATTTTCTTACCTTTGAAACACAAAAGCTTAGCCAGGTTTTGTCTAAGATTCCTTCCAGTTTTACTGTTCTATGGTATATTTATGAGTGGAAGAAATGTATAAATATAGTAAGTATAGCAAAACAATTTTTAAAAAGTAGTAATACTTTCAACATAGCTATACCATCATTTTATTCATCTATATGAAATGCTGATATTATGATGTTTTATGAACATCATTTCACCAAATGTTTTGCTTTGTTTTATCCAACCAACTTTGAAATGATTTGAAGGTCAAAATAATGGTTGATGTGGATTGTGGTTGATTATAAATGGCCATAACTTCTTTGTTACTTTTCCCATCAATACGTAAGGTCTATGTTTTTTCCCCCTTAAATAAAGAGGGGTTCTATGGCCCCCTAGTCATGAGAATGTGAAGAAGTGACACTGTTTCTTGGCTCTTAGGAGATTGACAGGTTCTACTTTTTGTGTCTGTAATATTGACTTCTTGAATTCATCAACCATGCTCTGACGAATCACAAGAAACCCTGTGGAGAGGCCTGCACAGAGAAGAAATGAGGCCTCCAGCCATCACTTCTGGTTGAGCACTGACTTGTCAGCCATTGAATGTATAGATCTTTAAGACCAGTTAAGATAATACTCTAGCCAATACAGTAAGAAGCAGAAAAGAGTTGTTCCCATTGATTTACCTAAAAAACCCAATTTTTAGGTTTTATAGGTAAAATAGATGATTATCTTGTTAAGTCACTAACTGCAGGGGTGGTTTGTAATGCAGAAACAGGTAACTCTGTCATGCAGTGTACATTTTTCATTGGTAATCATATAAACCAAATGCAATTTATGTTAGGTGGTTCTGTTACCATGTCATATGTGTATTTGTGAAAAACCTGTATTTCATAAAATTGCATAGAAATTGAGTACTGGGTTTAAAAAGAAAATAGGCTTAAGTGGACCACTCAACACCTGTAGAATTTGCAAAAAAAAAAAAATAAAATAAAGGAAGAAGAAAAAGAAAAGAGCAAGAGAGAGCCCTAACTAAAACAGTAACAATCCCTTTAAAAATACTAACCATAAAAATCTCCAAAGGCATTTATTTGCTCCTAGAATCACAGTGCATCCTTATCAGCCTTGTATCCTGGAATTCATGTTTCCTTAAAGATATTTTTTTCCTCATATTTCACCAGAGAGCTATATAAAGTGGAAAACATAGGGGTTCTTGAAGCCACAAATCATTTACTTCTTGCACTAAAAACAACTCTTCTGCAGAATTTTCAGAATTTTTTTCCTTCAGGTCTTCATATATTGCAATAAAGTTTTAACTGTGAGAAAGTTTGACCTAAAATTGCTTCAAAAACTAACATTCTTGGAAATTAAAGTAAAAAGTGAACAAGAGAACTTCAATGTTTACTGACATCCTTATCTATCACTTATGTTTGGACTAATTGCCACTAAAGAAACCCACAGATTAAAACAGATACTACCTCTGGTCAGTCTGTGTGTTGTACACATGACCATATGCACTGAGTGTAAAGATCCAGTCCTCTGCTACTGTAGCCCTTTGTCATGGACTTCAAGGTAGGACTTAAGACCTATCTTGATGAAATGCTCAGTTTTCAAATGCAGAAGAAATGGGTGTCCTGTGGGGGTAGCACTTGGTGCTGGTTTGCTTACAGCTTCTTGCACCAGGTCCACCAGGAAAGGGCCCCAGCACTCTCCGTGGGTCTAGAGACTAGCACTGAGGGAAGGAAGCTGAAGGTTTCCTCTTCTTCAGAGGAAGGTGCTCACTAGGTTCTTCTTCAGTGGGGAGTGCTGGCTGGTATGAGCAAACCTTCCCCAGGCTTGAGGATGACTTTGTCGCTGGTCTTGGTGTCATAGATGAACTCCTCAAAGAGGATGCTGTCAGTGAACATAGGCCATTTGGGGAGAAACTCACTAGGTAGATGGAGTCCTGTTCTGTTCCACTGTCCCAGGCCTGGGTTGACCAAGAAGAAGTTCTGGACTCAAAGTAGCATCCTAAAGGATGAATTTAGAAAGGCAGATGTTGAGGAGGGGCATCTCTCTGTATGTAAGACATGCTGTGCTCTGAATTTTTTATATTTAAACTTAGAAAAATCATTTTGTAGTTGAATTGTCTCTACTAAAGTTTCTGACATAGGTTTTATTATTTTTTTTAAGATTCATTTTTATTTATGCATACAAGAACCAGGGTGTAGGCCAGAGGTGTGGGAGATGAGAAATTCGCCAGAGACAGAGTGGGGAGCAGAACAGGTAGATCTACTGAAATACACTGCTGAGGGAGCAGTGGGTGAGACAGGAGAGGCCTGCTGCACCATGTGGGTTAGGTCCCTGGCTGGAAGCAAACTCTTGTCACAGTGGCTGGTGATAGCTTGATAGTGCTGAGACTTTAACCCCCATGCCACCAGGGAGGCCCTGATATAGGTTCTTATATAGAAATATTTCTTGAAAGGAAAAAATGTATCACTATAGTTCTAAAATAGGATCTATTGGCTTCTTAGATTCATGTGCCTGAAAAGGATTAAACAGTAACAAACACTTTGAATTATGTTGATCATGTTTGGGTTTATGATTTCTTTCATTTAAAGAGAGAATAGATTATAGTCAGCGGTTCCATTTATGAACACTCCAGTGACAACTTCTGGAATAAAATAAATTATTGCTGAATTTATTTTTACTTTCTAAGACATAATTTGTACCTAAAAACTCTCATGGATAAATATGTATGTGTGTGTGTGTATATATATATATATATATATATAGATGAAATCTTAAGTCTCAAAAAACATTTACATGTTTATTTTTATTTCTGAAAGTCCAAGAGTAATTCTGCTTTAAGTATTCTTTTCAATTCATGATCATGTGCTTGTCTTATCAAAATGGAGCAAATCTGAGTCTTTTTGAAACAAAGATTTAACTAGATAAAAGGGAATTTTGAAATTTAGGATATTTTAAAAGCAAGTTATGTTTATTAGTATTGATATAAGAAGTAGATAAATAAGTACTGTCTATAAGAAACAGAAGAGAATTATAATTTTCTTGCAATGAGGGTTTTTGCTCTGCTGGTACTTAAGCAGATGTTTGATGGGAAATTTTGAGACTTTCTTCCAGTTGAAGAATAAAAGGACATCAAACTCACCTCTGTGATATCAACAAATGCAGGCAGCACTGGATCTGAATCTGGCAATGAAATACATCCTGTGGGTGAAAAATTACAAATTTTCTTTTGTGGTTGGACCAATAAAAAGGATGGTAAAGGTGGCAATAATCAGTTCTTAAGGAGTAATAAAACATATCATTAGGAAAAGAGCATTCCATAAATTTAATCATCATCAATCTGAATGATATATTGAAGGACAGATGAAAGGGATGCATCTGCATGTGTATGTGATAAGAATGTTTATTGAGATGATTTTTTAGGGTGCTTATCTTGATTGAACAGATTTGGGCCAAGTAGGAAGGCTGATAAGTTAGGCCAGTGGGTATAAAAGTATAACTAAACTGACAAGAAAAGAAATGACTATATTAAATACTGGAACAGAGGCCCATGTATGGAATCCTATTGCCACCCTGAAGGTTGATTTTCAGAACACCCCAGAGGTTTTAACAAAGAGACAAAACCAGAGTATCAGTTGGTTTCTGAGTTGAAACTGAAGCTCACCTTTTCTTGTCAGGGGATTCCACTGTCTTGCATTTTATCTCAAGAGACGTTTGTGAAGTTTTCCAGTATTTGACCATCTAAACTACAAAAACAGAACTGGCAGAAGATAACAGCTTCATGCTATGTCATTTTTTTTTTAAGACTTATTTATTTATCTATACAAGCACTGGGTACAGTCAGAAGCGCAGGAGGGTGAGAGAATTCACCAGAGTCAGAGCAGAGAGCAGAGCAGGCAGACTGACGAAGTACACTGCTGAGGGGAGCAGCGGGCGGCAGGAGAGGTCTGCACGCCATGTGGGACCCTCGCCCGGTGGCGGGGGAGCAAACTGGCGCTGCAGAGGCTGCAGGCAGCTTCGCAATCCAGCGCTCAACCGCTACACCACCGGGGAGGCCCCACATGCTATATCATATTAAAATGGCATTTCCGCAAATGGCCAACAGGCATATGAAAAAATGTTCAACATCACTTGTAATCAGGGAAATGCAAATCAAAACTACCATGAGATACCATCTTACACCAGTGAGAATGGCACATATTAAAAAAACTAGCAACAACAAATGCTGGCGAGGGTGTGGAAAATAAGGAACTCTTCTGCACTGTTGGTGGGAGTGCAAACTGGTCCAACCACTATGGAGAGCTGTGTGGAGATTTCTGGACCTACTAAACATAGAGCTTCCATATGATCCAGCAATTCCACTCCTAGGTATTTACCCTAAGGACACAGAAACATCAATTCCAAAGAGCACCTGCACCCCTATGTTTATAGCAGCACTATTTACAATAGCTAAGCTTTGGAAACAGCCCAGATGCCCAAAAATAGATGACTGGATCAAGAAGATGTGGTACATATATACCATGGAATATTACTCAGCATTTAAAAAAGATAAACACATGCAATTTGCAGCAACATGGATGGCGCTGGAAGGGATCATGCTCAGCGAAATAAGCCAGAAAGAAAAAGAAAAATACAGGATGGTCTCACTCATAGCAGGAACCTAGAAAACTCAAATAATGGACCAGGAAAATGAATAACTATAAGAAAGTGAAAATCAAAATCAACAAAAAACTATGAACCAGAGACACTTTTTGGGAGGTGGGGGGCAGGAGGGGTGGGACTGGGGTCAGAATGGGGGGTTGAAATTGTATGGGGAATATAAAAATAAAATTTATTATTAATTAAAAAAATAAAATGGCATTTCCATGTTGTCTAATATGCCAGGAGTACTGGTGCTCCTGAGCTGTCTAAGCTCCTGGATCCAGCATGCTCTGAGGACCCTGAGTATGCTTGATTACCTTGTTGACTCTTTTAGATCCACTTTCCACTTCTCTCCCTTATATGGGTCCATATCAACAGTTCCTTGCCTGTTTTTGGTAGGACTCAGATAATGAGGCAATCCTTCATGCCTGGCAACAGGTCCCTGCTGCTTCTAGCTCCATATAACTGTTCTAATTCTTTGGGAATTTGGGAAACCTTTATAAACAGTGTCTTCTTAAAACATCCTAATTTGAATATGCCATCTGTTTCCTTGTGGGACCTGACCAATTTACTGGATGAGGGAATCTATTTGGGTCTTCTCAAGGGAAGAGGACTTCCCTGAGCTCCACTGGATGACCTTGGTTGGGCTGGACTGAGCTAAAAATCTGGACTTCTCTCAGAGTTATTCTTGCTATGAAGTAGTCACCAAAAATTCACCAAATGAGACATAGACGGGCCTGAAGACAGAAATAATACCACATGCGATGTGTCTGTCACAGAAATGACTATACAAGACACAAGTTATAGTGACAGCAACAATGAGACATTCATATCTTCTACGCTCTCTGTTAGACTAAGGATAAAACCAGAACTATGAAATCACCAATTGACCATCAGTGAACTTAACAGTCCCCACATCCAAGGATTGGTCTTCCTCTAGTGCTCTGATGATCAACTTTTTGAAGTGTAGTGCTGTGCAAGAGACTTCTGGTTGCTTGCCTTCTATGAATCCATGAGTTACTCCTTCACTTTCAGTTGTGTTGGAATCAAAAGACAGGAGATCACTTGTAGAACTTTTTGTTTCTGCCTTGTCTCACATCTCTGTTGAACTGAACTGTAGACAGCAGGGGAAACAACCCATCAAAACCTTATAAAGAGAGTCACCGTATTGCAACAAAACTTTAGGACAGATTTTACCTCTTCCCAGATGAGCTTTTAAAGAATATTCTACTTCAAAACTATTTCAGTGTGTGTTAGAAATTTGAAATTTAAAACAAGAACTGATAAATATTTAAGTTCTAAAATATAAATACCAGATAGGGGCTGTTCAATTTGAAGAGTGGCAAAAAATTTTTATTTTAGGTCTTTATAAAAAAGTGTTGTCAAGAGTTGCTTGTATTTATCAATATTTTTGGCTGCCTTTTAAGTAAAGTTATGAAGTGCCCATCAGCAAGAAGGATGAATTATCTTTTCTTCCACAAATAGCCTCCTTTTAGATAAAAGAAGATGGCAAAGTAGGATATAACAGTGGGAGAACAGCACACACATGTTGTAACCAACTCAAAGCTTTAGTCCTTAAGATTATTTTTCTTCTACTTTTTATCAAGAAATATTTTTAAATTAAAGCTCAAAACTAAATTAAATGTAATCTTTTTCCTCAAACTCCATTTTAAATAATGTCTTGGAAGGTGTGAGAAAAGAGGAATGAGTAGTGCATAATTAACTGTGTTTATTATCATATTTATTGATTTAATGCCTTTTCACATGGAAAAGTGAAATAGGACAATATAGCTCTGACTGTTGAGGATCAGGTTTTACTTTTGAGTTCATGTCATAAATCCACACTGAGGGATGCAAAAGTGTTTTAAAGGCCACAGAAATTGATAATGTGTATTCCTGGCATTTCTTTGGACCACACAATCAGTAAGAGTCTATAGTTCATAATTTCACTGGTCAATTATAAGAGACAAAGCTGGATTCTTATTACTGAGCTCTCCAAGGTAGAGTGGCCTTTTCCCAGTACAAATTGTCCTTGAAACCAAGGGGTAAATTTGTTTCTCTGCTTTATTTCAGATTTAGTTTGGTTTCATGTGTGAGTGTGTAATCAGACAGCCTCCCACTGCAAATGACATTTAAGCAATTGTTAAAATATGCCTGTCTCATAATTTTATAAAATGCACTTTTGCTGATCCTCACTATTTGCCTATTTATCTCATGCGGTGTTCTTGACTTTAAAGTTTGTTCCATTACTGAGTAATTGATTAATTACACTCATTCAAACGAGACACCATTAAGATGCGATTGGTTTAGCCCAGACTTTACATATAAAAATTGGTTGTAAAAGATCAGCACGTAAAATTATTGGGGAAAATATACTGTATTTCAAAGATAAAGTTAATTACCCATCTCTTTCTTTCTTTGCTCTTCATTTCATCATACACATGATGAACATGCAGGGAGAAAAGGATTTTTACTGATATTTACTGAGACAATCAATGTGTCATTTCATGCACCAAAAAAAAAAAAAAAAAATGTTTTCCTTCCCTTGTCTGCCATGTTTGCCCACGGCTTTGAAGAAAACAGATCTTGAATGGAAAATTTGAGAACCATATGAATCTTAGGAAGTAAACATCATTATATAATGGCTCTGATTAGGATTTGAAAATCAGCTCAAAGATTATATATACTTTTGTTCTTTCTAAACTCTGATTTCCTTATAGTTCTTGTAATAAGACAGCAAATATATCCTATCAATGTTACATTTTGGATGGTTCTGATATCAGGACATTTTTAAAAAGTATTTTATAAGTGAATTTCTCAACTCCTGAATAGTATTGTATAATTAGGTTATTCCTGAACAGTTTTTCTGAACACTGGGACTGGTGCTTCACTGACTGTTTTTTGAATTGCTTAATCATTAAGCATTGAGGGAGTGGTACAATTCACATGGAACAGGTTATAAGAAAGGCAAATGCCTGTTTACTGAGAGGATGGCTGCGCCGGGCAGTTTACATGCATTCACATTTATTCTTTTCAACAACACAATCCCCCATTACAGATAAGGGAACACACAGAGAAAGGGCAAGTTTTCAGCGAGGGATACTGTGTTCTATACTGATCTGTTTTCTGTCAATATAGATTGTTTGCATTTTCTGTAGTTAGATATAAATGGAATAATAATGTACTGTCTTTTGTCTGGCTATTTCATTGAACATAATTATTCTGAGATAAATCAATGTTGCTGTGTATTCCAATAGTCCGTTCCTTCCCTGAGTAGTAGTCTGTGGTAAGAATATGCCACAATTTGTTTATCTACTGCTCTGTGGATAGATATTTGAGCTGCTTCCAGTTCTTGATCATTACAAATAAATATGCTGTGGACATTTGTGTACACATCTTTGAAAGAGTATGCTCTCCAACTAGATGGAATGATTGTCAGCAGTTTCCCATATTTGCTTTTGGAGATAAAGCATATTTAAAATGAATCTTTTGCTGTTCATCCTTATAATGTGTGAGTAAAGATGTCTAATTACTTCTGCCTTGTGCTGAGAGAATTGAATGAAGTCACTGCTATAAAAGCCCTTGTTAAATTGTAGATCAGGTTTAATACATGTGAACTGAAAGAAAGATGATACCATGAGACTCATTCCATTTTGGGTTTTCTGTGGGTACCTGCTTCTAGGAGAAAGGAATTTCCTTTATAACAAGTTACTTTACAACATTCTGAGCATTGATCTCCCTTATTTTAATCCCCTTCTTCACCCTCCCTTGCAGAATGTCTCTTACTTATGGTTGCCTGCTAATTTTTTTTATTATTGTTATTTTTTTTCCTGATCCCTTATTTGGTTTCCCTATATCCCTCCTATAAGTGAAACCAGCTGATATTTTTCTTTTTCTTTCTGGCTTATTTTGCTGAGCATAATCCCTCCTAGCTCCATCCATGTTGCTGCGAATGGCATGAGTTTATCAAAACGGGAGAGAAGAGCACAAGGGATTATGGTGATGGTTCATGGGTGAATTGGTGGTAGGTATTTTATGGGAATACACCTAAAGGGAGAAAACATACAAGCATAAATTGTACAAAAATGGAACAATGATGTATTATGTATATATATATATATATATATATATATAGAGAGAGAGAGAGAGAGAGAGAGAGAGAGAGAAAACAAAAACAACAAAAAACAACATTCTGAGCATTGTTATTAGTGACTGAAAGTTTGCCACACTGATCAGCACTTAGTGTTAGGATCAAAATGTTTTCTGGGAGACTATGTTTTCATTACACGATGGAAATCATTGGGGGAACATGATCAATTTTAATTTAGAAACATCTTTGGCAGATCTAAAAGTATATTCTTGAAGAGATAAATACATGAAAAAGAAAATTCAAGGGAATTTTCTTTAAAATGTTGCAAAAATTTCATCACCTAACATTTTAATTTGCTTCTGAAATAGATTTTTTTAATTATTAGTTTTTCATTTATTTGAAGGGAGGGGATAGTAAGCATTTGAGCAGTCATCAAGAAAACAGTTTCTACTATTTCTTTCATATTTAAATTAAAAATTTGTTCTTTAACTGCAGTGGTTTGTCCAGAAGACTTTGACATCTATGCAGAATATTCTCCTATCAACTTTAACTTCTCCCTAACCCATCTGAATTCCCATGAAATACTGTGGAGAAACATCTTGAAATTAAGAAAAATGAGTTTGCTTTGGTAAACAAGGGTTTTCATCTTTTATTACCTTTACTTTTTAATATTTACTTTCTCTGGAGATATGCAAATCAGAGCAGTCTGAAATTCTGAAAAATTAACTGTGAAATTCCCCCAGAAGTTATTCTTCAGGGGACTGTGGAGCCCATGCTTTAGGAAAATAGTATGAATAAGGGGCCAGGAAGGAGATGGGATGAGGCCTACATTCCCACTTTACAAATTCTCCTTGAGGGCCTGGGGTCTTGACACGTATTTATCCTCTGATACACTTTAAAAAATACCAATTATGACCCCCAACTGTAGATATGTTTTGAGTAATGAGAGCTAAGAAGAAAAAAGTACAACAATTCTTGCCACAAATCACAAACCCACATTACAGTGTTGAGAAGCTAATAGATACAGGTATGCTTGTGGGGATGCTGTGAGAACAAGTGAACCCTGGTTTAAAGTAGCACTATTATATTATTTTATTTAAGATTTTAATGATTTTGGCCTCTCTGGTGGTGCTGAGGCTTGGACATAGCACTGTGAAGCTATCTGCAGCCTCTGCAGCACAAGTTCTATCCAGCAGACCTCTCCTGTCTTGCCCACTGCTCCCCTCAGCAGTGTATTTCAATCAGTCTGCCTGTTCTGCTTCCCACTCTGGTGAATCCTCTCACCTCTGTCCTGTACCCCAGTTCTTGTATGCATAAATAAATAAATCTTAAAAAATTTAATGATTTTGCTGGTAATACATTACTGTGGCTCAGACAGCAAAGTGATACAAAATGTGTTTCGCTGAGTCTTACTACTACTCCATGCTGTTCCCCAATATCCCCAACCCACAAGGTCCACTATTTAGTCATTTTACCTGTGTTCCTAGTATCATCTTGATTTGTTTAAATGATGATGATGTCATTTAACTTTTAATGGGAAATCAGGTCATCACGAACGAAAATGATTAATTGCCACTTTTTTGATCTCTCTCTGCTGAGGTATTGCCCTCAGAGGTTCATTAGTGACATGGCCAAGGACAGCAGATGTGCTTTCCACAGAGATTGTTTCTGACTCCGGAGGGAGGAAGAAATTCAGCTCTTGTGCCTCTCCTTAAGAAATCACCCAGTCTCATGTTCTAATTGGAAATTCTTTTATGTGAAATATATTCAGTTTTCAGGATTTGGCAGAACTAAACAACGGGGGAGGGGGCAGAGAAAGGGACCTTATAATCCTCATGATGTGTCTTTTAAAAGAGGATAGGGAGAAAGTAATTTAATATTTGAGGAGAGTCTGACTCTCTTACTTACCTAAATCCTAACACATGGATTTCTTTGAATCCTGGAAGTTTCTTAAATACATTTTGCATCTGCAGAGAGAAAGACATTTATGAAATTCTCTTTGGTTCTACTGCATTATATCTTACCTAATGGAATAACCTAAACACTTTTGATGAGTTAGGGGAAAAAGTGAAAATGGAAGCAGAGATTGAGGCCAAACTCTTTGTTCTCAGTTATTTCTGAAACTCAGAGAAAATTGTTTTGCTATTTATTTAAAAGTTGAATGGTTCTGACCTACTGTAATGATTACATTAGTATGAAGTAACTTTAAGGTGGTACTTGGAAGAAATTTTTTTTGGCTACAGTATTTGTATTTATACATATGGGGGAGTAACTATAGTATTTTCTGAACTGAATTATATGATTTGTAAAATATTAAAGGAATTATTAAAGTAAACATAGCCACTATAGATAAATAAGTAGACTCTAACAGATTAGATTTGCTTCTAGATATGCATTTCAAATAAATTTCATAATCACTCCAACTATGCTAATAAGGCATAATTATTGGAATATTTTATAATTGCTAATCTGAAATACTCTCCAACTCAGTACAGTATGACTTTTGCCCCTGGAAGTGCCCATGAGGGTTTTCTTTAGGCTACTGTCTCTCTGCTATCTCCACATAAGCAGCATTTTCCACATCTCTACCATGGAGTCCTGTCTTTTCCCTCTTTCTTTGGCTATTTCTCTGACTACTTTCTCTGTCCTTCTAATCCTATTCTTATGTTCCCTCTTTACTTTAAATACAAGGATTCTGCATGCTTGCATCACCAGCCTCCTCATCTCACTCAATCTCCCATTTACTCACTAAATTCATTCTGGATGCAGTGCTAGGCTGTCAGGACTCATTGTCACATAAATAGATGGACACTGTGTCATTCAACTTATATAAGGCCAGGAGGCAAGAAAGACCAAAAGGAAGAGGCCGTAGTTTAGTAATGATGCTTGGTTTGGGGTGGGGGGTAGCAAAGGCACAATGAGGCTGAAGAAATGAGCAGGGACTTGACCCTGTCCACCCATTTCTGTGTCCACTCCCCTCTGTCTCTCATCAAGGGATATCATTTTCTTCCATGGCTTCAACGACTACCTGATACACAACTTTGAGTTCTCAACATGAAAATTCCAACATTTGTTTCTAACTAAATATGCCCAAACCAGCGTCATTTTTTCCCTCCCAAATCTCCCTTTCTTCCTGGGTTCTTTGTCTCAGTCAAGGTCATGAATACACATGATCTTCTAGAAACCCCCAAACTGTAACTACCTTTCCCTTGCATCCAGTCACCAATTTCTGTTGGTTCAAATCCCATATGCCTTTTGTTTCCACCATGTTCTTCTTATTCCTGTGGCTAATATACTCTCCCTAGCTCCCCTCCTGATTCATGAAATGGTTTTAAGGGGAGGGAGAAGAAATAGTTTTTTGGGGTGTGTTGGGACAGGGTTAAAGGAGAAGGTGTCTCTTATTACAATTTTGTTTCAAATTAATCAGTCTGTATCTTTTGTTATTCACTAAAAGTCCCTTGATGGGATCTACTGTCAAATGAATGAAGTTCAATTCTTTAGAAAAGTGCCCTCCATTATCTGCTCTCTCCACTCCTCAAGTGCCTTAGTAAGTGCACTTCCTACCATCATTATCTCCATGGCCAATATTGTATTTTCTAGTAACACTAAAGTAATCCCAACCACACCCAAACACATACTTCTAGCTCCCTCATCCTTCTAGGACTCCAACTCTTATTGTCTGCTCATTGATTGCCCCTTTATGCATCTTGATCTTCCTACCACCCAATACCTAGCAGATCATCATCCACATAGTAGGGACAGCAAATTTCATCTAAGTGAGTTGAGTGCATCACTTCATTCTAAACTCATCAAATGCCACTGTTTTGTCTCTGTATCCAAAATTACTGCTGTTAACTCTACATTATCTATGCCAAGGACTGGAGCAGTGATGCATAGACAATCCCTAACTCACTTACACTGGCTATGGAGTACATCAAGGATTTTGTCCCCCAGCAGACTGATTTACCTACTAAATTATATTTTCTTGTGAGAATATTAGTAGTTTTCATTCCCTGATGGCATAGTAACTGCAATTTTAAAGGTGCTCAGTTTGGGAGTATAGAGAGATAATTGTATAGGTCTGAGTTAAATATTGGTTCTGATACTTTCTAGCTGCAAGACCATGAGTTTATTGCTTAATCTCTCTGAATCTGTCTCCTCACCCAAAATGAGATAACAGTACCTGTATCAGAAGTTAGTGGTAAGGGATAACCAATAAGTCCCTGACATACAGGGAACTTGGAATATCTATCTGCTTATTCTGTAGGTCTCCTACTGGGTTATTAACTCCATAATCACCTGATTTTCTTTTATTCCCTCAATGGCCACACAGCATGGAGACTGGCAAGGGCAGAGCAAGAGTTGAGTCAGTTATTTTTGAAAAAGACTCAGGGGGTGGTGAGGGGAATAGGACAAGGGTCCTCCTAGGGATCAGGGTCAGAGGATAGTAAGTTTTGTGTTTCTGTCTCCATCCATCCATGGACTTAGTGGAGGAGAGATAAGAGGTTAGGTTTTGCAGAACTGATCTTTATTATGGGGCAGGCAGGAAATAACTGTGTCCATGCTTCAGGTTAAATCTGGTCTCCTGTGACAAATAGATTGGGGGGCCACAGAACATTTGTCCTGCCATTCCATTAACAGCACTGGGGACTAAATGTTTAAGTGTTAGCTGTAGTTTCTGAAACAAAAGATTCAGACCTTGATTCATCCCTCTGCCTTGTCGAGGATACCAGAGAAGCTGTTACACATATGAAAACAATCAATCAAGCACAGAAGCCTGCAGCTGCAGCTTGGGCAGCAGGGAGCATTGCTGGGGAGAGCTATCCTCCCCTCTAGGAGTGCTCCACAGTACTGGCTCCAGTGGAGGGGATTTACTGTTTGTGTCCGTGCCCTTTTTGTGAACCTGCCTATGATTGATTAAGAATCATTTTTGCATAGGAGGGTGCAAAAGGCATGTGGGGAGGAGATGACAAAGACCTTCAGTTAATTCTGCTAAATAATCTTCTGGGGACTTTGCAATCATGGAGCACTAGACACTAAATTGCTAATTAACTACCCAGTTAACCTTATTAATAATACTAAATGCACAGGGGTCTCCCTGATTCTGCTGGAATGTATGTTAACGGGGCTATAAAAAGGCAGTCATGTTGAATTCTCATGAATGTTTGCACAGAAGAAAGCATTCAGACAACAGCTAAGCATTCTTTTTGACATTTCTATTAAATTGGTCATTAGGTTTATTGTGGAAATTAAATTACTGCAAAGCAGTGCCCATTAATTCTTGATTAGGCCCGAATGACTGCGATAATGCAAGTGTTGGGCTGTGATGGGGATGTTTGGTTATCTGATGGCAGGTTGAAAGGTGGTCTTGGGTGCTCAGGAACCTGGAAGGGGAACAGATGCTGAGCAGAGGGGCTCCATCTGCAAATGGAACCATCAGGACTAATATGATGGGTCTCTGAAATAATACTGGGTAAGGCCTAATCTTTGGTTAGTAAGTTTTTTAGAGGCTAGAAGGAACATGTACATTGGATGATGATATAAAATTCGTTTCCCATAAATTTTATTTGGGAAAAATAGGGAAGCACAGCACCATGTTTAAGAGCAGGTGTTCTGGTGCCAGGCTACTAGGGTTTAATAAACTTGACCCTGCCAGTTAATAAGTGTGACTTTGTTGGGCCTATTAATTAGTTCCTTTGTGTCTCAATATCCTGCCTTGTGAAGATGGGAAATAATATTACTTGTAGGACTGTGTAAAACTCAAATGAGTTAATACATATGAAGCCCCAAGAACAGTACTAGATATTATAGTGTTAGGTATAATTTTCATAGACAGGGTTTTATTTTAGTAATTTTAAAAAGATTTATTTTTATTTATTTTTACATATAAGAACCGGGGTGTAGGCCAGAGGTGCAGGGGGTGAGAGGGTTCATCAGAGAAAGAGTGGGGAACACTGCTGAGGGGAGCAGTAGGAGAGACAGAAGAGGTCTATTGTGCCATGTAGGTTAGTTCCCTATTCGGGAATCAAACTCATGCCGCAGTGGCTGGAGATAGCTTGATAGCACTGAGACTTTAACCCCTGTGCCACCAGGGAGGCCCCCGTACACAGTGTTTTAGACTTTGGATAGGCACATGGGTAATTCTTGGCAGAAACAAGGTTAGAATTCAGATTTTAAAGAATTATAATTGATTTACATCATCCTATATTTGGTTGTTATAAAGACTTAGAAAATTAAAAAGGCTGTGGAAATGGTCTGTAGCCAATTTTCCAATTTTGAAGATATTCTATACCAAGGAGTTGCTGAAAGTGAATGTTTCAAAGAACAATTAGAAAGGTTTACAAGCTATTCTTTAATTCATTTTATCTAATAATCCATGTCTAAGTACTTCTCCGGTTCATAAACATTCCATGCTGATACTTTCTCTTTGAAGTTTATAAAAATGATTCTTTATATTTTATTGACTATATGCTGATGCAGGGGGAGGCTGGGGTTTAGGAATGTTTTATTTATCTAGCTCCTCTCCAGCTGAGAGGAGCAAAGCATTGAATTCTCTGAGTGTGAGAGGAAGGAGCGGCCCGTTTGTTCCCTGGCCCTGCTGCGGAAGATGCCCGGGCATCCATAAATGTAGTCCATGGTTATGTTATCTCACTGATGCTTCTATTTTCAGTTACATTTCTATGTAGTTAACATTTCTAGTTAACTATACCCCAAATTCTGTAAGGCAGCAAGGCTTCAGAGATGAAAGAAACAGTTCCTGCCACAAGCAGAAGCTTCTAGTCTCGTGGTGGAGGTGAGGGTGATGGTGAGGAGGGGCGAATGGAGACAATAAAAGCCACAGACATGTAAATAAACAATCTCAGACAGAGTGATATGGTTGTGGCAGCAGTGGGCAATGAGTGTTATTCCAGATGAAAGGTACTGAACCCCAACAAACATTCCATAATGGCATAGGAAGTGTCTTTAAGACAGTTGCGGTATACACACACACACACACACACACACACACACATACACTCATATGTATGTAACATTACACACACACACACACACACACACACATGATAGTTTTGGAAACTCAAGTGTAAAGAAGGGGAAAGGTAAGGAGCTATGGTTAAGATGAAGCTGGAGATAAAGGCCAGGGTTCTTATGGTGGTATGTAGCTTTCACTTAGCATAGTAGCCTGGATTTCTCTTGTAGCGAATGGATTGTCTTCTGTTTTAGTTAGGAGCTGGCAGATATGATGGTCAGAGATAGAAGAGATATTGAGGGACAGTTCCTTAGTTTCTTGGTGGATGACACGGACAACATAATTGCTTTCCAATTATTACCCATGAAAAAGTCCTGTCTTTAAATTGAATCAAACTGGAAAAGTGGAAATATTGTGTAAGACAAAGTACTATGAATTAAAAATTTGTATTTCCATACAACATGTTTCGTAGTTGGTGGCTACATGGATATTTTAGCATTAAAGAATATTTTCTTAGTGGCTTTAAGTTGAATGAAATTTTAAAGCCTACTAATATTTAAAGAAAATTTAAATGCTTATTACTTTTAAGAATGGAAAAGTTGGAATGGGAAACTTTCCTGGAGATACATTTTGCCATTGTAGTCTCAACATTTTGCCATTGTAGTTTTTGTTCTATTTTTAAAGGCTAAATATGAATGTCTGGTCATATGTAGTTGAAATGATTTATTTATTTTTTTTTTTGTGGGACTCTCGCTGGTGGCCGGGGAACGAACCGGTGCTGCAGGCTGTAGGCAGCCTTGCAGCCCAGCGCTCAACCGCTGCGCCACCAGGGGAGACCCAAAATAAAAGGAGCCTTTTAAATAAAAGTCTTAACTAGAAGTAGTCTCCTTCATTACTTCTTTCACTGAGAGACAAAGTACAAAGTTCCAGTGAATTAACTATTTAGGAGCCTTAAGAACACTGTCATTTTATAAAGAGCATGTATGCTTCTTTACACACATGTACACACACACACACAATTCATGTATTTATTGCTGAAATACTACGATTGTACTCCATCCTTGTATGACTTTGATGAGAATTTGATTAGACAAAAGAACTTCTGGTTTCTCAGATATTACCTAATATAATCCTTTTTAGAATTGAGTCTAGACTGGTTTAATGAGGCTATTTGTGCTTAAAATTCATATTGAACCTAGTCAGAAAGCAATATGAGGTCAAGCAAGTGTTTGAAATTTTTCTCAGAAGAAACGGCATGTTTGGGCCACATTGGAGGGAGTGGCTAAGAATAGAAGCACTGCTCTGAGGATGTGGATTTGGCCTCTGATCACAAAGGGCCAGGGGTCATCCTTATTGCCCTTGGGAATTGGCACAAGCAGGAATCTCTCATTGTTCTGAACTCTCACAGGCTGCTAGGGCACAGAGCCAGCCCAGTCTGGGTTTCAAACTTAGGGTTTGGTAGGTTTTCATCCTTGGACGCCCAGGTGATCTGAAATGTACACAGCTTCTCAAAAGAGTGAAAGATATGCTTGTGGAAAACTGAATGTCTCTGGTAAGTGCACCTGCTCTCTTATGAACTTAGAATTGTGGAAACTGAAAAAAAGAGAATGAGAACTACCAGTGGAAAATGCCTTGCAGGGCAGAACTCTTCTGCACGCTGGCTCAGGTAGCTTCACCTCATTTCTTACAACCAACTCCCCTCTTCGGTGAGTGGTGGATAGTCTCTAAATCTGTACAAGGAGCATGTGAAGTCACAGTATTGATGTTTGCTTAACTAAAAGATTTTCATTCATTCGTTCACTCAAAAACACACACTGAGTGTCCTAGATAGTAGGAAAATAGAAGTATGGCACATGGTAGTATCTTCCATAGGCTTACCATTTTATTTGGAAAATTTGACGTACACATTAGAAATTTAAATAAATTCTTTAGGTGTATTGTGAGAAGTCTCCAAATTTACTCTTAGCCACTGGATAAATTTTTCATATCTCTTACCCAGAACCCTTAGTAGTTCCCCTGTTACCTAAAATCCAAACAATTTTTCTTGATTCAAGGCTTTCAACCATGGTTCTGATACCAACCAGAACATTTGTAGTGTGTCTCACTTCTCTTCTGACCACCAGACTATTCTACTCACTATTGCTGAGATACCACGTCACTTGTGCAAGTGTCTTGACTGGAAACCCTCCTCACTGTCCCGTACCCACCTCTAGCAATTACACACAGACACACATGTGCAAACCTACTTTTTTTAAATTTCTCATCAATATTCTGTGTTTAATATAAAATAACATCTCTTTGACCACTCAAGTAGAAATCTTTGCTTCCTCTAAACTCTTGTAGCATTGAATAGCTTCTGAATTGATACTCATGATATACTCACCTAGAGTCTTCTTTTTATATGCTAATCTTGTCACTCACATATAATCTCTTTGAATCCCACATGAGTCTCACAATTCATTGAATTTTCCAAAGCAAAAAAATGTGAAGCCATTTATACACAAAACTCTTTTTTTAAAAAGATTTATTTATACATACAAGAGCTGGGGTGCAGGCCAGAGTTGCAGGGTGGGGGTGACGGTGAGAGGATTCACCAGAGACAGAGTGGGGAGCAGAACAGGTGAAGCTACAGAAATACACTGCTGAGGGGAGCCACAGACGAGACTCTGCAGCCTTTCTTATCCTAACATTTTATCCCCATCTACACACCTGCCATATTCAATCATAGTGCCTGAGAACCGCTTTTAGTTTTTCCTATTTGCTGTACAGGGTTTTTATCAGTTTGGTATCTGTCTGACTTATTCATGCTGGACATGACTGAGAGCAAAACCTCTAAACTGTTGTCAGCATTAGATTCCACCTCAGTGTAGAAATAACTTCATTGATTAAGAGATTCATTCATTCAAAAGCTTGAACTTTAATATGTAAGGCTCTATGAGGCATTGGGGGGGGGAAGGAGTCTCTGCCCTCCTAGAATTTATAATTCAGTTGATTCTTGCAATTCCTCCCACTTTATCTTAGTTTTTAATCTATTTTTTTCCCTTAGGCCCTAGGAAGAATGAAAATACGCAATAAAACAAAGTCACTGATTTAATTGTAGTAATAAAAATTCAGTAATATTATCCATTTCCTTCTCTTTTCAAATTTTACTAATAAAATCAAAACAGACATGCGAAGAACTAGAATAACTTTCAGAACTCCTTACTATTGTAGGCATCTTGATGTCACTGAGGAGTGTGTTGTCAGGAGTGAGAGGAGAGGGCCCGAGTGAGACATTGGTAACATCTGCGAGAATTAAAAAAATCACAGTCACAAGAATGAGACTGAAGGAGTTTATATTGGAACAAGGTTAAAATAACATATGCTCTTTCTCTGTCATTCTGCAATTGGCAGATGTTAGGTGCATTTTGAACTCATTTTTTTAAAGATCACACAAATATGTTATTGAGCAAAATATATAACTCATTCTCATGATCCCTCTTAAATTCTCTTTTCTTCCCTGATAGAACCCATGTTTGGTGTATCTTTACATGTGTTAAAGTTCAATGTTTTTGCCTAATAAGATCTGGCAAATTTTTCTATTTGTGACTATACAAAAGATGCATAGGCAAATATTTATCATGCTCATTTTTTTGTTTGAAAATATTGGTAATGATTGCTTCTAATTTGAGAATAGTTGGTGATTTGCTTTATCTTTATACATTTTGATAACATTTCCAAATTTCATATAATGTTTAAATTATTTTATGGGATTAAAATGTAATTTATTTTGAGAAAGTGCATTATAAATTTTATCAACTTCAATTAAAGTCACATGCTTTCATGATTATTTGAATAAAGGATAAGAAGCAGAATCAATGAGATCTAAGTTTGCCTATAGAAATCATGGCAGTTTCACCTGGCCCTTCTAGTATCTCCTTTGTAGCTATTTCGTCTTTTCTATTAGCATAATAAGAAAGAGAAAAGTGGTGGTAAAAAGGAGCTTGATTATAACAAGGGACCTGCATTTAAATTTTCCTATATGCAAAATATCTAAAAATTAGAGAAAAAGCATATAGTACTTTAAAATTGAGCTTACTATTTTTTTTCCATTTCAGAAGTAATCTTCTAATATATTTCATTGACAAAAAATTCAAACACCCCAAAATGGTTATGTTTGGCTCCAAGGTTTTCTATAAGTATCATGGTTTTGTGTAGTCTGGGGACCATTTCTGTAAGCAGGCAAGCCAGTTTTCAAGCTTGATGTTTTATATTCCCATTGTGCTTACACTGTGTTCTTGACAGCAAAGAAAATTGATGACATAACCTATGACTGAAATATTCTTTCTAAAATCTCAGACTCAAAACTTTCAAGCCTGCAAATCCAGTTTATCTATTAAGGTAACTTTTATGGTTATGGTATTGGGAGAGAGAGATTTATGGATAATGTGGATCAATTAAATACCTATACTGGACATTACTATTGCCTGAACTGTAAACAACCAAGGAGTTGTGAGTATTTTACAGTGCCATGGAGTGGTATTGTAGAAGACAGTCTAAGGGTAAATCCAATGTGATAGTTACAGGGTTGTCTGCAAGTAATGTGGGCCCACTGTAGAAACTTTCCTTTAGGAAAGAGTGGCAGTTGTGACTTCTTTGAAGCTCACTGAATGATCTGTTTCTATATGCTATGAGGTCCCAAAGGATTTTGTCTGTGTTGGTATAAAATAGTCATAGTTGTCCAGAAAATTTGTTCCAATTTTCTGTGGTTCATGGAGATGGGAAGACTAAAGGGAATGGCTAGGTGCTCTGATGTTGTAGATTCATCTAGACTGGCAACAGCCAGTGGGACCATCTCAATATTTCTTTCACACCTAGTACTGCCAGGGCAAAGACAGCCTGGTATGGGCTCTAATCAATCAGAATGGATGTATTCATAAACAAGAACAACCATCTTTGTACACAGAGGCTAAATATGAATTCAGACTATAGTAGCATTTGGAATTTATTATTCTTATTTGTATTTGCTGGTGTTATGCTGTGTGACTAATAAAGATTTTAATGGAGATCATATTTAGTGTACCCTCATTGTATCAAATAGTATAGCATTTATAATGTAGGCAATTTTCTTTTCTTTTTTTTTACTGTATAGGTCTTTCTTTTTAATAAGCTCTCCTTCCTATTTTTATGACTTTTGTATCTTTGCTTTATCTTGCAGTAAATGTGAAAATAACCAAGAAGAGTAGTTACTTAAAATGATGCCTGATGCGTTAGTTAGAAGTTAACACCTTGTAGGACTCTGTCTGATGTTGTTTCCTTACCCTTTGACAATAGGTGTGAGTCAGCCACAAAACCAGCAATATAGACCATTACAGAAGAGCTCAGTTGGGGAATCTGGGCCACTGAATTATTTTACTGGCTTTTTTTTTTTTTTTTTTTTTTTTACCATCAAAATTTTATTATTCAGACCTTAACATATTTTTTTTTTTATCTTTTTTATTTTTATTTATTTATTTATTTTTTTAAAATATTAAATTTTATTTTTATATTCCCCCATACAATTGCAAACGCCCCATTCTGACCCCAATCCTTCCCCTCCCGCCCCCCACCCCCCAAAAAGTGTCTCTGGTTCATAGTTTTTTGTTGATTTTGATTTTCACTTTCTTATATTCATTTTCCTGGTCCCTTATTTAAGTTTTCTAGATTCCTGCTATGAGTGAGACCATCCGGTATTTTTCTTTTTCTTTTTGGCTTATTTCGCTGAGCATGATCCCTTCCAGTGCCATCCATGTTGCTGCAAATTGCATGTGTTTATCTTTTTTGAATGCTGAGTAATATTCCATGGTATATATGTACCACATCTTCTTGATCCAGTCATCTATTTTTGGGCATTTGGGTTGTTTCCAAAGCTTAGCTATTGTAAACAGTGCTGCTATAAACATAGGAGTGCAGGTGCTCTTTGGAATTGATGTTTCTGTGTCCTTTGGGTAAATACCTAGGAGTGAAATTGCTGGATCATATGGAAGCTCTATGTTTAGTAGGTCCAGAAATCTCCACACAGCTCTCCATAGTGGTTGGACCAGTTTGCACTCCCACCAACAGTGCAGGAGAGTTCCTTTTTCTCCACATCCTCGCCAACATTTGTTGTTGCTAGTTTTTTTAATATGTGCCATTCTCACTGGTGTGAGATGGTATCTCATGGTAGTTTTGATTTGCATTTCCCTGATTACAAGTGATGTTGAACATTTTTTCATATGTCTGTTGGCCATTTGCATTTCCTCTTCAGAGCAGTTTCTTTTTAGCTCTTCTGCCCATTTTTTGACTGGATTATTTTCTTTGTTGTTGTTGAGTCTCATCAGCTCTTTGCAGATTTTTGTGATCAGTCCTTTATCATTAGTGTAGGGTGCAAAAATGTTCTCCCAGTTGGTGGGGTTTCTCTTTGTTTTTGTTATTGTCTCTTTTGCTGTGCAGAAGCTCTTTAATTTGATGTAGTCCCAGCTGTTTATCTTTCTCTTCACTATCACTGCTTTGGGTGATGTGTCTGTAAAGATGTCTTTGATGTGCAAATCCCGTAGTGTTTCGCCTATATTTCCTTCTATGTATTTTATGGTTTCAGGTCTTATGTCTAGTTCTTTAATCCATTTTGAGTTGATTTTTGTGTATGGTGTGAGGGAGTGGTCAAGCTTCATTCTTTTGCATGTAGCGACCCAGTTTTCCCAGCACCATTTATTGAACAAACTTTCTTTGCTCCAATGCATAGTCTTTGCTCCTTTGTCAAAGATTAGTTGACCATAAATCTGTGGGTTTATTTCTGGATTTTCTATTCGATTCCATTGGTCTGTATGTCTGTTCTTGTTCCAATACCATGCAGTTTTGATGATTATGGCTTTGTAGTATAGTTTGAAGTCTGGGAGTGTGATGCCTCCATTTCCTTCTTTTTTTTTCAGTAGAGCTTTGGCTATTCGGGGTTTTTGGTGATTCCATATGAATTTCATCAATAATTGTTCTATTTCTTTGAAGAATGCCATTGAGATTTTGATTGGAATAGCATTGAATCTGTATATTGCTTTTGGTAGGATGGCCATTTTAATAATGTTTATTCTTCCAATCCATGAGCAGGGGATGTCTTTCCATTTCTTTGTGTCTTCTTCTATTTCTTTTAACAGTGTTTTATAGTTTTCTTTGTATAGGTCCTTTACCTCTTTTGTTAGATTTATTCCCAAATATTTGATTTTTTTTGTTTCGATAATAAAAGGGGTGGTTTTTTTGATTTCTTCTTCTTCAGATTTATTGTTTGTGTATAGGAAGGCTACTGACTTTTGCGTGTTGATTTTGTATCCTGCCACTTTACTGAATTGATTGATGAGTTGAATTAGTTTTTCTGTGGAGATTTTGGGGTTCTCTATGTATATTATCATATCATCTGCAAATAGTGATAGTTTGACTTCTTCTTTTCCTATTTGGATTCCTTGGATGTCTTTCTCTTGTCTTATTGCTCTGGCTAGGACTTCCAGTATTATATTGAAAAGCAGTGGTGAGAGTGGACAGCCTTGTCTTGTTCCAGATCTTAATGGAATTGCTTTCAGCTTTTCACCATTGAGAATGATACTGGCTGTTGGCTTGTCATAGATGGCCTTTATGATGTTGAGGTATGTTCCTTGTATCCCAAGAATTTCAAGGGCTTTTATCATGAATGGGTGTTGCACTTTGTCGAAAGCTTTCTCAGCATCTATTGATATTATCATATGGTTTTTATATTTCTTTTTGTTGATGTGTTGGATAACGTTGATTGATTTTCGGATGTTAAACCATCCTTGTGCCCCTGGAATGAATCCAACTTGGTCGTGGTGAATAATCTTATGGATACATTGTTGGATTCTGATAGCTAAAATTTTATTGAGGATTTTTGCATCAGTGTTCATTAGGGAGATTGGCCTATAGTTTTCCTTTTTTGTATTGTCCTTATTCGGTTTTGGTATTAGTGTAATATTGGCTTCATAGAACGTGTTTGGTATTGTCCCTTCCTTCTCAATTTTTTGGAAGAGTTTGTGAAGGATAGGCACTAATTCGTCTCTGAATGTTTGGTAGAATTCATTTGTAAATCCATCAGGTCCTGGGCTTTTGTTTTTGGGGAGGTTTTTAATTACCATTTCAATTTCGCTGCTTGTAATTGGTCTGTTTAGGTGTTCTATTTCTTCTTTATCTAGCTTTGGGTGATTGTAGAGTTGTAGGAATTTGTCCATCTCCTCTAGATTGTTGAACTTGTTTCCATATAACTGTTCATAGTAGTTACTGATTATTCTTTTGATTTCTGCTGTGTCCGTTGTGATTTCTCCTCTTTCATTTATGATTCTGTGTATTTGTGCTTTCTCCCTTTTTTCCTTTGTGAGCCTGGCTAGGGGTTTGTCTATTTTATTTATTTTTTCAAAGAACCAGCTCTTGGTTTCATTGATCTTTTGGATTGTTTTTTAGTTTCAATTTCATTTATTTCTGCTTTGGTTTTATTTATTTCTTTTCTTCTACTGGTTCTGGGGTTTTTTTGTTGTTCTTTTTCTAGATCTTTGAGCTTCGAGATTAGGTTGTTTCTTTGAGTTCTTTCTTGTTTTTTTGATGTGAGCTTCTATTGCTATATATTTTCCTCTTATTACTGCTTTTGCTGCATCCCATACATTTAGGATATTGGTGTCCTCCTTGTCATTCAATTCAAAGAATTTTTTAATTTCTTCTTTGATCTCCTCGTTAGTCCAGTGGTCTTCCAGTAGTGTGGCTTTTAATCTCCATGAGGTAGGATAGTTCCTTGCCTTCTTTTTATGATTTATTTCTAGTTTGATGCCTTCGTGGTCAGAAAAGATGGTTGGTATGATTTCAATCTTGGTGTATCTGTTGATGTTTGTCTTGTGCCCCAGTATGTGATCGATCCTGGAGAATGATCCATGTGCGCTTGAGAAAAATGTGTACTCCGTTTTTTTTGGGTTTAGTGTTCTATAGATGTCTGTTAAGCCCAAATGCTCTAGGTCCTTATTTAGAGCTTTAGTTTCTTTACTTATTTTTTGTCTTGTTGATCTATCCATTGTTGATAGTGGTGTGTTGAAGTCTCCCACTACATATGTGTTTTCTCTGATGTCTGTTTTCAGAGAGGACAACAGTTGTCTGATATATTTTGGTGCTCTTTCGTTTGGTGAGTATATGTTAATGAGTGTTATTTCTTCTTGAAGTATTGTCCCCTTGATCATAATGTAGTGACCATTGGGGTCTCTTTTTATTTTTTTGAGTTTGAAGTCTGTTTTATCTGATATAAGTATAGCTGTTCCTGCTTTCTTTTTTGGCCCATTTGCTTGTAGGATTGTTTTCCATCCTTTGACTTTGAGCCTATTTTTATCTTTTGTAACTAAATGTGTTTCCTGGAGACAGCAAAAGGTTGGGTTTTGTTTCTTAATCCAGGCTGCAACTCTGTGTCTTTTTATTGAAGAGTTTAGTCCATTTACATTTAGAGTTAATATTGATATGTTAGCATCTGTATTTGCCATTATGTTTGTCTTTCCTTTGATTTTATTTATTTATTCTTTTAATAACTTTTTTTTTTTTTTTTTGGTCTTCTTTCGTTGTTATTCGTCCCTCTGAGGTTCTGGCTTTAGGATTCCTTGTAGTATTTTTTGGAGTGGGGGTTTAGTCGCAATGAAATTCCGGAGTTTCTCTTTGTCTGGGAAGGTCCATATTCTTTCTTCATGGAGGAAGAGAGCTTTGCGGGATAGAGTATTCTTGGTTGGCATCTGTTTTCTTGGAGTCTGTTGACTATGTCCCTCCACTCTCTCCTTGCCCGTAGTGTTTCTTCAGAGAAGTCTGATGTCAGCCTGATTGGTTTTCCTTTGAATGTTATCTGTTTCTTCCCTCTTGTCAGCTTCATTATTTTTTCCTTGTCCTGGATTCTTGGGAGCTTTACTATTATGTGTCTTGCTGTGTTTTTCCTTTCGTCGTGGAAGTTTGGTGTTCTTCTTGCTTCTTGTATATCAATTTTCAGCTCCTTCTTCTCATTTGGGAAGTTCTCTTCAATTATATCCATGAATATTTTCTCTGTTCCTACATGTCTCTCCTCTCCTTCTGGAATTCCTATAACTCTTATATTTCCTTTCCTCATGGAGTCAGATAGTTCCCGAAGTCTTTCTTCATTCTTTTTCCTTCGTACTTCTCTTTCCTTTTCTGTTTTGGTTCTTTTTATTTCTGTGTCTTCAAGATTACTTATTCGTTCTTCCATTTCATCTATTCTGCTTTCATTGCTTTTCCCAGAGTTCTTTAGTTCCTCCATTAATTCTTTGATCTCCTGCATTTCTCTTACTTCCCTCTTTAGGGACTCAATTTCCTTCTTCTGATCTATCACTTTTTTAATCATGGCAATTTTAAATTCTCTTTCTGGAAGGCTCAGAAGTTCTTCCAAGTTGCTGTCGTTGCAATCTGGGGAGTGGTTTTCTTTTTGTGGTGTGCTTCTTTCCTGAGGAGTTTTTAGGTTGCGTGTGGTTCTTCTACTCCCTACTGTCTGTTTTCTAATTTGTCGTATGCGTTGGGACACTGTGTTGCTCGGACTGACTGACATCTTGGGTGAACTTCTCCGCTCCCCTCTGGCTCTTCCAGGAGCCATCTCTGTCTTCTGGGGGAGCTTTCTGCTGGTTTTAGGCAGTTTTTACTGAAGAAATGTCCCTGTTCTCAAATGGCGAAGCAGGATGCAGTCCCTGCGCCTCCGGTTTCAGGCACACTCTTCTGCGCACCCGGTCTGCCCCGGACGTGGGTGCCTGCTCCCTCTGTGGGCTCAGACTGCTGGTCGGAAGGGGCCTGGCGTGGAATAACTTCCCGGCTGGCCACTGGGTCCTCCAGAAACCTTCTGCCCTTTTCAAGCAGTCTTAAGAAATGTCCTGTTTTATAGGGTGTTAGTGACTTTTTTTTCCTGGTCGCTAGGTGGCGCCAGAGATCTCTCCTATTATCCTTGGGGGGCTGTTTTTCGCCTCCCCCCACCCCGTGGGACAGAGAACAGAGCGGGAATGGTAGGATACACCTCAACAGCTTTGGGGTGCTGTGTCTGCCTTGTGCCCCACCGTCGTGGAGAACCCACGCCCCGAATTTTCGTGCCCCGGGTCTCAGTTCAAAGCCCTCAGTTCCAGGACGCGGGCTATAGCCCAGTTCAGTGGCGCGGGAATGGCGCCTTTTGCACAGCTCCCGTGCCTGGGCGCCTGGATCCTGCTCACTCAGGGAGGGACCTTCACCTCAGTGAGGACCTCCGTGCGTCTCCCCGCAAGCCTAGGTCGCAGGCGCGGGGACCTGGGCAGCCGCGATCCAGGTCTGCACTTGCTTTTCAAGCTCCCCGAGCGTGCCGCGTTTCCGCGCCAGCTTACCGGCAGCCCGGGCTGTGTGCGCGTCTCCCGGGGTCTTTGTTCTTCTCTAATGGCGCCCGGAGCCGTTCGCTCACCGCCGAGGCGGATCCTGCAGGGTTCGCCTCAGCTCCCGTTCACGGGGTGTGGTGGCTGCAATAGTTCCTTTCCACTCCCAGTCCCGCTTGCTGCGTGGTTTGTTCTTGTGGGCTGTTTTGGTTTGTTGTTTCCTCCTCTCTGCCGGTTGGAGAGTGCTGCCTCTGTGGGCGGGGGAGGGGAGCAGGGTTCTGCGCTTCCCTCCCTTCTGGTCCTCTTTTATGGCCACTTTCTTCTTCGGGCAGTTCGCTGGCGTCACCCGTTTATCTTCCGTGTCCCACTTCTCACTGGGACCTGCCGCTTTTCCTCCCTATTAACTTTTTTTAATGGGAGATCTTACTCGCAGCGTCTCCTCGCCCTATTTTACTGGCTTTTAACTTGGATTCATTTGGAGCTAGATGTATAGATTAATCAGGTGAGAAAATTTTCTGTCTTTTTGGAAATGTTTGAAGTTAAGGAGTCTCCTCTCTCTCAACTTGGTAACCATAGCCAATGTAAAAAGCTTGTCTTTTGTTCCTTCTTTCTCTGTAGCAATGCTAGTAGGCAAAGGCATGGATGGATAATTCGATTGTTTTTTTTTTAAAAGATGTATTTATTTATACAAGCACTGGGTACAGTCAGAAGACTAGGAGGGTGAGAGAATTCACCAGAGCCAGAGCAGGGAGCAGAACAGGCAGAAGGACCGAAGTACATTGCTGAGTAGAGCAGGGGGTGGCAGGAGAGGTCTGCGCGCCATGTGGGACCCTCGCCTGGCGGCCGGGGATCGAACTGGCCCTGCAGAGGCTGCAGGCAGCTTCGCAACCTAGGGCTCAACCCCTGTGCCACCGGGGAGGCCCGATAATTTGATTTTTCTCTCTTTCTGGTGTGGGTAATCCTGTAATTTTTAATGTAATTTTTAATAATTTTAAATTTTTAATATCAAGTCTTGCTGCATTTTCCCCTATGGATGGCCTCTGCTTCTCTTTCATTTTTAAAAACCATTTAAAAAATTTATATGTATTTTACATCATTGCTCATTTTTAAACAATGTTTGCTTCCCCCAACCCCCAGTTGTAGTCCCCATAGAGTTTCCTTCACCAATGCACCCGTGCACCATCACCGCAGTCCCCTGTGCTCCTCCTTCCCTCCCTCTGATCCCTCTCCCTCCTCCTTCCCTGCAGGATGTCCCTGGTTTATAATTGTCTTTTTTTTGTATTGTTATTATTTTTATTGTTATTTTTTTTAAAAGGAAGTGTCAGTATCAGCCTCTCAGTTTAAATAAGAGGACTCAATATCTCTTGTGACCAAGTGAATACTCTAGTGCTAAGATTTTCCTAAGTCACATTATTTCTTCTGGAAATACCTTTTTATTTTGTAAAACTGTAACTGGACCTAGCATACACTAGTATATGTTATAGATACACGAGGACTCTCTCTGCTCAGTTTTGTGGTAGTGAGTGGAGAAATACAAAATAATTCCTTCCCTGGAGGAGTTCATACTTTACAGGGAAACAGCAGAAAGTAAGAATGTATAGAACGTGTTAAAAGAAAATGTCGGTGCCAAACAGAACACAGAGTTCAAAGCAGGGAGGCTCAGGTTTGTCACAGGCGCAGACAGTTAAAACATGTAATGAGAGCAGGATTTGGACAGTGAAGTAGAGATGCAAGAGGGAGAGGCCTAGGGTCAGAGTGCTGGCCGTGTGCTGTCCACATATAGTGAGGAAGTACCACGGGGCTGTAGCAGGGTGATGGGTTATGGGAGATAGGTGGAAAGGTTAGGATGAAGGACTTTGATTAATTAGTTTGACCTACCAGCTCAGTGGAGGTGCTGGTAGGAAACAGCTCAGTTTAATAGATCATTTACTAAGTTGAAGGATGTGTGTAAGAGTAATCAAAGTAGTAATGATAGGGTGTTAAAACTACCTGTATGCCAGGGAGGTGAAAGAATGGGTAGTTACCAGGATCCAGAGATTGAAAAGGCTCTGACAGGAGCTAACCTAGTAGTGGGGGAGGACAATGGCTTTGGAAGACTTTGTAGATTGCTGGGATGTGTGTGTGTGTGTGTGTGTGTTTGGGGTGGGGGCAGGGATAAGTTGGCTGACTCCATTCTCCTCTCTCCCTCTGATCTTCTTGCCTTTGGCTGACTCTAACCAGAAGTCAGAGGAGAAGGCATGCCAGTGACCCAATCCATACAGCTCAGCTATCTGCACACAGAACAGGTGGGCAAGGGAAGGAGGGGATATTCAAAAGGACAAAAGAAGATGCTGGAATCTTTTGAAAGTCATTGAACAAGGCTCAACATTAGAAAAGGAATATTTCATATTTATTAATCCAGCTGCAAGGGAAGGAAAAGTTTAGAGGCAGGGGACTCTACTAGGGAGATCAGATTTGACATTTTCCACAGTGTAAATTAATAAGGACTTGGACCAGATTGTTGGTAAAGGGAATAGAAATAAAGTAACCAATGTAAAAAGCATTATAAAGAATTTTCAGTAGTTCATATAGTCAAATTTGTGGTATTATCATCTTTGGATTTAGATTGCTAAATATTATAAAATATATGCAATTTGTGAATTTAAAGTTTGACAGCATCTCCCTTCTTTAATAATTTATCGAATGTAAATTTATTTCCTCTCTCTTTTTTGCATTTTGAATTTCTTATTGACATGCAGACCTTGTTGAAGATACAGATCAGTGCTTCTATAATTTCAGTTGAAAAACACTAACAACTTATAGAATGCCAAATGAGAGTTCAACGTTCAGGTTTCTCTCTGATTTTATTACATATTTTCTTCAGGTAAATAATGGTTTATCATAAATTCTGAAAATCAAACTATTCCAATTGCTCTATATCTTATAAGTGAAAGTGCACATGAGATATTTATCACACAGTAATGAACTTATTTTATCTGCAAATATCTATCTCAGTCGATAAGGTCTAACCATTTCCCTTTTATGTAGTCATTTATCTTTAGCAAAGTATAGGTATAAATTGTCTGTCAGAATAACCTACACAGATTTCAGTTACTGACATAATATCATAAAGGTACAATAGCTCAGTCTCACTCCATTATATGATCTTTCAAAAGTCAAGAGCGTGCAGCACTCTATTTTAGGTACTTACCTTTCAGGAAGTTTCTCTGTTTTATTCTCTGCAGAAAGATAAAGAGTAATTTTACCAGGAGATAATGCCAACTGAAGAGGTAAAATCTATTTTCATTCCCTTTTCCCTTTAACTTCACTTCACTTGTCTGTAGAAAGTTAGTTTGCAAGAATAAAACTCTTGTTGGCCTTATCAGATATCTCCAAGTATTTCTTCAACTAACCCTTATGCTCTGAAAAACAATTCAAAGGGGCAGAGGCTGGTAGCTTAGGAGCCCTTTGGGCAGTGTTCCAAATATACAGTGGCTAGGCTCACCTGCTGAAGAAGATCCAGGTGCTCTTGGAAATTGCTGAAATTCTTCCCAATATCAAAGAGGTAGAAAACCTGCTGGCAGATGCTGACCCAGTCTTCATGTTCCCCTGTGTCAGAGATGAGATCCAGAAAGATAGGTATGCTCCCCATACTGCTTCCTGACACATTGCAATGTAGCGCCATTAGGGGTGCAAAATGGCCACACGCTAAGACCATGCCCTCCCCCTAATCCAAGTGCAATCCTATTGGCCATTTTTGCTTTGTTGTGTTTTGTACTGTTATTATTTTTTTACACTGAGGTCTACTTGGTTCCCCCATATTCCTGCTATAAGTGAAACCATCCGATATTTTTCTTTTTCCTTTTGGCTTATTTCACTGAGCATAATTCCTTCCAGTTCCATCCATGTTGCTGCGAATGGCATGAGTTTATCTTTTTTGATTGCTGAATAATATTCAGCAATTGTGTATATATGCCACATCTTCCTGATCTAGTCATCTATTTTTGGGCACTTGGGTTGTTTCCAGGTTTTACCTATTGTAAATAGTGCTGCAATAAACATAGGGGTACAGGTGTTTCTTTGCATCAATGTTTGTCTGTCCTTTGGGTAGATCCCTAGTAGTGGAATTGCTGGGTCGTATTGTAGCTCCATTTTTAGTAGACTGAGGAAACTCCAGACAGCTTTCCATAGTGGCTGGACAAGTTAGCCCTCCCACCAGCAATGTAGGAGAGTTCTTTTTCACTACATCCTCACCAACATTTGTTGTTGCTTGGTTTTTTTTTTTTTGTGCCATTATTTTTTCTTATACAAGAGCTGGGGCACAGGCCAGAGGCGTGGGAGGGTGAGAGGATTCACCAGAGACAGAGCAGGGAGCTGAACAGGCAGAAGGACCGAACTACACTGCTGAGGGGAGCAGAGGGTGAGACAGGAGAGGTCTGCCATGCTATGTGGGTATCTCCCTGGCCGGCCGGAAATCAAACCTGCACTGCAAGGCTGCGGACAGCTTCACAGCGCTGTTCAAACTGCTGCACCACTGGGGAGGCCCTTTCTGTACTATTTGTTGTAAGAAGCAAAGGGATTTTAAGACTAAAAGAAGCTCAATTCATTTAGAGCAGCAACCTGACAGAATCCACAAAACCAGGAGTGGGTGCCTTCCCCACTACCTCCCATGTGCCAGAGTCTTCACATTTGGGGAGATAGGGTCAGCACACCTGGAGAGTGATGGAATAACTTTGTCCTGGAACCCTCGTTTGTGAATATGATCTCTCCAGACAGGCAAGGGTCAGAGTTGGAATGCCTTTCTCCAATCACTAGTCAATCTTTCCATGCCTGTGTCTAGTGGAGTCTGCATACTATGCAAGAAGGAAACACACAGGTGATTTCAGATTTGTTATGTGTCCAGTCCTAGCAAACCAGCTGCCTTTGTTACCCTTCTTTCTTACAAAAGTTACATTCTCTTTGGGGATGGTATTTTACCTTTCCATCTTTTTCAATGTACCCAATAGTTTATTTCAAAGCCCACTGGAATGCCAGAGAGTGAAAAATGACAAAAAATCAACTAGACTGCCTTTGAGTGTTGATGACTTTGACTCACAGTATCCTTGTAAGAAATATCTAGAAGGGTATGATATGAGTACCCTTCTGTTTGCTGGTTGGACTCATCCTTGGGAGTGTTGCTTTTTGTCTGAAATTAAGCCTTCATTTAATTTCAGTCCAATTGAAAGCTTGTTTTTGGTGCTCCCTTTCCTGCTGCCCTTTCTCTGATGTCCGGGACACAGAATGTCTTTGCACCCATTAAAATCTACTTTTCACAAAGGTTCTGAGAGGACTTTCTCCCTGAAGCACAAATATCTGAAGTAGCTTGAAGAATGATCTCCCTCAGGCATTGTAGTTTGTAGGAATCAAGATGTAGTTTATAGGGACTGGCAGATTTTCTTTAGAATTTTTTTTTTTTTTTTTATGATTGATGTACTTTATTTTTTTTTTTTCAATGAAATTAGAACTTTAATTTGAGAGTTAGCACCATGTAGAGTGCTTTACAATAAAATCCTAGGTAGAATTCTTTTTTTTTTTTTTTTTTAATAAATTTTATTGTTATATTCCCCATACAATTGCAGCCCCCCCATTCTGACCCCAATCCCTCCCCTCCCACCCCCGCCCCCCTAAAAGTGTCTCTGGTTCATAGTTTTTTGTTGATTTTGATTTTCACTTTCTTATAGTTATTCATTTTCCTGGTCCCTTATTTAAGTTTTCTAGATTCCTGCTATGAGTGAGACCATCCGGTATTTTTCTTTTTCTTTTTGGCTTATTTCGCTGAGCATGATCCCTTCCAGCGCCATCCATGTTGCTGCAAATTGCATGTGTTTATCTTTTTTGAATGCTGAGTAATATTCCATGGTATATATGTACCACATCTTCTTGATCCAGTCATCTACTTTTGGGCATTTGGGTTGTTTCCAAAGCTTAGCTATTGTAAACAGTGCTGCTATAAACATAGGGGTGCAGGTGTTCTTTGGAATTGATGTTTCTGTGTCCTTTGGGTAAATACCTAGGAGTGGAATTGCTGGATCATATGGAAGCTCTATGTTTAGTAGGTCCAGAAATCTCCATACAGCTTTCCACAGTGGTTGGACCATTTCTTTAGAATTTTTAAGGAAAAGATTTTTTTTTGGCAGCCCTCTATTGTCATTTTTATGGCTTCCTGGAAGATTTCCACATTCCAGGGGGCATAGAATCTTTCTGTGACTGGAGCACAGGCACACCAGCCACAACCCAGAGGGTTCCTCCCTCCTTACCCAGGGAGCATCAAAAGAGGTTTTGAAAGTTGAGGCATCAAAGAATCTCAGGGATGGGAGGAATCTAAAAACTTCTCAAAGCTGGATTTTTCTAACTCCTTGATTTGTCTGTCCTGCACTAATCTACTAGGAAGAATTTACACAAGGATTCTACAGAAATCCAGAGCCTTGCCTCCCTAGTTTTTTCTTTTTTTTTTTTTTTTTACTTTTTTTTTTTTTTTTTTTTTTTTTACATCATTGGTCATTTTTAAACAATATTTGCTTCCCCTCACTCCCTCAGGTGTAGTCCCCATAGAGTTTCCTTCACCAAAGCACCTGTGCACCATCACCTCAGTCCCCTGGTCTCCTCCCTCCTTCCCTCTCACCCCTCTCCCGCCTCCTCCCTTGCAGTATGTCTCTTGTTTATAATTGTCCGTTTTTGCTTTGTTGTGTTTTGTACTGTTATTATTTTTTTTTACACTGATGTCTTATTTCATTCGCCTATATTCCTGCTATAAGTGAAACCATCTGATATTGTTCTTTTTCCTTCTGGCTTATTTCACTGAGCATAATTCCTTCTAGTTCCATCCATGTTGCTGTGAATGGCATGAGTTTATCTTTTTTGACTGCTGAATAATATTCAGCAATTTTGTATATATGCCACATCTTCCTGATCCAGTCGTCTATTTTTGGGTACTTGGGTTGTTTCCAGGTTTTACCTATTGTAAATAGTGCTACAATAAACATAGGGGTACAGGTGTTCCTTTGCATCAATGTTTGTCCGTCCTTTGGGTAGATCCCTAGTAGTGGAATTGCTGGGTCATATGGTAGCTCCATTTTTAGTAGACTGAGGAAACTCCAGACAGCTTTTCATAGTGGCTGGATCAGTTTGCACTCCCACCAGCAATGTAGGAGAGTTCCTTTTTCACCACATCCTCGCCAACATTTGTTGTTGCTTATTTTTTTGATATGTGCCATTCTCACTGGTGTAAGGTGGTATCTCAATGTGGTTTTAATTTGCATTTCCCTGATTATAAGAGATGTTGAGCATTTTTTCATATGCTGGTTGGCCATTTGCATTTCTCCTTTGGAGAAATGTCTTTTAAGTTCTTCTGTCCATTTCTTGACTGGATTGTTTCTTTTGTTTTTGTTGAGTCACGTGAGTTCTTTGTATATCTTTGTGATCAGTCCCTTATCAGTTGACTGGAGTGCAAAGATTTTTTCCCAATCAGTGGGGTGTCTCTCTGTTTGGGTTAATGTCTCTTTTGCTGTGCAGAAGCTTTTCAGTTTGATGTAATCCCAGGTGTTTATCTTTGTCTTCACTATCACTGCTTTGGGTGATGAGTCTTTAAAGATGTTATTGCAATGTATGTCTTGTATTGTTTTACCTATATTTTCTTCTATATATTTTATGGTTTCTGGTCTTATGTCCAGTTCTTTTATCCATTTTGAGTTGATTTTTGGCATGGTGAGAGGTAGTGGTCTAGTTTCATTGTTTTGCATGTGGTGGTCCAGTTTTCCTAGCACCATTTATTGAACAAACTGTTCATGTTCCATTGCATATTCTTTGCTCCTTTGTCAAAGAGCAGTTGTCCATATAAGTGTGGTTTTATTTCTGGGCTCTCTATTCGGTTCCATTGGTCTGTGTGTCTTTTTTTTTCCAATACCAAACTATTTTAATTATTAGGCTTTGTAGTATAGCTTCAAGTTTGGAAGTGTGATGCCTCCTTTCTCCTTTGTTTTCATCAGTTGGGCTTTCACCGCCCTAGTTTTTCATGGGTGCTGGCTGGCCAATGCCTGAAATCTGACCACAGAACTTCACTTTCCTGTTGAATGCTATCCCTAGGCTGTGTGACAATGTAGGAAGACTCCCCAGGGAACACATGTCTTGCAAGCCAGTCACAGCCCCAGCAAAGTTATGCACATTTGGAAGGATTACACTAGGCCAATGGGGTGTGAAATTGCCCACCCCACAGTGGGCACACATGAGCTGGAGAGAGAACCCACTGGAATGAAAGTCAGGCTGTATGGGGTCCTGACCCTGCTCTGCTACCAACGGGGCCTGTCACCTACTCCTCTAATCTGTACAATGAGGGTGTTGGCTCGATGATCTCTAGCCAGTGTGTCTAAAACTTTTAAGTGCAAATAAATTACCTGGGGTTCCTATTAAAATGCAAGTTCTAAAAGTAGGTCTAGTGTGGGAGCTGAGTCTGTGTACTTCCTATCATGTTCCTAGGTGGCTGTGAGGCAGCTGGTATGGGGACAGCACTTGTGCAAAAACTGGGACTCCCTCCACATTTAATCTTCTCTAAGTCCACATGACGGTACAAGAAAGATCTAGATTTTGATTAAGCTTTTGATATTGGGGTGGGGAGAAAGTGAGAGAGAAGAGGAGAGACAGGGAGAGAGGCACAGACAGGACACGAGCTGGGGCTGGACTTGAAGGGAAACAGCCACAAAGGAGAGAGTTTGCTGGGTGGGGGCACAGGGCCACAAAAGGAAACTAGTAGAAACAAGCCTGCTTTTTTTGCCTCTGTGTTTTGGAATGAGCACGTTAACATTTTGCTCCAGTTGCTGTAAGCACTGGGGAAAAAAATAGCTCAATATTCCATTTGATTTGAGGAATGTGGGAGCTTTCTCCCCTAAGTCTGAAAGATGTCAACACATAATTTTGTAAAAGCAGCTACAAGAACAATAAGTGGGTTACTCTGTCAAAAGAACACCACTTTGTGGCTGGGTCTTATTTCTTGTTTCTTTGTGAACCAATTTGTTAGACTTAAGAAATTCTTGCTGATGAATAGTAAAATTTCATATCACCCAAGAGCAGCCATAAAGATCATGGGCTGTCAATGCTGTGGGGAGAAAAACAGTAGTTTGCTTATCCACGGAAGCAAAGAAGAATGTGGCAAACTTAATCAAGAAGAAAGAAGTAAGAATAATATTCAGAGCTAAAAATTTGGTTGCAGCAATAAATAGTTGATTCTACAAATACCTGTGACGAAAGTGGTAAAGAATTAGAAGTTACATGAAAACAGTCAGTGTTAGTCATGTTCATATTTAATGTGATGCTTATGCTGTATATGTATACTTCTACCTGTGAACAAATGACATAGAATTTCTGGTGTTATTATCTGATCACTGTGTAGGAACTTCCAAAATGAGTGACATACATATCACTATCTTTTCACATTCTCAGTGGCTTCTTTGCCTTCTGATTCCATCAACAAACATTTAGTAGGAATCTGCTATGCAGAGGTGCTGTGCCAGGACCTCAGAATATTCATACAGTGTACTTGATTTCCTACAATTAGAGTCCTCCTGACTGTGATCCAGTACGTGTCATTTCTTTGTGGGCATGGTTTCTCTCAGAAAGCAAATATATCTTTATTTCTGCAAAAAAGAAGACCTTTATATTTTTGAGACTGTCAGTTAATTATGTCTCCAGAACTGTAAGACCTGCCCAGATTAACTCAACCCTCGCACATCTTACAGATGTAAGTACTAAAGAACTTTGTGGATGCTGGTATCATGAAATACATTCTATGTTTCATATGTGCAACCCTCACAGGTTACCTTGAAACGGCTTGCTCCAGTCAATGGGTCTGATGTCCAGCAGGGTGATGTGCTTTTTGGAATGGAAGTAAACAGTGTGACCAGGATAGAAATCAGTGAACTTCCTCAACTTTCACATATAAGATCATTCTCCTCTCCCTTCCTGCACCCTCAGCCTCCCTCCCCTTAAAGAAGCAGCCATGGCATTTTTTTCATTCATGGCTGGTAAATGATAAGGGCAACCACGGACAGCTGTGGTGTGATTAAACTCTATAATGATTTCTGGGAATGCTGTAAGAATTCTATGATGCTGTCTTGGTGTTAAAAACAGCACTGTAACTCTGCTGGAAATCATAGAGCTGTGTTGTAAATTTCATTACTAGCCCAGCCTTATAACATGGCAACAACTCCTAATTTGTGATCCCTCTGCACAAGGATATACCTCCAGGTTTCCAAGCTTCATGATTTTTTGCTGCATTAGCAATAAGCAACTTGAACTTATCAAGAAAGGAGAGAGGATCTGGATTGTAATGTTGCTTTTGAAAAATGAAATCTTAAGTCATAAATCAACTTGAATCATATTCCTGACGTTGCAGTCATCCTGTGCTTCTTACTTCATAATAACAACATTAAAATTCAAAATTGGGCTTAAGCAAAAATAAAATAAAGGGGAAAACCCAGATGCCAAGGCTTTCTGGTGACTTGTTGAATGCCAAGTGGTTCTGTGTGGCACAGGATCATAGTTGTAAATATTTATTATTCATTTCTCTCATATTATTTGGCTGATTTTGATATCTCCTTTGACTAAATGAGAGACTGAAAGTTTTGGGTTTGGGCTGAAGACAACCTGCAGATAAATGAAAGGGAAGGGATGAAAAAAACAAAAGTCTAGACACACTTTACCCTTTCCTTACCTCTCAATCTATACTAAGCTTGAAGACTGGTTATAATTTGTTTCATGGATTCCTGTGAACAGATTTGAGCTCTAGTTGCTGCAAATGCCAACCTTTTTGTTTGATGCTTTGCCAACTCAAATATTCATCTCATGTTTGATACTTTGTATGTGTTTGCATTATTTTCAGTTGCCTTGATTCTTGGGCATTTTCTATGTCTTCAGTTTTCAGTTCCAGAATGGTCTATTTTAATGGAAGTATCTGTATAAGATATATATATATATATATATAAACATGATAAATCAATGAAATAAAGTAAAAATTAGAATCCTCAGGTTCATAAAAATTTGACTGGTATAATTGCCAAATGTAATATTACAGTAACAAGGCATTTTCAGGAATAAGGTAATAGCACAATCCATTGATTGAGTGTATTTTTAAAGAAACAAGTGTCTCAAATAATCTTGCCTTTAGGAATTGCCAAATATTGAAGCCATTTCCCATACATTCTCTAAAAATCACTCTCCACTTAGCACTCAAGCCTCCCCAGAGATGCCTCTTTTGATAGACATTATAATTCAAGTGGGGAGTGATACAGCATTGTGGCACCCAGAGGTGTACTCTCGATGAGGAAGTAGAATGCTTCTCGAAACCTGGGGACACCATGTAACAAAGCAGCCCTCCTGCCTATTAGTGGCAGCCCAGGATTTCTATGCAGGTGGGGCTCAGAGGGTGGCCATCCGGTTGAAAGTGAGTTGGCAAGGACATGTATTAAAGTTACAGCTACAAAGCTACTTGATATTTTAGGGAGATTGTGAGAGGAAGGATGAAGAGAAGGGCAAAGAGAGGAATTCAGCAGAAGATTTAACTCCCTAAACCATTTCTTCCTTTTGGTACTGTTGTGTCTGTAAAGGTAGATTTCATTTTTAACTCTCTAGACCTTCCATAGTAATAGTGTAGATTCATTAAGCATTTCGGTATTCTGAATTTTTTTTTTCAGATGTATTATCTCATATAATTCTTATAAAAGCTCTAGGATAGAGACAAAACAGACAACTCTCCCCTCAGTTTATAGTGCTTTGGAGTAACTGAGGCTTCAAGTTGTCAGAAATTTCTAACAGTTGTCAAATTCTTCCTTTCCCTCAGCATCTCTTTCCTTTTACCCATTCTGCCATTTACAAAGATAATTTTTTTAAAGATTTATTTATTTATGTGTACAACAACTGGGGTACAGGCCAGAGGTGCGGGTGGGTGAAAGGATTCACCAGAGACAGAGTGGGGAGCACAGCAGCGGATCTACTGAAATACACTTGTTTTTTTTTTTTTTTTTTTAATAAATTTTATTGTTATATTCCCCATACAATTGCAGCCCCCCCATTCTGACCCCAATCCCTCCCCTCCCACCCCCGCCCCCCTAAAAGTGTCTCTGGTTCATAGTTTTTTGTTGATTTTGATTTTCACTTTCTTGTAGTTATTCATTTTCCTGGTCCCTTATTTAAGTTTCTAGATTCCTGCTATGAGTGAGACCATCCGGTATTTTTCTTTTTCTTTTTGGCTTATTTCGCTGAGCATGATCCCTTCCAGCGCCATCCATGTTGCTGCAAATTGCATGTGTTTATCTTTTTTGAATGCTGAGTAATATTCCATGGTATATATGTACCACATCTTCTTGATCCAGTCATCTATTTTTGGGCATTTGGGTTGTTTCCAAAGCTTAGCTATTGTAAATAGTGCTGCTATAAACATAGGGGTGCAGGTGTTCTTTGGAATTGATGTTTCTGTGTCCTTTGGGTAAATACCTAGGAGTGGAATTGCTGGATCATATGGAAGCTCTATGTTTAGTAGGTCCAGAAATCTCCATACAGCTTTCCACAGTGGTTGGACCAGTTTGCACTCCCAACAACAGTGCAGAAGAGTTCCTTTTTCTCCACACCCTCGCCAACATTTGTTGTTGCTAGTTTTTTTAATATGTGCCATTCTCACTGGTGTAAGATGGTATCTCATGGTAGTTTTGATTTGCATTTCCCTGATGACAAGTGATGTTGAACATTTTTTCATATGCCTGTTGGCCATTTGCATTTCCTCTTCAGAGAAGTTTCTTTTAAGCTCTTCTGCCCATTTTTTGACTGGATTATTTTCTTTGTTGTTGTTGAGTCTCATCAGCTCTTTGCAGATTTTTGTGATCAGTCCTTTATCATTAGTGTTGGGTGCAAAAATGTTCTCCCAGTTGGTGGGGTTTCTCTTTGTTTTTGTTATTGTCTCTTTTGCTGTGCAAAAGCTCTTTAATTTGATGTAGTCCCAGCTGTTTATCTTTGCCTTCACTATCACTGCTTTGGGTGATGTGTCTGTAAAGATGTCTTTGATGTGCAAATCACGTAGTGTTTCGCCTATATTTCCTTCTATATATTTTATGGTTTCAGGTCTTATGTCTAGTTCTTTAATCCATTTTGAGTTGATTTTTGTGTATGGTGTGAGGTGGTGGTCAAGCTTCATTCTTTTGCATGTAGCGACCCAGTTTTCCCAGCACCATTTATTGAACAAACTTTCTTTGCTCCAATGCATATTCTTTGCTCCTTTGTCAAAGATTAGTTGACCATAAATCTGTGGGTTTATTTCTGGATTTTCTATTCGATTCCATTGGTCTGTATGTCTGTTCTTGTTCCAATACCATGCAGTTTTGATGATTATGCCTTTGTAGTATAGTTTGAAGTCTGGGAGTCTGATGCCTCCATTCCCTTCTTTTTTTTTCAGGAGAGCTTTGGCTATTCGGGGTTTTTGGTGATTCCATATGAATTTCATCAATAATTGTTCTATTTCTTTGAAGAATGACATTGAAATTTTGATTGGAATAGCATTGAATCTGTATATTGCTTTTGGTAGGATGGCCATTTTAATAATGTTTATTCTTCCAATCCATGAGCAGGGGATGTCTCTCCATTTCTTTGTGTCTTCTTCTATTTCTTTTAACAGTGTTTTATAGTTTTCTTTGTATAGGTCCTTTACCTCTTTTGTTAGATTTATTCCCAATATTTGATTTTTTTGTTTCAATAACAAAAGGGATGGTCTTTTTGATTTCTTCTTCTTCAGATTATTGTTTGTGTATAGGAAGGCTACTGACTTTTGCGTGTTGATTTTGTATCCTGCCACTTTACTGAACTGATTGATGAGTTGAATTAGCTTTTCTGTGGAGTTTTTGGGGTTCTCTATGTATAATATCATATCGTCTGCAAATAGTGATAGTTTGACTTCTTCTTTTCCTATTTGGATTCCTTGGATGTCTTTCTCTTGTCTTATTGCCCTGGCTAGGACTTCCAGTATTATATTGAAAAGCAATGGTGAGAGTGGACATCCTTGTCTTGTTCCAGATCTTAATGGAATTGCTTTCAGCTTTTCACCATTGAGAATGATACTGGCTGTTGGCTTGTCATAGATGGCCTTTATGATGTTGAGGTATGTTCCTTGTATCCCCAGAATTTCAAGGGCTTTTATCATGAATGGGTGTTGCACTTTGTCGAAAGCTTTCTCAGCATCTATTGATATTATCATATGGTTTTTATATTTCTTTTTGTTGATGTGTTGGATAACGTTGATTGATTTTCGGATGTTAAACCATCCTTGTGCCCCTGGAATGAATCCAACTTGGTCGTGGTGAATTATCTTATGGATACATTGTTGGATTCTGATAGCTAAAATTTTATTGAGGATTTTTGCATCAGTGTTCATTAGGGAGATTGGCCTGTAGTTTTCCTTTTTTGTGTTGTCCTTGTTCGGTTTTGGTATTAGTGTAATGTTGGCTTCATAAAACGTGTTTGGTATTGTCCCTTCCTTCTCAATTTTTTGGAAGAGTTTGTGAAGGATAGGCACTAATTCGTCTCTGAATGTTTGGTAGAATTCATTTGTAAATCCATCAGGTCCTGGCTTTTGTTTTTGGGGAGGTTTTTTATTACCATTTCAATTTCGCTAATTGTAATTGGTCTGTTTAGGTGTTCTATTTCTTCTTTATCTAGCTTGGGTGATTGTAGAGTTGTAGGAATTTGTCCATCTCCTCTAGATTGTTAAACTTGTTTCCATATAACTGTTCATAGTAGTTACTGATTATTCTTTTGATTTCTGCTGTGTCCGTTGTGATTTCTCCTCTTTCATTGATGATCCTATTTATTTGTGCTTTCTCCCTTTTTTCCTTTGTGAGCCTGGCTAGGGGTTTGTCTATTTTATTGATTTTTTCAAAAAACCAGCTCTTGGTTTCATTGATCTTTTGGATTGTTTTTTTAGTTTCAATTTCATTTATTTCTGCTTTGGTTTTTATTATTTCTTTTCTTCTACTGGTTTTGGGGTTTTTTTGTTGTTCTTTTTCTAGATCTTTGAGCTTCGAGATGAGGTTGTTTCTTTGCGTTCTTTCTTGTTTCTTGATGTGAGCTTCTATTGCTATATATTTTCCTCTTATTACTGCTTTTGCTGCATCCCATACATTTAGGATATTAGTGTCCTCCTTGTCGTTCAATTCAAAAAATTTTTTAATTTCTTCTTTGATCTCCTCATTAGTCCAATGGTCTTCCAGTAGTGTGGTTTTTAATCTCCATGAGGTAGGAAAGTTCCTTGCCTTCTTTTTATGGTTTATTTCTAGTTTGATGCCTTCATGGTCAGAAAAGATGGTTGATATGATTTCAATCTTGGTGTATCTGTTGATGTTTGTCTTGTGCCCCAGTATGTGATCGATCCTGGAGAATGATCCGTGTGCGCTTGAGAAAAATGTGTACTCCGTTTTTTGGGGGTTTAGTGTTCTATAGATGTCTGTTAAGCCTAATTGCTCTAGGTCCTTATTTAGAGCTTTGGTTTCTTTACTTATTTTTTGTCTTGTTGATCTATCCATTGTTGATAGTGGTGTGTTGAAGTCTCCCACTACGTATGTGTTTTCTCTGATGTCTGTTTTCAGAGAGGACAACAGTTGTCTGATATATTTTGGTGCTCCTTCGTTTGGTGAGTATATGTTAATGAGTGTTATTTCTTCTTGAAGTATTGTCCCCTTGATCATAATGTAGTGACCATTGGGGTCTCTTTTTATCTTTTTGAGTTTGAAATCTGTTTTATCTGATATAAGTATAGCTGTTCCTGCTTTCTTTTTTGGTCCATTTGCTTGTAGGATTGTTTTCCATCCTTTAACTTTGAGCCTATTTTTATCTTTTGTAGCTAAATGTGTTTCCTGGAGACAGCAAAAGGTTGGGTTTTGTTTCTTAATCCAGGCTGCCACTCTGTGTCTTTTTATTGAAGAGTTTAGTCCATTTACATTTAGAGTTAATATTGATATGTTAACATCTGTATTTGCCATTGTGTTTGTCTTTCCTTTGATTTTATTTATTTATTCTTTTAATAACTTTTTTTTTTTTTTTTTTGGCCTTCTTTCATTGTTATTCGTCCCTCTGAGGTTCTGGCTTTAGGACTCCTTGTAGTATTTTTTGGAGTGGGGGTTTAGTTGCAATGAAATTCCGGAGTTTCTGTTTGTCTGGGAAGGTCCATATTCTTTCTTCAAAGAGGAAGGAGAGCTTTGCGGGATAGAGTATTCTTGGTTGGCATCTGTTTTCTTGGAGTCTGTTGACTATGTCCCTCCACTCTCTCCTTGCCCGTAGTGTTTCTTCGGAGAAGTCTGATGTCAGCCTGATTGGTTTTCCTTTGAATGTTATCTGTTTCTTCCCTCTTGCCAGCTTCATTATTTTTTCCTTGTCCTGGATTCTTGGGAGCTTTACTATTATGTGTCTTGCTGTATTTTTCCTTTCGTCGTGGAAGTTTGGTGTTCTTCTTGCTTCTTGTATATCAATTTTCAGCTCCTTCTTCACATTTGGGAAGTTCTCTTCAATTATCTCTTTGAATATTTTCTCTGTTCCTACATCTCTCTCCTCTCCTTCTGGTATTCCTATAACTCTTATATTTCCTTTCCTCATGGAGTCAGATAGTTCCCGAAGTCTTTCTTTGTTCTTTTTCCTTCGTACTTCTCTTTCCTTTTCTGTTTTGGTTCTTTTTATTTCTGTGTCTTCAAGATTACTTATTCGTTCTTCCATTTCATCTATTCTGCTTTCATTGCTTTTCCCAGAATTCTTTAGTTCTTCCATTAATTCTTTGATCTCCTGCATTTCTTTTACTTCCCTCTTTAGGGACTCAATTTCTTTCTTCTGACCATTGTTTTCCCTCTCTAGGGACTCAATTGCATTCTTCTGATCGTTATTTTTCCCTTATCATTGTTTTCCTTTATGACTTCTGTCAGTTTTTTAATCACGGCAATTTTAATTCTCTTTCTGGAAGGCTCAGAAATTCTTCCAAGTTATTGTCTTTGCAATCTGGGGGCTGGCTTTCTTTTTGTGGTGTGCTTTTTCTCTGGAGAGTTGCTAGGTTGCGTGTGGTTCTTCTCCTCCCTACTGTCTGTTTTCTAATTTGCCGTATGCGTTGGGACACTGTGTTGTTGGGACTGGCCGGCATCTTGGGTGGGCTTCTCTGTTCCCCTCTGGTTCTTCCAGGAGTCATCTGTCAGTTTCAAGCAGCCTTTAATGGAGAAAGGTCCCTGTTCTAAAATGCCGATGTGGGGACACACTCCCCTGTGCGCCTGGTCTGCCCCGGCGGTGGGTTCCTGCTCCCCTCTGGGCTTGGACTGCAGGCCAGAGGGGGTCTGGCGTGGGCGAACTTCCCCCGCTCACCTCTGGCTCCTGAGGAAGCCTTCGGCAGGTAGTCTTTACTGAAGAAATGTCCCTGTTCTAAAATGGTGATGTGGGACACACTCCCTGCGCGTCTGGTCTCAGGCACACTCTTCTGCGCGCCTGGTCTGCCCCGGCTGTGGGTGCTCGCTCTCCCTGTGGGCTCAGACTACTTGTTCGGAAGGAGCCAGGTGTGGGCTAACTCCCCAGCTGGCCACTAGCTCCTTCAGTAGCCTGTGCTGGGGTCAAGTCGCTTGGTGGCGCCAGAGATCTCTCCTAGAGCCCTTGGGGAGCTTATTTTCCACCCCGTGGGACAGGGAGCAGAGCGGGGATGGTAGGGTACACCTCAACGGCTTTGGGGTGCTGTGTCTGCCTTGTGCCCCACCGTCGTGGGGAACCCACGCCCCTAATTTCGTGTCCCGGGTCTCAGTTCCAAAGCCCTCAGTTCCAGGACGTGGGCTGTAGCCCAGATCAGTGGCGCGGGAATGGCGCCTTTTGAATCCCGCTCCCCTGCCTGGGCGCCTTGTTCCTGCTCACTCAGGGAGGGCCTCTGCCGTCTCCCCGCAAGCCTAGGTCGCAGGCGCAGGGACCTGGGCAGCTGCGATCCGGTCTGGATCCGCGCCACTTTCTGCGCAAGCTTACCGGGCGGCCGGGGCTGTGTGCTGGTGCTGGTCTCCTCCTGGGCGGGGTCTCTCTTTAATGGCGCCTGGAGCTCACCTCCGCGGCGGATCCTGCAGGGTTCGCCTCAGCTCCCGTTCACGGGGTGTGGTGGCTGCAATAGTTCCTTTCCACTCACAGTCCCGCTTGCTGTGTCCGTTTTTCTTGTTGGCCGTTTTGGTTTGTTGTTTCCTCCTCTCTGCCGGTCGGAGAGTGCCGACTTTGTGGGCGGGGGAGGGGAGCAGGGTTCTGCGCTTCCCTCCCTTCTCGTCCTCTTTTATGGCAACTTTCTTCTTCGGGCAGTTTGCTGGAGTCGTCCGTTTATCTTCCGTGTCCCAGTTCTCACTGGGACCTGCCGCTTTTCCTCCCTATTAACTTTTTTTAATGGGAGATCTTACTCGCAGCGTCTCCTCGCCGCCATGTTGCTCCGCCCCTTTACACTTGTTTTTTTTAAAGATTTTATTTATTTATATATTTTTTATTTATATTATTTTATTTATTTATTTAATTTATTTATACAAGAACTGGGGTACAGGCCAGAGGTGCAGGAGAGTGAGAGGATTCACCAGAGACAGAGCAGGAAGCAGAACAGGAAGATGGACTGAAAACACTGCTGAGGGGAGCAGTGAGGGAGACAGGAGAGGTCGGCCGCACATTGTTGGTATATCCTTGGCTAGCCAGGAATTGAACCCAGGCTGCAGAGGCTGCAGACAGCTCCATAGCGCTAAGCTCAACCTGCTGAGCCGCTGGGGAGGCCTGAAATACACTTCTGAGGGGAGCAGCAGGCGAGACAGGAGAGGTTTGCTACGTCATGTGGGTCACCTCCCTGGCCAGGGATTGAACTCCAGCTGCAGTAGCTGCAGTTAGTTTCATAGTGCTGAGACTTAACCCCTTGTGCCACCAGGGAGTCTCCTACAAAGATAAATATTAATGAGCAATTGGGACCACTCATCCTGGCCGTTTGAGACCTTAAACATGTGGCTTACAAATATTTATATTCTGATTTTATTAAGAAGGTTCTCAAATGCATATCTTTTGAAAGGTGGTACAGACAAGGGAATGGAGCAGAAATTCAAGCAGGGTAAGTGCACAGCAACTTAAATCTTGCTGCAGAGCATAAAATTTTCTCCTTCATTACGGGGGGTGTGGGAACTTATTTGCTGTCACTTGAGGAGTCTCAGAGCACTATGTTGGTCTTGGGCAGTGATAAATTCTTTGGAATCTCCAGAAAGAAAGAGAATTTAGAGATTAATTTGCTTACCCAGCCACACACCAGACTAATAAATCATAATCTCTGAGTGGAACACAGGCATCAGCAAATTTTGAAGGTCTCCAGGTGATTCTAATATCCCAAGACAGGTTAGGGAACCATTGTTTTATGGACCTGTAGGAAAACTTTCAAAATAACCCATCTTAAACTGGCTTAAGTGATAAAGAAGTTGTTTTCCCATATAATGGAGAGCTAAGGTAAGGACTGCCGGGTGAAAATGGAGCTCTGGCCGTGCCCTCTGCCATTCTCTCCTTTGCTCAGTCCCCTCATGTGGTGACTTTATCTGTAGACTGGCTTCCGTTGGGTTAACATTCTTGCCCCATTCATGTTGAAAAACAGCGTTTTTCTAAAGTATGGCTGTCTTATATTCTGTAACTGGACGATTCCAGTCATTTATTTGGGGATGTGCCAGTGGTATTGACTTGAGCCGAGTGTTCTTGGGATGGGATCGGGATTACCCTGAGTGTTGCCTTCTAACTGTACAGATGGAGTCAGTTTCCTGAGTAAGGTTTGCTTCATAGTGGAAAGTTTCCATCCAATATTGGGGCAAAGTGTAAGAGGGGGATAAGAGTTGAGAACTCAGCATTTGTGCCTACTGCAGTTAGTAAAATGGAAATTTTATTTTATTTTATTTTATTTTTTTTTTTTTTTTTATTTTATAGAGGCATGTTTATTTATTTATTTGTTTGTTTGTTTGTTTTGTTTACACATGCACTGGGTACAGCCAGAAGCACGGGAGGGTGAGAGAATCCACCAGAGCCAGAGAAGGGAGCAGAGCAGGCAGAAGGACCGAAGTACACCGCTGAGGGGAGCAGCGGGCGGCAGGAGAGGTCTGCGCGCCATGTGGGACCCTCCTCTGGTGGCCGGGGAGCAGACGGGGATCGAACCAGCGCCGCAGAGGCCGCGGGCAGGTTCGCAACCCAGCGCTCAACCGCTGCGCCACCGGGGAGGCCCCTATTTTATTATTTTTTTAAAGGTTTATTTATTTATGCATACAAGAGCAGGGGTGCAGGCCAGAGATGCAGGGTGGGGTGAGAGGATTTACCAGAGACAGAGTGGGGAACAGAACAGGCAGACTAATCGAAACACACTGCTGAGGGGAGCAGTGGGCGACATAGGAGAAGTCTGCCTCGCTATGCAGATTACTCCCTGGCCAGCTGGGGATCGAACTCGTGCTCCAGAGGCTGCGGGTTGCTTCATAGTGTGGTGCCCAACCCCCTGCACTACCAGGGAGGCCCCAGTAAAATGGAAATTTTAGCTTATGATTATTAATTTTTAATAACTGTTCACATACTGATAGATTATAGCATTTCTATTAAATTACAGTAAAAACTTGTCATATTTCAATTGCCACTATGAATGAAAGAAAAAAGTACATGATTGGATAATTCTAGGTCTATGAATTATGGTAAACACAGACTGCACTTAGGAAACTGTGTTCCCCGTATACCCCACACTTCTGCATTCCCCTCAACGCTGCCTACATTGTTGGGGAGGCCTGCAATTATGCTGGTCCTGCTCTCCACTCTGCCGTTCCCACAGTCTTTGGTCCTTTGGGGTTGGTCCTATTCTTACTTTTTTGTTATGCTCTGGTAGAAATTTGAATAAGTTGGTATCAGGATAATTTTTTCTCTGCCCTGGCACTGGGAATAATGCCCCTGCTCTGAAATTTTCCCCGCTTGGATCCTTTGGGATCGTAATACCTTGCTCATATCTGGGTTGCTCACATAATCCTGCTTGAGCTGGGTGTATGGACTATAACCTGTTAGGGTGGAAATAGAAGAGTTGATGGACAATAGCATAGATTTGTCCATTTCCCCACATTAACACCAGCTCTTCCTATTTCCTTTCCCATACTAAAATCATGTCAGCAACTTCACATAACTGGTGACTAATAAGGAGAGTTAATTAGGCTAATGGAAGACTTGACTTGCTTGGGATATCCTGGTGTATTGCTGCTCTCCCTTTCATTCTCAAATGTGTCCCTTTTTGCAAAATAAACTATATGATCACCTGTTTTAAATATCTCCCTGCTAGAGAAGACCCAGGATAAATACTCTACAAATGTCAGACTTTATCCTCCATGAAGCACTGTGTTCCATATCTCTACACAGATCATTCTTTCCTTTGACCTGAAAATTACCTTTCAGTACTTTTCATACATGAGTCCTATTTCTGTCCTCTGATATAGTGAAGACAAAGTTATAGATACTTCCTTACATTTTCCCTATGTTAAGAACATCTCAACTTTAACTTAAATATTCTCCACCTTTCCTGGTATCCTTATCACATGAGTATGTGACACCTAGCTTGTGTTCCCCTAGATTACACAGCGTCAACCACAAGGATCATGCCCCCCACCCCTGTAATACTGTCCCTTGGGCAGGGATGAATCTTCTATCTGTGCCTCTGTCCAAGTCATCACAAAAGAAGGGGTGAGCAAGATCTCTGAGAACAAGGACTTACGGTTGCTTGGGTCCAAATTTTTGTAGGACAGGACACACTGACAAAATCTATATCTTCCTCCAGGATTTCAAATGAAATAGATCAAAAAAAAATTTGAAGACTTGGAACACGGAATGTTACAGATTTCAATAAGATAATAAAGAACTGATATTTATAGGTGCTAATGAAAGTACTCTTGGGTAAAGCAATTAGGTCACAGCAGACACTGTCCTTCAATGCCATGTAGATTGTCACATTGATATTCAACTGAACTTTGAAAAATTCTTTGGATACATTTTCATGAGTTTGAGATTTTTAGTTTATGTAAGTATTTGGAAAGAATAGGTAAAAGTTTAATGAGTATGAATTAATAGTTGAAAAATGATCTGCTATAAAAGGGAGCATATTAAATAGAAGATTAGAATTTTTTTGAGGCAGAAAATATTTCTCTTAGGTAATGACAAAACATGAGTAAAACCTGTACGATGATGAATTGGCTGCCATCAAAAACTGTCTCTGGATGAAGTTCCAAGTTACAAAGAGAAGGGCAAAGTGATTTTTAAAAACTATCTTTTTAAAAGCACAAGCACATTAGAAAAATTTAGAAATATTATGAATTTAGGTAAAAATAAATTCTATTCTATTTCGATTAAACACCAGGAAAACAACCTTTAAGCACATAGTTTTGGGAAACCATCATATCACCAAGAACAATAAAGATAAAAATAAGAATTAATACATTTGAATGTTCAGAACTTATAAATACAGAAAGGAACATCTAATATGTATGGTGTTCACATTCTACATTTTCCTTCTATATGCTCATTATTTTTTTAATAATTTTTTTTAACATATATGAATGCAGATCTAGTATTTTTTTTTTTTAAAGATTTATTTATTTATTTATAGAAGCACTGGGTACATTCAGAAGCGCGGGAGGGTGAGAGAATTCACCAGAGTCAGAGCAGGGAGCAGAGCAGGCAGAAGGACCGAAGTACACTGGTGAGGGGAGCAGTGGGCGGCAGGAGAGGTCTGCGCGCCACGTGGGACCCTCCTTTGGTGGCTGGGGAGCAGTCGGGGATCGAACTGGCGCTGCATAGGCTGCTGGCAGCTTCGCAACCCAGCGCTCAACCACTGCGCCACCGGGGAGGCCCAATATGTTCATTATTTTTGAAGGAAAAGTGTAGTAGCAACACAGGTCATGTGTCTGTTAGCAACACAAGTCATGTTAACTGTTCAACATCCTGTAATAGCAGCAGTGGTACACAGAGCACTGGCTCTGTGACTTGCTAGTGCTTTAACTTGGATATACCTGACCTTTTTGTGCCTGTGTTTCCTTCATCTGTAAAGGGGAAGAATAATGTCTCCCTTATAGGGTTTCTATGATATTAAATGATAGCTCTTCTTTTCCTTTGTTGAGTTTCTCTTTTCCTTCAAGGGTCAGCTTTAAGTCTTTTCTTCTAAGTTTTCTTAAATCCCACATTCAGAATTCATTCAGTGCTACATCCTGTTACCTTGGTATGGTTCTTATCTCCACTGTGTTTACTGATTTGTTATATTCACTAAGTGTTGACTATAGTTCAGGCCAGTAAGGTTTTATGGTGGTAAATTAGATGGACGAATGTAATGGAACTTTTGTGTTTGTGCTTGCTTTGTTCTGTCTTGCAAAATACTTGAAAATATGTGAGTGTCCCACTTTAGGTTGCAAATAACTTTGTGTTTGCTAAAAATCTAGACTTTAGACCCAGAAATGCCTCAATATAGTATGCTTGTCTTTTCCCCAAGTCACCTTGGTGCTTGCTTAAGTATAATGTTTTGTGCATGACAGTTATGCAATACATATTCATTAAGTGAATTAATGAAAAATTCCTATCAAAATAGTAATGGGTCTTTTACAATATATGAGATAGATTTACTATAAAACCTTTAGACCATGAAAATTGTTTTATATGTCCTGTCCACCTACATTATTACAATCTCCCGTCTCAATTTCTTCTCCTCTCTATAGTGTCTAATATCAGAGGTTTTGGACATAATTACCTTATTAAAGATAATATACTAAGTGAAAAGATATAAAAAACACAACAAATCCTTTTTTAAATAAAGGTCAAAAGAACATAAAGGAGATAGTTTATACATAAAGTATATTTTATAAAGTCAGTATCCCCAGAATCTTCTGATTCATCCAAGAGAAATAGAAAAATAATAAATAAAAACTTTTAAAAACATGGGCATCAATGGGAAAGAATGTCAATATTGCTTGGCTGTTTAGGATGACAATTCCTGAACTACCTTGTTCCTCAATTATACACTTGATAGGTGAAGACATAACCAGGGTTTAAACCCACCCCTTTGCTTATACTTCCCTGCACCCTGTAGCTGAACAGGACTGGAGAAAAACAACCACTAGGACTCAATTGAAATGTACAGTCTTCACAAAGGTGAAGAACATGGCCTAACCTCATTAAGTGTACTTATTAAACACTTTAGAGTGAGTGACAACTCTGGAAAGATTACTATAGAATTAGAAGCAGATGGGGCTGATAGTTAAGCACCATTTTAGGACAAACATTTAAGTTAGTACAGCTACATAAACTTGGAAAAAGTTATAACATGTCCCTGGTCCATGGAGTTTCCCACTCTTCTTGAGAATTACATACAACCTCTCCCAGATTTCCTGAATTGCTTGCCAGTCCTCAGTGTCAGATGATGACCTTGCTTCTTCACATTTTATTGAGATCAAGAGGAGCCAGAAGAGAACTTTATAAATTTCCAGCATTGCATATGCTTGCTGGCTGCTTCTGTGCTCACAAGCTCTGCTTTCCCCCCGTGACTGTGATGAGCCGTCTGTGCTCTGACATAAGGCCAATTCCTTTAGTGAAGCATTGGATCCCACCCTTCTCCACCTCTCAAGGACATTCTTTCAGAAACTCTCATTTCACTTACCAGCATCATTATTTTCCTTTTTTTTAAAAAACTGAATTATTCTTTTTAGACTTCAAACAAGCTATCGTTTCCCCTTTCTATTGAAAACATTCTCTCTTGATGCCACTTCCCCTCCGGCTACTGACCCATTTTCCTTTTTATGCTCATAGCAAAACTCTTCGAAAGATCTGTCCCTGTTTTCCTAAAACAAAGCAAAGTCCTACATGAGTTCAGTTTCCATTGATCCCACATGCAAAGCTACTGATATTTCTCTCTTTCTTCTCCTTTCCCCCATTCTTTTCTTTATTTCAATATTTGCATGATGCTCATAGAACTTGGTATATTTGACAAGCTAATGTGACACTTACCAGAAGGCTTTGCTATCTAATGGATAGTATACTGACAATTGAACACTGGAAAATATAACTCTGATTATTTTCTTGAGCTTGGAATTGTGCATGTTGAGTACTGACATTTGTTCATGGGGTGGTGAGGGTGTTGATTTTGCAGCAAAACACCCCACTTGAGGATTGGCTGAGATTTAGCATGATGGGAAGTATTCCTCCTGGGCAGGGAGGTTCTCATGAAAGACCTGGAAGATGGAAAATATTTAGGCCAGCAGAAAGGAGGACAACATATCCAGGGGCATGGCAACTTCTCAAAGGCTAATAAGAAAGTGGTGGACAAAAAAATCTTCAAGGTTTTTTCTTTTAATATATTTTTTCTCCCTTAGTCATTTATTGTGGGACTGACCCAGATCCCACAACCCAATTTAGTTATTGATAAGCCTGGAAATTTCCAAATATATAGACAAGAAAATTATGGAAACAAACTGTTTTAAGAAAGAATCAACTCTGGCTGAGGATGGGAACTCTGAAATACTGGGCTTTCGGCCCTTCATTAATTTTTCTGAAAAATTAGGTTTGGGTTACCTAGGTATACCTTCTAGATAATATGAAGGCTAGCTCTTCAGTTAAATGTATCTTTTCTACTTTAGGTTCTAGGCTGGTGGCAATGTGGCCTTGATGTTGCCTAGCATTCTGGAAATCACTATAGGCCACATAATTGCCCTGTCATATCACTGAAGAATTATTTTTTCCCCTTCCCATAACAAAGTTGACCTCCAGTCCTAAGCTACTCATAAAGTTTCTGTTTCAGGACTCAGCTTTGCCCATGAATCAGTCTCTTTCTTGGTTATGTAATCAAGTGGATCCTTACCAACCTATTTGGACCACTCCTCATCAAACTCTCTTCTCTAAAGGACTATTTTCTAACCACCTAACCCTGCAGGCTTACAATGTGGGATTACTGTACACACACAGTGGAAATAACACCAACAGAAAAAGGAAGCCAGGACCTTCACAGCAGCATTGCTATGAAAGCTACAGCTGCTGGCAGAAGCACTTAGCAAATCCATTATGTTTTCCTAAGGGAAAAGCCTCAGTGTCTTAATGAATGAATCAACAAGAGTAGAAACAAAAGTTACTGGAATTCCTACACAACAAAAATCCATTTTTTGTAGAACAGAACTCTATAGAGAGAAAGTAGATAACATTTCAGGACCAAATCATTGACTGGAAATTTAATTTTTTTTTTTAAATCTTGCATAGACTTTCCTGACCTTATTAAAACAGAAGGAGGGGCTATGGCCTGTATGTAGAGGCAGTTTGCTTATGATCTATTATTATATCTCTGATCACCCCTACATTCTTAGAAATTCTCCATTACATACCTGAAAATTTTTCTCCAAAGAGCAAGGGCAGCTAAATGTACATCATGCTTAACAGACCTGAATATGTTTAACAAAATATGCAGATAGAGTGAATACATTGTTCAGTGGTGTTCTAGAAAATGGTATGGATTTTAAGACAGTGTTTTCTTCATGATCGACTGGAGAATACAGGAGTTTCAACATACTGCTTTCCTACGTGTAATTCCCAAATAATCCCTACAATGCCAACCCAATCTGAGGCCTGAGAGTCAAAGTATGTTGGAATAAATGATAGAGAATCATAGAAATTGAGAAAATTTCCAATATTATGTAATGAAATATGCATTAAATAAGCTCACACAATATCATGCACTAATTATCAATAATACATTGGGCAGATGCCAACACCATTTCCCTTTCTGAGGTTATTGAAATTTGGATGCCATTTCAGCCTTCCTACCTCCCAAAATGGCAACACCACTTCTTCCTGAGGATAAAAATCAATGCTCCCTGGGCCTCCCTGGTGGCGCAGGTGGTTGAGCACCACACTGTGAAGCTGTCTGCAACCTCTGCAGCGCGAGTTCGCTCCCGGCCCACTGGCGAGAATCACACATGGCATGGCAGACCTCTCCTGTCTACCCCCCTGCTCCCCTCAGCAGTGTGTTTCAGTTGTCTGCCTGTTCTGCTCCCTGCTCTGTCTCTGGTGAATCCTCTCACCCTCCCGTGCATCTGACCTGTACCCCGGTTCTTGTATAAATAAATAAATCTTTAAAAAAATCAATGCTGCCTTTTGTCAAAGAATTAGAGCAGTTGCAGGCTTAGTTAAAGGAAAGGAATAGGACTTGGGAAAACCATTACAAGGCATAAATTCTATATAAATTATCTATTTATTGTGGCTCTCTTCCATTTATCTGCAACTAAAAAACAAAAACAAAACAGAATGTGAAAGGACCGAATCTATACCTGAGATGTTGAGAAGTTTTGCTGAGGTGAGAAACGGCACTTCTTGTTTTAAGAGTATGCAGATTGGTGAGTGGGCAGGAACAGAACTGAAATGGAAGGTTTTCTCTCTTTTAGTGCCTCACTTCTCATTTTCTTTACTCTGGTTTCCTGAAAATGCATTCCCTAAAGAAGACTAACAGGTAAGCTTTGGCCTCAGGTCTGCTATATGTGGCAATATACATGAATCTTAAAAAATACTCTTGAGCCAAAAGCAAGTCATAAAAGAACACATAGAGCCTGATGCCATTTACATAAAAATCACAAAGAAATAGAACTAATAAATACATTATTTAGAGAATCCACATATAAGTGGAGATACTAACAGCAAGCAATGATGTAATTAATACAAATTTCATTATAAGAAATCTTGGCAGAGTATATGGGCAGCTTTACGATATTACTGATATTCTGTTAATTTAGGAAGTGAGCCTTTTGTTATTATTTTCTAACTGTGGCAGATATGTTGTGTACACTTTTGATGTATATTTTCCAAGTCAGGAGATCTGCAGGAGGAATGAGTAGGGACTCAGGGTGACTCTACAAGTAATGCTGAAAAGGAAGGTGGAGACCAGATCCCAAGGACTCTCCAATGAAATTATTAGACTGTTTTCTGAAGGCCTGGGGCTACTTTGAAAATTCTTTTCTAGGAACTCTCCTGCACTGTTGGTGGGAGTGCAAACTGGTCCAGCCACTATGGAGAGCTGTGTGGAGATTTCTGGACCTACTAAACATAGAGCTTCCATGTGATCCAGCAATTCCACTCCTAGGTATTTACCCTAAGGACACAGAAACATCAATTCCAAAGAGCACCTGCACCCCTATGTGTATAGCAGCACTGTTTACAATAGCTAAGCTTTGGAAACAACACAAATGCCCAAAAATAGATGACTGGATCAAGAAGATGTGTTACATATACACCATGGAATATTACTCAGCATTCAAAAAAGATAAACACATGCAATTTGCAGCAACATGGATGGTGCTGGAAGGGATCATGCTCAGCGAAATAAGCCAGAAAGAAAAAGAAAAATACCGGATGGTCTCACTCATAGCAGGAATCTAGAAAACTTAAATAAGGGACCAGGAAAATGAATAACTATAAGAAAGTGAAAATCAAAATCAACAAAAAACTGAACCAGAGACACTCTATGGGGGGTGGGGTCTGGGGAGGGGAGGGCTTGGGGTCAAAATAAGGGGGTTGCAATTGTATGGGGAATATAAAAATAAAATTTATTTAAAAAAAAAGAAAATTCTTTTCTCTTTTTTTGGTTTCAAACAGGGGTATGTACTGTAACAAAGCTAGTCAAAGATAGAAATTAGCGATATTCCTGAGATAGTATTGATAGGATTTTCCACTGATTGACCAGTTAGGAAATGGAGACATCAAAGGTCAGAACTGAGAGGATACCATTGTAACTTCTCCCATGGCAGGGGGAGTGCAGAGGTCAAGCTGGCTTAAGAAAGTGTTTGTGCGTTAGAACTGATATTGCTGTGGCGTGCTGAAGCAGGCCTGCATCTGACTCCAGTTCCTGAAAGCCTACTGTGCACCTGCATGGAGAAGATGTCATGGTGGTGGTTGGAAGTTGGCTACTGAAGCAATACTTACATTTCTGGTATTGGCATATATTACAAATAAGGGTTTTTGCCTAATTGGTTGCTAAATGTTAATCGGCAGACTACTTGATAGGATTTCGTCACAAATTGGATATAAAGAAGAAGAAGATGTCGTAGATGATTTCAAAACTCTTGATTTAAAAGATGTGGATAGAAGATGACAGCATGAAATGAGACTTAGAATGCAGGAGGCCTAGTGCTTCATATCAAAACATGATGCTGATGGGATTATTAAGAACAAGATGGGTATGGTCCCTGCCCTCATGAAACATTTAACTAGTTTTGAATGTCAATTTTTTTTAAATTTTAATTTAATTTTAAATGTTAAATTGTTTTTAAATATGCTCTGTGCAGTTTTTTTCAAAATATGTATTCCTGTAACTGATCCATGCCCTAATATATTCGGTGGTTTTATGCAGAATAGTTAAGAAATGAAACAACATAATGAAGGGAGTGATTATACAAATCACCTGAACAGCTTTAGCAATTTTTCCACCTTGGTTCCCATCCTAGGCAAATTAAATTAGAATTTTCTAAACTGGATCCCAGTACTGGTGTTTTTATCAATGTGAGAGAAATGTTGCATGAAATTCTTTAGGCAGGAATAGTAAACTGAATGAAAGAGGATATTAGCAGAGAAATGTCTTGTGGAATTTGTTGTTAATGGGGTTAAAGTCATAGGTAGATAGAAACAATATTAGCAAGGAGATGAACTCTTTTCATTCCTTTTGAAACAAGAGAGAATGAAAATAGTTTGGAGAAAGATTCAGAGAATTTTGAAGTGGAAAAAGATGTCAAACGAAATCAAATGACTTCAATCTTCTCAGTCCATAAGGGGAGGTGGTAATAGAAATGGTAAAAGGCATCATAGCCATCTTAGGAGCTAGCATTTATTGAGCAATTTTTTAGTAGATACCTCCCTAACAGCTTAAAGCATTATTTCACTTATCTTCATTACAACCTTATGAGGCAGACACTACTATCATTATTCTGATTTTATAAAAGAGAAGCCATAGATGGAGATACATATGAGATAGGGCAATTTTCCAAGAGCAGTCCTGCATCTATGTTCTGTTTTGAATTCAGTTCTACGTAAATCTTACATCCTTTGTTCTTGAATGTGCAGCTATGTGAGTGAGGGAGAATCAGCTGTAGACTCAAGGAAAGGGCACAGGAAAAATTGGACTGGGAGACTAAATCAGGGACTCACAGATGCATAGGACTGTGGAATAGCGTGGAGGGTCCAATTGAGGTTACAGTGCATGAATTTTATAGCATATGAATAAATGCATCCTATTTATTTGGGGTTCTCCAATAACACGTGGCAGTAAAAGTTAAGTTTACCCAGAGTGGGATTAACCAAGCAAATGGGGCGGAAGGTCAAGAAGTAAGGCTACTATTGTTAGCATGAAGACTGTTGAAAGGGTTGAAGAATGAAACTCAGGATTTAGGATTAATGTGTAGGACGCTGAGGCCTGGCTGGACAGAAGAACTGGAAAAACTGGGAGAGGCTGAGGGGCTAAGGCATTATGGTTCAGTGATAATACATTAAATAGTTTCTCATCAAATTAATAGTAAAAATCAGATTTAATAGAAAGACAAGAAATGACTAGGAAAGGATTTTAGAATTGTTTATCTCCAGAGTATAAATTTAATTGCAAACCTGGAGGTGAAATTTCAGTGTTTTGACAGGGAGGTACTTCTGGTTTAGAAGAGGCTTTCCCACTGGGTCAAATCACATCCACTAGGCCAGGTCCTACCTTCAGATATGTAACACAATTTTAAGTTACTTATCATTAAATGTAGACTTCAATGGTGGGCATTTAACATGACAACACCATAGATTAATGATTCTGCTTGTTTGAGGAGCTCAAAATGTCATACTTCTATCTGCATGGGTAATAGAACTCCTAAAATTGGTGCTTCCATTTTTAGGGTAGGGCCAAAAGTTAAGACCAGTTATCCTGAGATAGTTACACAAACAGATTTAGAAATGGTTTCACTTACAAGAGGAATATAGGGGAACCAAATAAGACATCGGGGGAAAAATACAAAACACAATAAAACAAAAGAAAAACTAACAGAAATTATAAACCAGATACATCCTGCAGGGGAAGAGGAGGGAGCACAAGGGACTGTTGTGATGGTGAACAGGGGAATTGGTGAAGGAAACTCTATGGGGACTATACCTGAAGGGAGGGAAGCAAACATTGTTTAAAAATGAACAATGATATAAAATATATATAAATTTTAAAAAAAAGAAATGACCCAGAATCAGCAATCATCTGGTATTATTAGCAAAGAAAGCTGGCTTTTGAATGAACAGTAAGAATCATATTCATTTACTTATATTGAACTGATTAACAGACTAAGTAGTTGTAAAATAGGGCTGATACAGCTCAAATACCAGTTTTGATTTTAACCTTTAACCTCAAATGATTTTAGGAACATAGCATTCTCAGTCGTAGATTCCTAACTAGAAATGAACACATTGTCTACTAACCAGTGAAATCTTAATTAAAATTTGCTTGAGCTTTTATAAAAAAAATGATGTTAAAGGATTCTTAATAAGATTGCTACTTAAAAGTGTTTTGATTGGGGCTTAACTGACTACAATCACTTATAGTACTGTGGATTTCATAGTTGGACTTAATTAAATGTAACTTTTGTTTGTTCATAAACACAGCAGGAGCTTTAAGGCCAAATTAGCCCTGCCTATGCTATTTTTCTGTATGAAATTAGGCCTATATATGCTATTTTAAACTATTTTTGAAGTGGAAACCTGTCATCGATTTTGACTTTTTTCCACAAAGTTCTTTTTGTTTAGTTTCCTTTAACCTTTCTCCTGGGGGGAGCAATTATCAAAATAGATGCCAACTGTGATGGGTGAAGGGACTAACAATAGTTGAGTGCAGAAAACCATATTGGAATGAATTAAGATGATTTGACAAAAGCCACACTGAAAGACACTGTTTCCTTAAGAATGACTGGGTATAAATAGGAAAATATTTATCTCCTGAATACAACCACATGTTGTAGGAACATTTATGGTTGAACCACATTCACTGTGGCCAGAAGAGAGATGCGTGCTCTAGGTCAGACTTGACAGTGGCATTTCCATATAGAAATTCTCACTACCATTGCTATGCCAGTCAACCATGTCAACTCATTGTAAGGTAAACTTTGGCTTGCAGGTTGTCTTGGACCCAGAATAAAGCATGTACCCTCTTATAGTAAAATGGTTGCCACTGACTTGAGAGGTTGAAAATCCAAATGATTCTGTCACTCTCAGAGAGTGAGCTCAGACCTGATATTGCTGAAAACAGTCCACTCTGAAGGTTAAAACTCACATTGTGGTTATTCCTTCCCTTCAATAGATGCTTTGAGGCATCTGAAGGGTTGATATAAGCTGTTCCTTTTCCTTAAGTGAAGAAGTGTCTTTTCTACATGAAGCAAGCAGAGGTGAACTGGATGGAGACCTGTCATACTGATGCCTCATACTTCACTATATAGTGAGGACTTTTGTCACATATATATATTTAAAGCAAATATATAATATATATATGAAATTCAATTATAACATAACCTAGAGACTATTGTGAAAAGCAAACTTTGTTGCCCCAGATGGAGTATTTTTAAAAAATCATAAAATCCATGAACATGATTGACACCAAAGTTATACAAGATCTGAATTTCCAGAGAGGATTAGTATGCAAATACAGTCCATATTTAAGGTGGTTTCACAGTCATGATTGACAGAAGTGGCCAACAAAAAATTCGGTCCTATCAGTGCTGTCTAATAGCTCAACATAAAACAGTCCTTCAGTGGGATCAGCAATATCAGCATAGTTGCAGCAGGCAGCAACTCCTTTTTATTTTTAAAGCAAGTATATAATCCAATAAATGCTTTTATGTATGTTGCCACAATTATTTCAATTGGACAGAGATTGTCTTCAGTTTACACAGTTTCCATTTTAAGGACGTCTTCTATAATTGAAAAACAACAGATATTTGCCTTGAACCTTTTGAAATTCCCTGTTCTAAGACTATAGCACAGATGAACAAAGCATAAGAGCTGTAAAGTTAACAGGACTGCCACTGCATTGCTATCTCAGGTATACAAATGAAGTCACATTCTCTGCTAATGGAGCCACAATGAAGGGAAATATCTTCCTGGGTAATTTCATGAAATGAGGATATATCCCAGTAGTAAAGGATTAACAAAAGTGGAGTGTCTTCAAATGCAAATTTCCTGACATTTCACAGCTCCTAAAATAATTACCTTTCCTTGGTGAACTAATAATAACTTAGTTAAACTTTTCATTTAGTATAACCAACTGTAATGCAAAAGGAACATACTCTGATAAATAGTTCCATTTTAGGTTGGATTTTCTCTCGTCTCTTTCTCCCACACATAATGATGTCATAAAAAATTAGATGAAATTATTTATGAGAAATGGAATGGTTATAGCATAAAGTAGTGCTTTGCAAATGAAATCCATTGGCACCCCCATTATGAATACTGAAAAGAGGAGCCTTGGTATCTTGATGAAGTAATTGTTCTTTGAATTTCTTGAACTGTCTTTTATCACACTAGATTTTTTTTTTAAATGAACATTTAAAAAACAAAGCTATTTCACTTTTATGTATCTATGCAAAAACTGCATTCAGACTCTGCAAAGATTACAGGAAATCTTTTGAAATATTAGCATGTCTATGAATTTTTTAAATGATCTATTTAGCATAAATTTTGGTAAATGGTAAGCATTCTGTGGAATCAAGTTGGGAAAAATGACTTAAAGGCATAGAAAACTTTGAGAAGTAATTTGACAATATGAATCAAATACCATAAAACTGTATTACTTCGTTCCAGTTATTATTTATTATTTTAAATTTTATATATTTTTTACATCATTTTTAATTTTTGCCCAATGTATGCATTTTCATCTTGTTTATAGTCCCCATATAATCCCCCCCCTTATTTTGATCCTACTCCCTCCTCCCTACCCTGTAGTGGTCTCTGGTTTATAGTTGCTTATTGATATTGATTTTTACTTTATTATAATTAATCTTTTTCCTGGTCCCTGCACCCCTATGTTTATAGTAACACTATATACAATAGCTAAGCTATGGAAACTACTCAAATGCCCAAAAATAGATGACTGGATCAAGAAGATGTGGTACATATACACAATGGAATATTACTCAGCAATCAAAAAAGATAAACTCATGCAATTTGCAACAACATGGATGGAGCTGGAAGGGATGATGCTCAGTGAAATAAGTCAGAAAGAAAAAGAAAAATACCAGATGGTCTCACTCATAGCAGGAATTTAGAAAACCTAAATATTATTATTTAAAAAAATATTTATGCATATATGAACTGGGGTGTAAGTCAGAGGCGTGGGGAGGTGAGAGGATTCACCAGATAGAGTGAGTAGAACAGGAAGATTGACTGAATTACACTGCTGAGGGGAACAGCGGGTGAGGCAGGAGAGGTCTGCTGCGCCATGTGCGTTTCTCCCTATCTGGCCAGGGATCGAATTCTTGCTGCAGTGGTTGGAGATAGCTTGATAGTGCTGTCTTTAAGCCTGGGCCATCAGGGAGGCCCTGTCCCAATTATTTTACTTCAGTGAAATTATGCTAAGATTTGTAAATACTGGTAGAGACTTAATTGCAAAGATGTTCATTGCATTCTTATTAATAATAACAAAATAAGTAGAAACAATTCTCTTTTGTTGTCTATTTGGATAAAGCTTATCATGATATACCATTTGAAAGGAACATTATGCAGTCAACAAAGTGATGCTTATCAAAACTAGGTAGCAATATAGAACACTGATGTAATTTGATAAAAATACAAACACCTATCAGAAATTATTTGCAGTAGAAATACAATCATGTAAAAATTAAATAAGCATACATCGGAAAAAGGCTTTGGAAACATAACAAGTTGCTAGCATAAGCTATGTTTAGATGGAAGTACAGTGATAATTTTTTCATATCTTTTTGATTTTTTAAATAGTCTCTAACTTTTAAAGAAGAAACCTTAAACACCTGGTTGTTACATTAACAACTTAGTTGTATTGGATTGAATTCTTTCTTTTCTCTCCTAAAACTATTTTCTATATAAATATATTCATGATGGCTAATTATTCACAAATGGAAAACCAGTATGGCTGAAGTACATAAACTTTAATTAATGTAGACCTCATAAATCAAAGGTTAACAGAAATTCATAAATCTCAGATTCTTATAGAATAAAAAGTTCCAGACAATAAACATGTTTTTTGTATTGTCATGCATTTGGCATATTATCTCATAGAAACGGGCATATAACAAATTGCAGCTATTTGGTGAGCTTATTTCATTTAAATTTGTATATATAATTATGTTGATATATATATATGAGAATAGACGAGCAAAACTAGCTAGCATAATTAATTGAAAAAAAACCTATTTGATTTGCTCAGTTAAATTTGTAAAACAAATACCATTTTGCTTCAGAATACTTTGATAGTCCATCATTTGTTATAAAAGTGTTTTTTATAAATGTAAACATTTTTTTATAAATGTAAAAAATGTAAAAAAATTTTACATTTTATAAATGTAAAAAATGTTTTTTATAAATGTAAACATTTACATATAAATGACAATTGAAAGGAAAGGCATATTTTTGCTTCATTCCCTATCATTTATAGGTAGCAACACATGGATTTTTATATCATCTTTTCTAGAAATTTCTTTTTTCCAAATGCAACCACTAAAGTTACGTATAAGATAACTGCTAGAATCATTTATTTTAATAACTTAGTAATGCAATAGCTATTTGCTTTAATTTTCTATAAACATTTTCAAACCAATGTGTCCATTAAAATATTTACTTATCTAAAGTATCCTATCTTTAAGGAATAACTGAACATTATTTCAAAAGTCCTAAAATGATTGCGCATAAAAATAAAAAAAAGTGAAGCTGTCTTCAATAGGTATTTCCATAATACATTACCCTTTTGCCTGTTTTGTGGCTTGCTTTAAATACAGATTCAGTTGAAAATTTGCCACAAGAAGATGTATTACCTAGATTTTTATGCAACAACTTAAAAAACAACCAAGTTTCTGAGTTGGTTGCGATGAACTCTGAAGCACATTTGCTATTTTCGAAGGTAAGAAGTACATTTTTTGTCTTATGAATGAGAAAATACTAATTTCATGTTGTAGATTTTGTCAATTTAAGGGACAAATGGAATTAAATAGTCCTGTTAATGTTATTGATATTAATGATACAAATTTGTATTTAATGTCTTATAAGAGCAAATAGGATACATTCATCTCTCCTATTTTGTTAACATAAATTGCACTTAAGATTATGTATTAAATATTCAATCAAATGAAATCATTTCTGACAATCATTTAATCAACTAACAAATCAATATTTAATCAGGGACCTATTAGAGAATAGCCCTCTGAGAACTAGTGACCATAATGATTTTGAATGTTCACCTTGGTAAATAGATTTTATATGTAAGAAATAAAAAAAAAACAGGCAAATATTTAATAACTTACCTTTGGTTCCTTGAACTTGGAGAAAAATCCAGAAAACAAAAATAGCCTTTCTAGTTTCCAAATTCATTCTGGCTTTTATGCATTAGTAATTCTGGTAATAATCACAGAACAGTCCCAAATCTCATTAAAAAAGTGAAGTAACAGAAATATGAAAAATAATTAAATATGGATGCCAGCTGGATGAGGATAACCTTCTTGGTTTACCTTTCTAGGGTGCTAATTTATGAAGAACATGTAGCAGTGTCTGTTTCTGGAATAATCTTCTTATCTTCCCCTCAGGTGTAATCTCTGCTTAAGGGCCAGCTGGAGGAACCTTTATCTCATTAACCTTCTGCAGGAGCATCTGTCAGCCCAGCTCCAGGACCCTGAATACCATTATAAACAAATGGCCTCAGACAGCAGTGATGCCTTTTTTCTTAGTTATTCACCTGTTACAGTGACACAGAGAGCCAGGGGAAGTTCTGCCAAATGCAGAAGAAGGCTGACAGTTAGGGTCAAATGTTTTCTAAAATGACATGCACAAGGAACATCCTCTGAAAGAGCTTAATTGCTACCCCTGGAAGTATGCTGTATTCAAAATATGTTCAGTCTCCAGAGACAGCAAAACTATCTCCACTCTTGTCGAAATGTACTGATTTGTGAATCACATTTTGGAATTACATGCATATGACTATTTGTTTGTTTTAACCCTGATTTTAATTTTATTGATTTGTTATTCATGCACAGAATTTAAAGAGTCAAATGCTTCTACACTGTGTATGAAAAAATGATGTTGTCCTGCCTCCTTTCAAAGATAACTACTTTTAGTGCTTTAAGGCAATTCTGCTATTCTCATTCATACCTGTATATAATTGTGTATGTATGTGTGAACGTATCCATTGCTACCTGATTTTTTTTACTTTTAGGAAAAAGTAAAAATGGATATTGACAATATTTTACCTGTCACACACACACACACACACACACACACACACACACTGTTTCTTTTCTCTATAAAAACGTACTTCTTTCATCCTTTCCTCCTTCTGCCTCAGTAATGTTGTATTTTCAGTTTACTAAATTTTAAACTTTATATTATTGGGACTGTTTACATGAAAGTGAGATGTAGAATGTTATACTGTAATTAAGAATATGTATTGAGCTCTTTGTTATGATAGATACTATTCTTAGAGATTTTCATAGATCATCTCTGTTTTCTTCAACATTGTAAGGTAGGCACTATTATGATTTTCTGTTTAACATTTGAGGAATGGAAGGTATATGTGCCAGAACCAAGATATGAATCTAAAGAGTTTGGTTCAAGAACCTGTACTCTTAGCTAATACCCACTACGGTATCTTAACAATTGTCTCATTCCTCTCCTTCGTTTTCTGTATAGAAACAATCCATTATTCCCAATGTCCTTCCAGATAAATAAATTTCCTCCCCATGTGGTTCAAAACTGCAGATAAGCTATCTTTCCCAGGGCTTTCTAACACTCTCTAGTATATATTGTTTGATTTCTTGTTACCATTCACAGCAATCATCTGGGGGTCTGTGGCAGGGGGTCATCAAGAGGATGTGACCACAGGTTGGCTTTTGAGCTGGACTTGGGCAGTCAGGCCCCTCATTCTGTCCTTTGTCCCTGAAATGCATGTCCTACCACCATTCCCTCAGTGGGAACTATTTTCTAGGATGCAGTCTTGAGAGAGTTACTGAGACCATCTGGAGAGGATATGTGACTGAACTCCATTAAAGCTTCTACATAAACTTTAAAGATCCTGGCAGGCAGGTGTGGAGATTTACTCACCTCTGTGGCTGCCCTCACCTCCGCAAGTCTCCTATGTAAGTTCCCTTGCTTATTAAAATGGGCATCTACCAAACTGGACTGATTTGCCTTTTTTTTTTTTTGGTCCCTCCTTGTACTCTATGGGTGGGCAGTTTAGAATTTTACCCAGGAATTCATGAAGTTATGAGTGCATGGAAACTCCCTTCACAATTATCCTGAGGATTTCTTACATTTGTCTATTTTGGAGCCTGTATTTTCTGAATGCCACATTGCTTTCTTCATTTTTTTTTTTTTTTTTGGTATCATAGCCAAAAATCATTGCTGAAACCAATGTCAAGGAGTTTTCCCCATGTTTTCATCTAGGAATATTATAGTTCAAGGTCTTACCTTAAGTCTTTAATCTAATTCCAGTTAAAGTAGAGTGGTGCAAGATAGGGATAGTTTAATTCTTTTGCATGTAAATATTCAAATTTCCCAGCACTATTTATTAAAGAGACCATTTCCCCTCATTGAGTATTTTTGGCTCCTTTTAAAAATATTAGTTGACTGTAGATGTGTGAGTTTATTTCTGGGTTCTGGATAACACCAATGGAAAATAAATACTAATGAATCCATATTGAGATAAATAAATTACTGAATAAATTAATGGATGGGGGAGAAGAATTCCAAATAACTTAGGTAGTTATTCTCCCCTCAGTATGGTGGGGCATAATTCCTACTCTTCAGTGAGACCTATAGGTAGTGACTTCCTTCACAAGGGGAAGAAAAGAAACAAGGTTCAGTGGAGATCAAGGCCACACATGACCTTGATCACAAGGCTATCCTTCACATAGCCCCAGTCCTATCATGAGAAACACCAGACAAATCTCAGTTGAAGGCATTCTACAAAATACCTGGCCGTTATACATCAAAACTGTCAGTTATTACAAACAAGAAAAATCTGAGAAAATGTCATAGTGAAGAGGAACCGAAGGAGACCTGTTGACTTACTGTAATGTGGTGTCCTGGATGGGATCTTAGAGCAGAAAAAGGACATGAGGTTAAAAAAATACCACTAAGAAAGTCCAAATAAAGTATGGGCTTTAGTTAATGATAATATATCATTATTGGTTCACTAAAGGCAACGAACATACCATAATGATAGAAGGTGTTAATCCTAGGGAAATTGTGTGCAGGACATGTGGGAATACTCAACTATATAATTGTTCTGTAAGTTTAATTTTTTCTAAAATAAAAGTTTACTAAAACACAAATATATGTTTGTAGAAAAATTTGAAGTCCAGGATTTTTTATTCCAGAGAGGATTTCCCTTTGCTTCTTCTAAGCCTTGGGGATTACTAGCAATTTAAAATAAACTTAATCAAATTTTGGAGTTTGGTGATTTTCTCAACCATGCAGATGATTCAAAATGTGCTGTACACCTTGATGGAAGTATAGGTTATCTGCGTTCACCTTTTTTCCTAGGATGAAATTCTTCGGTATTTGTCAGGGTTTTGTCATGGACTAGACTCCAGCTTTTGTCCCCTTGCTATTAAGCACTGTTCATCCTCTATCTACCTTACAGATCAGCAATTGTTCCTGGGCAAAAATGGTACCCAAAGCTAGGTTGACTTGTCCTGATTCTGACCTCTTGACAATCTTCCTTCTGACTATGCTTCACTATTATTTTCTTTAACTTCATTTCCTTCTACCAGATGATTTTATATTTCATCCAGTTTTCCTTTATTTTATCAGGAGGTTTGGTTCAAATGATCTAATTGCTTTATCTACCCAAAAAATTCTAAAACTTCATTACTGCGCTCTCCTTTCTTGAGGTGTTTATTATTACTGCTTCATACTTAAAAAATTCCTTTGATATTTTCTTGTGGTCTCAAGTGGTAGCAGGTGTAATGAATTTTCAGCTCTTTTTTTAACTAGATTTTGTGTGTGTGTTATCTAAGAAAATTAGAATCATCAAATTAATGTATAATCTTACTTAGAATAGTGTATCTGAAAATGAGAAATGAACTATATGAAAGATGAATCTTCTGCTAAAAAACCACATCTAAGAAAATTGATGAGGACTCAATAGTAGATACATAAAAATGTATAAATTTGTATATAAATATTTCTATTATATATTCATTTGGGTTGCAAAGTTAGTATACTTTGCTGTATATCTCCATCTTATACTTATGTTTTTAATCACTGCTTTTTCTCTAGAAGAGTAAGCAACAGCTTCAAGTTATGAAAACAATTTTCACTTAATTGCCTCCTTACTAAAATATGTTACTTAAAGGAAAATGTGGTATAGACCCTTTGAGTTGTTAAAAATGTTCTACAGCAAATATATGAGTAAAAGATATTGGATTTATATTAAGATATATTAAGATGACAAATATTTAAGAGACTCTCTTGACAACACTACCTAATTCATTTTTTTCATTTTTAATTAAAATCTCGGTAACTAATGTTGATAACTACCATTCAGGCAGCAAACAAGAATGATAAACACTCATTATTCCTGAAACAATGCTTCCTGGGACCATCAGGTCTTTCTCTAAGTACTGTTGCATTTAATTATGGGTCACTGTTAATTAATTCAGAAGTGTTTCTTCAAACCGGTTGACTGTCAACAATAATTATATATTCTTAAAGAGGTAAGCGCTCCTCTTAATTTTCTGGCAGAATTTCAGTGGTGCATTTAAAATGTACAAGGAAGGGTGGAAAGGGCAATATGTTTTTGTGATGTATTCCTTCATGTAAAATCAGTAGAAATGAGAAGTGGGTGCTAAAATGAACCAGTTAATGTCATAAAGAAATGATTCAATTTGTCAATCTAAAGAAATACTTTTTTTGCATTCCTAATGAATACCAAATTTTCAATTTGGTACTTTATATGCATAGGTGACATCTTCCCAGCACCCCATAAGTTTAAATATAATTTTTATTTCTGTTTCACAGGTAAGAAATTGAAACTCAGTGATGGAAAGTATATTTCCCGGTTACACAACTAATAAATGTAAAGCAGGGTCTTCAAACTAGATCTCTCTGATTACACTGTCTTTCCCTACACATTGCATCTTATAATTTGGACATTGTGAGTAAGGTGAGTACATTGGAATCTGGAGAATTTCCCTCTCTGGAGTCATGTGTTCTTTCTTTGGTAGAAGGAGTTCTTTCTGCTTAGTATCCCAGGATTCTTTTTGCTCAATTGTTGGTTGTTGGATTGTCTCAGCAATTCAGAGCAGCAAAATGGATTCTTGAGGTTATTTTAATCACCATCAAAATTTGTGACTAACCAAGGGAGGCTGAGTCATTTTCAGAAGGAACCAGTCCTAGAAAGGGCATGTAGGCAGTCCTTCATTTGGAGAGAATAATTTCTACTACCTCTGATAAAACCCAGTGTCCTCTTCTCTGCTTCTGAATGTCTTGAATAATTGCCTTTCTTGTCCAGATTCACCCAGTGTAGCTCAGAGAATTTCCCCTGCAATATTACTCACATCATAGGAAGGGGTAATATAATGCATGAAAAAAATAACACAAGGGTAAATTGTTTGGAGTGTCAGCTAAGGTGGGCTTCCATCTGCATTTACCCTCTGGATTATCTCATTTTGGCAGTCAGCTAGATACTACAGGTTCAAACAAAAAGGGCTACCTCAAGCCTAATGAAGGGGAGAGTTACAGATGTATTCTGTCAACGGCTAACTGCATAAAGGCAGGAATGGAGGCATACAGTTGTGAGACTGTGGGGCTAGAGTTTTAATGAGGATATGAATGATAGCAAGCAGGGATGGAGGTCCTGCATCTCAGCCACCTTCATTATTTTCTCAGAGACCTTCTTGATGAGTCCTGGTATGGGAGGACTTAAATGACTCCATCTTCGTGTGGAGACAAAGCAGGTCGGTCTTCCCCTCAGAGCTCTGTTAAGCACTCTCTCTGACTCTCCTCTGTACCCCTGACTAAATCTTTGTTAATAAATACAGTAATGCAGAATAAACTGAACTATTTCCTCATTGGGAAAATAATTACAGGCTGAACACTAGAAAAACAGGTGCTTTTAAAAAACTTCTTAATGGTATTAGTCTGCATGCATTTTCAAATCTTATGTTACCTTTCAGTCTATGCAGCTTTTATTTTAATCACATCTGTATACAGTCTACAAAAAGTTTTAAAAAAGGTTAGCAAAAAGTCCACAGTCCACCTGGGGTGGGACAAAATGTAGGCCAGACTGGGCATTGTCCTGGCCAACAAAGACAGGGCCAAGCAGAGGGAGGCTCACTGGGCACAGACAGCCTACCCATCTGTCCCACAAGGCAGGCAGAGACTCTGCGACCACCTCTGTGACCGACCTTGTTTGGACATGCCTCAGGCAAACCCAGAGGAAGTCAAAACCCAGCTTGAGTGTCTGCTGTCATGGCAGCCAAACCTCCGCAGTACTCCACTGGCTCCTGAGAAAACTGGCCAGCTTGGCCACATCCTCGTGTTGCTGTGAGGTCAATGTGTGGATCACATTGTCCATACTTCAGAGTTTGAGGAGTGACCATAGGAGACACTGAAGATTCTGCTCTGGTCTGAAGATTGCTGCCAGGGCACACAGTTGCCCCCATGGCACTTCAGGGTCCACACCTGCTGGGTAAGTGGACTTACATAGCAATTCACTTTTAATTTTTTGAGGAACTTTCACACTGTTTTCCATAGAGACTACATCAATTCACATTCCCACCAGCAGGTTACCAGGGTTTCCTTTTATTCACATCCTGGCCAACACTTGTTATTTTTTGTGTTTTGATGATGATAGCCATTGTAACAGGTGTGAGGTTATAACTCATTGAAGTTTTGATTTGCATTTCCCTGATCATTAGTGAGTGAGTTCTTTTTCATGTCTCTGATGGTCATTTCTATGTCTTCTTTGGAAAATTGTCTACTCAGATCTTCTGCCCATTTTTTAATTAAATTATTTTTCTGCGGGCATTTTAAAATGCATATTTTTCAAGATAATTATTAGATATATCTACCAAGAGAATCAATAGCTATGTTGGGTGTCAGAAGTTACATATATTTCCTTTTATATAAACTCTTGATAAATGTTACACCATTGATTTGAATTTTGTAGACACTAAGCCCAGTTTAATGATGTTATCTAAAGAATTTCAGATCTGAATTTTTGCAGTGCTTATTGCCTAAGCATTTAAACACACAGCAGGGAAGAATAAATGGTCATCAGGGTCAAGGACTGCAAAGGGAATTAAGATGAATGCAGAGGAAACACTGTTGGAGCTGTGATAGTGAGGGCTTCATGACCTTTGGAAGAGCAATTCAGTAGCATAGTGGGAAGGAAGTCAGCTAGCAGTGCATTACAAAGTAATTGGATAGTAGAAAAGAGACAGTGAGTGAGACTTCTCTTTATATAATTTGGCATTGGAAAAGAAAAGCGAGTTAGTTTGACAAGCTAGTTGGGCCAAAGCACGATTTTTTTTTTTTTTTTTAAAAAGGACTGTTTATCAGCAGAGCAGGAAGTATGGGAGAGATACAGAACTGGGGGAGAAGTAGAAGATGTAAGAGAGGGAGAGATAAGAAGGAAGAGGGAGAGAGAGAGACTTGCTAGCACAAGATACCCAATAGCATGTGCTCTGTGAACTAACAAGCACTCAAAGGACTCAATGGAGTTTGAGGTATGAAACATACAGACATTCGCTTCGGAAGTTTTCAGAATCTAAACATGATGTAATACTCACAGGGAAAATGAAATGGAATTGCTAGTTTAACACCTTTCAAAATGATAACAGTCAGAAGATGATAGCCAAAAACATTCCAATAATAAAAAAACATTTTTGAGTACTTGCTAAAGTGTCAGGAATTATTTTAAGCACTATAGGTAACTTCCTTCAATTTATTCACATATCCACATTAGTTAGGTACTATCATCACATACATATACATAAGGGATCCTAAAGATGTCACTAAAAAACTTTTTTAAACAATAAGTCAGCTCAACACAGTGACACATTACAAAATCAATACAAAAATCAATTGTTCTCCTATATGTAAACAATGAGGTAGAAGGGGAAGAAATTAAGAAAATCATTCCCATTTACATCACAAAGAATTAAACACCTATGAGTAAACTTAACAGGATAAAATGTGGATATAAGACCTGAAAAACATAAAATGTATAGAAGAAAATATAGGCAAAACACTCCACGACCTAGGCTTCAGAGATGTATATGTGGATTGGTCTCCAACAGCAAAGGAACACACAAGAATACAAAAAATTGGGACTCCATCAAACTAAACATGAAGATGGTTGTTCTGTGGACTGTTATGCATAGTTCCCTCAGCATTTCATGGTTTCCCCATTTCCCCCAGGAGAAAAGTATGGTGACTCTACAAATAATTTTGAACTCACCACAGAGTTTCTTCTATGTTCCTATTGTCATCTGTGGTATTATTCTGTAACATTTAACATTTAGCTTTTTTAAAACATGTAATGTGACCATTTTCTAAGCACCAGAAAGTTTAAAGAAAAACTTTGGCCAAGTTATCTCACATTTTCTTAAGCATGTATTTTTTTCTAATTCTGAGTTTTCTTACAAATTTCTCTCCTCCCCCATATATTAATAATATTAATATATTAATATTATTGTGCTGAATATTAATGTGCTGAATATTTTTGGTTGGTTGGGAATTTCTTTTAACCATTGATTAGTGAATCTTGAAAATCTAGGGATGTTTTCATGTGTAAATACTTATACTTTTAATAACTTCAAAATTTTTCCTACAGTGATTCCGAAATGCTTAGCATGGCCTTTTGCCAGTGAAAATTAGGAATGATAGATCAGAAAAATCTGCCTGTCTGAATATATTTTGTGTGGGCCTCAATTATCCTGCTTACCTTTCCATTTTCCAAGAGCTTAAGATAGTGATGAACACAGTTCTAACGAGCTGGAAAATTCTTCCTCGGGTGCTGGTTTGACAGGTTGTTTGTGTCTAGTAGAAGAGACTTGTTTTGAGGTTAAATAGAAGAGATGTGGTATCCAGAGAATCTACAGATTAGTATATTAAAATGTAATCTACCTCTTCTGTTTCAAAATAACTGCTCATGGCAGTTCTTGGCCTATTTGTCGACAAATCGCTTTGGAATGACTTAGACAGGAAGTAGTAGCAAGCATGCTTTAATTACTTTATCAAAAAAATTTCATTTACTCATTGCTGTCAACCCAATATTATTATAATTCTCCTCTTAATACATTTCATTTTGTGGGCATATTAAAATATGAAATATATACATGTGCTAAATGAAATATTTTAATGTATCTGGAGAATTAAAAAAGAAGAGAAAGAGAAAGGAATGAATTTCAGATTGAGGAATGTGGTGATGACAACTTTATTTGAGCCATTTTTACCTTGTGCTTCTATAGACTACTAGGAAGGAATTTGTTTCCTATTATCTCATTTTGATTTTATTAAAAATTATGATAAGTAAGGAATAACACTTTCCAATGTATAAAGATAAGAAATCCTTCCAAAGATACGTTCAACCACATCATGTCTAAGAAAATTACTGGCAAGCAGGAATGTTGATATGAACAATACCAGATCAAATTAGTCCCTCCCTTTTTATAGATTTTTTTGGAAATAGCTTTCATTTTCATAGAAATGATGTATAATTTTTCAAACAAAAGCAAAAATGTGTCCAAATCCTATGGTTCAGAAACATCTGTTACATTCCTCCACACTTATTTAAGGCTAAAAGACACAGAAAGACATAACATTTCATAAACTGGATCTTATTATGTATGCTGTTCTTTTTTATGGTATTAAAAGGCATTGGGTTTATTTTTTTCCATACTGAAAGCCAATTTTTCTGGCATCATAATCATCTATATGATTTGTGCAGCTCTTATCATTTATAAAATTTTTCCATGTATGTTAGTTGATTTCTGAACCCTTCATCCATCTCTTCAGCCTATTTGTCTGTTCTTGTATTAATAAACTTAAAAAAACTTACTTTGACTTGGTATTATGTCTTAATAGTTGATGGCTAAATCCTTTGGCTTTCCTGTTCTTAAAGTTGATTCCTTCTGATTCCATATTTTACTGACTGTCATTCAGAGGGTATAAGCTACAAGGTAACCATTTTATATACATGTTAGTTGCCAAGTTCTTCATGATATTTCTAGTGAATATATATGTCTTGAATAACACCCAGTTCACCAGTGAAAAGTCATTTCTAATATTATGTCTTTTCTACTGAATAACAAATCCCCTAATGTTGACAGGAGACTAATATAGTTAGAAATGCTTGTGTAGCTGCCTTAGGAAAATGGGTTTCTGATTAGCATCATTGAGATACTAACCAACCACCCAAGGAGTGAGCCTGAGCAGGGACCATCAAGAGTAAGTTAATATTTAAATGTTAGATTGAAACTAATATAGTTCTACACCAGGGGTTCTGTGCTCAAGTATTTAAAAATAAATTACAGACAGTGTAACTTCTAGGGGACAACTGCTATAGCCAAATCATTGATTCCCTTTTCCCTCCCAGTCAATGCACCACAAGCTGAGAAGAGGGACACCTGCACAGGGCTGGTTTGGTTATTCTCTGGGAGGGGCTAGACAAAGATTGGAAGGAGTAAGGAGAGCTGTTTTAAGGAATTGGGGATGTGAAATCTTGGAGGACAAGGGACATCTGTAGGCAGAAATCTATGGGGTCCTTTAATGGCTCCAGGCTCTTCCTTACCCTTTCCTTGCTATTGCCTCAGAACAGCACTTCCTTCCAATGTTTTGCTTTTTATCTGTCTCTCCATGAGCTAGAACAGAATTTTACACTCTTTTCTCTCCTTTCCTAACCCTGACACCTTCTGGAATATTGTAAAATAAATTATTTTACCACTTTATAAAGTGGAAAAGAAATAGTGAATGAAAATACAAAAAAAAAATGATTATTGTTAATTTCCCCAAATTACAATAAAATTATCTCCAGGAGAGAATTGAGGGTGTTTCTTTTTCCCATTCTGTATTTTTCATATTTTTTTCTGCAATGTGTCACTGTGATCCTTCATGAAATATGTAACACATACCCAAACATAGATGAACTTTATAACCAATCATGTTTGAGCTATGTCCCCACTACTTGCCCCATTCTGATACTATTTTTTTCTTACATATTTTATCAGTGGCAGGTACATAAAATAATGTTTTGTATTTGTATATACTGTGAAATGATCACCACACTAAGTCTAGTTAACATCTGTAACCATGTATAGTTAATGTTTTTTTCCCTTGTGGTAAGAACTTCAAGATGTACTCTCTTAGCAACTTTTACATATATAATACAATATTATCAACTAGAGTCACCATTACAACTCCAGGGCTTATTTACTCTACAACAGAAATTTGTGCCTTTGAAGCTCTTCACTCTTTTTACCCTTTCCTTGCCCCCTACACCTGGCAATCACCAATCTGTTTTTGTCTATGAACTTGTTTCTTTTTCCTTCTGAGTCCATATTTAACTGATATCATAAGTTATTTGTGCTTCTCTGTGTGACTTACTTCACTTAGGATAATGCCTTCCATCCTTGTTACAAATGGCACGATTTCCATCCTTTTTATGACTCAATCATATTCCATTGCAGATACAGATTTCCTTTATTCTTTCCTCCTTCAGTGGACACTTAGTTTATCTTGGCTTTTGGGAATAATGCTGTAATGAATATGGAAAGGCATGTAGCTTTTCAAGTTAGTGATTTGGTTTTCTTTGGATAAATACCCACAAGTGGAATTTATGGATAGATAGCACTGCAGTTGTATTTTTATTTTTAAATTGAATGTACTAATTTACCTTTCCACCAACAATGTACAAGTGCACCTTTTCTCAACATTCTTGCCAACACTTACTATGTCTTGTCTTGAATAACAGCCATCTTAACAGGGTGAGGTGATAGCTCATTGTGGTTTTGATATGCATTTCCCATATGATGAGTGATGGTGAGTATCTTTTCATGTACCTATTGCTATCTGTTTGACTTCTTTGGAAAATATCTATTCAGCTCTTTCTGCCCATTTAAAAATCAGATTGGTTTTTTGGGCCTCCCCGGTGGCGCAGCGGTTGAGCGCTGGGTTGCGAAGCTACCCGCGGCCTCTACGGCGCCGGTTCGATCCCCGGCTGCTCCCCGGCCACCAGAGGAGGGTCCCACATGGCGCGTAGACCTCTCCTGCCGCCCGCTGCTCCCCTCAGTAGTGTACTTCGGTCCTTCTGCCTGCTCTGCTCCCTGCTCTGGCTCTGGTGAATTCTCTCACCCTCCCGCGCTTCTGACTGTACCCAGTGCATGTATAAACCAAACAAACAAACAAATAATAAATAAATAAATAAGACATGCCTCTAGAAAATTAAAAAAAAAAAATAAAATAAATAAAAATCAGATTGGTTTTATGTTTTGCCATTGAGTTCTATGAGTTCTTTATATATTTTGAATATCCCGATATATGATTTGCAAGTAATTTCCTTCAGTAAGTTATCTTTTTGTTTTGTGGTTTGCTCTGTAGAATACCAAGTCTAATGTCAGGTTGCTTACTGCCTATGTTCTCTTTTAGGAGTTTTAGGTTCCAGGTCTTAGCTTAAAATTTCTAATGAATTTTGAGTTAATTTTTAAAATTTTTTTAAATTTATTTATACAAGCACTGGGTACAGTCAGAAGCGTGGGAGGGTGAGAGAATTCACCAGAGTCAGAGCGGAGAGCAGAGCAGGCAGATGGACGAGGGGAGCAGCGGGCGTGGCAGGAGAGGACTGCGCGCCATGTGGGACCCTCGCCCGTGGCCAAGGTTCGAACAGGCGCTGCAGAGGTATGCGGGCAGCTTTGCAGCCCAGCACTCAACCGCTGCGCCACCCAGGGAGGCCCAATTTTGAGTTAATTTTTATGATGGGTGTACAGATAATAATCTAGTTTCATTCTTTTGCATGTTATTTTGGAGAAAAGCTCATCTTATTTCGTCTTAAATATTTTAGTTGGTCTCTCTGGAAGACATAAACTAATTCCAATATTACACTAAAATTAACATAAATGTAAAATATCAAATAATTAATCAATTTTCATATTTATAATTATGTGATAAGATTCATAAATTGCAACTGGTTGATAGCCTTTAAATCTCTTTCAGACTATAAACTTTCCTCTTTTCTGCCTTTTCCTGTAATTTATTAAGTGGAGATACCTTGATATTTCCACATAATCTGAGTTTTGCTGATTTACATTTGACTTTAAGAATTCTTTATTTCTTAATATTTAATTGCATTTCATTACAGTGCACATATGTATATGTATTTAATTTTTCATATTGAAGACTGTTTTTAAATATAAGGAATTAGAAAGAAGTACTTTAGTGCCTCTTCCACTGTTAACACTATCTTGCTACTGGGCCTTTTTCAATTGTTGGGCTAATGCTCTTGAGTTCTCTGAGGAATGAAGCTATGTGTCAACAGGTATAGTCTCTCTTTCTCTCCAGCTGTCATTCATTAAATCCTTTCGTTCTTAATGGGATTGTACTGAAAAAGGTGTGGGGGTTTGATGGAGATTTTCATTGCAAAGCGATTGAGGGACTAGGGGGAGATAATGAACTCAGCAGCTTGGAGATCGGGAAGGTTAGATGTACTGTGATATGGTGTACAGTCCTTTTCTATGAAGTATTGATCCACATACTGCATTGCTTTCAGATGTTACCCTACAATTTATGTAAATGAAAAACTGTGTATAATTATCTGAAACTAGAACTCAGTTTCATTTACTTATAACCGCAGAGTAATTTTTACATGTTTCTTACTATATTTTGAATTTTCTATGAATATAATTACTGAGTAAATTGAGAGAAGATGGAACTCTATTTTGTTTGATTCTTCCCATTTTAGAAAAATGCATTCCCACTCATGGTATTTATGTTGCAAACATAACACCTTTGAGCTAATTTGTGCTTTTGGGAATGGTACTTGTAGGTATATGACCCCATCCAGGTATCATGTCTTCACATCCAGGGTAGTGCTTTCCAAACTATTTTAATGCAAACGTGCTATTATAGCTTGCCCAAGCATTTAGGTAGTAAAATTATAATTTTAATACCTCTGACTATTATATTTGGGGCATTATATTGATTAGTTTGAAATTATGTACATAAGTAGGTTTTACTATCTATGTATTTCATTTTAAGAAGGTAACTATGGGATATATTTGTTATTAAATGTATTTGTTACTTAAGGGGGATTTGATGGGTTTGAGCCCCAAGATTTAGGCTGAAAATCAAGGCTGTACAAACCAGTCAGGGATCATTGAATATGTAAAACATATAAACAGTGGAGTTTACAAAATAATAGCTGGCCCTATTTAGTGCTGTTTAATATGCCAGGAAGTTGTTTCTCCAAGTGTTTTACCTAAATCAAATTTAATTCTCACAACAGCTCCAGGGAAGTCAGCAGGAACTATCATTCTTCCCTTCTTATAAATGAGGAAACCCAGAGGTGAAGTAATTTACCCAGGGTCATATAAATAATGAGTGTCAGAGCTGGGACTCAAATTTGGGCAATGAGGCTACAAAGTCTATTCTCTGTACCACTGCCTTTGATTGACTTTCTTTTTTTTATTTAAATTTTATTTTTTATATTCCCCATACAATCTCAACCCCCTTATTTTGACCCCAATCCCTCCTCCCCCCCCCAACCTCCATAGAGTGTCTCTGGTTCATAGTTTTTCGTTGATTTTGATTTTCACTTTCTTATAGTTATTCATTTTCCTGGTCCTTTATTTAAGTTTTCTAGATTCCTGCTATGAGTGAGACCATCCAGTATTTTTCTTTTTCTTTCTGGCTTATTTCGCTGAGCATGATCCCTTCCAGCGCCATCCATGTTGCTGCAAATTGCATGTGTTTATCTTTTTTGAATGCTGAGTAATATTCCATGGTGTATATGTACCACATCTTCTTGATCCAGTCATCTATTTTTGGGCATTTGGGTTGTTTGCAAAGCTCAGCTATTGTAAATAGTGCTGCTATAAGCACAGGGGTGCAGGTGCTCTTTGGAATTGATGTTTCTGTGTCCTTTGGGTAAATACCTAGGAGTGGAATTGCTGGATCACATGGAAGCTCTATGTTTTGTAGGTCAAGAAATCTCCACACAATTCTCCATAGTGACTGGACTAGTTTGCAGTCCCACCAGCAGTGCAGGAGAGTACCTTTTTCTCCACAACCTCACCAACATTTGTTGTTGCTAGTTTTTTTAATATGTGCCATTCTCACTGGTGTCAGATGATATCTCATTGTAGTTTTGATTTGCATTTCCCTGATTACAAGTGATGTTGAACATTTTTTCATATGCCTATTGGCCATTTGCATTTCCTCTTCAGAGAAGTTTCTTTTTAGCTCTTCTGCCCATTTTTTGACTGGATTATTTTCTTTGTTTTTGTTGAGTCTCATCAGCTCTTTGTAGATTTTTGTGATCAGTCCTTTATCATTAGTGTTGTGTGCAAAAATGTTCTCCCAGTTGGTGGGGTTTCTCTTTGTTTTTGTTACTGTCTCTTTTGCTGTGCAGAAGCTTTTTAATTTGATGTAGTCCCAGCTGTTTATTTTTGTCTTCACTGTCACTGCTTTAGGTGATGTGTCTGTAAAGATATCTTTGATGTGCATATCATGTAGTGTTTTGGCTATATTTCCTTCTATGTATTTTATGGTTTCAGGTCTTATGTCTAGTTCTTTAATCCATTTTGAGTTGGTTTTTGTGCATGGTGTTAGGTAGTAGTCAAGCTTCATTCTTTTTCATGTAGCGACCCAGTTTTCCCAGCACAATTTATTGAACAAACTTTCTTTGCTCCAATGCATAGTCTTTGCTCCTTTGTCAAAGATTAGTTGACCATAAATCTGTGGGTTTATTTCTGGATTTTCTATTTGATTCCATTGGTCTGTGTGTCTGTTCTTGTTCCAATACCATGCAGTTTTGATGATTATGGCTTTGTAGTAGAGTTTGAAGTCTGGGAGTGTGATGCCTCCATTCCCTTCTTTATTTTTCAGGAGAGCTTTGGCTATTTGGGGTTTTTGGTGATTCCATATGAATTTCATTAATAATTGTTCTATTTCTTTGAAGAATGACATTGAAATTTTGATTGGAATAGCATTAAATCTGTATAATGCTTTTGGTAGGATGGCCATTTTAATAATGTTTATTCTTCCAATCCATGAGCAGGGGGTGTCTTTCCGTTTCTTTGTGTCTTCTTCTATTTCTTTTAACAGTGTTTTATAGTTTTCTTTGTTTAGGTCCTTTACCTCTTTTGTTAGATTTATTCCCAAGTATTTGATTTTTTTCCCCAATAATAAAAGGTATCTTTTTTTGATTTCTTCTTCTTCAGATTTATTGTTTGTGTATAGGAAGGCTACTGACTTTTGCATGTTGATTTGTATCCTGCCACTTTACTGAACTGATTGATTATTTGAATTAGTTTTTCTGTGGAGTTTTGGGGTTCTCTATGTATATTATCATATCATCTGCAAATAGTGATAGTTTGACTTCTTCTTTTCCTATTTGGATTCCTTGTATGTCTTTCTCTTGTCTTATTGCTCTGGCTAGGACTTCCAGTATTATAGTGAAAAGCAGTGGTGAGAGTGGACATCCTTGTCTTGTTCTAGATCTTAATGGAAATGCTTTCAGTTTTTCACCATTGAGAATTATACTGGCTGTTGGCTTGTCATAGATGGCCTTTATGATGTTGAGGTATGTTCCTTGTATCCCAAGAATTTCAAGGGCTTTTATCATGAATGGGTGTTGCACTTTGTCGAAAGCTTTCTCAGCATCTATTGATACTATCATATGGTTTTTATATTTCTTTTTGTTGATGTGTTGGATAATGTTGATTGATTTTTGGATGTTGAATCATCCTTGTGTCCCTGGAATGAATTCTACTTGGTCGTGGTGAATTATCTTTTGGATACATTGTTGGATTCTGATAGCTAAAATTTTATTGAGAATTTTTGCATCAGTGTTCATTAGCGAGATTGGCCTGTAGTTTTCTTTTTTTTGTGTTGTCCTTGTTCGGTTTTGGTATTAGTGTAATGTTGACTTCATAGAACTTGTTTGGTATTATCCCTTCCTTCTCAATTTTTTGGAAGAGTTTGTGAAGTGTAGGCACTAATTCATTTCTGAACGTTTGGTAGAATTCATTTGTAAAACCATCAGGTCCTGGGCTTTTGTTTTTGGGAAGGTTTTTGATGACCATTTCAATTTCACTGCTTGTAATTGGTCTGTTTAGGTGTTCTATTTCTTCTTTATCTAGCTTTGGGTGATTGTAGAGTTGTAGGAATTTGTCTATCTCCTCTAGATTGTTGAACTTGTTTCCATATAACTGTTCATAGTAGTTTCTGATTATTCTTTTGATTTCTGCTGTGTCCATTGTGATTTCTCCTCTTTCATTTGTGATCCTGTTTATTTGTGCTTTCTCCCTTTTTTCCTTTGTGAACCTGCCTAGGGGTTTGTCTATTTTATTTTTTTTTTTCGAAGAACCAGCTCTTGGTTTCATTGATCCTTTGGATTGTTTTTTTAGTTTTGATTTCATTTATTTCTGCTTTGGTTTTTTTTTTTTTAAAGATTTATTTTATTTTATTATTATTTTTTTAAATATTTATTTATTTATACAAGCACTGGGTACAGTCAGAAGCGCGGGAGGGTGAGAGAATTCACCAGAGCCAGAGCGGGGAACAGAACAGGCAGAAGGACTAAAGTACACTGCTGAGGGGAGCAGTGGGCAGCAGGAGAGGTCTGTGTGCCATGTGGGATCCTCACCGGTGGCTGGGGATCAAACCAGCGCTGCAGAGGCTGCGGGCAGCTTTGCAACCCAGCACTCAACTGCTACACCACCAGAGGAGGCCTTGTGCTTTGGTTTTTATTATTTCTTTTCTTCTACTGGTTTTGGGGTTTTTTTGTTGTTCTTTTTCTAGTTCTTTGAGCTTTGAGATTAGGTTGTTTCTTTGAGTTCTTTCTTGTTTCTTGATGTGAGCCTCTATTGCTATGTATTTTCCTCTTATTACTGCTTTTGCTGCATCCCATACATTTAGGAAATTGGTGTCCTCCTTGTCATTCAATTCAAAGAATTTTTTAATTTCTTCTTTGATCTCCTTATTAGTCCAGTGGTCTTCCAGTAGTGTGGGTTTCAATCTCCATGAGAAAGGAGAGTTCCGTGCCTTCTCTTTATGTTTTTTTTCTAGTTTGATGCCTTCATGGTCAGAAAAGATGCTTGGTATGATTTCAATCTTGGTGTATCTGTTGATTTTTGTCTTGGGTCCCAGTATGTGATCGATCCTGGAGAATGATCTGTGTGTGCTTGAGAAAAATGTGTACTCATATTTTTTTGGTTTTAGTGTTCTATAGATGTCTGTTAAGCCCAAGCACTCTAGATCCTTATTTAGAGCTATAGTGTCTTTACTTATTTTTTGTCTCATTGATCTATCCATTGTTGATAGTGGTGTGTTGAAATCTCCCACTACCTATGTGTTTTCTCTGATGTCTGTATTCAAAGATGATAATAGTTGTCTGATATATTTTGGTGCTCCTTCATTTGGTGAATATATGTTAATGAGTATTATTTCTTCTTGCAGTATTGTCCCTTTGATCATAATGTAGTGACTGTTGGGGTCTCTTTTTACCTTTTTGAGTTTGAAATCTGTTTTATCTGATATAAGTATAGCTGTTCCTGCTTTCTTTTTTGGTCCATTTTCTTGTAGGATTGTTTTCCATCCTTTAACTTTGAGTCTGTTTTTATCTTTTGTAGCTAAATGTGTTTCCTGGAGACAGCAAAAGGTTGGGTTTTGTTTCTTAATCCAGCCTGCAACTCTGTGTCTTTTTATTGAAGAGTTTAGTCCATTTACATTTAGAGTTAATATTGATATGTTAGCTTCTGTATTTGCCATTGTGTTTGTCTTTCCTTTGATTTTATTTATTTATTCTTTCAATAACTTTTTTTTTTGGCCTTCTTTCGTTGTTATTCATCCCTCTGAGGTTCTGGCTTTAGGACTCCTTGTAGTATTTTTTGGAGTGGGGGTTTAGTCGTAATGAAATTCCAGAGTTTCTGTTTGTCTGGGAAGGTCCTTATTCTTTCTTCATGGATTGACTTTCTTTTGAAGCATGATTCATTGAGCACAAATGATGGGAAGTCAAGCATGAGGCAAAAATATGTATGTTGTTGTCAGGTTTAAAGGGAGAATAAACAGCAAATTTTGCCTTTAGACACTAGGTAGGCTGAGTGGGTGGTAAGGTAGAAAGTAAACATTTACTGTCCAAACTAGCCCTCTGGCGGGTTCAATAATGATTTGTTGAGTGAGTGAATTCAGTACTTTCTGGGATTGGCTACAGTCAAATAAATTGTTACTTAGGCACAGTTCCTAGAATTATCTTTGTCCTGGTCTTATTGGGAACTTCTTTTGTTTATCTTTTGATTCTCTGCAGTGTCCTTCATAAGTCTGGGTCCCATGCAAGCTCTGCCTAAAGAATTATTTCCATTTGACTGCTTCTGTCTGCAACTGGTCAATGTTTCAAAATTCAGACTTTAATTATAGGTTTTCATGAACTGTATTTCTATAGCCTTAACTATTGCATAGATTAGCATAAAGGAGGAACTTCAGAAGGTTTACTCTCTGCATTTTACTTGCGTTTTCTATGCAATGCATTCCTTAGTCAGCAAATCTGCTTCATTACCGTGGTTAGATTCAGTGGTGGCATGACATAGTGCAAACATATTTTGACTTTGCTTATATCTTTGAGATTTTATTTATAAGCCATAGAATAAAAAAATGATATGAGTGATTATGCTCAATTCTTTCAAGGATGGTATATTAAATATATTCTCATTAAGAAGGAGTGACATTAATTTATTAGATACAGTAAATGACTTAGGAGGGCATTAGGACTTAATCACCTTAAGGAACTTGCTGAGGACTGTTCTACATGAGCAACACTGGCCAGCAGTTATTACTGAGCTGCTGCCTAGATAGCCATCTTGGGTGATTCTTCATGATTATTAGGGAATGAGGTTGTTAACTGTATTAATGGGTCCATTTGAACATTAAATCATCTCGCAATCTCATGACTGACATGGACTTATTTGCCAGCACCTGATCTGTCAAGTCAACTGTTTTGATGTCATCTAGTTAATTTCTTACTTCTGACTCTTGGCTTCATTTCTTAATATTAGTAAACACTTTTGCCCACTTGAGATTAATAATGATTAGTGAACTTTGTCATCTTCGAATACTTCTATCACATGTTCCAAAACTGTGGGGAACGCATGCCAGGGGTGGCTCTGACTTAGGGTTGGTCTTTCCTAATAAAGTCTTCTGGATGAATCCAGAAAGAAACTCTGACTTTAAGTGACTTCCTAGCAAAGATGACTTCCTCACTTGCTTTTAGAAAACTTTTTTCTTTCCATTCTTTATAAATCTCTTTTTCTTTAGCTGTTCACTTTTACATGCATAATAACCTTCATTCTCACAAATTATTGTGAGGAAGAAAATAGTAACTCCTTTTTTTAAAGAAGAAAAACCCAAATCTCTATGGCTAAGAAGTTTTAAGTCATTTTTTATAGACCTTCAGCTTTCCTATATCATTTGTTATCATATCCTGTCAACTCCACAGTGATTCTCATTTCTATTCTCACTTCATTTCTATTTTCACTGCACTGTACTAGAATAGCACCTCATTAACTCTTAAGTGGGAAACTTTAATAGCTTCCTAACTGGCTAAACAGCTCCAGTCTTTCTTTTTTTTTTTTTTTTTTTTTTTTTTTAAAGATTTATTTATTTATTTATACATGCACTGGGTACAGTCAGAAGCGCGGGAGGGTGAGAGAATCCACCAGAGCCAGAGCGGGGAGCAGAGCAGGCAGAAGAACCTAAGCACACTGCTGAGGGGAGCAGCGGGCGGCAGGAGAAGTCTGCGCACCATGTGGGACCCTCCTCGGGTGGCCGGGGAGCAGCCGGGAATCGAACCGGCGCCGCGGAGGGTGCGGGCAGCTTCGCAACCCAGCGCTCAACCGCTGCGCCACCAGGGAGGCCCAGCTCCAGTCTTTCTGTCTTCCCATTCATTCTGTACCCTGTGGCCAGAAGCACTTTCCCTCAAATACAAAACTCATGCCATCTTACCATTTTAAAACTTCTCTCTTCCACTTTGTCTCATTGACCACAGAATAAAGTTTCAGAGACCATAGTGACTAAGGACATTTACAAATCAGGTCCAAACCATCCTAGTGTTTCTATAAAACCCTGTCTTCATGCATTTCACACCACAGCCTAACCACACTCCAGATGTTTTTAGTAAAAGTCCTCTGACTGGTAAGATTTGTACTTCTCAGCAATTTCTTTTGCCTGGTTGACCATCTCTCTTCTCTCTTACATCTGTTTTGGGAAAAGCATTTGAGCATTCATAGCTATGTTTACTAGTTCTCAAATGGGAGTTCTCAGGAGACTGTTATGACAAGTGGGGTCTTTGAGCTACTTTCATTATTTTCATAAACCTAGTGGAAATCATACTCTTTTATCTGTAATGAGGCTGGGAAACTAACTAAAATATCAGGTTTATTAGTCTTTGTTTGCAATTACATTAATGTTGTAAGAAGTAGCATTGATTTTTTTTTTGGGACTGTTTGCTATTAACTAATAGAATATATTCAACATAGCTTAAGAAAAAGGAAATTTAATATAATGATATTGTGGCATTTCTTAGATAAGAAATATCTTATATTTCTTAAACCAAAAAACAGGAAGTAAAATTGGGTTTTATGAAGAATTGAAAGTAGAGATAGAGAGATTACCAAAAATCAAGTTAGGAAGCTTGAGAGTTCTTGTAAGACCACAGGTTTCCCCTCACTGCTTCCTTATTTGCATCAGTTTCATTTCCTTTATGTAAAGTGGGTACCTGGACTCTGCTAGAATATGGCTATTATAATGTCTGTATTTATTTTAAAACACTTCAGTAAAGATTATATATGTTATATATTATATATGATCAAATTGACACATATATCTATGCATTTATGTGTATATGCATATCTGTAAGTGCATAATATATACATAGTTGATTTATACCCAAGGGTACATTAGTTAAATTTTTTTAAAGATTTATTTTATTTATTTATACAAGCACTGGGTATAGTCAGAAGCGCAGGAGGGTGAGAGAATTCACCAGAGCCAGAGTGGATACCAGAACAGGCAGACTGACGAAGTACACTGCTGAGGGGAGCAGTGGGCAGCAGGAGAGGTCTGTGCGCCATGTGGGACCCTCACCCAGTGGTTGGGGATTGAACTGGTGCTGCAGAGGCTGTGGGCAGCTTCACAAGCCAGTGCTCAACCACTGCGCCACCAGGGAGGCCCACATTAGTGAAATTTTAAAGGACCCAATTTGATACTCCTGCTGGGGTGGTAGGTGGTAATATACACAATTTAGTTTGCAGTTGAAAACACTCAGAGATTCATTCTCCACAGGTAGTTACTGCAAACTTCAAACATATTTTGCCTCAGCACTAGACAGTTTTAAATATAACACAGAAGACATTAGAAGTGACTTTTTGCTGGTGAAATGTGTGATGTTCAAAATACAGGGTTGGCTGGAAATAGAGTGTACATGCCACTCTTCTTCCTATGAATAGGTATAAGATTATATTTTTGGAGGGATATTTCTTATCTTAGACTCAGTTTGGTTGTGTTTCTAGATTCTGTTATCCATTTGTGGAAAGAAGTTCAGCTGAATCTTTTGTTTTGCCTTCAGTGAGAGAACCTGATAGCTGTAATTGGCTAACTCCTTTTATGCCAGTTTGCAATGAAGATGTATCATCATTTCTCCACAACTGATCCTGCCACTGCCTGTACATCTACGTAAACATATGGGCACTTAGATATCAAATCACTGAAATATTTTAGTTTTATTTCTTATTTCTCTGCAAAGAGAATCAGTTGACTCATTTTGCGTAAGTTATCCTGGCACAATCAGCAGTGGCCATGGAAGTCTATAGTTTGTATAGTAGTCAACAGTGCTAAAGAAAGTCTGTCATCAGGAGTGGTGGGTGTGCATGCTCTGAAAAGATGGGCTAAGCTAGGTTGTAGGTAAAGGTTAGATATACAATAATTTTCCTTTTATAGCTTTATTGACAGTATGAATTTTCCAGAAGAATGGGGAATGATTGTTCAAAGATGGAGGCATTTCCTGGGAAGGCAATGAAATGGACCACTAACTCATGAGACAACGGGGGTCAGTTGGGATAGAATAAGGGAAAAGGAAAAGCAAAGGGGCAAGCAGAACCTAGCTGACAAACTTAGATCACTTACATATTTATTTTGAAGGGCAACTCTGCCTGTTACAATGAAAAGAGTAAACAATACCCAAATAAATGTTTTTTCCTCCATGGAGAATGACTGATATGGAGCATGATTGTGACAAGGCCATGGCGCAGAACAAGCATTTGTTGTGCAGAATATGTTTTGACTAGACCAACAAGGCAGTTTCTATGGGCCATCTGCTGGGATATATAGCTTTGTTACTCAGAATCCTTGTTTAACCTGTATCTATGAAAAAAGTATTGCTAAGTAAATTAATTGAGTAAACAGGGGTATGTTATGCTGGTTGAGAGAAGGCCTTCAGCTGAAACATTTGCATTCAAACAATGGATGTACTAATTATAAATATGTTATCAGTTAAAGTGCTTTCACAGCTTGCAATCCTGTGACAGCGTTTCAGTGCTTTGTCCCAGAGTGTTTTGAAATCCAGTTTCTTTAAGAAAACTTCTCTTCCTCAAAATTTATATTAGATACATGACCTTTCTTCTTCCCAATTATGGTGAATTACAGAGATTTTACTATATCTTAAAACTGGGAACCCAAATGTCAGCAAGTTTCAGAGATGCAATATGGTGGTTGAAGGGAAGGGAGAATGGAGGATAAAGTCGGAGGTAGTTGCCAGGACACGAAGGGATCATGCCATAGCCCTCTGGTTCTTCGAGGCTTGCAAATAATCGAAAAAGCATCAGATAGATTAATAAGAGAAAAAAGCCAAAAAGAAGTTTAATAACATGCATATCTCTTGTATGCATGGGAGAGACCCAGCAAAACTGCGTGGCTCACCACACGGCTTCACAAACCATCCAAAGTAGGTTCACTAAGACAAGAGAGGTTGGGGGATAAAGGGGAAGCAAATTAGGGAGTTTATTAAATAAGGCACAGTAAACAAAGGTATGCAGAGGTTCTGCCTTCTTTGAGAAGTGATAGGAGATTAGGTTTTCCCAATATAGTGAGGTTGATGTCCTCACAAGTAAATGTCTTTTTCAAAGGAAGTTCCACCCAGCATTCAGAAACCTTTCTCTGAAATCAATCTCTCCTCCAAAACTATTTTGGAGTCGCAGATTTCCGCTACCTTATGACATGAAGGGAGGAACTTGGCAAATGGAGCTTAAAGAGAAGATGAAAATGTAGAGAGAGGGAGGGAAGACTATTAGGAAAAAAATGATGAGTTGACAGAAAATGGGATAAACAGATAAAAAAAAAACTAGGGAGGTACACACAAGAAGAGAGGGGCTGGTAGACCTAGAAGAAAGGTAGCAGGACTCAGAGCATGTGGGCTTGTTAAAAATGATTGTTTTATCATCTCTATTAAACATATAGAAGTTAAATTGAAATAAAATTAGTATTGAACTCACAAGGAAAAAAAAAACTTAGCGCTCTCTAGTACTATTGTGGGAAGCATCAGGATGATGTTGAACAATAGGTAATTGCATGAAGACTAGCTTTTGGTCTATCCTTCCCACTCAATTTGGTTGACACTCTGCTTAGGTATTAGCCCCCAACACAGACTTCTATTAACCAGGCTTCTATGGACAATGTGATTGGTACTGACTGATTTGGAATGTAAAGGAAATGATATACCCTCAGGGTACATGTTCAGGAGCTAAATGTCTCTCCTAATGCCATTTTCTCATTTCCTCAGCTACTCTTTCTGTCACTCTGATTTTCTTTTTGTCTCTGTTGCTCTCTCTGTAACATACATGCACACCTTCATAGTTCTACAGCTTACACATATTATGAAAAAACTTTTATAGACTCACAGGGACATTGCATATTCTTTAAACCCTACCATATCTTGACCATTTGTAACATGAATACAAGATAGTATTTTCCTCTAAAAATGACAGTGTTTTTTTTGTGTCAAGGATAGTTAAGATACTACCTTTTTCTTTTTTTGACCTGGGTCTTCCTGGGCATTTTATTCCCCAAAGTTGAGACTTAGGCTGTCGGCCAGTTCTCTTTGCCCATTGAGATTGATTTCCCGGTTATGAGTTTTCTAGGGAAATGTCTGTGCTTGACAGGGTCATTGGGAAGCAGGAAATTAAAGACAACGTCACTTATTTTTCTTGTTAACTCTGAGAGACTAGGCTTTTTGGTGGATTGGGGCAACATTAGTGACTTCTTTTAAAGTTACTATCCATTCTGCTTTCATTGCATAATACCTGGACTCTGGGATCCATTATGCTAATGGATGCTTATTTTTTCCCTCACTTCCTTGTCAAAGATTTTCCCCTAAAGCTACTTTCATTATAATTTTAAAAATACCATCTGTCTGTCTAAGAGTTTTCCTCTCTCTTTGGACAGATTTCTTTCATATGGTTCTATTGAACCACAGGTGCAGACAGTAGCGACTGGTCAGCGTCTATCCAAAGTCATCTTTAACTATTGCTGCTTATCACTATTAACCTTGAGTTTTTGTTACAGTGATTAAACTACTTTATTGGTTTATCCAGCATGACACTAGCATATTTTAAATCGTATCCTCTATGCACAGTTCATTGCTTTCACCCCTATATCAGCAGCACCCCTATATCAGCAGATTATGAATTTTTTCCCCTTGTAGTATCTTAGAGAGACATCCTTGGACCCTTGTATTTTGCACCTGTATGTTTTTCTGCCTGTGATGTTCTTCTTGTCTGTTACATGCACTCCAATGACCTGAGTACTATTGTGTTGGTTCTAGCCAGTACTCACAATGGTGCAAGATGTGTTATTCAATAGCCTTTGCAGCTATTAATACTTTTGATAGTGACTTCTTGGAAATGAAACACAAGAAAAATGTGGCAATTTTTTTGGCGACCACTGTTACTCTGGTTTTCTTTGGTTGTTTCCTCTGAAGCCTTTCCCATACCAACAGTCTTCTAAAAGATATTTTACTTCCTTGTAATAATTTTGATCATTGATTCTTTTTGTTTTTCCTATAATTTCTAACTCACATAAAGCATGTTTTTGTTTCATTTTTATAGGTTTAAAAAAACCCACATATATTAGCCTTTGTTTTTGTCTTTTTGCGCTTCTCTTTCATTTTCTGATTTTGAGTAAGATTATTTGCAGCCCAATGACTTATAGACAGACCCATTTCTTTTCATGTTTTAAACAAAGCAAAGTCAATGCTGTTACTATTTGTGGGTGGATGACTGCCAGAGGTCATAATGTAAAAAGTGAATCACCATCATTTGCTCATGACATTTTTAAGAGTGTCTTTTATATTCTTAGCATTTGTTTTAGAAAAGAAAAGTCACAAAACTCATAATCAAGACTTGCTTGTTTATACACCTGCATTGCAGGAAGGAGAGGGCTTACCAACCAGTGACTGGAGGCCACCATTCTCAGTGTTTTACCAGGAAAACTTGACAGGTTTTCTTTAGTATTTGAAGATAGTCAGTACCACCTCCAAGACCAGCATTATAATTGCCTTCATGACACGTAGCAGGTGGATTGCCTTCATGACACATAGGTGGGGGAGATGACATATCAAGATTCTCTGCAATGGTGGATATTTCAGTATTCTTCAAAAAGATTCTTTGAAAGCAGTTGATGGCACATTGAAGAAGTTCAAAACATTTGTTCCATAAGATATTTAAAATTTGTAAAGTGGTTATACTATTTTTCAAGAGGAGTAGCCATGAACTCTTCCTGTTAGTTGAGATCTTTTACTTTTAGAAGGTGTAATATGAAGTTTGTGTTACAGAAGGATTGGTTTCTTACACATCGGACCAGGTACTGGGTGCATGATGGTGAGCAAACTGATACCATGAAGTGAAATGTAATACATTAAATCTTGGATGGTATTATATCTCACTCGTCAAATCCAGGGACCTTTACTTAGTTATCTTTCTCCTTATTGAATCTCTTAGAAATATCTGCTAATATAGAATGCTTTAGAATTTTCCCTGTCTTGGTTCTTCTGTCTCTCTTCTCTTTCTTCTTGTATATTCCTAGATTCAATGATTTCTCAGGTGCTGAATGCAAACCCTGCCCAGGGTTTGTACCAGTTCCTCTTTTCTCTTTCTGTTTTAATTTGGATTGCCCATTGGTCTCCAAAATTTTGGAGACTATTTTGTCTTTTAAGGTGCCCTCCTTTTCTTTCTTTGATTGCAATGCTTACCACCATTGTTGGAAATGATGATGACATTTCTCTCAGTTGGCTATTTTAAATTTATATTTTCCCACCCCAGACCAAAAGGCAAATATTTGTCAAGCAAAACTCCAGACAAAACCATCCTCATTACTTCTCTTGCTCAAGCATATTCATCCATGTAACAAAGAGATTGTCAAATGCTACACTTCCTTGACATTTTCCCTGATTACTCTAGAATGTTTTCTGTGAAAACACTGAGAGTTTCCTTGAGAGATTAAAAACATAAAGTAAGAACTGATTAAATGTTTTATGGCAGAGAAGAATTTTGCTTTGTTCGTGAAATAGAGGGATGGCTGATTTTCTCCTAGGGTAACTCAATAATTGATATTAACTAAAGAGTATCCTCTTCGCCATGATTTTATTTGAGTTCTGTTTGTAAGTTTCCAGCCAACTCTCTTGAATTGGAATTCCTCTGAATATGTGAAATACATGATTGTGACCTACACAGGTTGAACCAGCTACTTAATTTGTGGGGCTCAGTGCAAAATGAAATTGCAGGCTATCTTGTTAAAAAAATATTAAATTTCAGGACAGTGACAACAGCATTAAATCAAGCAAAAGACCCAATGAACTGCACAGGTCATATACTCATGAAGTTGGTTCTCAGGCTTGAGAATGTTTGACTAGTTCATTCATTATTAATAGATTTTATCTTTGTCATGGTAGAATCAATGCATACATTAAATATATTTTATTAAGTTCCTAAACCTATAACTTTGAGCTACTGAACCACCTTATGATATGAAAATTTTAAACTCCAAAGGTGGTTGTGAGAGATCTGGAAGTCTTAGAGGGCAGAATTCAAGGTCAATTATATTTGGAAATTCTAACAGAAAGTTCAACATTTTACAAGATCAGACAAAACAAAAACTTGTGGAGAGGCAATAACCTTAAGTGTCTTTTTGTGTTCTACATCTGTTCTAGGGGTTTCTGGAGGCAATCAATCTAGGGTTTAGAGAATCCATCTAAACTTTGGAATAAATTTGGGGAGACTGGAGGTTTACCCAGATCCCTACTCCAGATGCTATGCAGAGAGCGACAGCACTTAGACATATGGTCAGGGGAAGGGGAGGAGCAGGAGAACACCCAAGGCACAAGCTGAGGCATGTGGGGTGTCCACTGACAAGAGAGGTAAGATTCAGGAGTGGAGACCAGGGACTTAGGTGAGCTGTCAGCCCAAGGTATTGAGTGGGAATTTCTTTTTCTTTTTTTATTTATGTACTTTAAAAATTGTATTTTTTTATTGAGGTAACATTGATTTACAATACCATATATAACACCTTTTCAGATGTGTGTTACCATATCAGATCTAACACAATGTAGGAACTTCTGTGGCAACCAACATCATGTTACCATTAGTTTGTTTATGGATGCAGGAATAAGAGTGTAAGTGTTAGGGCATACATAGGATGGGCTCACATGCCTCAAAAAAAATGTATATTCTTTCAACCCATCCTAGGACACCTTGCTATCACTGGCATATAATAACTCCATTTTCATCTGTACTGGTATAAGGAGTGTTTCTTCAACATCAAGGTTTACTAGAATCTCCAAAACAGCTCACCCTTATCAGATTCCTCGAGTCCAGTTCTCCATCAGAACATTCTGTTCCCAAGAAGACCATGTAAGGACATAACCACACCCCTGGAGGGGAAGTGCCTCTTTCTTGCTTAGCTGCTCCTCTGCTGCTTGGTCCTGGGTGCTACTCTGCCTAGTTTTGGGATCCACTATGCTTTGAGATCAGGGAACTTAGCTGACTTTGTCATTCTACGGTACAGCATTAATACAATGACTGCTGACTTCACTGCAATTTCTACTTATAAGCTTCCCGCCAGTGCCAGGAGTGTTCTTCCCCACCACCTCATACCTGGGGTTCCTGGCCTTTCACCAGCCTGGACCCTAGACTGTGGCATCTGGGTTGAGGTGCTGCAGCTGATTTTTGCTCCCCTGGAGTGGGGCGGTGGGGAAGATGACCTGCTCTGTCCTCGCATGGCTTGAGGCTGTCGTTTGTGTTCTGTTTCACCCTTTTAGGAAGCTGTTAGAGTTCTTTTTTTTTTTTTCCTTTAAAAAATATTTATCAAAATTTTTAAGTTTCCTGATACCTCACTGGCTGGACAACGAAGAGAATACTCTTTGCCTTCCCATTTATCGACTCTACTCCTGAAAGTTCTCCCTGAACCTTTGCACTTTGTCCTTTGTTTCTTACGGTCCAGCTGTCCTAGAATCCCAACACAAAAGTGGGGTTGACCACATAGGGAGCTATGCTGGTGGTGGTGAAACAGAAATTACAGTGGCTTCATGGGCAAATGTAGATGCCTTTGTCTTTGGGATTTTCTATCAGGAAATTTCAGAGAGCTACTGATCAAATTAACTCTGCAGGGGAGCTGCCAGTTTTGAATGAATTAGAACAATGCTGTTATCTTATTTCCAGGACAATTCAGTACCTCTCTGGGTGATTTATGCTCTGAAATCCTTAGTTGTTGACTGTAGCCAATGTGCTGAGTATTCTATATCACAGACAGAGGAGGAAGGAATTGCGAAACTTTACCTGGGGAGGTATCTTTAATTCGGTTTCTTAAGGCTGGTGCTGGAGAATATCCAGGTAGTTTTAAACATTCCTCTGAAACTTTTTGGAGAAGGTCATGGTCATTGAACCTTTTATTATGTTGACCTACTTTCAGGATAAACTTGAGAAAATTGATTTTCTTCCCTTCAAAGCCTACATTCAAAAATTTCCTCATGTTTTTATACAGTCAGCTCTCTTGCAATTATATAATACTCATCCCAGTTTAATTTATCATTATTTTGTTTTATCTTCCCTAGGACAATGCAACTTTATGAAGACTTGGATTGTGTTAGATTTTCACGACTGCATTCCTAGCACTGGATAGAGTCTTTGGCAAACAGATGTTCAATAATATTTGTTGAATGAATAAATGAAAAGATTATAGATACCCAGAAATGCCTTTGATTCACACATGATGGAGCATATTTGCAGGACTGGAGGGATAGGAAAAACCTCTGGAGGAAAGAAAAACCTCTTCGAAGGGAACGCAAGAAAAGGGAACACCAACACATCAACTTTGCTAAAAGACTAGCAGACTAGGGTCTTAAAACAGGAAGGATTTTTTTTTTTTTTTTTACATTTTAAAAGCTCAGGTTTATTAGGACAAGGAGAAGGAAAAACAGAGGCACCTGCATAGTCACAGGTGGCCAGGAGATCTCCCAAAGAGGAAGGATTTTGATGATGGTGAATATTATCATTCAGGTTGTTGTCTGATGTACGTACCCTCCTTAGGCTAAGCTCTGGAGTGAGTGAGCTCCAATTAAACTCAAGTGAGAAATAAAGGTATTATAAATCAAATATCAGCTACACAATGCCAGTGGCTTTTACAGTGATGGCAAATAGCAGGGGAGTCTCTGCTGGGATGGCAGATGGCATTTCTGTGACATAGTATAGTTAGCAGTTTCACACTGTCAGCACGTGGGGTGGCAGCATCTGCTCAGGTGTCAAAAGCACCAACAGCAGTGGCACTACCTTTGGTAGCAGAGGTGCTTCCAATAATGTGATTCTGGGACAGGCAGCATCAACTAGAAGAAGAGAAAGTGGCGGGTACTATAGACAGCTGAAAGAATGCCCACCCTCTTCATGAAATAGCCCTTCTATGTCACTGGGGTGGCTTAGAAATACTGGTGCAGAATATGAAAGGGACTAAGTACTTGCAGGTCACTTCTGAGGGGAGAGGAGAAATTGTGATTTTTGGCTACTACTTCCTTCCCTGCCTACCGTTCTTCCCACTCCCAGTTTATCCCTAGATCTGTACGTTCTGGGAACCATGAATTAATATAGAGAAAGTAACTGGTTAGGGCTAGAGATAGCTCCCTCAGGAGTTTCAACACAGGGAAACTTACACCCCACTGTAAGGGATCCACTTTGCATTGAGATCAGAAAACTTAACTGACTCCCTCACTCCAGAAAAAAATAGTCTTTCACTGCCAAAACCCCACAAAAAACAACTCAATTTATCACAAGTAAAAGAAGTCGTGTGGCAAACCTCCCTGGTTAACCTGAAGAAAAATGAAACAGCTCTTTTGGCTACACTGGATACCACAGAGCAAAGTATGTAATGTTTGGACTCCACCTTCTAGCAGGAAATCATTTCTTCTAATAACCTTTCACCATCTTAACTTCTTAGCTCCTCTTCTGCTTGAAGTCATCTGTGCTGTTCATTTGGGTTCTTATATTTAGAGACCCTGATTGCCCCCACAATTGAGAAATGAATTCATCTGACTTCCCTCACATCTGTCACTCTACCACTTTTTGACCTGAAAGTGATGTCTTTGCAAGTTTTCGTTTTATATTCCCACAGCCCACTCTAGTCCCATGCACATCCAATTTCATTCTCGTCAACTCTAGCATGCTCTCAGCCGGCAGTGTGGGCTGACTACTCCCAGCAACCCTTTCCTTAGGCATGTTAAGTGAAAAAGTCTATAAATTCTCACACCCCAAGAAATTGGTCAGGTGCGCTGTATTCTCTAGGCTTGTCAAACCCTGTCAGAGTTAGCAAATCAGAAACTGTAGACACATTCAGTTTTAAGTTACAAAAGGCAAACAGCTGCATATTCCCTGATCCTGTCAGCACTGAACGTCTCCAGAAACAAAAAAAAGAATTTTCTAACTGGAAATTTGGCAGAGCAAGGAATAAATACACTGGCTTCCACCTGAAATATCTCCCCTCCAAACCCCCTTCCCAAGGGAGTTAACATGCTCTGCCTACAAGTGACCAAAATTTTAAAGAATAAATTACTTACTGCTCAAGCCTTAGGTTTCTCTTTCATGATTATTTCCTTCAGACAATGAAGCCAATGACTCAAGGGGTTCAGTATTACTAATTATTATAGGTATCCCCTGAATTTCAAAATATGCATTAAATGTCTTTGCTTTTATGAAAGATCTACATTGGTACCTGATTTTGCTCTCTGGAAGAAATCTGAAGAGGATATTCACTTTAAAAACAAAAAGAGAAAAGCAAAACTAAGATCCAGCTTTTGTTTTGAGGCAGCTGGTCCAGGGGCTGTGTGCACTCCCAGCACCGAGAATGGCCAAAACAAGCTCCTTTCCTTGGAACTACTTTATACAGGCTGTGAGGTTTCCATATCATGTCTGCTTTTAATATATATGTGTCGTCTTATGTTTCATGTGTTATGTGGCATGATGTGGATTATTTTTGGGGTCTGAGACTGCTCAAAATATTTCCATATGAATGAATGGCAATTGCTTCTTCATATTAAGCCCTTTTGGCTTATGAAAGATCTCATAGAAAGGGTCCATTTTCAGATAGCAGGGAAAACCTGTAATTATTTGTTTTATCAACACTCTAGATCACTGGTTGAAAGTGATGGCTTTTTGGTTTTTTTAATTCCAGTATATTACCTGTCAGTGTGTCCCCTGTTGGATCTGACAGCTCCAGAGTTATATGGTCTACTGGGGAGGTTCAGGAAGCTCTGAGAGAATAAAAGCCTTTTGTTTCATCAGCTATCAACTTACAGTACAAGGGTCAGACTATGGCTTGTTGTGGCTGTGTTTTGTATACTCCCTCTTCCTTTAACATCTGCTGCCAAGTTATGCACAGCCTCATGTTAGAAAAGGGTGTGTATGTATATCATTTGGTTCTTGGAATTTTATAATGTGTTTGTAGTAGAAATAATAGGGATTTCTAATGAAGTTCCTGGCAGCAGAATAGCACATATTAGGTGATTAGAAAAATTGTTCTGCATTGGATCAGATATTTGCTGAGGTTAGGATGAGCTAAATATTAAAGTGACTGAAAATCTGAGTAGACCGTGAAGTCTCCTGTCAAAGGAAAAAGCAGAAGGTGAGTAGAATATGATGAAGTGTAGGATGGTCTCTATCACTGATATAGGACCCCTGTCCTTGAGGGGTAAATGTGTAAAGATGTTCCCCAGCAGCTTATGCATCCTAGAAGGGAAGAATTTGGATAAATAACCAAGATATAGAATTCCAGAGAAGGAATGGGAATCCTGTGGATCAGAGTACTAAAACTGGACTGATTTTCTTTCTAATCATGTATTAGAATTCCTCTAGCTGTGTGTGTGGGTAAATAATGCAGCCTGCTTAACAAGAAACTTCCAAGCACATAAGCTCAGACATGCTAGAAATTAATTTCCAGCTCCAAAGTGACTGCCCCTGGTTGAGAGGTTGTACTCTCCTAAGCAGCGACTTGGAATCCAGTCACTTCCTGGAGATGGAGCATGGGGAATTGTTGCTTGAGAAGCTCCACAGATGTTAGCCCCGGTAGGCTGACAAAAAATCTAAAAATTCGCATGTCCAGGGAACAGCATTTTATGTAAGAGCTCTTGAAACTTTTCTTATTACGAGTTTGAATTCTTGCAATAATAGTTATTCTAATTCATTTCTCCAACACAGTCTCCACCAGCAGAATACAAAGTACAGTCTCACTTGTCTTCAAAAATTGCTGATCACCCTCCCCCCACATTACATGTACATTGGGATTCTGAACAGTTTTTCAGAACTTCACTATAATTTTTCCTGAGGATGGCATCGTTTTATAATTTATCTTCTTGCCAAAGATTCAGGCTTAACTGCTCCATAATTGAGCATAGTTTGAGTGTTCTGCTTCACCTGAATAAGAATAATTATACTTTTTATTACTTTTATTGACTTATTTCTGATCTATGATTCCACATACAAACATTGTTTATGGATTGAGTTATATGATCCCTATAAAATCACAGATTATTCAACTGTTTCAGAGAATCTTGATGCTAAAATAGTTTCAGAACCAAATCACTCAGGATAGCCTTCTCATAAGGAAAATTCTTACTTTATTATTTATATATTTACTTTTTATGAAAAGCCATAGTTGGCAAAGGACAGATGCTCTTCTTACTATAAATATACCAACACAGACCTGTATTTTACTACATCTTTTAAAGCTTGTTCCTGAATAATTTCTGATGAAATGGACATGTCTCATGCTGCAAATATGATTCTGGGTTTTTTCTGTGCTGATGACATGGGTTGCCTCTCAAACTGTGGTAGCAGTCCCAAGAATTAGCTTAACTGTATCAGGAAGAGTATCTAAATATTTTTTTTTCCAGAACCCAAATCCATTTTTTGGACAGATACCTTGACATAGGCAAGGATTGCATTTTACATTATTGTTTCAAATAGGCAACAGGTGACTTCATTTGGCAAACATCGGTCCATTTTTGATTAATGTCTTTTTAATTGCTGAGATTCAAGGCTGTTTAAACTGGTTTTGTTTGGTAGATCCAAGTTCCATTGTAAACACAATAGCTTCAATTTTCAAAATCTTCTATGTTACTGACATTTCATCTTATTTTATGAAGTGACATTTAGTTATGTATACTTCAAGACATATGACTAGCATTGGCACTTAAACCCCATTTGTGGGTATTCCTATGATCATTTAGATCTACAGCTAGTCAAGACTGTAACTCAGTCTCAACAATGATCCTAGTAAAGCAGCGTCTTTGTTCTATACACACTAGCTTTCCAAAGACAAAAGAGAAATTCTTTGCATTAAAACCATAGAATATCTACTCTTTAAAAATCATTCATTTCTATAATGCTTATCATCTAATAGCAACTCTTGAAAGAAACCTGGCTTGGACAATTGAACTTTCAGAGGGATCGTAAGGGATAAGTTTAAGCAATTATCCTGTAGCTTGTTTGAATTTATCTATGTATTAAACCAAATCAGCAGAAAGTTATATGCCTAGATTATATCATCATGCTCTGTCCTTCATTTGAATTTCTGTAAAAAAACAATTTTGGCTTTTATCCCCAGATTTTACAAAGATCTGCCTTTTGACATACCCATTGCAGAATGCTTTGCAAAAACTTTTGCCCTGTGGCTTTTGAAAATGTGCCCATTATGTTGTACTGCTGCTTATAGTCTCTTACATAAACCTCCTTGTGACAAAGGCTCCTTGGGATCTGATAAACAGCTCTTCATTCTTCTATGAAACTATGCCTCTGCAAAACTAATTTTTATGTAATGTTTACTTTGATTTCTGGAATGTTCAGGTTTTATTCAATTCTTGCAGATTTCCTTAGTTAAGCATTTCATCATTGTTTTCCTCTTTTTGTATTCTCCAATTTTTTTTATTTATTATTTTTTACTTTAATGTCTATTTTTTAATTTATATATTGAATAATTTATAACTAATATATTGAATTTATAATAATAATTACTATATTGAATTTAGATGTTGAATTTGTTTATTATTCATTCATTCAGCAGTTACCTTCTGAGTTTCTTTTATGGCCCAAGAATAGTGCCAGGCTTGTTGGGGGAGGGGGAATGTTAGAAAATTGAATATGATATTTCTTATATCTTAATCACTCAGTTTTCAGTCTTTACTTTTATTGTGAACTATCTCAAAATATTTTGAAAGCATGTAAATGTAAATCTGCCTCCCACCTCTTCTTGCTATGGTCACGTCTCCGTCTTCCCCTGTCCTTCAAGATGAATGTCCAGGAGGCCTCCCTGGTGGCGTAGGCGGTTGAGCGCAGCACTGTGAAGCTTTCTGCAGCCTCTGCAATGCAGTTCAATCCTGGCCAGCCTGCGAGAATCCCACATCGCAGCAGACCTCTCCTGTCTTGCCTGCTGCTCCCCTTAGCAGTGTATTTCATCAGTCTGCCTGTTCTGTTCCCCACTTTGTCTCTAGTGAATACTCTCCCCTCCCGTGCATCTGGCCTGTACCCGGCTCTTGCATAAATAAAATAAATCTTTTGAAAAATCATTAAAAAAAAATGCCCATCCAGTTAGAACTCAAAATCTGCAGAGCAGGTCTGATGACTGCTCCTGGGCAGGTGCTTTCCCATGCCAGATCTTCTGACAGTTTTCTTCCTGGGCTTCTTCTTCCTTTGCCCTCAAGGTTTCTCTCTGCCAGTTGCTCCCTCCTCTGTTGTCATGGTTATCTGTTTGTAGCTGTCCCCCTCTCCCCAACCCCCCACCCTGAAACTCCTTGACTAAGGCCACCCTGAAAACCCAGAATGCTGTCCTGCTTGCCTGAGAGTTGTATAAAGATTTCTCTAAGAGAACTGCCCCTTGAGTTTCTTGTTAGCTCCTTCTGTGGGATTCTGAGTCCTTGTTTTCTGGCCTTCCAAATTTCCCTGAGCTCCCAGTCCACCCCAGATTTATATTTTGTGCTGATATATTCACAATTAATTTAATATGTTGAATGAGTACAAGCTGATGTGGGAATTGAGAACTATTCCTCTGTTGTCAAAATTCTTTCTATTAGCTTTATCCCAGTGGGTCAGCACTTCAAATAGTTTGGATGATGACATTTTCTATCACAGTTACTGAAACCATAGGGGAAAATTACACTTAATGGTTTAGTAACTCACAGAAAAGAACACATGATTATCTTTCCAAAGCCCTTATTCTTTTTCTTGTACATTGGGAAAATAACCCCTGATTTTTATGAGTGAGCTGACTTTTGCTGAATCTCTTATCCTCTCTGGTAATTATCATGACACCATAAAAAAAGGTGGTTAATACTCTTTGTTTCTAACACACAGTCAACAGGACAATTAACTCTCTGTAAGCAAGTCAACAGGACTTGTGATTTTAGCGTTTTAGTTCAGGGAATTAAGCATTCTATCAGGGAAGGGAGAAACATTCAACTAATGTAAGTAGTGTTGGAAAGAACCTTTTCTTACAGAAAGAGATAGAAGTATTTCAAATCATCTTTTGTTTCTCCTTTTGGTGGAGCGTTTTGCTGAATTATTTATTAATTTAATTCAGAGGTGTAGCTAGAATTTGAATATTGTAGCCAGATCAGAGTGCTATGTGGATGACCAGGAGAAGAAAAAGTTGAAACTGTAAGCATCCAACTTTCAACTGACGGGGATAATTCTCACACCACTGTACACATCTAATGCAATAATATTTATAAGGGTGCTGAATATTATAAACTACTTTGCATGTATAAGTTATTATTACAAAACATGTAGTTTTTTTTTTTTTTCTAAGGGGAAAGTAATACAGTGTTTGAATGCATGGGGTTTGGCTGGATTCATAGTTACTTCAACTATTGACCAGCTGTGAGAGCTTAAGTGAATAATACAATTCTCCAAGACGAAGAAGCCCGATGCATAAATAAGGCTATAGTAGAATTTATTTTTACAGGATAGGATGTATTAAATGAAAAAATCACTGATAAATTAAGTAAATGTATGGGACATCACAAGTGCCCAGTATTATTGTTATGGGCAATTGGTGGTGGCAGTGGGTAACATACTATGGGAGAGAGCTGTGCAAACAGTTTCTGAAAAAGAACTAGAAACCAATGTGAACAAACGATAGAAAAATAGATTAGTGCAAAAAACAATTTACTTCTGTGATCTAATATATAAAACAGAAGTGAACAAACCTGCATAGCTTTGAGCAAAGAAAATATAAAAACCGGAATATCAAAATATTGATTTGTGTCAGCTAATGTAGTCATCATTCAGAATGTAATAAGTATTCATTCTAGATACATTTCAATATGTAAGCAGGGGCCTCCCTGCAGCACCAGTTTGATCCCCAGCCAGGATGCTAACCCACAGGGAGCAGCAGACCTCTCCTGCCTCCCCCGCTGCTTTCCTCAGCAGCTCCCCACTCTGTCTCTAGTGAATTCTCTCACCACACCGCTCCCCAACCCCTGGACGCATCTCAGGCCTACACCCCAGCTCTTGTCTGTATAAATAAATAAATCTTTAAAAAATAAAATAAAATATGTAAGCATAAAAAGAAGAGTGAAATATTCTAACTCTAGTACTTAAATATGACAATGTTAATGTCTTATTAGAGGTTATCCATTCTGGTCTAGACCCTGTTTAGTTATAGCTACTCATACATGTGAAACAGATGTGTATTTTCCAGCAACTCTTGTTTTGGATACTGTATGAAATGTTTTGGATAATTTTTTTTTTTTATAATAATTAGGTTACTCAAGAAAAATTAACCAAGTGCCCATTAGAACATGGCTTTGTGTCTAAGCTACTCTCTTGCCCTCTGAACAAGACCCACATTTTTCACCACTTTATTCAACTAAATTAAAAAAAAAATTACATCAGTGTTGAAACCCAAACTCTTTTTTTTTTTTAAAGATAGATGCTATTCTCTCTCTCTCTCTCTTTTTTAAATATTTATTTATTTATTTACACAAGCACTGCGTACAGTCAGAAGCACGGGAGGGCGAGAGAATTCACCAGAGCCAGAATAGGGAGCAGAACAGGCAGACCGACGAAGTATACTGCTGAGGAGAGCAGCGGGCAGCAAGAGAGGTCTGTGCACCATGTGGGACCCTCACCCTGTGGCCGGGGATTGAATGGGCATTGCAGAGGCTGCAGGCAGCTTCACAATCCAGCGCTCAACCGCTGCGCCACTGGGGAGGCCTGCAATCTGAACTCTTGACGCTACAGCCCTCTGAGGGTAGAGGTGGTTAGCTTGTGTACAGTCTAAGCAGGAAGTAGCTGCCCAGTCTGGGGCTATATTTCTCAGTCCCTCTTTCATCCAAGGTAGAATCAACTATATGTCTGGTTCTTATATAAGACAAATGAAAGTGAAATAAGTTTCCTTTCATTTAATGTAATTAATACACTTGTTTGTTTTCTCTGCCTTTACTTTCTGTCTGGAACCTAGGGGATGGTGGAGCCACAGATGGACCATGGCTTTATCCCTGAATCATCACATGGAGGGAAGCTTTGGGCAAACCAATAACACTTGCTTTAGACTTAACATAAGTGAGAAAAAAAATTTCTATTGGGTTATGTCACTGATTAGCATTATCTAAATGCACACCCCAGCCACCACTGAATGCTTTTTCTTCCTCTTCCTTTGAATCTCTCCCTTGTATTAGTTGATTTTTACATTTTTACAGCTCGTAGCACACAGTGGCTTGCATAGACCAGGCACTTAATTAATATTAATTGAAACCAGATATGCTTCCTAGACTCATACAAATCCTTAAAATGAGTTCAAAGCAGTTTCAAGGCAGCATACGGAAAAAAACACATTATTATTATGATGTAGTGTAGTAGTCTGAGTAGAAGAAAACTTTTATTATAACCAGAAAAAGATTAATATAAAATAAGCTCAAATGGAAGATTTATTCTCTATTTCTAGAGGCACTTAAAATAGAAGATTGAGAAAGGTAGCATTTTTTTATGGTAGGACAGGTATTAAATAAAATTGAAATTGCTTTCTCTTCTCTTTTCATTATCTTTCTTGCTGACCCCTTTCTTTCTTGCATTTCTCCAAACTTTTTATGCCCTTTTAAATAGTAGAATACCAGAGAACTCCCTTCAATTAACCTAAGTGCATTTGACAACCATCTTCCCAAGGGCCTGTTCCTGCATTTGATAGGTAAACTATTGTGGTGAATATTTGAGGCCTGGGGGAAAGCTTTGTCATCTTGGCCTATGAAAGATATTTTTTCAGCTGTTGGACCTGCTGGCATCTCTCATGTCACTTTCAGGAGCCATCTCCTCGGTGAATATGCAAATATTGTACTCCCAGACATAAAAGAAACCATCTAACACAATCAACTCCACATGTTAGAGTGGAGCTTCTGTCAGAATTATCCTAATTTTTAAAAATTGATGAGTAACTGACAAACCATATTATATTAGTTTCACGTGTCCAACATAATGATTTAATATTTGCATGCATAGTGAAATGATCTCCAAAATAAGTCTATGAGCAATTAGAATCAATCCGAATTTTGTAATTTAGAAGGAACAACGTATTCTGTTTTGCTTTCTTTCAATAGTTTTTAGTTCTAATATTTTACATTTAATTCTAAATAATTGCTGGATTGGATTAATGACGTAAAGAGCATTGCTAGAAAACACAATCAGTTTCTGTGACTTTATACAATGTTTTATTATATGATAATTATCTAATTAGCATTTTAAAAGATTTCCATGCAGAATCCTTTTAGAACCTTTGCCTGCCCAATCAAGTGCTATAGAATCAAAGGAACTTGGATATGATTGTAAATTAAGTATTATGTAAAAACTACAGTTTTCCTTTGTGTATATTTGCTTGTCTAATTGTTTTGCTGAGGTAAAGTAAGCTGCAGGATATCAGCACCAGGTGGACAGCTAAATACCTAAGACAGAAAGACAATGGCAGGTTTCAACTCTGAGCAATTGCATAAGCTAACCAGGAAGATATAATTTCAAATATGGTGTCTAATAGCTTTATAATAATTGACTTTCTTGAGGCTTGATAGCATTGTGTATTTGTCTTTGATGCTATGATTCATGCCTTCCTCAGCGCTCTATCTCCGGCACTTAGTAGCAAACTTAGAAAATAGTTGGGGTCCTACACAAAATATCTATTAAATAAAGAACTTAGATTCAGAAAATTTGGATTTTAAATTTCCGTCTACTACTTATCATTTGTTCACATTCATTTATTTTTCCTTTAATTTCCTTTAATACCTTATGGAGAACACCTAGCCTGTGTCATATAGTGTGCACAGTGCTGCGGATATAGAGAGGAATGAGAAGTTTTGTTTTGTTTTTGAAAGATTATTTATTTATGCAAGCACTGGGTACAGTCAGAAGTGCAGGAGGGTGAGAGAATTCACCAGAGTCAGAGCGGAGGGCAGAACAGGCAGAGTGACAAAGTACACTGCTGAGGGGAGCAGAAGGCAGCAGGAGATGTCTGCGCTCCATGTGGGACTCCCCCCTGGCGGCGGGGGATCGAACAGGCACTGCAGAGGCTGCGTCAGCTTCGTAACCCAACGCTCAACCGCTTCGCCCCCAGGGAGGCCCCAAGAAGTTATTGATGCTCCCTCAGTATCTACACAGAGGGATGGAGGGCGGCAAACCAAGCTTAATGTCACGTGGTAAAATCTGTGAAAGAGTAAACACAGAAACAGGCAACCTCTCTCCAGAGAAGGCAGGAAAAGAGCAATCAACTAAGGTTTCTTTTAGGAGAGGTGAAGCTTGAACAGAGACTTAATGAGTAGGAGTCTGCCAGGTGGACAGGCATTGGGTGAGAGGTAAAGTGTTTCATGAAGAAGAAACTACCAGTGCTAAGGAATGGGCTGGTGTGTTGGAGGAAAGGGGTGTGATGCGGAGAAGGGTATGTGAGGGAGCACTGCAGGAGTTACTTTGGGGGAAAGTAAAGGGTCAGATAATGAAGTGCTTTTAATGCTCTGCTAAAGGGCATTATCCTTAAGCAGAAAGATGAAACAATTTAGTGTATGGAGAATTACATGGAATTTATGTTACTTAACCTGGTTAGATACTTTTTTTTTATTCATAGCACATAGAAAGTATTAGTTATCTCTGAGATTACTTAAAGATTGAATAAAATGATGATCTTGACAGTATACTATAACATGTGACAGAATGTTAACCAGAATTATTAATGTTAACAGCTTGCATTTATTATGTATTTCTCTAAGTAGTCTGTGTGGATTATGTCATCTAATTTTCATAGCAATGCAATTAATCATGCATATGTAAGTGAGACACTTGGTTTTGAGTTGTGTTCCTAGTAGTAGTACTGGATTTGACTTGATTAATTCTCATTAAAAAATCATTTCCCTTGAAGTTTTTCTATGGCCTCTAGGTGGACCATAGTAACTAAATGTGCCAGGGCCCCAAGCCTGGCCAGGTTCAGGATGCCAGCAAACTGGAGAAGCATCAGGGAGCCTTGGGCAGGTCCAACAAGAAGTCTTTATTGCTGCAACAGGAGGCTAGTTACATGAATGGCAGCGGTGGCAGCAAGCAAGCCCTTGCTAAAGGTTGGGTAAGAAGCAATTTATTGTGCATAGAAGACAAAGAAATAAGTAACATAAATCAGTATCTTCCTCTTCTGCCTCAAGATAAGACACTCCCATAGTTTATGACTGCTTTTTTGGGCATGGATGTGATATATATATAAATATATATATATAAATATATATATATATTTTAGATTCATTTATTCATGTATCCAAGAACCAGGGTACAGGCCAGATATGCGGGAGGGTGAGAGGATTCACCAGAGATAGAGCAGGGAACAGAACAGGCAGATTGATTGAAATACACTGCTGAGGGGAGCAGCAGGCGAGACAAGAGAGCTCTACTGTGCCATGTGGGTATCTCTGTGGCGGGCCAGAATGGAACCCGCAGTGCAGAGGCTGCAGACAGCTTCACATGGCTGCACTCAACTGCCTGCACCGCCAGGAGTCCCCTGATATATTTTTTAAAGATTCATTTTATTTATTTATGCATACAAGAACTGGGGTGTAGGCCAGAAGTGGGGAGGGTGAGGGTTGAGAGGATTCACCAGAGATAGAGTTGGGGGGAAGAACAGGTGGATTTACTGAAATACACTGCTAAGGAGAGCAGCGGTGAGACAAGAGAAGTCTGCTGTGCCATGTGGTTTGTTAGCTCCCTGGCTGGGGATTGAACTTGTGCTGCAGTGGCTGAGCTTGATAGCTCTGATACTTAACCCTTGTGCTACCAGGGAGACTCCTGGATGTGATTCTTGTTGAATCATGACAGGGCTTTCTAGGTTTTGAGGGTTGGGTTAGTTCTTGGAAGGATATGTCATTCAAATAGGGTCAATTTTTTTCACCTGGGATCTGTCTTATAATCTCACTTCCTGCCTACTAATCAGAAACATATTTCCTCCTCATTGTTTTATCTCCCTTGTGATTTATCTATTATAGTAATTATTACCAGCTTACTATTTTTTTGCACTAGTTCAGAAAAGTGAAGTCTAATATTGGGTCAATGACTTTATTGGATAAAGGGGGACAAAGTTTTGTAAATTAGAATACAACAGTAAATTATTCCAAGTCAGAATAGTTCCTTTTTTTCCAAGCTGAGATAATTATAACACTAGTCCTCGAATTTGCAGAAATTCTACAAAGAACAGCAGCATTTTCAAAGTAATTACTTTTTATTGAGTGTATCAGCTATCTGTGTATCAGGTACAGACCTTTACTCAGGGCAATGCTAATTTACAGTATGGGAAAGAAATTTAATTTTATCTAAAATTGCATAAAACAAAATCATAAAACAAAATGGTAACACAAAGAACTTCAAAAATCTAGATTGATGAATTATTTTATTAATTAATTACAAAAAAAGGAAAAAATATTGAAACCAAATTAGAATCTCTTCCAAGAACTCAGGGTACTCAGAATGATGAGAATATAATGAGCCTACTTGCTAAGTGAATCCTTAAAAAAATGTCAGTTAACTTTATTTCATTCTAAATGATACTTATTTGTCAATGACATCCATAGTCTATGTACAGTTTGTGAGAGGACATAAAGATCTAAAAACAAATGCGATTTTTCAGTTGTTTTGGAATAACTGGGAACTGAAAGTTTCCTATATACTGCCAGAATTTGATAAAAAATTTTAATGATAAAATTACATCTTTTAATAATTTATTGGTGGTTTGTTTTCTATATAATGAAATTAGGAGGTGTAGTACCTACTCTATATTTTGCTACCATTTTATTCTAGCTAACTAAATTGCTCATGGTCACTTAAGAGTTTTTGTACTTTATTGGTTCAATAAAGACATCTATTATACTTTCCCATTTCTAGAGGTTTTCATAATGAAGTTTGATTATCTTTCTTTTTCAATGTCCATTGAAATGTTCATAATTTCAAGATAATAGTATTAATAATAACTTTCTTTGCTGCTTTTCTGTGGTCAAAAGCAGATATGCAAGCTTTGAAATTTCTCACCCAAGATTTTGAAATAAAAGTTGCTTAACAGAGGTTATAAATTTGCATATAACAGTATAAAATAAACTTTTGATGAAGAGAACTGGGCAACACATAAAAGGCTAGTAAAGGATTGGCTTTGTTGCTTCATCTACAAATCTCATTGAACAACAGTATTCTTCAAACCATGAAAACTAATGTAGACCATTTATCTCAGCAATGCTACAGGGAAACAAAAAGCTAAGCAACAAAGCCTTTGAAGTCTGGGCCATCTGATATGAATCCTTATCTGTTTATGACATAGAGCCCCAGTGCAAATATGTGTCCAACAATGTTCTAACACTTTTCTGACAGCTAATTTGCAGCAAAAAATGCAAACTTGCTGTCTCTATTAATAGGTGAGTTTTTGAAGGTGAACGAGCAAAGCAATTTTTAGTACTTATACATTCAGTATGTGGTTTTGTGATTTTTTTTCCTCTCACTTTGAATATGATAGATGGCAAAGTTTCATTCTGTATTAACCTCTCCCTAAAATCCAGCATACTTCTCAGACATTTACCTTAATATTCTTTTTCAAGTTAATGCAAGCACATTTTAATAAATAGCCCAAATGAGGCAATTCAGAAAAATGGACCTATTAAAAATAAGAACTTGTGCTTTGGTTATTCATGCCTTTGCTTAGCTTCATTGGAATAGTTTCTCAAGTTTAAAATGCTAGTTTGAATTAATTAATTTATTTATTCATCCACTATTTTTCTAAGTCCTCTGTGGAGTTGGATGCTATTTAGGTAATATAAAAATAAAAAGAATCTTTTATTCAAGAAATTTCCAGTTTGTTTTTAGTTTTAGACACTTAGATAACATAACCTAGAAAGCAATTCTGTTAAAGAAATATGATAATAAGCAAAAGCAAAAATTAGTCTTGAGCTAGGAATTTGTATAAATGGGAGTTTATTGAGGGAGGAGATGCATAAAATAGAAAAGAAATAACACTTTTAATCATGAGATACAAAGAGCATGATCAACACTGGACAAAATTTCCATCTACAGGACATCACAAAAATAAAGTGCTGAAAGAGGAAGCTTAAATTCTTTTGTATAAAGTTAAATTGCCAGTTGTCCTAATTTTTCTTGTTAAATTTCCTAATTGCGTAGGAATCTGGCCCACTCCTGACTACAGATGGATGGCAATGTGGTGACAATGCATGGGAAGTGTGTGCTTGCAGGTCAGGGGCTATAGAAGAAAACTTTGTAGAATTTCACAGTTGTTTTTGCTTTATGAGGACACACAAAAACCATTGCAAAAATGGGAAGATAAGAAATAGGTGGAAATATAGACAGAGGGCAGCAGAAACAGTTTTTCTAATGTAAATGAAAATCTAAGTTGTCTTATTGGCCTTATCTCTTAGGATTCAAATCACATCTGCAACGTGATAACCCATTCATTTACATTATGATCAGAAGGAACATAAAGGCAGACTGATAATAAGAAATGTTTCCGGAACCATATAAAGTTCTATAAAAACTTCAAAACTTTACTTTTGAATGTATGGATGATTCAGTGTGACATCTGAAATGATGGTGATAAAACAGATAGGCATATTACTTGTTTTCCTGACTTTCTGTGGTTGAAGGCTTGAATTTTCTGAGCTGTGAAGGATGGATAAGCAAAATTTGTTTGTGTTTTAGTGCATGTGTAACTCGTGTGTAGCAAACTTACACAGAAAGGGAGAATTCTATGATTGGGTTTGCTACCTGGTTTATCTACATGGATAGGTTACCTGGGTTTTGACTGCAAGCAGCAGGAACAACCTCTTCGCTTTGCTCTTTCTCCAGGGCTGTATTTGGAGTGATGTTTTTAACTGAGAAATTTATGGGGACAATAGAAAAGTCTAGTATAGAATGCTTGAATCCTTATTATTACATAGTTAATTTAAGGACAGCTTCTCCACTGTGGGATTCCAAACTCAATTTCTCAAAATACCATTAACCCATAAATCCAGTTTTTTTGAATGTATTCAAGCCTGCTCTGATTATTTTTTTTCTTGAACTGCCAAGATATTCTGAACATTTTGCTTTATTCCATGCAGTCTCTGACATGTGCCATTGTGAACAAAGTTACCACTTCTTTATATCAGATACCTTTTGTGAAAGTTGTGAAAAATGAGCATTTTCTCTTATGTGAGTGTTCCTAGTTTACCTTTCTTTTTTCTTCCTGGCTCCCTCCCTTCTTGCTTTCCTTCCTCTTTTTTTTTTTTTTTTTTTTTAAGATTTATTTATACAAGCACTGGGTACAGTCAGAAGCGCAGGAGGGTGAGAGAATTCACCAGAGCCAGATGAGGAGCAGAACAGAAAGACTGACGAAATACACTGCTGAGGTGAGCAGCGGGCAGCAGGGGAGGTCTGCGCGCCATGTGGGACCCTCACCCAGTGGCCGGGGATCGAACCGGCACTGCAGAGGCTGCGGGCAGCTTCGCAACCCAGCGCTCAACCACTGCGCCACCGGGGAGGCCCCTTTCCTTCCTCTTTTCCTCTTTTGTTTTCTTCCTTCCTCCCTTCCTTTTAGATTAGAAATGCTTTATTTTATAGTTCACAAAAAAGTTTATGTATGCAAGACTTGAAAGTAAATGTAAAGGCAGCTTCCAATCACTTTTGGTCAAAGATTGGTGAAGCCAATTTCAAGCTGCTTTTATTTTGAGTACACATTTCACCATTACAAATGTATGATGTTAACTAACAAAATAATAGTCCTTTAAGATCGCTTTGTGCCATGCTCATCCATTTATAATCTGGGTCCATCTGCTAATTTCCCTTGTTGTTGTTACTCTTGAAATTATGCTACTTATTCATTGAGTTCCCTGTTCTTCTCACTCTGTCTCAACCTTCCCATATTTTGCCATTCTCTTTTTTCTGGAAAAAATCAGCACAATGATTCCCATGAGAATGGCTACTGCCACAACCACAGTGCTACCAATACACCAGCTTTTAGATCCAGTATTGAAAACTTATGTGCTTTCTCTTTATTTTTTTCAGATAGTTATTAGTGTATAGAAATGCAACTAATTTCTGAATGTGAATTTTGTATCCTGCAACTTTACTCAATTTGGTTATTAGTTCTAATAGTTTTTTTTTTTGTGTGTGTGTGTGTGGTTCTTAGAATTTGCTATATGCAAATATAAAATGTTTTATTTCCTTTGGATTTGTTCTGAGAAATGTAATTGCTGGATCATATGATAGTTCTATTTTTAAATTTTTGAAGGTCTTCCATACTGTTTTCCAATCCTACCAATAATGCACACGAGTGCCCTTTTCTCCACATCCTTGTCAACATTTTATTATCTATTGTCCTTTTTTTTTTTTGTGGGACCCTCGCCCATGGGAGGGCAACTGCAGAGGCTGCGGGTAGCCTCGCAGCCTCGCAGCCCAGGGCTCAAGCGCTGTGCCACCAGGGGAGGCCCTTATCTATTGTCCTTTTGATGATAGCTTTTTCCACAGACATGAGATGATATTTCATTTTGATTTTAATTTGCATTTCCTTAGTGTCTGGTGATGTTGAACATTTTTTCATATACTGGTTGACCTTTCTTATATCTTTTCTAGAGAAATGTCTATTCAGGTCTTTGCCCATTATTTACTTTATTTTATTTTTTAAAAAGATTTATTTATTTATGCATGTAAGAGCTGGTGTATAGGCCAGAGATGCAGGGGGTGAGAGGATTCACCAGAGACAGAGTGGAGAACTGAATGGCAGACTGACTGAAATATACTGCTGAGGGGAGCAGCGGGCAAGACAGGAGAGGTCTGCTTTGCCATGTGGATTTCTCTCTGGCCTGCCGGGGATTGAACTCCTGCTGAAGAGGCTGCATTTTTGCTTCGTAGTGCAGTGCTTAACCCCTTGTGCCACCAGGGAGGCCCTGCCCATTATTTAATCAGGTTCTTTATTTCTTTGCTATTGAGTTGTATAAGTTCTATATGTTTTGAATATTAACCTTTTAAAAGATACATGGTTTACAGATTTTTTTTTGCCATTCCATAGGTTGTTTTTTCATATTAAATGAGTTTTGAAATAGAATTATCTGATTTGATACTTATTATCAGTTTTACTATAGTAAGGATTAGATGTCATTTCCTTAGTAGAGGAAAGACTTTGTGGAAAAAATCTAGCAGGTTCAATGAAAATCTGTACCACAAGAAGAAGACATCTCACACAGGGTCCCTTTTACTCTTACAAAAATATCCTGGAGTATTTAAGAAAAATGTTAATCATGTTTATAATTTTTTCCCACTCAAATTTAATGACTGAACTTACTGATGAATCTTTGTATCTTTCACTGCCCAAACTTTAATGATAAAGGTGTTGTCATAAGGGAAGTGATTGAATAGAAAAATTCCTTACAGAAAAGTTCATTACAATACAAGCTTCATTATATATGTCATGCTATCAAATATTTTTAAAATATCCATTTCACCTGATAGCAGACACTTAAAAAATAGCTTTCTTGAGAAACAGAGCCCAATATCATACCATCTCTGTGCTTAGCTTGTAAACTCCACAAAAAGCTGTATCTTTGGAAATTGCCATCAACTATTTTTAGAGAGAATAATAATGTCTTACCTACAGTGGTTAATAGGAAAATGAATAAGTGAATCTCTGCTATAGGGAAAAAACAGACTTCTTAAATTTTATTCAATTAGTTTCTTCTGGTGTCCTATACTTATTTTCAATTCTGATGAAGAAAATTAAGGTTTTTTAATACTTAAATTGGAAAATGAAATAAATTTCTAGTTAGTAGCTAACTATAACCAAAATAGGTGATGGCAATCTACAATTCTGGAAAAAATTTCCTCTCTCATGAAGCACATTTTAATCATTCAACATTGAATAAATTTATTGAGTGTGGTAACTGAGTAAGCAATGGTTGTAAAACTGGACACTGTATGATCACTGCTAATATTAGCTCAGATGAAGCATGATGGGCGTGGTAGAAGGAAAGGGATATATGTAGGTGGAGAATGGGCTAAGAAAACCTTTGGAGAACTGAATGCCTGACTCAAGGCTTGAAGGATGTGTGGAGTCCAGTCAGAACACACAGGAGGTAAGAGGGAACTTGTAGCAGTGCCCAAGATTGGCACAAAGAACAGTGTGGAAGGTTGAAACATGACACTGAAGAAGCAGCAGTGGCTAATCATTACAGGACTTCCATGCTACACTAGGGAATTAGAACTTAACCTTGAAAGACTTAGGTAGGAGAATGAAATGACTAAACTTGAAGTTCAGCAACATGCATTTCCATACTGAAGAAATTGTGATAAGTATCATCAAGCAGGGACTTTTTTACTGAGTGCTTGCTATGTTCCAGACGTTGTTGTTTTAAGTAATTCTTTAAGGCAACATTAATCATTTTATAACTTAGTGTTAGATCTGAGTGGTTAAGCTATTTGACTGAGGCATATAACTTGGAATTGACTTGAGTTTGGTTGAAGATATAGATCTAGATGACAGTAATTTGGTTTCCCTAAACACTGAACAATCTGCCTTGCATAAGTCCTGAAGAAATCAAAAGTTGAAAAGCTTAAAATAAATGAATTTTCATCAACTCTGATAATTTTATTTTGAGAGGTTGTTTCATTATTTTTTGTTAGACCCCACCAGTTATATGAATTTTTAAGTAAATTTTTGGAGAAAAACTCCAGAATATAATGGAAATTCAAATTCATTTTTGGACAAGTAGAATGTCAGTATGATGATCACTGTCAACTTGCAGGAGGGAAAAAGCCTAGTGATAAAGAGCAAAAAGGATGCATGCCTGGGAATCAGAGAGATCTAGAGTGAACCCCAGAAACAACTGAATTTTTTCATGAAGTCTTTGAGGAGGGTGGATCTTCAGTTTTTTGTTCCTCTATTTTATAATTGTCAAAATAAAAATAGTAATAGCTACCTTTCATGGTTGTTACATAGATTAAAAGATAATGTATACAAATCCCTCCCCTAGTTTAATGCTTGAATAAATTATTATTATCTCTAATCCATGGATTTTGATTCGGAATTATGGGACACCTGAGAAGTGTCTCAGAATATTTGGAGAATATACAGGTGTTATGACAGTTGAGATTATTTGAGAACATTGATAGTTAATTTGAAAACTTTCAGAAGGTGTGATAAGTCTATATATATATATATATACATATATATATAAAACCTTATATTGACACAATATTACAAAGGTCACATATATTTGAGTGATTATTTTGTTGTGGAATGTCCATGAGGATTAAAATATTTTTTTAGCATCTTGAGGCATAGAAAAAAGTCCCTTAAAAGAGGTTATCTATTGAAGAGTGAAATAATAAAATGGACACAATAAAAAATAATTACAATTATAAAACTGGAAACCAAGAGGAAGAGAATAGAAAGTTGTGGAGTTATGAGAGCTTAAATATAGCTTAGTAACATGATAGTAGAAAACAGGGAGGAGATGCAGTTCCTATATTTATATATTACTTTAATTTTATTGTAAGAGGTATTGCTTAATTGATGTGATCCATAAACAAGGGCTAGAAAAAGGTTTTGCTAGGTTTGAAATTCCTTTGGGTTGATATTATTTTGTAGGGACATTTGGTTGTTTGCTTTAGCTGAAGTTGTTGTAGTTCTGGGAATTAGAATTGGTATATTTAGATCAATCAGTGCTTTTTCCCAAGCATGGGATTGTAATTGCTTTATGGGGAAGCAGAGGAAGCCAGATGGAAAAAGGAAGTGGGCAGATGAATCACCACATGAACAGACTGTGAGCAGGCCCAAGGTCCTATGTGACCAAAAGGATGAGATCTGGTTGAAGGCTCACAACCCAGACTGCCTCTGGTGGGTAATCATTCAGTCTGGGAGAGGGCAATCATTACCCTTGAGCCACAAATATTAAATTGTTAACAACTGGTCTTTTAGACAGAGAGTGGAAACTCGGATTGTATTTGAGGGTTTTAAATTTTTTAAATTTTTATTGAGGTAACATTGGTTCACAAAACCTTCACACCTGATATTTTAATGCTACTAAAAAAGAATGAACAAAATAAAAAAACAGCAGAAGGAAGGAAATAATAAAAATCAGAGTGAAAATAAATAAACTAGAAGTAAAAAACACAATAAAAATATCAATGAAACACAGAGTTGGTTCTTTGAAAGGATAAAACTGGTAAACTCATAGTTAGTCTCACTAAGAAGAGAGAAAATCCTAACTAAGTAAAAGAGATGAAGCTACATCTTTTACATAAGTAAAAGAGATGAAGCTACATCAACTTCAGAAATATAAAGGATTATAAATGATTAGTATGAAGTGCTATATGCAAACATATTGGACAACCTAGAAGAAATGGACAAGGTTTTAGAATTATACAGCCTTCCATGACTGAACCAGGATGAAAATGACAGTTATATACAATGTTGTAAACCAATGTTACCTCAATGAAAACAAAAAAAGAAATAAAGATAAGAAATTCACAGTTTGTTTCAACAAAAAGTGTTTGGAAAGCGAAAAAGCAATTGCAAATCTCCCTAGAAAATATCCCAGGATCAGATGTCTTCACTGCTGAATTCTACCAAACTTTCCAAGAAGATGTAATAAATAGCCTTCTCAAAGTTTTCCAAAATATCAAAAGGGGGGAAATGATCCCAATCACATTTTATAAGATTTACATTGCCATCATCACAAAACCAGACCAGAAAATTATTGACCAATATTTGAGAGGCACAAGATGGATTAATATATATAAATCAATTATTGTCATTCACCACATCAATAAAAATCAAAATGAAAATCACATGATAATATCCATAGGTGCTGAAATATATTTGATAGGATTCACCACTTAGAAATCATTAAAAAATCAATAAATTAGGAATTAAAGGAACATATCTCAACATAATAAAGACCATATGTGACAAACCCACAGTTAAGATCTTACTCAGTGGTTAAAAACTGAAATTGTTTCCCTCAAGATCTGGAATAAGACAAGGATGTCCACTTTCACCACTACTATTCAATGTAGTATTAGGATCCTAATTAGACAAGAAAATGAAGTAAGAGAAATTCCAATTGGAAAACAATTTCATTATAGTCTTAGTTTGTGATATTATGAGTTTGAAAGAGGAGTACATTAGTTACAAGAGTCATGAAAATTTAATGTGAAAGATACAGGAATTGTCTAGATGATGTCACCCAAGAAATTAAAATATTAAAACTTCCTTCTTGAGCATCGGCGGGGTTTTGACATTTTAACACATAAAGAAGCCAAATTAACTTCACGATGTGTAGAGAAACCAATAATAAATGGTTTTAGAAAGTCAAACTACTCCTCATCAGAGCAATTTACTTAGATTAACCATTATATTATAATTTGTTGTCATACATATCTGTTGTCTAACATAAGCAGTAATAAAAGGTCAATGAGTCCCGATCACAAAATTTCAAAAGTCATGGCTGGGCCTCCCCGGTGGCACAAAGGGTTAAGACGTAGCACTATGAAGCGATCTGCAGCCACTGCAGCATTAGTTCCATCTCTGGCCAGGGAGGTGATCCAAATGGTGCAGCAGACCTCTCTTGACTCTTCTGCTGCTCCCCTCAGCAGTGTATTTCATTCAATCCACCTTTCTGTTCTCCACTCTGTCTCTGGTGAATCCTCTAACCCCTTGCGTCCCTGGCCTGTACCCCAGTTCTTGTATGCATAAATAAATAAATCTTTAAAAATTAAAAAAATAAAAAGTCATGTCTTTATATTTTGTGGTTAGTTTCTTTATTATTTATTGAGCTCTGGATTGTCTATAATAACCTAGTTATTGACCAAGTACCAATGTAGGTCAAATCATGAATTTTGAATGCTGTGTCTTTGGTTTTTGAAAAGTTAGTGTTTTCAATTTGAAAAGTATTCTTTTTGAGAGAGATACTACTTCAATGGCAGAATACAATTCTTGCTCCTTAGGGCAAAGTTTTGGCATTTTTTTGAATTCTGAGTATGACTGGAGAAAAGGGCAAATCTGTATTATGAAACTTAGCTGTGTCATTAAAGTGCTGCAAGTCTGCTAAGTAGTTTGTTCTTTTTCACTGTTGAGACTTTCTAATAAAAAAAGGTTCAAAGAAAAATCATAAAGATGATTAAAGACTTAGAAAATATGACCCATGAGAAAAAAGGTAAAAGAATAGACATTAGTTGGCCTCAAGACTAAAGGTCATTTTCACAATTGTCTTCAACTACTACTGTAACATTTACCCAAAGAATGGAACTTCACATTTATATCTTCACTAAGGAAAATCAAAGTGAAGATGATCTGAAATTGTAGTATAATGAATTTAATTAGATTGTAAGGAAGAATTTTTGGGACGAATATTAAAGGAATTTAAAAATTGTAACTATCAACTGAAAGAAGATTTGGGTTTTCTATTGGGGACTTTAAAATATAAGAGAGAGTATATCTGACATCATCTAAGGAAGATGAATGCATGGAATAAATTTTTGTGACCCCACTTTTGTAACTCTTAAAATTTAGTGGGCCATCTTCAAACTGTAGTCATTTTAATATTCACATTTCATGCTTCTGGGTACTTTTATTTGTTTGTTTTTAGTCATTTTGTCACTTAAACATTTTTACTTTTATTTCTTAGACTTTAGGTTATGAGAATAATTTTAGATGTGCAGAAAGGTTGCAGGTTGTTTCTAATCTTCAATCCAGTTGTGACGGTGTAGTTCTTTCAACACAAGATATTGTGTGATCATTTGGGCTGTTTGCAACTGTAATCTTTCTGCCCTGTCCGTTTTTGTACAGTTGTTCATGTGGGAGAGAGCACAGAAGTTATAGATAACCGTTGCTCTGCCTTTTTTTAAATGCATACTTCTTAATGCCTTTTTATTTGTGATTAAATCCCCTCCAAGATGTGAGTACTCTCAAAATTTGAAATCTGTTGACATATTTTATTTCTGAGCTCATTTTACTGCCTTTTCTTCCTGTCCTGCTGAATCTCAGGTAGCAGGGTGAGCATTTAGTATCAGCACCATATAAGTCAACTAGCTTGCACTGTCATTGGGGTGTCTTGATAGCCCCTTACAGTAGGAGAATTCTCTTTGGATATCAACTGTGTTCCCCAGCTATTGCAGTCAGATTTTAAAAAGCAATAGTTAAGGAAGAGGTAAGATTTTCCCATGAATCAACTTCACTGCTTAATTAACACCTCCCAGCTCCTGTCTTCAGGTGAAGGCAGTGGGACTTCCCCTTCATTTCATGTTATATGAAGAGAAAAATGAGCAAAACCAGACAAAAGAAAGCAAGATGAAAGCAAGCAAACAAACCTATCTCTATCCTATATTGAAGAGACACCATGAACAAAGGTTAACATTATCATCAAACCATATTAATAAAAACATAAGGATTAAATTTTGTTGATAATATTAACACATTTTTTTTTTAAATTATTTATTTATTTATTTATTTATTTTTTAATCTTAAATTTTATTTTTATATTCCCCCATACAATTGCAAACGCCCCATTCTGACCCCAATCCTTCCCCTCCCGCCCCCACCCCCCAAAAGTGTCTCTGGTTCATAGTTTTTTGTTGATTTTGATTTTCACTTTCTTATATTCATTTTCCTGGTTCCTTATTTAAGTTTTCTAGATTCCTGCTATGAGTGAGACCATCCGGTATTTTTCTTTTTCTTTTTGGCTTATTTCGCTGAGCATGATCCCTTCCAGCGCCATCCATGTTGCTGCAAATTGCATGTGTTTATCTTTTTTGAATGCTGAGTAATATTCCATGGTATATATGTACCACATCTTCTTGATCCAGTCATCTACTTTTGGGCATTTGGGTTGTTTCCAAAGCTTAGCTATTGTAAACAGTGCTGCTATAAACATAGGTGTGCAGGTGCTCTTTGGAATTGATGTTTCTGTGTCCTTTGGGTAAATACCTAGGAGTGGAATTGCTGGATCATATGGAAGCTCTATGTTTAGTAGGTCCAGAAATCTCCACACAGCTCTCCATAGTGGTTGGACCAGTTTGCACTCCCACCAACAGTGCAGAAGAGTTCCTTTTTCTCCACATCCTCGCCAACATTTGTTGTTGCTAGTTTTTTTAATATGTGCCATTCTCACTGGTGTGAGATGGTATCTCATGGTAGTTTTGATTTGCATTTCCCTGATTGCAAGTGATGTTGAACATTTTTTCATATGTCTGTTGGCCATTTGCATTTCCTCTTCAGAGAAGTTTCTTTTTAGCTCTTCTGCCCATTTTTTGACTGGATTATTTTCTTTGTTGTTGCTGAGTCTCATCAGCTCTTTGCAGATTTTTGTGATCAGTCCTTTATCATTAGTGTTGGGTGCAAAAATGTTCTCCCAGTTGGTGGGGTTTCTCTTTGTTTTTGTTATTGTCTCTTTTGCTGTGCAGAAGCTCTTTAATTTGATGTAGTCCCAGCTGTTTATCTTTGTCTTCACTATCACTGCTTTGGGTGATGTGTCTGTAAAGATGTCTTTGATGTGCAAATCCCGTAGTGTTTCGCCTATATTTCCTTCTATGTATTTTATGGTTTCAGGTCTTATGTCTAGTTCTTTAATCCATTTTGAGTTGATTTTTGTGTATGGTGTGAGGTAGTGGTCAAGCTTCATTCTTTTGCATGTAGCGACCCAGTTTTCCCAGCACCATTTATTGAGCAAACTTTCTTTGCTCCAATGCATAGTCTTTGCTCCTTTGTCAAAGATTAGTTGACCATAAATCTGTGGGTTTATTTCTGGATTTTCTATTCGATTCCATTGGTCTGTATGTCTGTTCTTGTTCCAATACCATGCAGTTTTGATGATTATGGCTTTGTAGTATAGTTTGAAGTCTGGGAGTTTGATGCCTCCATTTCCTTCTTTTTTTTTCAGTAGAGCTTTGGCTATTCGGGGTTTTTGGTGATTCCATATGAATTTCATCAATAATTGTTCTATTTCTTTGAAGAATGCCATTGAGATTTTGATTGGAATAGCATTGAATCTGTATATTGCTTTTGGTAGGATGGCCATTTTAATAATGTTTATTCTTCCAATCCATGAGCAGGGGATGTCTTTCCATTTCTTTGTGTCTTCTTCTATTTCTTTTAACAGTGTTTTATAGTTTTCTTTGTATAGGTCCTTTACCTCTTTTGTTAGATTTATTCCCAAATATTTGATTTTTTTTGTTTCAATAATAAAAGGGGTGGTTTTTTTGATTTCTTCTTCTTCAGATTTATTGTTTGTGTATAGGAAGGCTACTGACTTTTGCGTGTTGATTTTGTATCCTGCCACTTTACTGAACTGACTGATGAGTTGAATTAGTTTTTCTGTGGAGATTTTGGGGTTCTCTATGTATATTATCATATCATCTGCAAATAGTGATAGTTTGACTTCTTCTTTTCCTATTTGGATTCCTTGGATGTCTTTCTCTTGTCTTATTGCTCTGGCTAGGACTTCCAGTATTATATTGAAAAGCAGTGGTGAGAGTGGACATCCTTGTCTTGTTCCAGATCTTAATGGAATTGCTTTCAGCTTTTCACCATTGAGAATGATACTGGCTGTTGGCTTGTCATAGATGGCCTTTATGATGTTGAGGTATGTTCCTTGTATCCCAAGAATTTCAAGGGCTTTTATCATGAATGGGTGTTGCACTTTGTCGAAAGCTTTCTCAGCATCTATTGATATTATCATATGGTTTTTATATTTCTTTTTGTTGATGTGTTGGATAACGTTGATTGATTTTCGGATGTTAAACCATCCTTGTGCCCCTGGAATGAATCCAACTTGGTCGTGGTGAATTATCTTATGGATACATTGTTGGATTCTGATAGCTAAAATTTTATTGAGGATTTTTGCATCAGTGTTCATTAGGGAGATTGGCCTATAGTTACACTTTTGTTTGTAACATTGCCTTGCTGCCTTTTATAATGCTTTTCTGCCAAGAATGGTCATTTTATTGGTCTACACAGGACAATAAATGAGTTTTCAATGAATTTTTTAATTTATAACACCTTAATGTTTACAAAAAACTGAGTTGTTAAGGATCATAGAATAAAGTGAATAGTAATGGTATATCTTGACACTGCATTACTTTAAGAAACTGTTAGTTTTATGGCCTTGTGTCATTGACAATTAATTAAGGTAACAACTAAAGCTGTGAAGAAGTGTTTATATACTTTTCTCAGCTGGGATGCTCATTATCTGCCGGGGAAAGATTTTGATGAAATATCTGGCATTTAAGCAATAATTTGCCTGTGAAATTATGTATGTTTGATAAAAGGGTCTCACATATAATTCTTTTAAAGGATTCATAGTTTTTGTATTTCCAGAATATAAAGGACAGATATAACCAAAAATAGTATACAATTTAATAGCATGCCCTGATAGCAAAATGTATTTTTACAACATTAATGTATGTTCATTGAAGAAGTTTTGAAAAAAATTATAGAAAGCCTAAAGAAAGTAAAATCACCAGTAACCCTATCATAATCTTTATGTAATATCCTTTTAATTATTCTCTAGATTTACTGATATAGTTGACAGATGAAATTGTATATATTTAAAGTGTGTAACATGATTATTTGATGGACATATACATAGTGAAATGGTTACTACAACCAAGTTAATTACCATATCAATCATATCACATAGTTATCAATGTTTTGTGAGTGATAAAATCACTTAAGATTTACTCCCTTAGAAAATTTCAAGTATGTAATTCATTATTAGTTTATTTAGCATATACCTTCAAGTTTCATCTATATTTTCACAAATGGCATAATTTTCTTCCTTTTTGCAGTTAAAATTTTATATATATATATATACACACACACACACACACACATTTATATGTACATATACATATCCCATACATATATATCTATCACATTTTCTTTTTTCCTCTTACCCACCAATGAATAAGTGCTTAATTTTTTCTGCTATCTTGGTTATTATATTGATAAATAATGTTGCAATGGATGTGCAGATGCATATATCTTTTTGAGTTCATGTTTTCCTTTGCTTTGACTATATTCAGCAAAGAAGAACTGCTGGATCATAAAGAAGTTTTATTTTTGTTGTCTTGAGGAATCTCCATACTGTTTTTTCATAGTGGTTGTACCAGCTTACATTCCCTCTGGCAATCCCTTTTCTCCACACTCTTGTGAACACTTTTTTTTTTTTGTCTTTTTGACAGATATGAGGTATTTCTTGGATTTGATTTACATTTCCTTGGTGAGTAATTATGATGAACACTACTTTTTCATGTACTTATTGACCATTTGTATGTCTTCTTTGGAAATATTTCTTTTATGGTAGTTTGCCATTTTTAATTGGATTATTTTTGTGTATTTTTGCTGTTGACAGCTTCCTTTGCAGTAGAGATGCTTTTTTAAAATTTTTTAAAAGCTTTTATTTATTTATACAAGAGCTGGGGTACAGGCCAGAGGCGTGAGAGGGTGAGAGGCTTCACCAGAGACAGAATGGGGAACAGAACAAGCAGACAGACCAAAAGTACTGCTGAGGGGAGCAGCGGCAAGACAGGAGAGGTCTGCTGCGCCATGTGGGTATCTCCCCAGGTGGCCCGGAATCAAACTGGTGCTGCAGGGGCTGTGGACAGATTCACAGTGCTGCACTCAACCTGCTACACTACCTGGAAGGCCTGAGATGCTTTTTAGATGGATATCATCCCAGTTGTTGATTTTTGCTTTGTTCCTAGTACTTTTGGTATCAAATCCAAAAAACTATTGCCAAGATTAATGATAAGAAGCCTTTATGTCATCTTCTAGGAATTTTGTGTTTTTAGGTCATGCATTTAGGACTTTAATCCATTTTAAATTAATTTTTTATGAACAGTTTAAGGGCCCAGTTTTATTATTTTGCATCAGCTATGTAGTTTTGCCATCACCATTTACTGTAGAGACTATTCTTCCCCATTGTGTGTTGTTGGCAGTTTGTCAAAGATTGGTTGAATATATATGTATGAGTTTATTTCTGGGTTCCATTCTGTTCCATTGGTGCATGCATCTGTTTCTACACCAGTACCATATTGTTTTCATTACTGTAACTTTGTGATATAGCTTAAAGTGAAGAAGTGTGATGACTCCAGCTTCCTTCTATCTCAGAATTGAGATCGAAGAATTGTTTTGGCTATTCAGATTCTTTTATGTTTCATAGGAATTTTGACTTTCTGTGAAAAATTCCGTTGGCGTCTTGATAGAGATTGCAGTGAATCTGCAAATCATCTAGAATCACACACACACACATTATCATATCTTTTCTCAATCTGTTGCTTGTCTTTTCACTCTCCTAAGGATATCTTTGGTTATATTATGATTCTTTAGCAAATATACAGTAGTCAGTATAAAATATGGATATTTTTAAAGATAAAGGAATTATCACTATTTGGAGATGAGCTATCATTTTATGAGATAAAGCAATACAATTTTTTTTCTAAGACTTGTTCCTGTATTCAAAGAAGACATTTAGGAAGTTTTTATTGGCAATGTTATCTCTAGCTAGAAATCTTAAATAGATTAGTTTTAGTTTTGTCTTATTTCCTACTTCTTTTGATACCTCCAATACATCTGTTTTATAAATCACCTCTTCATTTCTTTAGTTATGAATTGTGAGGTAGTATGTCCAATGCATAAGCACTGGGGGGTACTACAAGTGTGGTTTTGGAGACAAAGTTATTGCATTTGCTTTATATTTTATATGAGCTTTGGAAAACAATTGATCAAGGAAGACATTTAGTATGCCCTGATTCCATACAGATACACAACTCTCTACTAAGTGAGAATACATTCCTTCATAAAATAACACAAACATGTTTTCTATCTGTGGAGCAGTTTACTTTATCAATTGTTTCTAATCATCTCCATTAGAAACAAAACCTGGAATTCAAACTTTCTCCCCTCCAGAAACTTATTTACTTGAGGTAACATTGGTTTATAATGTGGTATATAATTTAGAAGTGTAGTATCATCCCCTTTATGTGTCAACTTCTTAATATAAGTGAAGCAGAAGGCTAAAGATAAATACTAGATGATTTCACTTACATAGGGAATGTAGAGACACAAAACAAAGGATCAGAATGCAGACCATAGATCTGAGACTCTTAGGAAGGAAGAGAGAGGAAGAGGAAGAGGGGGAGAGTGTGGTGGAGTGTGGTGGAGTACTGTGGGCACTTTGGTGGTAGGGAATCTATGGTGACCACACCTGAGGGAAGAAATCCGATATTGTGAAAAAATAAACAATGATTTGTAAAAACAAACAAACAAACAAATAAAATGCCACTATTACTGAAAAAACATGTAGCTTTTGAGGCATTATTTAATCTGTATCTTGACTGTTTCTTCAGTTCATGTGGAATCACTTTCCGCTTGCTCACATCTTCTTTTGGTTCCTTTAATAAGACAAATTTACTCTTGCCTCCAAGAGTGAAAATCCATTTTAAAATACTTCCACTATAATAATAAATAGCTGGCTCTCTCACTCTTTAAAAATCATTTGGTCTTAATTCAAGTACCGTAGTCTCAGAAAGCAATCCTTTTCAGGTGGCATTAACTAAAGGTTCCCTCTCCCTATGTTTATTTCTCTGTTTATTTCATAGCACTTATCACTATTAGAGGTAATCATGCTTTTGATTTGGTCAGTGGTTCCTTGTGTGTTCTCTACTCCCACAGTGTAACTCTGAGGACCATGTCTGTCCTTTACACTGGTGGGTCCAGCAGCAGAATACACATGGCAGGTTCTAGTAATCTCAGTTGACTGAATGGGATGAATAAAATTTGAGTACAACAAGGTTAACAAATAGAAAAAAGATGTTTTCAGAAAATTCTAGAATTCAGAAAATTCAGATTGCTTTTTGGTAATGGGTTTCTTTGAATTGGTATTTAGTTATTTCATATGAGTGAGTTTTACCTCTGTAATGAAGGTTTATATTCCTGTGTCATTTCTTCCTTTGGAATCATTCAGAGAGCTGAGTACTGTGTATATCCTCATTATCCTCCACAATTGAGCTAGTTGCATCCTCCCCTGGGCTATCCAAATACTGTAATTCAACTTTATTAAGGCATATTTATGATATTATAATTATTTTTCTACATGCCTGTCCTCTCCTTCCTCCCCTCTCCAATTCTGCATAGTACAATTTAATCTCTCCATCCCCTGTCCCTGGCCCCTGCCTGTTTGAATCTCAGCTTAGTTGTCTCTTGTCCAGTGAGGTTTCCTTTGACTTCCCTAGGTTAGACATTCCTGTTAAATGGCCTGACAGCACCCTGTGGCTCCTCACACACAATTCCACTCATGAACTTGCTGTGTAGTGGCCTAGTTTCTGTGACAGAGTTTAAGTCTCAATTATTCACTGATCGGCCTCCTCTTGCTCACCTCTGTATCCTCAGATCTCAGCCTACAGCTGAGCAAGCTCTTCATTCACAGCACAGACAGTAGTCACCAGGGGCCCAGAGACCGATTAGAGTGACAGAATCCAGGCTGCTTTGAGAATCTGTCGATTCCTCCTTTATAATGACCAAGGGATTTTTGTGCCTGGGCAGCTGCTTCTTCCTAGAATGGATGTACTCCAGGGACATTCCTTATGTTTCATGGTTACGCATTTTTATCCGACTTATTTGGGCTCAGGGTAGAACCTTGAGTAAAGCCGGTTGTAAATATTCATCCTCCCAAAGCACAGGATGTCCAGAGACACAGCCCAGGATAACCACAAAAGGTCGCCTGCTCTGCCAGGATAACCAACAGTGCCGAGACACTGACTTGTTCTTACTATTTCCAGGACAAGAAAAACAAGCATTTTCCTGTGATAACTCTCAAAACAGAGCTCTGGGGACTGTGAGATTGTTAGTGTGTGGGTAGAATTACTTGTATCTCGGGAAGGCCCCAAGTTGTATGACCTAAGCAGTTTCTTTCACCTACTGTATCTTTCCAAATTACAGCACTCCCTTTGAAATGCTCTGCTCTGTTTATTCTTTATAGAACTGACTTCAAGGATGTCAAACATTTTTGCTTCTCCTTGAAATTCACAACTGCTTCTTCCCTTGATTTCTGTACTTCCTTTCTTCCTTCGTCTGTCTCCTCTACCTCCCTGCCAGAGTTCAGTGACAAGTCCCTGCCTCTTTTATTTTTATTTTACATTTATTCATCTTTGTCAGCCTTCATTCCTGCAGAGGGCTTGTTATTATTTTTATGTCAACTCTGGCTTTGATTCATCTATTTTCCTATCAGCCTCTGATAGGACCCCTTGAGGACTGAAGAAGCAGAGTAGGGAGAAACTAACGGTGGGCAAAACTACTTCTGACGCACAGTGAAGGGCCCTTGTTTGTGTGCCGAGCGAGAGCTTCACATCAACCTTTTCAGTTCTACCTACACAGCTGGCAGCTATACTGTGCTCTAATTTTGAGGGCACTAAGTGCTAACAGATAGAATAGCACAAGTATCTCAAGTCCTTCCTTCTCACCACTCCATCAATTTTAACAAACTGGGTGAAAGTAGGCCTTGGTAACCATAGGGTAATTTGAGTTGTTTAGATTTTACTAAATACTTGCATCGGGTATTGCATCAATCCTCTTTTATACACACTATCAGGCCATGCAACATGGGTCAATTAAGCTTACAAAAATTGAAGTTGACTTGAATTATTTTATCTTGTTCAGAGATAGTTTCCTAGAGCCACTAACCTATAAGAGAGAAGCAAAAATTGGGAAAATTACACATTTTTTTCTCTTTTTTTGAAATGGATCATGAAATCTAATTTGAATAACAACTTTAAGGAATTGCATGCTGTTTCTACATGGTGTTGTACAAAAGCTTTGCTGCTTCTCCTTGTTGGCCACTTCTGTTGTCTTGGCAACGATTGCAATTTCACAGATGCAGAATGCTTTTGCTGAGCAGGAAGATAAGACCATTGTTTATAAAAATAATTATGTAAGAACAGGTGTCATTAACATAAGATTTATTGTAAAACTCATTAGAAAAGGGACAAAATGGAGTAGTGTTATCATATGAAATCAGAAAATGTTAGAAGAAAATAGAAAATATACTTAAGATACCTGACTGTATAGAGCTTTCTTTTTGGTGGACTTATTTAGAATACACTTGATCTTAGCCAAAAGGCCGAGAAGCGATGGACTTATTTAGAATAAATATAAAAATACATACAATATAAACATAAGGGCCACTGAAAATTTTCCCTGGTAGAGACCTAGAAATAATTTAGCATAAACTCCTTACTTGCTCTAATGCAAAGGAAAAAAAAAGATATTGGACTATTTCTCAGCAAGCTGCAAGTATAATTTCTTCTGGGAAATCAAGGAACACTGAAAATTTATGTTGTTATGAGGAAAAATGCAGAGCTAATCTAAGTGGACATCATAAGGCTTCAAATTCACCTCCTTATTAATGAAATAAATATATTTTCTCATAATGTCTGAGAAGCTTCTGATTGGAGTACACATTTTTATGGTAATGAGCCATTACATCTAGGGAGGTAATCTCAATTGAGCAAAGTAATTGAGTTTTTAATACAATTTTTTCTTGCATATGTGAGATAACTAATTATTTTTCACTGCAAATGAAGGTGAAGTTGAGCCAAATGATGTTATTCTTAAAGGTATAAAAAATGACTCTGAGCTCAAGAGCAGTTGCTGGTAGCCCTCTAAACTTCCTCATTCAGCCTCAAAAATCATCTAATAAAATTCTCCTTTTGGAATTATTTGAAAATAAATAATCAGGGTAAGGGTCTTTCAACTTTAAGGGAACTCAGGATTTAGGTGAAGTGCTAATGTCCCTGAAATCCTGGAGCCTCTCATCTCACAGTGTGATTATTAGAAGGTTGTACTTTCTGTGACTTCTCTACGATTTAAGCTCTTCCTTCTCTAACATTTATAAGACATTTTCAACATTCCAAGCACTATTAGATCTGCCAGTTTCAGAAAGTAAATGACATTCTTCCTGTCAACTGCTGGCATGAGATTCTATCAGCAATGTCTTGGCATTATTTCCAAGAACGCTTTTTCATTCTAAAAGCATAGATTTTCCTCTTACTGATAAAGATGGGGACAAAATTGACATATGGATTGTAGTATCAGATTCATTATTCCAAATTATAGGATCCAGTTTTTAGGAAAGTGTATTCTTACACTATATTGTTTTGGATCGAAGATAATACTTACCTTAAAAAGAATTCTCTTAGTGTATGGAATCATTGACACTAACTGAAATTCACTGTGGAATGGAGATGTGAGAGGCAGGAGAGATTTTGGGTCATGCTATAAATGAAGACTTTGCAGATATTTAATACTGTGACAATTTTGATATCTACTATTTAGTTGTCAACTAAATTGTACAACTATTTAGTGTAAACTTTCAAAAGGCCATCAATTTAAACATTTTATGGCTCTACATTATTCATGAACATGTCAATAATTATTATGGTTACCTAAGCATACCCAGTTCTTAAGTTTTCTAAGTTGTTTCTAAAGAAACAACCATATGTGTCTGAGTGCATGAGAACCATGTGTGCCCAAGAGGTAATAGAACATAATAGAAGAACGAACTGTGAAGTGGAAGAGAGTTCAAACCCATGCCTGAGTTAGCTAAGTGAAAACATTCCATGCCTCAGTTTTACAGCTGTGAAACAGAAATAATATGTAATTTCTAATGCACTGGGTTGAGTGTCAATGTGATAAAAAGTGCTTTACATAGAATAGGTACTAAACAGTGGTAACAATGATTATAACTTCGATTTGTTTAGTGAATTTTTGTATGGTGGAAGTAAAGTATTAACCATTTCCATTTTGATAAAAATAACCTTTGCTCTAGGAAATAAATGTAGCACTATAACTTAGGTACTGAATTTTTTTTTAAAATAGACTTTTGGATTCCCATACTGAGACTTATTTAATCCTTATAAGTGGTAATACACTGTATTTCATATGCACACTATAAATATTAGCGTGTGAGTTGTAAACTTACCTAGAGGAGAGGCAATAATGGATTTTGACATTTCTACTGGGGTTCCAGTAAATATGGGAATATGTCATATTATTTTGACATAATTCAAACACTCAAGAAAGATACCCATTTGACAGTATGGTGCCATTTCATTGAAGAAATTGCTGTCGTGCCTTGGACGCCTGGGGTGGGCACTCCACATCGGCTACATGCTGAGGTGCGTTGCTGAACCCGCTCTGGAAACCACAACTGTTACAACGCAGGCTTGTAGCATTTACCAATTTTTGTGTTGTAAATACTCCCACCACGACTGATTTCAAATGTAATTCATAAGTATTTAACTATGAGCTCTTGAGTAGGAGCCAGCTCCTGCACATTACTATGCGAAATTAACGCTGCTCGTACCAGTTAGGGATTTCTTGAAGACCTTTCTCACCATCCCTTTCTTGTTTGTCACTGAAAACTCGTTGCCCCCCCTTGCTTGGGAGGGGGAGCAAGACAGGCTTATGGTGCCCTGATGTGTGTCCATTTTAGAAACAAAATGTGAGACTCATCTCCAAATTTTATGTCAATGAAAGGAGTTAATAACGTTTCCCTTATTGGGATCTAAAAGTGAGTGTAGTGTAAATGCTTGGGCACAAAATAGATAGAGCCACTTAAGAGAAAGAGAAAATTACTCTTTTGAACTTTTCATGCTAGTGGACACTCGTGGATTTTCAAAAGGCAAGGAGGTGATGCTTTGTAAAAAGACTTTTCATAATAATTGATTCTGAAGGAACAATGTATCTTCATATATGAACATTATACATATGCACATTATATATATTTTATATATATCCCTTATGTAATATATATTGATAATTGTTATCATGGACATAATGGGATTCTCTCTATATAATTTTATATGTATTTAAAATTATACTTACATATTTTGAAGGACATCATGTAATTTTATAAACATGTGGTCTTTATAATAATTGGATTAACTATAAAGACTGAGCTTTACTAATTAGATATATTTTTAATTCTTACATTTATAAATATCATTCAATAATTTGTGAATGTATTTTATCACTTATTTGGTTAAAGTATTATAATTGATGCTATTTTGGGGAGAACATTAGCACTAAATTGCAAGTCTGATGTAAAAGAATGTTCATTTTAAAAAGATGTAATTGAAATAATTGAACCTTTCATTATAATTGAATTTTCCTCTTGTCTCTTTCTTTTTTAGCAGTAACGATAGATTACAGAATTAATTTCTTTAACATTTTGTGGTTTGATTAAATCCCATCAAATATTCTAGACAGAGAAATAAAACCCCACACCACCCAGTTCCTTTAAAGTTCTATAAAAGACTTTTTGATTGGACTTTCTTCATAGGTGGGCTTAGTAGCAAAGGTAGAGGTGTGAATTGTTGTTTGAGAATAAAGCTTAGTCTCTACCCTTCTTTCAGGCACAGAATCAAGTATTATTTAAATAATTATTCACAAACCTGCTTAAACACCCACATTATGCCATGCACTGGGCTGGAGTGGGTGTCATCAGCAGTAGTTGAGCTCTATTTCCCCCCGAGATGCTTTGAGCTCCATACAATTAATGCACATATGGGTGTGTGGCTGTTATAATGTAATCACACCATGGCTGTTGGAGAATTTCACCATATGTCAGAACTTCCCTTCTCTGCTAGTTTTAGTTATAACAAATTATTTTAAGGAATGGATTGGTGGTTAGTAGTAGAACTCTGGGAATCTTTAGAAAGAAAAAAACTGTGTCCAGGCATTTGTCTTAGTTACACTTACGAAATGTAGAAGAAATCAGAACAGAAATCCTACGGCCAAGACCTCAGTGTCTCTTACCTGCGTTATATGCTTCTTGTTTCAACTTTCCTGAAAATACAAATATGTTCAGCTTTAAAGAAGGAAAATGAGGTTTAAAAATGGGCAGCATCAAACTGACAAAACATAGTTAGGACTTCAAGAGGAATTCAGGTTAAACTTCCCTGGGAAAGAACAGTTTCCATAACTTGGTGCAAGTCTCCATGTGAGCTGGAGAAATAAAGCATAGTAAAAGGAGAGTGAATCTTTGATTTTGAAGGACTATTAGGAATCATGGCAAATGAGTTAATTTGAAGCAAGTGGCTCTCCAGGGTGAAAGAAAGGCAAGACCTCTGAATATAGAGGCAAGAGGGGTTCAAGAATAAATACAAAAAAGAAAAAAATCTAGGGTATTTTAAGTTTGATTTTGGGAAGACTGAATATTTATTATTCTGCATATATACCTATAGTTAAGTAACAGGGAAATGAAACAGAACAAAGCTGGAAATCTATTAGTAAACCTTTTCCAAATATTAAGTTAATTTTTTCCTACAGCATTATTTTTTTTTGGTCTATAGATTTTCATTATTTTTGCCATATAAATTCAAGAGCAAAGCTACATATGGATTATAATGCAATATCCTGGTCCTGAACTTCAACTGTAGATGAGTTTTAAAATGAGATGAGTTATTTTGACTAATATGTTACAGATTGAAACACGGATATGGTAATTCACAAGAAAAAATTATTCATGATGTCCAGGGTTCTCTGTAAAGTAGGAGTCAATGCAAGTTTCCATCTCATTTTCTGAAATGTTTTCAAGGCCATTGATCCAGTACTGGGAAGGCAACTAAAATTTACTGAACACTTGCTAGAAAGTAGATATTGTGGTAAATGCTAATATTTCTGAATAGTGACTCTCTGAAGAAGGTTGTGAAATCATGGCTATGCAGAGGAGGAATTAGTATTTGACAGATTGCACAGCTAATAATGGTAGACCCTTCTGGGGCTTTGCTGTAAATTTCAATGTTGCCCACTGGAGCAAGCTGCCCTTCCAGCAGGTGTACAGGTGTAAGTTAATGGGATTGACAAAGCTCTTTTATACACATTATTTCATTCAATTCTTGGAGGTAGGTATTGGCATTTTCATCTTTGAAAGAGGAAATTAAAGCAAGATGTGATTGTGGAACTTGCTCTAACTTCAAGTGGCAGAACTAGGTACTTGCATTCATATTGTTTAATGGTTGGCCACTGCCATATTAATTTTACAGGTTCTTAATGACACAAGTCATTGAAGTTAAGGTCACAGGGTTTCTGACCTTTGAAATCTGAGGGTCAGTAGAATTTTAAAATTGGCTTTCTATCACCTCCTCTCTCTCCCCTTTCTTTCTTTCCATAGCTCCACAGAGAATTGATGGATTTAGCTATCTCTTATGCCATGACTATGATTTATTTGTCTCAAGAGTCACTATGGGGCTAAATACAAGTTTTCTAGATTTTCCTTTCTTTCAAATGAACACTCAAATAGCTTTTAAATCTACAGAATTTTTACCATTAGCATCCTGGAAAAGGAAAAAATAACACTGGTTAATTTTAAAATGCCAAGCACTGAGGAAGCTATAAAGTTTCAGATTTCTTAAAAAATAGAAGTCTAGCTGTGACTGGCTTAGTTCTCTGTAAAATGTCAATAGTGCTGTGTCTGTTATCTTTGAATGTCCTTCTGAGATTCTCTTTCTAGATGGTCTACTAGAACTCCCTTTCCTCTCATCCTTTTATATTTTGACTTTTTCCTCATTATAAGCCCTCTATATTTAGTGTTACCTTTTAATTCAGGTCTTATAGTTGTCCTTAGGGAGCCTGTCAATCCCCAGACTCCAAAAACCCCATTCACCTGAGCACAGGTGCTGTGGGACATTAACCTTAGCTAAATTTCATCAATGTCTAAAAGGGAGGGAAAAAAGTGATGCCATGGGGTGGAAATAACTTTTGAATCATCCCCAGTTCCTTCCTGTAAAGCAGTAACTGACAAGCAAAGGCACAAATTTGAGCGGATATGAAGAGTGGATTCTGGAGGAGTCAAAGATAAGCACAGCAAAATCCTGGAGAAGAAAAAGTGGATCATGACAAATATCTTCTAGAAATAGGATGCCTTTAGAATGTGGGAACTGGAAAAGGAAATCTTCCATCCCTCATCACTAAGTCTTGTGGAAAGGACTATTTAGTAGGATTTAGTTTTCCTTTGCAAAATTCAAGTTTAATGGTTATTAGTTGTATTTTTGTTTATAAACCAGTTGTGACCTCTCTGATTCGAGATGTATAAACTTGGCTTGGACTTGTAGAAATTTCAGGATCCAAAACGTCAGAGACTTCCTGGGTTTTACCCTTATGGTCTGATTGCTCCATCTCCAAAAGTTTTTTTGTTATGCTGTGTATTTCCTGTTTAATTCCACCTCAGAATGAGCATTAATATTTACTAGTGTCTATAAAGAAGACCCTCACCAGTTCTTTGGCCTACTGGATTCTCTATTTTCTACTTCTATCATTTGTTCTTTCCTTTTTTCTTGTGAACAAATTCCTCTTTGTCCACAATCTTTGCACGAGCACACAATTAAGCTTTGCAGAGAGACTTACCTATGACCTAAGGACTTTTTCTCAACAAAAAGTGAGTTTCTATTTAAGATTTCTAGAAGAATAATATTTCCTCCATATTTGAATAAAGTTGAATCACTGTTTGAATCTCATCTTTAAGGAACTACAGGTGGGAATGGTCCAACTTAACCAATTGTTTTTTTCTCAGGTCATAGTAACCTCTATTATTTTTCTTACCATAGTGAAGCCATTATATGGTATTGCAATTAGTGCAGTACTTTAGTAGGATGACATGGAAGAGTAACATGGGTTTCCAGTGGCTCTTCCAAGTATAATAACTTATTCTATAGGTCAGAGATTAATAGAGCCACTTCCACGTGCAGTCAGGAATTGGGGAAATAACACTGTTGGGGCTCACAGACACAATGGGCATAGCGTAAGGTGGACTCAGCCAATGTTCTCTTTATTATTTCTTTATTATTATCACTTATGACTCAATGACCTTGGAGGCATTTTAGGTTTGCAAGAATTGGCATTAACTCAGAACAAGTATTTGACAACTTGTTACAGGTTATAGTATTTCAACAATTCTCAATTACCCTGGCAAATGCCTGCAGGTCTTTGGAAAAAACTAAGAACTATGATATGTTTCTTTGATACCATTACAGTGTTCTTCATCAAGTTATCTATCTTTCCTTGTAATTAGGTGACTCTGGAAACTGACTCAAGTCTAGGAAATAGGTTAGGCATCATGACTATTCACTGTGATGACTCAAATACAGCTTCATTCACGAGATCTGTTTTTTTGTGTAATGAACAAGTAGGATATTAGATACCCATTTATTTTTCTGCCAGAATCTTTTATTTTTAGGTTAATACCCAATATTTCTATAGGACTAGCAATTTTTATTGCATGCTGGCTATCCCACTAGCCACAAGTACTTTGTCTTTATGGACATTGGGCTTTCTTGTGGTCTCTGCTTTTTTAGGATTCCCTCATAACTGTTAAGATCAAGAAGTCCATCTAAAAGGTACCATGTCTCATATTCCTAACTTGCTAGCACTATTGCATTTTTCAGGGATACCTGTTCATTCGTCATCCACATATTTCAGAAATTCTCTGCATCTTTGACCATGCCTGGGGTTTCAGAATTTAAAATCTTTAACTTAGTACTTAATTTTTGAGAGTCCTGTGCACTTAAAACCAACAAGTCTGTTTCCAGTTTTTGTACTTCTCTTTTTATTGAAGTAATGTTGGTTTGCAATGCTATATAAATTTCAGGAGTATAGTTTCATACCTCGATAAATGTATATACCACACCACACCCACCACCAAAATTCTAGTGCCATTCTCCACTATCAGATTGGACCCTCTACTCTGCCTAACTTAGTGACTTTTCAAAAAAAGTCATTCAACCTGTAAATGCTTGCCTTCCATAGCCACTTGATGCTACATTCCAGTGACACCATTGCCGTCCTTTCCTCTTCAGACCTGAGGGGGGTTAGTCCTTGACT